>NC_080740.1:91832473-93314972 GCF_020826845.1 Diceros bicornis minor
CACTCAGAGTGACCATGAGGTGGGAGCATCATCACTTCCAGAGGTGTTCCAAGCAAGGTTTCTCTAGGAGATGGGATGCTGCACTGCTCCATTTCACCTTCCACAGCCCATCCTGCAGCTTCTCTGCTCCAGGTGGGGCAATCACTGAAGTAAAGGCCAGAGGAGAGAAGGTAAAGGCCAGAGAGGAGGAGAGAAGTAAAGGCCAGAGCCATAATCTGGTGAAATGAACTAAGACCAACACAGGCAAAACCAGGGGAAATGGGAACAGAGGAGATGCTCAGACACAGACACCACCTGGATACTGGTTTAGCGAAGTCCCACCTGGTATCACATCACCTTCTATCTAATGGTTCTTCTGAGGGTGAGGAGGGTCTGGCCTCCAGGTTTCATTCTTTCAGCATTCTGCATGGCATCTGATGTGGTCCTGAATAAAGGGTGCAACTGCTCCATCTGTAGGTACCGCCACTCACTTCTGTTCGACCAGGACTGTGCCAGCCACTTTAAATCACCCCATCCCTCATCCCCATGTATCAGAGCCAGGGCAGGGTTAAGAGGGACGAGAGTCACCTTTCTCTGCCTCAACTTCCACTGTGAGCAGCAGAGAATTACAGAGGATGGGACAGGAGTCCTGCATGGTGCTAAGTCTTACACAAGCAGAAAAGATATGTGATGTTTTCATTTAGGACTACTGAGCCAAACACCAGGCAACATAGATTCTTTAAAGAAAACACTGAAAAATCTCACTTTGTTGTCACATTCCCCAGTGTTCTCCCTCACAAGCCAGGTGCCATTTTCCCTTATTCTTCACCATGAATTTCCAAAACGTCTCAATTCCATTGACTCCTTGGGTTTAAATATATCAGTTTTGAGTTTAGTAAGCGCTTTCTGGATGGCAGTGGTGCTCCCAGAGGGAGGGTCTGTTCTGTTCTCTGGTGGCCCCACAGGGACGAGCTGAGTGCTCCACATGCACCTGCTCAATGACGGCGTGAGTGACTGGATGAAAGTGCTGTTTCTGCCATTCCGCTGTATTTGAATTTGCTTGAAAGTAGCTGCAGAAGTCCCTTAAGAATTCAGACTCAATGGTGCAGATCAAATCCCACAATACAAAGGATGATTGCCACACAAATTCCCTATGGAACCCGACAAGACCAAAGAACTACCCAGTGATCCAGTTGTTTCAAGAAATTTCTATTATTAAAAAAATCAGCTATATCCTTAAATTTTGTCATGAGGCAAAAACTAGTCTTGAGAAGTCATATCTAATATAAGATTTTGATAAAGAAATCACTCAAAGCCAATAGGTAAATAAACTACTCTGACTTATCTACTACATGAGTGTGGAGTAGAGGCTCTGGAAGAAGGGGACAGGGACAGGGTGTAATGCTGATAACATTAGGTTAAGGTCCTGAATAAATATTTTATTCGGTTTCCTGTTTAAAATTGTAGACATGCACAACTCTGCAACTAAAATCAAAGCAAGATTTCCATAACCTACTGAACTTTGTCCAAATTCTTCATCCCAGCTTTCAAAAATCCTTCAAATTTAGACAGCCTAGGGATAAGGACATTTCGAGAAACGATAGCTTCCAGCAGATGCTACAGAGGATGCTGCCTGGAAAGTGAATAGACTTTTCCCAAAGTGATTCCAGGGGCCAGAACAGGAGGTGACCACTGCGATAAAAGTCAGGTGACACAGGGGCAGCCTGGACAGTAGGACACTAGCTCTGCCACTCTGGGGAGTCACTTAGCTCTGCTGTGTGTTCCTGCCTCATGCAGAATGGGGACATGTATAAACTTCTCAGTGCTCAGCGAGTATTAACCATTCCCCTTCTCCACTGATTGCCGCCCTGCAAGAATGGAGTCCAATGTTTCCAGGTCTGCTGATTTTTCAAGAAGAGGTAGAAATTCAAATTTAATATAAAATATTTGATTTTTGAAATGTCAGCAAATGTGAAATGTTTTGTAAAACATTAAGGGTCCAAATCAAATACACCTGCAGGCTGCGTATGGCTCCCAGGATCCAGTTTACCCTTTCTGGTCTATAGTGGTCACAGGTCCTGGATCAAGTGGACCAGACACACAATTCCTCCTCCTTATTAATATGGTCAAGGAAATTCCTGTTGACACCAAGCCTTGGGCTTGCCCACGTTGACACTGACTTGACACTGCCTCCTTTCCACTCTGCTGTCTTAGAAATGCCTGCATTTCATATTTTAAGACACAATTTTATTTCTTAAATGCATTCCTTAATCACAACAAAACATTTCTCATAAAACAGTGTCTGCATTTTATACTGGTAGATTTTGGTGTGCAATACCTTTGTGAAAGTTCATTCTTTTATCTGACTAATTTGTTGAGCACCAACCATGTGCCAGGTATTGTTCCAGGCACTGGCACACAGCTGTGAACGGGACAGACATGCCCCTGTTCTCAGGAGGGCACAGCCTCATGGGGAAACCACACCATAAACGAGTTAACTAATGAAAAAGATAACCTCACAAAGACATACGACAATGATAACTCAGGATCACGTGAGATTTATGGCAGGAGGGGGCTTCTTAAAATTTCATAGACAGAGAAAAGCTTTCTGAGGAGGTGCTATTTGAGTGGAGTCAGAAATGACAAGAGGGCATCAGCCATGTGAAAGTCCAGGCAGAGAAAATGCCAGGCCAAGAACATAGCCAAGGCAAAGGGCCTGAGGCAGCAAGGGGGTGAAGTCCCAAGTGGCTGGCAGGACCTGCAGTCAGAGAAGTAAACAGGAACCAGGTCAGGATGGGCCCGGCGGCTAAGGTTAGAAAGCTGGACTTCAGTCTGAGTGCGATGAGCTTCTACTGGGGAGTTTTTAACAGGAGAGCATCATGATCCCTTTGTGTTTGTAAAAGATGATGCCAGCTGCTGAGGGGAGAAAAGCTAGTAGCCGGGCAAGATGGAAGCAACATCTGCAGTGTCCTGGTTGAGAGATGCCGGTGGCTTGGGCCGTGGTGGGCAGATGCAATTCTGGGCTCACTTGGAACCCCACTGTGCAAGGCAAAGGCCACATTAGGTTTGGTCTGCCGGGTTTCACACAATGGAACCTGAAAGTGTGAAGCCCTGACCAAAGGCGCTGTGGGGTCGTCTAGTATGAAGCCTTTCCTTTACAGAAGCACAGTGAGGTCCAAGCGGAGAAGGAGCTGCACAGGACACATGCTAGTCAGTGGGGAGGACAAGGCTGGGCACAGAGTCTCCGTAAATTTTCCAGGAGCCGGAAACCAAGACAGCGTTGAGAGGTTTTACATAGAACCCAGTGCCATGTCAATAGGCCAAGGAAGCCCACGCAGGGTCTTTGTCCACATGCTGGTTCCATATCCCAGAGTAACATTTTGGGAACATTTTCTGCCATCTTTTCACACTAGGCTCTGCCTCCTTAACTGCCAGCGCTTTGAGGACAGGACCCATCTCCAATTTCCATTGACACCCCTCACCTCTCAGCTGCCCGATGATGAGGATGTGCTGGCTGAATTGAGGTAAAAGATTTGGTGACACTGCCTGTATATACTTGTATCTCTGAGAAACTCAGGCTCCTTCCAGCTCTCACCTCCACCATCCCTAGGGTGGGGCTTTCATCTCTATGCTTCTAAGATGGCTGCTGGGGCTCCATCCATCTCTTCCTGTCCCAGGCAGGAAGGACGAAAAGAGGAAGGGCAAAAGACTTGCCACTTTCAAAGCCCTTCTCAGAAGCCTCATCTAGCTTCTTGTGCTCATATCTCAATGGTCTCCTCAGATGCAAGGCAGGCTAGGAAATGTAGTTGTTATTTTCTGCTGCTGCTGTTATTGTTGTTTTGGTTAGGCTTAAACACACCACCACCTCCAACAAAATAGGGGTTCTCTTAGAAAGGAAGAGGGTGGAGTGAATAATGGGCAGACAACTAGCAGGTGTGTGACAATACTCAAGACTTATTCTGCCACATTTTACAGATGTGAAGTCACGCGGTTATTTTAGGAACGTAAAACTGTGTTCTGTACATGGATCCCCTCTGAACTGAGACTGTGTGTCAAGAGACAAACCTGATACGGTCGTACACTGATGAGGCTGTGACATCGGCAGAAGGACCCCATAGTTCTCCCAAACATCAGAGTGAGGTCCCTTTGGGTGGATCAGAGCAGTATGAGCAAAAGTGAAATGGGAAAGTTCACAGCATTTAGTCTTTGTGAGACTTTAGTTTTTCCAAAGAGGCAGGTTATATTTCATCTTGGATGTTTTTTTCATTGTTAATATTGGGAGAACGTTCATATTATTCAAACTTTGCACGATATTATATTGATGTGTGTGTTAAGATAAAGCACAAACTAGTCTAAATATAATAAATAAAACAACAAAGCATTAGAGTCCAATATCAACGAATATGTTTAAAAAGGTCTTGGCAGAGAACATGTTTCTAGATTCAGCACCAAAGGGAGAAACTATAGAAACTATTGAATGATTTGACCTGCATAAGACTCCTTTACTGAAAAATAAAATTAAAGCCTACCACAGAAGTGAAAAGATGAATGAAAAGTTAAGAAAAGACGTGAAATGTATATGACTATCAGCCTACTCTGTGCCTGCACATTCGCCATTGAATGTGGCTGGAGAAAAACAACCACACTGCTGGTCCTTAATCCCACCTGGCAATCATACTACATTTCCCTAAGACAGTCTCATTCTCTAGTGATGGTTTCATACTTCCTCCTCTTTCCTCATACTACTAATACCTCTTCCCCATTCTCACTTTCAGGAGATGGCCTTGCTGACTAGTGTAATAAAATAATTGAAGCAATCAGAGAAGAATGTCCAGACACTCCCACCACTACATCTATCCACTTACCAGCATCTGCCTGTAATTGTAGATGAATTATTTGCACTCTATTCTAAAGCCAGGTACTCTACATGTGTGCTCCATCTCATTTTCTCTTGATATATTCAAGGACATCAACCATCAATTCTCCCCTCTCTCATAGGCCATGGATTTTTTACTCTCTACCAGATCATTCCCATCAGCACAGAAACACATTATTATTTTTTTCCTACAAAATAAAACTCTGGACCTCTCTATCTCCTCTGCCAGCACTGCCACATCTTTCTACTCTCATTTGTAGAAAACTCCTTATAAGAATTGTCCCCTATAGCTGCCTATAATTTTCTCCTCCCATTTTCTGTTAAACCCCTCCAATCAGACTTTCACTCCCACTACTCTATGGAAATTACTCTGTCAAGGTCACCAATGCCTTCCACATTGTTAAATCCAATGGTTAATCATCCACTGGTCAATTATTTGACCTACCAGCAGCATTTGACACAGCTGATCATTCCCCCCTCCTTGATTGACTTTCTTCACTTGATTTTCAGGACACCACATTCTTGTTTCCTCCTACTCTCCTTCTCAGCCTCTTTTGCTAGTTCCTTCCCTTTTCCAAGATCTCTTAACACAGGAACTCTCAGTGTCCTTGGCTGAGAGTCCACTGTCTAGAGTCACTATGGCCTTATGGCTTTAAATACACCAAAATAGCAACAAGTCCCAAATTTATATTTTGAGTGCAGATAATTCTCCTGAACTGCAGACTAGTATATCTATCTGTCTACCCTGGGTGTCTAATAAGCAACAGAAATTTAACAAGTCAAAATCTGAACTCATTATTTTCTACACATATCCCCCACTAAACCTGCTACTTCACTATTGTCCCCATTTCAGTTAATGTCAACTCCATCTTTCCAGTTACTGATCAGAACTACCATCATCTCTTGCCTCAGTTATGGCAATAGCCTCTTAATTGGTCTCCCTGCTTCCACTCTCGCTACCTTAGAGTATATTCTCAACGCATCAGGCAGACCAATCCTTTTAAACTTAAGACCATTCTCCAGTCATCTCTCTATTAATTAATGACAAGCCAAAGGCCATAATCTGACACTCTGTTTACCTCTCTAATGTCATCTCATACTACTGTCTCCTTACTCACTCTGCTCCTTCTATTCTGGCTTTCTTGCTGTTCTTTTTCTCACAGATAAGCCCATGACTAAGTCATTCACCTCTTTCAAGTATCTGCGCATTATCTTTTCTAATGGCTAATGACGTTGAGCACCTTTTCATGTGTTTATTGGCCATTAGTACATCTTCTCTAGAGAAATGTTTATTCAAATCCTTCACCTATTTTTTAATTGGTTTGCTTGGTTTTGTTGTTGTTGTGTTGTAGAAGTTCTTTATATATTCTGGATATTAATCCTTTATCGGATATATGATTTACAAATAGTGGGCACTGATCTTAGGGGGAAAGCTTTCAGGCTTTTACCATTGAATGTTAGCTGTGTGTTTTTCGTATATGGCATTTATCATGTTTAAGAAGTTCCCTTCTATTCCTAGTTTATTGAGTGTTTTTATCATGAAAGTGTGTTGGATTTGGTCAAATGCTATTAAGGCATTAACTGAAATGATTATGTGTTTTTCCTCTTCAAGCTATTAATGTGTTATCTGTACAGGGATTGATTTTCATATGTTGAACCATCTTTGCATTTCAGAGATAAATCTCATTGGTCAAGGTATATAATCCTTTTAATATGCTGAATTCACTTTGCTTGCAGTGAATGAAGGTTGAAGGTTTTTGCATCTATGTTGCTAAAATATATTGATCTGAAGTTTTCTTTTTTTTTTTTTTGGGAGTTTCTGAAGGATTGGTGTTAATTTGTTCTTATATCTAATAGAATTCACCATTTGGTTCTGGGCTCTTCTTTGGTGGGAGATGTTTGATGACTGATTCAATATCCTTACTCATTATAGGTCTATTCAGATTTCCTATTTTTTCTTGAGTCAGTTTTGGTAATTTGTGTGTTTCCAGGAATTTGTCCATTTCATCTAGGTTATCTAATTTGTTGTCATAATACTCATAGTATTCTCCTATAATCCATTCTATTTCTGTAAAACTGGTAGTAATGTCCTACTTTTGTGTCTGATTTTAGTACCTCAAGTCTTCTCACTTTTTTTTTCCTTAGTCAACCTAAGTAAAGATTTGTCAATTTTGCTGATCTTTTCAAAGAATCGACTTTGGTTGTATTGATTTTCTGCATTGTTTTCCTATTCTCTATTTCTTTTATCTCTGCTCTAATTTTTTATTATTTCCTCCTTTCTGCTAGCTGTAGGCTTACCTTGCTCTTCTTTTTCTAGTTCCTTAATGTATACAGTTAGGTTATTGAGTTGAGATCTTTCTTCTTTTTAATGTAAGCACTTATAGCTATAAAGTCCCTCTTAGCACTGCTTTTGCTGCATCCCATAAGTTTTGATATGTTGTGTTTTTGTTTTCATTTGACTCAGGATATTTTCTAATTCTTGTTATTTCTTCTTTGAGTCACCAACCTCTTGATGTCTTTGTATATAAAGTGAGTCTCTTATAGTCAGCATACAGATGGATCTTATTTTTTATCTAATATTTCAATCTCTGCCTTTTATAAGAGAGTTTAATGCATTTACATTGATAGTAATTACTATTTTTTTAAAAAGGATATTTCTGTTATTAGCTATTTGTTTTCTGACTGCCTTGTTTTTTCTTCCTCAATTCTTTTATTACTGCCTTATCTTGTATTTAGTTGAATTTTTGTAGTATACGATTTTGATTCTCTTCTTTCCTTTTCTGTATTTTTTAATTATTTTCTTAGTGGTTACCTTGGAGATTACAATTAATCTCTTAATCTTATAACAACCTAGTTTGAATAATACCAACTTAGTTTCAATAGCATACAAACACTCTGCTTCTATATATCTCTGTCCCTCTCCTTTAAATTGTTATTGTCACAGATTACATCTTTAAACATTATGTGTCCATTAACATAAATTTATAATTATTGTTTTATGTATTTGCCTTTTGAATCATATAGGAAAAAAGAGGAGCTACAAACCAAAAGTATAATTACATTGGCTTTTATATTTACCTAAGTAGTTACCTTTACCAGTGTTCTTTATTTCTTCTTATGGCTTTGAGTTACTGTCTAATGTTTTTTAATTTAGCCTGAAGAACTTCCTGTAGCATTTATTTTAGGACAAGTTTTACTGGTAATAAACTCTCTTGGCTTTTGCTCATCTGGAAATGTCTTAATTTCTCCTTCATTCTTCTTTTTTTGTTTTTTTAAAGATTTTATTTATTTATTTATTTCCCACCCCAAAGCCCCAGTAGATAGTTGTATGTCATAGCTGCACATCCTTCTAGTTGCTGTATGTGGGACGCAGCCTCAGCATGGCCGGAGAAGTGGTGCATTGGTGCGCACCTGGGATCCCAACCCGGGTCGCCAGCAGCGGAGCGTGCGCACTTAACCGCTAAGCCACGGGGCCGGCCCTTCTCCTTCATTCTTGAAGGACAGTTTTGCTGGATATAGAATTTTTGATTGAAAGATTTTTTTCTTTCAGGACTTTAGATATAATATCCCACTGCCTTCTGGTCTCAATGATTTCTGATGAGAAATAAGCTGTTAATCTTATTGATAATTCCTCATACGTGATAAGTTGCTTCTCCTGGTGCTTTCAAAATTCTCTCTGTCTTTGGGTTTTGACAATTTGACTATAATGTGTCTCAGTGGATCATTTTGAGTTTATCATGCTTGGAGTTTATTGAGCCTTTTGGATGTGTAGATTCATGTTTGATCAGATTTGGAAAATTTGGGGCCATTATTTCTTCAAATATTTTCCCACCCCTTTCTCTCTCTCTTCTTCTTCTTCTGGGACTCTTACAATGCATATGTTGGCATGCTTGATGGTGTTCCATAGGTCTCTCAGGCTTCATTCATTTTTCCTTAATCTTTTTTCTTTCTATTCCTCAGTTTGGATAATTTCCATTTTCTTATGTTCAAATTTGATGATCCTTTCTTCTACCTGCTCAAAAGTACTGCTGAATCCTTCTAGTGAATTTTTCATTGTAGTTATTGAACTTTTCAGCTCCAGAATTTCTGTTTAGTTCCTTTTTATAATTCTTCTTTATTGATTTAACAATATTTTTTATTTTTTAACATATGCAGGCATTACAAATTCTGGCTCAGTTTAAAAATTAATAAGAAAGATAAAACATGTCATTAGAAAAATGGGAAAGAGTAACAGATGATTTATTAAAAAGAAACTGCAAATGCCTAATATGCAACTGAAACAAATATAGAACCTTACCAATAATCCAAAATATGCAAAATAGATTGTGGTGATGGTTTCACAGATGTACATTTATCTCCAAACTCATCAAGTTGTATACGTTAAATATGTACAGCTTTTTGTATGTTCAATCATACCTCAATAAAATGGTTTATTTAAAAATATGAAAAATAAAACTAAGATAAAATACAAGTTTTTGGCCTACTAGAAGGAAACAATTAAAAATATAAACAGATTGATGATTGTGAGTATGAGGACAGGTGTAAAGTGATGGGCACTATCATATACAACATGTGGGAGTAGAAAGGTAATTTGCTTTGGATGTAAAATCCCAGAAATCCCATGCTAGCATTTTTCCTGGGGAAATAAGAAAAAATAGGAAACATATGTTCAAGAAGTGTATTGCATAATTATTGGGGAGAAAGTAACTTTAATGTGAATTGATATGAGGTTTGTTGATAAATGTACATCCATCCCTTTGTACAATAAAACATCACATAATTACTGAAACAATGATGTGATTCTACTTTTATTGACATTGAAAGTTGTTTAGAATATAAGCAAAAAAAGCAATTAAACTCAGAGTGCAGACTGCCATTTACTATAATCAGGGGCTAAATGATTAAGACCAACCTTTCTGTTGAAAACTACTGACAATGCTGAATAAAATATTGTTTTAAACTCCTTAAAAATCACTGAATAGAAGACAAAATAGTGAGGAACTATCTGGTCCGATTTGAAGGAAAAGCCTACACCCTGACAGGTAAACAGCATATAGGTGCTCTGGTCCTCTTTTGACCCTAAGGCCATTCACTAATACTGCAAACTTGAGCTTCAATTAGAATGTCTCCAAGAAGATGGGAATACAAATCCAGGCCCAGGACACACCCTGAATGGGTAGTATTACTGGAGACCCTCCCACTTTAAGCCAGGACTCAAAAGAGATACAGCCTCACGATAATGGTAAATTCCAAACTAATAAATGGGGAAAATAGAATGATCAAAAATACTCAGTCAATCGCAAAAGAAGGCAGGAAAACGTTTTTTAAAGGTCATAAAACAAACAGGACAAATAGAAAGCACATAGTAAAATGTAAGATTTAAGCTCCATTATGTCATACATCATTAATCAGAGTAAATGTAAATGGATTGTAACTAAATGGATTGTAACACTGGACTAAAAATATCTTTTAAATATCTGTAAGCTTTGTGCAAGAGAGAAATCTAAAACATGAGGATATAGAATGGTTGAAAGGAAATGGGAAAAAAACAAGCATAAAAAATGCTGGTGTAGCTTTGTTAGCATAAGACAAAATCCATTTTAATGCTAAAAGCATTACTAGAGAAAAAAGAATCATGACACAGTGATAAAAGTTTTACTTTACCAAAGAGATATCACAATGCTAAATGGGTAAGAACTTAATTACATGGCCTCAAAATATATAAAGCAAAAACTTAAAGAACTACAAAGATAAATAGTGAGATCCATATTCCCAGTCGGAGATTTCAACATTCTCCCCAGTAATGGGTAGAATGAGCAGACAAAAGAATTACCAAGGATACAGAAGATAGCAATAATATTATTAATAAACTTGACCTAGAGGATATATATAGCACATCACACACAAATGAAGAATACAATACACATTCTTTCTAAATGCAAAAAGAATATTTACAAAAACTGGTCATACTGATCATACAATTGATCAATGAAAAAGCATAATAAAAATTGGGAAATATTTTGAACTCAAAGAGAATGAAAATACAATTAATACTTGTGGAAATTAGCTAAAGCTAAATGTAGGGGGATGTTTGTACCCATAAATGCATAGATTACAAAAGAGAGGCTGAAAATTAATGAGCCAAGTATCTCAAGAAATTAGAAACAGAATAGCAAAATTACAGCAGATGCTATTTATGACCAGTTCTATATTCCCTTGGTCCACCTCTCACTGCAGCTGAAGGTGTGGTAAACAGTTTCTATGTATGTTGGGGGCTTTCCATTTGAAACATCTGCTGCGTCTCTCAGCGATTCTGATTTAGGGCTCTTTCTGAAGCCCCCACAGCTTTCAGACCTAACCAAAGTACAACACTGGACTTCAGGACAGTTAATGTCCAAGGGACAACCTTCAAGCAGTACGCAGAAGTAGGTGAATAAATGCCCTAGCTTCCCCTCCTTCAGAGGGCAATTCTGAGGTGCATTCCGCATGTCAGAGCCTGTAACATTGAGCCCAAAGTGACCACAGAAGTAAGTAGCAAAATAGTACATACTTCATTGCCTTCATACTTGCTCAGTCTCACCCTCCCTGCTCCCTCAGTCTGGTTTCCTTGTCTAACGTTCTGTTTTTGGGGAAGAAAAGAAAGAAAAAAGGAAGGAAGGGAGGAAGGAAGGAAGAAAGGAAGGAAGGAAGGTAGGAAGGAGGGAGGGAGGGAGGGGAGGAAGAAAAGAAGAAGAAAGACGATTCTAATAAAGGGTTAGAAATTAATGAAGCAAACCTACGGTTGAGAGGATGAACAAAGCCATAAACAGGGTCTTTGAAAAGGATAATAAACTTGATAAATACATAGGAAAACAGGTCAAGGAAAAAGAAAGACAAATAATCAATACAAGAAATGAGAAAGGAAAGCCATTTAAAATCCAATAGAAATTTTTAAATAATGAGGATACTATGAAGAACTTTATAAAGTTGTGGAAATGTTTATGAAATTGGCAAATTACTTTAAGAATTTATCAAAAGTGTTACAAAAAGAAATGAGTAGTCCAACAATGAGTAAAGAAATTTTTCCATAATTTAAAATTTTACCATAAAAAAAACTCTAAGCCAAGGTAGCTTGAACAGTAAGTTCTACCAAACACTTAGGGAAAAAATAAATCCAGACCAACAAAAAACTGTTTTGGAAAAGAGGGTACACCCCCAATTAACTTTATAAGATTACAATAATTTGATATAAAAATCCAATCAGGACAATGTGAGAAAGGAAAAAATAAAGGCCAGTTTCCCTCATGAACATATGTGCAATAATCCTCATCAAAATATTAGCAAAACAAATCAAGCAATATAAAAAAGAAGTGTGCACCATGACCAAGTGAGACTTATCTAAAAAACTGATTAGTTTAACATTAGAAAATCAGTATTATGGGCCCCATTAACAGATTAAAAGAGAAAAATCATATGATCATCTCAATAGATGCAGAAAAAAACACTTGTTAAAGTTAACATCTATTCACGATGAAAATTTATAACTAGGAATAAAACAGAACTTCTGTAACCTCCTAGAGAACATCTACAGAAAACCATACAGTACAATTATACCCAAAGAAGAAACATTGAGATGGAGCGTAAGAAAAGGAGGTCTACAAGCCGGCCTCCTGGCGTAGCGGTTAACTGCGCGCGCTCCGCTGCTGGCGTCCTGGGTTCAGATCCTAGGTGCGTACCGATGCACCGCTTATCAGGCCATGCTATGGCGGCATCCCACATTAAGTGGAGGAAGATGGGCATGGATGTTAGCCCAGGGCCAGTCTTCCTCGGCAAAAAAAGAGGAGGACTGGCATGGATGTTACCTCAGGGCTGATCTTCCTCACACTAAAAAAAAAAAAAAGAAGAGGAGGTCTACTTTGACCATTTTTTAATTGTAGTAAAATATACATTACATAAAATTTATCAGTTTAACCATTTTTAAGTGTACAATTCAATAGCATTAAGTACATTTCACATTGCTGTACAACCATCACCACTATCCCTCTAGAACTTTTTCATCACCTCAAACTGAAACTCTATACCCATTAAATAATAACTCCCCATTATCCCCTTAGCCCAGCCCCTGGTAACCACAATTCTACTTTCTGTCCCTATGAATTTGGCTATTCTAGGAACCTCATATAAGGGGAATCGTACAATATTTGCCCTTTTGTGTCTGGCTTATTTCCTTCAGCATGATGCTTTCAGGTTTATCCACATTATAGCCTGTATCAAAATTCCATTCTTTTTTAGGCTAAATAATAGTCCACTGTATGTATATCCCATATTTTGTTTATCCATTCATCTGTCAATGGACATCTGGATTTTTTCTACCTTTTGGCTATTGTGAATAATGCTTCTATGAACACTGTGTACAAGTATCTTTTCTAGTCCCTACTTTCAATTCTTTTGGGTGTATACCTAGGAGTGAAATTGCTGGACCATATGGTAATTCTATGTTTAATTTTTTTAAGAACCACCAAACGTTTCCACAGTTACTGCACCATTTTACATTCCCATCAACAATGACATGGGTTCCAATTTCTCCACATACTCACTAACACTTGTTATTTTCTTCTCTTTTATAATAGTCATCCTGATGGGTGTGACGTGGTACCTCATTGTGGTTTTGATTTGCATTTTCCTAGTGATTAGTAATATTGATCATCTTTTCGTGTGCTTATTGGCCATTTGTACACCTTCTTTGAAGAAATGTCTATTCAAGTACTCTGCAATTTTTGAAGTGCAGTGTTCATTTGCTGTTGTTGTTGACTTGTAGAGTTTTTATACATTCTGGATATTAACTCTTTATCAGATATGTCATTTCAAATATATTCTCTCATTCTGCGGGTTGCCTTGTCACTCTCTTTTTTTCTTTTTGTGAGGAAGATTAGCCCTGAGCTAACATCCAATGCCAATCCTCCTCTTTTTGCTGAGGAAGATTGGCCCTGGGCTAACATCCATGCCTACCTTCCTTTATTTTATATGGGACGCCACCACAGCATGGCTTGACAAGCGATGCAGCGGTGCCCAGGACCCGAACCTGCAAACGTGGGGCCGCCAAAGCGGAGCATGCGCACTTAACCGCTACACCACTGGGCCAGCCCTTTCACTCTCTTAATAGTGTCATTTGAAACACAAAAGTTTAATTTTGTTGAAGTCCAATTTGTCCATTTTTTCCTTCATTGCCTGTGCTTTGGTGTCATATCCAAGAAATCATTGCCAAGTGTCTTACATTGATTGATTTTCATATGGTGAAGCATCCTGGCATTACAGGAATTAATCTCACTTGGTCATGTTGTATAATCCTTTTAATATGCTGCTGAATTTCACCTTCTAGTATTTTATTGAGGTTTTGCATCTATTCTCACAAGAAATATTGGTCTACAGTTTTCTTTTCTTATACTGTCTTTGTCTGGTCTGGGCATCACGGCGATGCTGGCCTTATGATAAAATGAGTTTGGAAGTGTTTCTTCCTCATCATTTTTTAAAACAGTTTGAGAGGGATTGGTATTAATTCTATTTAATTGTTGGTAATATTCACTGGTGAAGCCATTTAGCCCAGGGCTTTTCTTTGTTAGGAATTTTTGATTACTGATTCAATCTCCCTATTAGTTATAACTCTATTCAGATTTTTTATTCCTCTTTGATTCAGTCTTGGTAGGTGTATCTTTCTAGGGATTGGTCTAGTTCATTAGGTTACCCAATTTGTCGGCAAACAATTGTCCATAGTATTTTCTTATAATCCTTCCTATTTTAGTAAAATCAGTAATGTTCTCACTTTCGTTTCTGATTTTAGTAATTTGAGTCTTTGCTCTTTTTTTTTTTTTTTTAGTCAGTCTAACTATACGTTTGTAAACTTTGTTGATCTTTTCAAAGAACTCTTTTGGCTTCAATAATTTTTTCTATTGTTTTTCTATTCTCTATTTTATTTATCTCCACTCTAACCCTCATTATTTCTTTCCTTCTGCTAGCTTTGGGTTTAGATTGTTCTGCTTTCCTTAAAGTATAAAGCTTGGCTGTTAATTTGAGATCTTTCTTCCATTTTTTTCTTCTTTTTTAATGTAAGCATTTATAGCTATCAATTTCCCTGTTAGCATAGCATTTCTTGTAGAGCAGGTCTACTGGTAATGAATTCCCTCAGTTTTTGCTTATCTGGGAATGTCTCAATTTCCCTCTCATTTTTGAAGGACTGTTTTGGTACATATAGAAATCTCATTTGACAGGTTCTTTCTTTCAGCACTGTAAATAGCTCATCCCTGCCTTCTGGCCTAAAAGATTTCTACCGAGAAATCAGCCGATAATCTTATTGCCAAGTCCCTTCTCTCTTGCTGCTTTCCAGATTCTATCTTTGTCCTTGGCTTTCAACAGTTTGATTATAATGTATCTTGATTTGGATCTCTGAGTTTGTCCTACTTGGAGTGTGCTGAGTTTCATGGATTTGCAAATTCATGTCTTTCATCAAACTTGGAAAGTTTTCAAGCCATTATTTCTTCAAATAATTTCTCTGCCTCTTTCTCTCTTCTACTTCTGAAACTTCCATAATGCATATATTGGTCCACTTGTTGATGCCCAATATAGGCTCTGATCACTTTTGTTTATTCTTTTTTCTTTCTGCACCTCAGACTCAATAATTTCAAATATCCTATCCTCAAATTTGCTAATTCTTTCTTCTGCTTGCTGAAATCTGCCGTTGAACCCCTCTAGTGATGTTTTCAATTTAGTTTTTTTCTTTTTAAGCTCCAGAATTTCTGTTTATTTCCTTTATATAATTCCTATCTCTTTGTTAATATTATCATTTTTTCCTATATCATTTTCCTTATTTCCTTTAGTTCTTTGTTGATGTTTTCTTTTAGTTCTTTGAGCATATTTAAGACAATTTTTTTAAAGTCTTTGATGTCTGTGTTTCTTCAAGAACAGTCTCTCCAGTCCTAGTCTGCTCAGGCTATTATAAAAAAATACCATAGACTGGGCAGCTTAAACAACAAACATGTATTTCTCACAGTTGTGGAGGTTGGCAAGTCCAAGTTCAAGGTACCAGCAGATTTAGTTACTGGGGAGGGCCCTCTTTGTGGCTTGCAGACTGCTACTGTCTTCCTTGTCCTCTGGTGGAAATGGTGGAAAGAGACCTCTGATCTCTCTCCTCTTCTTATAAGGACACTATTCTCATCATGAGGGCCCCCCTCATGATCTCATCTAAACCTATTTATTGCCCAAAGGCCCCACCTCCAACACCTTCAAATTGGGGGTTAGGGCTTCAACATATGATTTGAGGGGGAGGGTACATAAATATTCAGTCCCATAACACTGACAATTTATTTTCTTCCTTTGAATGGGCTATGTTTCCCTGTTTCTTTGTATGCCTTGTGATTTTTTTGTTGTTGTTGAAAATTGGGCATTTGAAAAAACAGGCACCTGGACATAGAGTTTCCAGTCCTGAATGTAAAGAGCTTGGAAATCACCATTCCGTCCTAACAAGTGAAAAGCTGAACAGACAGAAAAATCAACAACTCCTCTAGGATGTGTATGAGAGGTGAGAACCCAGGGCAAACTGCTGCCCCCAAGATTGGAGAGACCAAAGAGCTGTTACATAAAATAACTTATTGGAGCAGAGACTCACCAGCAGAAACTACTGCAGACACCACTGCTGGGGTAGGAAAACCAGAACTGTAATTGATGATTATTGGAGGCTCAGTGTGAATGACTCTGAGTTAAAAACACCAGGGGGAGCCAGTCATAGGAGGGGTGCCAAAATTTTGTGAGATTTATCTCCAGGAGCTCAACCAGGTTTCCTTAGTAAATATTGGAGAAAAATCTCCTCACACTTCTAAGAGGGAGAGGAGCAAAGGAACCATTTTGAAATATACCAGAGCACTCTGTTCTTTTTAACAAAGCCCGCCCTCAAGAGAAACTAGTTAACCAGAGCCTAAACTTCTGGGGTATTATCAGAGCCTAATTGACCTGGTGGGAGAGAAATACTCAACTCTACTCAGCCCTAGCTTTCCATGTGGGAGAAGAGAAATACCCAACTCCAGCACACTCTAGCCATCCTGTCCCACCTAAGGAGTGAGGAAAAAAATTGAAAACACTTGTGAAGTTCACAGTCAAGAGGCATAGGCTTACTAAAAGACTGACACATAATCATAGGACTATAGAACACTTCCCCTCCACCCACACCTCACCGCCACATTACTAAAGGCCCATTTACAGCAATTTCTTTTACCTGGTATATCATTTCTGGCTATCAAGAAAAAATATGAGGCATATCAAAAGGCATAAAACACAATTTGAAGAGACAGCTAGTATCATAACCAGACATGGCAGAGATACTGGAATTATAAGACCAAGAATTTAAAACAACTATGATTAGTATGCTAAGGGCTCTAACGGATAAAGTAGACAGCATGCAAGAATAGATGACCAATGGAAGGAGAGAGATGGAAATCCTAAGAAAGAAGCAAAAAAAGAAATGATAGAGATCAAAAACACTGTAACAGATATAAGAATGCCTTTGACAGAATTACTAGTAGACTGAACACAACTGAGGAAAGAATCTCTGAACTTTAAGATATCTTGATAAAAACCTCCAAAAATGAAAAGCAAAGAGATCAAAGACTGAAAAAACAGAATATCCAAGGACTGTGGGACAACTACAAAAGGTATAATATGCATGTAATGGGAATACCAGAAGGAAAACAAAGGAACAGAAGAAGAACTTGAAACAATAACTGAGATTTTCCCAAATTAATGTCAGACACTAAACCACAGATCCAGGAATTTCAGAGAACACCAAGCAGGATGAATTCTAAAAATAGTGCACCTAGGCATATCAATTTCAAATTACAGAAAATCAGAGATAAAGAGAATATCCTGAAAGAAGCCAGAGGAAAAAACACCTTAGCTACAGAGGAATAAAAATACGAATTACATCCAACATCTCTTCAGAAACCATGCACCCAAGAAGAGAGTGGAGTGAAATATTTCAAGTGTTTAGAAAAAAAAAACCTCACAACCTAGAATTCTGTACTCCGCAAAATTATCCTTGAAAAAAGTGAAGGAGAAATAAAGTCTTTATCAGACAAACAAAAATTAAGGGAATTTGTTGCCAGTATACCTGCCGTGCAAGATATGTCAAAAGAACCTCTTTAGAGAGAAGGAAAATAATATAGGTCAGAAACTCAGATCTACATAAAGAAAGGAAGAGCACCAAAGAAGGATTAAGTGAAGGTAAAATAAAAACTTTTATTTTTCTTACTCTTAATTGATGTAACAGATAATAGTTGTTCAAAATAATAATAGTAACAATGTATTTATGTATGCTTATGGTTATGTATAAATGTATATGCTTCTGTGTTCTTTTACATACATGAAATGAATGACAGCGATAATACACGACACAGGAGAGATGATTTAGGATTATTTTGCTATTATAAGGCACTCACACAACCCATGAAGTGGTATAGTATTATTTGAAAGTGGACTTGTATTAGCTGTAAATGTACATTGCAAACTCTAGGGCAACCACTAAAGAAGGTAATGAAAGAAGTATAACTGATATGCTATAAAAGGAGAGAAAATGGAATCATATAAAATGCTCAATTAAAATCTCAAAGGCAGAGAGTGAAAGACAAGTATAGGAACAAAGGACAAGGGCAATAAGTAGAAAACAGTAACAAATATGGTAATATTAATCCAACCATATCAATAATCACTTTGAATGTCAGTGGTCTAAATGCACCAAATAAAAGAGAGTGTCAGATGGATCAAAAAACATGATTCAAATATACGTTGTCTACAAGATATCCATTTTAAACATAAAGACATATAGATTAACAGTAAAAAATGGATGAAGAAAAATATACTATGCTAACACCAATCAAAAGAAAGTTGGAGTAACTATATTCATCTCAGACAGAGCGAACATCAAAGCAAGGAAAGTTATCAAGGAGAAGGAAGGGGATTACATAATAAAGGGGTCAATTCTCCCAGAAGACATAATAATCTTTAACATGTATGTGCCTAACAATGAGTCATCAAACTATATGAAGCAAAAACTGATAGAACTGCAAGGAGAAATAGATGAACGAATTATCGTAATTGGAGACTTCAACACCCCTCTATCAGCAATGGACAGATCCAGCAGGCAGAAAACCAGTAAGGACATGGTTGAACTCAGTAACACCATCAATCAACTGGATATAATGGACATTTATAGAATACTTCACCCAAAAACAGCAGAATACACATTCTTCTCAAGCTCACATGGAACATTGACCAAGATAGACCACATTCTGGGCCATAAAACACATTGTAAAAAATTTAAAGTAATACTGAACGTACAATGTCTGCTCTCAGATCACAATGGAATTAAACTAGAAATCAACAACAGAAAGATAGCTGGGAAATCCCCAAATTCTTGGAGATTAAACAATACACTTCTAAATATCACATGGGTCAAAGGATAAATTTCAAAAGAAATTTTAAAATATTTTGGACTAAATGAAAATGAAAACACAACTTATCACAATTTGTACGTTGCAGTGAAAGCAGTGCTTAGAGAGAAATTTATAGAATTGAATACACATATAAGAAGAAAAGAAAGATCTAAAATTAATAATGCAAGATTCCACCTTAGGACACTAGAAAAGAAGAGCAAACTAAATCCAAAGTAAGCAGAAGAAAAGAAATAATAACAGGGCAGGATGAAGTTGAAAACAGGAAATCAATAGCAAAAATCAATGAAACCAATAGCTGATTCTTTGAAAAGATCAACAATATCAAAAAGCCTCCAGCCAGGTGACCTAAGAAAAAAAAATAGGACACAAATTACTAATGTGAGATACAAAAGAGAGGCCATCACTACAGAACCATGGACACTAAAAGTATAATAAAGGAACACTATGAACAACTCTATGCCAAGAAATGTGATAACCTAGATGAAATGAACCAATTCCTTGAAAGTCACAATCTGCCAAAACTCATGCAAGGATAAATAGACAATTTGAATAGGCCTATTAAAGAAACTGAATCAATAATTAATAACCTTAGAACAGAAAGCACCAGGCCCAGATGGGTTGTACCATACATTTAAGGAAGAAATTATACTGATTCTCTACAATCTCTTTCAGAATATAGAAGCAGAAGGATATACTTTCTAACTCATTTTATGAGGCCACCATTACCCCAATACCAAAACCTGACAAAGAAAACACAAGAAAACTACAGACCTATATCGCTCATGAAGATAAATGCAAAATCCTCAAAAAAATATTTACAAATCAAAACCAACAGTGTGTGAAAAGAATTACACACCATGACCAAGTGAGATTTACCCCAGGTATACAAAATCAATTAATGTAATCCATCACATCAAAAGGCTAAAGAAAAATCACATGAGCATATCAATAGACGCAGAAAAACACCTGACAAAATCCAATACGCACTCATCATAAAAACTATCACTAAACTAGGAATAAAAGAAAACTTCCTCAACTTAATAAAGAATATCTACAAAAATCCTACAGCTAACTCACTTAATTGTGAGAAATTTCAAGTTTTCCCACTAAGATCAGGAACAAGACAAGGATGTCTCCTCTCACCACTGCTTTTCAACATCATACTGGAAGTCCCAGCTAATACAATAAGACAAGAAAGGAAAATAAAAGGCATACAGATTGGGAAGGAAAAAATAAAATTGTCTTTGTTCGCAGATAAGTTGGTTCACAACCTTGAGAATTCCCCAGGTGAAATTTGAAACTGACCCTCTTCCCCACCCCCAGACACGGAGGGGAAGGAGAGAACCAAAGAAAGAGGCAGACCACTCCAGATTGGTAGGTGGTAGTTTGAATCAGCAGAGGAATTTACATGTGAGGCTTGTGTTGGGCAGCCGCAAGACTAGGAGATCTCTACATCCATCTGCCAGGATCTTAAAAATTTCTTATGTAGAGGCCTGAACAGGGTTCCGTCACATATCCAGTCCAGATGGTCTCAACAACACATTATTCTCCCAAGGCTGTGTCCTTGAAACAGCTGCTAGTATGAGAGTAGTAGGTGGAATATACATTCTGAGGACAGGGGAGAGGCTAGGGAGCCTCCAATCGCCCAGGTCCAGCTGGTGAGTCCATCAGTGGTCATGTCCTCTTGAGAACCTCCTCCAATGACATGATCATCTATGCAGAAAATCCAAAAGAATTGACAAAAATCTCCCAGAATGAGCAATTATAGCAAAGTTGCAGGATACGTGGTTAATATACGAAAGTCAATCACTTTCCTCTATTCCAGCAATGAACAAGTAGAATTTGAGATTAAAAACACAACACCATTTACATTAACACCCCCAAAAATGAAATACGTAGGTTTAAATCTAACAAAATATGTATAAGATCTAAATGAAGAAAACTATACAACTCTGATGAATGAAATCAAAGAAGAATTAAATAAATGGAGAGATGTTCCATGTTCATGGACAGGAAGACTCAATATTGTTAAGATGTCAACTCTTCCCAAACTGATCTATAGACTCAATGCAATCCCAATCAAAATCTCTACAAATTATTTTGCAGATATTGACAAACTGATTCTAAAGTTTACACGGAGAGGCAAAAGACCCAGAATAGCTAACAAAATATTGAAGAAGAACAAAGTTGGAGGGCTGATGCTACCTGACTTCAAAACTCACTATAAAGCTACAGTAATCTAGACGGTATGGTGTTGGTGAAAGAACAGACAGATCAATGGAACAGAATAGAGATCCTAGAAGCAGACCCACATAAATATAGCCAACTGATCTTTGACAAGGAGCAAGGGCAATACAATGGAGCAATGATAGTCTCTTCAGCAAATGGTGCTGGAAAATCTGGACATCCATATGCAAAAAGATGAATCTAGACACAGACCTTACACCCTTCATGAAAATCAACTCAAAATGGACCACAGACGTACATGTAAAACACAAAATGATAAAACCTTAAAAAATAACATAGGAGAAAACCTAGATGACATTTTTTAGATACTACACTAAAAGCATGATTGATGAAAGAAATAATTGATAAGCTGGACTTCATTAAAATTAAAAACTTCTGCTCTGTGAATAACACTGTCTAGAGAATGAGAAGACACACCACAGACTGAGAGAAAACATTTGCAAAAGAATATATCTGATAAAAGACTGTTATCCAAAATAGACAAAGAACCCTTAAAACTCAACAGTAAGAAAACAAACAACTGGATTAAAAAATGGGCCGAGGACCGGCCCCACGGTTTAGCGGTTAAGTGTGCGCGCTCGGCTGCTGGTGGCCCGGGTTCGGATCCCGGGTGCACACCGACGCACCGCTTCTCCGGCCATGCTGAGGCCGCGTCCCACATACAGCAACTAGAAGGTTGTGCAGCTATGACATACAACTATCTACTGGGGCTTTGGGGGGAAAAAAATAAATATAAATAAAATCTTTAAAAAATGGGCCAATAGCCTTAACAGATACCTCACTAAAGAAGATATACAGATGGCAAATAAGGACATGTAAAGATGCCCCACATCATATGCCATCAGGGAAATGTAAACTAAAACAACG
Source organism: Diceros bicornis minor (assembly GCF_020826845.1). Taxonomy (NCBI): domain Eukaryota; kingdom Metazoa; phylum Chordata; class Mammalia; order Perissodactyla; family Rhinocerotidae; genus Diceros; species Diceros bicornis. Next base: position 91,854,917 of record NC_080740.1, read on the forward strand.
AGATACCTCTACATACCTACTAGAATGGCCAAATGCTGCCAAGAATGTGAAGCAACCGGAACTCTCATACATTGCTGCTGAGAATGCAAAATGGTACAGCCACTTTGGAAGACAGTTTGGCAGTTTATTACAAATATAAACATGCTCTTACCATGCAATCCAGCAACTGTGCTCAAAAAAATTGAAAACGTTTTCCACAAAAAACCTCCACATGGGTGTTTATAGCAGCTTTATTAATAATTGCCAAAACTTGGAAGCAACCTAGATGTCCTTCAGTAGATGAATGGATAAATAAACTGTGGTACATCCAGACAATGGAATATTACTTAGCACTAAAAAGAAATGAGCCATCAAGCCATGAAAAGACATGGAGGAACACTAAATTCATATTACTAAGTGAAAGAAGCCAATCTGAAAAGGCTACATACTGTATGATTCCAACTATATGAATTCTGAAAAAGGCAACACTAGGGAGAAAGAAAAAAACATCAGTGGTTGCCAGGGGTTAGAGGATAGGGAGGGATGAATAGGCAGAGCACAAAGGATTTTAGGGCAGTGAAACTACCCTGTAATGGAGGATACATGTCATTCATTACACATTTGTCCAAACTTATAGAATGTACAACACCAGGAGTGAACCCTAAAGCAAACTATAGACTCTGGGTGATAACGATGTGTCAATGTAAGGTCATCAATTGTAACAAATGTACCACTCTGGTGAGTGATGCTGCTAATTAGGTGAGGCTATGCATGTGTTGGAGCAGAAGGTATATGGGAAATCTTTGTGCCTTTCTCTCAATTTTGCTGTGAACCTAAAACTGCTTTAAAAAAATTAAGTTTTGGTGCCGGCCAGGTGGCATAGTGGTTAAGTTCGTGTGCTCCGCTTCGGCGGCCCAGGGTTTGCGGGTTCTGATCCCCAGTGTGGACATACACACTGCTCATCAAGCTATGCTTTGTTGGCATCCCACATACAAAATAGAGGAAGACTGGCACAGATGTTAGCTTAGGGACAATCTTCCTCAAGCAAAAAGTGGAAGATTGGCAACAGATGTTAGCTCAGGGCCAATCTTCCTCACGGCAGGGGTGGGGGGTGGTGAACCATGAAAATAAATAAATAAAGTTTTGTTGGAAGAAAAACAAAAAACTAGTCACCCTTCCCAGTCTTTACAGACTGGTTCTGTGCTACAGTAGCCCTTTACTCATTAGCTGCCTTGCTCTCAGCCTAGGGATCAGATGGAGGTGAAAACTTAAGACCTTCTTAGATCTTTTCTGAATATGCATCTTGGTTGGGCCTTATGTTGCTTATTCAACTGCTTTTAAATGTCTTGATTTCCCAAAGAGTCTCTGCCCAGCCTCTCTTCCAGGCCTTAGATCGTCTACCTTATGTCTGTACCCTTAACTTCCCGCCCCAGGTGACTGTGGGACTGTACTCGAACTACAACTTTCATGAGCAGGGTTTGCTGTTTCTCCTCACCTTAGATCCAACTTAGGCAAGATGGAGCCCAGTACTTCTGGCAGCACCCAGACAGGCTAGAACTTTACAAATAAAGGCTGCTCTGCTCCCTCCCTGTTGGAGAGAGGGAATTGGGAACTCAGCTGCCTCTTATCCAGATCAGGACCTTGCTGCACTGGGCAAGGAGAGGAGCAAGGGCAAGCAAAAAAAAATGCCATAAAATTTCCCACATTTCAAATGTGGTTTTTACTTTTTTTTGGTGGCTGTGATACCAGCTCAAGACAAGGCTGACATACGGGAAGCCATATTGTAGAAAAGAAACCCTCTTGTAACTTTGAATGACCTCTGACTAACTAACCCAGCTGGACATGCACCCTCCAGGAGATCTAACTGCTCTGTAGTTTATGACCCCTGCTTGTGCATGTACCTCCCAGCGGCAATAAGATAACTTTGTTCTTTTGAGTTCCTTAGGAATGTGATGACCCCCAAAGAGAGAGTCTACGCTGATAGCCATCATCAATGAAAACTGAAAGATCTGGTGTGGCAACTGCCAGTCTCTAACACCCAAGGGTCAACATTCCTAACCCTTCCCTATAACCTACCTGCCTACATAACTGCTATAAGATTTTGTGCCCCCTTAAGATGGTTCTTTTGGACATTAGTTGGCCATCTACCCTCTTGCTAGCAAGCTGCAATAAAATGCCCTTTCTCTGCCATCATCTTGCCTCTTGACGATTGGCTTTTGTCTCGCAGCAAGCAGATCACGCCCTTTGTGCAGTAACAACTGTACATCTTTTACTATTTTCCAGAGCTTTTCTAGGGTTGTTTTAGCTAGTTTCTAGTTGGTGTTTGATGTTTCCAAGGGGGTTTGAGGGTTTAGAGCTTTCTACTCTACCATTTTGCTGACGTCCCTCTACTTTGACTAGAAATCATAGACCACTCAATACGGCAATTACAGGAAAGAAAATATATAAACAAAAAACACAAAACTATCGTTCACGTGTTATTTGATATTACATAAAAAAATCCAAAACAACAAATTCATTAGATTTTATAACAGACTTTAGGCAGTAAGCTGTACAAAAGTACAAAATTGGTACTACATAAATGAAATTATAAAAGAGATACCCTTTACAATAGCTTAAAAAAATACAAAATCCCTACAAGTAGAACTCACAAAAATATGCAATACAACTATGAAGAAAATATATGGAGAGTTACTGGACCTATATAAAAGGAGCGATATACCATGGTAATGGATAGTCAGAATCAATATTGTGAAGATATCATACTAATCTATAGATTCAATGAATCCAATCACAGACTCAGTATTTTTATTTAGTGACATGATGATTATTCATGTGAGTTGATTATAGCCAAGACACTTGAACAATAACTTACGGAAGGATACTTATTCTACCTTATCGAGATTTAGTTTCCTGCTATATTAACACAGGGTGTTATTCGTGACCCTTTTCCGTGCTGCACCCTGCCGCCACATCTACCCCAGATGCTACTGACCTTGCTCTCCTTCCGCTTTTTCCTATAACGCCTGCCTTCTAAAATGCTGTATAACTACATTCATGGCTTATTTTTCGCTCTCTACCTTTTCCCAAAAAAAGTTCTCGAGGGCAATGACCTCTGCTTTGTTCACTGACCTATTTCCGACAGCTTACAACAGCGCTCAGCAAACACCAGATGCTCAGTACACTTTTGTTGCACTACTGAAAGGGAAATAGGTTTGTCCTTGGCAGTTGTCTACTTGCCTTACTACCATTTATGCAGATACATATCTACAAGATACCTCCCTTTCCTTCTGCATGAACAGGGTACCCGGCGCCCCGCAGCCCACACAGCGCGGCGGCGAGCCCAGAAGTGGGTGCTGGGCACGTGACAGGCTTGACAGGGCACCGCCTCGCAGAGAGGCGCGGGGAACTACACTTCCCAGAATCCGCGAGTCCACGCGTGGACTACATTTCCCAGAGGGATTAGCGGCCGTCCCTGAGTCGCCCCTGCCCCGCCCCTCCGAGACCTGCGTGGGGCGCCGGGGTTTGCCGCGGGAGCGAGGGGCTCCGGGGCTTGAGGTCCGCAGAGGCGTCGCCCTGGGAGGAATCTGGACCGGAGGCGGCTGTCGGGCCGGGGAAGTTTGGTAGCCGCCCTCCTGCGGAGCGCGGCCGGGAGGCACGGGCCCCGGAACCCCCGAGGCCTGGGTGAGGTGAGCGGCGGGGGTCGGCGGATGCGGGAGGGCGGACTGGGGACTCGGGAGGATGCGGCGCGGGCGCGGGCGCGGGCACAGGCCCGAGGGGCGCGCGCGGGGCCTTGTGCGCGCGGACTGGCGCGGGCCGGGCGCCCGGGTCTGTCCCCTGCCCGGGGCACTTGGTCCCCAGGCCCCGGCCGCCCCCAGCGCGCTACCGGCCCGGCCGGAGCTTGAATTCCGCCGGCGGCCGTCGGTGAACTGAGGAAACGTGCATCCGCCTGGCCGTCGCCGCTGTCCCTCGGGCGGCGGGCTCAGGGTTTGTGCACGCGCGGAGCGAGCTGCCGGCTTCTTCGCTCGGCAGTCAGGACTGGCGCGCGGGTCTGGTGTCTGTCCCGTTCCTCCAGGCGGCGGCCGCGGGAAAGCTGATGTTTCCGCTCTCCGAAGCAGTGGTCTCTAAAATCTGGAAATCGATTCCTCGACGGGAGGGGAGAAATTGGGTGGGAAGAGCTGGAGGTGGAGACAGGTTGTCCCCCGGACGCGGGGAGGCTAGAGGATGCTCTGGGGCGCACTCCCCGGCTGTGTGGCCCGCGGCGTTCGCTCCCGATCTGCCCTCAGTTTCCCGATCCGTAAGGTGGGGCTGCTGGCAGTGCCAGCTGTGCTGCGGGACCAGCCGATGCAGACGGTGCGTGGCACGCGGTGAGGCTCCGTGAGTCGCTGCTGCTGCTGCTGGAGTCCCAGGTCCCTTTTCTCTGAGCGAGGGAAGAGTTGGGGCCGCACCAGGACGGCCGAGCCCTTGTCTGGCCCTGTCTGCTCCCAGTTCCTCATCTCCCTCTCTGAGGGCGCGTGGGGTCGTTCTCAGGTGGGGCAAGGATTTCAGAGGTGTGATTCTGAGGGGTGGACAGCAGAAGGCGCTTCCTCCTGGCTCCCTTTTTCTTCTCTCAGACCTGCCTTCTGGAGTCTCCGCCCATCCTCTGGGAAGAGCCCAGAAAGAGGACATGACTGCTAAACAGAGGGAAGCAAGGTCTCAGGTGAGTTCACTGCCGTCTCAGGTCTTAGGGACAGATGTGGGCTTTTTTACCCTCAAACTGAAGTTCTCTGCCCAAGACAGCTCTCCAGGATTTGGAGCAACTCCTTTTCCCTTTGAGGAGTTGGTCCACCCTGGTGGATGGTGGATTCTGTAGGGAATGCTTGCCTCCTCTCCCCCAATCCACGTCTAGCGTTTCTCTTTTCTTTTCCTAAGAGACACTCTTGTATTCATTCATCTCAATTCACTGTGTGAGTACTAATTCCACAGGTAAGATGCCACGTGTCTTCTGTCACTTGGGAACAGAACAAACACAGACGCACACTTGGCAGAGTTCCTTCCTCCCGCCTCCTTGGCTCACCCGTGTTTCCCCCCCATCCCTCCCCATGGCAAGAATGCTTTCCGTTTTCTTTCCACCCCTGAGAATCCTCATGATACCTTCCCCAGTCCTCTCCAGCCCATAGGTTTCAGTTTTTTCTCCCTCTTAACTTTGGATTGTGTGCCTTGCTTCTATCACTCTGTTGAAAAGAGTTCTTGACCTGCCATCTTGATCTGTATGTTGTGGGGATGCGGGAGGGACCCCATCGGGGTGAGCCAGTGCATGAACAAAGATGAGCCATGTTGGAGGGGACACAGTCAGGGAGGTCTCTTGACTCCGAGGACAGAGAGAAGACTCCTCAGGAAGCCACAGGGAGGGTTTTGTGGGATCCCGGAGTGGAGAGGCAGTGTATACAGTGGTTAGGAAGTGGGGCTCTCGAGACAGGCAGCTGGGTTTGAACCCGTCTCCTCTGTTGCCGTTTGTGGGCCTTGGGCAAATAACTCCACCTCTCTGTGCCTCAAGTTTCCTCACCTGTAAAATGGGAATCACAGCCATGCCTACCTTATAGGGTAGGTGAGACGATCAGTGAATTAGTGCATGGAGAGTGTTTAGATCAGGGCCAGGTGGATAGCAGGTGTTCAGTATGCGGTGGTTGTGGTAGCTGAACGATATTATTCTAGTATTAGTACTATTAATGTTGATAGCTAGAAGCTGCTCCACAGTGTTTCTAGGACCCAGAAAATACTCCCCCTTTCTTTACTCATCCTTATCTAACAATAACAGTGAATGTTGCTGAGGAATGTCCTGAGGGCTTTACATTTGTTCTCACTCTCATAACAGCCTAGCAGTTATTATCCCCATTTTACATATGAGAAAACTGAGGCTCAAAGAAGTCAAGTAACCTGAATTGAAACCCAAGTGTGTCTGGCCTCTAAGTTCAGGCTCGTGATATCGTCTGGCCATTCCTCTGGTGCATTTTGCAGAACACAGGGCAGACCCCGCGCCCACGGTACCAGAGCTCTTCTGCACCGTGATGTTGTCTTTTGGACCCACAAAATGTGGTGGAGTTGGGTCTTCTGAGGCTACAGCTAGGGCCTGCCATTGCATATTTGGGGTGGTTTCTTCTAAGGCTTTCCCATTCCATTCCAGCAGAGCCAAGTTGCTCTCTTGCCCAGAATCTTCTCCATCCCTGTGTGAGTGAATCCTATAGAGCATTCTCCCTAACCTTGCCTGCTGCCCATGTGTCAGTACTGCGTGGACTTGTGTGTAAAACTCAGTGACAGGACGTTTAAGACAGAGAGAGAATATACCGAGTGCTGGGTTAAAAGGAAACTTTAATTATTGTCCTGCCTCTGCCACTAATAAAGTATGTGACCTGGGGTCTTGACTGCCCTGGACCTTGTGTTTCTCATCTCTAATATGAAGAGTGAACTAGGAGATGGCGTACGGTCCTGTCCAGCTACATATTTTTCTTTATTGTTCAAATTATTTCATGCCTTTTTCTTGCCTGCCAGTTGGATTATAAACTCTTTGAGAGCAAAGATCATTTCTTGCATTTCTCCCTGATATGCAAATAATTTAATGCTTTTTCGTACCATAAAAATATTGCATGATCATGATAAAGCTTTTACAGAATGAAATTTGCACTTATATATGTATATATGTGTGTACATGTATATATTTATGTGCATAGATATATGTATATGTATGTATATATATACTTCTCTGTATATACATGTGTTTGTGTATATGTATTTTTTCATATATACAAAAGAAAGTAAAATCGCCCTTAACCCCACCATCTGGAGATAATCACTGTCAATCATTTGTTATGCATCTCTCAACATCATTTTATATATACATATATAGTTTTTTTTCAAAAATGTGAACAAGCTATGCACACTGATATATAACCCACTTTTTGTACTTAATATCATGGATATATTTTTAAGTCAACAAGTGTTGACTTATACCATCAATTTTAGTGATTTCATAGTATTATATTGATTTGATAATAGCTAACATCTGAACCTTTAATATGAGCCAGACACGTTTTTAAGTACATTGAATAGATTGTCTCGTTTATTTATTAACTCTATTTGGTAGGTTTTGAGAGGCAGTTTTGCAGAGTGGTTAAGAAGGGAGCCTTGGACATACACCTGGATTGGAATGCCAGCTCTACCGCTGACCAGCTGTGTGACTTTAGACGAATTTCTTGTCCTCTCTGTGACTTTGTTTTCTCCTGTGTAAAATGGGAACAATAATTGGACCTTCTTCTTAGGGTTGTTGTGAATTTTAAATAAAGATTATATGACACATTAATATAAAATTCTAAGAACAGTACCTGCGCCGTGTAAAGCATTCAGTAAGAGAGAGCTGTTTCAGTTTTTCATTGTTACTGTCCTTAAGCTTCACTGAGCACACAGTCCCTTAAGTTATTTAACCCAGCCTCCATCATCAGTGATTATTTAGGTTGTTTCCATTTTTTTGCTATTACTAACACCTTGATAAATGTCCTCTCTGTGCATTTTTGTGCACTATTCATTATAACACAAATATAGTAATTGGTGAGTTAAAGAACGTGCACATTTTAAAACTTTTAATATGTATTATCAAAGTGCTATCGGAAAGGTTATTCTAATTAACACTCCCACTAATGGCCTTAATACCTCCACATATCTCTTATTGTGGTTAACACAGAGCCTGGTTCATACTTCATGCTGCTCATTTTATATTTGTCACTGGTTGATTGTTCGTTAAACAGATGATCTAGAACCTTCAGAACCTAGAATAATATGAAAAGCGTTTCATGGTAGCCCTTCTACCTCCCCACCGCCACCACTTTCACTGTGTGATGGGTGGTCCTGGGCGAGATAGGATGGCTTGTCATTATAGGTGTCAGTGACGTTCGAGGATGTGGCTGTGCTTTTCACTCGGGATGAGTGGAGAAAGCTGGGTCCTTCCGAGAGAAACTTGTACCAGGATGTGATGCTGGAGAACTACAGTAACCTGATCTCATTGGGTAAGGAAATTTTCCCTGTAGGTACAGAATTCAGAAATTGGAATAACTTGGAACCTGCTTCCCCAGTAAAAACAGTGGGTCATCAGAAACTTCAGCTGAGTTTTGCCTTAGGATTGTACAAATTGGATCTCCATAAATGAATATTAAAACCTTTTTTCCCCTTACAGGCATGGAATTGCCTCATGCGTGGGACCGTCTGCACAGCTGCACATTAAAAATTCTCTCGTAGTTCAGGCTACATTTTCCTACCATGATTGTTCTGTGATTTTTTGCTCATCTCTCAACTGAGAGCTTCCCTCAGCCCTCTTCACTGACCTACCCCTTGCCTTTCCCAATTCTCTTTTCCAATTCATAAATCTGGATAACATAGCACCCACTTCTCTGGATGAAAGCTGTGGGTCATCTAATAAACTTCCACTGAGTTTTGCTGTGTGATTGTCCTTACAGGATCTCTAAAAATATTAAGAATACTCCCGCTTATAGGCATGGAACTGCCCCGTGTATGGGAATGGAGGGGGTGGTATTGATCATCATTCCCTTCCCGCTATATGATTGCATATTAGAAGTGTCTTCAGTTGAGGCATCATTTCCCTGCAATGATTGTTCTGTGGCTTGTTTGCACATCTCTCAACAGAGGGCTTTGTTCAACCTCTGGACTTACTTTTCCTTTTTGACTTTTTGATTTTCCTTTTTGACTTTCCTTTTGACTTGCCTTTGCTATTTGACTTTTCCAGATGTCAGCAAACTTTTTCTATAAAGGGCCAGGTAGTAAACATCTTAGGCTTTGTAGGCCACGTATGGTCTCTATAACATATTCTGTTTGTTTTTTTTCCATCCATTTTTTTCTCAAGGGCCATACGTAAACAGACAGTGGCCTAGATTTGGCCTATGACCTGTAGTTTGCTGACCACTGCCGTGTATTAAAGGGAGTCAAATAGTGTTTTCTCATTTTAAATAGCTACTTGGTACATAATCCTTCTCATAGATACATGTTTTAAAATTTTATTTCAGTCTACATCTAACATATTCCATCTTATATAGAAAGCCACTGGTACCCTATTAATCAAGGCTGCATGTTTATCGGATTTCCTAACATACAACTAATTATTTCATCATCGTGTCCTGCAAGTCCCTTGCCTTTCCCTAACACACCCCCTCACATCGTGGGGGCACAACTGGAGCACCCCGCAGAAGCTCTTTGCACCATCCCCTGACTTTTCCACTCAGATCTTGGGTACCTCTTTGTGTGAAAACAGAACCAAGTCTTGTTTTTTTTTTGTCTGTGAGCAGGACTCCCATTTTCCAAACCAGAAGTGATCTCCCTGTTGCAGCAAGGAGAAGCTCCCTGGAAGGCAGATAAGGAAAGTCCTGGAGGCTCGTCTCTAGGTGAGTGGGTGGGGCCGAGGTGCCCGGGAATATCTGCAGCAACAGTCTGCTTAGTAGGTGGACGGTGCGGGCTGGGAGACGTTGGTCAGGCATGTTTCTCCAGGGCTCTCAGTCCTCAGGAAGTGGTGGAGAAGGGGACGCTGAGGCCCCACACACAAGCTTCCGCTTTTTCTCTGGTAATCATTTCACAAATGAGTCTCTCAGAATCTTTTTTATTCTCTCCTGTTGTATCAGAAGAGGGCTACATTTTCATGTATTCATTCAGCAAGCTGTGTTTAACGAGTTGCAAATAATTCATTCTGACTGAAGCTCAATGTATACGGGAAAAGAGGAGATGAGAAAGGAAACGGTACTAGAAAGTTAAGGGGGGACCGCATTATAACTTGCTTTGGTGCAGTTCTTAGAGATGTGAACTGTCCCATGGGTGACTGGAAATAATTAAAGGATTTTGAGCAGAAGAATTAGTGGTCCTCAAGGAAAAATACGGGTCTGAATCAGAACAGGGTAAATGTCCTTCACTAAAGGCATAGCTAAGAAGCTGTGGTATGTCCCTCTCTGGCGAACAGCAGCACAGTCAGGGAGAAAGGGCACAGTGAGGTGGCCAGAGCTCCAAGACGCGGTAAGGACAAAAGCAGGTTATGGAGCATTGTTATGATAGGTCACCATTTGTGTCTAAAGAAAATTACGTGGGTGTTTGTCTAATGTATAATATGTGTGTAAGCGCAGAGAGGAGGGCTGAGGGAACACCGCTTAGCTGGTTCCATTTGGAATGGGATGGAGAATGGGCGTGAGGCAAGGGGACTTTATTGACATGTAATGTTTTAATTTTTCACAGAGAATATGTTCATGAAGTCCTTATGAAATTGAATTTAATAAGAGTGGTCACTTTAGAAGCAGTGTCCGGCTTAGATTTAAAGTGAGGCAAAGGTGGAGGTGTGAACATTCCAGAGATTAATGCATAATGTAGGCAAGACGATACTGGGGCCCAGATGAAGGCATGTGCAGTGGGGTTCATCGGGGAGCAGGAGGGCCCATTGTTAAGGGGACAGGACGAGTTCGGTGTGGGATGGGTTCATCTGAGATGGGAGTGAAATACTCGGGTAGAGATTGCCAGTGGACACTTGTATAACATATAAGGGGTTGGAACTCAAAAGGGAGGTGAGGGAGCCGTCGCTGCAAAGGTGGCATTTGAAGCCTTGAGCTGACCAGATGAGGGAAGAGGGCAAAGGACAGAATCCCAGGAAACCTCAACATTTACGAGGTGGGTTAAGAAAGAAGAGTGTGTGGCTGAGCCTGAGAAGAAGTCATCAGAGGAGAGAAACGGGAGAGGCGGCTGTCATGGAAGTTGGGGACAGAGAGCTGTTGAACTGGGGAGGCTCTGGCTCTGGAGGATCCAGGTTGCAGCCCTCACCCACTGCTTTCTTGTCCCGTAATAAACGGAGAGTGAGTTCCATGCTGGGCACTGGCGGTGCAACAGTGGACAGAAAGATGCAGGTCCACCCTGGTGGAGCCCACAGTCGAGTGGGGAGACAAGTGTTCATGGACTGAGGGCACACAAGGGTGTGGAGTGACAAATTCCAGTCAGGACCTCGTAGGTACCATGAGATACAAAGTGCAGTGAGAGTGACGTCAGCATCATGGCGGAGTGAGCTTTCCCGTGAATTCTTCCCCCACAAAATACAACAAAAGTAACAGCCACAGACAAACAACGGAATCCCAGACAGTCAAAAGCTGGAGCGGAGGGATCCACACTGCCACACATCTGAGAGCGGAACGTGCTGGGCCCCCGGAGGAAGTGGGGAGAGGTAAGGAGAACTCCGCTCCCTCCCCATCAGATCAGCGATCCGGTCCGCGCGGCTCCCAGAGAGGGGGGAGGGGCGGCCCTCGGCGGGAAACTGTAGCTCTTCGGGCGCTCTCAGCCAGTGGGAAACTCCCGCACAGAGGGCTCAGAGGAGCCACAGGGCTACCATCAACATCTGAGCAACCCAGAGAGCGGATAAAGAGGGGCAAACGAGAAGCCTCCCACGTCAGGGACCCAGAGGGCAAAAGAGAGAGCTCCCCCCTCCCCACAACCCGGAGTCTGCAGCTCGACCAGATCTAGCGGTCCGAGGCAGACCTGAATAAATTGGACTGGACCCGTGGATCGCAGTGGGGAAAAGAAACAAAACAAAACAAAACAAAACTGCGGATCGCAGCAGAAAAACTGGGGCAGAGCGCAGGGGGCTTAGACTACACAGCCCTTCACCACCACACAGTGGCGGCAGGTGGAAAGTGCAACCAGAGACTTCCAGGATGAGGAAAATCAAAACCAACACAGGAACCACAATGCAAAAATATATGAAATCACCAGACCAGAAACAAAATGACAAGCAACCAGAAATCAACCCCGAAGACACAGAAATCCATAAACTAAATGACAGAGATTTCAAAATAGCTATCATAAAAACACTCAACGAAATACGAGACAACACAGACAAACAATTAAATGAGATTAGGAGTTTCTTCACAAAAGAGATTGAAATCATAAAGAAAAACCTATCAGGGCTGATGGAGATGAAGAACACAATGGAGGAGATAAAGGAGAATCTGGAATCTTTAAAGAACAGAGCTGACAATATGGAGGAAAGAATTAGTACTTTAGAGGATAGGAATACAGATATACTCCAGATGGAAGAAGAGAGAGAACTAAGACTAAAAAGAAATGAAGAAAGACTCCGAGAAATATCGGACTCTATTAGAAAATGTAACATAAGAATTATAGGTATTCCTGAGGGAGAGGAGAGGGAAAGAGGAACAGAGAGCCTATTCAAGGAAATAATAGCTGAAAATTTCCCAAATCTGGGGAAGGAGCAGGAAATACCAGTAAGCGAAGCCAACAGGACGCCTATATATATTAACAGACAAAGGCCTTCACCACGACACCTAGTGGTAAGGCTAGCCAGGGTCAACGACAAAGAAACAATATTAAGGGCAGCTAGACAAAAACAAAAAATAACGTACAAAGGAACTCCCATCAGGCTCTCAGCGGATTTCTCAACAGAAACTTTTCAGGCTAGAAGAGACTGGAATGATATATTCAAAATACTAAAAGACAAAAACTTTCAGCCAAGAATACTCTATCCAGCAAAAATATCCTTCAAATATGAGGGAGAAATAGTAACTCTCCCAGATAAACAAAAGCTAAGGGAGTTCATGGCCACGAGACCGCCACTACAAGAAATACTCAAGAAGGCCCTCAGGCCTGAAAACAAGAAGAGAAAGGGAACACAAAGCTTGGAGTAAGGAGAAAAGTAGGTAGACAAAATCAGAGAAATAGTAGATCTTTACCGGAATAGGTTAGCAACCACTTAAATACTAAACTCAAAGATCAAAGGAAGAAATTCACCAAAAATAAATTTAACCTCATCACTGTAAACACACAGCCACAACACAAGATAGAATAAGGTATAACAAGAGCAACTTAGAAGGGGAAGAGGAAAGTGACTGAATTGACTTAGTATAAGGAAATAGGAGGCTATCAGATAATGGACTTTTTCGCCCATACAGAAGATTTTTCGCCCAAACCTCAAGGTAACCACTAAACAAATAATCAAATTAAAACCACATATGATAAACAAAGAGAAAACTAGAAGAATCATAAGACAGAACAACCAAACTGAATTGGCAGTCCAAAACAAATGGGACAAGAAACAAAGGAAATGCAAAAGAACCAGAAAATAAGTGACAAAACAGCAACATTCAACCCTCATATTTCAATAATTACCCTAAATATAAATGGATTGAACTCTCCAATCAAAAGATACAGAGTGGCAGGATGGATTAAAAAGCAAGACCCAACAATATGCTGCCTTCAGGAAACACATCTTAGCACTAAAGACAAGCACAGGCTCAGAGTGAAAGGATGGAAGACAATACTCCAAGCTAATGGCAAACAAAAGAAAGCAGGTGTTGCCATACTCATATCAGACAAAGTAGACTTCAAGATAAAACAGGTTAAGAAAGACAAAGAAGGGAAATATATAATGATAAAAGGGACACTCCATCAAGAAGACATATCACTTATAAATATATATGCACCCAACATAGGAGCACCAATGTACATAAAACAACTATTAACAAACCTAAAAGGAGAAATCAACAACAACACAATAATAGTAGGGGATCTTAACACCCCACTTACAGCAATGGATAGATCATCCAGACAAAAAGTTAATAAAGAAATATTAGACTTAAATGAAAAACTGGACGAGATGGACCTAGTAGACATATACAGAGCACTACACCCAAAAACAGCTGACTACACATTCTTCTCAAGCGCGCATGGAACATTCTCTAGGATAGACCATATGTTGGGAAACAAAGCAAGCCTCAATAAATTTAAAAGGATTGAAATCATAACAAGCATCTTTTCAGACCATAAGGCTATGAAACTGGAAATGAACCAGGAAAAAAAAACTGGGAAAGTGACAAAGTGCAGTGACAGTGTAGAACAGGAGGAGGCAGTGTCGGCAAAGGCTTCCCTGAGGAAGGGCCGGATCCCAGCATGTGGAGTATCCCAGGCGTTGGAAAGGGTGTGTGAGAGTCCAGAGAAAGGAAGCCAGCGTGTGCAGACAGGAGCGAGGAGAAGGATAGAAGAGTCAGCAGGAGAGGAGCAGGGACCAGATCCCGCTGGGCCGAGGGAGCCCTGTCAACAGGATTTGGTCTGTGCCTGAGAGCCAGGCACGGCCCCTGCAGAGCTGCAAGGAGCCTGGCCACAGGCCCAGGTTTACATTCTGCAAAGATCAACCTGCAGCCAACGTGGAGCCTCTTGGTGTGGAAGTGGGAGGACTCGTCTGAGGCTGTTGTCAGGTCCAGACGACTCAGTTAATGGCCCCTCATAACGTGGGCCCAGCAGAGGAGCTGAAGGACAGGCCGTCTCGATCCCCAAAGCCCCCACACCGGGGGAGCTTTCTTCCTACTGTAAGTTGAAGTTTTTGATGTGGGATCCACGCTTGTCTATCTTTCTATCTTTTTAACTCTCATTTGGGAGAAATACACTAATTTTGTGGAAACTGGCAGAGGCCACCACAGAGTAAGGAGAGAATGCAGGCAGTGGGGAAGAGTTGAGACTTAGGAGGGGTGTCAGTCCCGCTATTAGGTTGGGCTGAGTCTGGCCTGAAAGCTCAGAGGAAGAGAAGAAAGGATCCCTTCCCCCTCACCTCGGGAGCCTCTCATCTGTGAGTGGGTCTCCCTTCCTGGGTGAAGTGAGTATTAGTTGGATTAAACAGAAGAGAAAGTAAGACGGGAGTCCAAAGCTGTCCAGAGAGATGCTGGGGCCACCTGGTGGTGGGGTCAGAGTCCTCAGTTAGCCCCTTCTCGGGTTTGGGAAGACGTTCCTGAAGGGCAAGTATGAGTGGATGTCTGAAGGAGGTAAGGACATCAGAGCTGACCAGTGTGTGCATTTTCCTCAACGGGGTGAACCTCCTCTTTCCTCAAAGATGAAAGATAGGACGTCCTGGGAATGCTCATGTGTGGTTGTGTGCGTCCTGCACCCCTGGTGAGTCTCCCATCGGCCTGGACTAAAGTGGCCTCAGAACAGCTTTCCCTCCCCAGGAAAGGGGTGCTCACTTGCCTGTGGGCACAGGTGAGGGACCTGGGAGTACCTCAGATTATTAACTCTAGACCAGAACCAAAACCTACCCTTTGAACAGCCAGTGACAGAAAAGCTCATACTCCCAGGATAGGACTCCTAGAACCTCTAGTTGCCTCCAAATGTGCTTTAAGAAAATTATTTTCCCTTCAAAACGATTCACAAATAGGAAAAACAAAACAAACCAAAAAGAAAAACAAGCTGTGTCATCCCTGGCTGTGTATGTTTTAAATTGAGAGCTGGGAGGAGTTGGCTCAGAGGATGTGCAACTCATCTGAGTTTTTTGCTTAAGGAATGAACCCAAAATATAGTCACTGAGGCTGGGTTTTTCTGGAAGAGTTAGAATAAGAATAATGTGATTAAACCAACTTGTGCATTTCATGAGTTTGATTTACACCCAAATGTGGAAATATTCTTGAAATCTAAAATTTAAAAATCCAGGGATGATGTAGGTAAACAGTTAGAAAAGCGTTTTTCTGTCCTTGTCTTTTTCTCTTCCTTTGTTACTTTTATGCAAGAAACCACGTAGGGCGGACTGAACCTGTGCAAGGTGGTCAGCTGAGGGGTCTCTTGGGGTCTGCCTTCCACTCCCCGAGATTTGCTGGGGCTCCTGCACAGAGGGCAGGAGTCTTTTTCTAATTTGCACAAAGGTGCTGTTGGGGTTAGCAGCCCAGTGAAATAGCATGCAGTGGTTTTGAAGAGTGAATTTCTTACAAGGTGAAAGTGGAGCCCAAATGCACTGTAGCCCTGTTTAATATGTGTGAGTTAGTCTTGTTCTTGGCCCTTCCTGCCTGACAAAGACCCCTACGTGTGCCCTATGCCTACCTTTTTGCCACCAACATCTGTTCCCCTTATAGCTGCCAGAATGATCTATGTAAAAGATAAATCAGGTCATCTCACTCCCTTGCTCAAAACCTCTAGTGGCTTCCATCACCTAGAGCACAATCCAGAGTGGCCTTCAGAGGCCTACATGGTCTGGCCCCGGCTACCTCTTCACCTTCACGTCCTTCTGCTCTGCCCTTCATTGGAGGACTCTGATCATGCTGGCCACCTTGCAGTTCATCAGGCAGGCCAAGCAGGCTTCCACCTCAGGGCCTCCGCATTTGCTTTTCCCTCTCCTGGACCATTCTTCTTCCTGGTGGTGCAAGCCCACGTGACTCTCACTCAGATCGCATTTTCTCGAATAGGCACTCTTCATCTAAAACTCGGCCCTCCATCCTCTGCATTCTTGATCCCTTCACCATGCTTTATTTTCCTCAGAGTGTTTGTCACTGCGTAATAGTACCTGTTTAGTTATTATCTGTCTCTTCCTCTGGATTGTAAGCTCCCTTAGGCTGGGTTGTCTTTTTCATTTGTTCCCATTTCCCCAGTACCTGAAACAGTGCCTGGTCAGAGTAGGCTTCCAGTTAATGAATGCATGAATGACTTGGCTAGGTTAGTGCTGTTGGAGACAGAAGGAAGTGAGCCAGCCTCAGAGATATTTGGGAGATAAAAGCAGCAGGACTTGGAGGTGGATTACATATGGAAGATAAAGGAGATGGAGTTGTCAAGGATGCTTGCTTGGTTTGTGGCTTGTTCTGGGATGAACAATGATATCATTCACTGAGATAGTGACACTGGAAGGAGATCAGATTTGGAGGATGGTATCGATTTGGTTTTTACTTTTAGAGAAAATTTTACTTTTTTAAAAAAGTTTTTTATTTTGAGATAATTGTAGATTCACATGCAATTATAAGAAATAGTACAGAGAGATTTCATGTCCTTTTTCCCAGTTCCAAAACTATAGTACAACATTACAACCAAGATATTGATGTTGATAAAGAGACAGAATTCCTTCAGTCACCATAAGGGTCCCCTCTTGTTACCCATTATTTAGACACACCCATTTCTCTCTTATTCCCTGTCCCTATTCCCCACCTCCCCTTGTCCCTAACCCCTGGTAACCACTAATTCATTTCTAGAATTTTGTCATTTCAAGAATGTTATATAAATTGAATGATATAGTGTGTAACCTTTTGGGAGTGGTTTTTTTCATTTAGTATAGTTCTCTGCAAATTTATCCAAGTAGCTGCCTGTATCAATATTTCATTCCTTTGACTGCTGAGTAGTATTCCATGAAGTGGATATATTATATTTTGTATAACTATTCACTTGTTGAAGGACATCTGGATTGTTTCCAGTTTCTGACAGTTACAAATAACACTGCTATAAATATTTGTGTGCAGGTTTTCCTGTAAAAATAAGTTTTCATTTCTCTGTGATAAATGGCCAGCAGTGCAATTGCTGGATCATATGGTGGTTGCATGTTTTGTTTTTGAAGACACAGCCAAATTGTTTTCCAGAGTGGCTGGAAACATTTTACATTCTACCAGTAATGTAACGACATATGGGTGCAGCTTCTCTGCATCATTGCCAACATTTTATGTTGTCACTATTTTATATTTTAGCCCTTCCGATAGGTATATGCTGATATACATTGTGATTTTAATTTGCATGTTCCTAAGGTCTCATGATGTTGAACATATTTCCATGTGCTGTTTTGCCATCTGTATATCTTCTTTGGTGATATGCCTGTTTGTGTCTTTTGTCCATTTTCTGATTGAATTGTTTGGTTTTTTACTTTTGAGTTCTGAGAGTTCTTTATATATTCTAGATAGTGGTTATTTGTGGATATGTGGTTTGCAAATATTTTCTCATGGTCTTTGGTTTCTTTTCGTTCTCTTAACTGGGTCTTTTGGAGAACAAAAGTTTTAATTTTGATGGGATCCAATTTATTAATGTTTTCTTTTATGAATTGTCCTTTTGGTGTCAAATCTAAGAACTCTTTGCATACCCTTAGATCTTAAAGATTTTTTTCATGTTTTTTCCTAAAAGTGCTATAGTTTTACATTGTACATTTATATCCATGATCCTTTTTGAGTTAATTTTTGTATTAGATGTGGGGTTAGGTGAAGATTCATTTTTTTTGCTTATGGACATTCAGCTGCTCCAGCATTATTTGTTGAAGAAGCTGTCTTTCCTTCACTGAATTCTTTTGTAGCTTTGTCAAAAATCAGTTGAGCATCTTTGTGTGTGTCTGTTTCTCGATATTCTGTTCCGCTGATCTATGTGTATTCCTCCACCCATACCACACAGTGTGGATTACTGTAGCTATATAGAGGCCTTGATGTTGAGTAGAGTGATTACTCCCAGTTTATTTTTGTTTTTCAAAGTTGTTTCAGCTATTCTAGTTCCTTTGCCTTTCCATATAAATTTCAGAATAATCTTATCTATATCTGCAAAAAAATCTTGCTGAGATTTTGATAGGAATTGCAGTAAACTTGTATATCAATTTGGGGACAACTGAGATCTTTACTAAGCTGAATCATCCAAACCATGTATATGGTACATCTTTCCATTTATTTAGCTCTTCTTTAATTTCTTTGCTCAGTGGTTTATAGTATTCAGCATACAAGTCCTGTACATGTTTTGTTACACTTACACCTAAGTATTTTTTGAGCAATTATAAATGGCATTGTAGTTATAATTTCAGTACCCACATGTTCGTTGCTAGAATATAGAAATATTATTGATTTTTGTATGTTTATCTTGTATCCTATGACCTTTCTGAACTCTCTTATTAGTTCTAGGAAATATTTTATAGATTCCTTGGGATTTTCTATGTACTGTCTTCTACAATTAGGGGTGGTTTTATTTCTTCCTTTCTGATCTGTATATCTTTTATTTCTTTTTCTTGCCATATTGTACTGACTAGACTTGCAGTCCTATACTGAATAAGAATGATAAGAGCAGACATTGTTGCCTTGTTCCCGATCTTATGTAGAAAGCATTCAGTCTTTCGCCATTAAGTATAATGTTAGCTATAGGTTTTTGTACATGTTCTTTATCAAATTGAGATATTTTTATGGGAGTTTTTATCATGAATGGATGTTGGATTTTGTCAGAGGCTTGTTATATATCATTTATAGGAACATGTGATTTTTCTTTTCTGGCCTGTTAATGTTGTAGATTAATTAATACTGGCTTTTCAAATATTGAACCAGCCCTAGAACACTGGCATGAATACACTTGGTCATGGTGTATAATTCTTTTTATATATTGCTGAATTCTATTGCTAATATTTTGTTAAGGATTTTTATACTTATATTCATGAGAGATATCATCTGTAGATTTCTTTTTTTTGTACTGTTTTTGTCATATCAGGGTAATACTAGCTCCATAAAGTGAATTAGGAAGTGTTCCCTAACCTGACATACATGTGACAGAGGATTTCACATGTACCAGTGTAAATTCCAGATGTATTAAAATTAGAAAATTTAAAAATCAGACCTAGTCAAATTGTCTGTTAATGAAATCTGGTCAAATAAATGCTGGTACATCCACACAATGGGAATTCTGTGTAGCTGTAAAAAAGGAATGAAGACCTCTGTAAATTCCTCTGTGGATCTCCATAATATATTGTGAAGGGAGGGGAATGTAGAACAGTGAGTATCACACTTTAATAAAGAAGGTGATACAGATCTATATATGGTTATCTATAAGATGAGGGAAGCAGAAAAGATGAAGAGGACAGGGATAGAATCAGGTTTTCTATGAAGGAACCTTGTTTTATAGTTTTGAACTTGGAACTATGAAAATGTCTTATAAAATTAAGTAAAAACGAAAAAGGAAATTGAAAGCAAAATGAAATCATTGTGTTTCAAGTTAATGGCTTAACCAGAACAGAAAAGAATTATTTCAATTATGTTTTTAAAAACAACAATTTTACTGAATGTTCTAGTGGGTTATAGCCTGAGGATAAAAAGAATTGCAAACAAATCTTAACTTGTTTTTAATACTCATGTTGTTAGCAATAACACCGGTATTATTATTTTGAGATTACATATTATAGGAAAAATGAATGAGTAGTTTTGTTAATATCATTAGGATCCCGTTTTTAGCGTGAGAGAAAAGAGATTGCAAATATAAAATGAAAGAAGTTAAGTAAAATTGCTAAAATACTAAATTTGAATTGAAAATGTTAGAATGAACTCATGATTTATAGTCCCATTTAAAAAGTATATCTTAGCTTTTTAAATGGCCTTGACACAATGACCAACCCAGTAGTGATGAACACCTCTAGTTCCCAGACTACATTTCTAAATACCCTTTTCCATTACAAGGAGCCAGGGTTCCTTGGAAAAATGACTGATTCTAGATGTGGGAAGTAAATGTTCAAGATGAGCAGAATATTTTGTCCTACAGAAAAGGAAGAACTCTTCAAGACAAATGAGTCACATTAGGAGCTGATTGATAGGATTCAGATTAGCCATAAGTGGGACATTTTTGAGCATGTAAAGGAGTAATGAATGCAATGAGTTAAAAAAGAAAAGACAAAAACAACCAAACATGAAATATGTTAAAATTCATAAGTTCATGTTGATACTTAAACAAAAAAAAAAACTTCATTGGTCACTTTTGGAGGATGTTAGAGAACCAAGTCATTATTTTAAACTCTAGTTAATAACGGGAGAGAAAAAAAAAATTCCTGTCTTTCTGTTAGGAACCATATCTCAAGCTAACCAGATAATTTATGAAGGAAAGTTATTTTCTATTAGAATGATTCCAGGTAATAAATGCAGGAAAATGATAGAACTAGAGTATCACTATTTTGTAACCCCTAATGAGATAATGGATCTAGGCAGTGATTATCAAAAGCTGCTAAAATCATGAGATGAAAACTGATGGGGAACTTTTTATAGGATGTATCAGGCTGAGACCACCTGAACCTATTTATCAATTGTAACATATTTATAAAAATAAACAGTCAGATATTATTGCCTCTGGATGTAATGTAGTAATTGAAATTGGATCTGATCAGGCCTCTAGGGCTGTCTACTAATTTACAGAAATATAGGAGGTAGAGGCATGTGTGAAACACACTACAGCTATGCAATTAGTAACACCCAGAATATGTGAAATTCTATAGGCCAGATGACTTTAACAGGTTACAGATTACATTTATAACCTATAGATTAAAAGAGATTTAAGATCAACCAAATGCAGTGGGTGAACCTTGATTGTGTCGTAACTGAAAAAATGTAAGAGGCAATTAGGGATATTAGAACACTGCCTGTGTATAAGATAGTATTGGAGAATAGCGTTAATTTCATTGGTTGTGCTATGTTTTGCGTTTTGTTGGGTTTTTTTTTAAAGCCCTTATCTTTGAGAAATGCATTTGGAAATATTTAAGGATGAAATGATATTATGTTTAGGGTTTGCTTTAGCACTGTGTGACGGAGAAGGAATGGGGCTTGTAGATGAAACAGTGTTGGTGGTGGTTGCAGCTGGCTTAGGGGTTCATTGCATAATTCTCTGTACTTTAGTATATGTTGAAAATTTTCCATAATAAAAAGTTTTAAAAATTAGAGTTACCAAAAACAAAATTTCTAGACCAGCATTTCTCTTTTTCCACTAAGACCAAGAAACCTTTGAATGTTACCTTAATATAGCAAAGAGACTTTCCAGATATGATTAAATTAAGGATCTTGAGATGGTGAAATTATCTTGGATTATCCAGATGGGCCTAAATGTAATCACAATTTTATATGAGAGAGGTAGAGGGAGATTTGACACAGAAAGCAGAAGGTAGTGTAATGATGGAAGCAGAGAGAAATTTGAAGATGCCATTCTGTTGGCTTCCAAGGTGGAGGAGGAGGCCATGAGCCAAGGAATGCAGCTCTAGAGGCTGGAAAAAGGAAGGGAATAGATTCTCCCCTAGAGCCCTACCAGCACCTTGGTTTCAGCCCAGTGAAACTGATTTCAGACTTTTGGCCTGCAGATAGTAAGAGAATAAAATGCATTTTTTTAAGCTACCAAGTTTGTGGAACTCTGTTAGAGCAGCCATAGGAAACTAATAAACAAGATGACTTTTCTAAGGATAAATTCAGTGGGAAATATTACTGAAAGGGTAGGAAACTGGGGTCAAAGGAACAAAGGGTCAATAGTAGTTATTATAGAGTAATGAAACCCTCAACTTAGGCAGATTTTAGTGATGGCTGTGAGAGACATTTCATTGATGGAATTTAATTAAGAGAATTTGGTGACTAGGCTTGGAATGCAGGGGAGAGAAGGTTCTGAGATGAAACTAAGAACTTAACGGCAGAACAACTGTAGGGTTATGATGTCATTTTGAACTAGGGAAAATAGAAAAAAGATTTGAAAAAGCATGTGCTGGCTTCAGACTTGGACAGACTGGATTTGAAATATAAGAAAAATACTAAAATGGAAATTCTAGCAGGCAGTTAGAAATACCACCGTATGTAAAGTATTTTGAGAAAAGTTTCAACAGTCATTCATGTAGCAGGTGTTGGAGTGGATGAAATCACCTAGGGAGAGAAGAAGTTTGAAGATAGAATCTCAAAGACTTAAGAGCCAAGGGAGGAGAATCCAGGAACTAGTTCCTGGAACTAGTTCCTAATGACAGGCACTAGTCAGGGTGGTGACCAGGTACAGATGACTATTGATTGTCATTTGTTAGATCTTCTTCCCCCGGCAGAGGAGAGGTCATTAGCAAGATCATTCTGGTTTCTATAAACTTTTGATTTGTTCCTGAGGTAGCTCAGGTCCAGGCTCGATTCTAAGACAGACCAATGTTTTATTTGCACTTCAGGAGATAGACTTGTAGGCCTTGCTTAAGCCACAGTGAGAGGAAGAAAACTCTGAGCTGATCATAAGAAACACTTAGGAGGGCCACAATCCAAGGTTCTTGTTTGCTTCAGTGGGTTGCGTGAACCTAGGACTAAGGCATTGACACTTTAGAGTTGGGATGAGTAGAATTGATATAGCACCTTGTAGCTGGGCTTACAAGATTGTCAGCCTAGCCAGCAGATCATGACCTTTTTCATCCAGGCAGACTGATAGGGCCTCATATCTTAATGGGATGTCTTGATATGTTTTCGTAATACTTTGTAATAGTTTGCTCTTTTATAATTTGGCATATAAAGTGAGTGTCCTTGACACTGTTCCTTTGAGATGTTTGAAGCTGTTTTTTTCCCCTTCAAGCCTTTTATTGATGGTGACTATACCAGTCTTTGTGTGTGGGTAGTGGGGTAGTCATCTGTCAATCTTGATAACATACATACAACTGAACAATAACTTTCTCATAAATATCAGTCTAGTTATAGTTCCTGTTTTTTTTAATCAAGAATTATATTTTTTTCTTTCTATTATCATTATGGACTCATGGCTTTTTACAGACTTAATTAACTAAGTCAATAACAAATTTTTGACTTAGCCATCAGAAAGTCCTTTAAGCTGGCTCCTATGTCCCTTGACATAACCCTACACACACACACACACACACACACGTATGTACATGTATATGTATGTATATATATTACGTATTTTTAAACCTTAAGGACAGTGGGTTGAGTTAGCCATACTCTATTTTATAACACATTTGCACCACTGGTGTGTGCAATCCCATTTTTTCATTCTTATATTCCCACTCCATTCTCCTCCCTATTCCCCACCTCATCCCACACTGCAATAGGCAAACATACTAATGCATTTAATGTGTATCTTACCAACCCTGTAAACTTTGCATCCTTGCTTTCTGCTAATATCAATATGTCGCACACTCACCTTGTACCTTCCAGAGCCCATACAAAGAAGTCTCACACATACTTTGTACCTTCCATAGGCCATGAAAGAAATAGCCATCCTTCCAAGGAGTCCTCATTCCTTTTAGTTGTTAGAGATCAAAATCTTAAGGACTGTAACATACATGTACTACTGGAGTGATATTGTTTAGAACCACTGTAATAAACAGAGCCAGAGATTTAATAGGACATTTTATTTTCTGATTTAGTTCCAACATTACTTTAAAACATACCTATTTAAATTTTAACTTTTTGCAGACTAAAACTTTGCTTTCTTTTATTATTTGCTGAACCGTGTAATATCATTGTTTTTGTTTATTTTTTTGTGTGTGAGGAAGATCAGCCCTGAGCTAACATCTGATGTCAATCCTCCTCTTTTTTTGCTGAGGAAGATTGGCCCTGAGCTAACATCCGTGGCCATCTTTCTCTACTTTATATGGGACACCGCCACAGCATGGCTTGACAAGTGGTGCGTCATTGCACGCCAGGGATCTGAACCTGCGAACCCTGGGCCGCTGAAGCGGAGCACCTGCACTTAACCGCTTGCATCACCGGGCCGACCCCAATATAATATCATTCTAACTGAAATTATTGAATTATGGCCTTAACCAAGTTTTAATAGTTATTGAATTCTGTTTTGTACTATCTTATCATTATGTTAGCCCTCCTTTACCTTATTCTGTCTTTGGCTGTCCTATTACTGATCCT
The DNA here is from genome assembly GCF_020826845.1 of Diceros bicornis minor. Classification (NCBI taxonomy): domain Eukaryota; kingdom Metazoa; phylum Chordata; class Mammalia; order Perissodactyla; family Rhinocerotidae; genus Diceros; species Diceros bicornis. The sequence goes on from NC_080740.1 coordinate 91,879,297, forward strand.
TGACTGCTTTTCAATATTGCATGCAATTCATTATTGCCTTTTTCTTGAGGCACAAACTGGCTACCCTCCTAGCTTGGCAACTTTTGGCTTCACCTTATATTTTGACGCTTACACAGACTAACTCAATAATGCCTAGCTGCTTCTGAACTTGGATTGGTGCTAAAACCTCCCCACAACCCAGCTATTCTATAATGGAACTTCTTCTATAGGAGTTTGAAATATGTATATATATTAACTAAGAGTATTCTCTAGTGTTGTGAGCTAGAAATTTAAATAGAGCCTTACTTTACCTTTCCTGTGCTCCTATTCTGATCTTATTGGTTATTTTTTTCATATTTTTCGGTTCAAAGTGGGATTAGTCTTTCTGGTGGTCACTCTAGCTCTTCTTCAGGCTCTTTGATAGAGTCCCTTTGTCTCTAGCTTTTTTTTCTCAGTCTACCGTTGCTTATCACAGAGCTTTATACCTGAGGCAAGGATGGGGCAGGAACATATGGGACTGTGTTGCTGGGAATTGTTGCTTTTTCTCTTCCTTTTTCTTTTAAACAGCTGTATTAAGATATAGTTCATATACTATAAAATTTACCATTTTTAAGTGTACACTTTAATGGTTGTAAGTATATTCACAGAGACCTTCTACCTTACCACTACCTAATTTTAGAACATTTTCATCACCCCAAAAAGAAACCCTGTGCCCGTTAGCAATCATGCCACATTCCCACATCCTCATCATCCCTGGAAACTACTCATCTCCTTTCTGTCTTTATGGATTTGACTGTTCTGGACATTTCACGTAAATGGAATCATATGATACGTGGCTCTTTCTATCTAGCTTTTTTCACTCAGCATAATATTTTCAGAGTTCATCCGTGTTGTAACGTGTATCCGTACTTCATTCCTTTTCATAGATGAATAATATTCCTCTGTATGAATATACTGCCTAATCGCCTCTCTCCCCAACCATTGGTAAATCGCCATTTTACTTTCTGTCTCTATGCATTTGACTTTTCTAGCAACCTCATAGAATTGAAATCATATAACATTTGTCATTTTGCATCTGGCTTATTTCACTCAGCATAATGTTTTAAGGTTCATCCATGTTGCAGTATCTATCAGAATTTCATTTATTTTTAAGACAATAATATTCCATTGTATGTATATACCATCTGTTGTTTATCCATTCCTCTGTCAATGGACATTTGGGTTGTTTCCACCTTTTGGCTATTGTGAATAATGCTGCTGTGAACATGGGTGTACGGATCTCTCTTCAAGTTCTTGCTTTCAGTTCTTTTGGGTATATATGCAGGAGTAGAATTGCTGGAACACATGGTAATTCTCTGCTTAAATTTTTGAGGAACTGCCATGCTGTTTTCCACTGTGGCCACTTTATTTTACATTCCCACTGGCAATGCACAAGGGTTCCAATTTTTCTACATCCTTGCCAACATTTATTTATTTATTTATTTATTTTAATAATAGCCATACTAATGGATGCAAAATGGAATCTTGTGGTTTTGGTTTGCATTTGAGTGCATTTGCATGCACTAATTAGTGATGTTGAGCATCTTTTCATGTGCTTATTGCCCATTGGTATATCTTCTGTGGAGAAATATCTATTCAAGTCCTTTGCCCATTTTTGAATTGGGTTTTTTTTTATTGTTAAGTTATAGGAGTTCTTTGTATATTCTGGATATTAATCCTTTATCGGATATAAGATTAGTAAATATTTTCTACTATTCTGTAGGTTGCCTTTTTATTCTGCTGGTAGTGCCCTTTGATGCACAAAAGCTTTTGATTTTGATGAAGTCCAATTTGTCTATTTTCTCTTTTGTTGCCTGTACTTTTTTGATGTCCTATCCCAGAAATCATTGCCAAATCAAATGTCATGAAGCTTTTGCCCTAGGTTTTCTTCTAACAGTTTTATAGTTTTAGGTTTTACATTTAAGTCATGGATCCATTTGGAGTTAATTTTCGTGTATGATGTTAGGTAAGGGTCCAACTTCATTTTTTTTGTATGTGGGTATCCTGTTTTCCCAGCACCAAAAGACTGTCTTTTCCCCATTGAATGGTCTTGGCACTCTTGTCAAAAATCGTTTGACCATATATGTGAGGGTTTATTTCCAGACTGTCTATTATTGGTCTATATGTCTTTCTGCCAGTATCACACTGTTTCAATTACTATACTTTGTAATAAGTTTTGAAATCAGGAAGTGTGAGTCCTCCAACTTCATTCTTTTTCAAGATTATTTTGGCTTTTCAGGGTCCCTTGGGATTCCTTATGAATTCTAGGATGGATTTTTCTATTTCTGAAAAAAAACAGCATTGGGATTTTGGTAGGGATTGCATTGAATCTGTAGATCGTTTTAGGTAGTATTGTCATTGTCATCTTAAGTCCTACAGTCCATGAGCACCTGATGTCTTTAAATTTATCAATGCTTTACTTTCTTTCTAACATGTAGTTTTCAGTGTACAAATCTTTCACCACCTCCTTTGAGTTAATTGTTAAGTATTCTTTTTGATGCTATCATAAATGGAATCCTTTTTTTATTTCTGTTTTGGATTGTTCATTGTTAGGATATAAAAACACAACTGATTTTTTGTTGATTTTTTTTTTTCTGCTACTTTGCTGAATTTGTTTATTCTAACAGTTTTTTTCTGGAATCTTTATGGTTTTCTACATATAAGATCATGTTATCTGTGACTGAGATAATTTCACTTCTTCCTTTCCAATTTGTATACCTTTTTTTCTTTTTCTTGCCTAATTGCCCTGGCTGAAAATTCCAATACTGTGTTGAATAGAAGTGGTGAAAGTGGGCATTCTTGTCTTATTCTTGATCTTAGAGGAAAAGATTTCAGTCTTTTACCATTGACTATGATGTTAGCTGTGGTTTTTTCTTATATGACCTTTATAACGTTGGGATAGTTTCCTTCTATTCCCAGTTTAAGTGTTTTTCTCATAAAAAGGTGTTGAATATTGTCATGCTTTCTCTGCATCACTTGAGATGATCATGTGCTTTTATCCCTTCATTGTGCTAATGTTATGTATTGCATTAATTGGTTTTTGTATGTTGAACCATGCTGGCATTCCAGGGATAAATCTCATTTGGTCATGGTGTATAATCCTTTTAATATGATGCTGAATTCTGTTTGCTAGTACTTTATTGAGGATTTTAAAAATCAATCTTCATAAGGAATATTTCTCTTTAGTTTTCCTTTCTTGTAGTGTTTTTGTCTGGCTTTGTTTTTAGGGCAGTGTTGGCCTTAGTTAGGAAGTGTTCCCTCCTTTTTAATTTTTTAGAAGAGTTTGAGGAGAATTGGTGTTAGTTTTTCTTTAATAGTAGGTAGAATTCACCAATGAAACCATCTGGTCCAAGGCTTTTCTTTGTTGAGAGATTTCTGTTTACTAGTTCAGTCACCATACTAGTTACGTGTCTATTCAGATTTTCTATTTCTTCATGATTCAGTCTTGTTAAGTTTTTTGTTTATAGAAATTTCTCCCTATCCTCAAGGCTATCCAATTTGTGGTAATACAATTGTCCATAGTTCGTTCTTATAATCTTTTTAATGTCTGTAGAATCCATAGTAATGTTGCCACTTTCATTTCTTATTTTAGTAATTTGGATCTTCTCACTTTTATTCTTAGTCAGTCTCACTAAAAGTTTGTCAATTTTGTAGATCTTTTCAAAGAACCAGTTTTGGTTTTGTTCATTGTATTTTTCCATTCTCTGTTTTATTTATCTTGGCTCTTGTCTTTATTATTTCCTTCCTTCTGCTAGCTTTGAGCTTAGTTTGTTCTTTTTCTAGTTCCTTAAGTTGAATAGTTAGATTGTTGGTTACATCTATAAATTTTCCTCCTAGCACTGCTTTCACTGTGCCCCATAACTTTTGATAAGTTGTGTTTTTGTTTTCGTTCGTTTGTAAGTATTTTCTAATTTCCCTTGTGATTTCTTTTTCGACTCCTTGGTTGTTTAAGAGTGTATTGTTGAATTTCCACATATTTGTGAATTTTCCAGTCTTGTTATTGATTTCTAACTTCATTCCATTGTGGTTGAATACCTGTAGGATGCCTTATTTTTAAATCTGTTGAGACTTGTTTTGTGGCATAACATGATCTATTCTGGAGGATGTCCCGTGTACACTTGTGAAGACATGTATTCTGTTTTTGATGGGTAGCATGTTCTGTATGTGTCTGTTAGATCTAGTTGGTGTATCGTGTTGTTCAAGTCCTTTATTTCCTTTCTTCTCTTCTGTCTGGTTGTTCTGTCTTTTATTGAACGTGGGGTATTGAAGTCTCCAACTATTATTGTAGAACTATTTGTCCTTTCAATTTCATTAATTATTGCTTCATATAATTTGAGGATGTATCGTCAGATGTGTATATGTTTATAATTATGTTATCTTCTTGCCGAATTGAACCTTTAATTAGTATAAATCCTTGTCTCTTGTAACTTTTTTTGTTTTAAAGTCTGTTTTGTCTGATACTAGCATAGCCACCCACTCTCTCTGTTGGTACTTCTGTTTGCATGAAGTATCTTTCCATCCTCTCATTTTCAACTAGTTTGTGTCTTTGGATCTGAAGTGAGTCTTCTTGTAGGCAGCATATAGTTGGATTATGTTTGTTTTTTTCCATTCTGCCAGTGTCTGTATTTTGATTGGAGAATTAATCTATCTATATTTAAAGTAATTACTGATATGGAGGAATTTCAGCTGTTTTGCTGTTTGTTTTCTATATGCATTTTATCTTTCTGTCCATGATTTCCTGCATTGCTGTCTCCTTATGTGTTTAGTTGATTTTTTTGTAGTGAGACATTTTAATTCCCTTCTCATTTCCTTTTATGTATCTTGTATAACTATTTTCTTTTTGGTTACCATGGAGATTACATTTAAGGTACTAAACTTCCAGCACTAATTTTAATTTATACCATCATAACTTCAGTAACATACAAAATCTCTGCTTCTTTACAGCTCCATCCTTATCTGCTTTCAATTATTTATGTCACAAATTATATCATTATACATTGTGTGCCTAAAAACATAGCCTAATGATTTTTTGTGTGTGTGTGAGGAAGATTAGCCCTGAGCTAACATCCAATGCCAATCCTCCTCTTTTTGCTGAGGAAGACTGGCCCTGGGCTAACATCCATGCTCATCTTCCTCTACTTTATATGGGACGCTGCCACAGCATGGCTTGACAAGCGGTGCGTCGGTCCGCGCCTGGGATCTGAACCTGTAAACCCTGGGCCGCTGAAGCGGAGCACGCGAACTTAACCGCTATGCTAGCGGGCCAGCCTCTCCTAGCGATTTTTTAATGCATTTGTTTTTTAAATCATGTAGAAAATAAAAAGTGGAGTTACAAAGAAAAATTATAATACTGATCATGCATTTACCTTTACCAGAGATCTTTATTTTGTCACATAGCTTCAGGTTATTGTCTAGCATCATTTCATTACAGCTTGAAGGACTCCCTTTAACAGTTCTTGCAGGGCAGGTCTACTAGTGACAAACTCCCTCAGCTTTATTTACCTGGGGATACCTTAATTTTTTCCTCATTTTTGAAGGACAGTTTTGTCACTGAGAGAATTGTTCATTGACAGGTTTTTTTCTTTCAGTACATTGAATATATCAACCCATTACTTTCTGGCTTCCGAAGTTTCTGATGAGAAATCTGATAATCTTATAATGTATAAGGGGTCTTTAATAAGTCTTGCTTCTCTCTTGCTGCTTTCAGTATACTGTCTTTGGCTTTGGGTTCTGACAGTTTGATGAAAGTGTATCTCGATGTGAGTCTGAATTTATTCTGCTTGGAGTTTATTAAGCTTCATGGATTTGTAGCTTCATACTTGCATCAAATTTGGAAAGTTTTCAGCCATATGTCTTCAGATGATCTCTCTGCTCATTTCTCTCTGTCTTCTCTTTCCAGGACTTCCACAAGGCATATTTTGGTCCATTTGATGATGTCCCACAGGTCTTTTAGGCTCTGTTCTCTTTCTTCAATATTGTTTCTTTGTTCCTCAGACTCAGTAATTTTAGTTGTCCTGTCTTAGGTTCACTGATTCTTCTGCCTGCTCAAATCTTTTGAATTGCTCCTGTGAAGTTTTCAGTTATTGTACTTTTCTTCCCCCCCCCCCCAAAGCCCTAGTAGATAGTTGTTATGTCATAGCTGCACGTCCTTCTAGTTGCTGTATGTGGGACTCGGCCTCAGCACGGCCGGAGAAGCAGTGCGTCGGTGTGCGCCCGGGATCCGAACCCAGGCCGCCAGCAGCGGAGCGCACTCACTTAACCGCTAAGCCACAGGGCCGGCCCGTTATTGTACTTTTCAACTCCAGAATTTCTTTGTGGTTTCTTTTTATGTTTTCTGTCTCTTCATTGATATTTCCATTTTGTTCACCATTTTCATAACTTTGTCCATATCTTCCTTTAGCTCTCTGAACATCTTTAAGGCTATTGTTTTCAAGTCTCTGTGTAGTATGCCCACCATTATGTCTTCCTTAGAGATTTTTTTATCTTTTTGTTCGTTTGAGCCATAGTTGCCTATTTTTTTAATACTTTGTGATGTTTTTGTTGAGAACTGGACATTTGAATTCTATAATGTCAAAACTCTGAGAATCAGATTCTTCCCTTTCCCCAGGGTTTGCTGATTTTGTCTTGTAGGGTGTCTGTGTTTCATGGATCAGGCTGAGATATGAATTGAAGGTTTTCTCACATCTTTTCTGACCCTGTATCTTTTGCTGGACATGTATGGAGACTTTCTAAATTCCTCTGTGCAGTTGCTTTGAATGTTTTTATACTTAAATATATGGTTCCCCAAAGTGAAAAAAGGTAAAATGAAGGGGGGGAAAAAAACAGGCACTGTCCCTTAAATTCCCTGGAAGCTACTTCAGCCAGTGGTGACTATAACAGTGGCACCTGCCGTTGTGTCTGCACCTCCATGATCCAAAGCAGTAATCTGCAGTCAGAACCCAGATCCCCAGTATTTGGAGAACGAGGTCCTTATTGCCACCTTGGCTCGTGCAAGCCACTCTAGGAATGCTAGTACAGCTGCCTGCCATGGGGCTGCTGACCAAGGCATGGGTGGCAGCTACTGACTGAAATTAATTGCAGTTTACTGACAAGCTTTTCTCTAGAAGCTGCAGGCCTTCAGATAGATTCCAGAGTTCCAAAATAGTAACCTCAAGACAGATTCTGCCAGTTCAGTTGTTTACTAGGTGGAGAGACAGAATCCTGGAACTTCCTACTCTGTCATCTTCCCTGATGTCCACTTTTTCTCTTCTAATTCACGTTTATTTTACAGTTTTGGCATTTTCTTTTTTCAAGTAATGTTGAAGAATAAGACTCGCATAGAAGTTTCACAATTATGAAGTTAATTGTTTTCATTTGGGGAAGAAATTTTGATAGTTTTCTTACCATCCACCCACCATTGTTTTCAGCTACCCAGAAGGCCCTGGTATTTACTCTTTAAAAATGTTTTATCATTCTATAAGTATTTTAATTTTCTACTTAGAAAGTATGTTTTTTAAGTAAAAATCTTTTTTAAGATCTTGTTCGCTGTATACTGATTTTCTTAAATTCCTTTGCAGAAACCAGAGTTTTAAAATTAGTTGACATGGTCTATAAGAGGAAAAAGTAACCCACTCACTCCTGTTGCAAAAAATGACAGAAAGTGGAAGGAGATTTAATTTTTAGTTTTATTATGGAAAAGTTTAGACATATATAAAAGTATACAGGATAGTATATGAATTCTTGTGTATCCATCACCCAATTTCAATGGTTATCAACTTATTGTCATTTTTTGTTTCATCTATACCAGTGGTTCTCTGCCAGAGGTGATTTTGTCATTTGTCAATGTCTTGAAACATTTTTGATTGTCACAACTTGGGGTGGTGGAAAGAGTAGGTGCTACTGGCATCTAGTGGTAAGAGGCCAGGTCTGCTACTAAACATCCTACAGTGCACAGGGCAACCCCACACAACAAAGAATTATCTGGCTGAGGTTGAGAAATCCTGATCTTTGTGCAGGATTCAATGTATCTTTATATATTTTCTTTAAAATATCTTTATATAACATTGAATTGTTCTATCCAAGAATAGGAGAGGTTGTTCCACTTGTTCAAGTGTACTTGAACATCATCAAGACTTTTAAAATTTTCCTCATAAATTTTTCATATTTCTTGTAAATTTATTCCTCTAATTCTTTGTTAGTGTAAATGAAGGCTATTGATTTTAGTGTGTTAATTTTATATCCTACTACTCACTCAATGGTAAAACTCATGTTTTACCATTGATTCTTTGAGGTTTTTTAGATATATCATCTAGTATATCATTAGCAAATAGAGGTAGTTTTATTTCTTCTTTACTCATTCTTATGTCTCTAATTAATTTCTCTTATGTAATTGTATTGGTTAATAAATCTAGTAAAATCTTGACTATTAGCAAAAATAATGAGCATCCTTGTTTTGTTTTTGATAATGTTGGGAATGCCTGTGGTCTTTCTGCATTAAATAAGATACTGGCTTTAGGACTAAAATACATGTATTTTATCATGTTGAGGAAGTATTCCTCAATTCCTGCTTTCTTTAATGTTTTTATTATCAATGGTGCTGAATTTTTTTTGAAGGCTTTCTCATTATTTCTAGATATATTCATAATTTCTTCCTTTATGTACGTAAAATATAATGTACTGCAGTAAGTGTTATAATAAGGGGACTGGATTTTTGGAGTTCAGAGTCAAGAAAGGATGCACAGAGGAGTTAACATTTGAACTGAATCTGAAGACTATGGAAAAATTTGGCATGTAGGAAAAGGAGGGAAGACATTCAAGATTAGAAATAATTACAGAAATGAGAATGATGTTGTGAAGATAATTTGAGTCTGTGGTAGGCTTTGGATACCAGACTTCATTTTCCAATTCATACTTCTCCTCTAATCCTTTCTCTCTCTTCATTTGCCTAGTCACTGTTATGCTCTCACCTTCTTTTTTTAAATTTTTCCCCCCAAAGCCCCAGTAGATAGCTGTATGTCATAGCTGCACATCCTTCTAGTTGCTGTATGTGGGACGCGGCCTAAGCATGGCCGGAGAAGCGGTGTGTTGGTGCACGCCTGGGATCCGAACCCGGGCCACCAGCAGCAGAGCGTGCGCACTTAACCACTAAGCCATGGGGCTGGCCCTGCTCTCACCTTCTTTAAATGCTTCCTTTATTCTTTTATTCACCCTAGTACTTCAGCCCTCATTCATTATTGTTTTATACAGTGTTACTTTTCTATTTTCTCTTTCTATTTTCTTTTAATCAGATAGCAAGCCCTTATTTATATATCATTAATATTTATTCCCTCTACACATTTAGTTTCAGCCAATCACCTGAATCATTGGCATTTTCTTTCTTTTTTTTGTTTTTTTCAGGATGTAAGAGCAGTCCTAGAACCACAAAGTCAACTCAAACTCAAGACTCATCATTTCAGGGGCTGATAAGGAAAAGACTCAAAAAAGATGAACCGTGGAACTTCATATCAGAAAAACCCTGCATGTATGAAGACATATTAAAGAAACAGAAGGACAAAAATGAAAGTTTACAAATAATTTCAATCACCCATACGAAAATCCTTACTTTAGAAAGAAGCCATAAAAGCAGTGAATTTGGCCAAAATTTCAGCCTGAAATCAGTCTTCATTAAGCAACAGAGAAAAATACCCTCAAAATGTGAAATACAAAGAAATACCTTCAAGCAGAATTCAAATTTACTTAACCAACCAAAATTCAAGATAGCAGAGAAACGCTATAGATGTAGTATATGTGAAAAAGCCTTCATTCATAATTCATCCCTTCGTAAACATCAGAAAAACCATACTGGAGAGAAATTATTTAAATGTAAAGAATGTTCGAAAGCTTTTAGCCAAAGTTCAGCTCTTATTCAACATCAAAGAACTCATACTGGAGAGAAACCCTATATATGTAAAGAATGTGGGAAAGCCTTCAGCCATAGTGCATCCCTGTGTAAACACCTAAGAACCCATACTGTGGAAAAATCCTATAGGTGTAAAGAATGTGGTAAATCCTTCAGCAGAAGATCTGGCCTTTTTATACATCAAAAAATCCACGCTGGAGAAAATGCCCATAAATATAATCCAGGTAGGAAAGCATCTAATTGCAGCGCATCCCTTCCTGGTTGTCAGAGAATTCTTCTCAGAAAGAAGTCCTATTTATGCAACGAATGTGGCAACACCTTTAAGTCTAGCTCATCCCTTCGTTATCATCAGAGAATTCACACTGGAGAGAAACCTTTTAAATGCAGTGAATGTGGGAGAGCCTTCAGTCAGAGTGCATCTCTCATTCAACATGAAAGAATTCACACTGGAGAAAAGCCCTACAGATGTAATCAATGTGGAAAAGGTTTCACTTCTGTTTCACGACTTAATAGACATCGAATAATTCATACTGGAGAGAAGTTGTATAACTGTAATGAATGTGGTAAAGCCTTAAGTTCCCACTCGACACTTATTATTCATGAGAGAATTCATACTGGAGAGAAACCATGTAAATGTAAAGTGTGTGGGAAAGCCTTCAGACAAAGTTCAGCTCTCATTCAACATCAGAGAATGCACACCGGAGAAAGACCCTATAAGTGTAATGAGTGTGGGAAAACATTCAGGTGTAACTCCTCCCTTAGTAATCATCAGAGAATTCATACTGGAGAGAAACCATTTCAATGTCGAGAATGTGGGATATCCTTTGGCCAAAGTGCAGCTCTTATTCAACATCAGAGAATTCACACAGGAGAAAAACCCTTTAATTGTAATACATGTGGGAAAACTTTTAGACAAAGCTCATCACTTATTGCACATCAAAGAATTCATACTGGAGAGAAACCCTATGAATGTAATGCATGTGGGAAACTCTTCAGCCAGAGGTCGTCCCTTACTAATCATTATAAAATCCACATTGAAGAGGACTCCTTGAAAATAGATTTGCATGTGTGAAAGCCTTAAACCAAAGCTCACCAGAGTATACATATTTGAGCTAGATTTAATAAATGTAATGAATATGAAAAAACTTTCTAATTTAGCCCTCAACAGAAATTAAAACCCAAGGATAAACCTTGACTATATAATAAATATGGGAAAACTTTCATACCTGTCAGTCAGTTATTAAATTATCTTGAGAAAATAATTCACAGTTGCGAATATTGATTTTGCCCATTTGTAAGATAAAAGATGGGTTTTTATCTATATAGCATTATATGCTATATACAATATGTAAATGAGAGAAAAATGAGTGCAGGTATGCTGGATTTCTCATTAGAAAGACGAATTGTATAAGTTACTAACATTTATTATAACTGACATTTAAAGAGCAAGCAGAAGAATTGATCTTAAAAATATATGCATTTTTAAAGCAAAGAACCAAATAAAAGATAAAAGCAAACTGTAAACTACCTCTTAGTCTCTGGAATTTGCCTTTTCCTAATCTGTTGTCAAACTTTGTGCATAGTTTTCATTAAAAAAGAGAAAGAAAAAATCCGTTTCCTTCCTCCTTTATTCTTCTTGTTACTTCCAAACTACACCAGTCTTCAAAAATTTTTACACGATTTGTAATTTTGTTCTCAGAATTATTTTTCTTTGTTGCCTTGAAGTCATACTTATTATATAATTGTACTAGCTGTGCTCTGAGCATCATGTAAGGTTCAGGTAAGTAACTAGAAAACACAGTTTGTTTAGGCAGTCACATCAAGGTTAAAGCTATTAATATTTTTTTAGTTGGCTGCAAAAGAAACCCTAAGTAGTAGTTGAAAGAACCTAACATCTGTGGCAGTCTTGGGAAGAAATTAGTTTTTTGAAATAAAAGTCTGTTTTCCCCACTTGGGGTTTTCTAGTTTTTAAAAGTTTAAGACTGTGAAGGAAAATAAATCATTCCAAACTTCAGAACTGGTTTACACAGGAAATGTTTGTTTAACCCCAGGTTTGGGTCAGGTGCTATCCTGGGCACTGGAAATTGAACAGAAGAAACAGGCTCTATTTTCAAGAAGTCATGAATTGAGGGGGCAAGAGGATGGGGTTGAAGGGAATAACAAGTGAGTAAGCATATTATCATGATGTGTTAAAGTAGTTTTCAGAGAAACAGGTGATGATACTAAGTTGCAGATGTAGAGATTTGCACAGGATGCAGAAAGAAGGAATGGAGCCTAACCAAAGGAGCCTGGAGAGACCTGAGATAGTGTCCCAGAGAGAGTGGTGCCAGAACCCAATTTGGAAGAAGAATAGGAATTCTCCAGAGGCTGAGATGAGTACTTCAAAGAGAAGAAGCCACATATGCAAAGGCACAGGTGGGTGACAGTATGACACATTTGTAGAACATCTATTATAAGAATGAGGAAAATGACAAGTGTTAAAGCTTGAGAAGGCGGCGGAGGCCAGATAACCAAAGGTCTCGTTTGCCATTCTAAGGATTTTAAACTTTATTCTGAAATTTATGGAATCAAAGGTTTTATGTGAGGGGAACTGTCCTGGCAATAATGTCTAGAGAATGAATTTAGGAGGTTGAAGACAACTGAACAGATTGAAGCTTAGAATATGGGCTGTTAGAGTAATTTAAATTATGGGTGAGTGAGGCTCTAAACTCAAGCAGAGACGGTGAAGAATATGTGACAAATATTAATGTTGTACAATACATAGGGCATGGTTTTTGCAATAGAAAAGTTGGGAGAGATGAGTCAAGAACAAGGGTAGGTTGACTTCCAAGTTTATACCTTGCTTAGCTGAATGGAGGGAGATGTCATGTACCAAGTAGAAAGTACAGGGGGTGCACAATTTTGATTTTATACATGTAAAATTGATCATAAAATCTAAAAAGGAAATGTAAGCCAGAAGACTAGAAGTAGGAGTAGTCAAAATCATGGTACATGAAATTGGCCAGCAGAGAGCATTAATTAGAATGAGAAACAAAGGGGTAATGGATTAAACCCAGGAAAACATCAATATGTATGGAATTGTTGGAAGAAAAAGAACTAAGAAGAAAAGGAATCGGACTTCAGGTAGGAGAAAAGCTGGAAGAGTGATGTCATTGAGCCCAAAGGGGAAATGAATCTCAGAGAGTTAGTAGTGTTAGATGCCACAAGTCAAGTGATAGGGAAAGGGTAAATTGGAATTAGTAACTAGGAGAACATTAGCGATCTTGGCAAGAGCAATGTCAGTGAATTAGGGTGAACAGAAGTCAGATATCTATGTTAGATTATTATAGGAAGGTGAGAACTAATAGGTTGTAGACTGTTTCAAGTTTAAATGAAGGGAAGTAAAGTATTTAGAGGGGAGAAAACTAGGGAGCATTTATATGTTAATGATTGAGGCAATAATGTATACACATGTTGAGGGTGAATTGAAGAGATCACTGAGTGGAACAAATTTTCTGAGATGTTATGAGGGAAGTAGGAGCATAGGTGGAGGAATTAACCTTTACCTGAGGCTGGAGGGAAAAACCTACAGAAAGATGGGATTGCAGATAAATTTTTGTTTCATTTGGAGGTCGTGAAGGAATTTCTGCCTGCTGACCTTATTTTCTGTAAGGCAGAAGGATCTCATTCTTCAGAATTTTTTATTGATGTCATAATAGTTTATAACCTGAAATTTCAGTTGAAAATTATTATTTCTCAGTCACCATATATATGTGCCCCTTTACCCCTTATGCCCACCCCCTCCACCCCCTTCCCCTCTGGTAACCACTAATCTGTTCTCTTTGTACATGTGTTAGATTATCTTCCACATATGAGTGAACTTGTATGGTGTTTGTCTTTGGCTTATTTCGCTTAACATAATACCCTGAAGGTTCATCCATGTTGCAAGTGGGACGAGTTTGTCTTTTTTATGGCTTAGTAGTATTCCACTGTCTATATATACCACATCTTCTTTATCCATTTATCAGTCGATGGGCACTTGGCTTGCTTGTGCATCTTGGCTGTTGTGAATAATGCTGCAGTGAACATAGGGGTGCACAAATCTCTCTGAATTGTTGACTTCAAGTTCTTTGGGTAAATACCCAGTAGTGGGAGCACTGGGTCATGTGGTATTTCTATTTTTAATTTTTTGAGAAACGTCCGTACTGTTTTCCATAATGGCTGCACCAGTTTGCCTTCCCACCAGCAGTGTATGAGGGTTCCCTTTTCTCCACATCCTCTCCAACATTTGTTATTTTTTGTCTTGGTGATCATACCCATTCTAAGAGGTGTAAGGTGATATCTCAGTGTGGTTTTTATTTGCATTTCCCTGATGATTAGTGATGTTGAACATGTTTTCATGTGTCTATTGGCCATCTGTATATCTTCTTTGGAAAAATGTCTGTTCAGGTCCTCTGCCCATTTTTTGATTGGGTTGTTTGTTTTGTTGTTGTTGAGGTGTGTGAGTTCTTTATATATTTTGGAGATTAATCCCTTGTTGGATATATGATTTGCAAATATTTTCTCCCAGTTGGTGGGTTGTCTTTTCATTTTGTTCCTGGTTTCCTTTGCCTTGCAGAAGCTCTTTACTCTGATGAAGTCACATTTGTTTATTTTTTCTTTTGTTTCCCTTGCCCAAGTAGACATGGTATTCAAAAAGATCCTTCTAAGACTCATCTCCAAGAGTGTACTGCCTATATTTTCTTCTAGAATTTTTATGATTTAACGTCCTACCTTTACCAAACCAAGTGGGCTCACCTCCTGGTGAGTTAAATAAGACTCTACACCAGTGGAAGTTGTCTCACAAAGTGAAGTGTATTTGCAGCAAGTAGGAGGCCATGAGGAATCATTGCCAAAGTTATGGCATCCCCAAACAGGGAAGGAGGAAGTTTTATTTCGGTTGGGGAATGAATATTCAAAAGGGAGAAGCAGGTATTTGCTTGCACAGGCTCAGTTGAAGAACATGCTTCCACATAATGAGGCCTAAACTCCTCCTGGAGCCATCTTTGCATTAAAAATGAGGCAAAGGTCATTGGCATAGCTCTTGTGATGAGGCTTGGTCAGTTTCAGGATGGCTGGTGGTTACATCTCCCTTGAGTTTCTCACTTGGTGAGTTTCAGGATGATTAGTGGTTACATCTCCTTAACATATAAGGAAAAGAAACAACTTGGAAAACCAGTTAATTGCTTCCAAACCCCCCTTTGAGTTTCTCGAGGCACCTAGTCAGTGACACTACCTTTAAGTCTTTAATCCATTTTGAGTTAATTTTTGTGTATGGCAAAAGATAATGGTCTGCTTTCATTCTTTTGCATGTAGCTGTCCAGTTTTCCCAACACCATTTATTGAAGAGACTTTCCTTTCTCCTGTGTTCTTATCTCCTTTGTTGAAGATTAGCTGTCCGTAGATGTGTGGTTTTATTTCTGGGCTTTCATTTCTGTGCCATTGATATGTGTGTCTGTACCAGTACCATGCTGTTTTGCTTATTATAGCTTTGTGTAGTATATTTTGAAGTCAGGGATTGTGATGCCTCCAGCTTTGTTCTTTTTTCTCAGGATTGCTTTAGCTATTCGGGATATTTTGTTGCCCTATGTGAATTTTAGGATTTTGTATTCTATTTCTGTGAAAATGTCATTGGGATTCTGATTGGGATTGCATTGAATCTATAGATTGCTTTAGGTATTATGGACATTTTAACTATGTTTATTCTCCCAATCCATGTGCATCGATTTCTTTCAAGAATGTCTTATAGTTTTCATTGTATAGGTCTTTCACCTTCTTGGTTAAATTCATTCCTGGATATTTTATTCTTTTGGTTGAGATTATAAATGGTGTTGTCTTCTTGAGTTCTCTTTCGTTAGTTCATTATTACAGTATAGAAATGCAACTGATTTTTCTAAGTTGATTTTGTATCTTGCAACTTTGCTGTAGTTGTTGATTATTTCTAATAGTTTTCTGATGGATTCTTTAGGGTTTTCTATATATAAAGTCATGTCGTCTGCAAACAGCAAGAGTTTCACTTTTTCATTGCCTATTTGGATTCCTTTTATTCCTTTTTCTTGACTGATCGCTCTGGCCAAAACCTCTTACTATGTTTACTAAGAGTGGTGAGAGTGGGCACCTTTGTCTTGTTCCTGTTCTCAGAGGCATGGCTTTCAGTTTTTCACCATTGAGTGTGATGTTGGCTGTAGGTTTGTCATATATGGCCTTTATTATGTTGAGCTCCTTTCCTTCTATACCCATTTTATTGAGAGTTTCTATCATAAATTGGTGTTGGATCTTGTCAAATGCTTTCTCTACATCTATTGAGATGATCATATGGTTTTTATTTCTCGTTTTGTTAATGTGATGTATCACATTGATTGATTTGCGGATGTTGAACCA
Organism: Diceros bicornis minor; assembly: GCF_020826845.1. Lineage (NCBI taxonomy): Eukaryota > Metazoa > Chordata > Mammalia > Perissodactyla > Rhinocerotidae > Diceros > Diceros bicornis. The sequence continues at coordinate 91,895,591 of NC_080740.1, forward strand.
TCCGTGTCTCTGGTATAAATCCCACTTGATCATGGTGTACAGTCCTTTTAATGTATTGCTGTATTCAGTTTGCCAAAATTTTGCTGAGTATTTTTGCATCTATAATCCTCTGCGATATTGGCCTGTAATTTTCTTTTGTGTTGTCCTGGTCTGGCTTTGGGATCAGGGTGATGTTGGCCTTGTAAAATGTGTTAGGAAGTGTTCCATCTTCTTCCATTTTTTGGACTAGTTTGAGAAGGATAGGTATTAAATCTTCTTTGAATGTTTGGTAGAATTCTCCAAAGAGGCCACCTGGCCCTGGACTTCTTTTTTGGGAGGTTTTTGATTACTGTTTCAATCTCTTTACTTGTGATTGGTCTATTCAGATTCTCTATTTCTTCTTGGTTCAGTTTTGGGAGGTTGTATGAGTCTAAGAATTTATCCATTTCTTCTAGATTGTCCAATTTGTGGGCATATAGTTTTTTATAGTATTCTCTTATAATCCTTCGTATTTCTGTGGTATCCATTGTAATTTCTCCTCCTCCATTTCTAATTTTATTTATTTCAGCCTTCTCTCTTTTTTTCTTAGTCTTGCTAAGGGTTTGTCAATTTTGTTTATCTTCTCAAAGAACCAGCTCTTAGTTTCATTGATCCTTTCTACTGTTTTTTTGGTCTTTATTTCATTTATCTCTGCTCTAATTTTTATTATTTCCCACCTGCTGACTTTGGGCTTTGTTTTTCTTCTTTTTCTGATTCTGTTAGGTGTAATTTAAGATTGCTTATTTGAGATTTTTCTTGCTTGTTAAGGTGGCCCTGTATTGCTATGAATTTCCCTCTTAGGACCACTTTTGCTGCATCTCATACGAGGTGGGGATCTCATTTTTTAAGATATTGATTACAGTAGCAATTTTTGGATCTTTGGGTACTTTAAAATGTTAATCAAATAATGAGATTCAATCTGTGCTTTGGACATTTTTTAGGAAGTCATGGCTCCGAGTTCACTCCTTACTTTGTTTCAATAAGAAAGCTCTGCTTTTATCAGTTTTATAAGTTTGACATCTGTGTTACTTTTTGTTTTTTTAAGAAAGGAATTTCATCATGAATTTCAAAATTAGGAGGGGGGAGAGAGAATGCTTTAAAAAAGTGATAAGCCTGAAAAGAGACTGGAAAGAAATATAGGAGTTCAACAGGTGTGTGGGATAGATGGAAAGGCATTCAAATAAGGGAAAAGCTTGTCCAATGATAAGGAGGCATGAGAGGACATGATGTCCTCACTGTACTATTATAAATAGTAATTTTAAACTTCATTTTTCAATTATTTATTAGTATTACATAGAAATACAGGTGATTTTTGTATATTGACCTTGGATCCAGTGACTTTGCTAAATTTACTTTTTTCTAATAGCTTGTTTGTAGAGTTTTTAAAAAATGTTCTGCATACACAATTGTCATCTGTAAATAATGGCCATTTTTTTTCTTTTCTAATAGTAATATCTTTAAAAATTTTTTTTCTTATATCACTGTAGAGCAAGGCCAGTACAATGTTGAATACAAATGATAACATTCAGTATTTCACCATTTAATACAGTGCTACCTTTAATTTGTTTGTGGATATGTCATTAGAGTAAGGACATTCTCTTATATTCCCAGTGTGCTGTGAGTTTATATCATAAATGGGAGTAGCATTTTGTCATATTCAGCTTTCTGCATTGATTGAAATGATCATGTTGTTTTTCTCCATACATTTAACAGAGAAATACATTGACTAAACTTTTATGTTAACCAATGTTACATTCCTGAAATAAATTCTACTTGGTCATGATGTATCATAATGTATGCATATGTATGTGTAAGATCAGGTTTCTTCCTTAGTAAATAGAAGCTTGATGAAGTGATCAAGATTGTGTTCTAAGAACTCAGAGCAGAAAGAATTTTTTATCATCCAAGTCTGAAGAATAGATGGAATCATAATACCTGGAGAGCAAGGGGAAGGCAAGGATAAGAGTAACAGGAGCAAAAGGCTCAGAGGGAGAATAAATACAGCATCTGTAGGGCCCAGTGGGGAAACTAGCCTTGCTGGTGTAAAGGGTTCCTAATGGGATAAAAGAAAAAATAATACTGTAAATGGAAGCTAGAGTTAGGTTGCCAAAGACCTTGAATGCTCCTGGCCACCCTGGTGTCTTTCCCAGGTGGCCCTGCATAGCATGCAATGCCTCCTATCTCTAGGGTCTGTGAGGATAATAAACCTTAATTTTTTTTTCTTGAGCCTCTTCTGAATCTCTTCTAGTCACGCCTGACTGACCAGCTCATAAAATACAAAACAATAAGCATTTCTACACACTTAAATTGGACAACTTAGATGAAAAAGATCAATTCCTTGAAATGCAATCTGAATCGTTCTATAACTATTAATGAAATTTAATTCATAATTGAAAATCTCCCTCAAAAAAAAATCTGAAGGTCCAGATTATTTCTCTGGATAATTCTACTAAATGTTTAAAGAAGAATTAAAATGAATTTTATATACTCTCTTCCATAAAATATAAGAGGGAACACTATTCAATTAATTTCATAAGATGGTATTACCTTGATATGAAAACCAAAGACTACAAAAAAAGAAAACTGACCAATATCTGTCGTGAATAAGTAACAAAAGTCCTTAACAAAATAATAGCAAATAGAATTCAATAATGTATAAAAAAAGTTATAAACCATGATCAAGTGGGGTCTATTCCAATATTTGGTCCAATATTTGAAAACCAATGTAATCCTCTATAATAACATAATAGACAAGAAAAATCTTATGATCATATCAATTGATGCAGATAAAGCATTTGACAAAATCAAACACCCGTATATAATAAAAACTCGCAGAAGAATAGGAATAGAGGAGAACTTCCTCAACTTGATAAAGAACATCTAGGAAAAAAACCTCCAGCCAACTTAATGGTGAAAGACTGAACAATTGCCACCTAAGACCAAGAACAAGACAACTGTCATGACCTAGCAGTTGCACTCTGGGCATCTATTACAGAGCAATGACAACTTATGTTCACATGGACTTCTGTACATGAATTTTTACAGCTATTGGGATATGGTATGCCGACCATACAATTCACCCATTTAAAGTACAACCCAACAGTTAGTATATTCAGAGATATTTGCAACCATCACCACAGGCAATTTTAGAACATTTTTATCACTTCAAAAAGAAATCCCACACTCTGGCTATCACTGTCCTATCTCTTTTATCCTCCCAACCCTAAGCAGCCACTCATCTATTTTATGGCTCTATATATTTGCCTACTCTGGACACTTTAGATGAATGGAATCACATAATATATGGTCTTTTGTGACTGGCTTCTTCACTTGGAAGAATGTTTTCAAGGTCTATTCCATGTTGTAGTAACTATCATTTTTATATCTTTTTTTATCCATTTTTGTATCCTTTCAATATCATTTTATATCTGAATATTCCATTGTATGGAGATACCACATTCTGTTTATCCATTCATCAGTTGATGGACATTTGAGTTTTTTCCACCTTTTAGCTATTATGAATATAGCTGCTATAAATATTTGTGTACAAGTTTTTGAATGTATGTTTTCATTTCTCTTGGTTATGTACCTAGAAGTGGAATTGCTGGGTAGTATGGTCACTGTTTTACCATTTGAGGACCTACTAGATGATTTTCCAAATTTGTTCCACCATTTTACATTCCCACCAGCAGTATATATGATGCTTCCAATTTCTCCACATCCTACCACACACTCATTTTCTGGCTTATATATATATTTTTTTTTTGAGGAAGATTGGCCCTGCGCTAACATCTGTTGCCAATCTTCCTCTTTTTCTTTTTTCTCCTCAAAGCCCCAGTACATAGTTGTATGTCATAGTTGTAGAGTTGTAGCTCTTCTATATGGGATGCCACCTCAGTATGGCTTGATGAGCAGTGAGTAGGACCACGCGGAGGACCCGAACCAGCAAACCCTGGGGCACCGAAGCAGAATGCGCGAACTTAACCACTAACCACAGGCCGGCCCCATATTTTCTGACTTTTTTACTCTAGCCATCCTAGTGGATGTGAAGTGGAATTTGATTGTGGTTTTGATTTGTATGTCCCTGATGGCCAATGTTGGGCATTTTTCCATGTGCTTATTGGCCATTTGTATATCTTCTTTGGAGAAATGCCTATTAAGATACTTTGCCCATTTTTTAATTGGGTTATTTGTCTTTCTTTATTGAGTTGTGAGTTCTTTGTACATTCTAGATACTGGCCTCTTGTCAGATATATGATTTACAATTATTTTCTCCCATTGTGTGAGTTATCCTTTTTTTGATAGTGTACTTTGAAGCACGAACATTTTTAATTTTGATGACGTCCAATTTTTCTATTTTTTCTTTTGTTGCTTATGCTGTTATATCTAAGAATTTGTAATTTGTTTCCAAATGCAAGGTCATGAAGATTCTCTTATGTTTTCTTCTAAGAGTTTTGTGGTTTTAGCTCTTATATTTAGGTCATTAATCCATTTTGAGTTCATTTTTATATGGTGTTAGTAGGTGCAAAGGGTTCCTGGACCCAATTCCAATGTGTGTATGTGGAGGCTTCCCCACACCGACAAGCAGTTCTCAGATGCCAGCAGGGTGTCCGAGAATTCAACTCAATTTTGACACTATCTATCCTGACATAGTATCAGATTCCACAGGTAGAAGGATCAGTCCCACAAGACTGCCCTCTACTTCAGATTCCAGTCACAAGCCTAGGTTGTTGCCTGTGCTTCTGACCAACTGGCTACAAACTGGAGGTTCCAACAACCCCCTACAACTCAGGATGACAATTGCAAGTCCAGATTGTTACCTGTACTTCCAACCGACTGGCTATAAGTCAGGTTCCCACAGCCCCCTCCTTGGGTTCAATTAAGTTGCTAGAATGGTCTTTAGCACCCTTGTCAAAAATCACAAAACTCAAGAAAACTCGTTTACTCACTAGATGACTGATTTATTAGAAAGGATATTAAAGGATGTGAATCAACAGCCAGATGGATAGGTAGGGCGAACTGAACAAAGGAGCTTCTGTCCTCATGGAGTTTGGGACCCAGCATGGTGTCACATAGAAGAGTTCTGGTTCCCCAATGTAACAGCTCTCCAAAAAAGGCCAAAGAGCTGTCCTTGTGGGGTTTTATGGAGGCTTCATTACACAGTCATGATTGACTAAGTCATTGGCCATTGGCAACTGATTCAACCTCAAGCCCTCCCTCCCTCCCTGGAAATCAGAGGATGGGACTGAAAGTTCCAATCCTCTGATCAGATGGCTGGTTCTCCTGGCAACCAGCCCCTACCCTGAGGTGGGGTCATATTGCTCAGGAAATTCCAAGGGATTTGGGAGCTGTAAAGTCAGGAACTGTGGATGAAGACCAAATATATCTGAGAAATATATTTCAGTCATCTGAATCACCAAATATATACATTTCTTATAAATCACAGTATCACAGTAGGAGTCAAACTTCATGCTTTTGCATGGAAATCCAGTTGTCCCAGCACCGTATGTTGAAAAGAATATTCTTTCCTAATTGAATGGTCCTTAGCACCCTTGTCAAAAATCACATGGGTTTATTTCTGGACTTTATTCCATTGATCTGCATATCTATCCTTATGCCAGTAGTACACTGTCTTGATTACCATTGCTTTGTAGTGATTTTTGAAAATAGAAAATGTGAGTCCTCCTTCAATATTCTTCTTTGTCAATATTGTTTTGGCTACTGTGGGTCCCTTGCAATTCCACATAAATTTTAAAATCAATTTGTCAATTTCTATAAGAAGTCAGCTGGGATTCGGATAGAGATTGGATTATATTTGTAGATCAGTTTGGAGAGTAATAGCATCATAACAATATTAAGTCTTTCAGACCATGAACATGGAATATTTTTCCATTTATTTAGATCATCTTTCATTTCTTTCAACAATGTTTTGTAGTATTCAGAGCATAAGTTTTGCATTTCTTTTATTAAGGTTATTCCTAAATATTTTATTCTTTTTGATGCTATTGTAAATGGAATTGTTTTCATTTCACTTTCAGATTATTACAAGTGAATAGAAATACAACTGATTTTTGTATATTGATCTTATATCCTGTAACCTTGCTAAACTTGCTTATTAGTTTTAATAGTTTTTAGTGAATTCCTTGGAATTTTCTATATGCATGATCATGTAATCTGCAACTAGAAATAGTTTACTTCTTCCTTTCCAACATGGAAGGCTTTTATTTCTTTCTCTTGACTAATTGCGCGGGCAAGAACCTCCAGTATGTGTTGAATAGAAGTGGTGATAGTGGACATTCTTATCTTGTTCCTGATCTTAGAGAGAAAGCATCCAGTCTTTCACCAGTAAGTATGATGTTAGTTATGAGTTTTTTGTAGATTCTCTTTATCAAGTTCAGGAAGTTCCCTTCTATTTCTGTACTGGTGAGTGTTTTTATCACCAGTAAACCTTTGAGGTTTACTCAAAGGGTGTTGGATTTTGCCTAATGTTTTTTCTGTATTTGTTGAGATGATCATGTGGTTTTTGTTTTTTTTATTTTATTGCTATAGTGTTGTACATTTGTTGATTTTTGGATGTTCAGTAAATCTTGCATTCCTGGGAGAAATAACTTTTATTCGTGCTATATAATTCTTTTTATAAGTCAATGAATTTTGTAGCTAGTATTTTTTTGAGGATTTTTGCATTCATATTCATAATAGAATATGGATAGAATAGGCTAGAATATCATAACAGATTGGTGTGTGGTTTTCTTATGTTGTCTTTGTCTGGTTTGGTATCAAGGTAATACATCATAGAATGACTTGGGAAATATTTCTTCTATTTTTTGAAAGAGTTTTCAAGTATTAGTATTAATTCTTCTTTAAATGTTTGGTGGAGGGGCTGGCCCAGTGGCTAGTGGTTAACTTTGCCAATTCCGCTTCGGAGGCCTGGGGTTCGCAGGTTTGGACCCCTGGTACAGACCAATGCACCGCTTGTCAAGCCATGCTGTGGTGGCATCCCATATAAAGTAGAGGAAGATGGGCACAGATGTTAGCCCAGGGCCAATCTTCCTCAGCAAAAAGAGGATTGGCAACGGATGTTAGCTCAGGGCTAATCTTCCTCACAAAAGGAAAAAAAAACAATAAATGTTTGGTAGAATTCAGTAGTGAGGCCATCTGGTCCAGGGCTTTTGTGTGTAGTTTTTTTTTTGTTTTGTTTTTAATTTCTAATTCTCTCTCTCTTCTTGTTATAGATCTATTCAGATTGTCTATTTCTTCTTGAGTCAATTAGGTACTTTGGGACTGTCTAGGAAGCTGCCTATTTCATCTAAGTTGTCTAAGGTATTGGTATACAATTTTTCTTAAAATCCTTTTCTAATCTCTTTTATTTCTATAAAATTGGTAGTAATATCCTCTCTTTCATTTATGATTCTAGTAATGTGAGTCTTCTCTCTTTTTCTCTTGGTAAGTCTAGCTAAAGATTTGTCAATTTTGTTGGTCTTTTAAAATAACAGCTTTTGGATCAGATTTTTGGAGTGACATCAGCATCACGGCAGAGTGAGCTTTCCCATAAACTCTCCCTGGATAAATTACAAGAAAAAAGACATTCACATGCCAACAAAGGACACTCACACAACACAAGAGGACAGCTGAGAGACCCATGCAGCCGCACATCAGAGGGTGGAGGTGCTGGAGCCCCTGGAGGAAGTCGGGAGAAGTAAGGAGATATCCTCCCCCTCCCCATCCAATCGGTGTCTCTGGGTCTGCGTGGCTGCCAGAGAGGGGTGAGGGGTGGCCCTCTGCTGGGAAAATCATCGCTCTCCAAGTTCTCTCACAGCCCGTGGGAAAATCCCATACAGAGAAGTCTGAACTGTTGCCACGGTGCCGTTAACATCTGAGCACACCAGGAGAACAGATAGTGAAGGAAGAGCAAGAAGCAGCCTGGGATCGGGCAGGAAAAAGAGAGAGTCCCTCCCCACCACCGCCCAGCAGACCAGCTCAGCCGGTCAGCCAGAGTGCTCCACTCAAGGATGACAGTGGGCTCAGAATACACAGCCAGTGGCGGCAGGTGGAAACTGCAACCAGATATTGTCAGAATGAGGAAAAACAAATCATACTCAGCAGGCACAATGCAAAAATACATCAGATCTCCAGACCAGAAGGAGAATGACACGTACCCAGAAATCAACCCTGTAAGTACAGAAATATGTAACCTAAATGACAGGGAATTCAAAATAGCTATCATAAAAAAGCTCAACGAGTTACAAGAACACAAAGATAAACAATTCAACAAGATCAGGAATTTCTTCACAAAAGAGATTGAAACCATAAAGAAAAACTAATCAGAAATGTTGGAGATGAAAAAGACAATGGAGGAGATAAAGGAAAATTTGGAATCTTTAAAGAACAGACCTGACAATATGGAGGAAAGAATTAGCATCACTGAGGATAGAAATGCAGGTATGCTCCAGATGGAGGAGGAGAGAGAGCAAAGACTAAAAAGAAATGAAGAAATTCTCCAAGAAATATCCAACTCCTTTAGGAAATGTAACATAAAGATTACAGGAATTCGCAAGGGAGAAGAGAGGGAAAAGGAACAGAGAGCTTATTCAAGGAAATAATAGCTGAGAACCTCCCAAATCTGGGGAAGGAGCTGGAAATATCAGTACAAGAAGCCAATAGGTCACCTAAATATATCAACAGGAAAAGGCCCTCTCCAAGGCATATAGTAGTAAAGCTGGCAAAAGTCAGTGACAAAGAAACTATAAAAGGCAGCTAGACAAAAAAAAAAAAAAAAAAAAAAAACCTAGAAAGGAATTCCCATCAGGCTCTCAGCCGATTTTTTCAACAGAAACCTTACAGGCTAGGAGAGACTGGAATGATATATACAAAATTCTGAAAGACAAAAACTTTCAGCCAAGAATACTCTATACTGCGAAAATATCATTCAGATATGATGGAGCACTTTCCCAGATAAACAAAAACTAAGGGAGTACCTGGCCATGAGACCCCCCCACTATAAGAAATGCACAAGAAGGCCCTCATGCTGGGGGAAAAAAAGAGAAAGGGGATACAAAGCATCGAGCAAGGAAAAAATTAGGTAGACAAAATCAGAAAAATAGTACTCTATCAGAATAGATCAGCAAACACTTAAATACCAAGATAAAAGATTAAAGGAAGGAAAAAAAATATATATATATAGCCTCATCACTTTAAACACATGCCCACAACACAAGATGGAATAAGTTGTGAAAATAATGACTTACAAGGGGAAGAGGAAAGTGATCGAATTGACTTAGTCTAAGGAAATAAGAGGTCATCAGATAATGGACTATCTCATCCACGAGATCTTGTATACAAAAGTCAAGGTAACCACTAAAGAAATAATCAGAACAGAACCACGTATGATAAATAAAGAGAAAACTAAAAGAGTCATCATACAGAATCACCAAACTGAATTGGTAGTCCGAAATACATGGGACGAGAAACAAAGGAAATGCAAAACAACTGGAAAATAAGCAATAAAAGAGCAACATGACACCCTCATATATCAATAATCACTCTGAATGTAAATGGATTGAATTCTCCAATCAAAAGACACAGAGTGGCAGGATGGATTAAAAACCAAGACCCAACAATATGCTGCATCCAGGAAACACATCTCAGCTCTAAAGACAAACAGAGGCTCAGAGTGAAAGGATGGAAGACAATACTCCAAGATAATGGCAAACAAAAGAAAGCAGGTGTTGCCATACTTATATCAGACAAAGTAGACTTCAAGATAAAACAAGTAATGAGGGACAAAGAGGGGCAATACCTAATGATAAAAGGGACACTCCACCAAAAAGATATTACAATTATAAATATATATGCACCCAACACAGGAGCACCAAAGTACATAAAGGAACTACTAACAAACCTAAAAAGAGATATTAACAACAACACAATAATAGTAGGGGATCTTAACACCCTACTTGCCGCAATGGATTGATCATCTAGAGAAGAAGTCAACAAGGAAATAGTGGACTTAAATGAAAAACTAGAGAAGATGGATTTAACAGACATATACAGAGCACTCCATCCAAAAATAGCTGACTACACATTCTTCTCAAGTGCGCATGGAACATTCTCAAAGATAGAACATATCTTGGGAAACAAGGCAAGCCTCTATAAATTTAAGAAGATTGAAATCAGACAAGTATCTTTTCTGACCATAATGCTATGAAACTAGAAATCAACCACAAGAAAATGGGAAATTGACAAAGATGTGGAGATTAAACAACATGCTACTGAAAAACCAATGAATCATCGATGAAATTAAAGGAGAAACAAAAAAGTATCTGGAGACAAGTGAAAATGAAAACACGCCATGCCAACTCATATGGGATGCGGCAAAAGTGGTCCTGAGAGGGAACTCATAGCAATACAGGCCCACCTTAACAAACAAGAAAATCCCAAATAAACAACCTTAAACTCTGCCTAACAAAACAAGAAAAAGAAAAAAAAACAAAGCCCAAAGTCAGCAGAAGGGGGGAAATAAAAAAAATTAGAGCAGAAATAAATGAAAGTGAAACCAAGAAAACAGTAGAAAGGAGCAATGAAACAAAGAGTTGATTCTTTGAGAAGATAAACAGAATTGACAAACCCTTAGCCAGACTCACTGAGAAAAAAAGAGAGAAGGCTTAAATAAATAAAATTAGAAATGAAAGAGGACAAATTACAATGGATACCACAGAAATACAAAGGATTATAACAGAATACTATGAAAAACTACATGCCAACAAATTGGACAATCTAGAAGAAATAGATAAATTCTTAGACTCATACAACCTCCCAAAACTGAACCAAGAAGAAATAGAGAATCTGAATAGACCAATCACAAGTAAAGAGATTGAAATGGTAATCAAAAACCTCCCAAAAAACAAAAATCCAGGACCAGATGGCTTCTCTGGAGAATTCTACCAAACATTCACAGAAGATTTAATATCTGTCCTTCTCAAACTATTCCAAAAAATAGAGGACGAGGGAACACTTCCTAACACGTTCTATGAGGCCAACATCACCCCGATACCAAAGCCAGACAAGGACAATACAAAGAAGGAAAGCTACAAGCCAATATCGCTGATGAACAGAGATGCAAAAATACTCAACAAAATATTGGCAAACCAAATACAGCAATATGTTAAAAAGATCAGACACCATGATGAAGTGGGATTTATACCAGGGATGCAGGGATGGTTCAACATCCACAAATCAATGTGATACACCACATTAACAAAATGAGAAATAAAAACCACATGATCATCTCAATAGATGCAGAGAAGGCATTTGACAAGATCCAACATCCATTTATGAGAAAAACTCTCAATAAAATGGGTATAGAAGGAAAATACCTCAACATAATAAAGGCCATATACGACAAACCCACAGTCAACATCATACTCAACAGGGAAATCTGAAAGCCATTCCTCTGAGAACAAGAACAAGACAAGGGTGCCCACTCTCGCCACTCTTATCCAACATAGTACTGGAGGCTTTGGCCAGAGCAATTAGGCAAGAAAAAGGAATAAAAGAAATCCAAATAGGCAACGAAGAAGTGAAACTCTCACTATTTGCCAATGACATGATTTTATACATAGAAAATCCTAAAGAATCCATTGGAAAACAATTAGAAATAATACAGCAAAGTTGCAAGGTACAAAATCAACTTATAAAAATCAGTTCCATTTCTGTATGCTACTAATGAACTAAAAGAGAACTCAAAAAGATAATTCCATTTACAATTGCAACAAAAAGAATAAAATATCTAGGAATAAATCTAACCAAGGAGGTGAAAGACCTATACAATGAAAACTATAAGACATTATTGAAAGAAATTGATGATGACATAAAGAAATGGAAATATATTCCATGCACATGGATTGTAAGAATAAAAATAGTTAAAATGTCTATATTACCTAAAGCAATCTACAAATCCAATGCAATCCCAATCAGAATCCCAATGACATTTTTCATGGAAATAGAATGAAGTATACTAAAATTCATATGGGGCAACAAAAGACCCTGAATAACTAAAGCAATCCTGAGAAAAAACAAAGCTGGAGGCATCACAATCCCTGACTTCAAAACATACTACAAAGCAATAGTAGTCAAAACAGCATGGTACTGGTACAAAAACAGACACACAGATCAATGGAACAGAATTGAAAGCCCAGAAATAAAGCCACACATATATGGACTGCTAATCTTCCACAAAGGAGCTAAGAACATACAAGGGACAAAGGAAAATCTCTTCGATAAATGGTGCTGGGAAAATTGGACAGCCACATACAAAAGAATGAAAGTAGACCATCTGCTTTTGCCATTCACAAAAATTAATTCAAAATGGGTCAAAGACCTGGAGGTGAAACCTGAAACTATAAAACTCCTAGAAGAAAATATAGGCAATACACTATTAGACATTGGTCATAAAGGAATCTTTTTGGATACCATGTCTACTCAGACAAGGGAAACTAAAGAAAAAATAAACAAGTGGGACTTCATCAGATTAAAGAGCTTCTGCAAGGCAAATGAAACTAGGATCAAAATGAATAGACAACCCACCAGCTGGGAGAAAATATTTGCATATCATATATCCAACAAGGAGTTAATCTCCATAATTTATAAAGAACTTACACAACTGAACAACAAAAAAAACAACCTGATCAAAAAGTGGGCAGAGGAAATGAACAGACACTTCTCCAAAGACGATATACAGATGGCCACCAGGCATATGAAAAGATGTTCAACATCACTAATCATCAGAGAAATGCAAATCAAAACTACACTAAGATATCACCTTACTTGTTAGAATGGCTATAATCACCAAGACAAAAAACAACAAATGTTGGAGAGGTTGTGGAGAAACAGGATCCCTCATTCACTGCTGGTGGGAATGCAAAGTGGTACAGCCTCTAAGGAAAACAGTATGGAGATTCCTCAAAAAACTAAATATAGAAATAGCCTATGATCCAGCTATCCCACTACTGGGAATCTATCCAACGAACCTGAAATCAACAATCCAAAGAAGTTTATGCACCCCTATGTTCATCACAGCATTATTCACTATAGCCAAGACATGGAAGCAACCCAAGTGTCCCTCAACTGATGATTGGATCAAGAAGATGTGGTATATATGTACAATGGAATACTACTTAGTCATAAAAAAGACAAAATTGTCCCATTTGCAACAACATGGATGGACCTGGAGGTTATTATGTTAAGTGAAATAAGCCAGAAAGAGAAAGACAAATACCGCATGATTTCACTCATATGTGGAATATAAACCAACACACGGACAAAGAGAACTGTATGGTGGTTACCAGGGGCAAGGGGGTTGGGGGGTGGGCACAAGGGATGAAGGGAGGCATTTATATGGTGACTGACAAAAAATAATGTACAACCAAAATTTCACAATGTTATAAACTATTAAGACATCAATAAAAAAATTTTTTAAAATAACATTTTGACTTAGTTAATTTTCTCTAATGTTTTCTAGTCTTCATTTCATTAATTTCTGTGCTAATCTTTATTATTTTCTTTCTTTTGCTTCCTCTAGTTTTAGTTTCATCTTCTTTTTCCAGTGTCTTAAGGTAGAAGATTAGGTATTATTTGAGATCCTTCTTCTTTTTTAGTATAGTCATTTACAGCTATACATTTCTCTCTAAAGACTGCTTTAGCTGTATCCCATAAGTTTTGGTATGTTATGTGTTCATTTTCATTCATCTCAGAGTATTGTCCAATATCTCTTTTGATTTGTTCTTTGACCCAGTGGTTTTTTTAAAAGTGTGTAGTTTAATATCCACATATTTGTGAGTTTTCCATATTTCTGTTATTGATTTCTAGTTTCATTCCATTGTGTTGGAGAACACACATTGTATTATGTCAATCATTTTAATTTATTGAGTTTTTTTTTTTAATTTCCTAGCGTGTAGTCTATCCTGGAGAATTTTCCATGTGCCCTTGTTATATATTCTGCTGTTATTGGAGAAATTGTTTTAGAGATGTCTGTTAGGTCTTCTTGATTTATAGTGTTCTTAGAGTCTTCCATTTCCTTGTTGATATTCTGCCTAGTTGTTCTATCCTTTATTGAAAGTGGGATATTAAAGTCTCCAACTATTATTTTTTAACTATCTAGTTCTCCCTTTATTTCTGTCAGTTTTTGCTTCACGTATTTGGTGCTCTGATATTAGGTGCATTTATGTTTTTAATTATTATGTCTCCTTTTTTTCTGATTAAGGGCTTTAATGCAAAACATATAAAGTTTCAGAGTTAAATAAGAATACAGGGCCGGCCCCGTGGCTTAGCGGTTAAGTGCGCATGCTCCGCTGCTGGCGGCCCGGGTTCGGATCTGGGGCGCTCACCGATGCACCACTTCTCCAGCCATGCTGAGGCCACGTCCCACATACAGCAACTAGAAGGATGTGCAACTATAACATACAACTATCTACTGGGGCTTTGGGGAAAAAAAGGAGGAGGATTGGCAATAGATGTTAGCTCAGAGCCGGTCTTCCTCAGCAAAAAGAGGAGGATTAGCATGGATGTTAGCTCAGGGCTGATCTTCCTCACACACAAAAAAAGAGTACAACCCCCCAAAAAAGATTTGAACCCTTCCTCAAAGAAAATACTCAAATGTCAATTAAGTACATGAAAAGGTATTCAAAATTAGTTATTTGGGAAATGTAAGTTAAAACCACAATGAGACACCACCACACTAGAATGCCTGAAATTTAAGACTGACAATATCAAGTGTAGACAAGGATATAGTGCAACTAGAACACACACTGCTGGGAGAAATGCAAAATGATTCACCCACCTTGAATTATTTTATCTTCTTAATGGAATAACTCTTTTATCACTATAAAATGTCGTTCTTCATCTCTAGTAACATTTTTTATTTTGAAGTTTATTTTTTCTGATATTTATATAGCCACTCCAGCTTTATTGTGTTTGCTTTTTGCATGAAATATATTTTTTCATCCTTTTACTTTCAATCTGTTTCTATCTTTGAATCTAACACTTGTCTCTTGTAGACAGCAAATAGTTTGATCTTGTTTTTTATCTAGTCTGACAGCCTCTGCCTTTTGATTGTGTTGTGTAATCCATTTACATTTAAGGTGTTTATTGATATAGTTTTATTTACAACTACACATTACCTTTTGTTTTCTATGTCTCATCTCTTTTTTTGTTCTTCTATTCCTCTTTTACATTTACTGGATATTTTCTAAAATTGCATTTTAATTTCTATAGTCATTTCTTCAATATAATTTTTAAAGTTATTTTCTTAGTGCTTCCTCTAGAACTTACCTCCTACATTCTAACTTATCAAAATCATCTTCAGATTTATTCTAACTTAATTCCAGTGAGAAATAGAAACATTACTCCTTTATAACTCTATTCCCTTTTACCCCTTTTTGTGCTATTATTGTTATACATATGACATCTATAAATGTTATAAAACCAGCAGTACATTGTTATAATTATTATCTTATGTAATGTTATGACTTTTAAAGAAGCTGAGAAAAGAAAGAACAACAAGTAAATATTTATGGCTTTTTTATATTAAACTCATTATTTATCATTTCTGGTTCTCTTCACTTGTTGCTGTGGATTCCATTTAACATCTGGAGTTATTTTCTTAGCCCAGTACAGCTTTGCTTCCACCCACCTTCTTTGTGCTATTATTGAAAAATATAATATATTTCTAAATGTTAGGCCTGACAATACATTATATGCATATTGTTTTATATAATTACTTTACAAATCAGTTAAGAGAAGAATAAGAAATGTGCATATATACTATCTATATTTTATAATTACATACTTACCTTTTCCAGTGCTCTTTGTTTTATCATGTGTATTCAAATTACCATCTGAAGAACTTCCTTTAATGTTTCTTGCAAGGTGGGTAGTAGCAACAAATTCTTTGTTTTTGTTTATCTGGGGATGTCTTTATTTCATCTTCATATTTGAAAGATAGCTTTGCTGAATATATGATTCTTGGTTGACAGGTTTTTTCCTTTGAGTTCTTTGAATATGTTGTCCCACTGCTTTCTAGCCTCTATTATTTCTGATAAGAAGTCAGCTGTTACTATTATTAGGTTTCCCTTATAAGTGACAGGTGTTATTCTCTTGCTGTTTTTAAGAGTATCTCCTTGTTTTTTGGCTTTCAGCATTTTAAATATGATGTATCTAATTGTTGATCACTGTGTGTTTATTCTACTTGGAGTTTCTTGAGTTTCCTGAATATGTAGGTTGTTATTTTCAGTAAATTTGGGATACTTTCAGTCATTATTTCCTCAAAATATTTTTCTGCTCCCTTCTTTCCTCTCCTGGTAGTCCTGTTATGCATATGTTGGTGTACTTAATGGTGACTCAACATTTCTCTGAGGCTCTTTTCATTTTTCTTCATTCTTTCTTCTCTCTCTTTTTCAGATAACATACCTGGCTCCAGGCATCTAATCTGGATTACAACCTTATGCGTATGATGGAATAAGGAATAAAGATTTATAAGGATTACATCCCCTTATGCCTGTGATGGAATAACAAGAACCAGACTTCCCTACAGCATCCAACAAGCGAAGAGCCAGATGAACTACATGAATCAAACATTTTCAGATACTGGACAACAGGAGCTCAGGACAGTGTCTGGAGGCAGGAACCAAGTGAGGGGTCCCCACAGCTTCCCCAGCTCAGAGCCTACAGAGAGCTTCTAGATCAGAGTGAGGAGGGGATTCAGGCAGAGCATGGAGGTACCCCTGAGTCAAGGAAACAGGGTTCAGAATTTGAGGAGGGAAACACAGCTAGAAATCTAGGGCCCAAGTACCAAAGAGGAGGGAGCTGCACAGGTCAAGTTCTGGAGATCTGCATGTGTGTTTGCTTGACTTTTTGCCTAGGCACTGATCAGTGTATGCATGTGAGCAAACTACCCAGACTGGGTAAGAACCACCGGACAGAAGCAGGCTGAACAATCCCTGGGGTCAGTCAGAGCTGGGAAGATTTCATGACCCCAGCAGCCAGAGTGGAAAACCTCCTATCTGATGGGTCATAGTATAGAGTCCTCAGACAGGTATTGCTCTGTAGGGGAGCCAAATTACCCTGTGTTGGTCTCACCTAACAAAACTTTAAAAGTATCCTCAAAAAGACCAAACTGTTTCTAACTAACTGCATTATAAAACAAAGTCCAAAAATATTTAAAGGAACACTGTGGTGGTTAATTTTACGCCTCAATTTGACTAGGCTAAGGGATGCCCAAATAGCTGATAAAGCATTATTTCTGGGTTTTTCTGTGAGAGTGCTTCTGGAAAAGGTTAGCATTTATATGGTAGACTGAGTAAAGAAAATGTGCCCTCACCAATGTGGGTGGGCATCATCTAATCCATTGAGGGCCCAAATAGAACAAAAAGATGGAGGAAGGACGAATTCTGTCTCTATTTGAGCTGGGACATCTGAACTTCTGGTTCTTGCACCATCAGCCCTTGGACTGAATTATACCACCAGCTTTCCTGGTTCTTCAGCTTGCAGACGGCATGTCATGGGACTTCTCAGCCTCTATAACTGTGTGAGCCAGTTCCTATAACAAATCTCCTCTTATCTATATCTACATGTATCCTATTGGTTCTGTTTCTCTGAAGAATCCTGACTAATACAAACACACACGCGTGCGTGCGCGCAAAATTCACCAACATAAAATTCACAATATCTAGCCTCTAGTCCAAAATTACAAGGCACGCACGAAAGCTTAGAAGTTCAATTCATAACGAAGAGAAATCAACCAATAGAAACCCACCCATAAGTGACATTTATGAAAGAATTAGTATATAAAGACTTGCAAATATCTATTATACACAGATGCCCTACAGTCACAAAGGTGAAGGAAATTATGACCCTAAGAAGATAAATGGGCAATATAAAAATGACTGAGATGAAAAATCAAAGCACCCTCACCTTCTCATTAAAATTAGAATGAGGTAGCATAATATGGTGATGGACTGTAGAGCCAAAGTGCCAAGTTCTATTCCTAGCTCTGAAAATTACCACCATGGGGTCCTGTTCCAGTTAGGGAAACATGCTGTGCTTTAGTTTTCTGTTTTGAAAAATGAAGACAGTAATAATGCCTTCCTTTTAGGTTGCTATAAAGATAAGTGGGTTAATATTTTTAAGAAATATAGAAGATATTTTATGGGCTGTATAAATGCTTATGAAATTAACTGAAAGACACATAAGCCAGTGGCCTGCCATAAACACAGTAAGTACCTCCATTTTACCTCCTTCTTTATTGTTGCAATTTCAGCTGCATTAACACTGAAATCCTGGGCTATGTCTCTTTTCTCTGCATCCTCAGGGCCTATTCTAGAGCCCAGAGGGCAGGAAATTCTCCCTTTATGGAAATTTTTTTGTTCATATTGTTAAAGGTTTCATTTTTATTTTTTTTTAATTTATTTTTGTTAGGAAGATCAGCCCTGAGCTAACATCCATGCCAATCCTCCCCTTTTTTTGCTGAGGAAGACCAGCCCTGAGCTAACACCATACCTATCTTCCTCTACTTTATGTGGGACGCTGCCACAGCATCGCCTGACAAGCGGTGCATTGGTGTGTGCCCAGGGTCCGAATAAAGGTTTTATTTTTATAATCAAATAACTGCAGCTGATAAGCACCAAAGCTGTCACCTATAAAGACCATACTCCAACTCAGGCATGGGTCCCCACTATGCAAAGAAGAGCTGCTACTAGGAAAGCTGGTGGCAAATGCAAGAGCAAATGACAGGAATCTTCAAAGTTCAAAGTCCATGGTGATGTCAGAGTCGAGGCCAGAGTGGTCTCAGACAGAGTAGACCCTGCAGCCACAGGGCACACCCCTGATGTTCCTGCCCATCTCCCACTGGCTTTGGGGAACCTCACAAAGGCAGCTTGTTCCAAAGTTGGTACCCCGAGTCTACTCATTTAGGTACACAAGCTTTATTTGTTGTTGTTAGTGTTTCCATCAAATCTCTTCAATTTGAACCTTTCAGTATTTCCTAGGTTTTAGATGTTTTGCTTATAAAAAGCATATAGCTAAATACTGCTTATTTTTTCCACTATAAGTCATTTAACTGGATGATTTAGTCCATTTACATTGAATGTAAGTAATGATATGTTTATATTTAAATAGATCATCTTATTTTGTGCTTCCCATTTGTTCCATTTGTTCTGTATCCCCTCCCCTTTTCCATCCTTAAATCTTTTTGGGTTGACAACTTTTAATCATTCTATCTTTTTTCTCTCTTCCAGGCTGAAGTTACTTATTCTATTATTTTTATTCTAGAGATTAGTATAGAAATGCACCACATGCATTAGTATTTAGCAAAGTCCAATATTAGTTGGTGTTTACTATCTTCCTAGAAAATAAAAAGTTTAGAGTTATGAACACTTTTCTGCATATGTTTTAGAAAATATATGTACCCATATCTGTTGGAACTAGGAGTGAAATTGCTGAGTAGTAGGATATACAGATGTCAGCTTTAATATTTAATACTGCCAAACAATTTTATAATATGATTGAACCAATTTACATTCCCATTAGTAGTGTATGTTGTGCATTTTCCCTCATCATTGCAAACATGTAGCATTGCCTATCTTTTATTTTACTGGATCTGGTGGCTGTGAGTTGGTATCTCATTGTGGTTTTATTTTATATTTTCCTGATGCCTAATGAAGTTGAGTACCTTTTCCTATGTTTATTGGCCATTTGGATATCCTACTCTTTTTTTCCCTTTTGATATCCTTTTTGTGTATTCATGTTTCATGCTCATTGTTCTATTGCATTGACTGTCTGTTATTGATTTCTAGGAGTCCTATATATTTCACGAATTCAAGTCTTTGTAGATTTTAAGAATTTCAAATATCTTCCCCTACTCAGTTGCTTCCCTTTCATTCTCTTAAAACGGTTTCTTTCAGTAAACTTTTGGTAAAATTTTTAATGAACTTTGCTTTATCAGTGCATTCTTTTATGGGGAATATATTTGATGTCCTGTTTAAGAAAGCTTTACTGATCATGAAGATGCTTTTCTGTGTAATATGATACTGTAGTGTTAGTGGGCATCTTCATCTCATTCCTGATCTCAGGGGAAAAGCTTTCAGTAATTCACATTAGGTATGGTATTTGCTATGGTATTTTATAGATATGTCTAATCAGATTAAGTTGATTTTCTTATATTCCTAGTTTGCTAAAAGGGATTTTTAGAAAATTTATCATGAATGGATGTTGAACTTTACTGGATGATTTTATTGAATATACAGAGATGATCATATGTCTTTTCTCCTTTTTTCATGTTCATGTGGTGAATTACATTGATTTTCACCTGATAAACCACCTCGCATTTCTGGAACACACTCCACTTGGTTATGCTATATAATCATTTCCATACACTGCTGGATTTGATTGCTAATATTTTGTTGAAGATTTTTTAATGCATGCTTATGAGAGTGATTGGTCTATAATGTTCCTTTGTTTAGTCAGAGTTATGCTGCTTTTTCAAATCATGTTGTTAAATGTTCCTTTTAAAAAATAGTTAAAATGTTAATAGTTCAAATAGTTTAAAATGTTCCTTTTTTTTAACTATTCCCTGGAAAACTTTGTGTAAGATTGGTGTTTCTTTTAAATTTTTTGAAATAATGTACCAAAGAGCCATTCTAGATCTAGAGTTTTCTTTGTTGGAGGGTTTTAATAATGCAAAAAGAGCATATAGGAATTAGGGACCACAGCCTTTCTTAGTGATACAGATTTCATTTGCTCCAAACTTACTATGAACCTTGAGAGTCTCAATGATTCAGGATCCTGACTATATCTATATCAGACACACAAAAGTTACCATAGGTGTTTCCCCACTTCCTCCTCTACAAATTAGGTCACCTTTTTGAGGACTGCTGATGAAGAGATGCTGGTTGTATGCTGAAAGGCATTTGGGGGCATCATCCAACTGTTTCCAAATTTGAGTCCAGTTCTTTTTCAGATTCACAAACTGACTTTCTTAAGGCATATAAAGATGAGCATACTCTTAGTGACAGACTCATAGTATTTAAAGTCAGAGTCTTAGGTACCTCTTAGTGGAATTGTTGGCTCATAGGGATGTAAATGTTCAATTTGAGTAGTTAACAGCTGAAGAGTTTTCCAAAGTGGTTGTACAGTAGATTTACCACCCATCAACTACTCCATATCCTCACCAACACTTTATATTGTCGATCTTTAATGTTTCCTATTCTGATGAGGATGTAGTACTATTGTGTTGTGGTTTAAATTTGCATTTCCCTGATAATTAACAAAGTTTATTGGCCATTTAGGTATCTTTCTGTTCAAGTTACTTGTCCATTTTAAATTGGGTTTTCTGCCTTTTTTCTTATTTATTTTTAGGAGTTCTTCATATATTCTGGATGTGTCCTTTGTCAGTTAAGGGTATTGCAAATATCTTTTCCCATTCTGTGTCTTGCCTTTGAACTATCTTAATTATATTTTGATAAACATAAAATCCTCATTTTAATGCATTGTAGTTTAATGTGTAGTCTAATTTATCAAGTTTTTTAAAATTTATGATTAGTGCTTTCTGTAACCCTTAAAAGGAAAAAAAGAATCTTTCCCTATTTCAAAGATACTCTCCTATTTTATCTTCTAGAACTGCACTGTCCAATATGGTAGCCACTAGCTGAACGTGCCTATTTAAATTAATTAAAATCACTAATGTGTGATTTTTAACTTTTAACTTAAGTTAAAAGTTAAGTTTCTCAGTTGCACTAGCCATATTTAAAGTGCTCAATAGCCACATATGGCTAGTGACTGCTATACTGGACAGTACAGGTATACGATATGTCCATCATTACAGAAAGTTCTATTGAACATTGCTGATCTAGAATCTGTATTGTTCTACCATTCACATTTAGATCTATAATCCATATGCTATTAAGTTCGTGAATAAAATAAGGTAGGGATCAAGTTTTATTTTTCATGAATATATATATAAACAACCAGCCCTGGTGGTCTAGTGGTTCAGTGGTGTTCTCACCGCAAAGGCCCAGGTTTGTTATGTTACCTGGTCAGGGAACATCACCTGTCTGTCAGTTGTCACATTGCAGCACCTGCGTGTTGCTGTGATGCTGAAAGCTATGCCGCTGGTATTTCAAATACCAGCAGGGTCACCCATGGTGAACAGGTTTCAGTGGAGCTTCCAGACTAAGACAGACTAGGAAGAAGGACCTGGCCACCCACTTCCGAAAATATTGGCCATGACAACCCTATGAATAGCAGCACAACATTGTTTGGTATAGTACTAGAAGATGAGAAGATGGCACAAAAAGACCAGGCAGGGTTCCACTCTCTTGTACACAGGGTCGCTAGGAGTCACGATGTACTCATCGGCACTAACAACAAATATATATCCACCAAAAGACAAGTACAAGAATATTCATAGCAGCATTCTCCTTAATATCCAAAAACCGGAAACAACCCAAATGTTCAATAGTAGAATGGATAAATAAATTATGATGTATTCACATAACGGAGTAATGTGCTGCTACGCCCAACAGTATGAGTGAATCTCAAGCTATAATGTTGAATGAAAGAAGCCAGACACAAGAGAATATATAGTGTAGTACTCTAGTTATTTAAAGTTTTAAAAGTACAAAAATAATCTATGGTGTTAGAAGTCAAGATAGTGGTTTCCTTTGGGGGGAAGGGATGGGGTATTTGTTGGGAGGGGCATGAGGGGGACTTCTGGAGTGTGGATAACATTCTATTTCACTGGATGGTGGTTATAGAGTTGTGTTCATTTGTGATGACCCATTAAGCATTAAACTATTAAAGGATAGGGGTTTTTTTAAGAGGTAAAATCTTTACTGTCATATAGATATAAAATGAATAGATTTTATTTAATTAATTGGTGAGGGAACAAGTAAGAAGTTACTACTGGTTCAAAAGACATGAAATGAATTTACAAACAGATGCAGAACTGGTGTTTTTGTGGGAGGTGGCTGGAGGGAAATCAGTTGTCCCTCCACTGGACAATTTATTTGCTTATCTATAGATAAGAATAATTTGGGGGCTGGCCCGGTGGTGTACTGGTTAAGTTCGCACGCTCTGCTTTGGTGGCCTGGGGTTCGCAGGTTCGAGTTGAATCCTGGGCGCAGATCTATGCACTGCTTGTCAAGCCATGTGTGGCCATGTCCCACATACAAAAATAGAGGGAAGGAAGTGACGTCAGCATCATGGCGGAGTGAGCTTTCCCGTGAACTCTTCCCCCGACAAGATACAACAAAAGGAACAGTCACAGACCAACAATGGAATCCCAGACAGTGAAAAGCTAGAGCAGAGGGATCCACACTGCCGCACATCTGAGAGCGGAACGTGCTGGGCCCCCGGAGGAAGTGGGGAGAGGTAAGGAGAACTCTCCCTCCCCATCAGATCAGCAATCCCGGTCCGCGCGGCTCCCAGAGAGGGGGGAGGGGCGGCCCTCGGCGGGGAAACCGTGGCTCTTCGGACTCTCTCAGCCAGTGGGAAACTCCAGCACAGAGGACTCAGAGGAGCCACAGGGCTACCATCAACATCTGAGCACCCCAGAGAGCAGATAAAGAGGGGCAAACGAGAAGCCTCCCACGTCAGGGACCCAGAGGGCAAAAGAGAGAGCTCCCCCCTCCCCGCAAACCGGACTCTGCAGCTCAACCGACCAGACCAGACCTAGCGATCCGCGGCAGACCAGACCAAGTGATCCGCGGCAGACCTGATCAAACGACTGGACCCGTGGATCGCAGCAGGGAAAAAAAAAAAAAAAAACTGCGGATCGCAGCAGAAAAACCGGGGCAGAGCTCAGGGGGCTTAGACTACACAGCCCTTTACCACCAGACAGTGGGGGCAGGTGGAAATTGCAACCAGAGATTTCCAGGATGAGGAAAAACAAAACCAACACAGGAACCACAATGCAAAAATATATGAAATCACCAGACCAGAAACAAAATGACAAGCACCCAGAAATCAACCCCGAAGACACAGAAATCCATAAACTAAATGACAGAGATTCCAAAATAGCTATCATAAAAACACTCAACGAAATATGAGACAACACAGACAAACAATTCAATGAGATTAGGAGTTTCTTCACAAAAGAGATCGAAATCATAAAGAAAAACCAATCAGTGCTGATGGAGATGAAGAACACAATGGAGGAGATAAAGGAGAATCTGGAATCTCTAAAGAACAGAGCTGACAATATGGAGGAAAGAATTAGCACCTTAGAGGATAGGAATACAGATATACTCCAGATGGAAGAGGAGAGAGAACTAAGACTAAAAAGAAATGAAGAAAGACTCCGAGAAATATCTGACTCTATTAGAAAATGTAACATAAGAATTATAGGTATTCCTGAGGGAGAGGAGAGGGAAAGAGGAACAGAGAGCCTATTCAAGGAAATAATAGCTGAGAATTTCCCAAATCTGGGGAAGGAGCAGGAAATACCAGTAAGCGAAGCCAACAGGACACCTATATATATTAACAGACAAAGGCCTTCACCACGACACCTAGTGGTAAGGCTAGCCAGGGTCAACGACAAAGAAACCATATTAAGGGCAGCTAGACAAAAACAAAAAATAATGTACAAAGGAACTCCCATCAGGCTCTCAGCGGATTTCTCAACAGAAACTTTACAGGCTAGAAGAGACTGGAATGATATATTCAAAATACTGAAAGACAAAAACTTTCAGCCAAGAATACTCTATCCAGCAAAAATATCCTTCAAATATGATGGAGAAATAGTAACTCTCCCAGATAAACAAAAATAGAGGAAAATGGGCACAGGTGTTAGCTCAGGGTTAAGCTTCCTCAGCAAAAAGAGGAAGATTGACAACAGATGTTAGCTCAGAGCCAATCTTCCTCACAAAAGAACAAAACAAACAAAAGAATAATTTGCATTGTTATCAGTAGTCTACTGATATTTTAAACTTACAGAGTTTTAAAATAGCTCAAAGAGAATGAAAGATTCAAACCCTGTAGAATCAGATAACCTGGAAGGGCATGCTCTAGACATCTGATAGTTTTCCATTGCAGATACCCAATAATCTTTTTGGTCCATTTCACAGTCTTTCACATTACTTAAGATTTTTCAGTAAGTACGTTATACTTCAATAAAAAAATTTATTAAAATATAAAATAAGTACAGAAAAATAGAGCTCTATAACCCATATGTCAGCTTTCTCAGATATTTCCCAAGACTTCTCTAAATTCCTGAGAATTCCTCACTGGCCAACTTTATTTAAAGCTTCAACCTCCTGCCATGTGGCTGGCCTCGGTCTTATTTCCCTCTTCCCATTCCCTTCTCCAGAATCTATCTAGATTTCTACCAAGGTGGAGGAGGGGAAATTTCCCATGTTTATTGGGAAAAGAGGTCTAAAGATGTGTCTCAAAGAGATTTTACTTTGTCTTCTTTTACCCTTTTTATTCTAACCCTACCCCCCACCTTCAGTCCCAATTCCAGAAGTATCTGGTATTATCACTTCTGTACTTTTTGAGGTTTCTGAGACATAAAGTCAGATTGGCACTCAGCTTATCTTACAGCTCTCTGGGAATTCGGCATTTTTCAGGTTTGCCAAGAAAATAACTTTCCAGGTACAAAATGTTGCTGATGTGTCCTTACCTGTTTTTTCCTGATTTTGTGAGTTAACAACTTTTCAAATAACCCCTTAAATTTGGTCTCACTGGGTATAGGAAGGGAACAAAATTTGATGTGTTGTTATGTTAAAGAAAAAAATATTATCCTAACTGTTAAAGAAAAAATTGTTCATGACAATTTGTTAAAGAACAGTAAGGCAGAATTTATTCAAGGGGGGGCCATCGTGATAGATATAGGCTCCACTGCAATGGGGTCTTCAGTGGGGAAGAGAGATTAGGCTCAACTGAGTACAGCATGGACAAGCGCAAATTTATAGCCAAAGAGCAAGTTGGGGGTCAGAGGATAGAAAGTTACTAAGAGGAAACATCAGGGGTGAGGGGGCTTCTGGCTAAACTGACCTAACAGGATTCTTGCTGAAAGTAGGCCAGGGTGATCAGACATCATCTGGGGGATGGTATGTGGATGAGGAACCCAATCAGATATCAAGGGCAATCAGACATGGAAGATGGGGGATTCTGGCTAAACTGGCTTAGCAGGATTCTTGCTAAAATTAGACAATGCAGAAATGAACATGGGAAGCCAAAAGTCAAGGCTTTGTTGAAAAAGAGCTCAGAGGGGCCTGATTAGAGTTTGGTCAAGGAGAGAATCTGTCAGTATGACCAGCCCAACCTCTAAATATTCCCTTTACCCAAATTTTATAAAAAGTCTCTAGTCTTTAAAAACGTCTAATTGGAGGCCAGCCCAGTGGCATAGTGGTTGGGTTCATGCGGTCCACTTCGGTGGCCCAGGGTTCACAAGTTCAGATCCTGGACACGGACCTACACACTGCTTATCAAGCCATGCTGTGGCAGCATCCCACATACAAAGTAGATGTAGATTGGCACAGATGTTAGCACAGGGAGCAATCTTCCTCAAGCAAAAAAACAAAGAGAGAGAAAGATTGGCAACAGATGTTAGCTCAGGGACAATCTTCCTGACCAAAAAAAAAAAGTCTAACTGCAGTATTGTCAAGGAATGTGGTCCTTATGATACCAATTCCTTGGAAAGTGTTGAGACTACAGCCTAGCATGAGGTCATTTTTTAATAAATGTGATTAAAGATGTGTTTTCATTAATTTTGGAATGCAGTATTCTATATGTCTGTTTATTAAATCAGACTTTTAAATTTTGTTCTTCAATATTCCATATCTTTAGTGATTCTGGAGGCAGCAGCTTTTCTATCAATTACTAAGAAAGACAGGTTATTAATAACTCCATAGCAGTGGATCTCTCAATTCTCTTTGTAGTTCTGTCAACTTTTGCTTTATATATTTTGAAGCTACATTATTAAATAATGTAAAGCTAAATTATTATTTTTGTGCGTGTGAGAGAGATTGGTCCTGAGCTAACATCTACTGCCAATCTTCCTCTTTTTGTTTGAGGAAGATCGGCCCTAAGCTAACATCTGTGCCAATCTGCCTCTTTTTTTGTACGTGGGTCACCACTGCAGCATGGCCTGATGAGTGATGTAGGTTGGCACCCAGGATCTGAACCCACAAACCCAGGCCACCAATGTGGAGTGCACCGAACTTAATCACTACACCATCGGGCTGGCCCCAAAGCTAAATTATTAAAAGTTTATGAATATTTTCTTTTTCTGGTGAATTAACACTTTTGTCAGTATGTAATTACCTTCTCTACCTCTGGTAATATTTTTTGCCTTAATGTATATTATGTTTCATCTAAATGTAGCTACATTAACTTTCTGTGGTTAATATCTGCCAGCTATATCTTTTTCCAACTTTCTACTTTCAAGGTTTCTGTATCCTTATGTTTCAGCATATAGCTAGATTTTTAAAAATCCAGTCTGACAGTATTTTTCTTTTAAGCAAAGTTCAGTCCATGTGCATATCTAGTGATTATTGATAGACTGGAATTTATTGCTACCATCTTGTTATGAACTTTTTATTTGTCCAAATTTTTCTGTTTCTGGGTTGCTGGAGGTTTGTTTGTCCTTCTCTCTCTCCCCATCCCAAATTCTCTGCTTACTTGTTTGGAAATTGCACACTCTATATTGTGAGTTTTATCAAGGGCCATTTCTCTACCCAAACAACTATGATGTATATATTCATGTAGTTTCTAATTTTAGAATGCCCTTGTTGTCCTGGAGAAACTGTTTCAAGGAATTTGTCTTAGTGTAGTGATAATCAGATTGTTACTTAGCTTGTTTGGTGCTATTTGGGTTACCTTAACTTGATTAAATGAATTGTGAAGATTTTCATATTTTTCAATATTTTGAAGTAGTTCAGACAGCTGCCAAAGAGAAACAGGGTTGGTCTCTAGTTAAAGGCAGTAAAGACAGATTTTATTCACTACTATTGCAGTAGGAGAGAGAGGCTTCAGTAAAAGTGAACTCAACTCTCCACACAGCAAAGACAGCTGGGGATTTATAGTCAACAAGCAGACTAAGGGGGGGTCAGTGGATGGAAAATTACCAAGAGGAGACAGCAAGATTAGGGGGATTCTTGCTAAAGGTAGGCCAAAGACTTTTGCATCAAGAGTAGTGGATTATCCCAAATTGTTAAGTAAATTAATAAAAATATTTTGGCAAATTAAAAAAAAAAATAGTGGATGGGGAGTTTGATCAGATATCAAGGGTGGTGGATTCTACCTAAACTGACTTAGGATTCTTGCTAAAACTGGCTCCATGGGCCAATGATAGGGTCCAAGTACTTAGCCTTGTAGAAAACAGGGCTCAGAGGAACCTGTCTCAAGTTTGGTCAAAGAGTGAGTCTTTGTCACAGCAATAGAAAGAGGAAACTAGCAGTTATTTTTAGAAAACCAAATACTACTACAATCTAAGCTACCATATTGTTCTGCCCTAAATGTCATGTACTTCTCCAAGTTCCACAGTGGCACATCCAGCTGAAAGTAACTGAACTCTGGCCACTTATTTAATTGGAGATTTTGTCCACATTCTATACAGTGATAATTTTGAAGCACTTAGAGCAGTGCCTGACACTGACCCTAGAAGAGGGGGTACAGGAACCCCCATTCATGGAGCACTCACTACATATCTGGTTATGTTACTACTGTAGGGGAGGAAGACAAATCCTCTACCCTCTATGTCCTTCTGGCTGGGCTATGAATTAAACTGACATGAGACAGAAGAATAAGAGGAGAAAATCAAATAAAGCTTTATAACAGTATACATGGGAGACACTCAGGAAAACTGAGCAACTTGCCAAAATGGCGGAGGCTGTTACTCTAAATACTACCTTCACCTAAAGACAAAGGGGGATATTGGGGGTGGGGGGAGTCAGCTATGGGAGATTATCAGAAAAAGGACAGTAAACAAGAGTAACGGTTATTATGCAGCTTTAAGTCCTCGCCTTCCGTATTGATAAAAATTGCTAGAGATGAGGTCATCCCCCCTTCTTCCTGCTACAGAGAGGAAGATACCTTTACAACTGGAGATTTCTCTTACAAAGGGTAACTTCTACTTTTACTTGGTTTTCAGAGCTTTTCCTATGTCTGCAGTTTTTAAAAGTAACCAGCCCAAAATAACCCTTATGCCAGAGACACATTTTGAGATGGCCAATTCTGATCCCCCACACTACCTGATCTACTCGTTCTTCTCACAACTTTGCGAAGGGCTCCTCTGGGCTTCTGTCATTTCAGAGGAGGAAAGTGAGGCTTAGCCAAGGCTGTGTGCCCCTCCTCTCCTCTCGCAAAGGGCATAGCAAACCAACCAGGGGCTGTTTAAGAGTAGCCGCAGTAAGGTCGCGGCACAGTCCGCTTCGCGCTTGGCAAACTGCAAGTCCCGGATGCCAGACAGCCATCCTGGGAGCCATCGCCTCGGGGCCTGCGCCTGCGCATTCCAACGCCGGCGCCTCGCCCCCCAAAGATTTGTGGGAAATGTAGTCCGGCGCCCCGGGTGGAGGGGCCGGGCGGGGCCGCGTCGGTCTGCTGGACGGTCCCTCTCCCGTAGGGAGAAGGTGAGTACGGGGCCTGCGGCGTGATGTGGAGGAGCGGGCGGGCGCAGAGCCGAGGTCCGGGGAGAAGGAGCCCAGGATCGCCAGGCGAGGCCCTGAGGGGCGGAGCCGGCGGCAGATAGGCCGGGGGCCGCGTGTTTTTCGCCCCTGCGCAGCGCCGGGCCGCCGAGCTCCAGGTGCGCTTCTCTTCCGCGGGAGCCCGGCTCGGTGGGAACACCGAGAGCTGAGGGGCGGCCGACGCGGTCCTTCCGCCACTTGACGGGGAGCGGCGAGGGTGAGGGACCTGGCGGGGGCGGCCCGGGGCTGAGCAGCGGAAGGATGCCGGAGTCGCTGGGACCTCGGGTTCCTCCCCCGCGGGCTTTCCCCGGACCCGCCTCGGAAGTCTCGGGGGTGCTGGACCCGGGTTGGGGGGGGGGGTCTCCCGGCCCCAGCACCTGCCCTTGTGTACCCCGCAGCTGGGCGACCTGTTCTCCGTGGTTTCCGCTTCCTAGGGGCGCTGGCCTGGGCTCCTCTTGACCCGTCTCCGCGTAAGAGCGCGGAGGCCGACCCTGTGCAGATTTCTACTCCCGGGAATCCTTTTCTTTCAAGCAATTTTTCTTTCTCTTAAAAACATAAAGGTTCGCAATAGAGCAACTAGAAAATTCAGGTTAGCAAGAAGGAAAAAAATCATTTGAAAATTGTCAAAATCTGCACTCTGCGTTTTGTATAAATATGGAAACACTGGTTTTAAACAAAAATATGGATATTAGAATCCTTTTCTCCATTTACCTTGTAAAATGAGTTATGAAATACATTTGGTAGGGTGTTTAAAGTGCGCAAATCTTAAGCTCCATAATTTTTTATAAACATTTTGATCTATGTAACTACCACCCAAACAAGATAGAAAATAAACTTAAAAAAATTAATATGTTGAAAACACCTGCTTATGTCAATTTTTAAAAACAGCTAAGTTAAGGGGCCAGCCTGGTGACATAGTGGTTAAGTTCTTGTTCTCCGCTGTGGTGGCCCAGGGTTCGGATCCTGGGCAGGGACCTACGTACTGCTCATCAGGCCTTGCTGTGGCCGCCTCGCAATAGAGGAAGATGGGCACATATGTTAGCTCAGGGCCAATCTTCCTCAGCAAAAAGAGGATTGACAACAGATGTTAGCTCATGGCCAATCTCCCTCACCCCCCCCCCAAAAAAAAACCCAGCTAAGCCATCATTTTAATGAATGTGAGGAAAAGTATGGCTGTGCCATATTTAATCATCTCTTTAGGACCTCATGTTCTTTTTTAGGTTTTGTTTTTTCAGTATTATAAATGATATGGGCCATTTGGCCACATATGTCTTTACATTCTTGTTTCATTCTTGTCTCTTCAAGTGAAATTTCTGGATCAAGGGTACTGTAAGACTTTTGTTACCCCTTGCTTTATACTCTCCCGAAAAATAGTAGTTCTTAAATACTTGCAATGTCAGTGTGCCTGATTGACCCACACAACTTCTGGGTGTTGTTATTCTCTATCTTCCTGAGAGGTGCAAATGATAGGGTTAAATTTGCATTTTGAACACTCATGAATATTTTTATGCAATTTGTGTTTTGTTTTAAAATTTTGTATCTGATGCATAAATATATATTTCCTTACTATGCAGAAATGTTACATTTTTATATGGTCAGACAAGAAGATCTTCCTTTCATGTTTGGGTCTCTGACATCATTGTTAGAGAGGCCTTCTGTTCCACAGGATCACAAAAATGTTCATCTGTATTTTCTTCTAGTATTTTAGTTTTATTTCATGTGCAAATTTTAATTCTCTTGCAAATGTAAGCCCTTGTTCCAAGTTATTGACTAATTCATCCTTTCTTCACTGATGTGAAATGTCACTTTTTTCATATCCTGAATTCTTCTATGTAAATTTTTTTCTGAACCCTTTGTGTTGGTAGGATTTTAATTTGCTCCAATGACCCTTTTCCTTGTTAGGCTATAACATCCTTGAGGGCAGAGTTTCTCTGTTTTGTTTACACCTGTATTCACCCCTCTCCTATGACTGCCTCCTACACAGTAGGTGGTCAACAATATATCTGGTGAATGAGTGATTGTGCCTATTCAGTAACATTCTGTTCTGATTATTGTAGCTTTCTAATATCTGGTGAACAAGTTCTTGCTCATCACTATTCCCTTTCAAAAATTTCCTGGCTGTTGGTATACAACACAATTAACTTTTAAAAAAATCATTTTTTCTATAATTAACTTTAAAATATTATTATTTAGGTATAACTTGGTTGGGAGTGTGTTAAGTTTATAAATTGATGTCAAAGAAGTGACAACTTAGAATATTGTGACATCCTATTCAGGAATATAGTACGTCTCTCTCTGTTCATCTTTCTTAATATATCTAAATAAGCTTAATAAAATAAACAATAAAAATTGCAGTTTTCTTTATGTAGGTGCTGTACACTTTTTATTTGGTTTATTTGTAGGTATTTTTTGTTGTTGCAAGAGTCTCATTTCTCATGGCTTCTTTCCTTCCCTCAGCACTGCCTCCTCTGAATTCTGCCCATCGCGTAGGAAGGACGCCACAGGAAGGAAGGAGAAGGCAATGGCTGCTAGACCTCTGCCACTGGGAGCTCAGGTGAGCTCATTTTTCTCTCAAACCTCTCCCTTACTCCTATACTGTATGTGGGCTTCACTGCAGAGGACAACGCTATTGAGATCTCAGAATGCTGGATGTTTTCCACAAAGCCCCTACTCCATGTCCCTCAGCTCTTTTCTCAGTTGCCACTGTCATTCAGCTGGATATCTGGCCTGCTGAGCGCTTGGTGCTGTTCAAGGGTCAGAAAAGGAACAAAAATCATATGAGAGATGGTCCTGGTGCTTATAGGGCTTATGGACTCTCAGGGAACTTAAAAGAGGTCACATGTGTACAGGATACAGTCATCATGATTGCACATGAATATGATAATAAGAACAAGTATGGTTAGGTACCCAGATTGTCAGTGTTCCAAGACCTGGAGAGGGGAAGATCAGTGTGGCAACCAGAAGTAGCATTGGGTAGGGATAACTGGAGAGGATTTGCTATAATGGAGTCAGAGTGTCCCAACTTTAAATCCTGACTCTACCATTTCATAGCTGCATTGTCTTGGGCAAGTGACTTGACTTCCATGAAGCATTATTTCCTCATCGTGGTTGTTACCGGACTGAAGAGTCCAATCGCCCAGGTTCTTGGTCAGCGTTAAGAGAGGAATTCAGAAACCAACACAACGGCAACAGCAAGCAAGCAAAGATTTATTAGAGGAAAGATCAGATACACTCCAAGTGAGGAGCAGGCAGTGCCAGAGAACGCATCTGCTCTGAGTCTTGAGTTAGTTTTATTTTTATTTGGGCAGTTTAGAAGAGAATTAGCATTATCTGGTTATCCGCTAATAATGGTCTTTCCTCCACCCACACATCGGGAGGGGGAGTTCTTGACCTTTTAGGGGAATCTCTGGAACTGTCATGGCAGTCATCCCCCTCAGAAGGGGGGCTAATGCATATGGAATTCGTATGTAAATTTAAAAAAGGCCAATGTCCTCTAGAGGTGTAGAGCAGAAGGCTTTGTTTTGTGCACTGTTTACTTTTATTTTTATCCTCG
The DNA here is from genome assembly GCF_020826845.1 of Diceros bicornis minor. Classification (NCBI taxonomy): domain Eukaryota; kingdom Metazoa; phylum Chordata; class Mammalia; order Perissodactyla; family Rhinocerotidae; genus Diceros; species Diceros bicornis. Next base: position 91,928,834 of record NC_080740.1, read on the forward strand.
TGGTTGAAGGTCTCAGACTCCGGTGGCGAGGCCAGGGCAGGTCTCAGTTCCCCTTTATCTGCATGTTGTAGGATGCCAGCTAGACGCTTCACTGATGCAGCAAGGTTTCCAACTATTATCCCCTGCTCATGTCTACCTAGCTATCTATCTCAGTGATGATAGAAATAACAGCATTAACTGAGTGCTTGCCCCATACTTGACACTGGTGAGAATTGCACTTGGCATATTTCACTTATCATACCTACTTCATGGTATGTAAACAGTGCCTAGCATGGTTTCGGAATGTTGAAGGTACTTGGTAAGTGGTAGGCATTCTTAGCATTATTCCAGCCAAGAGCCTGGTGAGTTTTAGAGGTGGACAAATGTAGCAGTGACAGGTAGTGAGAGGAAATCAGATACAAAGTTTGGGGTCAAGTGCTGGAGGAGTTTGTGTGTTTGGTGGGGTGGTAGGCATTGGGGTGGAGAGGAGTCCAAGGAACTTTGATAAGGGAGCTGGCATGATCTTTCCTAGGGAGAAGCAGTGTCCATCTAGAGGACATCTAGCTAGAGGAGATCATGGAGAGAAAACAGCGAGTGAGGAGCCTGGGATTTTTTGCCCTGAGAGAGCACCTGAAAATGGAATCTGCTAGTTTTTACTGGAAGCTGGAGTTGTTGCTTCTCTGGAAAAGGAAATAAGACATCAGGGAGACCTGGCCCAGGAGACCCTAAATTTGTGTTTTTCTTTTTAAGGTTAGGCTTACTTAACCTTGTCTGCAATACCAAAGGACTGGTGGTGTTTTCTCTATTCATAAGGTCATGTATTAGGGTCTCTTAAACATGTCACTTATTTATTTATCCAAGGAGCTAGTTTAAAGAAGCCTTCATGAAGACAGGTAGTAACTGTTGTGGTTTCTGTTTGTACTACTCTCTCTCCTCAGTATTATCAAGCTCAGTTATAAAAGGCAACAGAACTCACAAAAATAGTTATTAGAAAGGGAGTTTTTTTTAATGTATGTTAATATGTGTTGTTCTTTTCATTTATTTTACTCCTGTGTATTATTCCATGATGAAAAAAATCATATTTTTATTTACCTATTCTACTACAGAGGGACAGTTAGGATGTTTTCTTTCTTTTATCATTATAAACAGTGTTGCAGGAACAGCTTTGCCAACGTCTCCTTATATGCCTGTGAGAGTGCTTCTCTAGAGCAGTGGTTCTCAAAGTGTGGTCCCTTGGGAACCTGCGAGCTGTCAGAGATGCAAATTCTTCAGTCCCACCCCAGACCTACTAACTCAGAAACTCTGGAGTGGGGCCCAGCAATCTGGTTTTTTTAAAAAAAAATTGAAATATAATTGACATATACATATTAGTTTCAAGTGTACACATAATGATTCAGTATTCGTATGTATTGCAAAATGATCACCACAGTAAGTCTAGTTAACATCCATCACCACACATAGTTAAAATTTTTTTTTTCTTGTGATAAGAACTTTAAATTAAGAAAGAGAGGGAGTTTCTGGAAGAAGGGAAGGTTTACAGGGGGAGCATTCAGAGGATTTTCATTTGTGAAGGTTGTGATTTGGTCGTTGTTAGCCTTGATTTTATTTTATTTAGTTAAAATAATGTTAACTAAGTTTTTAAATCAGGTTTTTTTCACCTATAACTTACATGAAATAACCCATTATAAGCATATAATTCATTAAGTTTTCACAAATTTATGCACCAACATAATCACCACCCCAATCAAGCTGTAGAACATGTTCATCACCCCAGAAAGCATCATTACCCCTTTCCAGTCCACATCCCCCATCCAGGCAACCGCTGGTTTGATTTCTATCATTATAGATTAGTCTTGCCCTTTCTAGAGCTTCATATAAATGAAATCAAGCAGTATGTATTCTTTTATGCCTAGCTTCTTTGGTTCAACCTAATATTTTTCAGGTCTGTTCATGATACTGTGTATAGGAGTAGTTTGTTCCTTTTATGGCTAAGTAGTATTCCATTGAATATACCACATTTTGTTATCCATTCACTTGTGATAGACATCTTGGTTGTTTCTTGGTTTTGGCTGTTATGAATAAAGCTACAAACATTCATATATAAGTTTTTGTGTGTACATATGCTTTCATTTCACTTCAGTAAATACCTAGGAGTGGAATTGCTGGTCAAGTGTACATTTGACGTTATATGAAACAGCGAAGTGGTTTTCCAGTTATGTACCACTTTACATCCCCACCAGGAGTGTTTGAGAATTCCAGTGGCTCTATCTCCTCTTCCATGCTTGGTGTATAGTTTCCTAGGCTGCTGTAACAAAGTGCCACAAACTGGGTGGCTTAAAACAACAGAAATTTATTGTCTCACAGTTTTGGAGGCTAGAAGTCTAAAATTAAGGTATTTGCAGGGCTATGCTTCCTCTGAAACCTGGAAGGGGGGAATCCTTCCTTAACGCCTTCCTAGCTTCTTGTGGTGTGCCAGCAATCTTCGGCATTCCTTGGCTTATAGCTGCATAACTGCCATCTCTGCCTTCATTGTCACATGGTGATCTTCCTGTCTGTGTCTTCAAATGGCCGTCTTCTTATAAGGACACCAGTCATATTGGATTGGGGCCCACCTTACTGTAGTATGACCTCATCTCAACTAATTACATCTGCAACGACCCCATTTCCAAATAAGGTCAAATTCTGAGGTACTGGGGGTTAAGACTTCAACATATCTTTTTTGGGGGGACACAGTTCAATCCATAACACTTGGTATATACGTCTTTTTAATTTTAGCTATTCCTGTGGGTGGGAAATTGTATTTCATTGTGGTTTTTAAAAAAACATTTTTATTATGAAATAATTTCAACTTAAAAAAATTGTTGAAAAAATAATACAAAGAATTCCTGTATAGCCTTCACCTGGGTTAACATTTTGCCATACTTGCTTTCATTCTTTCTCCCCCCATACATATATGTGTGTGTGTGTGTGTGTTTATCTACGTGTGTATGTATATATATCTATGTGTGTATATATGCATATACACACACACAATTTTTTCTGAACTACTTAAGTTATAGACAAGGTGCGCCATTAACTCTAAGTACTTCAGTATATATTCCCAAAAACAAGGCCCTAATCTTACATAACCAAAATACAGGTATCAAAATAGAGAAACTTACATTGATAGAATACTATTAGCTAATCTACAAACCTTACTTATATTTTGCCAGCTGTCCCACGAATGTCCTTTATCTGGTCCAGGATCTAATCCAGATCATACCTGGCATTTAGCTGTCATATGTCTTTGTCTCCCTTAATATGGAATAGTTCCTCAGTCTTTGTCTTTGATGACCTTGACACTTTTAAAGAGTACAAGCCAATTATTTTATAGAATGTTCCTTAGTTTGGGTTTGTATGATATTTGCTCATGATTTGATTCAGATTCCGATTATTTAATTAAAATTTGAATGGCTAATATATTCACATGATTCAAAATTTAAAAAATATAAATGAGCATATACTTAAAAAATAAAGTCAACTTCTTACCCTTGTCTCCCAGCCACCCAGTTCTCGCTCTCTATAGAAAAGCCATGATGTAGTTTCCTATGTAGCTTTCCAGAGGTGACTGCGAAAGCACATCAGCGTATACATTTCCCCCAATTTTTTATCCAATTGGTAACAGATAATATTTACTAAGAATTTTGCACCTTGTGTTTTATTTTTATGTTTTTTCATCCTACAGTATATCTTTGAGACCTCTCCGTATCAGTACAGGAAGGACTTCTTTCTCCCGTTCTGTGGGGCACCAGAGTGTGTCAGCAGTCTCTATCGATGGACGTTAGCCTCGATTCTGAGATCTGCTGGCTACACACACTTCTTCACTTTAGCTGCTGCTTCTCTGAATTCCCGATCACTTGGAGCTGGACAGAGATCATGGGAGATGAGCGACAAAATGTTGAGAAAGAAAATACAGTTGTCAGATGCTAAAGCTCAGTGACTGACTTGGGACCTGTCAGTGCAGCACTCGAGCTGTTTCTCTTTTTCATCTGTCCTCGTATTTTCATCTTTCCTCTATTGGCCAGTGATGTGATTATGAACTGCCCAAGTATGACTTTTATTTACTTTTAAACGTTATCTTCTTTTTCTGAATATAAATATTAGGCATATAGTTATAAAAAAATTTTTTTAAGGCTAGAAGATATAATTCCGTGTCTCAACCCCTCAAAAAATAACTGTGGATGTGCATTCTTCTAGCCTTTCTAAATACCTATTTATGTCCTTTGGCCATTTTCATACTGGGTTGTTTATATATAAAAGAAGCCTTTTATGTAATGTGGATAGTAATCTTTTGCCATAAGTTGCCAATATTCTGTCATTTTTCTTTTAATTTTGTTTATAACATCTTTTGCTACAAATAAGTTTTGAAGTTTTATGGAGTTAAATTTCCTTTTCCATTCTTTGGCATTGGAATCATGCTTTGAAAGGTTTTCTGTACCCCAAGATTATATAAATATTTTTCTATGTTTTCTATTAGTTTTATCATTTTCAATTTACATCCTTTAGCTATCTGGAATTTATTGTACCTGATGTGAAGTTGGGATGTAACTTCATGTAACATGATGTGGTGAGCATTTCATCATCCATCCATTCGTTAAGCAGATACTTAGCCACCTGCCTACCGTGTGCTAAGCAGTGTTCTGGATCCTGGGAAGATGGCAGTAAATGAGACAGGCAAGGTCCCTGTCTCCTAGATCTTCGTTTCTATAAACGCAGGACAGACAATAAAAAGGAGCTATTACTGCGGATAGTGTTAAGTGCTGTCATGGCCGTGAGGCAGGGTGGTGTGGTCAAGTGTGACTGGAGGTTTGTTTGAGCCCAGCAGGATCACTTCGGCAGAGCAGGAGTGGCACCTCTGAGGAGACAGCATTCAAACTGATGGAATCTTGAATAATCGACTTAGTCTCCATAGATTTGAAATGCTACCTTTAAAAGGTACTAAATTTCCATATATATGTACATGAGTTTATTCTTCTAGATTCTATTTATTGCTCTATTTTTCTTGTACTACTACACTTTTATTTGTTGTTTTGGAATTTATTTGTTATTTCATAAAGCAAATCCCCCCTAGTTTTTCTTTTCAGAATTTTGGTTACTATTCTTATACATTTATCCTTCTAGTCGAATTTTATTAACTACTATCCAGTTCCAACAGTTACAGTAAAAAAGAAAAAATATGCAATTCTGATTTGAATGGCATTAAATCTTTATATCAATTTGAGGAAGACTACCACCCTTACAATGTTTATTCTTCCTAGTAAGTAAAAAATCATTCATTTTACTCAAATCTTGTTTATGACTCTTGTTAACTTTTTAGAGACTGAACATGAGGATCTTGCATTTTCCTATTAAGTGCATTCTGAGGTGTTTCACTTTTTGTTCCTACTATGATTGAGCTATAACCCTGATTGTGATTTTGTGAGGAAAAAAATTGTTACTGCAAATTGTATTACTAAGACATTTTGCTGCTGTGGTGCCTAAAATTTCATCACTATCATATCTTCTTGATACATGGTGCTTTCATCATTTAAAATGTCCCTATTTATTCCATTTGATCCTCGACTTTTCCAGAGAATAACAATATCAAAAAGCCTAGGTTTTTAGGGATTTTTATTTTAATTATTTTATTGAGGTCATAATGGTTTATAACATTATAAAATTTCAGGTGTACATTATTATTTATCAGTTTCTATATAGACTGCATTCTGTTCACCATCAATAGTCTAATTTTTATCCATCACCATATATATGTGCCCCTTTTACCCCTTTCACACACAAACACCCAAACCCCTTCCCCTCTGGTAACCACTAATCTGTTCTCTCTATCCATGTGTTCATTTATCTTCCACATATGAGTGAAACATTGCGGTGTTTGTCTTTCTCTGACTTATTTGGCTTAACATAATACCCTCAAGGTCCATCCATGCGGGGGAAATGGGATGATTTTGTCTGTTTTTATGGCTGAGTAGTATCCCTTGTATATATATACCACATCTTCTTTATTCGTTCATCAGTTGATGGGCACTTGGGTTGCTTCCACATCTTGACTGTTGTGAATAATGCTACAATGAACACAGGAGTGTGTTGATTTCAAGTTGTATGGATAAATACCCAGTAGTAAGATAGCTGGATCATATGGTTTTCCTATTTTTAATTTTTTGGAAAATCTCCCTGCTATTTTCCATGGTGGTTGCACCAGTTTGCATTCCCACCAGCAGAGCATGAGGGTTCCCTTTTCTCCACATCCTCTCCAATATTTGTTATTTTTCGTCTTGGTAATTATAACCATTCTGACAGGTATAAGGTGATATCTCATTGTAGTTTTGATTTGCATTTTCCTAATTATTAGTGATGTTGAACATCTTTTCATGTGCCTGTTGGCCATCTCTATATCTTCTTTGGAAAAATATCTGTTCATATCCTCTGCCCATTTTTTGATCAGGTTATTTGTTTTTTTGTTGTTGAGTTGTGTGAGTTCTTTATATATTTTGGAAATTAACCCCTTGTTGGATATATGATTTGCAAATATTTTCTCCCAGTTGCTGGGTTGTCCTTTCGTTTTGTTCATGGTTTCCTTTCCCTTGCAGAAGCTCTTTAGTCCGATGTAGTCCCATTTGTTTATTTTTTCTTTTGTTTCCCATGCCTGAGTAGACATGGTGTTCGAAAAAATGCTATTAGGACTGATATCAAAGAGTGTACTGCCTATATTTTCTTCTAGGAATTTTATGGTTTCAGGTCTTACATTCAAGTCTTTAATCCATTTTGAGTTAATTTTTGTGTATGGTATAAGATAATGGTCTACTTTCATTCGTTTGCATGTGGCTGTCTAGTTTTCCCAGCACCATTTATTGAAGAGATTTTCCTTTCTCCGTTATATGTTCTTGGCTTCTTTGTCAAAGATTAGCTGTCCACAGATGTGTGGTTTTATTTCTGGGCTTTCAATTCTGTTCCATTGATCTGTGTTTCTGTTTTTGTACCAGCAGCATGCTATTTTGATTACTATAGCTTTGTAGTATATTTTGAAGTCAGGGATTTTGATGCCTCCAACTTTGTTCTTTTTTCTCAGGATTGCTTTAGCTCTTCAGGGTCTTTTGCTGTCCTTATGCATTTTAGGATTCTTTGTTCTATTTCCTTGAAGAATGTCATTGAGATTCTGATTGGGATTGCACTGAACCTGTAGATTGCTTTAGATTACAGACATTTTAACTATGTTTATTCTTCCAGTCCACTAGCATGGACTATCTTTCCATTTCTTTATGTCATCTTTGATTTCTTTCAATAATGTCTTACAGTTTTCAGTGTATAGGTCTTTTACCTCCTTGGTTAAATTTGTTCCTAGATATTTTAGTCTTTTTATTGCCATTGTAAATGGGATTGTATTCTTGAGTTCTCTTTCTGTTAGTTTGTTATTAGAATACAGAAATGCAACTGATTTTTATATGTTGATTTTGTACCCTGCAACTTTGCTGTACTTGTTAATTATCTCTAATACTTTTCTAGTGGATTCTTTAGAGTTTTGTATATATAGGATCATGTTGTCTGCAAGTAGCAAGAGTTTTACTTTTTCCTTTCCAATTTGGATACCTTTTTTTCGTTGTTGCAGGGAAAGATTTGCCCCGAGCCAATATCTCTTGCCAATCTTCCTTTTCTTTTTCCTTCCCTCCCCAAAGCCCCAGTACGTGGTTGTATATGCTAGTTGGAAGTCATTCTGGTTCTTTTATGTGAGCCGCTGCCACAACATGGCAACTGACAGACAGGTGGTTCAGGAAGCGAACCTGGGCCACTGAAGCAGTAAGCGCCAAACTTTAACCACTAGGCCATCAGTGCTGACTCTGGATACCTTTTATTTCTTTTTCTTGCCTAATTGGCTCTGGCCAAAACCTCCAGTACCGTATTGAATAAGAGTGGTGAGAGTTGGCACCTTTGTCTTGTTCCTGTTCTCAGAGGGATGGCTTTCAGTTTTTCCCCACTGAGTATGATGTTGGCTGTGGGTTTGTCATATATGGCCTTTATTATGTTGAGGTACTTTCCTTCTATACCCATTTTATTGAGAGTTTTTATCATAAATGGATGTTGGATCTTGTCAGATGCTTTCTCTGTGACTACTGGGATGATCATGTGATTTTTATTTCTCATTTTGTTAATGTGGTGTATCACACTGATTGATTTGTGGATGTTGAACCATCCCTGTGTCCCTGGTGTAAATCCCACTTGATCATAGTGTATGATCCTTTTAATGTATTGCTGTATTTGGTTTACCAATATTTTGCTTAGGATTTTTGCATCTATATTCATCAGCAATATTGGCCTGTAATTTTCCTTCTTTGTGTTGTCTTCGTCTGCCTTTGGGATCAGAATGATGTTGGCCTCATAGAATGAGTTAGGAAGCATTCCATCTTCTTCAATTTTTTAGACTAGTTTGAGAAGGATAGGTATTAAATCTTCTTTGAATGTTTGGTAGAATTCTCCAGAGAAGCCATCTGATCCTGGACTTTTGTTTTTTGGGAGGTTTTTTGATTACTGTTTCAATCTCTTTACTTGTGATTGGTCTATTCAGATTCTGTTTCTTCTCGATTCAGTTTTGGGAGGTTGTATGAGTCTAAGAATTTATCCATTTCTTCTAGGTTATCCAATTTCTTGGCATATAGTTTTTCATAGTGTTCTCTTATAATCCTTTGTATTTGTATGGTATCTGTTGTAATTTCTCCTCTTTCATTTCTAATTTTATTTATTTGAGCCTTCTCTCTTTTTTTCTTAGTGAGTCTGGCTAAGGGTTTGTCAATTTTGTTTATCTTCTCAAAGAACCAGCTCTTAGTGTCATTGATCCTTTCTACTGTTTTTTTGGTCTCTGTTTCATTTATTTCTGCTCTAATTTTATCATTTCCCTCCTTCATGTGACTTTAGGCTTTGTTTTTTCTTCTTTTTCTAATTCTGTTAGGTGTAGTTTAAGGTTGCTTATTTGGAATTTTTCTTGTTTGTTGAGGTGGGCATGTATTCCTATGAATTTCCCTCATAGAACCACTTTTGCTGCATCCCATAAGAGTTGGTATGATGTATTTTCATTTTCATTTGTCTCCAGGTATTTTTTTATTTCTCCTTTGATTTCTTCATTATCCATTGGTTGTTCAGTAGCATGTTGTTTAGTCTCCACATATTTGTGACTTTCCAAGCTTTTTTCTTGTAGTTGATTTCTAATTTCATAGCATTGTGGTTGGAAATGATGCTTGATATGATTTCAATCTTCTTAAATTTATTGAGGCTTGCCTTGTTTCCCAACATATAGTCTGTCTTTGAGAATGTTCCGTGTGCACTTAAGAATATGTATTCTGCTGTTTTTGGATGGAATGTTCTCTGTATATCTATTAACTCCATCTGCTCAAGTGTTTCATTTAAATCCACTATTTCATTGTTGACTTTCTGTCTGTATGATCTATCCATTGATGTAAGTGATGTTGAGGTCCTCTACTATTGTTGTGTTGCTCTTAATTTCTCCCTTTAGGTCTGTTAATAGTTGCTTTATATACTTTGGTGCGCTTGTTTTAGGTGCATATATATTCATAAGTGTTATTTCCTGTTGGTGGAGTGTCCCTTTTATCATTATATACTGCCCCTGTTTGTCTCTCATTGCCTTTTTTATCTTGAAGTCTGTTTTTTTGGTATAAGTATGGCAACACCTGCTTTCTTTCGTTTGTCATTTGCTTGGAGTATCGTCTTCCATCCCTTCACTCTGAGCCTGTGTTTGTCTTTAGAGCTGAGATGTGTTTCCTAGAGGCAGCACATTGTTTGGTCTTGTTTTTTAATCCATCCAGCCACTGTGTGTCTTTTGATAAGAGAATTCAATCCCTTTACATTTAGAGTGATTATTGATATATGAGGGCTTAATACTGCCGTTTTATCTCTTGTTTTCCAGCTGTTCTATATTTCCCTTGTTTCTCTTCCCTTGTATTTCTGATTGCCATTTCAGTTTGGTAGTTTTCTGGGATGGTTTTTTCAGTTTTCTTTTTATTTATGATTTGTGTCTCTGCTCTGATTTTTTGTTTAGTGGTTACCATGAGGTTTGTATAAAAGATCTTGTAGTTGAGATAGCCCATTTTCTGATAGCCTCTTATCTCCATTAGCCTAAGCTTGTTCCATCCCTTTCCTCTTCTTCTCTAACTTATTGCTGTCACAAATTATGCGGTTTTGTGTTGTGAGTTTGTCATTAAAATGAAGTGTTTATAGTTATTTTTGATGCTTTCCTTCACTCTATCTTTTATGTTATAATTGTTTGCTAACCTGTTCTGATAGAGAGCTGCAATTTTCTGATTTTTTCCTATTTATCTCCGTGCTCAAGGCTTTGTAAACCTTTGCCTTTTTTTTTCAGGTATGAGGTTATTCTTGATCATTTCTTGTAAGGGAGGTCTAGTGGCGACAAACTGCCTCAGCTTCTGTTTATCTGGGAAAGCTTTAATTTGTCCGTCGTATCTGAAGGATAGTTTCACTGCATAGAGTATTCTTGGCTGAAAGTTTTTGTCTTTCAGTATTTTGAATATATCATTCCAATCTCTCCTAGCCTGTAAGGTTTCTGCTGAGAAATCCACTGAAAGCCTGATAGGGGTTCCTTTGTAGATTATTCTCTTCTGCCTTGCTGCCCTTAATATTTTTTCTTTGTCATTGATTTTTGCCAGTTTTACTGTTATATGCCTTGGAGAAGGTCCTTTTGCATTGATGTCATTAGGAGTTCTATTGGCTTCATATACTACTAAGTCTAGTTCCTTCCCCAGGTTTTGGTAGTTCTCAGCTATTATTTCTCTGAACAAGCTCTCTGCTCCTTTCTCCCTCACTTCTCCCTCTGGAATACCTATAATCCTTATGTTGCACTTCCTAATTGAGTCAGATATTTATCGAAGAATTTCTTCATTTTTTTTTACATCTTAGTTTTCTCTCCTTCTCCACCTGAAGCATTTCTATATTTCTGTCCTCTAAATTACTAATTCTGTCCTCCATAGTGTCAGCTCTGTTTTTTAAGGTTTCTAGATTGTCTTTTATCTCATTCATTGTGTTCTTCATGTCTAGAATGTCTGTTTTTTTGCTTTTTTATTTTTAGAGTTTCAATCTCTTTGGTGAAGAATTCCTTCTGCTCATTAATTTTATTCCTGAGTTCACTGAACTGTCTTTCTGAGTTTTCTTGTAACTCGTTGAGCTTCTTTATGACAACTATTTTGAATTCTCTGTCATTTAGACTGTAAATTTTTGTAAGTTTGGGATTGGTTTCTGGAAATTTCTATACATTCAGGATTGGTTTCTGGAGACTTGTCATTTTCCTTCTGCTCTGGGGCATTAATGTAGTTCTTCATATGTTTGATGAAGTGATCCTTTGCCGGCAAGAGCTGTGTTTTCCCTTCCACATCTGCTGGAAGTTGTGCTGATAGGGCTTGTCTGCGTTTGCCTGTTGGCCGCAGCTGCTTGGCAGGTCACATGCACGTGCAGGTGCTCTGGTGCGGAACCACTGCCTTGGCTGGAGATCGGCTGAGCTGGTGCGCTAGGTGGGAGGGAAAGGGGGCTTTCTTTCATGCAGGTGGGCCTGCTCTGCACTCATGGGAGGTTCGCCTGGGCTGCTGTGCTTGGTGGGGGCACCCACGTGGTGGCTGAGCCCTGCCACTCGGTGTGGAGCATTCTCTTGGGCCAAACTGCAACTATGAAAGCGAAAGCTTTCTTACATAGGCCTGCCTGCTCCCCTGCCTCCTCTTACAGTCACACATTGTTTGCTGCATGAGGACCCACGATGTAGGTCACTGCTGCTGAGGACGGGGGGGAATCAGCTCACCTCCTTCCACTGCTTCCTGGGATGCAGTACCGCCACTTTCAGATGTATGTCTGCATGGATCTCTCAGACATCCTGTTGTGTTTTGTAGGGAATCTTATCTTGGTTAGTGAATGTCCTATTGGTTGTATCATAGGGGTAAGAGACTAAGGGAACACCTTACTCTGCCGTAATGCTGATGTCACTCCATACTCGATTTTTAGGTTTAAGAAAACCTCTGCATGAATGTGATAAACCCATGAAGGTGTTTATTTCAAACACCATGAGTTACCCTGTGCTTAATGTAATGCTGGGGAGAAAAAGACCCAGACTAAGTGGAAAGGAGAAAGGGAGAAAACATCCTAAGGGATTAACAACAAATACATTTTATTAGTGATATTGTTAAGTTTCGCTTTAGCATTTTAAAATGCCTTTCTGTACTTATCTCAATCAGTGCTCCACAAGCCCATTGCCAGCACAGGGCTCCACACTACAGTTCATGATAGAGACAAGCTCTGTGGCACGCTCGGGGCTCTGCACTTAGGGTGATGAGAATCTAGGGAAATGGGGAAGACCAGTGGATAGCACGTAGCAATCTGAATTTGGGCTTTTAATTTTGCCCAATATATTCAGCTAACAAGGCAATTTATTGAAGAAAAGTGGATCAATTTTTGGAAAAGGAATCTCATTATTTATGATTTATCTTCTTTCATCAGGAAGGGGCTTATGTTTTGTTTCCAGATATATTCTGCCTTATCTGATATTTGTATGTTATCCGCCTGCTTTCTTTTTATTTGCATGTGCTATATTTTGTCTCTATGCCTTTTTTTAACTTTTTGGTTTGTGTTTTAGGTATATCTCTTGTATATACCATATAACTGGATTTTAAACCAATTTTAGAGTTTTTATCTTTTAACAAAGAAAGTCAACCCATTTATGTTTGTTGTTATACATGTATTAGGTCTTTTTCTGGTTATTTAATGATTTATGGTTATTGTGCTGTCTTGTTTCCTTTCTCCTTCTTTGTTTACATTTGTTGAACTGATGATTTGTCTTGGTTCCTTTTTTCCTTTCATAAAATGGAAATTCTGCCATGTATTTATATCCTACTAGTAGCTACCTTTAGTGTTCCTGACAATTTTTGTCAGTGAATTTTAACACTTTTTTTGTCATTTTGACATATTTATTAAAGAAATATTAGGAGAAAATGAGGCAGAAAGAAAGATAATGAACTTTGTGCCTCAGTGTTGACACTTTTTCTGAGTTCATAGGCAATAGGATGTAACACACACAAAGTTCTTGGAAATTGGTTTTGTTCTATCTCCTGTTTCCTCAGTCCTTCTCTCTCCACTAATTTTCTCCCCTTTGCCTGTTTACATATTAAAATACTCTCTGTCCTTCAATGAAAACCTTTTCCATTACTTTATTTCCATTTCCCATTTCTTACTTCTTTCCATACAGTCTTATTCTCATCTTTTCACAAAAAGTTTGAAGTAATTTTATCTGATTCCTTATCTTCCATTATTCTTTTGTCCTCTGTAAGGTGACCTGTGCCTCCAGCACTCTGCTGAAATTAGCTAATTTTCAGTCATTCTGTTTGACCCTCTCCATCTTCTGTGACCACTCCCTCCTTGAAACTCTCTCCCCTGACTTCAATCCTGAACCTCCTTCCATCTCTCTTTTTGTCCTTCTCTGACTCTCCTGCTTGCTGGGGTTTGCTAGGGTTCTTTCCTTGGCCTTCTCACAACGTGAGGAGTTGGATGGCCTTAGTTTCAAGTCCCAGCTGTGTGATCTGGGATAAGTTATTTAACCTTTTTGATCCCTAGATTCCTCATATATAAAATGATTTCAGTGCTCTCAATCTAGCAGGTTATTGTATGGATTAAATGAGGTGAGGCATGTGAATCTCCTTTTAGTGCAAAACTCAGTACAAATGTGAGTTATTATTCATGGTAACCACCACTCAGTTATGTGTACCCTGCTTGTATTAGTCAGGGTTTTCCAGAGAAACAGAACCAATAGGATATATGTAGATATAGAGAAAGAGATTTATTATGAGGGATTGGCTCACACAATTATGGAGGCTGAAGAGTCTCCACAATCTGCTGTCTGCAGTCTGGAGGCCCAGGAAAGCCAGTGCTGTGGTTCCAGTCCAAACTCGTAGGCCTGAGAACCAGGAGAGCCAGTGGTGTAAGCCCCAGTCACAGTCTGAAGGCTTGAGAACGAGGGGCGCTGATGTCTGAGGGCAGGAAAAGATGGCTCCACTCAAGCAGAGAGAGCAAATTCTCTCTTCCTCAGCCTTGTTGTTCTATTAGGGCCCGCCACAGATTCAGTGATGCCCTCCCACCATGGTGAGGGCTGATCTTCTTTACTCAGACTACTGATTCAAATGGGAGCACCCTCACAGAAACACTCAGAAATAATGCTTTACAGTGATCTGGGCATTTTTTAGCCCAGTCAAGTTGACACACAAAATTAACCATGATACCTGTTAAACAGATATTAAATGCTTATGGTGTTTTGTTTCCTAGTGTAATGGCTAGAGAACAAGGCTGAAATGGGCTTATAAATTTGAAATGCTATTTTCAAGTCAAGCTGGGTGTTTCATTGGTCCTCTTATAGACCAACCACATCCTAGATCTGTATCCAGTTTGCACGTGCTTTCCCCTCATCAACTGTGAGTCCCACCTGTATTGTAAGGCTTGAAATTCCATGTGCTATCTTGACATCTTTGAGCCTCACGGGCTCCAAAGACCTAGCTGTGAGTTCCCCTGCTCTCATCTGATATGTCTCCACCAGCAGGAAAGGCTCCCCACCCAGCTAGCTCCCCCATCAGCCCAACCAGGTGCACCCCTCCCAGGCCTCAACCTAACGGATTTTACCTCCTTACCAGCCCACAAAATTGTTCAAACAAGCCAATCACATCCTCCCACGGTAGCCAAGGTTACCTCACCCTCTTGTCAGCACAAAGCCTGCCTCCCCAGCCCCTGCTGGTTCCCTGTTCCTGAGTGCAGCCCCGAGGGGCCCTGCATGGTGTATGGTGTCCTCCTCCCCCAGGCTGTGAATGTATGTGACTCATAAACCACCGTCAGTCTTGTCTGTCCGGTGCCTAGCGTTGTGTGTTCGGTCATCTTGTACTATTCAGGGCAGGGAGTCCCTCCCTTACCCATGGGGTGACTAGGAGGTGATCAAATCACCACCCTCTCTTCTCCAGCAGTACTCCAGAGCAGCCTTCAGCACCTTTCCCTATTACTCCCTTATCCTCCTCTTCCTATCCTTGAATGCCAAAGCACTTTCTGTGTTATGATTATTTCATGATAATGTCTATTCTTGTTATATTGTTATATATATCCTTATAGTATAGTGTCTATTCTTGATGTTTTGTTTCTTTTGGGAGGTTACACGTTTTTCTCACACAGATCTCTGTATCCTAGTTTCTTCTAATGCTGCTTGTTTTTTTCAGTTCCTTCAGAGGGTTTTACTGGCACAGTCCTTTGTTGAGCAGGAATTTATAGTTTCATGTCAGTGACATTCAAGGATGTGTCTGTGGATTTTACTTGGGAGTAGTGGATTCATCTAGATTCTGCTCAGAGGAACTTGTATGGAAAAGTGATGCTGGAGAACTACAGGAACCTGATTTCGCTGGGTAAGGATTTTTCCTTGTAAGTCAAAACCTACCTATTGATATCTTTCCCCCCTATTGACATCTTCTACCACCTCTGAAATTCATGAATTTAGACTTGAAATCCCTGATCTTTTAGGGTATTTGCTTGGTGTTCTCTCTTTCAAGTTGAAAGGTCTTTTCTGTAAAGATTAGGAAATGGGAAACTTTTGAAGCCACACCTTCCTTTGTTTCAGAAGCACTAAAGGAGAAGGGATAAGGATATGGCTGGGGTTGGTTTTTATAATCAGTTCAGAACCCAAATTTAGTGTGTCTTCTCTTGAGCAGGGCATCAGCTTTCCAAACCAAATGTGATTTCCCAGCTGGAACAAGAAGAACTGAGCCTGATGACTAAAGAATTTCCAGGGTGCATCTCTCCAGGTAAGTAAGTATCAGGCTGCAAGGACTTGTCACATGCATGTGTCACCTTGGGGAGAAATCACTTCAGAGATCCTGGGTCTCTGGAGAGACCAGAGTACACATTTGATGTGTATTCTCTCAAATGCCTCCATTTTACTGATGTCACCCATCCTCCCTGGGTCTTGCATGTCTTTACCTTAGAGGGAGGTCATGCCTTATGATTACAGAGTCACTACCTTTGTAGCACGTATTCTGTTGTCTGGAATATACTGAGCATGCAGTAAATGCTAGCAGTTCCTGTTTCCTCTTCCATCTTCATCTCTACTTGAATCCCATCTGCTGTCTCTTTTTGGGCCTTCACTCTCTTTCACGAGTCTCCACCATAACCTATATCCATAGCCTCCTTTCCCTTATTCATTTAAATATGTGTAAGCTTTTTTAAAGGAAATTATCATTTCTCTTCCTCTGCTCTGTATCGGTGTTTTATACAGTCCTCATTTAAAAACAAATGAAAAATGACTTTAGCCTTATTTTTACTAATAATCTTCCGTTTTATATATTTCCTTTCTCATTCAGATTTCTAATCTGCATCTACTACTTATTCAATCCCATTCTCCTCTAAACTTTTAATGCTTCTTAATCTTTATCTGGTTTCTCATCTCCATCACAAATGAAATTCCTCTTGTAGATGTTATCACTGACTTTTCTCTGAAAAAATGCCTCTTACACCTTTATCTTCTCTACCCTGTGGGAAAGTGTTGAACACCACTTCTTTTTATACATTTCTTAAAATTAAAGAGATAGGCAAATATTTATTTGATCCATGGATAGTGTACAGCTAAGTATAAAGTAATAAAAGAAAGCAGTAAAAGAACATATTGATGGGAAAAAAATAATCTGATGAACATCAATGCTGGTTTCCAGTAAGCTTTCTAAAGAAGAGGATTCTAGGAGAGGAATCACTGAGACAAATGATGGACACATTTTTATGGCTCTTGCTACATATTTTACAACTTTGGATATTATTCTGTTTTTTAATGCTAATTTATTAGGTATAAAATAATCCCTTAAGGTAGCCTTAAATGCCTTTATTACAGATGTCTATGCATTTGATTACTATTGTTATTTGTATTTATTCTTATGTAAATAACCTATTCAAGGAATATTTTTTGAGCACTAGCCCCTGTTTCTAGCACCAAGGAAACAGCAATAAGCAAAACAGGCAGAGTTTCCCCATGGAGCTTATAGACTAGTTGGGGAGACAATAAACTAATAAAGAAAGAAGGCAGGGAGGGAGAAGGGAAAGAGAAGGAAGGCAGAAGGAGGGAATGAACATCGCAGAGTGGTAGTGCTGTGTGGAAAGACAAAGCAGCACACGGAACGGGACATGGACCAGTTAACAGGAGTGCTGTTTCACAGGGGTGACCAGGGAAGGCCTCTCCTTTAGGGTGACTGTTGAACAGATACTCAATAAAGTGGTAGGTCATGTGGAAGAACATCCCAGGCACAGGGAACAGCAGGTGCAAAGACCCTGCGGAGGATTGCATGGGCTTGTCTGAAGGGAACAGTGTGAGAAGATGTGACAATTTCCTTAAACTTTGTCCTTTAGTCCTTCTGTGAAAAAATGTATTTTTACTATCACATTTTTTTTTTAATTTCTATGAGCCTTCTCATTATCTGAGTTCCTTCTTTTTTAATGCATGCATTAACTTTTCTCTATAAGGATATTTAAGTAATTTTGGTTAGGTTTTTTAGGGGTATGTGTATGCAGCATTTTTTTCCTTGTTCCCTATATTATTTTGCTGGGTTTACTTATGGCTTTTTCATTATCCCACTGCCATTTTGGTGGGTTTCTGGAGGCAGCACAGGCAAACACATGTATTCTTGGTACTGTTTCCTCTCCTACTTCTTCACCCACCTTCAGACTTCTCCATTGGGCTAAATCCTGAAGATTCTTTACCTATTTGTGACTGCACTTCACACTGTATTTTCCTTGTGTCTTTGAATGTCTGTCTAGCCACTAGTCTATAGGCTCACTGAATTGTCATGACTGAGCTTAGCTTTCTGTATATCCCCTTCCTAGCACATTGCCTGCCAGAGTAGATATTTAGTATGTTTGTTGAGTGAATATTGAATGACATCAAGTAGAATTTTTAGAAATCAAGTGAAAATATAGCTTTGAGAGTTATAATCATACTTGTGACATATCAATGAGTATTGACATATCAATGAGTATTAGGTGATTATCAGGAAGAGTGAGTGAGAAGGGCAAAGCACCAAGGGTAGAACCCAGAAGAACAATAACATTTGGCTGAGGGCCAAAGATGTTCTAGCAGGGGTGACAGGAGACTAGTCAGAGGAGGAGGAGAGAATTTAGGGAGAGCTGGGGCAAGGGAAGAGAGAAAAGCAGAGGGAGAGTGCAACAGTGCCAAGTAAGAAGTGAAAAGTGCCGTTGGCCTTAGTGACAAGGAAGCGGCCTGTGACCAGGGAAATGTGCTGTGGGTAGAAGAGCGAAGGAGAAGCAAACAAGTAGAGACTTGGAGGTACAAACCGTCGCTTCAACAAAGTCAGCCTGAAGGAAAAAGGAGGAGAGGGCAAGAACCGAAAGAAGTCGGAGGTAGAGTGCTTCTGGTCCAAGGAGGAGACTCGAACGTCTTTACAAGAGCAGGAGGGTGTCCGTTAGAGAGGGAAACTAAAGACAGAGAAAAGTGGAGGAGGAGCATGGACCCCAGAAAACAGGACGACGGGCAAACTCCACATCTTATTCTTTCCAGATTTTCTTCGATGTTACTGCCAGATTAATCCACCATTTAGTCTTATTATCCTATCCAAAACCAAGATGAGAGAGCATCGACCAAGTGCCGTGCTCAGCTCTTCCTCAGGCAGCATCTGAGCACTCATCCTGACAACCCTGTGGGTAGGTATCGTCAGCCCCTTTCACAGGGGGAGAGAACAGCTCAGAGAGATGAAGTGATGGGCCAGAATATGAACGCAGCCTTTTTGTTTTGTTTTGTTTGTTTCTGTCTTTGATTTTAAGGCTAATTTTTTTTTAAAAACCATAACTTTTTTTGCTTGCCTTGCTGTGACTTCTTATTTCCTAGTCTATCTAGTAAAAACAGAACTTCTACATCCTGGCCCAATTTTCTTTTCAGCATCATTGTCTTCTTTTTCCGTACTAAAGTTTTTGTGTGGACAGCAGTTGAATGCTTCAGTAGATTTTCCTCCTATTTTATAAAAAATGAATAGAAAATGTAAAGACAGAGGTGCTGTTCCTAGTGATAGCATTATACTAGTCAACTTGTTAATGTGGAAACAAAGATGGAAATTATTAGTAATATGGAAAGCAGTGAATTTTTAGCCTTTAATCAGTGGTCATTAGACTTAAATCAGTTGATAATGTTCAGTTATGAAGGAAACAAACAAAAGTTAGGAATATGTATAAGTATTAGAAATCTATTATCAAAGATTATGTCTAAAAATAAGGTATAGTTAGGGATTTTATAACATTTTAAGCTCTCCAGGAAGCTACCCTTAACTACCCTAACTAAAAACGATAGGTTTTATGCATGATTTGAATCATTCTCAGAGATGGACTGAGTGACTACCTCTGTGTGTGTGTGTGTGTGTGTGTGTGTGTAAATATATATGTATGTGCACACACACAGAGAGAGAATTATGTACTGTGAACGCGTCCCTGTCTACCTTCATGCTAACATGAGCCTCACTAATGTTTAGTACACACACGTATCTTTGCTTCTATTAGTCGGAAAACTGATCTAAAAGACTATAATAAATGTAGGAGTATCCAAAAAGCTTGTCATCCTTGCATAGGGCAGGCCCACTCCTGCTTCAGGGCTAAGCGCTGGCTCTTTCCTCTGTCTGGGACGCTGTCCCTTAGATAGTGCTTTGACTCCCTCCCTTAGCCCTAAAGTCTTGGCATAAATGTCACCTTTCCAGTGAGGCCTTTCCTGAAGACTCTATTTAAAATTACAAACGTTTCCCCTGCCATGCTATTCTCTATTTCCATACTGTTGCTTTTATTTTTTCCCTAAGGTTTACCACTTAAATACTAAGTATTTTAGTTATTCATTATGGTGATTGCCTTTCTTCTTCTCACTAAAATACAAGTTCCTTCAGGGCAGAAATGTGTTTTGTTCATTGCTCTATCCTTAGCACTTCGAACAGTGCCTAGCTTAATAAATAGTTATTGAATGAAGGATTCCTCATGTTCAGATCAGTCTGGCTGCCATTGAGGGAGCAGGAGTATAAGTGGGAAGTCCAGTCAGGTGAATACGGAAATACCTGGTTGAGAGGAAGGAGTAGCTTAACTGTTACACAGGAAATGGAAGCAATAGAAAAGGAGAAAATAAATAAATCCACTTGTCCTAGGAAGAGCGGGACCTGCTGCCCAACCCCCCACACCCAGCCCCATACTCTGCAAGCTCTTGGCCTCACTATGGCCTGTGTCAGCCATAAATACTGAAGGACCTGTGCTGTCCCAGACCCCTTGATCCTGGGGACTCTTGCTCATGTCCTGATGAGTACCAAAATTGTATAAATCCTATCAGTTGACTAGGCATTCTAAGACAATAAGGAATATGGGCCGTCACTGAAAAGCCCTGGTTAGGGGCTGGCCCCGTGGCGTAGCGGTTAAGTACGCGCACTTCGCTGCTGGCGGCCCGGGTTCGGATCCGGGGCGCGCACCAACGCACCACTTGTCAAGCCATGCTGTGGCAGCATCCCATATAAAGTGGAGGAAGATGGGCACAGATGTTAGCCCAGGGCCAGTCTTCCTCAGCAAAAAAAAAAAGAGGAGGATTGGCATGGATGTTAGCTCAGGGCTGATCTTCCTCACAAAAAAACTAAATAAATCCCTGGTTAGGCAAAAAGGCAAGGCAGAGAGCTGTCTATTGCTTAACATAAAATAATAATGGTAATAATAACAGCTAACAATCATTGAACCCTTATTATAGCCAGGCATAACGCTGTGAGCGTTACTGAGTCCGCATTTAAAGAGATAACAAAATGGCAAGGATCTGAAATGTCCAATACAGTTCTTGACCCTAGAGCTCAGGTTCCAGCCCACAACATTTCACTAATTCTGAGTAAAGCTACCTAACGATTTTATGTTTTCCAGAGAGACAGTCATGTAATCTGGGGAAAATAAAATGTCCTCCCCTCTCAGTTGTCTACTTTTTATTAGTCACACTTTTGGAACAATATTAAATAGTAGTGGGAATAATAAACACCCTCTCCTTGATTGGTATTAGTGTGAATTCTTCTAGTGTTTTATTTTTATGGCTGGTACAATACTGATATTTTTGGTTTTGAATCAGGATTGGAGGTTGGATATTATCAAATACTTTTGAAGTATCTATCAGGTTGATCATATGTCCTTTTTTCCATAACTTATTAATATGGTATTAATATAGTCCTAATAGTGAACATTCTGGAATTCCTGGATAAATGCTTTGTTCAAATTGAATATTTAAGTAACATTTCAGGAATGGTTTAAGAGTACTGTAATTACTGAATCTTTCATGTTTAAGAATGTGTTTTGGTTTTCTTCACACATGTGTAGAGTACTGGCCATGTTGAATTCTTGAGTCATATCAACCAATTATTTTTAAAATTTGTAGGTAATCTACTTTTTTTCCTTAAGTAGCAAGTCTTCAGAATTAACTTTTAAATTAGGTCTCTCAATTCCATGAAGATAGAATGAGTCTTACTATTAAGTTTTCTGCAGTACATAATGATGTTTCAACTTAAAATGATTAATATTTTCCAAAATAGCAGATATTTTGCTGTTCTTCTCATTTGTTTTTTGAAATATTATATATACAGAAGAATGTGTAAAACATAGGTACTATTTAACAAAAACCTACATACTCTTCTACTATAAATATTAACTAATTTTTGTTCTTATATCAACACTATGAGATAAGGTAGCATTTAACAGATGAGGAAACTGGAGCACAGACAGGTTAAGTAACCTGCCCAAGGTCACACAGCTAACAGTGATGGAGAATAAAGGTAGTCTGGCTCCAGAGTTGTCATCTTAACCATTATGCCATACTGCTTCTTTTTGTACTTAATAATGATAAAGATTAGTGAATAATAAAGAAAGCAAACTCCCAGGTACCACACCCCAGAGTAAGAATCAGAACATTGCTAGTATCTGAGACACGCTCTGTGTGCGCCTCGTCATTCCCATCCTCTGACCTCTACCCAAAACATAACTGCTATTCTCGCTTTTGTGATAATTCCCTTCCCTTGCTTTTCTTTATAGTATTGCCATCTGTATATGAATCTCTAAACAATATTTAAAATTCATCTAAATGGACTCTTAATATATATATTTTTCTTTTATTTTGCTTGAATTATTTATTCATCCATATTAATGTGTTAGCTTTAGTTTATTAATTTTAACTGTCTTAGTCAGTTTGGGCTGCTGTAACAGAATACCATAGACTACATGGCTTAAACATAAAACATTTATTTCTCACAGTTCTAGAGACTGGAAATCAGGGTGCTAGCGTGGTCAGGTTCTTGGGGAGGGCCTTCCTCCTGGTTCATAGACAGCTGCCTTCATCCTCACATGGTAAAGAGCAGAGAAGCAGCAAGCTCTTCTAGTCTCTTATAAAGACACTGATCCCATTCACAAGGGCTCCACTCTCATGACCTAATGACCTCTCAAAGGCTCCACCTCCTAATACTATCCCATGGGGCATTAGGCTTCAACAGATGAATTTTTGGAAAACACAAACATGAAGTCCATAACATTCACTGTTGTCAATTATTCCATTGTATAAATATTTGACAGTTTAATTATCCATGGTGTTGTTGATGGATATTTGGGTTGTTTCCAATTTTTTGCTATTGTGCACAATGCTACTTTTAAAATTGTGAATCGTGGTATACCTTTGCAAGGTATACTAGGTATACTTGGTATAGTATACCAAGTATACTAGGTATACATACCTAGTAGCAGACTTGCTAAACCATTCAGGTTCCCATTTCTTAAGTCCTATTCAAGTTTTTTGCCCATTTTTCTAATGGATACTATAGATACTGTTTTCCAAGTCTAAGTTCTAGTTCTTTGTGGGTCATGTGTTGCAAATATCTTCTCCCAGAATGTAACTTTTTTTTTTTTTACTTTCTTTATAGTGTCTTTTGATGATTGGAAGCATTTAATTATTCTTCCAATGTTTATTCGCTTTTAATTTTTATGCTTTTTTCTTCTCATTCTGTTTTTATTATTTTAAAAATTTATCTCTTGAACTTATTAGTTTCCAAACTTGATATTTTCTGTGTATCACTCATCTTTGGACAGAGGCAGTTCTGCCTGGACTTTTTATTTGTCTAACAGTGTGAATGGATACCCTTTGCCCTTCATGTTGTTTACTGGGTAGCATTTTGAATGTTCTCAGAGAACTTTATTGGCTAGCTGGATGTGCTGATAGTGAGGGGGCCAGTGGCCACCTCTAGTTCATGTGCTGCCTATTATTCTCCTACTTGATGGAATAGGTCCTCTCTGAGGTTACTTGTTGGTGTATGTTTTGGAGGTGGAGCCTACTTAGCTTTCCACTTTTTCTCTTTTTTTAGGTAAGCAGGTCAGTTTGGAAGGAGGAGGTCCAGTTAATGCATGCCTCTTGTTCACAGCAAAGCCTCCTGCCCAAAGGCCTTTGGTTTGTTGGTTCAGTGTTGATCTCAGCTCTGCTGAGTTTGATCAGGCTGAGAAGCTGATTCTCAGACTACAGTTTCCTGTCCTCAGCCTCTCACTGCCTCCAGGCCGTTTTGTCTGGGATAAGAAGTCAGATCTGAGAAAATAAAGTCTGAATGGCTACAAGGTCCTTCCTTCAGCCCCCTCTCAAGCAGTTCATCAGATTCTCCCTTGCCTGCCCTTGCCACCAGTTCTCATCTTTAAGGAATAGATATTTAGGAAAGGGTAGGGCCCTTTAGGACTCTCTCTTGTGAGAAAATTACAGCCTGCTAAAAGTTTGCAGGGGAAAAGCTTTTACATAGTGTCATCCTCCCATAAGAGTTTAAGTTTCAAGTATGTTCTGGTATTTTATGTTCCAGACAAGTATGTTCTCGAAGGGTAGTTTATATACATTATCTTAACTTAATCTTTATCAGGTTATTTTTATCCTCATTTTATATCTGAAAACTCAGACCCAGAGAAACAAGCAACTAGTTAAGATGTAAGTGTTAACAGCCAGGGTTTGGACCCAAGTTTGTCTGACTCCAGAGTCAACCATCTTTTCACTGTCACACTGAGATGTTTTATGAAGATTTAGTGTCAGAATTATAGGCAGCGTTGTAGGAGGGATAAGAATGGCAGGAACACCAGGCACAGTGTGGCAGGGCTTTCTGAGCTGCCTCATCCAATCCCAGCTCTTCTGTATATTTTCCCTTAGTTCCATCTTCAGTATTTAGCCTTGTCCAGTGGTCAATGATTTTCGTGTCTATCCCTCCTGCACAGGCTCACTCTTTTCTCTGCTTATCCCATGTCTAGCTCCCCTATTATTTATCACTGGTTCACTGTTCCTTTGTTCTGGCTCAGTTTCCCTCCCTTCCAGTTCTCTTCCTACTTGTAGGAACATCTTTGAAAGCTCTCAAATGTGCCCTACAGTTATTCTCAGTTTTATTCTCTCATTCCCACCTAAGAGAATTTTCAGTCTCCCAGCTCAGAAACAAATGTGCATTTGAATTTTTTATTTTTTTCAGACTGGGAGACACAACTTGAAACCAAAGAATCAACTACAAGGCCCTGCATTACTGAAGATTTATCCTATGGGGTAATAATGGAAAGGGAAGGTCTCTGGCTTTCTTCTTTAGGGGAAACCTGGGAACATGATAATTGGTTACAGGGGCAACAGAAAAACCAGGATAGACATCTGGGCCAAGTGGCAGTTACCCATAAGGAAACCCCCACTGAGAGAAGGGTGTATGGAGGTAATGAATTTGAAAGATGTTCCAGTCAGGGTTCAATCCTTGATACACAACAAAGTATTCCTATGGGAGAAAGGCCCCATAATCAGAATTCACATGGAAAAGACTCCAAACAAAATTCTGAATTAATAAAATCTCAAAGAATGTTTGTAGGAAAGAAAATCTATGAATGTAATGAATGTGGAAAAGCCTTCAGCCAGAGCTCGTCCCTTCTTAAGCACCAGAGGATTCATACTGGGGAGAAACCCTATAAATGTAATGTATGTGGGAAGCACTTCATTGAACGCTCCTCCCTTACTGTACATCAAAGAATTCATACTGGAGAGAAACCCTACAAATGTAATGAATGTGGGAAAACCTTCAGTCAGAGCATGAACCTAACTGTTCATCAAAGAACTCATACTGGCGAGAAACCCTATCAGTGTAAAGAATGTGGAAAAGCTTTCCGCAAGAATTCATCCCTTATTCAACATGAAAGGATTCATACTGGCGAAAAACCCTACAAATGTAATGAATGTGGGAAAGCTTTTACCCAAAGCATGAATCTCACAGTACATCAAAGAACTCATACAGGAGAAAAACCCTACGAATGTAATGAATGTGGAAAAGCCTTCAGTCAAAGCATGCATCTTATTGTCCATCAGAGAAGTCACACTGGAGAAAAACCCTATGAGTGTAGTGAATGTGGAAAAGCCTTTAGTAAGAGTTCGACTCTTACCCTGCATCAGCGAAATCACACTGGAGAAAAACCCTACAAGTGTAACAAATGTGGGAAATCCTTTAGCCAAAGTACATACCTAATAGAACATCAGAGACTTCATTCTGGGGTAAAACCTTTTGAATGTAATCAGTGTGGAAAAGCTTTCAGTAAGAATTCATCTCTTACTCAACATCGGAGAATCCATACTGGAGAGAAGCCGTATGAGTGTATGGTATGTGGAAAACATTTCACTGGGCGATCATCCCTTACTGTACATCAAGTTATTCATACTGGAGAGAAACCTTATGAATGCAATGAATGTGGAAAGGCCTTCAGCCAGAGTGCTTACCTTATTGAGCATCAAAGAATTCATACTGGTGAGAAACCCTATGAATGTGATCAGTGTGGAAAAGCCTTCATTAAGAATTCATCCCTTATAGTGCATCAGAGAACTCATACAGGAGAGAAACCCTATCAGTGTAATGAATGTGGAAAAGCCTTCAGTCGGAGTACAAACCTTACACGACATCAGAGAACTCATACGTGAGGAAAGTTTTCGCTGGACCCATGATTAATTCTTCAGTGATAATCAGATAAGTTATGTAATGTAGAAACCTAATTAATGTAATAATTGTAGGCATCTTTGAGTTGAAGTACAATATACCATATCAGATAATACAGACCACTGCAGAGAAACCATATGAAAGTGGAGAAATCTTGATTCAGAAAGTAAAACTTCCTTTATCTCAGGAGGTTTAAGTAGCTAATGTTCTAAACAATGAGGATTCATGCTGAAGATAAGTTCTGTTGTATCATACTGCAGATTCTCCTCTGGACATCAGAGACTTCACACTGGAGAGAAAACGTGCGAGTGCTTAACTGGACAACCCAAAGACCTGGTATGTAGTCCTGACCTGCCACTAACTTGGAAAAGTCACCTACTTTGACCAGGTCAGAGTTTCCTTATCCGGTAAATGAGAGACTTGAGACTTACAAGGTCTCCAGGATCCGTATTAGCTCTGAAATGCTACAAACCTATAAATTTAATGAATGCTGGGAAATCTCTGATCTTTTACAATGTTATATATGTTATCTAGATGCTCCTATTCCACAGTCTGGTTTCCCTGGATGTTCTGAGACAAAATGCTCTACCTCTACCAACTCCTATTATTCCTCCGTTGCCCTTCCCTGCATTGTTATTTTCTCCCCTAAAATACAGGCTGGTTGCTACTAGGTGATGGAGTAATTGTACAAATCTTAATGCAATAGCATGCTGTTTTGAGTTCTCAATTAACAGTCATTAAACTGTTAAATAAGCTAATTATTTAGAAAACAATGTAACTTACAGTTTTAAGTACAAAGGATTCAAAATACCTATCTCAGTGTCATACTCTTATCAAAGTGGAAAGGAGAAGAGTGAGGCTGAACAATAATAGATCTGAAAATTTGACATACTAACAAAATCTTTGCAGCTGAAAACATAAATCATGAGATTTTATAGATCTATAGTTATGATAGTAGTTAAGACAATCTCATTTATTTAACATTTAATAAGTGCTATATGTGCTAGACATGATTAGAAAATCAAAATGAGTGAGACATATTCTTTGTTTTCCAAGGCCTAACCTAAGAAATTGGCAGTGGGATGGGAGAGCAAAGGAAGAATTCAAGCAATAATGAGGCAGAATCTAGATAACATGGTAACTGATTAAATATGGGCACCTGAATTTCTTATTTGATTGGATAGGGGTGCCATAATTAAAAATACATAAAGGTAACCAATTGTGTGGGGCAACGATGAGTTGATTTTCGGCGCATTTTGCTGAGTCTGTGGGTATCCAAGCGAAGACTCCTGACAAGCAGGAGACTAAGTAGAAAGGCAGTGATAAAAGGTACCCTGGGGAGGACTGTCATTGAATGGGTAAGTGGAGGAAGTGGAAGCCGCAGAAGCTGAGAGGAAACAACAGCCAAAAGAAAAACAGAAAGAAAAATCAGGAGAGGGTGGTGGCACAGAAGTAAAAGGAGAATTTTAGCATATGGATAGGAATAGTTACTATTTTCAAATCCCAGAGGGTTAAAGTAAAGTGAAAATAGAAATATAGCCTTTGGTTTTGGTTCTTGATACCCTCTGTAAATTTTAGTGGATTGAAGAGTGAGTTAAAGGTTGAAAAGGACTTAGCTTGACGGAGAAAGAAGAGATTTAGAAAGATAACTAGAGGGAGATTGGGGTTGAGAGAGGGTCTATGGATTAGAAAAGATTTGGCTGTAAATAATAGAAAGCCCAGTTAACAATGGTTTACAAGCAAATAGAGATTTATTTTTCTCACATAACAAATCTGGAGGTGGTTGGCTTTGGTTCAGGGACAAAATAATTCAGTGCCTTGAGTATTCCATCATGGTCACGTGATGATGGCTGCCACAGCTTCAGGTAAGGTATCTGCATTCAAGGCAAGAAGAAAGGAAGTGGGTAGCACGTGGAACATCTGTGCCTTTTATCAGAAAATGTTTTCCCAGAAGCCCCTCAGCAGACTTCTGCTTACATCTCATTGACCACTGCTGTGTAACATGGAGGCTAGTAGTAAAGGGGACTGAGAAAATAAGTATTTAGCTCTTCTAGCCTCTATGGTGGAGGTAGGCAATGAAAAGGGGGTTTGAGAACAGTGCTGATGTAGCCAACCAACAATCTGCCAGAGAGTGTGTATGATTTAAAGTAGAAGAATTGAGCACATTTATCACTGAAAAGAAGAGGCATGGGAGGGAATGGGCAGCTCAAAGTGGGAAAATAAGATTTGGGGCACAGGTAGAGACTATAGGAATCTTTTTCGCCAGGAGGAGGAAAACTTGCCACTGGGAGAGGCGGGAATCAATGATGGGCGCAGATGTCTGTGGGTGGCAATGGAGGAGGTTCCCTATGGACCCTGAGTATTTGGACCTTGAGCAGTTCAGTCTCTTTGGGCTATGGAACCTCTATGGTCTAACTCTTGGAGTTAGAACAGGCAAGGACAAAGGGGGAATGAAACACTGAATTAATTGTATCCTCAGAAACTTAGGTTTTTAATAATGTATCTCCCTTACACCTAGTTTCTTCCTTTCCCTTCACTTATTTTTCTTGTTCCCCTCCTGATCTCAAGAGATAGAAATGGAAAGGAAGAATAAAAGGGACAGAGATAGGTAGACAATAGATGAAAGTGATAAAGACAGCAGCAAAATAAAGGCTTGAAAGGAAGGCAGAGGACAATGGGGAGAGGGAAAATGAAGTGTAATTGAAGCCTAAGATGGATGCAATAACTCAAAATCAGTAAAATATTAACCCTTAGAGCTCACACCAGAAGAAATGGGTCCGATAAATGGAGGTTTCACTTCTTTTTTCAGGAGTTTTGGAAGCCTTCAGCCCTTGTATGTCAGTTCTCAGCAGTCCTGGGCAGGAAATAAAGGGAACAACCTTTGCACCTTTCCTCTGTCAGCAGGGGCAGGGCTCCCGGTTCCACTTCCTAGACATGAGAACTCAGGCAAGGCACTTCACGTATCAGTGCCTCCGTTTTCATATTTGTTAATAGTGCAAACCTCACAGCTTTGGATTACATTCAGTACTAATGTAAAGTGCTTACAAAAGTGCCCAACATGTAGTTAGTGCTGAATAAATGTTATATCATAATCCTCATATACCTGAAAACAGATTATCCAAACTCCTTAGCACGGCATCCAGAACTTTAATTCTCTTAGAATCACTAGACTCTCAAAGCAAATGCCTTGTAGACAGCTTATATAATTGGGGGAGGCTGTCCCTCCCCTGGACAGTGGTCAGAACCTCCTACTTGGTTTCCCTGGATTCCCTCCAGCCCCGCCACAGTCCGTTCTCCACAGCTGACCAGTGATTCTGTTGGAATGTGCTCAGCCGAGCCACCCTTGTACTCAGACCCCTTCAGTGGTTTCCCATCACACAGAGTAAATCCAAAGTGACTACGATGGCCTTCAAGGCCCCTTCTTACCCCTGCGACCTGATCTCCCACTCCCCTGTTCACCAAGTCCTCTCCACTCAGACTGGCCTTGCTGAGCCCTCAGACTCACCAGGCCCACTTCTATCTGCATCTCTGTTCCCTCCCCTTTAGACGCTCTTCCCAGATATTCCCATGGCTTCCTCCACTGTATTCTAATCTCTGCTCAAATGTTACCTCCTCAGAGAGAACTTCTGAACCCCACACCCAAAACCTTAACACAGCTTCACTGTCATCACTACCTGATAAATATTTTGTTTTCTATTGACTCCTTCCCCCAGTAGAATTAAACCTGCATAAGCTATTTCTCCAGCCCCGAGAACTGAGTGGCTCCAAGTGGCTACAGAATGAAATCGTCAATAAAACCAAAACCAGATGCCATAGTGTCACATAAAGTCACCGTCACTGCTTCCTAAGGTGGCCAACAGAGACCTCAGGCACCTTCTTGGCTTTTTTGTCACCACCGACAAAGTTAAAACCCTCTCATCTCTCCTTCCTGAGCTCCATGAAAATGTGTTCAAGTGCAAGGAACATCTCCCGTCGGATGCTTCCATGTATCGCCTCGTCCTTGCCTCCCTGCGAACTGCCGTCCACAAAGATAAACACCGCCTTCTCCTTGAAGCTGTCCGAGAGGCCCTGGCCTCCAGCCCCTCCCGGGAGGCGCCGAAAACCGCGTCTGCCCCACCTGACGGCCGCGCTCGGGGCCGGCCACCCCCGGCTCCAGCCACCGCCCCGACCCCCCGAGTTGGCCCTCGGCATGACGCCCCGTCCTGTCCCCACAGCCCGTGTCGGCCCTCAGCCCGACGCCCCGCCCTGCCCCGCAGCCCCCTCCCCCGCGTCGGCCCTGGGCCCGACGCCTCGTCCTGTCCCGCAGCACCCCACGCCGCGTCGGCCCTGGGCCCGACGCCCCGCCCCGCAACCCCCTCCCCCGCGTCGGCCCTGGGCCCGACGCCCCGTCCTGCCCCGCAGCGCGCCAGGCCGCCCGCCCCCGGCCCGCACTGAGCGTTGTTTGCGGCCCCGCCGCGTTTCCAAGTCCTTTCTGCGCGGTCCCCCGTCTGGAATGCGCCTTTTTGGCTTGTCGCCTCCTCCGTCCTCGGGGGCCTTCCCCGATCCTCTGTCCTCACGGATCAGGCGCTGCTCCCCCGGACTAACCACGGTCAACTTTTCTCTAGTCTCTATCTTCTTGGGCGTTTTTTCTAGGCAGAGACCGAGTCCAAGACTGAACAGAACAGAACCAAATCCGCATGTGCGGGTTAGCGCAAGGGGACTAATCTGAAAGGAGCAACGGGGGCGCCCCGCCGAGGCCCCTGGGAAATGTAGTTTCAGCACCGAAAACCGCTAGCCCAGGGTGGAGTGGCGGGGAGGGGGCTGAAGGGTGCCCTGTTTGCGCAGGCGCGCAATGTCACGTTCTCGGCCGGCGCTGCTGCGGGCGGTCGCGGCCGATTCGCCCTCTGGGAAGTGGAGTCTGGGAAGCAGGAGTGCTGCGGCCCTCGGTCTTGTGGGCGTTCAGCTCCGCGGTTCCCAGGACAACGCGCAAGCGCAGTTCAGACCCGGGCTGCAGACTCCAGCTCATTGTGCTCTGCCTGCGATGTTGCGGTTGCCGTCTCTCGCTGCGGCCAGAGGCTCCTCGAAGGGCAATCCAGTGGTGACCAGGCACGGTGGCCGCAGCCGCATCGGAGAGCAGGAGTGGCGGTGCAGTGGTCGGGCCCGGGGACAAGGGCGGAGGGAAAGCCGAGTAGGTCTGGGTCGTGGTCCCTTCTGGAGGACGCTGATCTGATGGTCCAAACTTCCCGGGATGTATGCCTGAGGTTTGATTCCAAAGAGAAGAAAGGAGGACGGCCAGGTGTGGGCTCTCGGATTTAGAGTGCGAATCTGCGAGTGCATGTGGAGGAGGATGCGGTCAGGGCCTCTGGCGTGTGTCTTGGAGCCGACTACGGGCAGCCCGTTTACGCTCCGGGAATAGATGCTCCCGGTAGGGTTCGGAGCCCTGTATGCGGAACTTGCCGGGGCCGGGGCAGCGCTGGGCAGTCTCTGCAGCCGCTCCCCGGGGGACCTGGCAGAGGGCAGGACGGAGGGGCGGGGGGTGGGGTGTGAATTAGATGGCTAGCCCCTGCTCCTCCCCCCCAACAGATACACTGCTGCTCGTCCACCTTTGACTCCAGGTCACCCAAACTGGGCCCCAGAGAGGGAGAGGCCTGAGGCCAGAGAAGGGCTTGGCCTGAGACAGGTCGACAATGAAGATGCAGCCTTCTTAGCTTCCCTTTTTGAGGAGAAAGAAGACGACTCTCCTTGCCCACTTCGACTCTCCTTGCCCACTTCCTGGCCTCCGCTGGTAGGATTAGGCAGCTGTCCAGGCAGGAGACACACTTCTCTTGAGACCTCTCAGCATAACTTAGGGGCAAAGGCCAGAGGGTGGGTAGAAAGCGTGAGAACTGGGGCTGGAGGGTGCTAGAATTCTGCAAGGGGAAGTCTATGTATTTAAGATACAGAAAGGGGATATGGAGGATTTGACTCAGATGCTGGGGTAAAGATGTGGGGGAAAGTAGCAGCATGGTGAGTGATTCCCTTTACAGTGGAGGCCTGCAGAAATGCCCTCAGAAGGAGCGGAGAGAATTGGAAGCAAAGCCAGACTAAGAATTCACTGCTTGGGGTACTGTAGGACTCCCAGATGTGAATGCTCACAGCCTCACTCTGGACTGCTGTGTACTGTCTTTTCACACAGTCCTCTCCTCAGAGTTTCCAGCTTGAGGAGTCCTGCTCTCCCTGTCCTTAAAAGGGCCCATCAGAGAACAAGGAATGGCGGTCAGGCACCTGCCAACCATGGTCCAGGTGAGTGGGGAGTTGCTGTGGGGTCCCCCACAAATTGCATGAGAAGATTTGAATCCAGAGGTTTGAAGAGTGTGAGCATGTTTCTTTCCCCTGGCCAGAATTTTCTCCCAATCCAGTCTCAATCAGAGGCTGACCCACTTGCTCCTTTCTCCCCCCTGCCCCCCATATTGGGCTTATCCTGGTGGATGTTTGAGCTAATATCCTGCTAAAGGTGTCATGAGTGACACAGCTGGACTGGAACTGGACCACACGTTGGTCCAAAATGGAAACCTGCGCTCTTTTCACTAGGAGTAAGATGAGGATTGTAAAACATTAAGGCAGCAGTTGAGAGAAGAGAGAAACTGTAACACTTGCTTGAGGAGGTGAGATTGACTGGACTCTTTTAAAATGACATTTGGCTTTTACTTCAGAGGAATTGTGGGTACCAGTGAAATCATTCAAATGATATGTTTTCAATTTCAGTAAGTTACTAAAAAGCTTTGAGCAGTGTCAGCCTCTTAAGAATAAGAGTATGGACTCTGCTTTGAAGGAGCCAGCATTTGAGTGCATAAATTCTGATGAATTTGGTAAAATTGTTCTTTTTTTTTCTTTCTTTCAATATTTCCTTTATTTTTTTTATAAAAAAAAAATTTTATTGAAGTCATACTAGTTTATAACGTGAAATTTCAGTTGTACATTATTATTTTTTTTTTTTTATTTTTTGTTTATTGCAGTAACATTGGTTTATAACATTGTAAAAATTTCAGGTGTACATCATTGTACTTCTATTTCTGCATGGACTACATCATGTTCACCACCAAAATACTAATTAAAACCCATCACCACACACATGTACCGAATTATCCCTTTCACCCTCCTCCCTCCCCCCTTCCCCTCTGGTAACCACCAATCCAATCTCTGTCCCTATGTGTTTGTTTATTGTTGTTATTATCTACTTCTTAATGAAGGAAATCATACGGTATTTGACCTTCTCTCTCTGACTTATTTCACTTTGCATTATACCCTCAATGTCCATCCATGTTGTCACAAATGGCTGGATTTCATCGTTTCTTATGGCTGAGTAGTATTCCATTGTGTATATATACCACAGCTTCTTTATCCATTCGTCCCTTGATGGGCACTTAGGTTGCTTCCAAGTCTTGGCTATTGTGAATAACGCTGCAATGAACACAGGGGTGCATGTACCTTTGCAAATTGGTGTTTTCAAGTTCTTTGGATAAATACCCAACAGTGGAATAGCTGGATCATATGGCAGTTCTATCCTTGATTTTTTGAGGAATCTCCATACTGTTTTCCATAGTGGCTGCACCAGTTTGCACTCCCACCAGCAGTGTATGAGAGTTCCCTTCTCTCCACATCCTCTCCAACACATGTTGTTTCCTGTCTTGTTAATTATAGCCATTCTGACGGGCGTGAGGTGATATCTCATTGTAGTTTTGATTTGCATTTCCCTGATAGTGATTTTGAACATCTTTTCATGTGTCTGTTGGCCATCTGTATATCTTCTTTGGAGAAATGTCTGTTCAGGTCTTTTGCCCATTTTTTAATTGGGTTGGTAGTTTTTTTGTTGTTGAGATGCATGAGTTCTTTATATATTTTGGAGATTAAGCCCTTATCAGATGTATGGTTTGCAAATATCTTCTCCCAATTGTTAGGTTGTCTTTTCGTTTTGTTGATGGTTTCCTTTGCTGTGCAGAAGCTTTTTAGTTTGATGTAGTCCCATTTGTTTATTTTTTCTATTGTTTCTCTTGCCCGGTCAGATGTGGTGTTTGAAAAGATGTTGCTAAGACCGATGTGGAAGAGCGTACTGCCT
The DNA here is from genome assembly GCF_020826845.1 of Diceros bicornis minor. NCBI lineage: Eukaryota > Metazoa > Chordata > Mammalia > Perissodactyla > Rhinocerotidae > Diceros > Diceros bicornis. The sequence continues at coordinate 91,962,947 of NC_080740.1, forward strand.
ATGTTTTCTTCTAGAAGTTTCATAGTTTCAGGTCTTACATTCAAGTCTTTAATCCATTTGGAGTTAATTTTTGTGCATGGTGTAAGGTAAGGGTCTACTTTCATTTTTTTGCATATGGCTATCCAGTTTTCCCAACACCATTTGTTGAAGAGACTTTCTTTTCCCCATTGTATGTTCTTGGCTCCTTTGTCAAAGATTAGCTGTCCATAGATGTGTGGGTTTATTTCTGGGCTTTCGATTCTGTTCCATTGATCTGTGTGTCTGTTTTTGTGCCAGTACCATGCTGTTTTGGTTACTATAGCTTTGTAGTATATTTTGAAATCAGGGAGTGTGATACCTCCAGCTTTGTTCTTTTTTCTCAGGATTCCTTTAGCTATTCGGGGTCTTTTGTTGTTCCATATAAATTTTAGGATTCTTTGTTCTATTTCTGTGAAAAATGTTGTTGGAACTTTGATAGGGATTGCATTGAATCTATAGATGGCTTTAGGAAATATGGACATCTTAACTATGTTAATTCTTCCAATCCAAGAGCATGGAATATCTTTCCATTTCTTTGTGTCTTCTTCAATTTCTTTCAGAAATGTTTTATAGTTTTCGGTGTACAGATCTTTCACCTCTTTGGTTAAGTTTATTCCTAGGTATTTTATTCTTTTTGTTGCAATTGTAAATGGGATGGTATTCTTAATTTCTCTTTCTGCTACTTCGTTGTTAGTGTACAGAAATGCAACTGATTTTTGTATGTTGATTTTGTATCCTGCAACTTTACCATATTCGTTTATTACTTCTAAAAGTTTTCTGGTGGATTCTTTAGGGTTTTCTATATACAAAATCATGTCATCTGCAAATAGTGACAGTTTCACATCTTCCTTTCCAATTTGGATCCCTTTTATTTCTTTCTCTTGCCTGATTGCTCCAGCTAGGACTTCCAGTACTATGTTAAATAGGAGTGGTGACAGGGGGCATCCTTGTCTGGTTCCTGTTCTTAGAGGGATAGCTTTCAGTTTTTCACCATTGAGGATGATATTAGCTGTGGGTTTCTCATATATGGTCTTTATTATGTTGAGGTACTTTCCTTCTATACCCATTTTATTCAGAGTTTTTATCATAAATGGATGCTGTATCTTGTCAAATGCTTTCTCTGCATCTATTGAGATGATCATGTGATTTTTATTCTTCATTTTATTAATGTGGTGTATTACGTTGATTGATTTGCGAATATTAAACCATCCCTGCATCCCTGGAATAAATCCCACTTGATCATGGTGTATAATCTTTTTAACGTATTGTTGTATGCGATTTGCTAGTATTTTGTTGAGGATTTTCGCATCGATGTTCATCAGTGATATTGGCCTGTAATTTTCTTTTTTTGTGTGTTGTCCTTGTCTGGTTTTGGTATCAGGGTAATGTCAGCTTCGTAGAATGAGTTAGGGAGCTTCCCCCACTCCTCAATTTTTTGGAAGAGTTTGAGAAGGATAGGTATTAAGTCTTCTTTGAATGTTTGGTAGAATTCCCCAGGGAAGCCGTCTGGTCCTGGACTTTTATTTTTGGGGAGGTTTTTGATTACTGTTTCAATCTCCTTACTGGTGATTGGTCTATTCAAATTCTCTACTTCTTCTTGATCCAGTTTTGGAAGGTTGTATGATTCTAAGAATTTATCCATTTCTTCCAGATTGTCGAATTGGTTGGCATATAGCTTTTCATAGTATTCTCTTATAATCTTTTGTATTTCTGAGGTGTCTGTTGTAACCTCTCCTCTTTCATTTCTGATTTTACTTATTTGTGCCTTCTCTCTTTTTTTCTTGGTGAGTCTAGCTAAAGGTTTGTCTATTTTGTTGATCTTTTCAAAGAACCAGCTCTTGGTTTTATTAATTTTTTCTATTGTTTTTTTGGTCTCTATTTCATTTATTTCTGCTCTGATTTTTATTATTTCCCTTCTTCTACTGATTTTGGGCTTTGTTTGTTGTTCTTTTTCCAGTTCCTTTAGGTGCATTGTTAGATTGTTTATTTGAGATTTTTCTTGTTTGTTGAGATAGGCCTGTATCGCTATATACTTCCCTCTTAGAACCGCTTTTGCTGTATCCCATAAATTCTGGCATGTAGTATTTTCATTTTCATTTGTCTCCGGGTATTTTTTGATTTCTTTTTTGATTTCTTCGTTAACCCAGTCGTTGTTCAGTAGCATTTTGTTTAATCTCCATGTATTTGTGGCTTTTCTGATTTTCTTCCTATAGTTGATTTCCAGTTTCATACCATTGTGGTCAGAAAAGATGCTTGGTATTATTTCAGTCTTCTTAAATTTATGGAGACTTGTTTTGTGGCCTAATATGTGATCAATCCTGGAGAATGTTCCATGTGCATTTGAAAAGAACGTGTATTCTTCGGTTTTTGGATGGAATGCTCTGTATATATCTACTAGGTCCATCTGTTCTAGTGTGTCGTTTAAGGCCAATGTTTCCTTATTGATCTTCTGTTTGGATGATCTATCCATTGGTGTAAGTGGAGTGTTAAAGTCCCCTACTGTTATTGTGTTACTGTCTATTTCTGTTTTTACGTCTGTTAATAATTGCTTTATATATTTAGGTGCACCTACATGGGTGCGTAGATATTTACAAGTGTTATATCCTCTTGTTGGATTGTTCCCTTGATCATTATGTAATGCCCTTCTTTGTCTCTTTTTACAGTTTTTGTTTTAAAGTCTATTTTGTCTGATATGAGTACTGCTACCCCAGCTTTCTTTTCATTGCCATTTGCGTGGAGTATCTTTTTCCATCCCTTCACTTTCAGTTTGTGAGTGTCTTTAGGTCTGAAGTGTGTCTCTTGTATGCAGCATATATATGGGTCTTGTTTTTTTATCCAGTCAGCCACCCTATGCCTTTTAATTGGAGCATTTAGTCCATTGACGTTTAAAGTAGCTATTGATAAGTATGTACTTACTGCCATTTTTTAACTTTTTTTTTTTTTTTCCCCTCAGTGTTTTAGTAGTCCTTCTCTGTTCCTTACTTCTTCTATACAGAATTGATGGTCACTTTAGTTTGACCTCTGTCTCAAAGCTGTACTCTTTAACTCCCCTCCTCCCTCCTTTTATGTTTTTGATATCATATCTAACCTCTTTTTTGTGCATTTGTATCCATTACGTTCTAATCATGGAAATAGATAATTTTTCCTATTTGTGGTCTTCTCTTTTCCCCTTAAATCAGTCCCTTTAACATTTCTTGTAGCACTGGTTTCTTGGTGACTAACTCCTTTAATTTTTGCTTATCTGGGAAAATTTTGATCTCTCCTTCCATTTTGAATGATAACCTTGCTGGGTAGAGTATTCTTGGCTGTAAGTTTTTTCCTTTTAGCACTTTAAATATATCGTGCCATTCTCTTCTAGCCTGTAAGGTTTCTGCTGAGAATTCAGCTGATAGCCTTATGGGGTTTCCTTTGTATGTAACTTGACATTCTCTTGCAGCTTTTAGGATTCTCTCTTTATCTTTGATTCTGGACATTTTGATTATGATGTGTCTTGGTGTGGGCCTCTTTGGGTTTATCTTGTTTGGGGCTCTCTGTGATTCCTGTACCTGGATGTCTGTTTCCTTCCTTAGGTTAGGGAAGTTTTCATCTATTATTTCTTGAAATAGATTCTCTGCCCCCTTGTCTCGCTCTTCTCCTTCCGGGACACCTATAACACGGATGTTAGTGCGCTTGATGTTGTCCCAGAGGTCCCTTAGACTGTCCTCCCTCTTTTTAATTCTTTTCTCTTTTACCTGTTCACCTTGGGTAATTTCTTCTAGTCTTTCTTCCAGCTCACAGATCCGTTCTTCTGTATCCTCTACTCTGCTTTTCAGTCCCTCTAATGAATTTTTCATTTCCAGTATTGTATTCGTCATTTCTGATTGGTTCTTTTTTATATCTTCCATTTCTTTGTTGACATTCTCACTGAGTTCATCTATTCTTCTCCCCAGATCAGTGAGCATCCTTAACACTCTTAGTTTGAACTCTCTGTCAGGTAGGTTGCTCATTTCTGTTTCACTTAGTTCCTTTTCTGGGGTTTTGTCCTGTTCCCTTACTTGGAATGTATTCTTTTGCCTCCTCATTTTGCCTCTTTCCCTGTGCTTGTGTCTATGTATTAGGTAGGTCAGCTACGTCTCCTGCTCTTGGATAGGTGACCTTATGTAAGTGATGCCTTAGGAGGCTTCCAGTGTGCTTCCTTCAGTTCTCAATGTTCCAGGGTTGGCCCCTATGTGGGCTACGTGTGTCCCTCTATTGTGGCCTGTTAGCTCTCCCTATAGGTGCCCAGGGAGGCTGAGTTATGCTCCTGGCCAGCTGTTGTAATGCTCAGCTGCTTGTAGTTGTTGTGGGCCCTTCAGTCTCTTTATCAGGTGTGGGGAGCCCCAGCACAGTTGGCTGTAAGTTCTAATACCACATTTGTGTTGCAGTATTTCTTTTAACTGAGTAGGCCCCCAGCGTGGCAGGTTGTTAGGCTCAGGGCCTTACAATTGCTGTAAGCCTCTAGCCTATTAGGTCTCTTGTCAGCTCTCTGAGGATTGCAGCTGGGTGGGGCTGGCCTCAGGCACAGGAGCGCCCAATTGTTTCAGGCTTTGGAAGGTGGGGCAAACCTCCTATGTGGGTCTTTGAGAAGCACAAGTCTTCTGCAGCTGACAAGCCCTGTTGCCCACAGGTCCACACACACAGTCAACACAGTCCTGCCCCGTGTGAGCGCCCCGACCTCCCCAAGCGGACCCAGTCTCTCCACGGCGGGAGCCCCACACACTCCGCCACCGCCCCACACTCTCCACCCACTCCTTGTGCACACCCTGCCCGCTCAAGTCAGCTCAGTTGCCAGGCTGCAGAGAATCCAGTCACCAATCTATGCAGGCCCACACGTTGCCTGAGGGCTTGTTGTTGGGTGGGGCCAGTCTCTAGGGTGGGCTGCCTGCCCTGGCTGAGCTGGATTAAATCGGTGCTCTAGCGAGTGGAGGAGACCCTGGGCTAGCAGCCTCAGGGAGAACTCCAATGGCGTCTGTGTCAGCACGCTCACACCAGGCCACAACAATGGCTGCCGCCAATGTCCCAGTCCCTGGAGAGGTCTCACCCCTCACCGAGATGCACTCAGGGCCTATTAGGTGAGTCTCTTGTCACCAAAGCACTGTGCACCTTTCTTTCTGGTGATTTTAGGATGCTTTCTGGAACGGGTGAGTTTGTGCGCGGGCCCTTTAAGAGCCAGTTTTAGTTTCTTTGTGAACCGGGTTTTCTGGGGGTGCTCCCCAGTGTTTTAGTAGCAGGCAAAGTCAGATATTATGCCCCTGGTCTCGATTGTGCTGGGTCCACAAAATGCCCACAGCGGGGGTGCTCCCCGGCTCAGGGCCCCGCGCCTCCACGGAGGCTGCGTACCTGTGAGCTGCTCCCGGCGGCTGTGACGCTGGCGGCTTGTGACGGCGGCGTTTTTCCTCTCCAGAAGTGAGTCTCTGCCTCTTCTACCCCAGCTAGGACTGTCCGCTGCTGCAGGAGTTCCTCTTATCCAGTTTTCAGTTCTGTCTCAGGGGTAATTTTTCCACGAGTAGTTGTAAATTGGCTGTGTCCACGGGAGGAGGTGAGTTCAGAGTCTGCCTACGCCGCCATCTTGACTCCCAGCCTCGGTAAAATTGTTCTAATTCCTTCACATTTAAACCTGTCCAGGACAGGAATCTGGCAGAAATCGTTGGAAGGGATGAGTAGCCGGTTGAAGTGCCATGTTCAACCCAGTCACAGCTCACCGGCTGCTCACCCTCCTCCTGCTGGTTTCTGACTTGTCCCTTAAGACCCATCTCAGGCACCAGTTTTTCTGTGAAAACTGCCCCCACAATGCCAGTCCACTGTGATATTTCCCTGCCCTAGCCTTTTTCTCAAATTCATTGTTGATGTCACACAGTTTGTCTTGTGTTTACAGGCTGCCTTAGTTTGGTTGCCATTCAACAGACCTATATTGGGGATGTAAAATGTGCCAGGTATTATGATCCATGCTGGTGATGCAGACGTGAACAATGTCCCTGACACATTGGTTCATGGGCTCAATCCATCAGGTGTTTCTTGGTGCCTACTTTGTGCAAGGCTCTGGGTGCAGGTGACAGAGACCTAACTCACACCATCTGAAGCAAAAGCAGGCTTTTATTGGAAGGATACTGAGATATCTCCCAAGTATTTCTCCAAAGGCAAAGATGCACCTGGATTTTGGTATGGAAGTGGAGTCTAGAATAATCTAAAAGTCCTTTCTCTTGGACCCTTGGCTTTGTTCACTGTGCTTCTGCTTCATTCTTCTTTCTCAATGCACACCAGCTCCTTTGGCCTCTCAGCCAGTAGTTTCCAAGGAAGGGAATAGTGAGCAGAGGGACAAAGTCACAATGTCCAGAACGACTGTTTTCATGGGAACCGTGTGTGTGTGTTGGGGGTGGGCAGGTGAGCAGCTGGAGAGAAGCAGAAGTTGCTGAGCAACATGTAATAGGTGCTGGGTACACGAGCCATGTTCTAGAAGGCGTGCTGGGGAGAAGAGAGATGTGGAAACGGTCCATAGCTTCCTGGAGTTAACAGTCCAGTGGGGGAACCAAAAGTAACCCAAAACTCACATCCAGTGGGACAGAGCTTTGATGGGCCTGCATGGGTGATACGGGAGCAATCGAGGAAGGCTGTGCTGAGGAAGTAATGTCTAAGCTGAGACCTGGGGAGGATTTGGTCATGGGGTGTGGGTAGAGGCAGGGCTGGGCAGATTGAGGGAGATGGGAGAAAACGTTTTGTCAAAATGAACAGCAAGTGTGAAGTTCCAGTGCTGAGGAAACATACCTTCTCCACGATATGTTTCTTCAAAGCAGGGAACAGGGTCTAATAAAAGCTCAACCCCTAGGAGACCCTGAGGAAATGCTTTCCTTGTCACAGAACACTGGCCCCCTATAGGCTAACATCCAGCAGATCTCAGCCAGCTCCTGGGGGCCCCTGGTCTCAGCATTTCCCAGAGAGCCATGTGAAGAGGTAGCTGCTGGTCAACCGGGACGGGTTTGCTATTACAGGAATCGGTGACCTTCAAGGATGTGGCCGTGCTCTTCACCCAGGACGAGTGGGCACAGCTGAACCCTGCTCAGAGGGCCCTGTACAGGGATGTGATGCTAGAGAACTACAGCAACCTGGCCTCACTGGGTGAGTGGGGAGCCTCCGAAGGCTTATCTTCACATTTGGAGATCTCTTTGGGACCCTTAAACTGGTTCCATATAGAAGGTTGGGTTGCGGGCCAGCCCCGTGGCTTAGCGGTTAAGTGCGCGCGCTCCGCTGCTGGTGGCCCCGGGTTCGGATCCCGGGCGCGCACCGACGCACCACTTCTCCGGCCATGCTGAGGCCGCGTCCTACATACAGCAACTAGAAGGATGTGCAGCTATGACATACAACTATCTACTGGGGCTTTGGGGGGAAAAAATAAATAAATAAAATCTTTAAAAAAAAAAAGAAGGTTGGGTTGGGAACGGGCTAAGGATGTTATCTTCAAGGCTACTACATGCCTATCCTTGGTGTCCCGGGCACAGGGACTGCACAGACTCTTTTGGAGTCTAAGTACAGATGCCTCAAAGGTGACTAGGGGTCGAATCCTCCTCCCTCTGGCAGGGAGAAGGACATGGGAACAGATTGTCTGTGTCAGGCCTGAGCCGTCTTTTCCTCCTTCTGGAAACTCATCTCCACCCTGGGCCTTCCTGTTAAGTCACCTTTTCCAGGAAGTTCGGAGACCAGATCTCGTCCTTGCAGTGATTTTCTCTCTGGTGTCAACAGATATGGTCCATTTTTTTTTCCCTTAAAAACAGGACTCTTAGGACCCGAACCAGATATGTTTTCCCAGCTGGGAAAAGGGGAAGAATGGATGCCAGAGGACACCTTGAGAGGCCTCTGTCTTGGTAAGAATCCTGCCTGTGGGAGGCATTGGGAGGAACTCCACAAATGCACCAGGCCTTGGACTGAGAAACGAGCCTCTTTCCCCTTCTTGCTCACCTCAATACCTTGTTGCCACATTTGTCCCTGCGTGCATGTGGCACTCCTTTCTTGTGGCAGTTTGTGCCTCCCTGGACCCTTCTCTCTATAATTTTTCTTCTCTCCCTATTTGGCATAGATTAATAGTCTCCGGTTTGGAAAAGACCTCAAATATAGTCTGGACAGCTCCCCCCGCTGCTTGCATGTGCTGTTGTCCTGCTCAGCACCTGGCAGTGCAGTCTCTGTTCGCACTTCTCCAGTGAGGAGGAAGCACCCTGGGTACACACAGCAGGGCAGCTTCTGGTCCTCAGGGCCAGTCACCGTGTGCCTTCTGAGGCAGCTCTTCTAGCTAAACATTGCACATTTCTTGAACCACCTTCATGTTTGTTTATCCACGTGTACATACATTCAGCCAGCATTTCATTATTCTGCCCTTTTTGCTGGCGTCACACTGGGCTGTAAGCACCATGAGAGCACGGCCAGGTTCATGCTAGGTTTTGCTGTATCGCTCACACCCAGCACAATGCTTGGCATCTAGTAAGTGACATGGACTTTTTGCCTGGGGATACAGAGAACATGACAGTTTAATGGCTGTTACTTGTCTTGAGGAGCCCATTGGGTCTGGTAGCTTAAGAGCAGGAGTAGGGGTGCCTCTCTCCCCTGCCTAATATTCTAGAGAGCTTATTGCTTTATCTGAGACATTACAAATTTCACCTTCAGCTAGCGTTCTGTAGGCTGTAAAATATTTTTAAAACCTTTTATTAGTGATTTTTCACAGTAGCCCAATGAAGCAGGCAGGAATTTCTATCCTACAATAAAATAACTGTATACAGTCATGCCTCACTTAACAATGGTGATACGTTCTTAGAAATGCGTTGTTAGGCGATTTTGTTGAGCGAACATCATAGTGTCCTTACACAAACCTGGATGGCATATCCTAATACACGCCTAGGCTCTCTCGTACTCATCTTGTGAGACCACCATCGTATATGCAGTCGGTTGTTGACTGAAATGTCATTATGCAGCACATCACTGTACCTGGATGTCAAGGACCCAATGTGTTATGGAATTTAAATATCTGAAATCCAAAACTCAGTTATCAAAAAAAATCTTTTAACTTACCCCAATAACGTTCTGAGTTTCCATTACCACCACACTAAGGCATTTTTAATATTTCATTCTGTATTATACAAGCAGTGATATAACAAAAAAAAGAGGAGAATTAAAAGAAATTCACGCACTATCCTGCCATTCTCACATCATAATATTGTGGTGGAAGAGGGAGAATCCCTCTCTGCCCTTTCCCTCAAGGTTCTTATGGCTGGCCAAATAATTAACAAGACAGGTTAGCAGGAGAAAATAATACCAAGTTTAATAACATGTATACATGGGAGAAACTCAGAAATGAGCAGCTCATCCCTCTGTGTAAGCTGCTTGCTTAAGTATTGTAGCTAAAGGCGAGGAAGGTGTTGGGAGTGGGTAGTGGTTTGGGATTTCAGAGGGGAAGAAGACAATTCACATGGAGCTAGAAATGCAAATGTTTGTCTGACAACTCTTTTCAGGGCCACCTATAGAGAATGTGGCCATAGAGCGACAGAATTTTTGATAAGGGGGGCTTGGTGCCTTTCCTATTGTAACATCTATTTTACGTTATTATTACAGCCATCATGATGATAACTCCTTCCTGAAACAGATCTTTTGTTTTCAATTCTTTAGGCAGTTTGGGAGGAGAAACTCAAATGTTCTTTCTGAGTTTTCTGAGTCTTTATTGTCTTCAGCTGGAAATAATCCGCATACCAGAGTGGTGCTTCTTGGGGTGGCCTGCCCTGAGCACCATCAGTTCCCTCCTCTGAAACTTCCCTAGAAGTTTCACATATTAAAAGCTGAGCTGGTGACTGTGGAGAGAGAAATCAGGTTAGTATCCGAGTGATAAGAAGTCTGCAAAGAGAGAAAAGAACATAGATAGAATGAGGATGAACAGGCAGCAAAGAACAAATCGGAGCACATCCCCACACTCCGTTAAACCAGTCCCCCAATCCTGGAAATAAGTCAGTCCAACAAAATGTGTGAGCTTCATTTATCTGATGGAAAATATCAATCTTCTCTTTTAGTAGATGTAAGTTAGATACTACTTGCCCTGTTTGATTCACATGAAAGCAACATTTTTCGCCAGTGATTGCACACGCTCCTCCTTGCTGGGCAGTGAGTACATCCAGAGCACGTCGATTTTGGAGCACCACAGAGGCTAGCCTGTTAATCTTTGACTGGAGTGTGTTCACGGTTTGCATGGTCGTGTTGAACTCTTGCTCCATTACCATAGAGAGATTTAAGATCGCCTTTTCCAACTCGTAATCTCCAAAGCTGGGGAATAGGACTCTCAAGGCTGAAAAGAACTTGGAGTTGTGATACACAAGTGGATTTTCCACAGTTTCTTGACTGGCATGTTTATGTGGCACAATCTTATGAACAAAGGAACCCAAGTTTGTAATTTGGCTGGCATTTAAGGTGGAGTGTTTGGTGGCAGAAGGGGCCAGGTATCCAAGTCCACATCGTCCTGACCAATTAGGTAGGAATCCTTTGTATACTTTGTTGCCACATAAAATGAAAAGACCAGTGTAGTTCAAAGACAAGGTTAGAATTGAGTCTGTAGTTCCCAGGATCTGGACCATTTCATGATCTTTGCCACTGGCACTGTTAGTACCTAAACATCTCCATTTTCCACGAGCTCTTGTCAGTCTGTGAGAAGAGAACAGATTGCAGAATAGCTGGTACCGGAGGCCTGCAGTTTGATTTTGGCAGCTATAAAGCCTGGTCTTGTCACCTGACCAGGTGAGTCCAGATTTTTGATCCACCCATATATAGTCTGTGGCATTGGGCAGCTTAACCATGAGGGCAACTGTGATACCCCGCGTTGTACATGGGTGGCTCGTAAGCCATCCAGAGCGCTTGGTGATTTGGCACATGTTTGTGCCAGAGGGAGTAGTGATAGAGTCACTTACAATTCCCTTGAGAAGTCTGAAGATGCCACCTGCGGAATCAAACCACAGAGTTTGATTGCAATATTGTCCCAGTATGTCACCCAGGAAAGGTCCAGTGCCATGTTTACTTTCAATGCAGAGGGAAAAACTTTCACCTATTGCCTGTACTTGGGCAAGGGACAGTCCTTGAGCTTCTAAGGAGTCTTTCTGGGGCCCAAGTGACTCACCAGGAGGAGAGGCAGAGTGCAGTGTCCCTTGTTGCGGACACCATACCCTGTTGTTCATCCACCTTCCGTACTTAGTCCACCAGGTGTTCACATCAGCAGCAACAAAGACTAGTTCAGGTTCTTTTTGCGCTGTCTAGCTGTTGACATAACCAACAGTCAGATTGATTAGTTAGCGTGGCCAGGGCTTGGTAAACTGGCATAAAGGGGTGTTTGGTCTGTGCTTGACCTGTTGAAAAGGAGAGGGTTAGTAAAAGCAAGACACAGATTGGAAAAGAGCCCATAGCGGAGACTTAGAGAGGGGAAGAGGGACAGATAGAGACCAGCAGTCTCCAGTCAGCTTTCTAATAAATGATTAAAAATATATATATATAGGGGCCGGCCCCGTGGCGTAGCGGTTAAGTGCGCGCGCTCTGCTGCTGGCAGCCTGGGTTCGGATCCTGGGCGTGCACTGACGCACCACTTGTCAGGCCGTGTTGTGGCAGCGTCCCATATAAAGTGGAGGAAGATGGGCACAGATGTTAGCCCAGGGCCAGTCTTCCTCAGCAAAAAGAGGAGGATTGGCAGATGTTAGCTTAGGGCTGATCTTCCTCACAAAAAATAAATAAATAAATAAATAAATATCCACTAATAGTTTGTGTGTGCATGTGAGTGTGTGTATGTATAGGGAGTTTTAAAGCAAGGGGGAGAAAAATGGGTCAAAGTAGGTTTTCTTGGTCCGTGATCTTGGGAAAAGCTGTCTACTTCGTGATGTCGGCTGCTTCTGGGGCCTGGATTTTGGCCCTCGAAATCCTTAGTTTAAGGTCACCTGTGGGGATTATCTCTCAGTTGTGTTGAGAGCAATGTTCTGGGTCTATTTTGGCTTGGCTTGCATGGATCCAGGAAGATTTTTCCTTTATTTTGATGGCAGTGCAGGTCGTCAGTAAGTCTTCATAAGGTCCTTCCCAGCGAGGTGACAGTGTGTGTTTTCTTCTAAAGACCTTGATGTACACCGGATCTCCTGGTCGAAAGGGATGGCAAGGCTTGTCAGAAGGTGGGGGCCACGCCTCTTTTACCTGTTGATGATATGCTTCAAGTATACTAGTTAATTTTTGTACATAACTAGTCATAGCATCAAATTGTTCACTTAAGTTCCCATAATATTCACTTAATCCAGGAATTGAAGGTTTAGAGACGCCAGTAAGCATCAGACGTCCAAAAACTATTTCAAAAGGAGTCAATACATGCCTCCTATTTGGAGTATTTCAAATCTTCATAAGGGCCAAGGGCAGAGCTTCTGGCCATTTAAGTCCAGTTTCTTGACAGACTTTTCCTAATCTTTTTATATCTAGATTTTTACGTTCCACTTGCCCTGATGACTGAGGGTGATATGGGGTATGAAATTTTAATGAGTACCCCAGAGTTTTTGCAAGCAAGTGGTTTATCTCTGCTGTAAAATGAGTTCCTTGGTCTGATTCAATCCATAAAGGAATGCCAAATCGAGGAATAACTTCAGGTATTAATTTCTTTACCACTCTTGTGGCATCTGCATGTCTGGTCGGATAGCGTTCCGTCCATCTGCACTAAACGTGCAGACAATAACCAAACAGTGAGAGTAGCCAAAGCTGAGGGCAAGTCTATAAAATCCCTTTGGAGTGCCGCAAAGGGCAGCGTGGGCCTGGGAGGACTTCCTGGGGCACACCGATTTCTCCCAGAAACTTGGTAAGATTTGCAGGTTGTGCACTGGGAGGTAATTTGGTCAGAAATTTTATGGATGCCACGGCAAAACCAATTGTCTTTTAGTTCCTTAACTATCCCCTGTTTGCACGTATGTCCCGTTTGGTGGGAGATAAGTGCAAGCCAAAAAGTCAAAGGGAGCTACTGGAAGTCCGTTTGGCCCAATGTATAATCCATCTGCTAATTGTTTGGCACCATTTTGTATCCAATTGTCTTTTTCAGATTGTGGGGCATTTGTCTGATAGTTAATAATATCAGTCAGAGATAAAGGAAGGTTTAAAAATTTGGTGGAAAACGGATAAGGGGGTCCATAGTGAGCTGCATGTTTAGCAGCTCTGTCAGCCCTGTCATTCCCTAAAGATATGACATCAGTCTCTTTAGTGTGGGCTGAACAATGAACAATGGCAATTTTAGAAGGAAAGTGAATAGCTTGTAATAAGGCTGCAATTAGGTGTCCATTAGCAATAGGAGTTCCTGCAGAAGTTAAGAATCCACGGGATTTCCAAATTGTGCCAACAGCGTGGTAGACTCCAAAAGCATATTTGGAGTCTGTGTAAATAGTGGCAGTTTTTCCTTTTGCTAATGTGCAGGCCCTAGTGAGAGCTATGAGTTCAGCAGCTTGGGCTGATTTTATGGTGGGCCAAGAATAAGCTTCAAGAGTTTCATGTGGGGAAACTATGGCCTAACCAGTTATTATGCTTCCCCAGAAATTTCGTTTACAGGAGCCGTCACAAAACAGAAGTAAGTCTGGATTGTCTAAAGGGATGTCTGAGAGATCCTCTCGTGGCTTCAAGACCATTTCTGTAATTGCAAGGCAATGATGTGGAATGGAGTGGGGCTCTCCATCATCAGGAAGGGGCAGTAAAATAGCTGGATTTAAAGTGTTGCAACGACGTAAGATGATGGAAGTGTTAGTTAAAAGAGCCTGCTCATAGGTGGTCTGTCGCCGTGTAGAGAGGTGTTGTGTCCTATGAACTTGCAAAATAGCTGACACAGAATGTGAAACGTAGAGGTGAATGGGAGAGCCTAATGTGAGAGTACTAGCTTTATCAATCAGGGTGGCAGCTGCAGCCACCACACGTAAGCATGGGGGCATACCTGATGCCACAGGATCTAGTTGGCATGAGAGATATGCTATAGGACGTCTTTGAGAGGCAAAAGATTGTCCTAGAATGCCTGCAGCAATTCCATTATTTTCATGACAGTATGGATGAAAAGTCTTGTCAAAATTAGGTAAGCCAAGAGCCGGAGGCGTGGACAAAGCTATTTTTAAGGCCTCAAAGGAATTTAATGCCTCTGAGGGCCAGGAAATAGGCTCTGGGGCGATATCTGGGAGAAGAGAATACAGAGGTTTAGCAAGGGCCGCAAAAATAGGAATCCATTGGCAGCAGTAACCAGCAGCTCCTAGAAATTTTCGTAGCTGTTTCTTTGTTTTGGGGAGAGGGATGGATAAAATTGACTCAAGGCGTTTGGGGGTTAGCTTTTGAATGCCTTGAGATATCTCATGCCCTAAGTAGGTGACAGTCATTTGCACCCACTGAAGTTTAGATCTGGAGGCTTTATGGCCTCGTTCAGCTAGGGCTTTCAGGAGAATGAGAGAATCGGTAAGAGACCCCTGCTTAGTTGGATTACAGAGTAAAAGGTCATCAACATATTGAACAAGAGTGGAGCCTTGAGTAAAGACTACAGAATCCAAGTCAGCTTTAAGGACCTGGGGAAATATTGAGGGGGACTCACAATATCCCTGAGGTATGCGAGTCCATGTTAATTGTCTCCCTTTGAAATGTAAATGCGAAAAGAAATTGTGAGTCAGGGTGCAATGGGATTGAAAAGAAAGCTGAGCAGAGGTCAACTACTGTAAACCAGACTGCATCAGCAGGTATTGAGGTCAGGATGACAGCTGGATTAGGGACCACAGGATGCCGAGGAATTACAAAAGAGTTTATGGCTCTGAGGTCTTGTACAAATCTGTAGATTTGGTTCCCGTGTGAGTCAAATTTGCCTTCCTTTTTTACTGGCAAGATTGGAGTGTTACAGGGTGAGGAAGTAAAAACTAGTACACCCTGTTGCAAAAGAGAGTCTATTATGGGTTCAGTTCCCCACTCGGCATCTCTAGAGAGGGTACTGGGCTACTGATGGAAACAGTTTATTCTTTTTCCAAGCAATGTGCATGGGTTCAGCACTAAGCAACAATCCTACCTCATTTGCATGTGCAGCCCAGAGACTAATTGGGACATCCTTTAAAGACTCATCCTCCTCAGAAGGATTTAAATCAGGATGAGTTTCCATCATGGGAAGTAGGAGACTTGGGGCTTGGTCAGAAGGCAAGGAGATAAAAACACCTTTTTCATTACAATGTATAGTGGCATTGAATTTACGTAAATCTCTGCCAAAGAGGTTTGCTGGTGAACAGTCAGAGACTAAAAAAGCATGATGAGTGTTAAGGGGTCCTAAAGATATTGGAGTGGGCTTAGATATGGGCAGTGAAATAGGCTGTCCAGAGACTCCAACAGCTTGAATAGAATCAGAGGTAACAGGTAGAGATAAATCCTTCGAACAGATAGTAGAGAGTGTCGCACCAGTGTCAATTAGGAAATCCAGTTCCCGATCCTCTATTTTAAGTTTAACTGTAGGCTCAGGGGTGCAACTGAGGATCGGCTGACCCCATGATTTGATGGAGAAATGCCCCTCAGGCGGAGAAAAACGAGCCTT
This sequence comes from Diceros bicornis minor, assembly GCF_020826845.1. NCBI lineage: Eukaryota > Metazoa > Chordata > Mammalia > Perissodactyla > Rhinocerotidae > Diceros > Diceros bicornis. The sequence goes on from NC_080740.1 coordinate 91,978,542, forward strand.
TTGGGGGTGCTGGCGCCAAGCGGGAACATTTTTTAAACTTTCCCTTCTCTTAAGAGTGGGACATACCCCTTTCCAATGCCCTGGTTTCTTGCAATACCTACAATTGTCCGAAGGCAAATAGGGAGACCTCTGAGTGGGCTTTAGTTTACTTTCAGGGTTGAATTTTTGCTTTCCAAAAGATTCACCTTGCAAAGCAAGAAGAGTTGTCTTTAATTCTCTTTTCCTTTTGCTTTCCTGCTGACAGTTTTCAAAGAATTGTGTAGCAGCCTCCATTATTACACTTAATGGTTGCCCTGCCCAACCAACCACACTGTTTTGAATTTGTTTCTTTATATCAGGAAGAAAATTTCCAACTGAAGCAGAAATTAGGAGATTCCTATGTTCTGGGGCTTCCGGATTTAATGCAGTGTGTCTTGGGAAAGTCTGAATAAACCGCTCAACAAAAGCTTTAGGATGTTCCCCCTGGTTCTGAGTGCATAATTCAATTTTTGACCAATTAACTTGAGGAGGAAAAGCCTCTAGAATCGCTCCTATTAAACCTTGAATATCAGCCTCTAGCTGTGCCACTTCCTGGTCATCTGCAGGAGGGCCTGGGAGAGGGTCTGGCCATCTATTTCCTCTACGAGGAGGGTTTTCTCCAGGGGGCCGTCTGGCCTGTCTGATAACTACAGTGTAGTCATGGGCTGGAAGAACGCCCCTTAGCAGCCAGTCAAGGTCTCTGTGGGTGGGGTTTTGAAGAGCCACTAATCTTTCTAATTCCTCTCTAAATTTAGTAGGGTCTTCTGACAATGGAGCAGGAGAATTGTATAATTTAATAGATCAGCTGCTGTCCAGGGGACATGAATTCTCTGCAGCAGAGGTCCAGGGTACATCCTCAATGGACACTGCATAGCAATGTCTGAAGCTGACAGAGCCTGATTACAGAGCCCTGGAAAGTAGGAGGAGTTGTAAGACACAGCAAAACGAACCTTCCTGTCCTTCCTGGGTGTTTCTACTAAATTTACTTCTTGGTTTTCAGCATTTACACAAGTCACCTGTACGCCCCTCGCTTGGAGGTCAAGCCTAAGCGCACCCTGTAAGTCTTCAACAGTGCGAGAAGTTAAAATAGGCAGCTGAATGCCCTTCAGAGAAGTTGGACTTCTGGGACCTAAGGGAACTGGCTGAGGAGGTGGCTGAGGAGCTAAGTCTTGAGGGGGAGGGTTTGGACCAGGGGCACAGAGATCCAAAAGATCTTCTGGGGAGTCAGGGACAGGGAGTTGGGGATATAAGGGAGTGTAGGAGGGAGGAGAAAGGGAATTTTCAGTAAATTTGCTTTCAATCTTTGTTCTAACTCTGACTTTTGTTCTTGCATTTTATTAAGAGATTCCCTAAGGCTAGCTGTTATATTTTTCTGGGTTTTGTTTTCAATTTGATCATCCCACAAATACCAATAAGGCAGCTGCTTGGGATGACAGCTCTTTAAAATATTTTCCAAATATAGAAGTGTTTCCAATTCAAAGGATCCATCGTCTGGCCATTGACGAGTAGGATCTTCATTTGTATATTTATTACAATAGTGACTCAATCCAATAAGCCCGTTTAAGGAAAGACCCAGAGGTAACTTTTCACACTTAGAATAAATCTTTACCACGGACGCAAGAGGTATCCCTGGTGAGGGCGCAGATAATGTAGCTTCCATGATCCACAGAATTCACTCCCAAAGATATTCAGAGAAAGTAAAGACCTTCGTTGCACAGGCGGTAAGAATGGTGTAGTGAAAACGGTGTCTCCAGTCTCCCACAATAGTGTGGGACGCCTCCAGTCACAGACCCAATAATCTGTGACACCGGGCAGGCACTACTGGAATGGGAGTTTTCTAGCACTAACAAGCAGTGAAGGTTAAGATGACAAAAGCCCTTATGGGCTGGCCCCTTTAAGAGAAACTCCCCTGAGAGCTTGGCACAGCCAGACAAAGGGACAGTTCAGAACCCCAGTCTACTCAACTGGCCACCAAGGTGCACCCCGATAAATGGACCTTCCGTATGGTGGAGACCAAGGAGAATATTCTCACTGGTCACAAAGCCAAGTTCTCAGGACACAAAACAAGACAGAAGGAAAAACCTCATCTGGTTTTTTTCTTATATGCACAATGACAGCTTTAGCCACGCCTTAGGTCTCTTAGAGCCAGAATAATACCTGGGGGGAGGTGCCGCAGGGTTGGGAACTGTGTGCTTTACAGAGTACCTCGTCGTTGCACAGATATTTTCTTGCAGTTGGCGGAGGACCTGTGTCATCTACCCCGTTCCGTGACCCAACTTACCCTTTCACGGGGAGTCTTCTGAAGGTGGAGAGCACCCTAATGGCTCTTAACTGCTTGACCCGTGCCCACCAAATTTGCGGCCTTTTTGGCTTCCAAGATGCCTTTGGCAATGGCTTTCACTTCATGTGCATGTTAACCCACAGCAAAGTTTGTCTAAATAGACGCCGGTCTGGTGAGACCCGCAAACTCACCAGTCTGTGGGGCCGGCCCAGACAGCAGGCTTATAGGGCCTATGCCTGCGTCCTACCCTATGATATTTCCTTCTTATGACACACGACACAAAAGACAGAGACAAAAGAGAAAAACAGAGACTATCCCTGGGAGGAAAGGGGATCAAGATTAAAACCAAGAGTACTCTACCAAATTGACCAGAGTCACTAAAAACACAAGAAACTAGTTTCCCAAATATTTTCTCCTGCCAATCTAAATTTAGAAAGAGAAAAAAATTCTCATCACTTGCTTCCACTGGACCCCGCAGATAGAGATTCCGGGAGGCTGATGTGGTAAGAAATCTTACCTTTTGCTGGCTTTCGTCAGGCGTTCCCGTATCTCATCATCTGCAGTAGTCCAGGGAGAAGGCAGTTCTTCCAGCCAGAGAAGGCAACTTGCCAGCCAGTGGGGATCCTGCCGACTACGCCAAAACTGTGGGGGAAGAAGGAGAATCCCTCTCTGCCCTTTCCCTTAAGGTTCTTACGGCTGGCCAAATAATTAACAAGACAGCAGGAGAAAATAATACCAAGTTTAATAACATGTATACATGGGAGAAACTCAGAAATGAGCAGCTCGTCCCTCTGTGTAAGCTGCTTGCTTAAGTATTGTAGCTAAAGGCGAGGAAGGTGTTGGGAGTGGGTAGTGGTTTGGGATTTCAGAGGGGAAGAAGACAATTCACATGGAGCTAGAAATGCAAATGTTTGTCTGACAACTCTTTTCAGGGCCACCTATAGAGAATGTGGCCATAGAGCGACAGAATTTTTGATAAGGGGGGCTTGGTGCCTTTCCTATTGTAACATCTATTTTACGTTATTATTACAGCCATCATGATGATAACTCCTTCCTGAAACAGATCTTTTGTTTTCAATTCTTTAGGCAGTTTGGGAGGAGAAACTCAAATGTTCTTTCTGAGTTTTCTGAGTCTTTATTGTCTTCAGCTGGAAATAATCCGCATACCAGAGTGGTGCTTCTTGGGGTGGCCTGCCCTGAGCACTATCAACATCATTCATTCTTCCATTTGTTCATCAACGCTAGTTGTTTATTGCACTTGGTGGGGGGAATGGGAAGGTGAAGAAGGACTTTTATGCCTAGAAGGGATTTTATAGTCAGGTGCAGGTCATGACATGAAAAAGCCCGTGGTCATGGTTCAGTAATATTTCCTTATACACACGGGCCTTGGTTGGGAGTTTCTGTAGGTGCATTCACAGGTGTAGAAATACTGGGTTTAAGGGTATGTGCTTCTTCAACTCTTCTAGATTTCCCCAGATTGCTCAGTAAATTAGTTGTTCCAAATTATATTCATAATTGATGCACATTCCTGTTACTTTACATTCTTGCTAAAATTTGGAACTGTCAGACTTTTAAAAATTAGCCCCAGTCCTGAGAAATGGTATCCCATGGTTTTAATTTGCATTTCCTTGTTTACTCGTGAAGTTGAATATCTTTTCATATGTTGATTATTTGTGTTCTGTGACTTACATATTCATATTCTTTGCCCATTTTTCTGTTATGGTTTATCTTTTTCTTATTCATTTGTAGGAGTTCTATATGTATTCAGGAATCGAATACTTTATCAGCTAATACGTATGTCAGTCTATAGCTTATCTTTTCTCTTTCTTTACTAACAGAAGTTCTTAATTAATGAAGTAAAATATATCAGTCCTGTCTTTGTGATCTTTATCTTTGTGCTTCCTGTGTCCTGTGTAAATCATCATCTCTAACTTAGATCTGTGAGAGAAGGGCTTGGTCTTGTTTGCTCTTGTATCCTCAGCACACCAGAGCCCCAGAGGTGTTTGTTGAAGAAAGCAGGACTTTATTTAGTATTTACTTTTATCTTTTTTTTCCAGATAAGTCTTGTCAGAGTTTTGCTTTTTTAATAGACTTTTTAATGAATAATGTTTGGCTTTGCTGATTCTTTCTATTTTGTCTTAATCTATTTCATTAATTTTTGCTCTTTGTCATTTCTTTCCTTTAACTTTTTTGGATTTTATTCTTTTTCTTTATTTTTAGTAGTAAATTTTATCAAAGTAATACATGCATTTAGTTTAATGAAACTACAATGTTTACTATGAAAAACAGTGGCCCCTTGTCCCCCCTTTTCCCCATTCTTTCTTCTTTGGAAGTAACCACTTTCTCTTCTTTTAGCTGATTATTTGGTATATTTGCTTCCACGTCTCCAAGTAACACGTTGGTAGTGCTACCTCTTGACTTTGCAGTTTTAGACATTACTTATGAATTCCTTCTATAGAAAGTGAGGATTAAACTCACCTCCCTAACTACTCATGCTTATTGCCTCCTCCACCCCCTGTCCTCCCAGAAGAGTAGTAGTGTAATTTTGGTCAGAGCAATAATCACTGTTTTACATTCTCAAACGCTATTCACAACTGATCCAGAGTAAATTATGACAACTTTTGCTTTCCTAAGCAATCTATTCCCCGAGTTCATTGGTTCTTAGGTTCATTTGTAATGAGCACTAATTTACTCTCAGCCCTTCTCTACCTATCTACATCTCAGGACTTTCAGATGATTCATCAGTCAGTCTGACAATTTCATTTTCCTGGAAAAGTCTCTTCTGGAGCCATCTGACCTGCTCCACTCTGGAATGGTTGGTGCCCAGCTGTCATCCTCCTGCGAATCCCCCCTCTCCTGGTCTGCGTATCCCATGTCGTTTTTTTCTTGGTTGACCCACTTCTTTTGGTGGCACACATCTTCCAGTAGCTTCCTAAGAAAGGATGCAAGGGAATACATTTTTTGCAACCTAATGTGTCTGTAAATGTCTTTTTTCTGCCCTGATACTCCTGGATAGTCTGACTAGATAGAATTCAGCACTAGAAATCTTCCTCTGGAATTTTCAAGACATTACTCCATTGTTTTCTGGACCTCAGTCTGCTGTTGAGAAATCCAAAATCATTCTGATTCTTCATCACTTGTAACCTGTTTTTCCTCTCTGAAAGCTGGCAGGATCTCCTCATTTACTCCCATGTTCCTAAGGTTCTCGGGGATGTACCCTGGTTCTGTATTTGTATCGTTGAGTCTTGGCCAGCCTGCAATTGAGCGTTTGGTGAGCCTTTCCATCTGAAATTCCTGCCCTTTGGTTCTAGGACATTTTCTTCTAGCATTGTTTGATTTCCACCTTTAGTTTTCTCTATTTTCTCTTCATGGAATGCTTGATATCTCCTGGACTGATCTTCTAATTTTATCTTTGTATTAAAATTTCCATCTTTATTCTTTTTTGTTGTACTTTTTGACAGTGTTCTTCAATTTTTTCTTCCAGTTCTTCTACTGAGATTTTTTAAATATTTTTAAATTACTTTTAATCTTTTAGCTGATTAACAATGCAATAAAATTCACCAATTTTAAGTGTAATATTTGATCAGTTTTGACAAATTTATACAGTTGTGTAACCATCACCAAATCAAGAAAAATAATATTTTTGTTATCCCTGAGAGTTCTCTCTTACCTCTTGGCAGTTGGTCCCCTCCCGCCTTCCCTGCCTGCTGATCCGCTTTTGTTGCTATGAGTTTACCTTCCCAGGACTTCATAGGAATGGGTTTATACAGTATGTGCTCTTTCGTGTCTGACTTCTTTCACTTGGCACATTATCTTTGAGACTCATCCTTGCTGTTTCATATGTCAGTAGTTCCTTACTGTTGCTGAGTAGCATCTGTTGTATGGCTATACCACTATCTGTTCATCTATTCATCTTTAATGAACATCTGAGTTGTTTTCAGGTTTTGGCTAAAGCTGCTATGAACATTCTGGTACAAGTGTGGAGGTATTTTTAGTTCATATGCTTTTTGTGAACATGTGTTTTCACTAAGGTAAATGCGTAGAAATAGGATTGCTGGGTTGTATACTAAATGTGTGTTTTAACTTTATAATAAACTGTTTTGCAGTGACCATTCCATTTTGCATTCCCACAGTGAGGTACTCGAGGTCCAGGTGTTTCTTGCTGCCCTGGTTAGGCCACCAGCACACTGCTGAGTAGCAGCTGTGAGAGGGGCCGTCCTGCCTTCTCCCCATCTTACAGGGAAGCATTCAGTCTTTCACCACTGAGACTGTCAGGTGTAGGTTTTGTTTAGATGCCCTTTACCAGGTGAGAAAGTTTATACCTTTTCCTGGTTTGATGAGAGTTTTAACATGAATGGATGTTTAATATTTGTCAAATGCTTTCCTGAATCCTTAAGATGATGTAATGTTATATAGTGTGTAATATAGTGAATTAATTAATATAGTGAATTACATTGATTGGTTTTAAAATATCAAATCAAATTTGCATTCCTGGAATATACTCAACTTAGTCTTGATTTGTTATCCTTTTTAAATATTACTGGGTTTAATTTGCTAGCATTTTGTTAAGAACTTTTGCATCAATTCTCATGAGGGATATTAGTCTGTAATTTTATTTCCTTGTAATATCTTTGCTTTTGGTATCAGAGTAATGTTAGTCTCATAAAATGAATTTGGAAGTTTCCCCTTCTATTTTCTAGGAAAATTTGTGTAGAATTGGTGTTATTTCTTCATTAAATGTTTGGTAGAACCAGTGAAGTCTTCTGGGCCAGGGGTTTTCCTTGTGGGAAGGTGTTAAACTACAAGTTCAATTCTGGCGGCTTTCTGCTCTTCAGTGGCCACAGATTTTAGCTGCCTCGGCCCCCCACACCCTGCTCTCTGTCACTTAGTTCACTGAGACTCCTGGGCTATTTTGTGTGCTCTGTGCACTGACCTGGACCTGCCTCCAAGGGCTCACCTAGGGCATCATTACCGGTTTGTTTCCCTTCTCCCAGGGGTCTCCCTCTTTCGCTGTCATTTATACAGGGCCTAAAAGCAGTTGTTTCTTTCTTTTTTTTTTTTCTGGTTTCCTAATTGTTTCAGGCAGGAATTCTCTATTGAGTTTTCAAGTTCTGCCATCATTTTTAATTTCCAAGAACTGTTGTTTCTCTGAATATTGCTCCAAATATTTCTAAATATTTATAAACTCTTATTCGTGTTTTACAGTTAAAATATTTTACCTCTAAAGATAACGATTTTCAAAAGCATTTTCTTCTCTCTTCATAGGCTCTGTGTTCTCAAATTTTCTCTTTGATTATTTTGTTATCTCTTTCTTATCTAGTAATTCCTTATCGTCTGCCCCACTCAACAGTGGGAGGACTGAAGTCCTTTTTGGAAGCTCTGTGTGGGTGGGTAAGTGGGGCTTGAGTCTTCAGCTGGCTCTCCTGCCACCCATGGCCCTGGTGCCTTCAGTCCAGAGCAGCTTTGATTTACTCTGTCCGGGAGAAAAAGCCTCCAACCTTTGCCAAGTTGGGAGAGGGAACTCCTCCAGCTCCTCTGAGTTGGGGAGGGATCTGGGGGCATACAGGCTTCATAACCTGACCTTAAACCACTCCTCCTTATTTTATCAGCCCCACACCCCTACTTCCAGATGTACCTGATGGTGCCAATTCTTGAAACTTTTGGTGATTTGGAAGGAAATTGAGTTCATTTCTGGTCCCTCCCGGAAACGAGGGGGTGACCTCTTGACTGCGTTGTATAGGGGCTTGGATCATACTATTGCATGCCTCGCTTGAACCCGTATGGTTGTATACTTTAGAACCATACCATTTTTTTTTAATGTGGGCCAATGCAGCTAGGGGTGTGGCTCCTTAATTCAGCCCACCCTGAAGTGACCTGGGCCCTGTGTGCCCATCCCGAGCCTGCTCTGTCACATGACAGTTTCGGTGCGTCCAGTCTTTCCACACCTCAGGTGCTCTTCAGTGTGGAAAAACCAGGGTGCATTTGCCTCCCCTCTTGAGAAACAGTTAGATGAATGATATCCTATAACATAAAACATTAAGAAGACAAATATTCTCTAGAACTCACAGATGATGTGTTTTTATGATCACAATCAAGAGAAGGCTTTACTAGACATGGCTATCCAATAGCTGCTAGAAGAGAAAGCTAGCAATTGGTTATTTTTATTGAGCCAAATTATTATTTTTGAAAGCCATCTCCTAGATTTTTTAAAGTAAACATTTTTTTACTTTAAATTTTAAAGTAATACTAACACAGAAAAGTACACAAATCATAAGTGTACAACTCAGCAAATTTTTACAGTGTAAATACATCTGTATAATCAGCACCTATATCAAGAACTAGAATGTTACCAGCATCCCAGAAACCTCCATCCCCTCCGTTTCTTTTGTCCTACAGATAACTACTACCCTGACTGTAGCTTTGTTTTGCCTATTTTTAAACTTTATATAACTGGAATCATACAGTGTACTTTTCCGTGTCTGGCTTCTTTCCTTCGACAGTGTGTTTGAGATTCATCCATGTTGTCACGTGTAGCAATAGTTGGTTCGTTTCATTGATGTACAATGTTTCCCTGTGTAAACCTACCACTACTTGTACGTTCTACTGTTGCTAGACGTTTGGTTTATTTCTAGCTTGAGCCTATCGTGAATAGTACTGCTATGAACATTCTTGTAGGTCTTTTAGAGAATGTATATATACATTTCTCTTGAGTATGTAGCTAGGAGTACTTTGTTCATGAATTGGCAAGCTTTGGTAGACACTGCCAAATAGTTTTCCAAAGTGGTCATAATAGATTATACACCAGCCAGCAGGATATGAGAGTTCCATATTCTCTTATATACTTAGTATTGTTATTTTTTTTTAATTTTCACCATTTTAGAGGATATATGAACTATCTTACATCTCAACTTATAGCTGGTGAAGTTAATCATCTTTTTAATTTTTATTAGTCATTTAAATATCCCTCTTTTGTTAAGTATATGTCTTTCCCCCATTTTCTACTTAGTTGTCTAATCTTTTCTTATTGATTTGTAGATTGTATATTTGGGATTTGAGTCCTCTGTCATATAGATATATGTATTGCAAACATTGTTTCCCACTCTGGATAATGGTGTCATTTGATAAACAGAAGTTCTAAAATTTTAAGATAGTACAATTAATCAGAGTTTTTTTTCCCCTTGTGGTTAATGCTTTTTGTGTCCTACCTAAGACATCAAGGCCATGAAGATCTTCTGTGTTTTCCTCCAGCAGCTTCATTCTTTTGTCTTTCATACTTAGGTCTACAGTTCACACAGAAGATTCATTATTCATTGTTTCCCCTATGGTATCCAGTTGACCCAGGATCGTTTGCTGAGAAGACTGTCTTTTCCCCATTGTACTGCAGTGACATCGCACCTTTGTCATACATAAGGTGACTGTGCGTGCGTGGGTCTGATTCTGGTTCTACGGTCTGTTCCGTAGGTCTGTCTGTGTACAGGTCTGTTTCTGGACTCTGTTCTCTTTCATTCTTGTTGTCTAATCTTGTGCCAATACAATACTGTTTTAGTTACTCCAACATTATAATGAGTTACTATTGATGATATAAGTCCTTCAGCTTTGTTCTTTTCTTTGCCTTTAGAATTTTAATAATTTTATTTATTTATTTTTTCCCCCAAAGCCCCAGTAGATAGTTGTATGTCATAGCTGCACATCCTTCTAGTTGCTGTACGTGGGACGCAGCCTCAGCATGGCCGGAGAAGCGGTGCGTCGGTGCGCGCCCGGGATCCGAACCCGGGCTGCCAGCAGCAGAGAGCGCGCACTTAACCACTAAGCCACGGGGCCGGCCCTGCCTTTAGAATTTTAGAATTGGCTATTCAATTTCCAAAAAATTCCTGCTGGGATTTTGATAAGAGTTGGCCTGAATCTGTAGATTAATTGGGGAGAATTGAGAGTATTCCATTCTATGAACATAGTCTACCCCTACATTTGTTTAGGTTTTCTTTAATTTCTCTGGAATTTTTTTGTAATTTTGTGTGTGCAGTTCTCACACATCTTTCATAGCATTATATTTATTTCTAACTATTTGTTGTTTTTGATGCAATTATAAATATCTTTTGAAAGTTTCGTTTTCCAATTATTTGTTGCTGGTATATGGCTAGACTATTGGTTTTTATATTGCTCTTGTGTCCAGCAACTTCACTGAATTCCCTTATTAATTCTAATAGATTGTCCAGAGTATTTTGCATTTTTATATGAACATACTCGTATTATCTGAGAATAATGACATTTTTATTTCTTCCTTTCCAAACTTTTATTTTTTGGTTCTTAACCTTGTACTGGTTAAGACTTCTGTTACAGTGTTCAATAGAAATAGTGGCAGCAGACATGTTTATTTCATTTCAGTCTGAGGGGAATGTTTTCAGTATTTCACAATTAACTGTGATGTTTGGTGTAGATTTTTTGTGCATATTCTTTTATCAGATTAAAGAAGTTCTGTTCTACTCCTACTTTGCTATGAATTTTTATCATGACTGGGTGTTGAATTGGGTCAGATGCCTTTTCAGCATCTATTGAAATAATGATGTGGTTTTTTTCCTTTATTTCGTTAATGTGATGAATAACATTGAGTGATTGAAATGTGAGAACAACCTTGAATTTCAACTTATTTGTGATGTATTATCCTTTTTTATGGCACTGTATTCCTTTTGCTAATATTTTGTTTAGGAATTTTGCATCTGTGTTCATGCAAGAGAATGGTCTGTGATTTTATATCTTTTTAATTGTCCTTATCAGATTCTGGTAGGTTGTGCTAACTTCATAAAACCAGATGGAAATGTTCCCTTTTTTCAGTGCTCTGAAAGAGCTTGGTAAGACTGGTGTTATTTCTTCCTTAAATATTCAGAAGAATTCACTAGTGAGGCCATCTCTGCCTGGAAATTTCTTTGTGAGAAAGTTTTAAATTGAAGATTAAATTTATTTATTAGATATAGGACCATTCAGGTTTTCTGTTTCTTCTTGTGTCTGTTTTGGTACATTGTACCTTTCTAGGAACTGGAGCCTTTTGTCTAAACTGTCAAATTTATTGCTATAAAGTTTCCTCATTATGTTGTTATTTTATAAATCTCTGGAATCTGTGCTGACGTCACCTTTATCATTCTTGACATTGGTGATATGTGCCTTCTCTCTTCTTTTGATTAGTCTTTCTAGAGGTCTGTCAGTTTTTTATTAAGTTACTAATTTCTGTTATCTTTATTATTTCTTTCCTTCTCTTTTGGGTTTAATTTACTATTTTTCTAATTTCTTGAGATTGATAATCAATATAGACAGGTAGATGGTTGTACATTTCCTTCTAAACATGGCTGTAGCTACATCCTATAAGTTCCATTTCATGTTTTTATTATCATTTAGTTTAAAATATTTTCTAATTCTCGTTGTGATTTCTTCTTTGATCTATTAGTTATTTAGAAATGTATTGCTTAATTTAGAAATACCTGTGGATTTTCTAATTATCTTTTTGGTATTTTGATGTTCATTTCTGGCTTAATTCCACAGAGTTCAGAGAACATGTTCGGAATGATCTCAGCCTGTGAGATGTGTTCATACTGCTTCATGGCCCAGTATGTGATCAGTCTTGGTAAATGTTCTGTATACACTTAAATATAATGTGTATTCTGTCATTGTTGAATATAGTGTTCAAAGTATATCAGTGAAGTCAAGTTTTTTTTTCAGGTTGTTGAGATCAATCCCTGTTCTTTTTTTTTTTTTTTTTTTTTTTGGTGAGGAAGATCAGCCCTGAGCTAACATCCATGCCAATCCTCCTCTTTTTTTGCTGAGGAAGACTGGCCCTGAGCTAACATCTATTGCCAATCCTCCTCCTTTTTTTTTCCCCCTTTTTCTCCCCAAAGACCTAGTAAATAGTTGTAAACTGTTATAGTTGCACATCCTTCTAGTTGCTGTATGTGGGACCCGGCCTCAGCATGGGCAGAGAAGCGGTGCACCGGTGTGCGCCCGGGACCTGAACTCTGCCAGTAGCAGAGCGCGCAGCGCTTAACCACTAAGCCACGGGGCCAGCCCTCAATCCTTATTCTTAATGGTGTGATTACTGAGTTATTGAGAGTGGTATGTGAACATATCTCACAGATGTAGATTTGTTACAAGTTCTTGAAGAATTTACCGTTTTGTCAATATGAAATATCTTAAAGTCTATTTTCTCTAATATTGTGAGATTTGTCTGATATTAGTTTAGGTATACCAGCTTTCTTGTGGTTAGTGTTTATATGGTAAATCCTTTTCCATTCTTTTGTTTTCTATATTTCTATATTTCTGTGTCTATATTTTCGGTGTTTCTCTAAGTGGCATTTAGTTGTATTTTTTTTTCCAGTCTCACAATCTTAGTTTTTTAATAAGATAATTTAGACCAGTTACTAATATGTATGGGATTGGACATCTACTATTTATTTTCTATTTAAAAAATAGAAAATCTGCTTTAAATACCTTTTTGTCTTCTATCTTACCTTCTCTTGAATTAACTGTTTTTAGCATTCCTTTTTTTTTTTTTTTTTGTGAGGAAGATCAGCCCTGAGCTAACATCCATGCCAATCCTCCTCTTTTTGCTGAGGAAGACTGGCCCTGGGCTAACATCTGTGCCCATCTTCTTCCACTTTATATGGGACGCCACCACAGCATGGCCTGACAAGCAGTGCATCGGTGTGCATCCGGGATCCGAATCCTGGCTGCCAGCAGCAGAGTGTGCGCACTTAACCACCCCAGGGCTGGCCCCGTTTATATACTTTCTTTAACTAGTCTTTTATAGGTAAGTCTAATAAGTAAAACCAGCTTATTACTATCCAAAATAAATTTTTACTTTTAATTCCCAGACAATGCTAGTACCTTAAAACATTGACTCCATTTTCTTCCTTCCACCTTTTGTGTTATTTTTGCTATGTATTTTAGTTAACATATGTGTTTTCAACATCTCAAGACATTATAATTATTGTCTTGTGCCAAAATATTTTCATGTACCCACATATTGACTCTTTCTGTTGCTTTTCGTTCCTTCTTACATTTCCACCTGGGATTATTTTTCTTCTGCCTGGAGCACTCTTGTTATTGTTCCTTTTAATATGGGTCTTCTGGTGACACAATCTGTTTTTGTTCGTATGGAAATATCTATTTCATATTCACTTTTTAGGGATATTTTCTTTCTGTTGAATTGTAGTTTGGCAATTACATTCTTTCAACACTTCAGATGTTACTTCATTGTCTTCTGGCTTCCATTGTTTTTGTTGAAAAGACAACTGTCAGTCTTATTTTTCCTCCTTTAAAGGTAATGTATTCTTCTCTCTCAAGGAACTTTCAAGATAGTCTTAGGTTTTCATTGGTTTTACTGTGATGTGCCTAGGTGGATTTTCTTTGTGTTTATTCTGCTTGAAGTCTAGACTGCTTCTCAAATTCATTTTTAGCCTTTTTTTTTCAAATAATGTTTTTGCCCCATTCTTTTCTTCCTCCCATTCCAGAACTCCAGTCACACATATGTTCTACCTTTTCACTATGACTTATACGTCTCTTTTTAAATTTTTTTCCTCCAAGTTTTACCATGGATATTTTCTGCTTATGTGTTTTTCTGGTTCACTATTCTTCTCTTCTGCTATGTCCAGTATACTGTTAAATCAATCTATTGAGTTCTTAATTTCAATTATTATATTTTTCAGTTCTAGAATTTTCATTTGATTCTTTGTTTCCAATCCACCGTTGAAATTCTCATTCTTATCTGTTTTATTGAACATATTAATTATACTTATTATAAAATCCGTGTCTGATAACTTTGGTATCTCAGTTCTGTGGGTCCTGCTCTATTATCTGTTTTTTCTCTTGATTCAGTTTCTTAGTACTCCTGGTGCTTTTGGATTGAATCCCTTATGTGTGACATATATGTGAAGGAGTGAAGAGGCTCTGGATGATGCTGTATTCCTCCAGAGAAGAGTTACCTCCTCCTCTGGTGGGCAGCTAGAGTGCACGCAAACCACCTTAATCTCACTAGTGACTTGTTGGCTGGAGACTGGGTTGCAGAGTTTGTAAAGCTTTGCCCTTCTCTTGTTTGCCCTTACTGCTAGGTTGTCGCCTTCCAGGAGTCCCAACGGAGAGCATCACATTTCCTGTGACCACTACCCTCCTTCTTTAGAGAGTCCTGAACTCCAAATTTTGGCTTCACAGTAGCATGAGGCTATAGAAAATTCTAAATTTCTGCTTAGCTTTAGTCTCTTGCCCTGAGAAGCATAAGAATTCAGCAAATTCTATGAGGAAAAAGCCACTAAGTGTTGGGATCACCTCTCTGTGCTTCCCTTCTCTCCCAAATGTTAGCCTGTCAAGTTGGCCTCAAGTGACATCTCATGCCTTTAGACAGAATTTTTTTTTTTTTTTTTAATTCAGATTTTCCTATGTTTTCTGCAAGAATGTTGGTTTGCCACAGGCTACTTTGTCAGGTCCAGAAGTGAAAGTCAGTCCTTAAGATTTTCAGGTTTGGCAGTACTGGTGTATTTGACCATTCTTTATTCTGAGCAAGGATATATTATTCTGAGCTCACCAGAATTTTAGCCTTAAAATACACCTATTTGTCTTTCTTATTCAGATAAATAAAGGAGATTAGTTTTTTGATGGTAGCTCTTTGTAGATTTTCTGGAGTAAGTAGGAAAAAAAGTGATGAAGGAGGCTTGTTCTTGATAGGATTTCCCAGGAACCTCTGCATCATCTGTATTTAGTATCTAGTCCTTATCATTGCATTTCCTAGTACAAAGTCTTAAAAGACTTGACATAAAAGGCAGATATTCACTAAAAATAGAGATGCCCTATGATCCAGCCATCCCACTACTGGGAATCTATCCAACGAACCTGAAATCAACAATCCAAAGAGGCTTATGCACCCCTATGTTCATTGCAGCATTATTCACCATAGCCAAGAAGTGGAAGCAACCTAAGTGTCCCTCGACTGATGATTGGATTAGCAAAATGTGGTATATATATACAATGGAATACTACTCAGCCATAAAAAAGACAAAATTGTCCCATTTGCAACAACATGGATGGGCCTGGAGCGTATTATGTTAAGTGAAATAAGCCAGAAAGAGAAAGACAAACACTGTATGATCTCACTCATATGTGGAATATAAAGCAACACATGGACAGAGAAAACTGGACTGTGGTTACCAGGGGCAGTGGGGGTGGGGGGTGGGCACAAGGGGTGAAGGGAGTCATATATATGGTGATGGACAAACAAAAATGTACAACCCAAAAATTTCACAATGTTAGAAACCATTAAAACATTAATAAAAAAAAAAAAGGCAGATATTCACAAATACATATGGAAAACTGATGTGCAATTCAGAACTCTACTTCTTAACATCGAGGTACCCAGGAAACCAAGTGAGACAGTTGTCGAGTAAATGTGGAATTTGTGTGTGGGGAGAGGAGTCATTTTGTCAGATAATTCATGGGACTATGGCTCCTAGCCCAGTAGAAGAGTCCGATTTCTGGTGACTAGTGGAGTCCTTTCCCCAGATTCAGGGCCTCTCCCTCCTAGACATGCTGGGTATATCCTGGCAGGTTTGCTGCTTTCTTCCTGATTTTCTGTTTTCACGTATATGTCCTCACAGTACATTTTCCTCATATGGATGTCACATTATTCATGTAGATTTGAAGACATTGCTTTCTCACCAGTAGCAGGAGGTCCTAATATTGTTAGTAGATATGAGTGTTTCACATAGCCTTTACAATAGCCTTTTTATTATCCACCTGACTGCTAAAATGAGTATAAAATATAAAAATGTTGGTTTCCAGTTAGTCTGGAACTGAATTTTTTTCTACCAAGTGTTGACCTCTAGTTTCAATGGTTTCTTAAGGCCATATCTGGGCTACTTTAAAGACCATATCACTAAAATAAACAAGGTACATTTTTTCTTATCTGTTAGCACAGTGTGGTCTGAATAGATTTTTTTTGAGGCTTAGGAAGTCAGGTAACTTCTCTGTAATCACAAAGAGAATAAGTATTGTACTCAGGATCCCATCCAGGCCTGTGACTTCTGCACTCAAGCTCTCGAGGTCTCCTGCTTTATACATTATGCATTAGTTCACCCCCTTCATGCCATGTCCTCTGTTCACATCTCCTCTCCTTTCGTTTGTTATCTTCACTTCAAGAAATCTTCAAAACTGAAACCTCTTGGTTAACATTATAAACAGGCTCATCTTCTTATCCCAACTAGAAATTTTACTAGGATAAAACAGACATTTTTATTTTTGGTATCTTTCAGACTGGATGACTATGCTTGTGAGTAAGAAATCTACTCTCAAGGCAGATATTCCTGGAGAAGAATTGGATCAGTGGATTATAAAGGAAAGATTCACTAGAGATAGTAACTGGAAATATGACAGCCTGTCGGAATGGCAGCATGGAGGCCAGGAGATAAAGTTGCAGCAAGTGGTACCCTCTCACCAGAAAACCTCATCTGTGGTTAGGGACCAGGAATGTGATGAATCTGGGAAGCAGCACACCATGAGTTCATCTTTCGTTCAAAGTCAGGGATTTCAATCTAGCAAAAAAGCCTTTGAGTGTAGTGAGTGTGGAAAAGTCTTCACTAAAAGTTCAACCCTTAATAAACATCAGAAAATTCATACTGAAAGACTTAATGCAAATCAGAAAACTCTTATTAAAGAGAAACGATATGAATGTAGAGAATGTGGGAAAGCCTTTCACCAGAGTACACACCTTATCCATCACCAAAGAATTCACACTGGTGAGAAACCATATGAATGTAAAGAATGTGGCAAGGCCTTCTCAGTGAGCTCCTCGCTTACTTATCATCAGAAAATTCATACTGGAGAGAAACCTTTCGAATGCAACTTATGTGGAAAAGCTTTTATCCGAAACATACACCTTGCCCACCATCATAGAATACATACTGGAGAGAAACCTTTTAAATGCAACATATGTGACAAAGCCTTTGTATGCAGGGCACATCTTACCAAACACCAGAATATTCACAGTGGAGAGAAACCCTATAAATGTAATGAATGTGGGAAAGCCTTCAATCAGAGTACAAGTTTTCTTCAGCATCAGAGAATTCACACTGGAGAGAAGCCCTTTGAATGTAATGAGTGTGGAAAGGCCTTCAGAGTGAACTCTTCCCTTACTGAACATCAGAGAATTCATACTGGAGAGAAACCTTATAAGTGTAGCGAATGTGGGAAAGCTTTCAGGGATAATTCATCCTTTGCTCGACATCGGAAAATTCATACTGGAGAGAAACCTTACAGATGTGGTTTGTGTGAGAAAGCCTTCAGGGACCAATCAGCCCTAGCCCAGCATCAGAGAATTCACACTGGGGAAAAACCCTACACGTGTAACATATGTGAGAAAGCCTTCAGTGACCACTCAGCCCTTACTCAACATAAGAGAATTCATACGAGAGAAAAACCCTACAAATGTAAGATCTGTGGGAAAGCCTTTATCCGAAGCACACACCTTACTCAACATCAGAGGATTCACACAGGAGAGAAACCCTATAAATGTAATAAATGTGGGAAAGCTTTCAACCAGACTGCCAACCTCATTCAGCATCAGAGGCATCATATTGGAGAAAAGTGATGTGACTGCAGTTTAGATGGAGAAGCTTTGAGACTGAATATATTAGGTATTTAATGTAAGAGAATCCATTCTAGAGAAGAACTATGAACGCTTACCTGGAGATAGTCATTTTATTTACTGAGAGTCAACCTTCACAATATTGTGGGTTTTCACAATTTAGGAATGGCAAACACGCCATAATTCAGTACAGCCTCAACTGAACAGCAGTACTGTTTAATTAGTTTGAATTACCAAGTATCAGAATCAAAATGGAGCTTCATTAACAACCTAGAAAATGGTTTATCAAATTTACATTTTAACTATTAAGACAAATTATAAAGTTGTAAAAATTAAAGTTGAGATGCAAAGGAACAAAAAAGTAAGAAAATGGTCTACAAGGGTTTTACTCTACTTGATTCTCTCATATAAGAGGGTTTCCACCTTCAGTAGAACCCTTTGTTCTCCTCACCCACACTCCTGACACCCAGTGTAAAGAAGTGCAGTCACCCATGGTCTGCTCAGGACTTACATAAGTTATTCTCCCGACCTTCAGCTTCAAGCCGTCTGTTGTCAGATCTCCCTGGTCTATGTGTCCACTGCTTCTCACCTGTATTCTCCTCTGGGACAATTCATTTGAATGGCATGTCCCTCTTTTGGTTTAGCAACTCCTAAGTGGTAACATTGTGTCATTATTACTACCCCATTTGCCCTTGGGGAGTGTGGTGATCTCATCTCATATACAGTCCATGATTCTGGATATTGCAGCCAAACTCTGCTTTCATAACTTGGGACCTCTGTCTGGGAGGCAGAGGTTGATTAAAATTCTTGAGTTACCTAGTTCCTCTGGGCCTCAGCTCGACTCTGACCCTGGGGTGATACCTAAAGTAGGGGTTTAGTCTGTGTGGACATTACCCTCCGTTTCTGCACTGCATTCACTCTACACACAGCAGACAGGCGTGCTCAGCTTCAGGTGTGATGATCCCAACCACCTAGTGGTGTCCTAGGCCACCTCCACTTCTGTGACTTGCCATTTCCTGATGTGCAACTGACATGAAAGGTTGGAGTCCCAAGGCCCGTTCTCAGAAGGCTCTGACCTACTCTTTCCCTCAGCTGGGCAGTCCTCTGTGTCCACAGCATTAAAGTGTATTTGTTGCTCCCAGAATATTGAACTGCTGCATCCTGGTCCTTGCCCTGCTTTTGTCCAGTTTTCTGAAGGTATTAATTCTATGTTCACAAGAAAAGCAGAGAGCTTTGAATTTCTGCTTTTGCATTTGAAAGTGGCCATTTCCTCTCCTCCAGCTAGGTATTCCACTACTTAAAAACTATCCCGTCCTGACAGTGGTGGGCAACATGTTGAGTAATTCCACGGGTCAAGAAGTGGTCAACAGCACTGTGACATTCTCTGGCAGGGGCAGTGTCCATGCCCAGAAGTTTGAGTGAGACTCTAGTCCTGCAGGTACAGTTCTTTCACCGTCTTTAGTCCTTCAGTGCTTTCAATGGAAATCACAGATAAAATAACGTCTGTGTGCCTTCACACATAGCCTCTGGTGGCACTCTCCCCTTCCCCTCCACAAACAGTGGGGAGGCCGCACTACTGCAGGCTGGAACACACCACCTAATGAAGCTGGAAGAGAAAGTAAACTATCATTCTGGGAGGTGAAGTGGCAGGTCTGATCTGTGGAAGTGCTGTCCATCAGGTTGGGCAGTCTGCTTGCTCCTACAAATGCTGCATCTCAGCTCCAAGTTACAGAAGAGGATATTCTGTATCATGATGGAATCAGTGAACTCCAGAGTGAGTATAGACTTGGAAGCTTCCAGCATCTTTAAAGCCCAAAGTCCTTAAATTCGTCTGCCACCTAATAAAGGCCACTTGTGTGGGCAGGCATCTCCTGTTAGGTGATCAGCAACTTAGACTTTCTCCCCTGTTGCACAGGTGAAGCAGCCTTTCAAGAGGTTCCTTGGGACTGTCTGTGCCCCGAGCCCACACGTGTTCATCTGCAGCCTCACAGCTGACAAGCCCAGCTTCCACAGTAAACTTGAGAAGCTGCTCACTGCTACAGATACCTGCCTTCAGTACTATCCATGTGGCCTGCCTGGTCCCACCCATCACCCTCTCACCTTGAGTCCCTGAGAAACACGTTTCTAAGCCAAGTTGTGGTTCATTTTGTTTGTTTTTAATAAGAGCTATTGCCACTTGGTCTGTGCCTGCAGTTGAGCTGGGCCAAGACCTGCTGCCACTGGAAGGGCCTCATTCACCCCAGTGAGAGCTCCAGGAGCTGTTCCTCCCCCAGAGTCAGTGCAGGCCGAAGGCCCTCCATCCAAGATTGCAGTTCATGTCCCTGAGCCCACCTCCAGTCAGGCTTGAGTCTTCATGGAAGGAGACCTCTGAGATGCCGATTCACTCATCCCTGTCTGGGGAGGCAAAAAGTAAACAAACGACCTACTAGATGATCCTGGGCCAACCTGGATACATTCATGGTAATGCTGTTGGAGCAGGCAGTTAGCAGTGGCTTTATGATATTCTGCCGTATGATTAGCACCTTATTGTGTGACCTTCTCATCTGAGGGCATCAGCATTCTCCTGGGTGCTATTCTGTACTTTTCTAATGTGAAGTGGTATGGCTCTCTGCCTGGGCAGTCTGACCTGCCCCAGCATCGCCTTTGGCTCACCCCTAAAAGTACGTTCTTGAAAACCCTGAAATAGAGATCCTCAGCCACCTTCTCTTCTGCCAACTGATCTGCATGGTGTTAGGCAAGATTTCAGCAATTACTGGGAGGGACTTTAGCCCATCCTCAGCCATGTTAATCCTAAGACATCCAGAGATTTCTAGGAAAAGCCGTTCATTGCATACCTCACTTTTCTAATCTTACTGATTGACCACGTAGACACTGACTGTGACAGAAGGTGGGGACCACTGTTTGGGACCCTTTAGGGTTACAGAGTTTACAAGCTGGTAATGTGCCATCCTCAGCACATCCAGCCGACGCCTCACTCCTTCCTACCCCACACAGTGCACAGACTTGCCAGCATACCCACAACTATGCCATCTCAAGATGACAAATCTGTGTGTGGCAGAGGAACTGCTGAACTTCTGTGCGAGCCAGTCTCCTCACCTGCCTCTCTGGACTAAAGGGAAAACTATGAGCTGGAGAAGCAGACCTGGGACCCACGTCCCACGTCAGAGCTCTCCTGGCATACTTTGGAATTGCCCAGTGGGCAAAGCCACTGGAGGTACCAGTCCCACTCTGCCCAGAGGAAGGGTTTGAGTATAGGATTAGCATCTTGGCTTTGTCATATTCTTCAATGCCTGCGGGCTCCCATGAACAGCCACTGAAACCGTCTCCTCTTGAGGAAAAAAAAAATTGCTCCACATTTCCCCTCTCAAGTCCCTCGAGTCCCTCTCTCCCGTCAGGTCTTCCTCATCTCCAGCTGATTGGTTTTGCACCTAGGTTCTCCCCGTCCACCTGAGTTTGCCCAGCTTTGACAGCAGCATCGCCCTGAGATGGTGCCTCCTTCCGTATCCAGTAACTGCTTTTACAGTGGCACCTTGACCCTGCAGCAGACTCGGGCTTCCAGATTACTGTGCCTGAGCTGCAGTCTTGGAAAAAAATAGCCCTAAACTGCATGCATGCCTTTGGTTGAGAAAACAATTCCCCTAACCATGAATTTAATCCAAGAGTGGGCAGCCTCCAGCTGTCTGATTGCGCTCCTTTCCTTCCTGTTGCCTTTGCACCTTTCACTGCCCTCCCGTGTACTGCTGGACTAGCCTGCAGGACCACATGGAGACAAAAGACGCCTGCCCTACTCCATCCTGCAGTGGGAGGTTTCCCAGCTTCTTGGCCCACCTCAACTTCTGCTAAATATATTTTTGGTAATATTTTTACTTTTAATATTTTTATACCAGTTTATGAAGGGAAAAAAATACAAGGCTTGATTGTTTGCCATCACTTGAGGACTTCTCAGTTGTGCTAATGCTTCTCTGCAAGTGCCAAGATTTGGTCGCCCAGATGCACCCCTTCTTGTTCTGTGTGTTACCCTGCACGCCACACATCACTGTCCTTAAAAAATTGTTGCCATAAGAATTATTCATCAGTGTGTCTTTCTGAAAATCAGAAAAGTACCTGGTGTTCTAAGATGTACAAGTTGCATTTGTGTTGCCTGCTTATCTAATTAGCTGTCACTAAGACGTGGCCAGAGTGGTGCTTACAAGTGTTTTTAGCTTTTTATGGCCAGTCTGGTCCTGGCTCTCCACAATGACCATCCAAACCTACCTGGCCCAGAAAGCCTACTGTTCAGGCTGTGGGATGTAAAGAGCTATACCCCCATCACTGGGAATAACAGCTAACGTCTGAGGGCATACTCTGTGCCAGGTACTGTTGTAAGCACTCTGCATGTATTAACTCACTTAACCCTCACACTTATGTGAGACTGCCATCCCCACTTGAAGGTGGAAGAAAGAGGTTTAGAAACGTCAGAAGTCGCACAGCTGGTAAATGGTGAATCGAGGACTTGACCCAGGTGGTGTAGCTCCAGGGCACACACTGCTGCACTTGGCACCTCTATGACACATTCTGGGCCACCCTAGAGAGCCACCTGGCTCCAGGCGCTGGGTGCGGCTGCTGTGGCTGTCGGCAGGTGGGAGATTATGTAGCAAGTCCCCAGTCTTACACCCGTGCTCTGGGCATGGTTTTCCATGTGCACTTCTTCCACAAGAAGACCTTTCTTCAGCCCCGAGTTGGCAGGGTGGGAAGAGTTCAGGTTGCTCTTCCAACGCGAGGGTGCAGGACCATGAGTTCACGGACTCATATCTGAGTCCTGGACATCTCATGGGCACAGCCTGTGATAACCATGGCCAGTCCTGAACCCAGACCCAATGAGAGAGTTACTAGGAATGCCCCTTCTGGAGGTGTCCCTAAAGAGGAAAGCTGAGGCTAGCAGCCAGAGGAACGTAAAGGGCCATAGCCATTGACTTAATAACTTCTGCCAATCATAGTATACGTGGTTATAGATGCATGTAGTTACTGCTTCCGTGACCCTTAAATGGGGAAGACAGGTATTATAAAAGGACATAGAAAGAATTAGCAAATAATTGTAGTATATGCAATGAGGCAATAGAATGGATACTCTGAATCAGAGTTCAGGGGCCCAGCTTTAGATTGTGTGGTTGGAGCAGGCCTCACTGAGGAATTAACTGGTGACAAGAGATACAAAGGATAGATGAGAGAGACAGGCAGAGAGGTGTGGGTGATCTAGACAGAGTGAACAGGATGTGGGAAAGCTCAGAGGCAGGAACTAGCTTGGGCTGGTTTAAAAAGGTGTGAGTGGAGCCCAGAGAGTCGGGACCCAGGTGAGCAAGATGAGGGTCAGTAGGAAGGCCAGGTCAGCACGGGCGGTGAGCTTTGGTGACACTCTATGCACCGAGGAAGCTATTCCAGGTTTCAAATTTTGTATTTCAAACTTCCAAGCTACAGATAGTTTCTATTGATATATAAATTTTACTAGAGCATAAAAGGTGGAAAAATTTCCAATTAATTCTTTCCCAATTAATTTCCCTTGCAGTGAATAAGAAATTCCAAAGTTGGAAAAAACTGTTTAACCACCTAAAGTTCAATTACTAATTTATTTCGCTAATATACCTCAACCAAGATAACAAGGTTGCTGTCTGACACAAATGTTACCTAATGCTATTTTATAATTTCTAGCCATTGTGATAAGAAAAATAAAGGAGTTATAAACATTTACTCGCGGGGATAAGCCAGATTCCCCCTGGTGAATTGCCCCAGGCTCATCACCAATCTTTCTGGTCCCCTGCAGTCCATCTCCCACTCCAGCCACCACTGACCTGTCCACCCCACAGTTCCAGCCATGGTGCTCGCCTGCTTAATCCCTGCATTGGCTCCCCTTGACCGGGGCTGGAAAGCAAGGCTGTCAAGACCCTTCACAACCAGATCCGTGTAGCCTCTCCAGCCTCTTCTCTGCCCTACCCCCTCCCCCTGCTGAAATGGAACTGCCAGTAGCTCCTGGTGCCCAAGACTGGTTTGTAATTGTCTATTTGTCTAGTTCCCCAACCAGGCTGTGAGCTCAATGTCAAGGACTTGGCCCAATGTAGCCCACTGTGCCCAGCACCCAGCTCAAGCTGAGCACATAGTAGTGTCAACAAATGTGTGTGAAATTAATAAACAAGTGAACCTCACTATTTCCAACAAATATTTGCGAGGCCTGTAGAGGATATGACACATACACATCTCTTTAAAGAAAATGCCTTCAATTGGCTTATGGGTTATAAAGGGCACTTCTATTCCCAGGGCCACGTTATAAGGGAAAGTCCCTACTCAGCCAGTGACCTTGTGTATAACTGTTGGAAAGGAGAAAGAAGGTGGGGAGAGTTGTCGTTGTTTTATCCTCTAAGTGTTATTCAATAAATATGTAACTATTTTTTAAATGATTTAATATGTTCTTTTTTCTTTTTGATAACACATGGTACAAACTCTAAAGCATATACAGTGAAAGGTAACTGCCTCCCTCCCATCCCTCCTTCTGCCCCAATTTCCCTCCCCAGAGGCAACAACAGTTACCAGACTCTGTGTGTCCTTCCAGAGACAGTTAGACAAACACAACACTGCGTCATGTAAACACAGATGGTAGCATACTAGATAGTTGTTCTGCATTTTGCTACTTTTATCTAACAACATACCTCAAAGACCTTTTCATTCCACTATTTATAGAACTGCCTCATTCTTGTAATGGCTGCAAAATATGCCATTGCATGGATGCACCATAAAACATTTAAATGTGGTCCCAAATTGAGGTGCAGTGAGATTGTTTCCTTATTGCAAAAATGCTGCAATTAATGTCCTTGGATATATGCCATTTCATACCCTGGTAAGTATGTCTGTAGGGAATAACTCCCTGAAGCGGGTTGCTGGGTTCAAAGGGTGCGTGCATCTTTAATTTAGAAAAACAGTGCCATCTTGCCCTCCGTAGAGGATGAACTAGTGTGCACTCGACCTTATGTGCCATGGGGGTGGGGACTATGCCCCACACCTTGCCAGCACGGACCCTTAGCTAACTCTTTGATCTTTGCCAGTCTGATAAAAGGGTGTCTCAGAGTGGTTTTCCCCCAGTTTTGTTGAGAAATAATTGACATATAACATTGTGTACGTTTAAGGTGTACAGTGCCATGATTTGATACACATATATATTATGAAATGTTTACCACAATAAGGCTTGTTAACACACCCTTCACCTCACGTAGTCACCATTTTGCTGTTATCTTTATGGTGAGCACAGTTAAAGCTCTGCTCCCCTAGCACCTTTCAAGTGTTCCATTCAGTGTCATTAACTGTAGTCACCCTGCTGCTCCTTAGCTCCCAGACTTTTTTTGGTCTTTTGAGTGTACATAATGGGGTTTTTGTTTATTTGTTACAAAAGCTTTTGATTTTTATACAAAACTGATTAATCTTTTCTTTCATGGCTTCTGAGTTTTAAATCACAGGTAAAAAGTACTTACCCACACCTAGATTACTTTTTAAATTGTCCACTCTTTTCCGGTTTTATTTTTTACTTTAAAATCTTTGATCCCTTGGAATCATTTTGATGTAAGATGTGAGATTATAGGACGAATTTAATTTTTTTCCAGATGGCTATCCAGGTGTCACAACACCATTTATTAACTAAGCTGTCTTCTCCCCCACTGATTTAAGATGCCATATTTATCTTCTACCACATTTCACACATTTTTCCATCTTTTTCTGGACTACTCTGTCCCATTAGTCTATCTATGATCTATGAGCCAATACTTTAAATTATTATAGCCTGATAATAATACGACTTTTAAAAATATGGACTGACCCTAAAATATAGATAATAAAATTTATGTATATTTTTCTAAAGTAATTTCTTATCTCAAAATCTTATCTTCTTTCACTTTAAGAGGATAATAAGAACTTGATTTAATGCTGGGAAGTATGTCAATGAAGATTTAAAGAGTCCTCCCTTCCAGTTTACCTTTTAGACCTAATTTTTCAGGCTGTATTGAAGTCCTTTGTACGTGTCCTTTTCCTTCCCGATTGAATTCCCTGACGACCCACCTAGTCTCCGAGCGCCTCTGAGTGGAGCTTAAGAGTCACTGCTTTGGCGTGTTTAAGGGTGTCCGTATGCCTTTGTCTCGATGTGGTTTTAGCCCCTTTTCTTGCCTTGTCTTTATTTACTTATTTTTTTACTTGACTCATTGGACAAAAAGTCAGTATGACATAGAATAATTGAACAGCGTGGTTAACGACCTTGCACTTATGGAACTATACCCAAAATGCAGCGTTGACACCTGCAGAAAGCTGAAGGGTATGAAAATACCAAATATCAAAACTAAAGCAGATCTTTTACTCTATTCAAGATGCTAGAGCACATTTTTTTTTACAGTGTGATCCCATTCACAGAAGATGTTTTCAAGCTTGTCTTCAGTTTGTTCACCGTCATAAGCAGGCTATTTTTTTACTTTTTGTGAAAGTGCAGATTTCTCTAGAGAGCAGTTTTTAAAGAAGGGATACTAGTGGGAGGGGCACTTATCTCCCAAGCTCAAAGTGATTTGGGGGGAGTGTGGCAGGTTATTTTTTCATTTTTGTCCAATAATTTCAGCATCTGAAGTCTTTGTAAGTCTCTTTGTTGCTGTTGCCTTTGTTTTTGCTGGTTCTTTATCCTAGTGCCTTTTTTCCCCTCTTTGACTGATTACTTTTGACGCCGTGCTCTTCCTTGTCTTTGAATAACTATGTTGGAGGAATTCTAAAGCCCAAATGAAGTTGCATTCTTCCAGGGAAGATTTGCATGTGCTTCTGCAAAGCCCCTCATGTGCCACTCTGGGAACACTTCAATTTATGGCTGGGATACTGTGGAACACTCAGGGGATGTGAATCGGGCTACCTGTCCACGTGAGGGCTGTCACGTGGTTATAACATCTTAAGAATTGATTCATTTTCTCTTGCTCTGAAAGGCACAAGACAAATGTCCCTGCAGTCCTCTGGATGCTAGAGAGAGGGGGACAAGTTTACTTCTGGTTTCTTCCTTACCCTGAAGTGTACAGCCCTCTGAGGTTCCAGCTTGAAAAGGGGAGGGTCTCCCATTAGATGCTCCCCATGGAGCTGACCTTGGCCTTTGAACTCTGTCAACATTGCCCCAGCAGTTTGTCAAAAACCAACTTTCAAGTCTGCCTGAATCTCCAAATGCCATTCAGGGAGAAAGCAGCTTCCTCAGTCACTCACCTCTCTGAGATCATATTTTCACTGAGATTTTGACCTGATAACTCTTTATGATCTTTTCAGCTTTTCAATGAAGATTTTAAAAATATTTTTATTATGTCTTTTACATACTTTAACCAGGAGATTTTGGTTTCAGTAAACTTGCCCTCCCTCGTCCCATAAATAGAATGCTCTGCTCTCTCACACCGGTCCCCTCGGGTGCCCCCACTCCAGTGAAGCTGCTCCTCCTGACAGGGTTATCAGTGCCGTACGCGTTTGCTGGCCGTGACGGTCAGTTCCCAGTCCACTTCCTACATCACCTACCAGCAGCACCTGACATCGTCTATTACTCTCTTGACTTGGCTTTCAGGTCCACACGTTTTCTTGGTTTTCCTCCTCCTCAACTGGGCTGCTATTTCCTCCTACTTTGTTCCTACTATTCCTTGGTAATAATATCTTCTGCTAGCTCTTTCTCATCTCCCTGACCGCTTAATGTTAGAGTATCCTGCCACTCAACTTCTGACCTCTTCTCTTTTCTCCTACAGTCACACCCATGGTGACGTCATACAAATGAGTGACTTTAAATACCATCCATAGATGGAGGACTCCCCACCTTACATGTTTAGTGTGGGCATCTACAGTGTAATCCAGACTCATGCATGTAATAGCCTACTCAAAATTTCCACTTGGATGTCTAATCAAGATCTCAACCTTAACACATACAAACGGAGCTCCTATTTTTCCTCTCCAAACCTGCCTGGGACTGAGGTGTGAGAGAACAAAGGAAAGAGAAGGAATATGGGGGATTTCCCTATTCTCTAAGCATTAGGAATCCCCCTTCCTGATCTTGATCCAGAACTAGAGGTTCCTTGTGGAGCTCTCTATGTCTGGATCCTGGTGCCAGGTCCAGGTTGCAGACTAGCGGGTAACAGAGGGGAAGAAGGGGGGAAGGGGACTTGCTGCCTGTTCAGCAGCACTTCAGATTTTGGACTTTTCCCCCAACCTGCCTGCTACCATTTATTTTCCAGAGTCCTCAAATAGCTATTCCATGTGTTCTGTCCAGGTTCTAGAGCAGCATTCAGTGGGAGAGACAGGATGGAATCTACTTCCTCCATGTTACCCAAAACTGAAAACTAGAATAAAATTTTTATTTTTATACAGCATTGTATTTTTCCTAAGTTAATTGCCTTAAAGATTTGCTTAGGGGCCGGCCCCGTGGCATAGTGGTTAAGTGCGCGCGCTCCGCTGCTGGCTGCCGGGGTTCGGTTCCCCGGTGCACACCGATGCACCGCTTGTCAGGCCATGCTGTGGCGGCGTCCCATATAAAGTGGAGGAAGATGGGCACGGATGTTAGCCCAGGGCCAGTCTTCCTCAGCAAAAAGAGGAGAATTGGGATGGATGTTAGCTCAGGGCTAATCTTCCTCACAAAAAAAAAATATATATTTGCTCACATTAATTCCCACAGATCCTCAATTCTTTTCAGATGTTTCATCATATGAATCCACCATCTTCTATTGATTTCATGTTTATACTGTATTCCTCCATTTGGAACCCTTGGTCCTCCTCCAGTTTGGACTACTTGCCTTCTAAAATTGCCTACATCTTTCCAACTGGATCTTCTCTCCACTAATTTCTTGGGTTGGATCCATTGTTTCTTGGGTCCCATGTTTTCTTCTTTCTTGGTTTACTCCAGTTTTGTGAAACATATCCTCCAAAAGCTTTCTAAGAAAGAAAGCATGAGAGATGAACTTCATGTCCTTGCGTGTCTGAATATGTCTTCATTCTGCCTTTATGTCTGATTGGTAGTTGACTGATTATAGAATTCTAAGGGTGGGTGAGGGGACAAGTTAATCTTTCTGTAAGGTTTTTGAATAATACCCTTGTTTCTAGCCCCATGCCTCACCCTTGCCCCTGCCATGCCTTGTGTACCTAAGACCTCAGACTTTCCCAGTCAATGTCTCTAAGAAAAAAAACTACCCTCTTTCCTCATCCCTGGTGTGTAGGTGTCTGTTGGTGGCTTTCTGTGTCTGTTGAGGGCGTTCTTTCAAGTGGGGGTTCATTGTTTCATAGACGGACTCTCAAAAAAACTTCCTGTTTTCTCTGCTCTCCTCCTGTCACACCGCCCTCCCTCCTCCCTAAACCTGTTGCTTGCAGGCATTCAGTCCTTGTGGGGGACTCTGGTACAAAATAGCCCTCTCTGCTTTCTCTTTTCCAAAGTACTGTTGTCTACTTTCCAAAGTACTCTTGGCTACCCTGTCCCTTTTGATACTCTCTTTGTTCAGATGAGTTTATATAATTTTTATACTCGCACTGTGATTCTAGTGGGGACTTATACAGGTGAGAAGATAAGCATAAGTGTTTAATCAACCACTTAAACCGAAAGGCTATATCAATTTATTTAGGTGAAGGTAGAAGAGTAGGACATTGGCATAGTCTTGTTTTATGCTATTTAGAATTGAAATCTGTCCTGTGTGCTCACGTCCACTCTCGTTCTTTGCATTACATTATGATAAAAGTTGAAATGGGCATTAATAGTCAGGCACCAACATTGAAATCTAATAGTCTGGTCAATCAGAAGCTTTCCATAGGTCAACACATCACATGGAAATTATCCTTTAGATAAAGAATATCCATAGTTGGAGTAGAATAGTTACAAGTAGAGTGGGGTGTTCATGTAAGCTAGGGAGGTCAGTACCTGTTTCTGGAAAGTGTGTATATCCAGGAAACTAAGGTGTGTAATTTGGGGGAAATGGTATAGTACTTTTTGAATATAATGTGGAGTTAAATTTTGATTCTAAAGGGACTAACCTTGATTAGTTAATTATATTGCCTCTGATATTACTTTCTTATTATGAAGCTTTCATATAAGAAGAATTCTGAGATGCAAAAAGACTGAATGAAAGTTATTGCACCTTAGTGTCAGGAGAAGTAAGTCCTCCTTCTTAATGTCATTGTTTACACAGTTCCATTATTGGTCCTAAAAATAAATTTTACCCACTTTGTTTTTTAGAGATGAGAATTGTTGAGAATTGAGGATTTACATTTAATGTGTTTCTAAGTATTCTTCTCCTGAGATTTGATTATGAATGTTCAGAGTCACTGGAGATTAAAAAAGATGAATGAGGGGCCGGCCCGGTGGCGCAAGCGGTTAGGTGTGCGCGTTCCGCTGCAGCGGCCCGGGGTTCACCGGTTGGGATCTCAGGCATGCACCAACGCACCGCTTGTCAAGCCATGCTGTGGCAGCATCCCATGTAAAGTGGAGGAAGATGGGCACGGATGTCAGCCCAGGGCCAGACTTCCTCAGCAAAAAGAGGAGGATTGGCAGATGTTAGCTCAGGGCAGATCCTCCTCACAAAAAAAAAAAAAAAAAAAAAAAGATGAATGAGCCATGAACTATTAGGGGTCACTTGGTTCCACAGTAATAAGTAGCTACGATGCATGACAGAACTCCAATGGCCCCATGGGATAAGAACAAATTGTTGTCGGAATTCACAGAAATTACAGAAGCTTTGGCAGAGACATCAGGAAATGTGGTTACATACAGTAAGTGATCTTTAACACCAGAATCGAGAGGTAAGGAACACGGAAGAAGCGAAGCTTGGGTGTTTCTGGAAAGGTTATGGTGTTCTTGTAGGGCTGATGCACACAGGGACAGACTTGCCTTTCGTTTCTGCCACTTCCTAGCTGTGTTACTTGCAGCAAATCTTTTATCGTCCAGTTTTTAGTTTCTTTACTGATTAAAAAAAAAGAAAAGGAGTAGACTGGAGAGTTTTAAAGATCCTATCCAGTTATGTTACTTCTGCCATTCTGTGTCGATGAGTACGTAGGCTGAATACAAATCTTGAAGGGCTTTTGTTACCAATGTTATGTGTTTGAACTTAGGAAGTAGGCAGTCGGGGGGGGACTGGGATGACGAGATGAAGAGAATGTCATGATTACACATATTCATTAGGAAAGTGGTCTGTTACCAAAGATGGTTATCAGGATTACCTGTGAAGGTGTTCAAAAATGCAGCTATTTGTGTCTTTGGCCCTAGTCCTACAGATTCTGCGGTAGGAAAATATTATGGATATCTGAAGTTAGGGAGAGACTGGATCTTGAGAGTCGAGTTATGCAGCTGTTACAATAATTCATTTGAGTTAATGATAATATAGGCAAAGGAAATGTCAATGGCTATTCCTTGAGAAGTAAGTCATGCTCTTCATCTTCCTCATCTTTTAGGCTTTCTTTAATCATCAACTTTTCTTACCCTTTCTAGGGGTTTTTATTCCTACCATCTAGCATGATAGATAATGTTCACATCATAGGTAATATTCACTGAGCGCTTTCTATCAGCCTACAATATGCCATGAAATTTATACCAGAACCCCATGTCTGTGGGGGCAGATGACCTGTGAGCTAGATATGGTTATCGTACTCACTTCATAGGTAAGGAATCTGTGACTTGCCCACGATCACAGTGTTAGAGTAAGAGAAGCGTTTTAAATGTGAAATCTTTCTGATTCTGGAAACCAAACCCTTAACCACTAAGCTGTACGGCCATAGGTCTTGGAGAACTGGTCACCCTGGCTGCCACAGTCCTCTACTTACCTCTTTTCTCTCTTCCTTTTTATCCCTTTCCTAAAATATAAGTCCACACCAGAAGGTGTTTCTAAGAATGCTAGTGCATGCATGATTGACAGCAGTGTTATTTCAATGAACGAATGTGTCCACCACTCTATTCTGCCTGTAATACTCTGAAAAGACACATGCACGAAAGATGTTTCTAGGACATTCTCAACACAGTCACCAGAGTGAAGCTTTAACTTGTCAGACCATCTCACTCCTCTCTTAAGTCCCCCCAGTGTAATCCTGCAATGTCCTCATCTCCCCTAGAATAAAAGCAAGCCCATAATTATAATGGCCTGTGCAGCTCCTCCACATGATATACTCCATTACTTTGTGGGATGGTTAGTTTTATGTGTCCACTTAGCTAGGGCATTCAATCAAACACTAATCAGTGTTTTGCTGTGAAGGTATTTTGTGGATGTACTTAACACCTACAGTCAGTTGACTTCAAGTAAAGGAGAGAGAAGTAATTATTCTCAATAATGTGGGTGGGCCTCATCCAATCAGTTGAAGGCCCTAGGAGCAAATATCCAAGTTTCCCCGAGAAGAAGTCATTCCACCTCAAGACTACAGCATCAACTCCTACCTGAGCTTCCAGCCTGCTGCCTGCCCTACAGATTTCAGACTTGCCAGCCCCCACAATCATGGGAGCCAATTCCCTAAAATATATCTCTTGACATTATGCATATATATATATATATATGAAATATATATATATATATATCTTATTGGGTATAAGATAGATAGATACTACATAGGAGATATATGTAATATATCTCTCTATTAGCCTTTCTATCCTATGTCTGTATATACTATATTCTCTCTCTCTATATATATATAATATATATTTATCTATATCCTTTATTTATATCCATTATACTTTATCTGTATCCTATATCTATACATACTGCTATATCCAATAGGATCTATATCTACGTGTGTCTAGCTGTCTATCTGTCTATCTATCGGGGCTTTCCAGAGAAACCAATGTGTTCTCTTGGTTCTGTTTCTCCGCAGAACCCTGACTGACACACCTCGCCGACCCTCTCACCTTGTTTCCTTCCCTCGCCCTGCTCCAGCCACACCAGCCTCTGCTGGGTCCTCAAACACACCAGGCATGCCCCTGCCCTAGGGCCTCTGCACTGGCTGTTCCATTTGCGGGACTCTCTTCCCCCACATAACCCGATGGCTCGCTCCCCACCTCCTTCAAATTTTGCCTTCTCAGTGAAGCCCACACTGAGCCGCTCTAGTTTAAATTGCAGCCCATCCTCTCCTGTCCCATTCTCCTTACCCTGCTCTACCCTTTTCTTTTTCCCATAGCACTTGTCACCTTCTCACACACTACGTAACGTATTTGTCCTACCTATTGTTTATTGTTTGTCTCCACCACTAGGAGGTAAGTCCCAGGCAGGAAACAATCCTTGTTTATTTTGTAGGCTGATGTATCCCGGGTGCTTAGCACAGAGTAAGCACCTGATGATACTTGTTGGAACAACAATGAATGAGCAGGCTGTGGGGGTCAATGAATGGGGGCCCACGAGTCTAAGATGAGGTCTTGGAACTGATCGGCTGAGGGGTTTGCTTCATGAGTGGGGTCTGCACGGGCAGTGATTGGTAGGACTGGAGGGTCAGTGGTAGGTATATGGGGTCAGTGATTTGGCATCTCTGTGGGGATTGTTAAGGAGACTCTGGCCGTCAGTGACTGTCAGAGAGGCTAATTGTCTTTCCCAAGATCACCTATCTAGTAAGCAGCAGAGCTGGAACTGATCTCAAGAAGTGTTAACCTCAACACTGTACAATTTGAAGATGTGAAAGCTGCCTGAAGGAAGTATACAGTGGCAGGGGCGAGACAAGGTCTGTGGACCCTGGAAAATCTCCATCTGGCAGATCAGAATGGGAAAAATAACTCAAAAGTTGCCACTATGGGTAAGTCCAATATTCAGTTGCTCTAGTAGAATAACCTAATGGTACTTAATCTGCCAGATTATATCAGTGAACAGCTCATGGGCCCGTCATCCTTTAGACCAATGTGCCCTTCCTGCTAGTTCTGTTTCTGAGTCTGCAGGTGAGTATAAGAATGAATCACAGCCAGACGCAGGTGCTGGCAGAGGACAGGGCCCACAGCAACGTTCCCACCAGTGTGGGGAGCTGGTGCCCTGGAGTGGGGATTTTGATATTGGTGTGTAGGATGAGAGGGAAAGATACAGGAAGCAGGAAGCCTAGTTAGTATCTTACCACAGTAATCCATGAATGACATGAGGCGGCTTAACATGTCCAAATCCAATCCCTTCACTCATCTGCCTCTCCACACCCCTGTCTGCCTTTTCCATCCAGTCCTCACATTCAGTGTCTCCCCTTTCAGAGCCTTATCCCCTTATCTCAGTTCCTACCCTTTGCTCCACAGGTTGAAAGGTCATCTCTGAAACTCCCCACCTGCCTGTCACAGCTCTCAGTACTCCGCTCTGTCTGTCCACCTGGGGCAGATTTCCCCCTCAACGCCCAAAGATGGAAAATATCTACACTTGGGAATTCTTCCTATTTAGAAACAAAGATGTCAACATAACAGAGCATTTCTGAAGAGGTTTCATTCTATAAAATGATGGTGGAAAGATCACTTTGAATTGTGCATTTTATTCCATTTTAGAAAGAGTCTTGGGCCGGCCCCGTGGCTTAGCGGTTAAGTGCGTGCGCTCCGTTGCTGGCAGCCCAGGTTCGGATCCCGGGTGCGCACCAACGCACCACTTCTCCGGCCATGCTGAGGCCACGTCCCACATACAGCAACTAGAAGGATGTGCAGCTATGACATACAACTATCTACTGGGGCTTTTGGAGGAAAATAAATAAATAAATAAAATCTTCAAAAAAAAAAAAAGAAAGAGTCTTGCAAGTGGATGACTACATAAAAAAGCAACAGAAAACCCAAGTCAAACTTCTGGGAACAGTTACATTTACTTAACAAGAAATCACTGAGTAAAGTGAAAGACAATGAATGTAATGAATTTGGGGGAAATTTCCAAAGAACAAAATGTACTAAATGTGGCAAAACTGTAATAAATGCATCAAAAATTCACACTAGTGAAAAGGCATAAGAATATAATTAATATGAAAAAGGCCCTCCTCTACAAGTCTCAACTCCATGGACACAGTGATACCCTTATGAATAGGTGAGGAAAGGCTCTTATCGAAATGTGATCCTACTCTGCCGTGGAGAACTCCTACTGGAGAGAGATGCTGAGACTGTAATGTCGAGAAGCTCCCGCCCAGAGCCCCAGTTCACTGGAGCATGTACTCCACACTGGGGAGAACCCATTCATGGGCAATGGATGTGAGAGAGCCCTCAGGTAGAGCCCAGGTCTCATCCAACAGAGAAGAAACCACACAGTCAGAAGCACTTATAAAGTCCACAAATTTGAAAACAGAACTTTATTCAGGGATTCAAATTGATTGATTGGACATCAGAGAAGGCAAAATTGTGCATGCAAATAGCACGGGAAAACCCTCAACCCCCAAGGAACATCAAAGACACAATGGAAGGGAGAGATCTTCTGGCACACCGGGAATCTCCTAGGAGTCAACCTCTGAACACACTGGAGAATTCAGAAAGGAGAGAAACCTCACACATGTACTGAACATGATATACCTTTAGGAATAGAGGACGCCCCACTGCACACAAAATGGTGCGTGCTGTGGAGACCATCTGCAGGTGGACTGATGGGAGATGGCCCGTAAGAAGAAGACAGAACTTGCTGTGCATCAAAGAACTCACATCTGGCAGAAAGGCAGGAATGAGTGTGGGAATGTGGGCAAGTCTTCAGCAGGAAGCCAGGACTCTACGTCAGAAACTTCACACTGGGGAAATCCTCCAAATGTGGAAAAGCTCTTACCAAGAAATCATCCGAACTCCAAGTCATACGGTTCGGAGTGGAGAAAACCGCAAAAATGTAAAAAATGTGGAAAAGTTTTTAACTAAAAGTCAAGACTCATTGCACATCAGAGAATTCATACTGGAAGAAACAGCAAGAAAACAATAAATATAGGAAAACCTTCATTGAGAGATCAGAGCTCACAGACTCTCTAAGAGTTAATATAGGAGAAAAACCCTATAAAAACACTAATACGGAAAAGCCTTCAGCAAGAAAACACACCTCGTTATACATCAGAAAACCCACACAGGAGAGAAGCCCTGTGAAAGGACGAATTTTGGAAAGCATTCAGCAATAAATGAAACTTCATCAGTCACAATGCAGAGAAACCCCAGAAATGCAGCCAATGCGAGCAAGGAGAATCTGTCCACCAACAAGGGGATTCTGAGGAGAAGCCCTATTAATTGAAGCATGTGGAGACACCCAGTCCCCAGGTCAAAATTTATTATGCACCAGAGAGCCTGTATGGGGAGGGTCTCTCTGTTGTACGAAGTGTGGCTGATCTTCAAAATCAGTTCCAGACATTAGATACTAGAGAATTCACACCGATAAGTAAAGAGTCAATTTAACAAATTTAAAATTTACCCCAGGGAAATAAAATTCCATAACTTAAACCAAGCTTTTTGTAAAAAAAAAGATTACTGAAAAATGAACGTCCATGAATCTGAAGTCCAGGCATCTTCCTCCCGCTGCTTCATGCTCGCCTTTCAAAGACCTCCCAGTAAACATGGGGAGAGAAGAGTGTTTACATCCATCCTGAGTTACCCACTTCAATCAATCCTCACCATGGACGCAACTCTCTCTGTCACTGGTCCCAACCTAGAACTCCTGAACATACTCCCTCCCCGGCATCAGAGGAGGGCAAATGCCACCCTGTTGCTTTATTCTCACGCCACTAACACCACACTAGTGTATCTGATTTTCTTAAGGTTCAGAGTCATTTAAGGGAGCAGACATGGGAAAGGAAAACGCTGTACTCTAAGTGTGGCATCTCCCAGAGCCCAGGGGAGAAGATCCCAAAGAAAAGACCTTGACAAAGTAACCTCATAGGCACATCCCAGTTCCTCTGCTCGCTCCCTGTCCTGTGCAGGCCATCTTCTCTCACAGGGCTCTCAGCCAAGGCTCCAGCCCCTCTGTGCTGGCAGAATACTGACCAGAGCCCGAGTTCCTCAGATCTCCTTTCATGGAAACTGCTCCTCCCTGCCTCCAACCCTGTGTTTCACTCTGACGTCTGCACATTCTCACACCCTGCCCAACCCCGAGGCTCTGGTGGTTGATCAAGGGGTGGAAATCTCACCCACACTGGGCCAAGCCCAGGGCTTCATTGTGATCTCTGAACTTGAGACCAGGGAGTGTAAGTTTAGTCTCTCTCTGGAGTAGGATTCTTTTGGTGGCTGCTTCCCACCATGAGTAGAAAGTCTGGTCTGCAGTGAGGAAGTATGAGGCCGACATGCATAGAAGAGCAGGGATAAAAGGTGGCGCGTGGGTCCAGGTCTTTCTGAAGGCCAGCCCCATCCTGATTGTGTGGCCTTCGTGGACTCCCTGTCCTCTGATTGCTCACTGAAGACCTGGACTCTTTCCAGCTTCCACCATGAAGTGAGGGAAAGAAATGAAGAGAGGAGAGGGAACAACTATGCCATTTCATCCCCCGACTTGCTATTTGGGGGCCTCT
The DNA here is from genome assembly GCF_020826845.1 of Diceros bicornis minor. Taxonomy (NCBI): domain Eukaryota; kingdom Metazoa; phylum Chordata; class Mammalia; order Perissodactyla; family Rhinocerotidae; genus Diceros; species Diceros bicornis. Next base: position 92,015,870 of record NC_080740.1, read on the forward strand.
GTGTCCTCGCCCTTGGGTGGGGCTGCCACGGTGGAAGTCGTCTTGAGGCTCCGCTTCCGCTTCTGCACATTCTGCTCCGGGTGGAACAGGATGACGTAGGTTTTGGGTACATAGAGCATGCCCAGGGACACCGATGCACTCAGGCTCAAGGACACAGTCAGTGTGGTGGTTTGGATGTAGATCTGAGCCGTGGAGGAAGGGACCAGGTGGGACTCAGCCCTATTCTCTTCCACCTCCCCGCCCTCAGGTAGCCTGGAGGTGAGTCTATTTCAGTTGGGTGAATGGGAATGAGCACTTAGAAAAGGACAACAGCATAAGCAAAGGTTCTGAGGCATAAAGAAGTGGCTCCTGAAGAAGTCATGGTGTGGCTCTGGCGTAGGCGGGAAGGAGCGACAGGGACTGAGTGGACAAATGACTGAGGGAAACGAGGGGTTGATTCACAGAGAATGACGCCTGGGGAAACAGTCCATATGCCTAAAAAGGGCTAGAGCATGTTAATGAATGAAGGAACCTGTTTTCAAATGTACAAATGAAGGAATGAACTGAGATTGAATAAAGGAGCGAGTGGGCAAACAAATGGACGATAGGCGTGAATAACAAATGTTCTGCTATACACGTGAATAGATGACAGAATAATGATTGAGACAATGGACTGACAGATTAATGGATTGGCAGACATAAAGTACATGAAGAAGTCATTGAATAAAGACAAATAAATTGACGGTTAGAGGTGTGGATAAACAAATGAATGAATAAAGACAGGAAGAGAGGCATGACTGAGTGAACAAGCAGAGGGAGATGGAAAAACAAATGAGCGAACAAGTCAGTCCATGAATGAATCCACCACCCAAGCGACCATCCAAAGGAGTGGTCCGGCTCTTGGAACAGTGGAGCCCTTCCGTGGACGTGCAGGAAACAAAAGGGGAAGTGAAACCTATGGGGGACCCGGATTACCTTTTCAGCTGACTGGGCGGTGCCAAAGAAGATAGGCACAAAGGCCAGCCAGACGATGCAGGTGGTGTACATGGTGAAGCCAATGGGCTTGGCCTCGTTGAAGGTCTCGGGCACACCTCGGGCCTTGATGGCGTATACCGTGCACGTGACCATGAGCAGGAAGCTGTAGCCCAGGCAGCCAATGAGAGACAGATCTGACATGTCGCACTTGAGCACCCCTCTGGCCTGCTCCGGGTCCACGGTCCGCTGCTCTTCATAGTCGATCACGCTGTGTGGGGGCCGGGCCCCCAACCATGCCATCGCTCCCACCACCTGCAGGAGCCAACACTATATCAGAGACACACCTAGCCCAGCCGCCGACCGAGGTCTCTGGCAGGTTAGAGTCCCTCGAGGCTCCTGGCTTACTGAGTGGGATGCTCAGGCCTGAGAGAGCCACTGTGGAAAGGGAAGGGCCGTCCAGGAGGGGACAGCTAGGCAAAGGCTGTGCCACAGGCTGGGGAGAGAAGGGCTGCATGGAGGTGTGTGCTGGCAACATCGGGGTTGGTTGGGTAAGAGGCCCCAGGATGTCCTAGTCCTGTATTCCAAACACTACTGACCACTGACTGCGCCCCGTGAGGCGCAGGGACTGCGGGCAGAGGCTCTGGAATCAACACACCTTCTCTATCTACAGAATGGGAACCCTCATAAGCTGTTGTGAGGACACCATGCCAGCTTGGGGGAGGAGCCGGAGCCTATCCCAGCAGAGATGTTGTCTCCTCACAGCCCTCCAAGTGGGCAGTATCCTCTCCATTCTGTAGACGTGAGAACACTAGCTTGATCCCGTCTAGCACACAGCAAATCTAGTTCCTGAAAACCCCTTCCTTCTCTCGATCCAGAGAACTGTTGAACAAGGTGTAATGAAACCATATGTGAATGCAGAGTGAAGCTGAGAATAAGGAGGCACTCGATGGAGAGCAGTAAGAATATGAGCTGATGACGGGCAGCCTGGGAGGTTATCAGAGTCAGACACAGGCCCTAATGGAGTGTCAATTCCCCCACAGTGACAGGAGACATGACCTTGAGCCAAGGAAGGCTGGGGAGCGGGAACTAAGACACCTGCATGAAGGCAGGACCCTGGAAGGGCTGCCCCATACATTCGGGCAGGTTGTTCATTGCACAAGAGAGCCTGATTTGGGGGGTGTGCAGGCAGGGCTGAAATCTAACCAACACTCCAGTGCTGTACACCTGGAGCAGGGCTGTGTGATCCTGGAGGAAGGGACGTTTTAAAATAACTTTTACCCCCAGAAGGAGCACCTTTTTGTGATTCTCCCCAAGGCAGCAGCTCCATGAACAAGGGACTGTTAAATAACACCCCGCCCCCTGTCCAGGAAGGCAGCACAGAGGCTCCTCTTAAAACACGCTCTAGAAGGGGGAGAACGTTGCCTATCAGAAACTAAAACCCAAGGCCTGTGATACACAGGAGTGCAACCAAAGGTACCCCACCGACTCTGCAATCCAGCTAATGGATAAAGAATCAGCATCCAGCACATGTAACCAACTCCCACAAAATAACAGAAAATGAGTGAAGCCTAGGAACAGGTACATCACAGGAGAGGAAATTGCAAGGGCCAAGTGCACTGGGAATTAAGTACAGGCAAATTAAAGCAACGAGATCCCATTTCACGTCATCATGTTGGTAAATAACCTAGGGAAGTTGAAGGTGTGCCTCTTTGAAAGGGTCAAGGGTTCCCAAAAAGAAGGGTGTCATGTGGGGCGTCCATAGGTGAGCTGGGGGACACTGAATGTAGCCTACGCTTCTCCATCCTGGGGTGAGGGGCACCATGGGGGTTTCAGGCAGGGAAGCAGTGAGGCGCCCTCTCAGGACGTGCTGGGCACTGAGATTCTGGGCTGACCGGGGAAGCCCAGGCCCTACTATGTGCAGGATGACGGCGGCACCTGCCAGGCGTGGAGAAGTGCAGGGACCCAGGCCTGTGGGTGGGAATGAACGTGCAGAGCTGGGGAGGGAGAATGGCTCACCTGGAGTGGAGAGTGCGCCGTGTCAAGACGAGCTGAGCACGGGCTCCCCACCTGGCCCTGAGAACTGGGCTGATGCTGCAGTGTCACACAATGTCACACACACCTGTCTCTTAGTACCCTCTGCACAGAAGGCAGCCAGTGGTGGCCAGACCATGAGAGTCACGTCCAGTGCTGTGACAGCACGTCTTAGAGAAAGCCCCAAGGAAAGTCTGCTTCTGCTGCACAGATTCACAACATCCTGGCCCTCTATGGACCTGGGTGCTCCCCTCCACGGTAACATCCCTGGCGCCCAGGCCTCTGATCCAGGTCACCCCAGTGACAGGGCTGCAGGAGCTCCCTTGTTGGAAACAGACTCTTTGCTTGAGAACAATTCATCAGAGAGTTCTTTGAACTGTGTTTGATACGGGAGCCAAATTGTGGAAGAGCGTGTTCAGTTCACGAAAATAGTTTCCCTGCTTTACAGAAAAATAGCTGGATGCTTGCACTTACTGACCCACTTTCCTTCAAGGAGTGGGCAGGGGCATGGCCGCCGTTAGATTAGTTCTTCCGGGTACAGGAGAACAGGAGGGCCCTATCTCCTGCGGCTTTTTTTTTTTTTTTGTAACATAGGAGCCAGAATAGAAAAAAGTGACTCTCTGATTCCTAAAGTGGAAGACAGCTCCTCCTCCAACCCCAGGTCGGATCCGCCCACCCTGTCACCTTGGGAGCCTGAGGACCCACCTGCACGAAGGTGAGGCTGAAGGTGATGACCAGCTGAGACGTGGGGCTGATGAAGGGAGGGGGCGTGACCGAGCGCTTCCCTTGCTCGAAGATGCGGTGGATGCGGTTGGTCTTGGTGAGCAAGGCAGAGTAGCTGAGGGTGGTGCCCAGGCCGAGGAAGAGCCTCCGGGCAGCGCAGACAGCGGCCCCGGGCTCGGCCACCATGAGGAAGGTGATGGCGTAGATGAGGAAGATGCCGGTGAGGAGGACGTAGCTGAGCTCGCGGCCAGACGCCCGGACGATAGGCGTGTTGTTGTGCCGCACAAAGGTGGCCACCACCGTGGTGGTGGCCAGGATGCCCAGCACAGCCAAGAGGAGGGGCGGGGCCGCCCAGGGCGAGGACCAGGTCAGAGTGACCACGGGCGTGGGGCGGCAGCCCGTGTGGTTGCGCGTGGGCCTCATGTCCCTGGGGCAGGCCTCGCACGTGAACTCGTCCACCTGGAAGCGGTACCCATCACAGGCCTCACAGTGCCAACAGCAGGGGACGCCCTTCACCATCTTTTTCCGCTCACCTGGCCCACAGGGGAGGCTGCACTGAGACTGGGGCACCTCGCGGGGATCTCCCGACCACTGTAGGGCTTCCACCTGCGACACAGGAAACACGGACCTGTGACCTACGCCTCCAGGAACCGTGAGCCGCCTCCCGACCCCGGAGCTCAGCCTGTGCCACTCACGTCCAGCCTGAGGTCCTCTGCCCACTGGCCCACAGCCTGGTAGATGCCACTGCCCGCACTGCCATTGGCCGCCTGGTACTGGAAGATGTCGTACCGCCCGGGTGCATCCCCGTTCTCGTTGAACATCACAGGCGTTCCTGCGCTGCCTGGAGGGGAGAGCCTGTCAGCCCAGCTGGTTCTTCAGCCCATCAGAGCCAGCCTCCTGGAGAGGCCCAGGCCCAGCCAGGACAAAGGAAGAGCTCAACAAACGCACATGCAAAGATGCTCAACATTGTCAGGGAAATGCAACTCAAAACCACAGAGAGGGGGCCAGGCCATGGCGTAGCAATTAAGTGCCCACGCTCCGCTGCTGGGGGCACGGGTTGGGATCCCTGGTGCGCACAGATGCACTGCTTTCCAGGCCATGCTGTGGCGGCGTCCCATATAAAGTGGAGGAAGATGGGCACACACGTTAGCCCAGGGCCAATCTTCCTCAGCAAAAAGAGGAGGATTGGCATGGATGTTAGCTCAGGGCTGATCTTCCTCACTAAATAAATAAATAAATAAAATTAAAAAAAAAAAAAAAACACCAAGAGGTACCTCCTCCTACCCATTAGGATGGCCGCTGTCAAAACAACAGAAAATAACAGGTGCTTGTGAGGGTGTGGAGAAATTAGAACGCTATGCTTTGCTGGTGGCAATGTAAAATGGTGCAGTCACTGTGGAAAACAGTACGGCAGTTCCTCAAAAAATTAAACATAGATTACCACATGATCCAGCAATTCCATTTCTAGGTATATATCCAAAATAATTGAAAGCAGAGACTCAAAGAGATATTTGTACATCTACATTCATAGCAGCATTATTCACCATAGCCAAAAGGTAGATGCAACCCAAGTGTTCATTGGGGGTTGAATGGATAAACAAAATATGGTCTATCCATACAATGGAATATTATTCAGTCTTAAAAAGGAAGGACATTCTGACACATGCTACAACAAAGATGAGCCTTGAGGACATTGTGCTCAGTGAAATAAGCCAGTCTCAAAAGGACAAATACTGTATGATTCCACTCATACGAGGTCCCTGGAGTAGTCAGACTCATAGATACAGAAAGGAGGATGGTGGTTGCCAGGGGTTGGGGGAGTGGGAGAGTTAGTGTTTAACGGAGAGTTAGTGTTTAATGAGCACAGGGTTTCAGTTTTGCAAGAAAAGAGTTCTTGAGGTTGGTTGCACAACAATGTACACCACTAAACTGTACGCTTAAAAATGGTTCAGACAGTAAATATTCTGGTATGTGTATGTTACCACAATGAAAAAAAGAAAAAAGAAAGAGCTGAACTGCTCAGGCGAGAGGATGGGTTTAGACTTGGATGAAGGTCTGAGTGGTGGCATGATATTTGTACGGATTTGAACACTCAGCTTTATTTCTTTTAGAAGCTTGTTCTCCCAGCTTGTAGAGCTGGTCTGCAGTAATGTTAAGTTGCGCTATTTGGCAGAGAGAAGGTGCTCAACACTGAATGGAAGAACAGAGTTTTTACTTTTATTTTTTTTATTATTTATCTATTTATTTATTTATTTATTTTGTGTGTGTGTGTGAGGAAGATCAGCCCTGAGCTAACATCCGAAGCCAATCTTCCTCTTTTTGCTGAGGAAGATTGGCCCTGAGCTAACATTTGTTACCAATCCTCCTCTACTTTATACGGGACGCCTGCCACAGCATGGCTTGATAAGCGATGCGTAGGTCCACGCCTGGGATCCGAACCTGCAAACTCTGGGCCGCAGAAGCGGAGCGTGCAAACTTAACCACTACAGCACCGGGCCGGCCCCTTTACTTTTATTAAGGACAGTAACTGAATAAGAAGTGTCTCTCTCCCCACAAACCATGAGCACAGCTGAGTCCCTGTGGGCCTCTTCAGAAGCCTTCATGTGAGCCCTGACCATGCGCCAGGTGCTCTCCTGGCATCAGGAGGACATACCCGGCTCGCGTCTGTGCTCCAGCCATGCAGGGCCTTGCTGGGGCCGCGTTTGGGAGCCTGAGACTCAGAGTGGGCAGCAAATGCACCTTCTGCCCAGTCTGCACTGGGCCCCACGCACCCACAGTCCAGATGCCTCCACGCTCTGTGCCATGGAGGGGAGAGTTGTGTGTGCCCCTTTGAGGGCTCCAGGCAGAAGAGGTCACAGAGAAGTTCCCCAACACCTGAAGTTTGCAAGTTGGGGCAAGGGTGCTGAAGCCTGGGGAAGCAGGAGTGTTCAGAACTGGTCCCCAGAACTTGGCTCAAGCCTCCAGCTCTCAGGCCCAGGTGCCCCCACTGTACCTCCTGCCTCTCCCATCCCTTGGATCCTGCATCATCCCAGGTCCCGCAGAGAACTCCATCCCAGCCGGCTTCCCCTCACTCAAGCAGGGGCTCTGGCTCCCACTCACCATTGAAGCGGACCGCCCGAATATACTGCAGCAGCATCCGCCCATCAGTGGGCTCCATCGCCGGGCACAGGCCTGTGTGCCCGGGGCAGAGGGCCTGGTGCATGCTGTGGAGGGCGTGGGCGATGGCGTACACAGCATCAATCACAAACTGCACCTTCCCCTCCTGCTCGTAGGCGGAGTCCCGGCCAATGCGTTCCTTGCCTGTCCCAGGGAGGCCGGGAGGAAGTGTGCCTGGCCCCCAGATGCCCAACCTGGCCTCCACCTTCTCCCTCGCCACCCTCACCACCCTGGGCCGCTCTCACCTGTGCATTTGCGGGTGGAATCATCTGACTGGGTACCTGAGCTGGTCAGTTTGCAGTTAAAATTCTCTTCCCAGAACTCGGCAAACCAGATGTTTCGGCGGTTGTTCTCCAGGGAGCGGGTCATGAAGTACTGGTCAAATCCTGAGAGGAAAGGAAGGAGGGAGGGGGGTGGCAACTGTCTGAGCCAGCCATGGTTCTCCTGTGTCCCTTCACCACTTGCTCACTTTGCAGCTAGGAGTGCCCACACGACCAAGTTCTGGCTGGTGAGTTCAAAGCCATCTGGGGGCTCCAGGGTAGTATTTGCATCCTGATGAAAACTCAGAGCCTCACCACATAAAAGACTTTTAAGCTGCCCCTTCTTTCCTGGTTAGGATGCTGCTGTGAAGATGTAATGGGTGGAGCTTCAGCAGCCACTTTGTGAATAAGATGCCACAATCGTGAAGACACATAGCAACCACAGAGGATGAGAGATAGAGTGGGGACAGAGCTCAGGGCTTCAAGAACATCAGTGACTCACTGCCCCGAACGTGAAGTCACCTACTTTCAGACCTCTTGTCTTGTGACAAAACACCTTTATTGCTAAAACCACTCTTGGTCTAGATTGTCACTTGCCACTAAATGCATTCTAAGGGAAAGAAAGAGTGTGAAGGTGTGTACCCCCAAAAGGTTGGGAGCCCCTGGGATTCAGGGCGCAGGCTTTACAAGGATCTGTGCTTCATAAAATAGCCCTGAAGCACCTCATCAAGGGTGGGAAAATGCGCAATCTTGTTGTAAAATGAACATCCCCGCTGAATTCTTCCAGATATCTCACAGGTGGATGCGGGGCGAGGCCTCACCATCTGATTAACAGGACAGTGTGTCCCACATCCTTGTTTCTTTCCCTCCCACCCCTGCCCTCAAATTAGAGTGCCTTTGGCAGAACCAGGAAGACAGGCATCGAATTAAAACAAAAAAAACTAACAATTCTTCACCCTGCGCGTGGGGTGTGTTCTTCCTCATTTGCCAACTCATCCACACACTCCTGGAGGGATGTGTTCACAGAGTCCCAGAATTCTGGAATCTAGAAGGGACCTGGCTTGAGGTACACTTTTACAGGTGGGGAAAATGCATGCCCCCAGGTGGGGACGTGGGGAGGGACAGCAGAGGTGGGGATACAGAGGAGGGCTCCCTGCACTCGCCATCGATGGAGGCCCTTTTGGGCAGGATGGTGATGGCCCCCACGGCCACGTCCTCCAGGTTCAGGATGGGTGAGATCTTGGATCCCCAGCTGTCCGAGCCGACCCACAGGAAGTGGCCAGTCAGGTTGGCCTGGTGTGCAGCCTCCAGGACCCTCCTGGCAGGAATAGGGCTGGGGGTGAGCAAAGGCCCGAGATCCTCCTCCAACTCACCCCAGCACTTCCCATTCTTCTCTCTCCATCTTTCCAATCACATCCACATCACTCATCAGACCCTCGTTTGTCAGGAAAAATGGGGCATAGGGTGTTTAGGACACTTGCCCTGGGCTTCAGGGCAGCCAGGCCCTGACCCCAGGCCTGCCCTCCTGTTCCGTGCACTGTAGCCCACTTCACTCCGCCTGGAAGAAGGGCCTCCCTTCCTCTGGCAGAGTCTCCTGCTGGGGATCAGGCCGGGTCTGTGGTCTCCTGCTGATAGCCCCTGGACTGGCCTGGGCTCCTTCCCTGACAGCTCATTTTCTGCACTAGATCTGCCCATGGGTCTCTCTCACACTGTGGATTATAAAAACAGACAAGGATTCTTGTGTGTTTCCCTTGTCTACACTTGGAGCATCTCCATTCAGACTAGGCCTGGTTCATTTCTGAGGGCACCAGAGAGGCGGCAGCAGGAAAGCGTGTGGGGGCAGGCCGATGAGGGCAGGTGAGAAAGAGGGAAAGGGAGGAAGGGAGGATGAGCATGGCTGGGGGGTGTGTGAGAAGAGGAGGCAGGGGCTTCAAGGAGAGCCTTCGAAGAACACTACGACTGAACTCGCCATTCATCCCACCTGATGTCATCCTCATTGGCAAAGATGATGATGCCCCGGGCGTTGGGTGTCTCCATGAGTCTCCTGATCACCTTCTTGAATTCTCCTGGCTTTGGTTCCCTGGGGATCTTGATGGACTGGGCAATACAGACCCCCCCTGGGTGTCGGGGATGCCAAAGTCAGCTCTCATCCCACCCACCCACCCACCAGAGCTGCCGCCACGCATGACTATCACTGGGTCTGAGTCCTCCAAAGAAAAGGGGCACTTGCCCATGGGGGGCACCATCCAGGCTCCCCACCATGGACCCAGTGCCCCATCTCATGGCTTCCACCCTGTCCAACGGCCCCTGGCTCACCCCTCTATAGGTTTCTTGATGCCTCGGACCCCCTGCCCCCAGCTCACCAGCCTCGCGGGAGATCTGCACAAAGGCCTCAACCCCGCTCTCGCCATAGTTGCCCTCGGAGGCCAGTGTGGACACGTAGTTCCATCCCAGTGCCCTCACGATGTCCACCATGGCCTGGGCCTGGTAGGAGTCAGGCGGCACCACGCGGGAGAAGAAGTCGAAGCGTGTAGAGTCACTGAGCTCAGGGGCCGTGGAGGCATAGCTGATCTGGGGTATCTGCAGCGGGGAAGGACACCTGGGCTGTGGATGGAGGGTCAGTGACCCTAGGGAGGGAGGGCAGTGGGGATCCAGGACACGGCTGGAGGCATAGAAGTCTGAGGTTAGGGTGCTGAGGGCCAGCTGGAACTGCCACACGGAAAGGCCAGAAGGTTGGGGGAAGATCTGCATTTTCTGAACGGGTCTGATGAAATATGCGAGGTCTGAGGGTCTAAGGGAGAGGGCAGGGCCACCATACACAGTTGCGCAGGGTGTGTCCTGAGCAAAGGGGAAGTAGAGACTCAAGTCCAGTCCTCAGCACAGGCTGCATCTGCCTGGGGAAAGGAACACCCTTGTCAGCCCCAGAGGACGACATGATTTCCTAATTCCTACAAAAGGGTTGTCTGTGTGGGTGGTCGGCAGCCCCAGGAGGGGTCAGAGCAGGCAGGGGAGCTGGGGAAGGGCATTTGATTCCAGGCTGTGTCTGGGCTCATGGAGGGGCCCGTTTTGAACTGGGTTTATCTGTGCATTAGAGTGACTGACAGCGGATTACAGCTGAGCTGATCCAGGATAAGCGGGAGGAGTATGCAAGGGGAGAGGAGAACGGGAGCAGAAGGCGGAAGAAGCCGGTGGAGGGAGGCTGGCAGAGAGAGCGGTGAATCAGAACCACGTTCAAGAAGGACACACTCACAAGCCAAAGAGCAAAAGGGAGCCAGTGGGGGCTGGTGTGAAAGGTCAGAGGCGGAGAAGGTTCTGGAAAGAGTGGGCTGGGGCTGGTCTCAGGGAAAGGGTTGTTTGAAGCAGGGCAGAAAGAAAGTGTGGAGACAGTACGGAAAGGGGAGGGAAAGAGCAAGAGGGAGAGAGAGGAGAGAGGGAAGGAGGAAGGGGAAGAGAGAGAGAGAGAGACCAGGAGACAGAAAGAGAAAAACAAGAAGAACGACAAAGAAAGAGGGAAAATCAGAGAAAAGGAGGCAGAGAGAGGCCCTCTGGCTACAGTGCCATTCATGGATGTGCAGTTACTCTGGGCAGTCCAGACACTGTAGATAATCTTCAGAACAACATGCCCACACAGGTGGAAACTCCTTATGGAAATTCATTGAAAATATCTGAGTTCACAGCCACGCGACTGTGGGAAGTGAACTCGGAAACCCTCATCTTTGCTTCTGGACCAGCAACTGCAAAACGGCCCCCAGGGAGACAAATCTGGCCCAGGGTTGCATTTTGTGCTCTACACCTTTATTTTTTTAATTTTTGAATTTGTAGCCAGTGTCTAAAATCTGGGGGTGCAGAACCACCTCAGTCTTGGGCTGAGCAGGCAGCAGTGGGACCCGGGCTCACAGGGTCCTGCTCACTCAGCTACAGTCCCCAGCTGGCCCCAGAAGGCCCTTGAGTTTGAGACGTCTGCACTCGACCCTTCGACACAGGGAAAGGGACAGAAACCAGAGCTCCAGGCAGGGCAGGGGACAGAGCACACAAATGGACAGACGTGGGCAGGAGACACCAGACAGAGATTCCCCCACCCTCCCAACACACACACACACACACACACAGGGAGGCCACACACTTCTCCCACTGCCAACTAGAAGTTGTGTCTGTGTGCTCCACACCGAAGCTACTATCCAGGGGAAACTGGGGTAGGGAGAATTAAATGGATGCAGACGATGGAGGGGAGCCCAGATAAAACCTCTCCCCAGCATGCATGGGGTAGAAACAGAGGCCACTCCTGGGAGAATCAGCAAAACTCTCAAGAAACAGATGTCCCCTCCCCTAGCCAGATGGAAGCAAAGCCTTCCTCTCTCCACAGAAAGATGGGAGGACAGAGACATCCCCTCCCCTCACAGAACCCCAGCAAAACTGTCCCAGTGAATGACAGAAAACCTCCAAACGCTAATGCCAAAGGCCCCTAATCCCTGATTCCTATGGCCCCCCAAGTCACTGCCCCCTAGATTGCAAAGAAGGTGCTGCCTCCCACAGAAGATAGTTCCCTAAAGATGAGGGCTCCGCAGGCCCACCCAGGCATCTCCCACAGGGCAGGGCCCTGGAGGGAAGCCCTCTAGAAAGGAGACCCCACTGTGGCCTCTTTCAAAGGTCCCTTGAAAGACCATTGAAGGCAGACGTTTTGGAATTGGATTTAAATGATGATCAAAAGGAGCAGAGTGGTAAAGTCCTTGTGGGCCACCCCCGCTTCCCCCCCATCCCCGCCCCCAACCAGCCAGAGGCATGTCCCAGTTGCCCCACAGGAAGGAGGGCCCTAATTTCGGGGAGAACTTTCCTCTCATCACCCAGAGCTCTACACAGGGCTCGGGGGGCAGGACCACCACGCACGGTTGTGCGGGGCGTGCCCAAAGCAAGGGCACTCGAGCAAGGGGCCAGGTGGAGGCTCAAGTCCAGGCCGCCGGCTCTCGCCAGTCGGCCCGGGCACAGGCTGCACCTCGTCAGCCCAGAGGGAAAGCGTCCTCATTCCCACAAAGGGCGGCGGTGCGGGCGGCAGCCTTGGGAGGGCGCAGAGCAGACAGGGGAGGCCGAGGCGGCTGGGCTGAGACTCAGGCTTGCGTCTGGCCCAGCGGACAGGGCTTCTCTGAAGCAGCTGTTGATCTTTCTGAACTAGAGTGATTTCTGCAAGGAGACTGGACCTCAGCCACCCCGAAGGCGAGAACGGGAGAGACGCCAGACCCCGAATACGGCCCCGCGGCCCTCACCGCAAACAGGCGCAGCACGTTGGCGACCATGATGGAGACAGAACTGGCCGAGGCGCCCACCACGGCCACTACGCGCTCGGGGGGCGCGGCGCGCAGCGGGGGGACACCCCCCGGGCAGCGCACCGCCGCCTCGTCGCCGTCGCCGCGGCCACGGATCAGCGCCTGCACGAAGCTCAGCGCCTGCTCCAGCGCGTACGTGTCCCTGGAGCAAGTGTCGAGCAGCCGCGCGCCCAGGCGCACGCCGGGCAGCAGCTCGGGGTCGGCGTTCACGCGGTCCAGCGCGTACAGCATGGCCTCCAGTCGGTGCACGCCCTGCTCCTTCTTCAGCGGCCCGCACGCCCTGCCCGCCGCGCCCCGTGCGTGCACCGGGAACAGGCCGCCCAGCGTGAGGCCGCCCGCCACGCGCACTGAGCCCGCGGCGCACGCCACTCCCGCCTGCGCCAGCGCCACCAGCGGCGGCAGCAGCGCCACGAGCGACGGCGCTCGGGCGCTCCGGGTCCGGGCCATGGGCTCGCCAGCTGCGGAGGGAAGACAGGGCGAGGAGGGGAACAGACAGGAGAACGCTAAGAGTGCCCCGGGTCAGGGGAGAGGGGAGGGAGCCCCGGGTCCTGGAAGAGGGGAAGCGCGCAATAAATGTCGGCTGAGCCAGGTGCAGAATAGATGCACTACCCTCGCCTAGCCTTCCCAGGCCGCCATCTTGTTCTCACACCCTCTGAACCTTATCACATGGGTCCCCCTGCCCGACCACTGTGTCCACCGCTCCAGTCTTGCCCTTCCCGACAGCATGGGCCGCCCTTCCTCGGGGCCCCTCCCCAGGGCACACCCAGGCCCCTTCGTAGCCACACTCACCTGCGCCAGCCGCTGTCGGTTCAGGGCACGGCTGTGACAGATGCGGAGGGCCCTGATCGAGAGAGGATTTAAGGATTCCGGGGGAGGGATGAGAGGCCGTCCTGAGAGCGGAGACCCCTCCTGAGCATGGGGTGTGCGCAGAACCAGCGCTCCGCGTCTCCTTTCCCTTCCTCTCCTACTCCCTGAGTTTTTCTTTCCTGCCTTTGGATGTGTCTCTGACCCCGACTGTCTCTGGCTGTCTCTGACAGACACGCTCTGTCCTTCTCTCTTACTCTGTTTCTCTCTCACTCTGTCTCTGGCTTTCTCCCCACCCCTCTTCTGTCTCTCTTCTCTTTCTGTCTTAGTCTCTTTCTCTCTCTCTCTCTCTCAATTTCTCTTTGTCTCTTTGTCTTTCTCTACTTCTCTTTCCTGGCCACCAGTCTCTTGGCTCCAGCTGCCTAAGGGACTTAACTTTCTCCTTGCAAAACCCCCAAACCCGGCAGTAACCCAGTGAGTGGAGGGAGAAGCACAGGCTGAGAGAACTGAATGCGGCTGCACGGGAAGAGGGAGACCAGGGCCAGGCAGGCAGGAACAGTGAGCAGGCAGACCTTTAATATTAGTGAGGACTCTGCTTAACACACACGCAACAACTATGCAAAGAAGAGACTTTTGCCATCAGCCTCATTTTGTGGATGGGGAAATAGAGACCTCAAACAATCAAGTTACTTGCCCAAGGTCACACAGTTGGCATGTGTCAGCATCAGGATGTGCACCCAGGGTGGTGTGCCTCTGATGGAGGGAGAGGACAGGGTCAACTGGCCCTTCAGCTCCCAGCCCTACCTCTTGCATCAGCTGAGGAACCCTAAGGAGTTGCCCTTCTGGTGGTTTATAAAGCCTTCCTAGGCTCCGGGCTCTGAAGCAGTGACCCCCACGGTGTGAGGCTCTGGGAACCTGAGCTTCCTCATACATGTTGGGGGCTAAAGTGAAGGGGCTTGGCCAAGAGATGCTTTTACCATCCTCATCATACTGAAGCTCAGATTTGGCTCTCTGATGCCGAGAGAGCAAAGGGCATCCTGGAGACAGCTGGTGAGCTCCCAGCAGGAGGGATTAGCGGCTCGTCCTGCGTGGGCCTGAGCGGCTTGGGGTCCATTAGAGAGGGTGGATTAGGGTGGCCGCAGGGCTTTGGGCAAAGCTGGCAGAGGAGCAAGTAAAAGCCATGTCACCCTTCTTTCTTCCCCCACCACATCCAAGGGCCCTGATGGTCTGTTTCCAGAGCTGTTCAGGCACCTCTCCCTGGCAGAGGCCGGGAGTCAGAAGGCCTGGGTCCAGTTTGGCCTCTACCCATTTTACAAGATGGGAAGGATGGAGCCCTTAGCCGATGCTAGACCCCAAGCTTGACATTGCAAAGGTCTGTACAAACAGCGTTTGAGGTGGATGGGCCCTGCAGCTGGGCTCACACAACCCCTCACAGCCTTTCCTGTTCAGGACAGGTCAGACAGAGCCTCAGCCGACATCACAGAGCGGGTTCCCGACTTTCGGGATCAGAGCATCCCACTGGTTCCTGAGTGCCGGACGGACCACCAGCGAGCTGGGGCAGAAACCCTCACAGTGGTGGAGGGAGGCGCAAGTGTCTCACCGAGATGCTGGAGGTGGAAGGGGAAAGAAGTGGGTGGGTTCCAGGCATGGGGAAAAACTGGCTCTGAGGGTGAGGGGGAGGAGGGCTTCATGGCTGGAGCACTGGGAGAAGCGGGTAGCATGCCTCGAGAATGTGAGGACCAGGACCAGGGCAGAGCAGGTCCGTGGAGCGCAGAAACCAAGAGTCAGGTTTTGGATGCAGGAAAGCCAAGAATCTCACTGAAGATTTGAGAGGATAGGTCAAGCCCTTGGTTGGACTCATGAGTCCGGCATTGAGGGAGGAGGCCGGGACGGAGTTAAAGCTAAGGCGGCATCAGTGAGGGTGTGGTATTTAAAGCAGTGGACGGACCAGCTCACCTGGGCAGAGGATGTGGACAGAGGCTGAGGACGGAGCCTACATTAAGAGGTGGAGCAGCACAGAGGAGGCTGGGAAGGAGTAGCCAGGCCGGAGGGGGAGTTGGAGAGTGGGCGGCACAGCAGCCAAGAAACAGGCTTGAGGAAGGAAGGAGAATTCTTCACAATCAGTTCCGCCCTGTGCAGCGGCCGAGGGTCATTGTTCACCTCCCACAGATGAGACAACTGAGCAGAGAGGTGTGGTGACTCCCCCAAGGCCACACGGTACAGGGGACATGGGGCTGCTCAGACAACCTGTGAGAAAAAACTTAACCTGCACTTCTGGGTCCATGATTTCAGCTCCAGCTATTTCAATGACAAGATTAAATGAAATTAAAGGCCCAGAGCTGCTGCCTTCAGTATCTTTTCCACACTTCTAATCCCAGGGCTGGATGTTAAATGTTCAGACTAGTCCTCCAATTTAACAAGTAGATGATTTTTATTACAAAATTTATTTAAAATTATATGTTCTTGGGTTCATTTAATGGTTAGCTTCAAAACCCCTGATCCCTGGATTGGGTTGTTATACATATTCCACCTTCTCTTTTGTTTCAAGAAAGAGCCAGGGACATGTGTTGTGAGAGAGACAGTGCATCTGGCATGGACTCTGGTACAGAGATGTTCAAAAGCATGGTGTCTGGACCTGAGGACGTCCCCCGGCGCCTCCCTGCATGTCCTGCCTGGACAAACGTGAGGCATGGGTGCACTAAGAAGCCTCCCCCTGCTGGGGTCCGGCCTGGTGGCACAGTGGTTAAGTGCACACACTCCACTCTGGCGGCCACAGGGTTCGCAGGTTCGGATCCTGGGTGCGCACCACGAACCGCTTGTCAGGCCATGCTGTGGTGGCATCCCATATAAAGTGGAGGAAGATCGGCATGGATGTTAGCCCAGGGCCAGTCTTCCTCAGCAAAAAGAGAAGGATTGGCAATGGATGTTAGCTCAGGGCTGATCTTCCTCACAAAAAAAAAAAAAAAAGAAAGAAGCCTCCCCCACTGCTGCCCTGTCCCGCCTGCCCCTCCCTGGCACCTTCACCTAACCCACCCCCACACACACACCCGGGGACAGGAGCCTCCCCAGGCGACCATGCACCTCTCGATGGCAGCAGGGTGTGCTGTTGGGACTGGCCCTCACCAAGCCCCAGCATCAGCTCCTTCTAGGCTTCCTGTTGGCCCCTGGGCTCCGGAGGCCAGTTTCTTGTCCCACCCACCAGTAACTGGAAGCTTGAGGTCGCTGCGCACGGCGCTCTCTCCAGCTCAACCGCCTCCGCCCCAGGGCTGAACTGCGCAAAGCCTGGCGTTTTGAGCCACGACCCCTGGGGAGGCGCAGCCACCACCGGATAGCTGGGTAACAGCTCAACCAAGGATGAAGCAGCCTCAGGCTGAAACCTTGAGGATAAACAAAGTGCAGAGTCTGGACAGCAAGATGCTACCACACTCCAGTCCTCACATCCTCAGAACTGTACTCCTTTCCAGCCTGACCTCAGTGGGGGAGCAGGCCTGGCGGGGACACCCAGCCACGGGCACGGGTGCATTCTCAGAGCTGCTTGGACTCAATGAAGTAGCACAGAAGTTTTCAAGATGCTTAGGATGAAATTTAATAGGTCTCCCCAGAGAAGTCCTGATTACTCCCTGACCCAGTGACTCAGTCCATTCAGGCCCCTTAGGTGACCTAGGGGCATTCCAAAAGTCACCTCATTAACATAACAAATGACACTTTTACTGCTCTCATTCACTTAGGAAATTCCAAAGGTTTTAGGAGCTCTGTGCCTGAAATGGGGACAAAGACCAAATATATATTTCTTATTATAAATCACAATATCACAGGCTTCCACATATGAATTAGGGGGAACACAATTCAGTCCCTAGCACTCAGACTGGGCCTGAGGCATCAGGGGTACAGGACGTTCAGCTGCTCTCGAGTGTGGTGGTTCAGAGCAGACACGGGGCAGCGAGCTGGCATTGTTCTGCCTTGGTTCCTATAAGCAAGCACAACCAAAAAACAAAGCATTAGGAAAGGGTTCTAAGAAGTGTGCACCCACCAGATAGCCAAATGGCAGAACGGTCCAAACCAGAAAGGTCCAAAATGGTGATGCGGTGCCGTGTGCAAAAGGAGACGTGTGCAAAAGGAGACGTGTGCCAAAGGTGCCGTGTGTAAGAAGGGAAGATCCGCGCGTGCCCCAAATGCCCCCGCCCCAAGCGATGCAGCAGAGACCCCTCCCCCTTCACATCCCATAAGACCCCTGCTTACCCTCCCTTCAGGAGAAGGTGTTTCAGAGCACCAGCTCTGCCTCCACCATTCTTGATCAATGAAAATTTCTGCTCTGCTATTCCGAACCTGTTCTCTTCTATTGGAGAGCGGCTCCAGGCAAAAGGACCTACTTGTGAGTCACTGGTCCCTTGGGGCTCAGTAACAGACATAATTATAAATATACATTTTTTTCTCTTGTTGTAGATGTAATCTTGACAGAAAAGGAAGGGTTTAGAAATTGCATTTTGTTTGTTTTGAACATGCAGTTTTCAAGTTCCTAAGGAATTCCAACTCTGAATTCCTTTGGAAGCAGGTGTCTCTCACCACATGGATTAATATGCTCTGGCTGCCATAACAAAGAACCACAGACTGGGTGGCTTAAACAACAGACATTTGTTGTCTCACAGTTCTGGAGCCTAGAAGTCTGAAATCAAGGTGTCGGCAGAGTTGGTTCCTTCTGGAGGCTGTGAGGGAAGAATTTGTTCCAGGCCTCTCTCCTCAGCTTGTAGATGGCCATCTTCTCCCCGTGTCTCCACATTGTCTTCCCTCTGTGCATGTGTGTGTCCAAATCCACTTCTTATAAGGATACTAGTCATATTGGATTAGGGCCCACCCTAGCAACCTTATTTGACCTTGGTTACCTCTATAAAGACCCCATCTCCAAATAAGGTTACATTCTGAGGTACTAGGGGTTAGGACTTCGACATAAATTTGGAGTGGCAGGAGGAGACACAAATCAGCCCGTAACACCACATAAAGACTTTGCAAATGAGCTGTCTCTCATGGCTGCCAGGCCTTTGCTTTGAGACAATAACTGATAACATGGGTTATGAGGTCAGTGGAGGTCAGAGCAGGCACTGAGGGTGACCTTGGTCTGCTCCTGTCCAGCCTGAGCCGACAGTTTGACACTCCAGTCTCACACACCACCAGGACAACCTGAGAGGTAGGGCCTGCTCCTCTCCACTGACCTCCAAATGCAAACCACTGTAACGACTGACATGTGAAGTTCGACTGGAAACAGCATATGCAGGGTCCTGCCGGTCCACACTGAGCCCAGTAAGCTCATGTGGGTGTGACACACAGAAGTCTACCGGGTGTAGTTTAATTGGGAACTTGTACTAAAACATGTCTCTATTCCTAAATAACACAGGGTACAGTTTTGCCTGTTTGTGACATTATATAAATGAAGAGGGATTATTTTCAAAAGGAAAACTTTAATTTGTTCAAATCTAAATCTTGCCCTAAGTAAAAGGCACAGACCACTTGACAAATGAACCAAATGCATCATACTGAGGTTTAAAAATGGTCACTTTTTATTCTTTCAGTCTGTATGATCTTTCTTGTTTGAGACTAGCACCAATGTGAAGACTGACATGAACATAAACATTTGGGCTCACAGGTTTGATAGCAGAGGAATTCAACGAATGTTGAAATGCACAGAAGATTCATTTATAATGGCTGTGTTTTAATCTGCCTTGCCGCAGGTCAATGAGGAATTTCAGGTTTGAAATACATTTGAGAAACAGCTCACTTTAAAGGAACTATTTGCTAAATATCAGAGTGTTCTTAGTTGGGAGATACTACTTAATTGTTTTGTTTTTAATGGCAAAGCCTTTAACTGGAGCACACATTTTCTTCAAAATCAGAGAAATCCAAGTGGAGAAGGCTGTAGAATGACTCTCAGGGAAGTTATCCCAGATATAGTGTAGAACAGGAGTCAGAAAAATTTTTATTTTTTAATTCAGGAAACTTAGATTTAATGGAATTTTCTCCATAACACACAGTATCACGGTATAATCACAGCAGACAACTTCTTAAAGGGCCATGTGGTCTGCTGAATAATGTCCCCCCACATCTGTTCAGGTCCTAATCCCCAGGACCTGTGATTATTACCCTACATGGCAAGTAGAACTTTGCAGATGTAATTAAATTAAGGATTTTGAGATGGAGAGATGATCCTGGATTATCCTGGTGGGCCCATGTAATCATAAGGATCCTTATAGGACAGAAGGTGATGTGAAAATGGAAGCAGAGAGAGATTTGAAGCTGCTAAATGCTGGCTTTGAAGATGCAGAAAGGAGCCATGAGCCAAGGAATGTAGCTCTAAAATCTGGAACAGACAAGGAAATGGGTTGTCCCCTAGAGCCTCCTGAGGGGGCACAGTCCTGCTGGCACCTTGATTTTGAACCAGTGAAACTGATCTCAAAACTTTGTAAGAGAATAAATTTGTGTTGTTTGAAGTAACTAACTTGTGGCAATTTGTTACAGCAGCAACAGAAAACTAATACAGGCCAAATAGTAAATATTTTAGGCTTTGCAGGCCATACAGTCTCTGTTGTAACTATTCAGCTCTGCCAATGTGGCATGAAACAGTCACAGACAATCCCCAGACCCAGCCTCAGGGTCATGGCTAGGAATGGAAACAAGCCACTGCTGGTTGTTTGAGTGGGATTCCCATTCTCAGTATCAATTTAGGTCAGGAACCCCAACTAGTAGGCCTAATTTAGAGTCTGGATGTCCAGCTAGAGGCCACTGCAAAACCAAGAGAGAGAGAGAGAGAGGATGGTGACACTGCACAGCTGTGGGTAAAAGACAATCCTTTCAATAAATGATGTGGGAATGGGCCATCCCAGTGGCACGGCAGTTAAGTTCACGCATTCTGCTTCAGTGGCCCAGGGTTTGCCAGTTGGGATCCCGGGTTCGGATCTACTCACCACACATCAAGCCATGCTGAGGTACAGTCCCACATAGAAGAGCTACAACTCTACAACTATGATATATAACTATGTACCGGGGCTTTGAGGAGAAAAAAGAAAAAAAAAAAAAAGAGGAAGATTGGCAATAGATATTAGGGCAGGGCCAATCTTCCTCAAAAAAAAAAAAAAAGACGTGGGAAAATTGGGTGTCCATACGAAAATAAATCGAACCTGAATGCTACCTCATTCCATATGTCAAAATCAATTCCAGTTGCATTATTGACCTGAATGGGAAATGCAACTCAGTAAAGCTAGAAGAAGGAAGAAAATAATAAAGATTAGGGCATACATCATTGAAATGGAGAATAGAGAAACAATAGTAAAAATCAATAAAACCACAAGTTGATACTTTGAATAGATCAATAAAATTCAAAAACACTTAGCTAAACTAAGAAAAATGGAAGAAGATGCAAATAATTAAGATGAAATAAAAGTGGAGAGACTACTCCCAAGCTCAGAGAAGTTAAAAGAGTGTAAGAGAATACTATGAACAATTGCATGCTAACAAATTAGATAACCTAGATGAAATGAACAAGTTCTTGGAAACACAAACTACCAAAACTGACGCAAGAGGAAATAGAAAATCTGAACAGATGTATACTATTATCAGTAATGAAAAATTTCCCAGCAAAGCCCAGATGGCTTCTCTGGGTGAATTCCACCAAACAGTTAAAGAACAATTAACAACAATCCTTCTCGAACTCTTCCAAAAACATAAAAGAGGAAGGAACACTTTCTAAACCATTCTATGAGGCCAGCACTAACCCAGTACCAAGACAGACAAAGATATCACAAGAAAACTAAAGACCAATATCTCTTATGAATATAGATCCAAAAAACACTCAGCAAAATACTAGCAAACTGAATCTGGCAGTGTATAGAAAGGATTATGCACCATGAGCATATGGGACTTATCCCAGGAATACAAGGTGGTTCAACATAAGAAAATCAATCAATCTAATACACTACATTAACAGAATGGAGGAAAAAAATACATGATCATCTCAACTGAACAGGAAAAGCGTTTGACAAAATTGAACACGGTTTTATGATAAAAAAACACTCAGAAAACTAGGAATAGAAGGGAACTTCCACCACATGGTAAAGGAAATTTATGAAAAACCCACAGCTAATATCATACTCAATAGTGAAAGATGAAAGATTTCCCCCTAAAATCAGAAACAATACAAGTATGGCTGATTTCACTACTACTATTCACACTGTACTGGAAGTTCCGGCCAGAGCAATTAGGCAAGAACAAGAAGTAAAAGACATGCAAATTGGAAAGAAAGAAGTAAAACTCTCTACTTACAGATGACATGATCCTATATACACCAAATCACAAAGAATGTACAAAAAAAAAAAATATTAGAGCTAACAAATGAATTCACCAAATTTTCAGGATATAAGATCAGTACACAAAAAGTTGTATTTCTATACACCAACAATGAACAATCTCAAAAGGAAGTTAATAAAATAATTCCTTTCACAATAACATCCAAAAAATTAAAATACCTATGAATAAATTTAACCAAGGAGGTGTGGGATTTATACACTGAAAACTACAATAATTATAGAATTAAATATAGAATTATCATATGATCCAGCAATTCTACTCCTAGGTATATACCCAAGAAGATTGAAAACAGGTACTCAAACAAATACTTATACACAGATGTTCATAGCAGCACTATTCACAATAGACAAAAGTTAAAAACAACCCAAATTTCCATCAATGGATGACTGAATAAAAAAATTGTGGTATATACATACAATGGAATATTATTCAGCCGTAAAAGGAATGAAGTACTGATACAGGCTACAATGTGGGTAAACTTCAACAACATTATGCTAAGTGAAAGCAACCAGACACAAAAGGCAACGTACTGTATAATTCCATTTATATGAGATGTCCAAATAGGTAAATCCGTAGAGACAGAGAGCAGATTTGTGGTTGCCAGGGGCTGGGGAGAGGATGGGATGGGGAATAACTGCTTAATGGGTAAAGTGTATCCTTTTGGGATGAATAAAATGCTTTAAAACCGTATAGAGGTGGTGGTTGCCCAACACGGTGAATACCCTATGACTCAAGTCAGTGGAAAACTACAACCCAACCTAGGCAGGATGACTCACGGCCCAGACCCTTCAGGAACAAAGGTTTAGGTCACGCCACCAGGTTAAGGACCGTGACCAGCTGAGGTGCTTGCTGAAGGCAAAGGGAATACAGAAGGGGTGGTGGAAGAAGGTAGTTATAAATAGCAGCTACAGCCATGTGACCAGATACAGAAAGAAGGACTGAAATTACCATGAGTTCATTTTTTTGTTAATGAACATGTTTGTTTATATATCTTTGTTTTCTTCCTTCTCTTATTCTCTTATCATGTAACATAATATGTATTGACTTTATATCATAGTATTTAAGAATTTTTTACTTTACATCATTGTATTTAAGTTACCGTATATCAAGAAGAGTAAACATTCCTCAGGGACATTACCTCCTCTCCTGAGGAAGAGGTTAGAGCATTTTCTGTTGTACACAGGAGAGTTGTATCATGATAGGTGGAAGTATGACCTCGTTATTGTCTTTATTTGGAGATTAAGTATAATTTAAGGAGACGTATATGGGTGCCAAGCTGACAAGGGGTGGACTTGTGATGGTTAATTTTATGTGTCAACTTGGCTCAGGCGCAGTGCCCAGATATTTTGTCAAATATTATTCTGGATGTTTCTGTGCGGGTGTTTTGGATGAGAATAATAGTCAAGTTGGTGGACTTTGAGTAAAGCAGATTGTCCTCCATAATGTGGATGGGCCTTGCTCAATCAACTGAAAGCCTGAATAGAACAAAAGACTGACCTCACCTGAGCAAGAGGGAATTCTGCCAGTCCACACCTGAACTGCAACAACAGCTCTTCCTGGGTCTCCAGCCTACTGGCCCACTTCGCAGATTTTGGACTTGCCAGTCTCCATAACTGTGTGAGCCAATTCCTTAAAATAAATTTCTGTCTCTCTGGATACACACACGCGAGCACACGCGCGCGCGCACACACACACACACATCCTGTTGGTTCTGTTTCTCTGGAAAGCCTTGACTAATACAATATGTTTTCCATTTTTTGGGGTATATATCTAGGCATGGAATTGCTGGACCATATGATAATTCTGTATTGAACTTTTTAAACTTTTAAAACTGTTTTCCACAGTGTCTGAGCCATTTCACATTCCCACCAGCAAGGTGGGTTTCAATTTCTCCGCATCTTCACCAACACCTGTTATTTTCCACTTTTTTGATTATCTCCTTCCTAGTGGGTGTCAAGTGGTATCTCATTGTAGTTTTCATTTACATTTCCCTAATGACTAGTGATGTTGAGCATCTTTTCACATGCTTTTGGCCATTTGTGTATCTTCCTTAGAGAAATGTCTATTCAAGTACTTTGACCCTTTTTAAATTGGGCTTTTGTCTTTTCGTCATTGAATTGTAAGATTTCTTTATATATTCTTGATATTATATCCTTATTAGATATATGATTTGCAAATATTTTGTCTCATTTAATAGGTTGTCTTTTCACTTTCTTGATAAGGTCCTTTGATGCACAAAAGTTTTCAATTTTGATAAAGTCCAAGTTATATATTTTTCTTTTACAGCTCATGTTTTTGGGGTCATTTCTAAGAATCTATTGCCAAATTCGAGATCATGAAGATTTACATCTAGGTTTTATTGTAGAATTTTAATGGTTTTAGCTGTCACATTTAGGTCTTTAATCCCTGTTGAGTTAATTTTTGTATATGATGTGGGAGGGGTGCAACTTCAGCCTTTTGCATACAGGTATCCAGTTGGATATATAGAAGGCCTCTATGGTAGGTGATATTTGGGCAGAGACCTGAATGAAAAGTGTGATCAAGCAATGGTGATATCTACCAACCAGAGGGGACAGCAGTTGGAGATTCCAGGTACAGACAAGTGGCACAAATTAATCAAGGAATGAATACAGGCATTTCTGTTGGAGTACAGTATATGTATCCCTGAAAAATTTTGTGTTGTGTAAAAATGCAGACAAAAATAACTAGAGTTACAGGAAGAACATAGGATGTGAATAGACCACTCAAACCACAGCAGCTTTGGAACCACAGCACTAACAAAAGCCACAATCTAATAAAAAATAATAGCATAGCTAAAAAGACATGGTAAGTTCTTAGATACATAAACACGTACACACATATGACAGAGAGAACTTCACTTATGAAGAAAGGTGAAAGAACCTTAGAGAAAGAGGATGCGAAGAGAGGTTGATGTCACTGAGTTATGAAGATCACACAGAAGTGTTTCTGAGTGAGCGCAGGTGCCACACTGAACTAAGAGAGATCGTGAGAGTGGAAAAGGTATCGGGAACAGTCCTATTTTCCCTAGTTGTACTGCTCTCAGCTGTGTTGGTTTACCTGCATTCAGATCCTCTTACTTGGAGTGTAAAATATTAACGTGCTGGGGGAAAAAAATCTCATACAAACCAAGAAACCTTCCACATGACACCAAACTAATTTATAATACAGAAGCATGTGTTGCAGCAGAACATATTTCTTCACAAAAAAATTCAGAATAGAAAAAACAAAACATTTTACAATGTGTTTTATGAGATTAATACATGGCTAGTACAAGAAATAAAATTTACAGCCAAACTAAGGAGCATAGATACAAAAATCCTAGTCAAAACATTTGCAAACTGATGGGGCCGGCCCAGCAGCGCAAGCGGTTAAGTGCGCGCGCTCCGCTGCAGCGGCCGGGGGTTTGCCGGTTCGGATCCTGGGCGCGCACCGACGCACCGCTTGTCAAGCCATGCTGTGGTGGCATCCCATATAAAGTGGAGGAAGATGGGCACAGATGTTAGCCCAGGGCCAGTCTTCCTCAGCAAAAAAAAGAGGAGGATTGGCAGATGTTAGCACAGGGCTGATCTCCTCACACACACACACACAAAAATTTGCAAACTGAAATACATAAAAACATCATCATCAAGTCTGGTTTGACCCAGAAATGCACTTTAGCAGATTAATGGCTTAGAAAATTTATTAATGTAATTCACTGCATTAACATATTAAAGCAAGAAACATGATTATCTAAATGGATGCAGAAAAAGCATTTGATAACATCCAATATTCATTCATAATTTTACAAACTTAGCAATCTGAGGATCTTCTTTAACCTGATAAAGTTATCTACCAACAGCCTACAGAAAATGTTGTACTCAGTGATGAGTCATGTCAAGTATTTATTTTCTTTAAAATCAGAATAAGACCATAATTCCAATTATCACTCCCTCTAAGGGGGACCAGTGAGTGTGAGAAAATAAGCATGATTGAATTATAAGTATACAACTCTCAGCATTTGCAGGAATGATTGCCTACTGTATTATTCAGGGTCCTCCAGAGAAACAGAATGTATATATATTATAAGGAATTGGCTCATGTGATTACAGAGGCTGAGAAGTCCCAAGATCTGCAACTGACAAGCTGGAGCCCCAGGAGAGCTAATGGTGTAGTTCCAGTCCAAGTCCAAAGGCCTGAGAACCAGGAGAACCTATGGTGTAAGTTCCAGAACAAAAGCCAGGAGGCTCAAGATCCAAAAAGCCAATGTTTCAGTCTGAGTCCGAAGGCAGGAAAAGACCAATGTCCCAGGTCAAAGGAGACAGGCAGAAGTTCACTGTTCCTCCTGAGAGAGTCAGCCTCTGCGTTCTATTCAGGCCTTCAACTGATTGGATGAGGCCCATTCACATTATGGAAGGTAATCTGCTTTACTCAGTCTACCAATTCAAACCTTAGTCTCATCTACAGACACCTTCACAGACATACCCAGAATAATGTTTGACCAAATATCTGGGCGCTCCATGGCCTACTCTAGTTGAAACAATAAATTAACCATCACAAGTCCACCTTTGTCACCTTGGCTCCCATATGCATCTCTTTTAACCATACTTAATCTCTAAACAAAGACAATAACAAGGTCATACTTGCATCTAAGATGATACAACTGTCCTGCATACAATCAAAAACTCACTAACCCCTTCCCCAGAAGAGGTAAAGTCCTTGAGTGATGTTTACTCTTCTCCTTGATATCCTACAACTTAAATACTATGATGTAAAGCTAACAATACTTAAAGACTATGATATAAAGTCAATACATCTTATGTTACATAATAAGACAGTAAGAGAAGGAAGAAAACAAAAATTACAAACAAATATGTTCGTAACAAAAAAAGGAACTCAGGGGACCGGCCTGGTGGTGTAGCGGTTAAGTGCTCGAGTTCAGTTTCGGCAGCCTGGGGTTCGTAGGTTCGGATCCCGGGCGCGCACCGATGCACAGCTTGTCAAGCCATGCTGTGGCGGCGTCCCATATAAAGTAAAGGAAGATGGGCACAGATGTTAGCCCAGGGCCAATCTTCCTCAGCAAAAAGAGAAGGATTGGCAACAGATATTAGCTCAGGGCTAATCTTCCTCACAAAAAAAAAAAAAATGAACTCAAGACAATTACAGTCCTCATTTCTGTAACTGATCACATGGCTGTAGCTGGTATTTATAACCACCTTCTTCCCCTACCCCTTCTGTATTCCCCTTGCCTTCAGCAAGCATTTCAGCTGGCGGGGTGACCTAAACCTTCATTCCTGAAGGGTCTTGGTCATGAGTCATCCTGCCGGGGTTGAGTTGTAGTTTTCCATTGACCTTAATCACAAGGCACGGTGATACTAAGAGATGCCCTAAGGGACCACCTGTATGCCAGACATACTCATCCTTACCCCCACTGAGAGTAGTTAATCCAATTTAGGAGTTAATCCAATCCAGGATCCATCACCCCAGCCAGCACGGTAACTCCCTTCTTTGCCTATTGATTCAGAGGCATGAGTAATCCAAAGTAGCCAAGTGGCAGTCTTAACTTCCAGTTCAGTGGAATCACTGTTGTGTTTCCTGGTGGACGCACTTCTCCTTCTGGAACTAAGACCTCTAGGCCACTGGAATGTCAGGTTGCAGGAACAGGAAGCAAAAGTTTTGCTAGTGGGTCACTAGGGGTAATAGTGTATGGTGCCACTCCCATTTCCACCTCCTGATTCCTGGACCTGTGAATCCTGGCTGTGGGAGAAACAGAACCGTATACTGGATGCTGATTCAGAGCACAGACAGCCTTATGGAGAAACTTGCCCCAGCCCTGCAAGGCACTGCTACCTAGCTGGCAATGTAACTAGGTCTTCAAAAGGCCATTCCACCATTCTATCAAGACAGCTGCTTCAAAATGGTGGGGAACATGATAAGACCAGTGAATTCCACAAGCATGGGCCTATCACAACACTTCATTTGCTGTGAAGTGAGTTCTTTGATCACAAACAATGCTGTGGAATACTGTGACAGTAGATAAGGCATTAACCTGCCACCACGAAGCTGCTGATCACCATGGGAATGGTGCTATATCGAGGACTCAATGTTGGCCTCTGCTGCTGGCAGACTGGGCACTTAGTGGTGGCCATAACCAGATCGGCCTTGGTGAGTGGAAGTCCATGCTGCTGAGCCCATGCATAAACCCCATCTTTGCTACCATGGCAACTTTGTTCATGAGCCCATTGGGTGATGACAGAGGTAGTGGGGAAAGAGGCTGACTGGTATCCACAGAATAGGTCATCTTACTTGCTTGATCATTAAAAGCCTCCTCTGCTGAGGTCACCCTTTGGTGAGTATTCACTTGGAACACAAATATCTTCAATTTTTTCCCATTCAGCAAAGTCTATCCATGTACCTCTTTTCTAAATTTCCTTGTCATTAATTTTCCAATCATGTTCCTTCCAATTCCCTCACCATCCAGCCAAACTATAGGCCACAGACCATCAATAAGTGTATAATTGCACATCTGGCCATTTCTCCTTCCAAGCAAAGGGAACGACCAGGTGCGCTGCTTGAAGTTCTCCCCACTGGGAGGATTTCCCTTCACCACTGTCCTTCATGGGTAACCCAGAAATGGGCTGTAGTGCTACAACTGTCTACTTCAAATGGACAGCCTGCATTTTGTGCAGAGCCATCCGTAAACCAGGCCTAAGTTTTCTTTTCCTTTGTCCACTAAGTGTAGGGAACTACCCATGAGGCCATAGGCACAGGCTGGGAGAGAAAAAGCAGCACCGCAGGAGTGGGGACCACGGGCATTTGGGCCACTTCTCCACGTAACTTTCTTATGCCTTCAGGACCTGCTCAGGCCCAGTCACACCTATACCCCTTCCATTTGATGATGAAGTGCTGCTATGCATGCCCAACTTTATGACTTGGTGGGTTGGATAACACCCAATTCATGATGGGCAGCTCAGGTCACATGGTAATTTAGTGGCCCACGGTTAAGCATTCAGTGTCTACTAATGCCCAGTAGCAGGCCAAGAGCTGTTTCTCTAAAGGGGAGTAGTTATCCACAGAGGATGGTAGGCTTTGCTCCAAGATCCTTTGCCTACATTGAAATTCACCTATAAGAGCCTGCTAAAGGCTCCAAATGAAATCCCTATCTGCCACTGACACTTCAAACACCATTGGATCTGCTGGATCATCTACCCAAGTGGCACAGCAGCTTGCATAGTGGCCTGGACCTGTTGCAGAGCCATCTCTTGTTCTGGGCTCTAATGGAAACTAGTAACTTTTCAGGTCATTCGGTAAATGGGCCAGAGTAACACACCCAAATGAGGAATATGTTGCCTCCAAAATCCAAAGCGGCCCATTTTTCGGTTGTAGGAGGGGCCAAATGCAACAACTTATTCTTCATCTTAGAAGGGACATCTTGTCACGCCCCACACCATTGGACCCCTAGAAATTTCACTGAAGTAGAAGGTCCCTGAACTTTTGTCAGATTTATTTCCCACCCTCTGACACACAAATGTCTTACCACTAAGTCTAGAGTAGTTGCTACTTCATGCGTACTAGGTCTAGTCAGCACAATGTCATCCATGTAATGGACCAGTATCATATCTTGTAGAAGAGAAAACCAATCAAGATCCCTGAGAACTAAACTATGACATAGGGCTGGAGAGTTGATATATTCTTGAGGTAGGACAGTGAAGGTATATTGCTGGCCTCGCCAACTGAAAGCAAACTGCTTCTGGTGGGCCTTATGGACAGAGATGGAGAAAAAAAGCATTTGCCAAATCAATAGCTGCATAGCAGGTACCAGGGGATGTGTTGATATATTCAAGCAATGAAACCACATCTGGTACAGGGGCTGCAATTAGAGTCACCACCTGGATAATCCTACAATCCCCTGTCATTCTCCAAGATCCATCTGCCTTCTGCACAGGCCAAATAGATGAATTGAACAGGAATGTGGTGGGAATCACCACCCCTGCATCCTTCAAGTCCTTGATGGAGGCACTAATCTCAGCAATCTCTCCAGGAATGAGGTATTTCCTTGGTTTACTGTTTTCCAAGGTGTAGGCAGCCCTAGTTGCTTCCACATGGCCTTTCTCACTAAAATAACCCTCACTCCACCCGTCAGAAAACCAATGTGGAGATTCTGTCAGCTGCTGAGTTATGTGTATTTTAATTATGCATTCTGGAACTTGGGAAATAATCACAGAATGAGTTCAGGGACCCACTAGGCCCACTGTGAGACAGGCCTGAGCTAAAAATCCTTATCATTTGAACTCCATAAGCCCCTTCTCTGACTTTTAGACTACAGTGGTGTTTTGAATATCCTGGAATGAGCATTAGTTCAGAGCCAATGTCCAGTAGTTCCCAATATGTCTGATTATTTCATTTTCCTCAGTGCACAATTACCCTGGTAAAACACTGTAGGCTAGGAAAAAGATTAACAGCATAAATTTTTGGAATTTTACTGGGGTCCTTCCTCAAGGGGACTCAACTTCCCCTTCATTCAAGGGGTTCTGGGCCTGTAAACTGGCTCAAGTCTGGAAATTGATTGAAGAGCTGTAACTCTCTGTTTTTATGATTCAGGTTAGATTTTTGTTCACCTGACCTAGAATTTTTCTGCTTATACAGATTAAATAAGAATTCAGTTGGCTTCCTAGGAACATCATGATCAACTAGCCAACACCATAGGTCTGTGTAAGCCAGACTATCCTCATTGCTGCTTTGACTCTGCTATCCATTAAGTTAACCAGGCCCACTTTGACTTTGGTGGCTGAAGGACACCACCTGGCCCCTGTCAATCCAGGACCCAATTGTTTCCATTGCACTTAGGTTTCCTAGTTCAGTGACCACAGTTCTCACTGTAAGTTCTGGACTACAGAGAAGAGCAGTCACTGAGCTTTTCAAGGATTCTAGAGCTCCCATCACAAATTTATATCTCACAGTATTGGTGAAAAATATGTCTTTTGGATCTTCCCAGGGTGAATGAGTAGGTCTTAATGACAAATCCACTAAGCCTTTCAATCTCCCTAAGTCTTTGAGTCCCTTCCTCTACATCAAACCAAGGCAGGCCCAGCATTTCCAACTCACTCACTTTGGACCACCTTTTGGTCCATGTTTCAGCCAAACAACCAAACAAACTATTAAAGCCCTTTCTAACTCTCTGAACTGTAACCTTCAATGCAGAATCTCTGCTTAGTGAACTCATACCAATAAATTCAGCATGATCCAACTTTATGTTCCTTCCACCGTTATCCCACATCCTTAATACCCATCCCACACATGTTCTCCAGATTTCTGTCTGCATAAATTAGAAAATACCAGTAGTCCTTTTGGAATGTAGCACACCTCATGTGTCACTCTTTATACCTCACCTTTAGAGGCCTGATGGGATGGATTGGAATCTAGTTATAGGTCTAGAAGCAAAGATAGGTGGCAGGCGTGGATCCTGAGGAAATTCAGTATTGCTTTCCGGGAAACTGCCTCACAGGCAGCCATTACAGTTTCCTCAGGCAATGCAGGGTTAATCTCCTCAGACTAGGGGTGGAGAGGCTGATGCCACCAGCAAAGAAGAATCATCTGAATTTAGGAGCTCAATGTCCTCAGCATCAACAAAGTCTTCCCACGTGTCTCCATTCCAACTTTCAGGATCTCATTCCTTCCCAATCAATGTCCTCACTTTAACAGTTAACATACTATGAGGCTAGGACTTCAACTTGCATTGTAATTCAGCAAGTGGCAGGATGAGAATCTGGGTTTGATTTTCAGCAATCTCAGCCCTGTAGCTACAGGAGATAAGGGTCTCCTTCAGGACACACACAGAGGCTTAAGCTAGGTTGTCAAATCCCTAAACTCATTCTTTGCTTTCACTACTTCATCTAGTGACATTAGGAACAACCAGCCAAGCTTATTATATTTGTTAGTTTGCAAAAATTGTTCAAAAGTATCATATACAGTCACCCAGATCCTTGCTTCTTATAAATGATTGAGTAGGAGGAGTATCCAATGGTGATATTTTGTATACTTCTATTGCCAGATCACCCCATGGATTATCAATGCTCCCTTTAGTACTAAAAATAGAATTATTAGTATCTTTATATCTAATCAGGTTAGAGAGTCAATTCCAGAAACCACAGAACCAATTCAGAAAACTCATCCATAAAATTCTGTTCCTCTAGAACCACTCTCAGAATCCAAATCTGTATCAGTCAGGATTACCCAGAGAAACAGAACCTATAGATAGTGTGTGTGTGAAGTGTGTGTATATATATAATATATACATAAAGAGATTTATTCTAAGGAATTGGCTCATGTGATTATGGAGACTGAGAAGTCCCAAGATCTGCAGCTGGCAAGCTAGAGGCCCAGAAGAGCTGATGGTGCAGTTTCTGCCTCATCCAAAGGCCTGAGACCCAGGGAAGACCGTGGCATAAGTTCTGAAAACCAGCAGGCTCAAGACTCAAAAAGAGCCAGTGTTTCAGTTCAAGTCCAAAGGCAGGAAAAGACCAATGTCCCAGCTCAAGGTAGTCAGGCAGGAGTAGTTCTCCACTTTCTGTGGGAGGGTCAGCCTTTTTCCTTTATTTGGGCCTTCAATTGATCAGACAAGATCCACTCACACTAGGGAGGGCAATCTGCTTTACTCAGTTTACCAATTAAAATGTTAATCTCCTCCAGAAACATCCTCACAGACACACTCAGAATAATGTTTGACCAAACGTCTGAGCACCTCATGGTCCAGTCAAATTGACACACAAAACTAACCATGACACCTACATAGAAAATAATATATAAGACCAATTCTAAAAGCATTTGCCTTTCTATACACTAGGCACAAAAAGTTGGAATATGTAATTTTAAAAGAGATACCATTTATAATAGATACAAAAATATATAGGATAACTAGAAATTACCTAACCAAAGGTGGGCAAAATCTATAAGGAGACTATTATGACACCTTATTGAAAATACATAAAGAAGCACTTAAATAAATTAGGTGATAAAAATATTCATGGATAGGAAGACTCAATAATGTAAAGATTTTAGTGCTCCTGAAATTGAGAGCATGAAATTACATTGATTCAATGTAATCTCAAACTATATTACAAAGGATTTACATGGACTTTAACACATGGATTCTAAAATTTATGTAGAAAATCAAAGCGCTAAGGATAATCAAGTGCCTCTTTGAAGATAAAACAAGATGATATATCAAAAGCTACAATAATTAAGGAATGGTAATGGTACAGATAGAGATAAATAGATGAGCTATATAGAATAGAGAGTTCTTAAAATAAGTTACACATATGTGGAAAACCCATATAAGGAAATCCATACATATTTCCATATATGTGGAAAACTGACATTGCAAATCATAGGAAAAAGGATAAAATATGAATAAATGATTTAGGAAAAACTGGATAACAGTAATGAAAAAAAAGAAATTGGATCCTTACTTCATGTCATAAACAATATTAATTCTAGATGGATAAAGACAAATATTCAAGTGATACTTTAAAAAATGTTTTGGATATAACATATAAGAACAGGTTCTTTGAACTAAGTATGGTGAAGCATTTTTTAAATATGATTAAAACAATAAAAGCCCAAATGATTCTGATTCCATTTCCAATGTGTGGGTTCTTTCCTCACACCAAGCAGTTCTTCAACACCAGCTGGGTGTCCTACAATTCAACTCAATTCTGACACTATCTATCTGGAGATAGCATAAGATCCCACAGGTTAAGGGCTCAGTCCTACAAGACTACCCTCCTCCACTTCAGATGCCAATTATAAGTCCAGGTTGTTACCTCTGCTTCTAACCAACTGGCTACAGATTGGAGGTTCCAATGACTTCCTCTCTGGGTTTAATTAATTTGCTAGAGCAGCTCACAGAGCTCAGAGAAACATTTTGCTAATAGATTACCAGTTTATTATAAAAGGATGTAACTCAGAATAGCCAGATAGAAGAGATGCATAGGGCAAGGTATGGGGTGTTAAAATGGAGACAACAGGTCCCAAAATGGAGTCCTTTGTGCTAAGCCCATGACACCAAACTGAGACTTAATACCTAACCTAACTGCAGTTTCAACTTCCCCTAGGGATGTAATCTTAACCAGTCAGTCTGGAATTTCCTGGTCAGCACTAGCTAAGTAATCTACTGGATGGACCCCTTTCATCCCCCTAAGAAAGGTGACCTTGCCTGAAATAATCCTTTCTTTTGTTCACGACTTTCATGTCCCACCCCTTCTGACTTTATTTATTTATTTATTTATTTTTGTGAGGAAGATCAGCCCTGAGCTAACATCCGTTGCCAATCCTCCTCTTTTTGCTGAGGAAGACTGGCCCTGTGCTAACATCCGTGCCCATCTTCCTCCACTTTATATGGGACGCCACCACAGCATGGCCTGACAAGCAGTGCATCGGTGTGCACCCGGGATCCCAACCCCGGCAGCCAGCAGCGGAGGGCGCGTACTTAGCCACTACGCTGTGGGGCCGGCCTCACCTTTCTGACTTTAAAAACCTTTCCTTTTCTGAAGCTTTTTGGAGCTTCTTTCTATTTGCTAGATGAAATACTGCCCAATTCACGAATTGTTGAACAAAGCCAATTAGATCTTCAAATTTACTCAGTTGAATTTTCTTTCTTTTAACAGGTTTGGTGGCAGTGGTGGGACCAAAGGAGGCTTCTGATGGCTTTGGGGACAATAAACAACACAGGTGTGGGTACCTGCAAATCCTTTTGGGTTCTCTGTCTTCTCACCATTTCTGAGGGCTGTGGCTAAGTTCCTCTCCATTCTGAAATCTGCTTTCTTTGCATGGAGCTCCTGATCTAATTGGCTTTCCAATATAAGGCAGGTCAGCTTGGGGCCGGCCCCATGGCTTAGCGGTTAAGTGTGTGCACTCTGCTGCTGGCGGCCCGGGTTCGGATCCCGGGCGCGCACTGATGCACCGCTTCTCCGGCCATGCTGAGGCCACGTCCCACATACAGCAACTAGAAGGATGTGCAGCTATGACATACAGCTATCTACTGGGGCTTTGGGGGGAACATAAATAAATAAATAAAATCTTAAAAAAAATAAATAAATAAGGCAGGTCAGCTTGAGTTGGCAGATGATTGTGCCCAGAGCCCAAGCCCCTAACCTTTACTTCAGGCCATAATTCTCATTTAATGGGTGGAAACCCCCAGCCCTCGATTCAGTCCCGAATCCACGTGGGAGCTGTTAGTTGCAGTTCACAGTTCCCCATTTATGTGGAGCCCCTAGTCCACAGTCTCCATTTGTTGAAGTCTGTTGGTTCAATCCTTTCTCTAGTTCAAAGTTCCATGGTGGAAATTGTTGGCATTGCGCCTAGGACCTTCTTTTGGCTGGGACACAGTAACATCTCATGGTTACTGCCAATACATTAAGGTGCACATGTTTGTTTGTCTTGTTTTGTGTAGATAAAGGCTATTGCTAATGGAAATCTTGAAAGCCAAAAGCTGCAAAAATTGGTGGATGCAGGTCAAGCACTTAAAAGCTGTTAGAGCACTCACCACTTAACTCTAAGACTCCAGTGTTAGGATAAGTTGGTCACGGAAAAGGTTAGGCTGACACTAGGTCTCTTGCCAACCTCAAGAAAATTTTCATGCAATGAGGTACACTGTAAAACACCACAAATCTCCAACCCAGTGGCACATCCCTCTTAGGTATTAGTTTGGCTCCAAGAGACCCAAAGGCTTAGCTAAAAAGAAATAAATAAATAAAATAAATGAGATCCTTAAATTCCAAAGAGTTGAACATGCTACCTTCCAGCATACCTGCTTATTTTATGTCTAAAACCTGGGGTCCCAGAAGCTGTAGATATCTACAAAAGAGGCAAAAATCTTACTAAAAACAACCTAGAATTACAATGACCATTATGGAGAATGCTCCAATCAGAAAAGACTGCTTATTCAAGAAGTGCACTTGAAAGCAAGTTTCCCAAATCAAACAAACCGAATGAGATACCTATTTTTATGGGTATACAGAAGCTTCCAAACAGCTTCAAAATTACAAAAATACCTTCATTAAAAAATTCTTTGCAAAAAGCTAATGAAAATTTAAAGACACAAGATCATAAACAAAAGTCTGCTAAACCATTAGCTGTACAGCTACAACTCCAAGGCCAGGTGCTTAAAATGACTCCTGGGCCCCCCACATGACACCTTCCTAGGAGTCCGTCATTAAAATGCTGGCCCAAGGGGTCAATATCTCAGTTGTAACCTACTGGGACACTGGAAAAGAGATTGTTCTCAAAGGGCCTATGCATATGGGCCCCTCCCAGAGTTGATGGGACTCTGAGGGGTTCTCCAGTAAACTGCTACCAGCAATTTACATAAACAGCCAAGGGGAAACTAAAATTAAAATTAATGAAAATACTGGCCAATTTTTTTTCACCAAAAAACTGGTAGATACCAGAGTTACACTCTCTACTTTTAAATCTCACTTGGAGCTGCAGATGCAATCCTCAGGAAAACTGGCATAAGCTGGCTAAAAGTGAGAATTCTTACCAGTCAGCTCTCCCTGATCTCTGTCTGTAGTATCCAGCAGAAAAAGAAAAAATAAATAAAATTTCACAGTGTCCATTCCTTTTCAAACCCAAGCCATTGGTTATTGATCCTTGGGAATGGCTCCAGATCTTGTAAAGATAATATCTTTTGCACCCTCTTTGAGGATGCCTCTTGGTCCCATGGGGTTGTTTAATTCTGCCAGAAATATTTACCATTTGCCCCGGCTGAAGCCTGACAAGATATCTGAAAAGATTTAATAACTCTGTGATCAGAAATTTGGCCAAATTGACAGCTGATATTCAGAGCATGACAGAAATTTTTTTAGGCCTTCTCCCCAGAGCTAAAATAAAACTCTGTACCCAAAAGGAAAGAAAAGCCTTCAAAAGCCCTTGTAAAAGGATATATGGGTGGATTAACCTATAATGTCATTTAAGTTGCAACTCAATTCTTCAAGTAATTAAAAGCAAGTGTTCTTATGTTACAAACCTTTACAAAGCCAGAAATGCACCTCCAGACACAATTCAAAGTCCACTTTTTTTTTTTTTTACCAATCCCAAAACCTCCCCTATTTACATCAAAGAGCTTCTAAGTACTATAAAAATTCTAGCCTTAGGAAACCAAAGTCCTTCTTGTAGGTACTTGTATTCTTTCCTTGTGCTTTTGAGACGTAAATGTTCTACAAACTTCCGGGAGGCAATTCTTTTCAGAAGGAAAACAAAAGGGGGAAAGGTCGTTTGAAATTAGGTGAATAAAAAATCTTTTAAGTGTCTTCCACACAAATATTAGTTAAAAAGCTTTAGCCATCTGAGCAGCTAACCTTAACTTATTTCATCTACCCAGAAGAACAACTTAGATCCAACTTCTTTTATAACTAGTAAATTCTGTATTATTGTACCTGATTCATGGCAGTGATTTTAAAACAGAAGCTATAAGATTTTTGTTTGTGACTGTCTATTTATGTGTGTCTATGTATGTGTTGTAGATATATGGTATTTCCTACCTCCAGATGGTATTGCCAAACTTAATTTTTAAAAGAGCTCTATTTAATTGGCTTAAAGAAATTAAGCACTTATATAAATTAAGCAAAACAAGTACATTGAATAGATGTAAATGGAATAAAAGTTTCTAGGCAAGTTTTTAAACAGTTTCTCCAAATCTTTTTGGTAACCTTAAACCTTACAGTTTTGCTAAGTTAAATTAAATGATGGATAGTCATTGAATATCCAGATCATTTCCAAATGAGATAAAATACTGAAACATTAATTACTGGACATAGGTTTATCCACTTTCGGTTTCCTTTTACAGAGAAACTAAAGATATTTCGGTCTATTAGTAAACATGTTTTGTGCCATGCTGAGAAATTTACTGTGAGAAAGTGTAAGTGAACATAAGTGAGGCCACCTTCTAAGTGAACATAAGTGGGGCCATCTTGTCACACTAAAGAGCACTTCCGCAGTTGAAACCCTTCTAGCATGTGATCATTATAAATTGCTGCATGCTGTCATGATTTTCTGGCCCCAATCCTGTGCGCCTACTCCTGCTGAGGTACTCTGATAGCTTTATTCTTAACAATTTTAATGAATTTTCCCAGGGGATAAGAAGGCCTCCAGAAAGAAAGAACACTTGTAGAATATTCATCATCATCAACAGAAAAAAAGAACAATGTGAGATCCTTGAGCCTGTCATGTACATTTCCAATCCCGTCCATATTGCCCATTTTCCCTATATAACTGCCTCAAGATTCTGTAATCCTTGAAGATGGGTTTTTGAGACATTAGTCACCTGTCTTCTGATTTGCTGTCTAACGTAATCTAATTAAACTTCCTTTCTTGATCCCTAACACGTTGTGATTAATTGACTCAGATCACGGTGAGCAGAGTGAGCCCAGCGCTTGGTATCAAAAGCATATGTTTCCAAAAATTATAAAAAGTATTTATAAATTTGCCAAGCCACAGAACGCTAAAATAAAAGACAGTTCATAATTGCTTACTTCGTAATTTTCACTAGAAATTAAGGTTTTCCAGGGTTAAGAATTCTAATATATGTAATTAGAGCTACTAAAAGTAGTAAGAAAACCACATCCGTATGCAAGGAAATAGAATATGTGTTTTTGGTGAAAGAAGATATGAGAATGGAGATGCATTTTTGTTGAAAAAGAAAGTAATTTTGTCCTAAAGGGGTTGTCAGGAGAGAGGGAGAATCTCCCTCTGCCCTTTTCCTTAAGGTTCTTATGGCTGGCCAAATAATTAACAAGACAGGTTAGCAGGAGAAAATAATACCAAGTTTAATAACATGTATACATGGGAGAAAGCAGGGACACTGCGTTTCTCAACACAATAGCAGAAATTCTCGTCTTAAATACCATATTCAGCCAATGACACCATATTCAGCCAATGACAAAGGAGGATGTTGGGGGTGGAGGGAGTCAGTTACAGGAGATTACCACT
Organism: Diceros bicornis minor; assembly: GCF_020826845.1. NCBI lineage: Eukaryota > Metazoa > Chordata > Mammalia > Perissodactyla > Rhinocerotidae > Diceros > Diceros bicornis. The sequence continues at coordinate 92,054,451 of NC_080740.1, forward strand.
AAAGCACAGTAAACAAGAGTAAGGCAGGGCCGGCCCGTGGCTTAGCGGTTAAGTGCTCGCGCTCTGCTGCTGGTGACCTGGCTTCCTGGCTTCCCATCCCGTGCGCGCACTGACACACCGCTTCTCTGGCCATGCTGAGGCTGCATCCCACATACAGCAACTAGAAGGATGTGCAGCTATGACATACAACTATCTACTGGGGCTTTGGGGGAAATAAATAAATAAATAAATAAAATTGTTAAAAAAAAAAAAGAAAGAAAAGGGTGTGGAGCTTCTATGCTCTGGCTCAGTGCCGTCCTCCCCAAATCTCCATGTAATCACCAACCCAGAAGCTGGAAACCCATTCTTTTGGTGTTTTATGGAGGCTTCATTACATAAGCATGATTGATTAAATCATTGGCCATTGGTGATCAAACTTAATCTCCAGCCCTCTCCCCTCCCCAGAGGTCAAAAGATGCGGGTGAAAGTTTCAACCCTCTAATCACATGGTTTGTTCCCCTGGCAACCAGCCCCCATCCTTAGGGACCTAGGGTCTTTCCAAAATTCACTCATTAACATAACAAAAGACACCTTTATGGCACTTATCAATTAGTAAATTCTGAGGGTTTTAGGAGCTCTGTGCCAGCAAAGGGAATTGAGACCAAATATATGTTTCTTAATATGAATCACAATTTCAAAAGTTCTAACCCAAAAAGTAAAGATTAAATTGCCTATTAAAATTATAAGCTTTTGTTCATCAAAATACACCATGAAGTAGTGAAAACTGTTGCCACAAACTGTGAAAAAATATTTACAAAGTAGGTAACTGTAAAGAATCAATACAAAATAAATATAGATATGAATTAGTAGGAAAGAGACAAACAACAAAATAGAAATATTGTCAGAGACTTGACAGGTACTTCACAAAAGATGAAACTCAAATGGCTAGTAAATGTATGAGAAGTTCAACTTCCTTAATAATCAAAATTAAAATTAAAACATCAATGAGTTATCATTTAATTTTTACCTATCTTATTTGACTGGCAAAAATTTAAATCTCTAATCCAATTGTAAGAAACTCATATAAAACATTGCTCTTGCTGTAAATTGGTATAATCACTTAATAGCTTGGCATTATATTATAAAGTTGAAGAGGCAGAAACCCTAAACCCAGCAATTCCACTTCTGCATATATCCCCTGAAAAAATTTTCATGTATGAACACCAAGATTCTTATTTAAGAATGTTTATAAAATCATTGTTTGTGGAAACAACCCGTAGGACCACTGACAGAATAATGGATAAATCAATTGCGGGATGGTCACATAAAGCCATACTAAAGCACAATGAAAACTAAGAACTTCAGACTTATATATCAAGATAGATGAATCTTCCAAACACAATGATAAGCAAAACAGCAAGCTACAGGAGACTAGGCAGATATTCTAGGGATACATATTTGGAATATTTATTTTTTAAAAAGCAATGAAATAATAAAAACAAAGCTAGGAGAACGGTTACCACTGGTGTATAGGGTGTAAGGAGGGAATAGGGATAACAAATAATAATGATAATATAAAATAATATCAAATGCTTACATAGTATTTACTATTTGCCATTGTTCCAAGTGCTTTTTGTACTTTAACTCATTTAATCCTCAAGCCTATAGGTAGTTACTAGTACTTTCTCCATTCTACAAAGAAGGAAACCGAGTTATAGTTCCCAACCATTATATCAAATACTTCCCTATTAAAAAAATAATAAGAACATCAGGCAGGTGGTCATAGGACCTAGTCCCTTCATGGTTGCAAAAATTGTTACCACACAAAATTGGGGTTATCTTGCCCAATGCACATAAAAAAAGCCAATTATTACAGCATCAGCTTTTGGGAAAAGAAATCAGCTTTATTGCTAGATTGATCTGCAAGGAGACAACGGCATATTCTCAGATCTGTCTCCCCGATCCAGGACTTGGGGCAAAATTTATGGGATGAAGGGCAGGGCAGTCTGAAGTGTGGAGATAGGTGATTGGAGGTAAAGAGAAGTGAAGTAATTGATGATCTGAGCAAGTGTAGCCAAGCTTCATGCCTCTTTATAGGACACATGTTCACAAAATGGCGGCCTTATCATGATCTGAGGGTGGAGTTTTTAGCTCCTTGACATCAAAAAAGTCACTTATCGAGCATTTGTGCAGGCCCAGTTGACGGGCTGGTGGTCTCAACTGGCCTGAAGTGGACAAGAGGGTCTCAGTTCCTGAAAAACCACTCTGTTGATAAGATGGGGTCAGTTGAACTGTTCCTAGAGGGCCTGTGGTTACAATGCTTCTGCACACCAAAGGAAACCATCAACAAAATGAAAAGGCAACCTACCAAGTGGGATAAAATGTTTGCAAATCATATATCTGATAAGGTGTTAATATCCAAAATACATAAAGAATTCATACAACTCAATAGCAAAAAAAATGAGCAATATGATTAAAAAATGGGCAGAGGATCTGAATAAACATTTTTCTAAAGAAGACATATAGATAGCCAATAGGTACATGAAAAGGTACTCAATATCACCAATCATCAGGGAAATGCAAATCAAAACCACAATGAAATGTCACCTCACATGTGTTAGAATGGCTACTATCAAAAAGATAAGAAATAACAAGTGTTGGCAAGAATGTGGAGAAAAGGGAACCCTTGTACACTGTTGGTGGCAATGTAAATTGGTGCAGCCACTATGGAAAAGAGTATGGAGTTTTCTTCGAAATGTAAAAGTAGAACTACCATATGACCCAGGTATCCCACTACTGGGTATTTATCCAAAGAACTTGAAATCAACAATTCAAAGAGACTTATGCACCCTTATGTTCACTGCAGTATTATTCACTATAGCCAAGAAGTGGAAGCAACCCAAGTGCCCACTGACTGAGGACTGGGTAGAGAAGATGTGGTATATATACACAATGGACTACTACTTAGCCGTTAAAAAAGACAAAATCATTCCATTCGCAACAACATGGATGGACCTTGAGGGTATTATGTTAAGCAAAATAAGCCAGACAGAGAAAGACAAACACTATATGATTTCACTCATATGTGGAGATAAACTAACACATGGACAGAGACAACAGCTTGGTGGTTACCAGGCAGAAGAGAGTTGGGGGTGGGCACAAGGGGTGAAGGGGTGCATTTATATGGTGACTGACAAATAACAACGTACAACTGAAATTTCACAATGTTATAAACTATTATGACCTCAATAAAAAAAATTACCATTTTAACCTTTTTTTTTTTTTTGGTGAGGAAGATTGGCCCTGAGCTAACATCTGTGCCAATCTTCCTCTATTTTGTATGTGGGACGCTGCCACAGCATGGCTTGATGAGCAGTGTGTAGATCCTCAACTGGGATCTGAACTCTCGAACCCTGGGCTGCCGAAGTGGAGCACACAAACTTAACCACTATGCCACCCGGGCTGGCCCCATCATTTTAACCGTGTTTTGTTTTTTTTTTTTGGTGAGGAACATTAGCCCTGAGCTAACATCCATTGCCAATCCTCCTCTTTTGCTAAGGAAGATTGGCCCTGGGCTAACATCCATGCCCATCTTCCTCTATTTTATGTGGGACGCCTGCCACAGCATGGCTTGATAAGTGGTATGTAGGTCTGTGCCCGGGATCCAAACCTGCAAACTCTGGGCTGCTGAAGTGGAGCACGTGAACTTAACCACTATGCCATCAGGCCAGCCCCCATTTTAACCATTTTTAAGTGTACAGTTCAGTAGTATTCAGTGCATTCATATTGTTGTGCAATCATTACCAGCCAGTCATCTCTAGAACTTTTTCATTATCCCAGACTGAAACTCTATACCCATTAAACAATAAATCCTCATTCTTCTCTTCCCCCAGCCCCTGATAACCACTATTCTACTTCCTGCCTATGAATTTGACTATGCTAGATACCTCATATAAGTGGAATCATACAATATTTGTCCTTTTCTGAGTCTGCCTTATTTTACTTGGCATGTCTTCAAGTTTCATCCATGTTGCAGCATGTATCAGAATTTCCTTCTTTTTTATGGCTAACATTTCATTATACGTACATACCACATTTTGTTTATCCATTCATCCATTCATTGACCCTTGGGTTGTTTCCACCTTTTGGCTATTGTGAATAATACTGCTATGAACATTGACATACAAATACCTGTTTGAGTCCTTGCTTTCAATTCTTTTGGGAATATACCCAAAAGTGGAATTGCTGGATCATATGGTAATTCTATTTTGTTGAGGAATTGCCATACTATTTTCCACAGCAGCTGCACCATTTTACATTCCCACCAGCAATGCACAAGGATTCCAATTTCTCCACATCCTCACCAACATTTGTTGTTTTCTGTAGTGTTTTCTTTTGTTTTGACAGCAGCCATCCTAGTGGGTGTGAAGTGATATCTCATTGTGATTTTGATTTGCATTTCCCTAATTGTTAGTAACGTGTATTGTTGTCTTTTATCAATAGAAAACAACCCATTTTTTCCAATTTAATTATTTTTACTTTGAAATGATCTTTGTCTTACTGTAGCATTGTGAGCCCAGATTTCTTTTTCACATTATTTTCCTGGCATGTTAGTTCACCTCTTTATTTTCTACCTTCAAATGACTTTTGGTTTTAGGTCTGTTTTTGTAAACTGTAACGGCGGATATTTAAAAAATCATTTATTCAACACTTATTGAGCACAACTATTTGGTATGTACAGTGCCAGACAACGAGGATGCAGTTTGAAGAAGGGGTTTATAGTCAACGCTGGAAGACACGCTTTATGATTTAAAGGAACCATTTTAAAAGAAATAATGAGTGTCATGAAAAGGGAAGCACTAGGTTTATGCTTTTGTTTTTACCCAATGTGAGCGTCAGTTAAAAATACATCTTTTACAGGTTACAAAATTTAGCCACAGTTTTTTTTTAAATTCAAAAATGTGTACAATAGATTTTAACAGTTCTCTCACCGACCAAGAATAAGCAGCAGCGGGCGGCTAGTCTTCCACATTTTTCAACACATACTCACTTTTCCTTCTTATCATCATTGTCCTTACAATTATGAATAAAAAGGTGCACGAGAAGATACGTGGTTAGATCTGATGTTGCAAGACACGGCTTCACCCTGCTCGGCTCCTAGCATGACCGCTTTCTCTAGTCTTCCCGCCGTTGGCTCTTCTCGGACGCCGTAGAGGGCGCGCCGCGGCGACGTCTGGGAAATATAGTTCGAAAGGAAAAGCGCTGCGGGTCAGCCCGGGGACCCGCCGGCTCTCTCGTGCGCAGGCGCAATTGCGCCCGGCGACCTGGCGGCAGCGGGGAGAAATGTTCCAGCGGTAGGTGTTCCGCTTGCCTCGAGCGCGGTCCGCCGCGGGCCCAGGTGCAAGCTGGCGGGCTCGGGGCGTGCGGCTCTTGCGGCGGGGCCCGGGCAGAGGGTCGGCCGGCGCGAGTCCAGCGGAGTCCGGTCTCGGCGCGTCCGAGCCTCGGCGGCCCGGCAGGTGACGGCGGCCAGGGAGGGGGCGTTGCCTGGGGAGGGGGGTCCCCCACCCCGTGGAGGCCGGAAGCCGGAGCTGCCCCCGGCTAACCCGGGGCTCGGGCCGGGCTCCTGGAGAAATGGCCCCAGAAGGGAGAGGCAGGAAGCCGCGTCTTGTTTCAGCGTTCGTGAGCCTGGGGCGGTTTTCGGCTTGTCTTGTTTGTTGTTTTTTTTCCCCCTGGAGTTTAAACTTAAAATTATTTTATGTTTATCCGTTTTTGCCAGCCTTGCTTGTTTGGCATTGTTATCTTAGAGTGAATCCTAGAGTCATTTAACTATTTTCTTTTTTGTTTAGAGTAATTTTGTCTGCTTGCTAAGTTACTTCCTTTTTCTCTGAATTTTCCATTCGTTTCTAGCTAGTGACGCTGTTCCTTCTGTGTCTTGTATTTTTTGGAGGCGGGGGGCGGTAAGGGGGGTAGGTAATGTTTCCTTATTCATTTAAGGAGCTTTGAGAACTTCATAAAGGAAGCACAACTTCCAAAAGGAAGAGAAGACAGGACTAATTTTTGGTTGGCTATTCCTGAAAGGGACACCAATTCTTCAAATGCTATTGAAGAATCATTATAATCGTAATTATAATTATTATAGGTTAAGATATCTAAATGCAGCTGTGTGGAATATTTGTCATTTCTCATTGATGTAACATCTCTCTGCGCCTGGTGTGACTGCTATTTACTCTGTTAATGCACCTTAGATGGTTCTAATCCCTTAGCTTGATTCATCTTTATTCATAAACCACTGGCTGAAAGGTAGCAGACTCAGTGACTGGAAGTAGCTTGTTGCCCGCTCCTGTTGGCCATGCCCAGGGCTCCTCAAACAGGAGTGCCTTGGTTGTGCCGGTTTCCCTCTGGCTTCCCTCTGCAAGGTACTCAGTGTGTGGAGATTTTAACCTCCTCTGGCCTAATGAGGGGAGAGCAGACAAGATGGAGAGACCTTACAGCTTATTTTTCCATTTCAGGCCTTCTCCAAGAGGGGCAACAGGGAAGGAGAAATGGCTACAAGGTTGTTGCCAGCCCAGGTTCAGGTGAGTGAAGGCTCCCTTTAACTGCCTTCCGGGTTCAGAGCTTCATGCATTGCTGGGCAATGAAGCCGCTGGAGGGACCAGAGGGCCTGGGAAGTGAGGAACTCTGGAAGGAAGGTGTTTTCCTTGTCTCAGGGCCAGTCTCATTGTGAATTCTCCACCTAACAGTGAAGTGCTTGTTGACTAGGAGATGAATGGGTCCCCCAGCCCGGGGCCAGTGCCACACCCAGAGCTTTGTGAGGGATCCTGGTATGTTTCTGCCCTATGGAGGGCAGAGACATGGGGGAGTCAAATAATTCCTTCCGTTAACACTAGGAGTTCAAAGAGGAAAGGCATCGTCTTTACCCTCAAGGAGCTGAGGACCAGTCAACTAGAGTAGTACCTGGAAGAGTCCAGGTGATTTTCTAGGAAGATTCAAGAAAGAAGACCTCTGGGTCTGCAGGTGTGGTCGGGGATACTCCCTCGTACTGGGTGATTTTGGACTTACCAGCTGGACTGGGCTCATATAGATGGTGAAAAGAAAGGAAAATGCAACTTGGGCATTGGTTTGAGGGGACAGATTCAGGGAAGTGAGCCTTCCCTGAGGTGGGAAGCATCTGGGCAACAGTGATTTCTTCCCTCCTTTGCCCTTTCTTGGCACTTGAGGAAATATAATTAAAAACATAATCTTCTCCAATCCAGAAAACCTCTCCACAAAGGTAAAAGAGAAAGAAAACAATGTTATTATTTAATGTGTTAAGCCAGAATGTAATGTGCCTCATAGGCAATCTGCTAAAGAGATTGCGTAGACAGAAAGTTTACTCTTACATAGCTAAGTGGATACAACCCAGTTTTGCAATTTGGATATTTTTCAGGTGACAAGTTAGGCCCATCTCCTTCCAGGAAACTGAGAGACTGGCACGTTCAGAGAGACTTACCAGCTTCTTGAGGAAATGTTCTTGCATTGTGAGGCTGGCAAGTGACTTATTTAGCCATTAAAAAGATTTACATGCATTTGGAAAGGACAGAGAAAGAAATTGAGAAAGAAAACAGTGGCGGGGGTGGGGGTGGGGGGGTGCACGGGCATGGGCTGGGAGTCTCCTGCCTTATTTCCAACAGCCTCTTGCTTTTAATGTCATGTTGGCTCTTACAGGTCAGAGAATATCCCTAGTCTTGTGACTTCCTTTCTGGGTTTTAGGGGATGGTAAAGAGAAAGCAAGCTGTGACTTTACACTTAACACCTCTAGGAAAGTGTCTGAAGGAAATAAGCTTTGCCCACTTTTCTGATGATGTGCAGGGGTGCTCAGTCCAGCGTTTCTAGAGTTATAAAAGTGGAAACTGAAATGCTCACCAGTAGATAAGTAAGCTGATTCATCTATATGATGAGATACTGGGCAGCAAATAAAAGATATTGAGTAGGGTACTGTTATCTGTATATATTTCATTTCTGTTTAAATCTAGAGCAATATTAACATGTAAGAAGTCTGAAAGGACATACTGCAAGGAGTGAACAAAACTTGTTTCTGGTGGTAGAAATTTAGATTAACATTTCTTTTTCTTTTGCTTATTGGTCTTTTCTATTTTTTTAAATTTTTTCCCCCCAAAGCCCCAGTAGATAGTTGTATGTCATAGCTGCACATCCTTCTAGTTGCTGTATGTGGGACGTGGCCTCAGCATGGCCAGACAAGCGGTGCGTCGGTGCACGTCTGGGATCCGAACCCGGCTCGCCGGCAGCGGAGCGCGCGCACTTAACTGCTAAGCCACGGGGCCGGCCCCTTATTGGTCTTTTCTAAGTTACTTTTTAAAAAAAAAAAAAAAGATTCCTATAAGAAAAGAAAGGGGCCACTAGTTTAAAAGGGGCGACTTGTGATGCGGTGAAGCAAGAGAGAGGTAGAAGAGCAACGGCTTCTAGGGTGGAGAGGGAGAGTCCCAGCCTCAGCCTTCTTCCCTGGCTCTTGTTGGAAGGTGATGCAGCCACCACCCTGGGCCCTCTGCTGGCAGAGCCATGTTGGGGGCATTCTCTCTTAACTGTGAATGTCAGTGTCCTCTTGCCGAGGACACAGAGATGGTGCAAGGTGATGACAGAATCCAAGCATACCTGTTCCTCCCTGAGTGAGTGTCCTGGAGCCTCCTAAAACCTGATTCTCATGTCTCACCTGTAAAACGAGGGCTTGGTCTAGGTGATTGTGCATTTTCATGTCTGAAGGTCTGTGTTTCCATCATCCTGATTTTGTTTAATGATTTCAAGCGCTTATCTTGTTGGGCTGCTGTGCTTCAGCTTTCTGAAGGTACCATACTTCACTCACAGTAGATATGTGAAAATATGTGCTCAGCAACTAGGAGGTGGTCAGGAGGTACTTGGCTTGAAATGCTCAGAACCCTGAGTGGTGACGGGGTTGCTGCTCAGACACCCTATTGGGGGGATGGTCCTGGGTTTGCCGTTACAGGAGTCAGTGACATTCAGGGATGTGGCTGTGTTCTTCAGCCAGGACGAGTGGCTGCACCTGGACTCTGCGCAGAGAACCTTGTACCGGGAGGTGATGCTGGAGAACTACAGCACGCTGGTCTCGCTGGGTAAGGACCTTTCCTCCTGATACAGAATCTGCTGGGGGAGCATCTTGGCGCCCTCCAAGGAGGACATTTGGAGGGCTTGGCCAGGTGCAGCCTGCAGCTGGGCTCAGAGGGTGGCAGTTGCTGTTCCCCTTGGCTACTGGTAAAGGTCTCGGCTTAGTCGAGTTGGTGCTGGGTGTCCTTTCTGTGCTGTTCCTGTCTCCTGCCCCCCACATTCTGTCCCCCTCGGTCTCACAGGAGATTCCAGAGTAGAGGAGTGCACAGCCAGAGCCATAACTTTCGTCCTGTTGCTACCTCCTGACCATCCTCCAGAAGCTCAATTTTAAGCCCCTCTCGGAACAAACCTCCCTCCTTCCTTCAACTGTCCCTCTGCCTTGGAGACCCTGGGGCTGGATCTGTGTACCAGGATGGCCACTCATGTCTGCGCCATGAACTCATTCTTTTTCTTGCCTTTGAACAGGGATTCTGTTTTCCAAACCAAAGGTTATCTTCCAGTTACAGCAAGGGCAGGACCCTTGGGTGGTGGAAAATGGAGTTTCTCAAGGCGCATGTCTAGGTGAGCAACAGTAACTGGGAATTGGCATAGCATTTTCTAACTGCCTGGGTGCTGCTGATCAGTGAGGAGCTTGGGCTCAGGAGACATTGACCAGTCTCCTTGGTGTGCCAGCCAGATGGGAGATGCTGGGAAGGGCATATCCTCACTCTACCTTTTTAAGTACTTGATATGGCACATTCAGAGGGACAGTTGAATTTTGTCCTGTGTCCTTTGTTTTTTGTAAAGTAACACAGTATATAATGTGTAAAGTTTTGTGATTTATATCTTCTCTTTTTTTCTTGCTTTTACTGGGTTATTTTCTTAAAATTTTCCTTCTGTGGTTTGAACAAACCTTTTAACACTACAATACATCTCTCATTGTCCATCTTGGGTTGTTGCTTTCACTTTTTTTCTGCAAGTTTATTACACATGCTTCAGCTAAAAAGAAGAAGCAGACGCATGTGTATTTACATACTACACAAGAGACTGCAGGAGTAGCAAAATGGTAACAAATCGAATTTCGGCAGAAGGTTTGCAGATGTTCAACACGCCATTCTCCTAAATCTTTTGTGTGAAAAATTTCAAAATCATATGTTCCAGACCCTGGCTGCTAGGACGTATCTCTTAGTCTCTAAAGCTCCTCTGGGTTGCTGCTTCAGTAAGCTCTCCCTTCCTGTTCTACTTTGAATTTTGCTTTTGTTTCTAGCACCAGAGGATGGCTCTCTCTTTTGAGATGCTACTTATCCAGAATTTATTTCTCTCGATGGCAGGAGACAGGCTTTCTGTTTCGGCTCAGTTTTGTGTTTCCATTCATGATCTCTGTCTTCAGATTTTTCCCTTTCATGTGACTAGAATATTTTCTTGAATAAGGTTTTCAGAAAGGCTCATTTGTGCTATATTTGTGCATGTCTAAAATCAATTATTTTTCCTGTCCTGTAGGAATTATGTTTTGGATCTAGAATTCTGGCATCAGTTTTTTTTTCCTCTTAGAATTGTTCAAACGTTGCTTCACTGTCTTTGGGCACTGAATGTTGTTGATATAAAGTCCTCTGTTAGTTTGATTCTTTTTCCTCTCTTTTCCTTATAGAAAACCTTTTTTTCCCTTTTTCTGTCTTCTGTCTGGAATATTATAGGATATCCTCTTTATCTTTGGAATTCAGAAGATTGATTAGGTTGTATTAAGGAGAATTTTTTTAAATATTGTTGTTTGGCATTAACAGGGCCCTTTGCTTTGAAGACCCAAGTCATTTTCATTTCTGGGATCTTTTTTTCTATTACATACTAACATATATTCTGCCACATTCCACCAACAATTCGAGGAAGCTGACTGCAAGAATAGTGATATAATAAAATAGAAATTCAGTCAGGACCTTAGAAAATAAATATATCTGTTGTAAGGACGAGAATGGTCACCATGAATGAGTTTCAAATTTGGCTCTGAGCTTTCTGGTTGGTGAAAAAATCATTAATAGTGAATTGACTGAGTTCTTTTTTTTGCAGGCATTTAAGAAAATTAATTATTTTTAATTTGTACAAGATATACATGGTATTATAAAAAAGAGAGAGACAGAGGAACAAAAAATGATCCACCTGAAATTTTACCAACCATGATGAACCTTTGTTAACATTTTACTGTTTATCCTTTCAAGCTGTGTGAATATTTATTTGCGTGTGTTTGTATATGAGAGAGAGAGACACAGACACGCACACACAGAAATAGAAACAGAGAGATTGATTATACGTATTGTTCTGGAAACTGTTTTTAATTGTGAATGTCCTTCAGTTATTCAGCCCTCATTAAATAGAGGTCTGCCTTATTGAAAGAACTATTGTTAAGCCATATTTTGTTAAACAGTCTTCCTTTTGGAAATTTTAGTGTCCATTTTTTCTGTATTAATACTGCTGCAATAGCTGTGGAATACAAAGGCAAATAAAAAGAGAAAAAGGTCCAAAGAGCGAATAATTACAGCATGAATATTTTGATTAAAAAGGCAAGGAATGTGAATTAAAAATTCACACAGGATTTTTTGAAAAACTATTCAACTTCATTTTAATCGATGAAATTCAAGCTAATGCAATGAGTAAATAATTACAGCATGAGTATTGTGATTAAAAAGGCAAGGAACGTGAATTACAAATTCACACAGGATTTTTTGAAAAACTATTCAACTTCATTATAATCGATGAAATTCAAGCTAACACAATGAGATACATTTTTTCCTTATTAAATCACCAAAGGTTAAGAAATTCATTTCCAGTGTTTCTCTACCGCTCTGAGTGGTAAGTAGTATCTTTGGTAGGATTTTGGTTGGTATCGTCTTTCTGGAGGATAGTCTGGCTTTATTCCAGGTTTAGAAATTTATCTTAAAATAATTCCATAATTGTGCAAAGTCGCAAAGATGGTGTAAAAGAATGTCTGTTGTAACAGGCATTACTGGGGGAAAAGCAAGCTAAATGAGTCTCAGAAGGGGATTTATTGAATTATGATGTGTTCATGCACTGAAATGTTGTGTAGCCATTAAAATGATATCAACCTACATGTATTGACATGGAGAGAAGCCTACAATTTTTTTAAAGTCAAGTGGGGGCAAGGGAAGCTTAGTTTCAACTAAGCTTAAGTAAAAGTGTTTTTTCATGTTCAGAAAAATTCTGGTGAGCTAAATTCCACATATAACAGTGATTATATTTACATAACGTGTTTATATGTGAACTGTATTTTCATTTTTATAGTTCTCTGTATTTTCTTAAAATGATTGAATATTTTCTTTTTAGTTAAAATAAAAGCTATTTCATAAAATACATTTATTCCTTTTGAATCAGTGATTCCATTTCTTGCACTGTATCCGAAGTGATCAAAGGATGGACAGAAAATTATTCTCAAGAATGTATTCTTCTCCCAGTATTCCCCATATTACTGTATGGCACCAATCTGCATCAGGCTGCCCAAGTGAAAAGCTAGGCATCCTCCTTGAGTCCTCTCACTTATTCTGTACACCTTATGCATAGGTGAACATACCTGGCATCTCCACCTCCAGAATACCCAGTGTGCCCACTTCCATTACCATGCCAGTGCAAACCATCATCACCTTCATCCAGGAAAATTGTGGCAGCCTCCTGATTGGCTGTTCTGCATTTGCTCTTGTTCTGTTTTCCTCCACCCCCAGTTGCAGTCCATTTGTCAACAACCATAAACACAACAAACAATCTGTTTGATCCTTTTAAAACAAAACATCATGTCCCTGCTAACCCCTACTGATCCTTAGAAGAAATTCCAAACACGTTCCTGTATCTTAGAAGCCTCCACATGATGTTGCCTCTGCCCCCCTCTTTCCCTCACCTTGAAACACTCTTCCATTGTTCCTCCTGCTGAGGCCACTTGGACTTCTTTATGTTCTTCAAACACAGAAAATTTATTCCTGCCTTATGGGCTTTGTGGTAGCTGTTCTTTCTAACTGGAATCGTCTTTACACCCACATTTTTGCATGGCCAGCTGTTGTTATTTAGATCTCATCTTTAGTTTTATTTTCTTATCACCCAGTTTAAAATATCAGCTTGTCCACTCTTATTACACATCACCTTGTTTTTGTTTGTTTTCTTAGTTCTCATCATCCCTAGTACTTCTGTGTTTATTTGGTCACTTGATTACTGTCAGGATCGTGCTATTAGAATGTAAACCTTGTGAAAATTGGACTCTTGTCTGGCATGTTCCCTGTGATCCTGAGTCTTGACTTTTGCATGGTGCATAGTGGGCACTCAGTAAATACAGCAGGAGTGAATCAATGACTGTCTGCCACAACATTATTTATAGCACTCAAATGAGTGCCAGAACAGCACCAGTGGAGGCCCTGTGTTGCAGAGAGCTTTTTAGGTGCAATAGCTTTTCCACTTTTTATGTACAGCTTTTCTGCAGTTTTCTTGGATTTACCCTGAGTGCACTGGTGGCTGACGTGGGAGACAAAGCTGAGGAATGACACAACCTGTTGTGCTCAGAAATGCCCTGTTCCCTGCCGACCTGTGCTTTCTTACTAGATCTGACTCCACCTCCTCCTCCTCCTCCTGGAAGAGCTTCCCTCTGAGTTCCTCAGCCCACCTACACATAGGTTTCTTCAGACCCTTCCCACCCAGGCATATCTTCCATTCTGCTCTCTCTTGTCCTTTTTTTTTTGTGAGAAAGATCAGCCCTGTGCTAACATCTGCCAATTCTCCTCTTTTTTTTGCTGAGGGAGACTGGCCCTGTGCTAACATCCATGCCCATCTTCTTCCACTTTATATGGGACGCCGCCACAGCATGGCTTGCCAAGTGGTGCGTCGGCGTGCGCCTGGGATCCGAACTGGCGAACACTGGGCCACCAGAGCGGAGCACGCGCGCACTTAACCGCTTGCACCACCAGGCCGGCCCTTCTCTTGTCCTTCTTTTCCCCATCATTTCCTAAGTCTCCCAGGATGTATTTGTTAGTTATCCTTGTATATTTTGATGTTACTTTTCTTTATTTCCATTGCAAGGGAGACTTACGTGTTTTGTTTATTTTAGGGTGGGAGAGCTTATTTGAAACCACAGTTTCCAAAGAAGAAAATCAGGAAATAATGAATAAACTCATAGGTGATGGTCCTTTTGACTTCAAGTTGGGAAAAACGTACATAAATGAGGACAAGCTAGAGAAGCAACAAGGTAAAAAGAACAAATCTTTCAGGAAAGTCTTAGTTACCATCAAAAAAACCTACATGAAAGAGAGGAACTTTACAGGTATTGAACTTGGGAAAAATCTCGATCTAAAATCTCACCTTATTCGAAAACCCAGAATCGTTTCTAGAGGAAGGAAACCCCATTCACAGCAGTATTCAGTTCTGTTTAAACAACTGGGAGTCAACACAGTTCGTAAATGTTACAAATGTAATATCTGTGGGAAAATCTTCCTCCACAGTTCTTCCCTGAGTAAACATCAGAGAATCCATACTGGAGAGAAGCTCTATAAATGTAAGGAATGTAGGAAAGCTTTCAGCCAAAGCTCATCTCTAACTCAGCACCTGAGAGTTCATACTGGAGAGAAACCTTATATATGTAGTGAATGTGGAAAAGCCTTCAGTTTCACTACATCTCTCATTGGACATCAGAGAATGCATACTGGAGAGAGACCCTATAAATGTTATGAATGTGGGAAAACATTTAAAGGTAGTTCATCCCTTAATAATCACCGGCGGATTCATACTGGAGAAAAGCCATACAAGTGTAATGAATGTGGGAGAGCCTTTAGCCAGTGCTCATCTCTTATTCAACATCATAGAATTCACACTGGAGAGAAACCTTATGAATGCAGTCAGTGTGGGAAAGCCTTTACTTCAATATCACGGCTAAGTAGACACCATAGAATTCATACTGGAGAGAAGCCCTTTCATTGTAATGAGTGTGGAAAAGTATTCAGTTACCACTCAGCCCTTATTATACATCAGAGAATTCACACTGGTGAGAGACCTTATGCGTGTAAAGAATGTGGGAAAGCCTTCAGCCAAAGCTCAGCTCTTATACAACATCAAAGAATTCATACTGGAGAAAAACCATACAAATGTAACGAGTGTGGGAAAGCTTTCTCTTGGATTTCACGGCTTAATATACACAACAGAATCCATACTGGGGAGAAACCATATAATTGTAAAGAATGTGGAAAAGCCTTCAGTTCCCACTCAGCAGTTAATACTCATCGAAAAATCCATACTGGAGAGAAACCTTATAAATGTAATGACTGTGAAAAAGCCTTCAACCAAAGCTCGGCTCTAATTCAGCACCAGAGAATTCATACTGGAGAGAAACCATTTAACTGTAAAGTATGTGGGAAAGCTTTCAGACAGAGTTCATCCCTTATGACACACATGAGAATTCATACGGGAGAAAAACCTTATAAATGTAGAGAATGTGGGAAAGCTTTTAGTCAGAGCTCATCCCTAACTAATCATCAGAGGACTCATAGTGGAGAAAAACTATAAATCAAATGCATGTGGAAAATCTTCCAACTGAAGTTCATTCCCTACTGAATATCAAAGAATTCATCCTGGGGAGAAAATGATAAAAAATAGTTAATTGTGGGTTAGGCTTCAGAACTTAGACCTCATCAAACATCCAAGATTTCATGATGCCAGATAACCTTAGGAATATTAGGAACACTTCCATAAAATGTTTTTTCATATGTTCTTAAGTTATTACTGACTATGAAATAGAGAATTTGTAAGATCAAAAGGCTGATATTTTATCTTTTTTCTGGTGATGTCTGACAACAGCCACCAGCTGTCAGAAGCATCATTGGGAAACGTTGATTTATGTAAAAGTGTAGCCATAAAATCCAGACTTCAGATTAACCTGGGAATCTATTTTTTGAAACTACATTTAAGTGTTATACAAGCCAGTTGTGCTAAGGAGAATGTTTTGGAGAAGAAATGTAAGCAGGTGACCTGCAGCTACCTCACTGTCACTAAAATTTGTTTTTGTAATAGTTTAAAAGCAAATTGTGTACTTGGTCGTTGTTAAAACTTTTGGGTTGTTTCTCCTTTGCTTTCTAAGCCATTCACCTGAAAAGAAAATCACTCTGTAAACTATGCAGCTATAAGTCCTGTGAGTTTTCTCCACGACTACTTGTTCCAAACTCTGAATCAGATCTAAAGTCGCTTTATTTTAAATCACAACATGCATGGTATTTCACTTGTTTTTCTCATCAAGTGATCACCTTTGCTGTTTTAAGTTGAGAATTAAAGGTTATTCAGACAACTACTGCTTTTGCAAGTTTATTTACTGATAAGTATTGTTTAAAGTTATCTTACAATGTGTAGCCATAGGGAGCATGACTCTTGGCTCCCAGGCTGTGCCTGCTTACTTGAGCTGTCTGGGTACCAGCCACTTCGAAGGCCCAGGAACAGTGTGGAACTCAGGTCATCCTCCCTGCAGGTAAAGTGAACAAGTGATTTTCACCCTGACGTTCTACCTTCACCTCCATCAGATCATCCCCATTCCCTCCCCACACTCTGAAGGCCACTAGGCAAAAGTTCAGGCTTTAAGTTCAGATGCTTTTTCTCCAAAAAATGGGCTGTTATATCCTTTAACAAGTTATTTACCCTAGTTCAGCATTTCTAAACTGTGAATAATAAGTTGAGCAAGTCAAAAACAGTTATCTCAGAAGTTAAAGTAAAATTGTTGAACTTTACAGAGGTCAACATCATCTAGTTTGCCCAGTTTATCAGGAGTAGGCAAGCACTTACAGACTGAAACACTTATTTCATTTTAAACAGTTTTCATTTCTTTCTCTTTGATGAGAGAGAGAGAAAAAAAACTTTAAGTTAAAAAAAAAAAACTCAGAAAAGGTGATGTTGGGGGTGGAGACTAAGCAAAGCAAAAATCATTCATTCATCTTTTGCCTCCTAGAATTAATCGATCTCATTGTTTCAGACTTGTGAGGAACAGACTTTTCTAGGTTATTTAATGCTCCATCTGCAATGCCTCTTTCCCCACAACCATTCTTTAAATTTTCTAATTCCTGGGAAAATTCCTAGGAGAAGATAACATACCTGTCTATTTGGGCTGCTATAACAAAAGATCGCAGACTGGGTGGCTTATAAACAACAGAAATTTACTTCTCAGAGTTTGGAATGCTGGGACGTCCAAGATCAAGGCACCAGCATGGTTGTGTCTGGTGAGAGGGCTCTTCTTGCTTTGTAGCTGGTACCTTCTCGCTGTGTCCTCACATGGTGGAAGGGGTGATAGAGCTCTCTGGGGCCTCTTCTAAGGGCACTAATCTCACTCATGAGGGTTCTGCCTTCATGACTTAATCACCTCCCAAAGGCCACATTTCTAAATACCATCACATTGGGGGTTATGTTTCAACATATGAATTTTGGAGGGACACAAACATTTCAGACCATAGCATTCTCCAAGTATCAATAGTCCTAAAATTATCAAAAAACAAATCTGAATAAAATCACACAAAATATTAGCCCCAGTTATTTTTTTTTTTTTTTTTTTTTTTTGTGAGGAGATCAGCCCTGAGCTAACATCCGCCAATCCTCCTCTTTTTTTGCTGAGGAAGACGGCCCTGGGCTAACATCGGTGCCTATCTTCCTCCACTTTATATGGGACGCCGCCACAGCATGGCTTACCAAGCAGTACTTTGGTGCGCGCCCGGGATCCGAACCAGCGAACCCCGGGCCGCCGCAGCGGAGCGCGCGCACTTAACCGCTTGCGCCACCGGGCCGGCCCAGCCCCAGTTATTTTTAAGGTGAGGTCTATCAAACTTGCAAGTAACATCATTTAAGTCTTATGTAAGATCTTCCCAAGGAGGTAATGTATAAGCACAATGATTCTAATATACCAGTACCCAAATCAGACAAGGCAAGTACAAGAAAGGAAGATTGCAGGCCAATATCCATAAACCAAAATGTAGAAGTCCTGAACAAAGCGTTAGCAAATGGAATCCAAAAATACCTAAACATAGTTAATACATTGTGAGACAGATTTTTCATAGGAATGCACAGGTTATTTAACATTAGAAAACTTACCGATGCTGTGTACCATCTTAATAGATTAATGGAGAAAAATCCATATGCTTATCTCAATAAATGCAGAAAAAGCAACCAAAATACTCAGCCCCTACTCACCATACAAACTCTGAGCCAAGCAGTAGTAAGAAGGAACTTCCTAACCAGGTGAAAGGGTATTTACCAAAAACCCACTGAAAAAATGGTAAAACCTTAGAGGTATTCATGACAGACAAGTATGGAGAAAGAATGAACTATTCAATAATGGCTTTAAGAAACAGAAATTGGTTCATCCACATAGAAGAAAATTGGATGCCTGCCCTTACCATACAAGAATTATATGAAAGGCAAAACTATGACTTTTGGAAGAATAGGGAAAGATTTCTTAAACAGGATACAAATAAGCTATATAAAATTTTTTTACATTATTCACATTAAAGAATTTCTGCTTATCAAAATAGACCAAAAAGGAAGTAAAAAGTCAAGACACAAAATAGAAGGAAATCTTTTCATAACATTACCAACATGCTATCATCTGGAAAATTTAAATAATTTGTACAAATCAATTATAAAAAGACAACCTAATAGCAAAAAGTAGTCTGAATACATGATTACTTATTTCACAGAAGAGGAAATACAAATTCCCAAAAATATGAGAAGATGCTCAACTTCATTAGTAGTTTAAAAATGTAATTAGGACCACAGGTATGATTTTACAAGTACAGGTAGACAAAAACTAAGATGTGTGACAATATTGAATTTTGGAATGTATGTAGAATAACTGGCACTCATACTTTACTAGAGGGAGTATAAATTGATACAGATCATTGACACCTTGTAAAGTTGAACACGTACATACTGTAAAACACGGAAGTTCCACTCCTACATATATATGCTAGATGAATGTTTGCATATGAGCACCAAGAGTCATGTCTAAAGTTGCTTAGTAGCAGTGATCATAAGAGCAAATATTAGCAAGTAGTCTTAATGCCCATTAATAGGAGAATGGATAAATTTTAGAAAACACAGTAGAACAGCAATGAAAACGAATGAACCAAAGCTATATGCAAAACAGATGAATTTTGAAACACACTAATGTTTTAAAAAGCCATAGGAAACTACATATGGTGTGATACCATTTTTTGCAAAATTAAATTTATATTAATAATGATATACAAACATGGTAAAGATAATAAAAACAGCAAGTGATTGAGAAGGCATTCTAGTTATCCATTGCTGTGTAACAACTCATCTGAAAATTAATGGTTTAAAACAACAATTTATTAGTATCTGTCTTGGTTCCATGTTTGGGCTCAGCTTGGCAATTCTTGGCGTATCTAATGCATTTGCAATCAAATGGCAGCTGGGGCTGAAGGCTCAACTGGCCTGATGTCCAAGATCACTGGCAGTTGGTGATGACCCCTAGCTGAGAGCTCAGTTGGGCTTCTGTATGTGGCTTGGGCTTCTTACGGAAGAGTGGCTGATTTCTGAGAAGGAGTGTCCCAAGAGTGAGCATTTTACAAGACCTACGTAGAAGTTGCAAATCTTATAACTGAGCTTTGGAAGTCACACAACATTAATTCTGCTGTATTCTATTGGTTAAAAATGATTCACAGATTTGGCCCAGATTCTAGGGGAGAAGGGTATACAAGTGTGTGAATACCAGGCTGCATGGTTCATTGGGGGATGGTCTTTGGAGACTAGCTACCATCTAAACACAAAAGTCAGGATGGTGATTATCTCTGGGTGTGAGGCAAGGGAATGACTTGGGGAGGAGCATAGAGTTCCTCAGCTTGCTTGATGCCTGAAAGAGTCTCCCTTGTCAGGAAGAGGCTGCCCAGGCCAGCCAGAATGATGATCAGTATTTAGGCCAGTGTGTATATCAGTAAAAATAATTAAACAGAATTTTTTGACCCAACTCAGTGCTGAGATCTTAATGCCTGATCACCCTGGATAAAGTGAACATCAAGTTTAAGATGTAATGACTTCAGAGTTTGTACCCAAGGGCCATCCCCAAGGTCATAACGTTCTTCAGGCCACTATTGGATTTAAATGTGTCTCATTAACAAAACTATCAACACTTCCTTCTCCTGTCTGTACCTTTTCTTCTCATTCATCTGCCTAGATCACCAGAGGAAGAGAATATTGGTTCCTATCCCAAGTAAGGAAACACATAGTAAACCAAAATATGCATATCATAAGAGAACTAGGCAAAGAAAGAATTAACAATCATCACTAAATTGTCAACAGATTTTCTTTGCCTTTGTTGTTAGTGCTGTCAAGTAGATTAAGCTCCCCTGTAACCTGTCCACTATGGGTGACCCTGCTAGTATTTGAAATCCTGGTGGCATAGCTTTCAGCATCACAGCAACACACAGCTGTCACAGTATGACAACTGACAGATGGTGTGGTTCCCTGACCAGAAATGAACCTGGGCCTAAGTAGTGAGTGCTGCTTCTTAACCACTAGATCACCAGGGCTGGCTTTTCTTTGCCTAATTTCTCTTATTCTCAAAGAGACTTGTTCAGAATCTAGATAAAAGAGAAAAATGTCCATTTTCATAGAGTTTCTTAATAAGCCATTTTCAAAGCAACCTGAAAAAGCAAAATGTGCTTTAACTTTTATCATATGGTTGACAAGCTTGATATATTGTATTGATAGTATTCAAAGTAATGAAATTATTTAAAATGTCTATCTTTTCAGGTGGTTTGGGCTGTTGTCTCATTGGCTGTTGCATTATCAAACAGATGTTTTCTCATGAAAAGATCTGTGAAATGAATAGGCCATTTTTTTCCTAGGCTGTTCCCCCATTGGATTTGTCAGATGTTTCCTTATGATTAGATTTATGCTATGACCTTTTTGGCAAGAAAACCACTGAACAGTATTGTATTCTTCTCAGTTCATTATATTTTCACATTAGGAGGCTTGTGATGTTGACTTATCCCATTGCTGGTAATTTTAACTTCGCTCTCTTGGTTAAGAGGGTATCCCCCTGATTTCCCATGGTAAAGTTACTATTTTTCTTTGTGTAATCTTGAGTATCTTGAGAAGAAATCCTATGAGTGTTCGCATATGTATTTTTACAAGTCAAACTCCCCTCCACTAGTTTTAGCATCTATTGATGACACTTGCTTTAATCAATTATTATTATAATAGTTTCCAAATGGAGATTTTATAATTCCATCATTTCTTCTACACTTATTCATTGGCTTTCTACTTTAGGAAACAGTTTTATCTTCTCTCTGTTTCTATGATTGGAAGCATTGTTTCTTATTTTATCCAATGGACTGTAATCTGCTAATATCATTATTTATTTTGATGCTGAAATTGTCCCAGACTTAGCATCTGAGAGCCCCTGCAAGCTGGTTTCTATGTCCCTTCTGTCACAACAAGGTTGGGTTATAGCCAAGATTTTAATTCAGGTACACCTACTTCAGTCTGTGTAGCAAAGTATGATTTCTTGACTAGATGACTTGGGGGTTAGGGGGAACAATTGTGGGGTTAAAAACATTTTGGGAGATTTTCTCTTTTTTTCTTCAGGATATTGTATTTCCTTCTCTTGTTACTTTCCCTCTTGACACATGGTTTCCACACCTCTACCTTTCTGTTAATAATCTTCTCCCCATGAGGTATTACCTTCCCATGGATGCCTCCTCACATCCTGCATATACTTTTTTTTGTGTGTGTGAGGAAGATCAGCCCTGAGCTAACATCTGATGCCAATTCTCCTCTTTTGGCTGAGGAATATTGGCCCTGGGCTAACCTCTGTGCCCATCTTCCTCCTTTATATGGGACGCCGCCACAGCATGGCCTGACAAGCGGTGCATCGATGCGCTCCCGGGATCTGAACCTGGGCTGCCAGCAGCAGAGCGCAATCACTTAACCGCTACGCCACGGGGCTGGCCCCCCTGCATGTACTTTAAAAAAAAAAAATGTGGTGAAATATATATAACATAAAATTTACTATTTAAACCATTTTTAAGTGTATAATTTAGTACATTCACAATGTTTTGTAACCATCAGCACAATTTATTTCCAGAACTTTTTCATCATCTCAAACAGAAACTCTGTATATATTAATCAATAACTCCCCATTCCCCACACCCTGTCCCAGCCCCTGGTAACCTCTATTCTACTTTCTAGAATTTGCCCATTTAGAATTTAGAATTCTAGAATTTGCCTATTCTAGGTAACAGATATAAGTGGAATCATATAATATTTGTCCCTTTGTGTCTGGCTTATTTCACTAAGCATAATGTCTTCAAAGTTCATCCATATTATAACACGTATCAGAATTTCCTTCGTTTCTAAGGCTGAACAATATTCCATTGTGTGTATAGACCACATTTTGTTTACGCACTCCTCTGTTGATGGACCTTCGGGTTGTTGGCATCTTTTACCTGTTGTGAGTAATGCTGCTGTGAACACTGGTTACAAGTATGTGTTTACTCTCTGCTTTCCATTACTGTCCCTGTAGTTTTGCCTTGTACAGGATGTCATATAAACGCAAGTATACAGTATGTTAGTATGATTCTTTGTTTGCGTCAGCTTCTTTATCTTAGCATAGTGCATTTGAGATTCACCCATGTTGTTGTGTGTATCAGTAGTTTGTTCCTTTTTATTGCTGAGTGATATTCTATTGTATGGATGTCCACAGTTTATCCATTCTCCATTTGAGGAACATTTAGGTTCTTTCCAGTTTTTGGTGATTATGAATAAAGCTGCTACAAACAGTTGCATACAGGTTTTAGTGTGAACATATGCTTTCATTTCTCTTGGGTAAATGCCTAAGAGTGGGATTACATAGTCAGATGAGATGTGGATATTTAACTTTATAAGACACCAACAAACTGTTTTCCACAGCGGCTGCACCATTTTACATTCCCATCAGCAACATATGAAGGTTCCAGTTTCAAGGTGGGTTTTTCTACATCCTCACCAATACTTGTTATTTTCTGTTTTGTTTTCATAATAGCCATCCTAAAACGTGTGAAGTGGTATCTCACTGTGGTTATGATTTGCATTTCCCTAATGACCAATGATGTCGAGCATCTTTTTATGTGCTTATCAGCCATTTGTATATCTTCTTTGGAGAAATGTCTATTCAAATCCTTTGCCCATATTTGAGTTGAGTTGTTTTGTTGTTGTTGTTGAGTTGTAGGAGTTGTTTATATATCCTGCATGTACTTTTAAGCATGTACTTATATTTAGTTCTCTTATATACCAGTATACTTTTGCATATTTTCACACACAGGATGGATTTTCTCTTTCTGGTGGTGATTTTATATAAATTTTAGGAATACCACTGCCTCTTCTCTTTTCCCTTGCATATCCTTTATTGTTTTTTTTTTTAAAGGATATGATGGGAGTTTTACATTTATATCACCATCACTGCCTCACCTACCAAGAGTTACCTGAAGAAATATTTTTGTCATCCACTTAAACAACACATCATTTCTACTCCATTTTTATTTTTCTTCATTCCAACAATATTCTTTAAGTACCTACTAAGTGGCATATCCAAGAAATTAGTTGTACCTAAAACAGAACAAACCCTTGTCATGCCTGTGGCAAGAGGAATAAAAGCTGCCAAGTAGTTCTCCAACAGTTGCTTTGTGATCTCTGCTTCATTAGAAAGATATGGGCAAAGAAAAACAAGCTAGCAAGACTTCAATTTCTTTTAAGCAAATAGATTTAAACACAGTCAAAAAATTGTTTGTAGGTTTTCATGACTCACCCCATAAATTTACAGGGTTGTGATGGAAACACCAGAGAGAATTACCCTTGGGCACCTTTATTTCAGCACCATCCTGTCCACACATCTCTTTATCTAGGTCATTTGGGTTCTTTTTCCTAAAAATGTTTACAATTGCTTTTTTTTTTTTTGAGGAAGATTGGCCCTGAGCTAACATCTGTTGCTAATCTTCCTCTTTTTCTTTTATCTCCCCAAAGCCCCAGTACATAGTTGTATATCCTAGTTGTAGGTCCTTCTTGTTCTATGTGGGACACCACCTCAGCATGGCTTGATGAGCAGTGAGTAGGTCTGCGCCCAGGATCCAAACCAGTGAACCCCAGGCCACTGAAGTAGAACATGCAAACTTAACTGCTACGCTGCCAGGCCAGCCCCTGCAATCACTCTTGATTGTGGTTGTACAATTCTAATATCATTTAAGCTTCTACAAGAGTTTATACAGGACAGGAAGATGTAAATAGCTCATGGCATGTTTCTATCACAACATTCAGGTTCTCAGGAGGATCTGGATGGCATTTGAAACAGCACATCTTGTGCTCCTCAAATCCAGCTGGTCCATCTGCCTCGATTCAACACAGGGATGGATGCCATTAAGATCATCTGCTGATTAAGAGAATCAGATTGAAGAGGAACAGTAATCTGATTTTAAACATTGCATATACTTTGTTTAGCCTTTCAAATCCTGAACGGTAGTTAGGAACAATTCCCATTTCTCCTTTTCTACAATTTTTCTTTTTATTTCCTCACTGTAAAGAGAAGGAAGGGAGGGAGGAAAGAAATGAAGGGAGGGAGGGAGGGAAGGAAAAATAGCCCATCTCTAGTTACACCACACTGGACCCAAGGGGCCTGCTGCGTCAGGAGAGCGGGTTTCTTACTACACATTGATGCCGTATGCAGTGTAGACATTTTTTCAAATAAAGTAGATGTGAAGCTGGGTACTTGAAGGTTACTGTAGATATTTAATAAGAACATGATTGCCTTTTGACCTTGTTCCCAACACAGACATAGATGAATCTTGTCAATTTGCTGTTTTCTTTTTTAACTTGAGAGGTGACTCGGGTCTTGAGGATTTGTGAGCTTGTTTTGCAGAAGAAAGAGAATGCCTTGGGAAGGCTGTGATCACCAAATGGCTGGCCCCCAGCAGCCACTGCAGATTGCCCAGGGGCTTATCGGGAGTGACCTCTTTGTTTCTCTGAAGCCCCTCCTGCCAAGCCCCTCAGCTCTATAAACCCCCTGCTTTCTGCTCTTGAGGAGGCAGATTTGAGCCAACACAGGCTCCCACCTGCTCGTTCTGGCCAATTCGAATAAATCTTTCTCCATCTCCAAGCACTGATGTCTCAGTGTTTGGCTTGCTGTGCATGGGGCACACAAACTTGAGATTAAGAGGTTTGGTATCAGATGGTCATTTTTTTTTTTAAAGAATAAACTATATTAGAAAGAGAAAGTCACAAAAAAATCATTTTAGAAATTGGAAGCTGTAAGCTTGGAAGATAAATTTGAAGAGTCCTCTCAGAAAATAGAGGAAAGAACAAAGAATTAAAATGTAAGACTATCAGAGATATGAAAGCCAGACACTAAGAATAACAGTTTAATATGTTGCTAATGAAGAAAGCAGAAAAAACAGGACAGAGTCTTATCTTTTTTTTGTGTCCCAGACAAAAATAATGCAAAAATTGATCGTTAGATATAGGAGGGAAAAAAAAGCAATACTTACAGATACAGGAAACAAGAAAAAAATTATGCGTGAGTGTAGAGAAATAAACAGCAACAACAAAAGGTTACCTACAAGAGAAGAAAAATCATACTGACCTCAGATTTCTGCAGAAAACTAAGTACAAGAGGCCTGTTGGAATAACAAAGTGCACTGATAAAAACTAGGCTATGCCAGTAAGAAAAAGGAACAGAAATATCAAGACCAAAAGAAAAACAAAATTAGAGAAGCAGTGTTATAGACGTGGCCAATAAAGAAACAATTTAAACTTTAATTTTAAACTTATAAGTTTAAAATTTATAAAATTTATAAAAAAAAGTTTAAACTTATAAGTTTAAACTTATGATTTAAACATAAGTAAATATAAAACTCAGGGAAATCGCCAAAATTCATAGTTGAGAGAGAAAATGGAAGATGGAAGTATTAAAAGTGGGTTCTAATGGTCCTGGTCTATTAGCTCATGTTAAAATCCTAAATGGAACAGAAAGTAAAATAAATTTGCTTTTGGTTAAATGTAGAAGAAAGTCAGAAGAGAAGCTAATTCTTTTTTTTGTGTGTGTGTGAGGAAGATCAGCCCTGAGCTAACATCCATGCCAATCCTCCTCTTTTTGCTGAGGAAGACTGGCCCTGAGCTAACATCTATTGCCAATCCTCCTCCTTTTTATTTTTCCTTTTTCTCCCCAAAGCCCCAGTAGATAGTTGTATGTCATAGTTGCACATCCTTAGCAGCTGTATATGGGATGCCACCTGAGCATGGCCGGACAAGCGGTGCGTCGGTGCGTGCCCAGGATCCAAACCCAGGCCGCCAGTAGTGGAGCACGTGCACTTAACCACTAAGCCATGGGGCCGGCCCCCAGAAGCTAATTCTTAATTTTCATTATCAGAAAAATAGAGCATAAAGAATACTTTTAACGTAATATAATTACCAGGGCTATTTGAAAAGAAAAGATATACTTCATAGCTAAAAAACATTATATTCTAGGGGCCAGCCCGGTGGCGTCATGGTTAAGTTCACGCATTCCGCTTTGGCGGCCCCAGGTTCAGTGGTTCGGATCCTGGGCGTGGACCTACTCACCGCTCATCAAGCCATGCTGAGGTGGCGTCCCATATAGAAGAGCTACACCTCCGCAGCTATGATACACAACTATGTACTGGGGCTTTGGGGAGAAAAAAGAAAAAGAGGAAGATCGGCAACAGTTGTTAGCACGGGGCCAATCTGCCTCAAAACAAATAAACAACAAAACCCAGAAACCTTAAAAAAAAAAAAAAGAA
Source organism: Diceros bicornis minor (assembly GCF_020826845.1). Lineage (NCBI taxonomy): Eukaryota > Metazoa > Chordata > Mammalia > Perissodactyla > Rhinocerotidae > Diceros > Diceros bicornis. Next base: position 92,081,336 of record NC_080740.1, read on the forward strand.
AAACATTATATTCCAAATGTTGTTAACATCTTCATCTTTTCCATATTTTGAATTTTGAACTTTTCCAACCACTTCTCATAATTTCTACTCAGTCCAAATGGCTGTCTTCTCTCACAGAGACTACTACAGTAGCCTTCTGACAAGTCCTAGTCTTTCTGCTTCTTTCTTTGACCCTTTAGTTTATTCTCAGCACAGCAGTCAGAGTGATTACTTAAAAATGGACATCAGAGTATGTCTCTTCACTGCTCAGAGCATTCTGTTTCAGAGTAAAATCCAGTGACATCATAACCACTAAGAGCCTACACATTCCAGTCCTCTTGCCTCTGAGCTACTTCTCTCTCCCTTTCTCTTTCTGCTTCAGCAACAGTATTCTTATTATTCCTTGAACAGGCCAGGCATGCTCTCAACTCAGGGCATCTGCTTTTCAGTTGGCCAGGAAGTCTTACTGCAGATATTTAACTTAGCTCATTCCTCACCTTTGCAGGTCTTTTTTCAAATGTCACCTTCTCTGTCAAACGTTTCTTAACCACTTTGTGTAAAATTGCAACAGTCCCCTCCACTTCCACCAGGGTTGCTGTTCCCCTTTCTTGTTCTTGTCAGTGCTCATCCCTATCTAAAAACATACCATTTATTTTTCTTTTTTATTATCTTTCTTCTCCATTCCCCACGAGAATTTAAGCTGCATGAATGCAGAGGTTTTGCCAGTTTTGTTCACTGGTGTATTTCTAGCATCTAGAACAACGTCAGGCACAAAATAGGTATTGAATTTTGTTGTTGTTGTTGAATAAATGACCAATGGAACCTTATACTGAAAATGAATGCTCTTTGCAGGTATCAAGATAGACAAATCTAAAAGTTGTTACACACAACACAACAGGCTTAAAATGGATTTGCTCATGCAAAGCCCCATGTCACCAAACCAAGACTTCATTATAGTTTTGGCTCTGGCAGGAATGGAATTTTAAACCAGCCAATCAGGAATCACCCGATCGGCTTTAGTTAGGGAATCTGTCTGATAAACCCCTGCCATCTTCTATAGGGAGAGTAACCTTGCAATAACCAATCTGCTTTTTGCCTAGTATAACTTCCTTGTTTCTACCCCTTTCTGCCTTTCATAAAGTCTTTCATTTAGTACAGCTCCTCGGAGTTCCCTTCTGTGTGTTAGATTGGATGCTGCCCAATTCATCAATCACTGAATAAAGCCAATAAGATCTTTAAAATTTACTCAGTTGAATTGTTTTTTTTACAAAGTGTTCACGTTGAGCATATAAGTCTCAAATGAACATAGAGCACATTCCATTTATATAAAGATCAAAAACCTTGCAAAAGTACGCACATTGTTTTGGCACACATATATATGGAGTACCCATCAAGCTAAGCAAGGGAATGCTTAACAATTTAGAAAAATGACTGGAGAGCATTGTGCACAAGGCTTCAAAAATTCTGGTCAAGTTGTCTTCTGTAAGCAGAGTATTGGATATATGGGTATTAGTTTTATTCTTAATCTGTGCCTATGCATACATTATCTTCTGGTTATGGGACACATTAAAAAAATTAAAAATAATCATAACTAGCTGGTGAGAGCTATGGCGCACTGATCTTCCTAAAGGCGTGTAAACTCAGGTTTTGTTTTTTCAAATCATTTTGCCCGCCTAACAAAACAAGTCTCCCAGCTGATTTAGGCAGGGAGGCTCCCACTGCCTTATTCGTCACACGCCCCCGCTCGCATTGCCTGCACCACGTGGACAGCATGGCAAGAGTATTTTCTCCCGCGCTGGGAGAAAATACTCACTGGCCAGACGTCGCTCCGCCGCGGCGCCCTCTGGGAAGTGTAGTCGGCGCGGAGCCCGGGGCATGCCGGGAGTCGTAGTTCGCCTGGGGTTGCGGGGTAGACTCGCCGCTGCCGCCGCCGCATTTCTGGGGCTCGGGGTGAGGGTGATCTTGGCTCGGCTACGGCGGCTTGCCTGGGGCTGAGAAGCTGCTGGTTGCATCTTGCGGACGGCGGTCGGGGCCAGCGCCTGTCTCCATCTGGGTGGGGAGGTGCGGAGCCGGGCGAAGCCGCGCGGGCACCAGGGAGACGCCGCGGCCCGGGTCAGGAGGCCTGTCCGCGCCGTCTGGACGGCGGTGCCCCGCGCGTCGCTGGCGCCCGGAGCCTTGCGGGGACGGAGCGCCCGTGCCAGGTGAGCTGGGCGGGCCCGGGACTGCGGTGGGGGGTGGTCTTTGGCGGGGTCTTTTCTGAGACTTCTAAGCGAAGCCGACGACGAAAACAATGGCTGCTGCCTGTAGGGAACGTCCGTGCGCCAGGCTCTGGTCTAGCGCCTGGGGTGGAGTGACTCAATCCGCCAATAACGGGGAGGGTGGCGGTACGCCGCCCTCATTGTGCAGATGAGGAAACTGAGGCACAGGGTGGCCAGGAAATTTGCCACATTTAACTGGGGCCTTGAACTCGGACCAGGATTCCTTTCCTGCCTCTACTGCTTACCTTTTTGTTTCTTTGGGCAGGTCGCTCCGACTCCCTGGTTCTGTCTCCCTCAGTCGTAGAGTGTGGTCGCAGTACTCCCTGTTTAGAGTGTTGTGAGGATTAAAAATGGTAGATGAAAAGCCCTCAAGATTCCCGGCGTGGAGCAAGTGCCTCGTAGAGTATCTTCTGACTGTGTCATCAGAAGTGCTGACTTCTGCAGCAGCTTCCCTCAACTGCTGAGGGCACCAGCCCGAGGTTACACCCCGTACTGGGCTCGTTGGGCCCTCACGCCGGGTGCCGCACCCCGAAGAGCCCACTGCCAGCTCAGGCAGCTAGAGCAGGCGGCTGTGGCCGACACTTGTCTTACCTGCTCTCTCAGTTGGGGTTCGTGTACGAGGAGTGGGGGTCTGTTTCAAATCATGGATACTGTAAGAGGTGGCACCTGTGGAATTTGTGTTTAGGAGGGGCAGCAGAGAGCAGTCTGGCGTGCATCTTGTGTGAGAGGGGGTATTTTAACCATATTACCCTGGGTGAGCTATGGTAAGGCCAGACGCAGATCGCCAGAGACAGAGACAGGGAAGGTTCACGGATTGTGTTTTACTCGTAGTTAGCCGGGGAGCACACAACGCTCCACGCGAGGCCACTCAGGGGAAGCACCTGGGTCGGTCATGAGGCAGAGAGAGGACAAATGTTGTGGGCAAGCACCTTTATTGTGGTTTCTTCACGAAGGAAAGGGTGAGGCAGGGCAAGCAGGCTTAGGATTGGCTAGCTGTGTTTAAAAGTGGGCAGTCCAGGAAATTCATGTTCACTGTGACTGTTAAGAGTGTATAGTTTAAAGCTATCTAAGGACTCTGGATATCTCTGGGTGAGTCACAGTTTTCATAGAGATAGCTAATAGACCTTAGGTGGATGTTAAAGCGTCAGTCTATAGAAATTGGAAGTATGCTTAATACAAGGAGGAGATGGGGACTGGGAAAATATCTTAGAGCTTCATTGGCTTGGTAAGCACACTTTTTACAGTCATGCGCGGCATATTGGTGTTTCAGTCAATGACAGACTGCATATATGAGGGTGGTCCCATAAGATTATAGTGGTGCTGGAAAACTACTATTGCCTAGTGATGTAGTGGCCGTGGTAACATCATAGTGAATGCATTACTGATGTGTTTGTGGTGATGCAGATGTAAACAAACCTTCAGGTCCTTCAGGAGGTATTCCAGAAAAGGGCATTGTTATCATGGGAGATGACAGCTCCATGCATGTTATTGCCCCTGAAGACCTTACAGTGGGACAAGATGTGGAGGAGGAAGACAGTGATATTGATGATCCTGACCTGTGTAGGCCTAGGTTACTGTGTGTGTTTGTGCCTCAGTTTTCAACGACCAAGTTTAAAAAGTAAAAAAAAAAATTTAAAAATAGAAAAAGCTTATAGAATAAGGATATAAAGAAAGTGCTTTGTACAGCTGTACAATGTATTTGTGTTGTAAGCTGTGTTATTACAAAACAGTCAGAAAGTTAAAAAAAATTAAAAAGTTTGTAACGTAAAAAGATTACAGTAAGCTAAGGTTAATTAGTTATTGAAGAAAGAAAAATATTTTTATAAATTCCACGTAGTCTAAATGTCCAGTGTTATCAAGTCTGCAGCAGTGTGCAGTAATGTCCTAGGCCTTCACATTCACTCACCACTCACTCACTGACTCACCCAGGGCAACTTCCAGTCCTGCAGGCTCCATTCATGTAAGTGCCCTATACAGTGTATCATTTTTTATCTTTTATACCATATTTTCACTGTACTTTTTCTGTGCTTAGATATGTTTAGATACGCAAATACTTACCATTGTGTTAAAATTGCCCACAGTATTCAGTACAGTAACATGCTGCACAGGTTTGTATCCTAGGAGCTAGGTGTGTAGTAGGCTATCCCATCTAGGCTTGTGTAAGTGCATTCTATGATGTTCACACAACAATGAAATCTCCTAATGACACATTTCTCAAAACATATCCCCATTGTTAAGCAATGCACGACTGTACTTGGTTTGCATCATTTATGTGAGGTGGCTTTGTTGGGACCTGATGGACATTATGGGTCATCATAACTTCTTCTTTCCAAGCCATCCCTTGACACTAGAGTTCCTCATGACACCTCTTTTCTCTCCAGACCTACCTTGTCAGCACTCTGCTCTCCCTTGACAGGAAGACTAAGAAGGAAAGAGTGGCAATGGATTTGCTACCCACTGAGGTGACAGTAAGTGAAGTTTGTCTTTTTCATGAATTGCCTTCTGGGTTCAGAGATGGTGGATGTGTTTCCATCCTTTGGGTACTTTTCTTTCCCACAAAAGCTATGGAGAATCCAGAGCCTTGTAAGTTTTCTGCAGGATCCAGAATTTACCGAGGGGCTGCTGAGGAATGTGCCTCCTCTGTCCCCAGGTCACTCTTAATTCACCCTAAACTCACTTCATGATTAAAGATTGTCAACCCTGAACATATACTTCTGGCTGCCGTAAGTGCTTGGTGAGGAGTATGGAGTATTAGACAGTCTTTGTCTTCACAGAGGATATAGTCTCACTTGGGGCAAAGATGTGGAAGGGTCAAAGATACCCTCAGCAAACATTTATTGAGCACTGACTATGTACAGGATACTGTGCAGGGCACTGGGGATTCAAAGAGGAAAGATGTTATTTCCATCTTCAAGGAGTTCATGGTACTGATCTTAGGAAATGATTAAACCTCCAGGAAGAGTCAGGGAAGAGACCCTAGAAGTGGGGTCATTTTGAGCTGGTACTGAAGGTCAGGACTGATACTGGTGGGCATCCAAGAAGGGGTTCAGCTTGGTGTGGGCTCTGAGGCTGGTGCTGGGGAGGACGAGGGCTGGGACTTGCCCAGAGACCTTCCCTCTTTGTTAGGAATTCCTCTGCATAGTGCGACTGTGATGTCAAACTGTCTACAGGTTCCTCTTATCTGTCTGACTGATGCCTCTCTTCTCTGATTCTTTTTTCCCCTGCTACTTTAGACTCCCCTCCTGGGCCCTTTTTTCTTGCTCTTTCCCCTTTTGCGATCCATTTTCATTACTTTAACTATCACCTTTCTGAAGATCTTTCCCAAATTGCTGTCCTCAGGCCTGAACTTTTCCCTGGAGTTCAGTCTTTCATTCCTAAACTCTTTGGAAATATTTCCACATGGAAGTCCCATCTTTCCCCCAATACCAGCTCCCTTTCCTATGGATTTTCTGTTCTGCCATACCCAAAGCCTCTCTTTTTCATTGGCTGCTTTTCGAAAAAGTGATGGTAGCCCATAGGGAGTTCATGATTTAGGAAGTTCATGATTTTGTGAGTTCACATCCAAGCTAGGGATGTGACTTCGGTAAGTTATTTTATCTCTCTGTGCCTCATTTCTTCATTTGTAAGTGGGGTTAATTATGTACACACTTTTTGAATAGACATTTTCCCAAAAAAGACATACAGATGGCCAACATGAAAAGATGCTCATCATCACTAATCATCAGGGAAATGCAAATCAAAACCACAATGAAATACTACCTCACACCTGTCAGAATGGCTGTTATCAAAAAGACAACAAATAACCAGTGTTGGAGAGGATGGAAAAAATGGAACCCTCATACACTATTGGTGGTTATGTAAATTGGTGTAGCCACTATGGAAAACAGTATGGAGGTGTCTCAGAAAATTAAAAATAGATCTGCCATATGATCCAGGAATTCCACTTCTGGGTATTTATCCAAAGAAAACAAAAACACTAATTTGAAGAGATATATGCACCCCTATGTTTATTGCAGCATTATTTACAATAGCCAAGATATGGAAGCAATCTAAGTGTCCATCAATAGATGAATAGATAAGATGTGGAATATATATACAATGGAATATTACTCAGCCATGAAAAAGAATGAAAGTTTGCCATTTGGGACAACATGGATGGACCTAGAAGATATAATGCTAAATGAAATAAGTCAGAAAGAGAAAGACAAATACCATATGATCTCACTCATATGTGGAATCTAAAAAACAAATGAACAAACAAAACTAAACAGAAACAGACTCATAGATACAAGAAACAGACTAGTGGATACCAGAGTGGGGAGGGGATGGGAGGGCAGGCAAAATAGGTGAAGGGGATTAAGGGGTACAGACTTCCAGTTATAAAATAAATAAGTCATAGAGATGTAATGTACAGCGTAGGAAATATAGTCTGTAATATTGTGAGGCCAGCCCCATGGTCTAGTGATTAAGTTCAGTGTGTTCTGCTTCAGCAGCTCAGGTTCAGTTACCAGGTGTGGACCTACACCGCTTATTGGTGACCGTGCTGTGGTGGTGACCCACACACAAAATGGGAAGATTGGCATGGATGTTAGCTCAGGGCAAATCTTCCTTAAGCAAAAAGAGGAAGATTGGCAACAGGTGTTAGCTCAGGGTGACTCTTCCTCAGCAAAAAATAATATCGTAATAACTTTGTATGGTGACAGATGGTTACTAGACTTACTGTGGTGATGATTTCATAATGTATATAAATATTGAATCACTATGATGTACACCCAAAAATAATGGGATATTGTATGTTGATTATACTTTGATTGAAAAAAAGTATTGAAAAAAATGTACATACTTCATTTAATCCTTCCATGAGGACTGTTAATATCTGCATTTTACAGATGAAGAAACTGAGGCACAGAGAAGTAAATAACTTGCTCAAAGTTGCACAGCTGGCTTTTGAACCCAGACAAGACAGTCTATCCAGTTAGCATTGTGCTCTCAGGATGGATATGTAAAGTGCTGAGAACAGTGCATGGTACCTATTAAATCTCAGTAAATCCTAGCTGTTACTGTTAGCATCAGCAGCAGCAGCAGCAGCATTATTTTAGGACCTGTCAAATTTGGTATGTCTCTCCTCACTAGGCTAGACTTTATTTTGATTCTTTAATTACAAGGAGATGGGTGTTTCAGGAAATCAAGATAGAAAGACTAGAAAATGCGTCAAAGCAATACCCAGCTGTTACTGGGATTACCTTCTGTGCAGAGGTAGGACTCTTCACTGAACTTCCCACAACCCCTCGCTGCAGAGACTGACTTCATTTTAGCTAACGGAAGCTGTAGAGGAGGATGTTTGCAACTCAGAGCCAGTTTTTATGGACAGCTAATTTAGTATCTAACCGTTTTGATTATTAAGTCTCCTAGGGACCCGAGGAGACCCAACCACAGGTCTCATTACCCTATTTGAGTCAGTTCAATGGTAATATCCAATCTCAACTTCTTTCATTAGGGAACTGAGGGGCAAATTTCTCTCTGTTCTTTTAGAAAAATCAAACAGCAAATAAGCATAATTTTTGGAAAAAGTAGGATCTTTGTGGATTTTACAAATACTCCTTATTCTATTGTATTCCCAGGTAATATATAATTTATCTTGTTGGAAAAAGTCACATGAAACTTGTTGTTTATTGCTTAATAGTCATAGTTCATCAGTTACATCTCTTTTTTTTGTAGGAAATTTGTTTTTCATATTGTCACTACTTTTTTAAAAAATAACTTTATTTTTTTAGAACAGTTTTAGATTTAGACAAAAATTGCAAGGGTTACCAGTGTTACCATATACCCTATACCAGTTTCCCCTGTTATTAACATCTTACATTAGTATGGTACATTTGTTATAATTAATGAACCCATATTGATATATCTGTAGTAACTACAGTTCTTTCTTTATTCAGATTTCTGTAGTTTTTACTTAATGTCCTTTTCTGTTCCAGGATTCCCTTTAGGACACCACATTACATTTAGTCATCATGTCTCCTTAGGCTCCCCCTGGGTGTTAGTTTCTCATACTCTCCTTGTTTTTGACCATAACCGTTTTTGAGGAGTATTGGTTAGGTGTTTTGTAGAATGTCCCTCTGTTGTAATTTGTCTGATGTTTTTCTCAATGTCAGGCTGAGGTTATGGTTTTTGGGAGGAAGACCACGGAGGTAAAGTGTCATTCTCATCACATCATCCAAATTACATTCTAATAACATGACTTGTCACTGTTGATGTTGACCTTGATCACCTGGCTGAGGTGTGTTTGCCAGGTTTCTCCACTGTAAAGTTACTATCTTTTTCTGCCTTCCCGTGCTGTCTTCTTTGGAAGGAAGTCGCTATGTGCAGCCCACACATACGGAGCAGGCAGTTATGTTCCACCTCCTTGAGGGCAGAGAGTCTGCATAAATTATTTGGGATTCAGTGTGGAGGATTATCACTTCTCCCCCATTTGTTTATATCTGTATGGACTCACAGATGGCTATTTTATACTTTGGGTTATAATTCAATACTACTTTATTCTTTTGCTCAAAGTCTTCCATCTTTGGCCATTGGGAGCTCCTTCAGTTTGCTCCTCTGTCCCTTTGACATATCCCCATCAATGTGCTTTTTTTTTTCTTTTGTTTTTGGAACATTTCATCGCTTTTGACACCACAAGATGCCTTAGGCTCATTTTGTATTTTTCCTGGCCCAGTCTAGAATCAACCATTTCTCCAAGTAGCCCTGGTTTCTTTTCTTGGAGAATGGTTTTAGAAAACAAGATCCGGGCCCTAAGTTTACTCATTGCTACTGTGATGTCTTTGCTTTGAGACCTTATAAGCTGACAGAGCAAGGATATGTATGTGTATACTAACCTGTGTGTGTGTCTGTGTGTCTGTGTGTGTATAAATACTTCTGTATGTACCATCTATATATGTGTGTGTGTGTATATACATAAAACCTTCTATATGTGTGTATGTGTATATGTATTTCTATATGTAACCATCTGTATCTATATTAAGCTAAATATAAGTTCATACTGATATCTCCAACTCTAATTCATTACATGGGTCATTGTAGCCTCATCCCCTTCCTTATCTGTAACCCCCTGCTCCAACAGTGAGAAACCTGACTCCCACCATCGGCCACCCATTGACTTTAACCATTCACTTCCAGTATACGTGTATAGCAGCATCTGAATTGTTAACCCATACCCCCGTGGGAAACTACTTTACCAACCAGAGTTGATTGCTTACGTGCAGTTCCTTTTGTCTTACAGACTCCACTCATTTTACTTGGGTTACTTAGGTCAGCACCTTTTCCACCACCTCCTTCATAAGGTTGTATCATACATTTGTATTGTATTTAGATTGTTTTGTCACATTCTGCATTTCATTCTGGGATCCACTGATATCCTAAATGATATTTTTAAAATTTGCCTACATTAAGTTTCACTCTTTGTGTGGTAAATTTCTGTGAGTTTTGAAAAATGCATAGTGTCGTGTAGCCACCATTATAGTATCATGCAGAATAGTGTCACCACCCTAAAAATTCCCCTTCGCTTCACCTATTCAACAATCTTCCCCTACCCGACTCCAGACTCCTGGCAACCACAGATCTTTCCACTCTCTCTACATATTAATTATGCTTCTTTTAAAAAAAATTTTAATGGTTGCCCTGAAGTTTGCAATATAAATTTACAACTGATCTTTGTTTTTAAATAACACTATACTATTTCCTGGGTAGTGCAGATGTCTTATAACGAAGAAATCTCAATTCTTCCCACCCATCCGTTATCCCCATTTCACTAAACATATGCTATAATCACCCAATCATTGTTATTACTTAAGCAAACAGTAATCTTTTAGATCAATTAAGAATAAGAAAAATAAAAGATTTTATTTTGTCTTCACTTATTCCTTCTTTGTCGCTCTTCCTTTCTTTATGTAGATTCACGTCTCTGACCTATATTATTTTTCTTCTCCCTGGAGAACTTCTTTTACCATTTCTTGTGGGGCAGGTCTGCTGGTAATGAATTTTTTGTTTGTCTGAGAAAGTTTTTATTTCTCATCCCTTTTGAGAGATAATTTTACTGGATATAGAATTCTAGTTTGGTGATTTTTTTCTTTAAACACTTTAAATATTCCACTCTCTCCTTATTTGCATGGTTTCTAATGAGAAAATCCACTGTAATTCTTATCTTTGTTCTTCTATAGGTGAGATGGTTTTTTCTCTGTCTTCTTTGAAGATTTTCTACTTGTCTTTGGTCTTCTGTAGTTTGAATATGATGTGCCTACCTGCTTGGTATTCTCTGAGGTTCCTGGTGTCTGTCACTAATCTTGGAAAATTCTGAGCCATTATTATTTCAAATAGTCCTTTTGCTCCATTCTCTCTTTCTTCTCCTTCTGATGTTCCAATTACAGAGCAATTTAATTGATCAGATAGTGTTGTATTTTTAACATGGAAGAATATACATGACATATCAGTGAGAAACTTAGGGGTGGTGAAATAATAATCATTATTTCTCACAGTTTCTCTGGGTCAGAAATGCAGACAGGCAGCAGAAACAACTTATCTTCCCTATAAAAAGTCTGGGGTCTCAGCTGAGAGACTCAAAGGCTAGGGGCTAGAATCATCTGAAGTCTCATTCACTCACCTGTCTGAGAGTTGATGCCAGTTCTTGGCTGAGACTTTAGCTAGGGCTGTTGAGTGGAACATCTGCCTGTGATCTCTCTGTGTGTCTTGGGCTTACAACATGGTTGCCAGGTTCCAGGGATGAACATCAAGTGAGCCGGGTGGAAGGTATATTCTTTTATGACCTCTCCTGGGAAGTTACATAGCATCACCTCTGCTGAATTCCTCTGCTCACGGTGCTTATAAGCCCATGCACGGATTCAAGGGAAAGAAACATAGGCCTACTTCTTGGTGGGAGAAGTGTCAGTGCCACATTATAAAGGAACATGTGAGATGGGAGATATATTCGTGTGGTCATCTTGAGAAAGAACAATCTGCCACATCTGTCAGAATTAAAAATACAAATATCCTTTGACCCAATAGTTCAGTCTCTGCCAGTTGACATTAAATATAAGTGGACATGTACCCAGAGAAATCTGCATGAGAATTGTTATTGTCCATTGTATGTGGCAGCGAAAAACAGAAACCATCTAGATAGTCATCAGTGAGGAAAATGGTAAGTTATGGTATTTATACAGTGGCATATATCATGCAGTTGTTAAAAAGAATGAGGTTCGTATATGCAGATGTGGCAAGATCGATAAGATATAAGTAAAACAGGATTCAGAATTTTTCCAAAAGAAGGATACACATACGTATGTGTGTATTTGCACAAAACATTTCTGGAAAGAAAGAAACTTGATACCAGTTTCTTGTAGGATGGAACTGCTAATCTGGGATAGGAGGGGACACTTAACACATCATGTGCTCTTTTGTACTCGTCGTATTCTTTGGCTTGTGGCTGTTTTCCTTTTGTTTAAAAAATGGTCAAAAGAATATATGGATGTGCAATTATATGAATTCTGGAATATGTTCTTTTTTTTTTTTTAAATTTTTTGTTTATTGCAGTAACATTGGTTTATAACATTGTAAAAATTTCAGGTGTACATCATTGTACTTCTATTTCTGCATAGATTACATCATGTTCACTACCAAAATACTAATTACAACCCATCCACCACACACATGTACCGAATTATCCCTTTCACCCTCCTCCCTCCCCCCTTCCCCTCTGGTAACCACCAATCCAATCTCTGTCCCTGTGTGTTTGTTTATTGTTATTATCTACTACTTAATGAAGGAAATCATACGGTATTTGACCTTCTCCCTCTGACTTATTTCACTTTGCATTGTACCCTCAATGTCCATCCATGTTGTCACAAATGGCTGGATTTCATCGTTTCTTATGGCTGAGTAGTATTCCATTGTGTATATATACCACATCTTCTTTATCCATTCATCCTTTGATGGGCACTTAGATTGCTTCCAAGTCTTGGCTATTGTGAATAACGCTGCAATGAACACAGGGGTGCATGTACCTTTACAAATTGGTGTTTTCAAGTTCTTTGGATAAATACCCAACAGTGGAATAGCTGGATCATATGGTGGTTCTGTCCTTGATTTTTTGAGGAATCTCCATACTGTTTTCCATAGTGGCTGCACCAGTTTGCACTCCCACCAGCAGTGTATGAGAGTTCCCTTCTCTCCACATCCTCTCCAACACATGTTGTTTCCTGTCTTGTTAATTATAGCCATTCTGACGGGCGTGAGGTGATATCTCATTGTAGTTTTGATTTGCATTTCCCTGATAGTTAGTGATTTTGAACATCTTTTCATGTGTCTGTTGGCCATCTGTATATCTTCTTTGGAGAAATGTCTGTTTAGGTCTTTTGCCCATTTTTTAATTGGGTTGGTAGTTTTTTTGTTGGTGAGATGCATGAGTTCTTTATATATTTTGGAGATTAAGCCCTTATCAGAAGTATGGTTTGTAAATATCTTCTCCCAATTGTTAGGTTGTCTTTTTGTTTTGTTGATGGTTTCCTTTGCTGTGTAGAAGCTTTTTAGTTTGATGTAGTCCCATTTGTTGATTTTTTCGATTGTTTCTCTTGCCCGGTCAGACGTGGTGTTTGAAAAGATGTTGCTAAGACCGATGTCGAAGAGCCTACTGCCTATGTTTTCTTCTAGAAGTTTCACAGTTTCAGGTCTTACATTCAAGTCTTTAATCCATTTGGAGTTAATTTTTTTTTTTTTTTTTTTTTTTTTTTACATTTTTATTGATATTTTAATGGTTTCTAACATTGTGAGATTTTGGGTTGTACATTTTTGTTTGTCCTTCACCCCATATATGACTCCCTTCACCCCTTGTGCCCACCCCCCACCCCCCACCCCCACTTCCCGGGTAACCACAGTCCAGTTTTCTCTGTCCATGTGTTTGTTTATATTCCACATATGAGTGAGATCATACAGTGTTTGTCTTTCTCTTTCTGGCTTATTTCACTTAACATAATACGCTCCAGGCCCATCCATGTTGTTGCAAATGGGACGATTTTGTCTTTTTTTATGGCTGAGTAGTCATTTGGAGTTAATTTTTGTGTATGGTGTAAGGTAAGGGTCTACTTTCATTTTTTTGCATATGGCTATCCAGTTTTCCCAACACCATTTGTTGAAGAGACTTTCTTTTCCCCATTGTATGTTCTTGGCTCCTTTGTCAAAGATTAACTGTCCATAGATGTGTGGGTTTATTTCTGGGCTTTCGATTCTATTCCATTGATCTGTGTGTCTGTTTTTGTGCCAGTACCATGCTGTTTTGGTTACTATAGCTTTGTAGTATATTTTGAAATCAGGGAGTATGATACCTCCAGCTTTGTTCTTTTTTCTCAGGATTCCTTTAGCTATTCGGGGTCTTTTATTGTTCCATATAAATTTTAGGATTCTTTGTTCTATTTCTGTGAAAAATGTTGTTGGAACTTTGATAGAGATTGCATTGAATCTATAGATGGCTTTAGGAAGTATGGACATCTTAACTATGTTAATTCTTCCAATCCAAGGGCACAGAATATCTTTCCATTTCTTTGTGTCTTCTTCGATTTCTTTCAGAAATGTTTTATAGTTTTCGGTGTACAGATCTTTCACCTCTTTGGTTAAGTTTATTCCTAGGTATTTTATTCTTTTTGTTGCAATTGTGGAATATGTTCTTAAAGCACAAACAAAACTCATCCGTGAATAATAGGATGTAGTGTGATATATTTTTTGTTATTGTTTTCAGTTTTTTTCTGAAGTGATTATGTTTAATTTGTGCACTTTTTAAAAAGCCAATGAAATTAAAAAAGAAAAAATGCCATTTTGCCGGAAGTGTTCCAAGGCCCGGGGAGATGGGACTGGAAGTGAAGACAGAGTGTGAGATTGCTGTGAGTGCTCTGCTTACAGCAGCAAGGAGCCTACGTTAGTCTGCTCAGGCTGCCATAACAAAGTGCCACAGACTGGGGGACCTAAACAATAGCAATTTATTTTCTCACAGTTCTGGAGGCTAGAAGTCCAGGATCAAGGTGTCAGCAGGTTTGGTTACTTCTGAAGCCTCTCTCCGTGGCTTGCAGATGGCCACCTTCTCACTCTGTCCTCACATGATCTTTCTTCTGTGCAGGTCTGTGTCTTAATCTCCTCTTCTTATAAGTACACCAGTCATATTGGATTAGGGCCCAATTTAAAAACCTCATTTTAACTTAATTACTTTTTTTTTTTTTTTTTTTTTGCTGGGGAAGATTCCCCCTGAGCTAACATCTGCTGCCAATCTTCCTCTTTTTGTATGTGGGTCGTCGCCATAGCATGGCCACTGACAGATGAGTGGTGTAGGTCCGCACCCGGAAACTGAACCCGGGCCGCCAAAGCAGACCACGCCAAACTTAACCACTAGGCCACCAGGGCTGGCCTTAATTACTTCTTTAAAGACCTTATCTCCCAATAATGGTTACATTCTGAGGTACTAGGACTTAAACACATGAATTTGGGGAGGGGGGCAACACGCAATTCAGCCCGTAAGAAAGTCCTTTCAGCTGGTTCCTGTTGAAAGATTACTCTAACTACCATCTCCTCCATTCTTTCAATTCAGACATATTTGACATAGTTCAAAGGCCTCTCCCTGTAAGGCTCTCTTTCCTGTGGTCTCTGGATTATAGAGGGGGTGGTTCCTAAGCCTAATAAAGCCTGGGCTGAGGCAGGATCTCTGAGCCCGTGGCTGGGCCTGGCTCCAAACACCCAGGTCACCGGCTCTAGTCCCAGCAAAGCTAAGCAGCTCGTCTCCAAGAAGCCACAACCCACAACCAGGTTAAGTAAATATGGAGTTACCACACAGCATTTTTTGACAGTTTAACATCTAAGCCACATTCCTTTGTTTGGGGAACTCCCCTCTTTTTGAGTCTTAGGAAACAGAACCCACCTCACATTGTAGAAGCGAAAATCACCAGATACCTGCTTTTCCAGCTTCTCTTATAGATAAGGTACAGGTATGTGATCCGAGTCTGGTGAAGCAGTTGTACTTGCCCCAGACTTTGAATCGGTAATTAGGGTGTAAAGAAACAGCAACAATGTAGCGCACACTCTGGTGGTTGTGGCAGCAGCAGTAACAGTGAGTTTGTAGAGAAAGGAGGGGGAGTACACAGCAAAAGCAGTGTCTGTCTAGTGGACATGGGGGTGATAAGAATATACTGTCTGCTTTCCCACGGTAACAGCAACAGTATTCTCACAAGTCTGGTTTTCTAGTGTGATCCTGGCTGTGGTCCAGAATGTAGCCTGGCCTCTGCTAGTTTCTGCTCATTTCTAGGCCTAGTTCTATGACTCTCAATGATCTTGCAGCTACCCAGTCCGTTTTCTTTATAAACGAGCCAAAGTCAGTTTCTGTTGCTTGAAGTCTGACGAATATACTTCTTATAAAATCACCTGCTGAAACCTAGATTCTCATTTTGCATCTTTAAAATACAGCTTATACTACCAGTGTTTCTAAGTGGGATCATTTTAGCATTTTGGATGAAGCAGTCTTTCACTGTGCAGGGTTGTCTTGCACATTGCCAGATGATTAGTAACCTTGATCCCTTCCCTTAAATGCCAGTAGCACCTTCCTTAGTCATTGTGAGAAACAAAAACACCCTCACACATTTCCAAATTTAACTTGGGAATGGGAGAAGGATACCATACACTCATGAGAACAACTGACCTAGATGATTGATAAGATGTCTTTCAGGTCTGCAGTTCCAGGATTCTGTCATTTTGTTATTTCTTAATGTTTCATGAGCTAGTCTAGACTCACTGAGTGTTTTGTTTTATATTTAAAAAGTTATACATGGGCTTTCAGCTTCTGGGAATACAAGAATAGCTCCTATCAGACCAGTTCATCTGTGGATAACAAGTAAACTCTGGACAAAATATATGAAACAACCACTGAAGGCTCTGGAGAGAAACCAAATCAGACAGATACTGGACAACTGTCTACATTTGGAAGAAGGGACTGTCACAGTGTAAATAGTGCAGTTTTTATAGCATTTTGCCTAGGGACAGACCACTGTGAGCACCAACAGAATGGTTAAAACTTGGTTAGAAATCTGGAGTCTTACTAGTGTGAAGAATCACAAGACAGAGTTTGGGGCAACCTTAGCATCTGGAAAGTTGTGAGGGACCTTGGAAAAGAGAGAGCCAGAGAGGGAGAGCCCCAAATTCTGTGCATAAACTCTGCCCAAATCTCTGGCTGACCCTTGAACCACACATGCACAGGACAGACTCAAAGTAGCCCAACTAAGAACTGAACAGAGATTTTTGCTGCTGCCTACTACACAGATGACAGAGTTTGAAATTTGAGTACAGCCAAATTAACTACCTACTTAAAAAAAAATCAGTACTCTTTAAAGAAACATAAAACAAAATCCCGAGTCTGCATTATATACTACACAATGTCCAGGATAAGGTAGACATATGAAAAAACAGGAAAATGTGACCAATATTCAAAAGAAGGCAATCAATAGATACTAATCTCAAGGTGACCCAGATGCTGGAATTAGCAGGCAGACTTTAAAACCACTATTATAAATATGTGCAAGGACTTAAAGGAAAATATGCCTGTAATGAACGAATGAACGAATAGGTAATCCAAGCAGAGAAACAGAGACTGTGAAAAAGTAATAGAAATTCTGGAACTGAAGAACAAAATATCTGAAAACTTAAAAATAAATCACTGCATAGGCTTGACTTTTAGAAATGAACATAAGGAAATGTCACTGAGACTTGTAGGTAGATCAGTGGAAATTGTCCCATCTGGAGAACAGGGATGAAAAGAGCTTCAGTTACCTGTAAAATAATGTTAAAGGTCTAATATACATGTAATTGGAGTTCAAGAAGGAGAGGAGAGAGCAAATGGGGCAAAAAATATATCGAAAGGAAATAATGGCCATAATTTTCTCAAATTTGGTAAAAAACATATTTACAGATTCATGACACTGAACCTCAAGCAGAATAAATACAAAGAAAACCACAGGTAGGCACATCATTGACCAGTGCTGTGCAATAGAAGTATAATGTAAACTATGAGTAGAAACCACATGTGTAATTTAAAACCTTCTGGTAGTCACATTAAAAAATAAACAGAAGCAGATAAATTAACTATAATAATATATTTTATTTAACCCAGTATATCCAAAATATTATTTCAACATATAATTAATATAAAATTATTGAGGTATCGTGTGTATATGTGTATATATATGTTTTCTAGTAAATCATTTGGAATGTATTTTACACATAATAGCACATCACAATTTAGATTAGCCACATTTCAAGTACTCAATAGCAATTTTTTTCTAGTGCCTACCATATTGGGCAGAAAAGTCATAGACAAATCACTGAAAGCCAAAGATTTGAAAGCAGACAGAAAAAAGAGAATCAGTATTTCAATGTCTGTTGGCTTCTCCTCAGAAACAACAATGGCCAGAAAACAGTAGAATGACATGCTGCAAGAAAAAAAACTCAATCCAGAATTCTATAGCCAGTGAAAGTATTCTTCAAGAATAAAGGTGAAATAAAGACATTTTCAGATAAAAGAAAATGAAGCTAGTTTATCATCAGCAGGCCTGCACTACAAGATAGCCTAAAGGAAGTTCTTCAAGCTAAAAGGAAATAATGCCAAATGGGAACTCTAATCTTAGGAAGGAAATGAAGAGCATTAGAAATGGTGGCTATTTGGATAAATATAAAATACTTCTTCCTCTTGATTTCTTTAAAATGCATATGGTTGTTTAAAGCGAAAATACAATATTATGGCTTTTATATGTAGGTGGATGTAATGCATATGACAACTGTGGATATAGAATTCATTTATGTCTGGACTGGAAAAGCTCTGTCTTTGTCTGGGGATGCCTGGATGGCTGTTTTTTGACTCGTGGCCAAGATAAGGGCGGTGGACGTGCTATTCAAAATCTAAATGCCACTGGCCATCCCCAGGGTTGTTGTCTTTACTGATAGTTTGCAGCTGGCCTAGATGGTTTGCCAAGCCTTGCTTGATACACAAAAGGTCCCTGCTGAGAGTTTCTCCTTTGAGCTTTCTCAAAACCAAGATTCCTCATATAGATCCAGTGACACAGCATAGTCTCTGTGTACAAAAAAGAGAGATTGTACATGGAATGGCTCTTGCACTCTCTTTATCTACTGTACTGTACCCTTTGCCTTCCATGAGTGTGCTCAGTGTGGTATGTTGAGTCCTGTCAACTATCTGAACTGGAAAAGTCTTTAAAACAACTATAGCAAGGTGGGAGTGCAAACTAGTGCAGCCACTATGGAAAACAGTATGGAGATTCCTCAAAAAATTAAGGATAGAACTACCATACGATCCAGGTATTCCACTGCTGGGTATTTATTCAAAGAACTTGAAAACACCGATGCGTAAAGATACGTGCACCCCTGTGTTCATTGCAGGGTTATTCACAATAGCCAAGACTTGGAGGCAACCTAAGTGCCCATCAAGGGACGAATGGATGAAGAAGATGTGGTATATATACACAATGGAATACTACTCAGCCATAAGAAACGATGAAATCCAACCATTTGTGACAACATGGATGGACATTGAGGGTATTATGCAAAGTGAAATAAGTCAGAGGGAGGAGGTCAAATACTGTATGATCTCACTCATTAAGTAGTAGATAATAACAACAACAAACACACACATAGAGACAGAGATTGAATTGGTGGTTACCAGAGGGGAAGAGGGGAGGGAGATGGGTGAAGGGGATAATTAGGCACATGTGTGTGGTGATGGATTGTAATTAGTATTTGGGTGGTGAACATGGAAACATGATGTAATCCATGCAGAAATAGAAGTATATTGATGTACACCTGAAATTTATACAATATTATAAACCAATGTTACTGCAAGAAACAAAAAATTAAAAAAATAATAAAATTTATATAGGAAAATAAAAAAAAATAAAACAACTATAGCATGAAGAAGGGGTGGTGGTGGTCCCATATACTTGCAAGGTTCTTCATTCTATGTGAAATCATATAGTAGCTCTAAATAGACTATAAATAACTAAGAATGTATATTATCATTCTCAGAATGACCACTAAAAATGCAGAGATATAGCTAAAAAGTCAATATAAAGATTAAAATGGAATCTAAAAAAATTCAAAACACACACACAAATGTAAGCCTAACAGAAGAGTATAAACGAATAAGTGAGAGATTGCTTTCCTGCCTCTCTCCACAGATGTCAAAGAATATTCAGCGTGGACAGCTTGTTGTGTTCTTCCAGATATTTTTGTATGCACATAAGTACATACAGATAAAGAGTAGATTGTTTTGCAGCTTGCTTTTTCGTGTGAATCAACAGTATGTCAAGGCCAAATTCAGGTGTCAGGCATGCAGATCTACCTCATTATAATGGCTGTATAACATTTCATGGAATAAATGCACTATAATTTGCTTATCCATTCCCTTATTGCTAGATATGTAGGTTGTCTTCAGTTTTTTTACCATTGTATTCATTTCCTGTTGCTGCTTGTAACAAATTACCACAAACTCAGTGGCTTAAAATAACATAAATTTATTCAGATCAGAAGTCTGAAATCAGTTTCACTAGCTTAAGGTCAAGCTCTCAGCAAGGCTGTTTCTTTCTGGAGGCTCTGAGGGAAAATCTGTTTCTTGGCCTTGTTTTCACCTTCTGGTGGCTGCCTGTTTTCTTGGCTTGTGGCCCTTTCGTCCATCTTGAAAGCACATCACTTCAGTCTCTGCCTCCATCATCACATCGCCTTCTCCCCTTCTGACTCTTACTCTTCTTGGGCCCTTCTCATAAGGACTGTTGTGATTACTTCGGATCCACCGGGATAATAATTATCTCCCCATCTCAAAATTCTTGATTTAAACAGATCTTCAAAGTCCCTTTTGACATATATGTCACATTCACAGGTTCATTATTTAGCCTACTACAGTCATTAACTTATAAGTAACATTTCAGTGAACATCCTTGTTCAAATATCCGTACCCAGTTGTGTGATTATTTCTTGTAGTGGAATCCTAGAAGTAGAATTGCAAGGTCAAGATGATGTACCTATTACATTCTGATGGATTCTCAACAAAATACCCACCAAAAGCATTGTGCCATGTTTTACTCCCTTCACCTCTTTCTTACAAGAATTGCTATCTTCCCAACCTCTGCTTTCTCACATTTTTGGGTTTAATTGGGGTTCTCTTGGAAGAAACTTACTTTCTCAACTTAGTTCGTTCTTGCACCTGCAGTGTCTTGTACAGTCCTTTGGTTTTTTTTAATTTTCATAGTCAGTGGAAACCCATCTGACAATATAGCTTAGAGATCTGTCTCCCTGTATTCAGATCCGAGCTCCGCCACTTTCTAACAGTATTACCTTGGGAAGGTTACTTAACCTTTCTGAACTGTTTCTCCGTCTGGAAAATCATTTAATCATAGTATCTACCTCTGAAATTTAGAGACTATATACAAAGTTCCTTTCATAGTCCCTAAGTATTTAGTAAACGTGAACTAATATTAGTTTTATTATGTGTCAGAAATTCCCTTATGTTTCTGTTCTGCTGATGGTATTTTCCCCAGTTTTCCAGCATTGCTCTAAATGTATTCTGATTTTTTCCCTTCCATTTAATTTGGATTTTGAGTGGGAGGGAGGAGGTAAATGTATCTTTACAGGTGACATGTATCTTTGCTTCCAGTGGGTACTCAATAAATATTTGTTTAATAGTTAATGGGTGATTCCAAAAATGACATAAATAGTTGATTTGAAATACTTAGAATCCTGAGACATTTTCAGAATTGATTGCTACACATCTTAATGTCACCTTCTTACCGAGTCTTCCAGTGGCGAAGATGGTCCTGGGTGAACAGGAATGGGTTTGCGTTACAGGAGTCAGTGACATTCAGGGATGTGGCTGTGTTCTTCAGCCAGGACGAGTGGCTGCGCCTGGACTCTGTGCAGAGAACCTTGTACCGGGAGGTGATGCTGGAGAACTATAGCACCCTGGTCTCGCTGGGTAAGGAGGTTTGCCTGTAAAGAAGAATCTGCTGTGGGAACACCTTAAGAGGTCCCTCTTTGGGGTTCATAGTGTGCAGGTTTCTACCCTACTGTGCCTCGGGAAAAGATGAATCTCTGTAGAGATGGAAGTGTACGTTTTTGTGTGATGCCCTTCATGCTCTTCTTTTCTCCTTCCTGTGCCTTCCTCCCATGCCACCTCCCAATCAAAGTTTCCTTCTACTCCAATGACTAGATCCCGGTTTAGATTCTGGAAAACATATAGAGCTCCTAATCTTAGAGGCAGCATAGCCAGGGCCCTATATTGTTTCTGAATCGAAACCCACCTCCTGATCCATCCCCTGAAAGCCCCAGTCCCATCAGATGTGCTTGTGCTGCCTACTCTGCCTCCCAAGGCTTGCCTTCTCTGCCCTGTAGGTTCTGGTTTGTGAATTCTGGGATTTCTCTTCCTACCATTTGTTCAAACTCCATTTCCTTTCTCACGAGCAGGGATTCCATTTTCAATGCCAAAGGTGATCTGCCAGCTGCAACAAGGAGAAGATCCCTGCACAGTGGAAAAAGAAATCCCTCAAGACACCTGCCTAGGTGAGTGAGTGACTGGGAAATGGGCACAGGGTGTCTTTATACATGAGCAGGCCATGAAGAGGCAGTGCTCTGGAAACTTTCCTGGAAATTCCGAGCCCTCTTGAAATGCTCAGGGCCACCAGACAGAAGCCCCCTTGGTTGTAATGGTTTCCTCTGCATCGAGAAGGTCCTTGTCTTCATGTCTGTCTTCTCATACTGCTCCCTGCATTCTCCATCCCTCTCCTCTTTTTGCAGCCTCACTCACTTCTACCATCTTTGACCTCTTGCTCTTCATGGTTTTCTTTCCACCTGTATTCACATATGTTCATGTCTGACAGATTTCAACTACTTTCCACCTTCTGCTGCCATATTTTGAATTCTTTATAATTTTTTTTTCATTTCTTTCACCAACCACATATTTCAAAGTGTTATCAACTCTCCTTTGTCTCTGACTTCTGAACTCACGTTTCCCTTTTATCTCCTTGGAGACTGGGTGATCTTCTCCCACTGTTATATTCAACCAGCTCTCATTAACATCACCACTGTAGCCCTTCTAGTCGAGGGGTCCACACACTTTTTCTATAAAAGGCCAGATAGCAAATATTTTGGCTTTGGGGCCATATGGTCTCTATTGTAACCATTTAACTCTGCTATTGTAGTGCAAAAGCAGCCAGAGACAATACTTAAAAATACAGATGTGGCTGTTTTCTCATAGAACTTTACAAAAGCAGATGGCAGCTGGATTTGGTCCAGAGACCCGTAGTTTGCTCACTACTCTTCTAGCCTATTCTAATCTAGTTGGTCTTTATCATAAAACTATAGGTTGTTGGAGCTGGAGGATCACTTAAAGGTGATCGAATTTAGATACCTCTTTTTATATCTGAAGACACAGAGCATCAGAGATTTATACATACTTCGGTCACAGAACTAGAAAGCTGAAATGCAGTGACAGAAACTTAGATCACCAATGTCGTTTCTATTCACCATGTGACAGAGATATGCCAATAGTTTGCTTTTATCTTTGGTTTGACCTTTAATCTAGGACTTTTGCCTTCATTGACGTCTTTTTTTCGCTCATTCTTTCTAAAGATACTTTTCATCTTTATTAAAATACAATTTTCTCCGAATACAGAGTTAGTAGGCAGTGCAGTAGAGTGTTGAAGATCGTGGTTTGCATTAGACGTTCCTAATTTTGGTGTACCCCTACCACTACTTACAAGTCTAATGAGCTGTGGGAACGTTATCTACCCTCTCTGGGCCTTGTTTTCCTCTCCCACCTTCCTTGCCACCAGCAGAGTGATCGTTCTGAAACTCAGGTGTTTATCCTATACCTCAAGAGAGGTCATTGTTTCCCCATTATCCACGGAGTAAAGTAAAATTTGTTAATGTAACATTAAACCTACTTCATAGCCTGTCTCCATATTCCTTTTCAGTCTCATCAGTGGCCACTTCCACATCAACTCCATGTTCTGGGCAAAACTGCATACTCATTAACATTTGTATGTTGTTCCTTCAGCTTGAATTACCTCTTCCATCTTGTCCACTGGAAAACTACTTATCTTTCAAGATCCATCTGTCTGCCTAAAATGCCACCCCTAATATTTAGGTTTCTCCTTATTTTTCCTACTTCCCAATCAGCATTAATTTTTCAATCATTTGCATTGATATAGCACTTTCTACATACCTTGGAACATATCCATTACAGTGTCCATCATAAAGAATTATAGTTATTTTGTTGTTATTTATTTTCCTAATTAGATCATGTATATTTAAGGGAGAGACCAGGTCCTTGAATTCTGTGCCTCTGGCATCTAATACCTTGCAGTTAGTTAATTTTTTTTTAATTTAATTTAATTGCCTCTATGATTAGCTCAGTGGCGGTGAGGCTCACAATCAAGTACTCAATCCAGCTAGACTATTGCAACTTCGTTGTTTTTCAGATTCCATTCTGTCCTTCTTCTGATCCAAGCTGCCCACTAAAAATGACCATTTTTTTCTTACCGTTATCTGCGTAAGAACTTACAACCCCTCCCGTTATCTACATTATTATCTAAATTCCTCGGCCAGTTGTTCAGGAACTCTGTGTTTGGCCTCACCCTGCTGAACCAAATTTTTAACTAATTCCAGCCTGGATTTCCTTCTTTAGCTGTTAAGCTTCCCCTGATATGTGTACTTCCCCACAGATGACTTTGATCAGGCTTTCTTTCTGATTCACAGAATCCTCTTTTTCTGTTGAAATCCATATCATCTTTATTGTCCAACTTCCTTCATAAAACCATTCTTCACTAATATGGTTGATATTGGTATCTTCATTCTCTGAACTTCAAGCCTGAATTATACAGTTGAGGCTGTACACATCATGGAGAAATTAACTATTACTGTTTGGTCATTTATTTATTTCATATTCTCATTGCTGATTATTCAATGTTTGTTCAGTAAATGACTGATTGAGTCTCAGGAGTCCAGTATGAGAGGAGAGAATATCTTTTCATTTTTCAGGTCACCTGCCCTTCATAATAATTTTTCCCACTAACTCATTCTGCCCATTCATTGATTATTTTTTTACTTAAGACATTCTGATTATGTACTTGTGTTGTGCACAATAAGGAATTAACGAATAATCATAAAACATATCCACTGTTCTCATTGAACAAATGAATTATTTTCATAAACGTATATGTAAGGTAAGGTGATAGAATGTGTAAGTAAAATATGTTTTGAAATTCTAAGAAAAATATGGTCAATTGAGGCTTAAATAATTTTCTGAAGAGAAATGGGATCAGAGTAGAATTTCTGGATGGCCGGGGAAGGTCATACTGTAGGAAAGGACAAAAAGAGAGAAGGTACCCTGGTTAATCCTTGAAAGCCCAAACTGCTAGGTTTTCCAAAGATATTAACTAAGAAAAATCTGTATTTTTATACAGATTTATAACCTGTGTTTCTTGTTCCTCTTATTATTTAATTTCAGTAAAATAGATGGATTTTTGTAAACATAAATAATCCAGTTATATTTTATTTAAGTTATATAGTTTATTTAAGTACATACAATTATTTGATTTTAATCTATTTTCAGTCATGGATTGATTAAAGAAAGCCAGGTTTTAACCCAGAGCTCCTTAGAATCTGCTCAAGCTAAATCATTTCACTTAGCATCAGATCTAAAGTTGGGGCTTGGGTATATTTCAGGACTTCAGGACATATTGACTTCCGGTCTCTTGTAGACTTTCATTAGTCTCAAAAGATTCCTACAAAGAGAGGTCAATCTTCTGGTTGCAGCTTGTTAGAAGAAATGCATGTGTCTGTTTCTCCTCACGATCAAATGGAAAGGGGAAAAGTGGTGGCAGGGTATGAAAAAATTGTTATTCCTCCCATTGCAAGGGGTAGATTGTGGCACATGGCTGATTTGCTCCATATTTTCCTCTTTATAATTAGCATCTTGAACTTAGATCGGATATCATCAACACAGTCATGCTTCAGGGCTGCTGTAAGTTTTAAAACATGAACTTCCTCTTTTTAACACACTGTTTCCCCTTGTAAAGACTAGGATATGAAATCATAGTCACATACAAAATCACAGAATTTAAGAAAAACATTTTAAATATTTAGAAATTATTGTGTATAGAGTTTCAGTGAGAACATAGGGGAAAATGTAATAAAAGCAACATGTGAGTTGAAAGGAGAAAGTAAAGACAAGTTACCTGCTTCTAGTGCATTCAGAGTAGGAAATGCAGATAACTGAGGTGTCCCATAGTATTCAGCTTGAGCTTATCAGCTGACATTTTTCGGTACCTTCACACCTCCTGCTCAGCCAGTTCTGTGTCTACCTTTACTTCTCTCAAGTTGCAGTCTCTTCATTTTCAGTGTTAATTTGTCCAGTGTATTGTCCCATACGGCTCCTTAACCTGTTTACCTCTCTTTCCATTCCATCTTGTTTTTCTGCAGATTCAACTCTATATTTGAGACCAGATGGTTTGAAACCTCTTTTATATGTATTTTTACCAATTTTATTGAACCACTGATGCATGTTTGCATCTTCCAGCAAAGGAGGCATTAATTCTTCTTATTCATTCCAGGTTTCAAGACTTGGCCTGAAATAGAAGCATTGCCTCCCAGACAGGACATTTTTATAGAAGAAACATCTCAGGGAATAATGAATAAAAAGGCCATTAAGTTTGGTCATTGGGACATAAAGTTTGGAGAAGCTTTGGAATTTGAGAGCAGGACAGAACAGGAGCAACAGAAGAAGCCTCTTAGGCAAATGGTAGCCTCAAACAAGAAAACCATTAGTGGAGATGGAAACCATACAAGTCTTGAATTGGGGAAAGGCTTATTTATAAATACAATTCTTGTTACACAACAGAGTGTTCCTGTAGAAGGGATACCTAATATATATTATAATTTTGGGAAAGATTTTAAACAGGATTTTGATCTAATGAGATGCTTCCACATTTATCCAAGAGAAAAACCTCATATTTGTAATGAATGTGGGAAAAGCTTCAATCAGAGTCTTCATCTTATTGAACACCAGAGAATTCATACTGGTGAGAAACCCTACAAATGTAATGAGTGTGGGAAAAGCTTTAGCCATAGATCGTCCCTTCTTGCCCACCAGAGAATTCATACTGGAGAGAAACCTTACAAATGTAATGAATGTGAGAAAGCATTTAGCAGCAGTTCAACCCTTATCAAACATCTGAGAGTGCATACTGGGGAGAAACCCTATCAATGTAAGGAATGTGGTAAAGCCTTTAGCCAGTGTTCAACCCTCACTGTACATCAGAGAATTCATACTGGAGAGAAGCTGTATAAATGTGGTGAATGTGAAAAGGCCTTCAATTGTAGAGCGAAACTTCATAGACATCAAAGGATCCATACAGGTGAGAAACCCTATAGATGTAGTGAATGTGGGAAAGGTTACAGCCAGCTTACATCCCTGGCTGAACATCAGAGGCTTCATACTGGAGAACAGGTGTGTAAATGCTTGGAATGTGGGAGAACTTTTACACGCATCTCAACCCTTTTTGAACATCAGCGAATTCATACTGGACAGAAACCCTATCAATGTAATGAATGTGGGAAAACCTTCAACCAGTATTCATCCTTTAATGAACATCGGAAAATGCATACTGGGGAAAAACTTTATACATGTGGAGAATGTGGGAAAGCCTTTGGCTGCAAATCCAACCTTTGTAGGCATCAGAGGATTCACACTGGAGAGAAACCCTATCAGTGTAATCAGTGTGGAAAAGCTTTCAGCCAGTATTCATTCCTGACTGAACATGAGAGAATCCATACTGGAGAGAAACTCTATAAATGTATGGAGTGCGGGAAAGCCTACAGTTACAGATCAAATCTTTGTAGACACAAAAAAGTTCACAATCAAGAAAAACTCTATAAATGGAAGGAATATGGGATCACAGATTTCTTAGAGGAGATAAGCCATGTGAGGTTTAATTCGTCTCTCAAATAATTCAAGACTTCTCATTGGAGACGAATCAGGAGAATAATAAATAGCACACAGACTCCTGATAGAAGAAGTCTTTTTTATTTCTCCTGGAGAAAATATGCTAGTTACCACTAAGTAATGGTGAAATTGATCAATGAAAATATGAAGAGCACTGCCTTGCCAAATTTTATAAGAACCATTAAATTCTAAGGTTTCTAAAAACGTATAAAAACTTCTAAATTCATAGAAAAAATGTAAAAGGCCTTTTTTTAGAAAAACATGAAAATAATGGAATGTAAGTTTTGTTTCATTAGATTTTATTCTCTTTCTAAGAGTAACCTTTAAGATGAATTTTCTTTATTAAGCTCACTTTTTATGAACTGCCTTACCAGCAATTATATATATAAATATGCATATGTACACGTGCACGTATGTATGGTGTGTACATATATACACACAGTTTTTGAATATATATATATTTTTTCCAAAAGTCTTTGATGATTTAAAAAATGTGGTTTTATTAATTTAGAATTTAGTTTTGAAAGTTAAAATTTTCCCAAATGGAGTCTCTCTTCCTTTACCTTTCCTTCATTATTTCTTAATTTGATACAATTCCACGTACTGAATAGAGTCATATTATAGTATTACAGAAGGTGGAGTAAAGTGAAGCAAGTAAAGAGACTCATTGCAAATACTTTCTTAGACCCAGATTTTGGTTTCTAAATGCCATTCCCCACTAAAAGGAAGAAGGACTCCTTGGAGAAATGGCTGATTCCCTATTTGGAGTGTAAGCTGTGCCTGGAGGACCTTTTTATAAAACAAAACAAAAAGAAGATAGCACTTGGAGACTAAGGGGAAAATGTCAGAAGGACATGAGAGCCAACTTGAAGGCACTCCGACTAGTCAAATTTAGGACAATTTAAACATCAAAAAGAATAATCACTAATTACTTATAACATGGTAAGTAAAAATAAAGTAAATCCGTGATGAAAAATTGAGAAAAAAGGAAAGCTCTTTATAAACTTATTTGAAGAATGCCATCTTTTAATTGTACATGGAATGATAGATTTAGAAAAAAATAATCATTTACAATGCTTAATGTAACTAAATCAGGCACATTCAATGGATGGTAAAACCCATTAGGTGAAAAAAAATTAAAGATCATTATTTACATGGTGTCTAAAGATCACAGATACCAATTGCAAAGGAAAGGTATGCCTTTATCATGGAGAGATCAGGCTGTCAAACTGAGTTTCACTACTAGTGGGACAACCTGACATTATGTGACTCCTGATGAGATGCAGCATGAAGCACACATGATCATCCGTGATGTATTCTTGCCAAAAATGTTCAATGAAAATCTAATTAAATCTCTTATCTAGACTTATCTTCCTGTTTGCAAGAAATATAGGGAATAGAGGAACAAGTTGAATTACTCAGTGAGGAAGTAGACAAACCCAGAGTTTCGGACATTTTACAAGACAACTGTTCTGGATTTTTCAAAAAGTCAGTGTAATAAAACAAAAGGTGGACTCTTCTAGATTAAGACATTCAAGAGACATTACCAAATGCAAGGTGTGATCCTTAATTGGCTTCTGATCCAGAAAAGTTAAAACAACTATGAAAGACATTTGGGGGGACACTTGGGGAAATATGAGGGTGAAATGGGTAGTAGATAATGTGGTATGTTTAAACTTCTTATAAGTGATAATGGTATTGAGGTATATAGGACAATGCCTTTATTCTTAGGAGATGCATGTAAAAGTTTTCAAGTTTGAAAAGTCATGATATTTGCAGCATATTTTCAAATAAAAATGTAAAAGAAATAGTCAACTGTTGTTGAATCTTTGCGGGGGATATAGAGATCTTCATTGCTCACCCTTTAAACTTTAAGCTTTTCTGTATGTTTAAAATTTTAATAATAAAAAATTGAGGCAAAATGTGACCAGATAAAGTGAGGAATATGCAGCTTCCAGTCAGGATTCTTCCTTTATACTCTCATAAATTTCCTGTTTGAGAGTGTATCCTCTAGGGATGTAATCATTGGAAATAAAATAACTTTTGGTTGGTTCTCGTTCCACTTTAAATGGAGTAAGCACACACCACCTTATCTCTCCTACTAAGTATAACTAAAAACCCTGGAGAGAATGCGTGGAGCAGCTGTCTGAGGACCCTGAAAAGAAATGGTAGTAGGCAGATTTGGGAAGGAAACCAGAATTTGAAGTAAGACCAGTTTAGCAGATCCACACATTCCTGTGGTGAAGACAGTGGTGGCTGAGCAGGCATTTAAACCTCAGAGAGAGAAGAACCCTTGTCTCTGGTCAGTGGAACTGTGGGCCAAAAGGTTGGGGAAAGCCCCATTACCTTTCTTCTGTCACTGTCTTCCTGGTACTTGGACCTAGAGGTAGATGTATCTATGAGATGTGTAGCAGAGAGCAGAACCTGAGGCCTTAGATTTTTAACCAGAAGACCATGAAAAGGAAGTGGCCCCTGGGAGCTGGATGTGTCAGGGTGGTGACAGAGAAAAGGAACCTCAAGAAAGTGATCTAAAGTTGAGTATGTGGGCCGGCCCTGTGGCTTAGCGGTTAAGTGCGCGCGCTCCGCTGCTGGTGGCCCAGGTTTGGATCCCGGGTGCGCACCGACGCACCGCTTCTCCGGCCATGCTGAGGCCACGTCCCACATACAGCAACTAGACTATGCAGCTATGACATACAACTATCTGCTGGGCCTTTGGGGGGACAAAAATAAATAAAATTATAAAAATAAATAAATAAATAAATAAAGTTGTGTATGTAATCCTAGACTCACCCCTGAGCTGGACCCAGAGTCTCCTAATGTTTAAAATGTCCAGGATATAATGCAGAATTGCACAAAATATAAAACAAAATATTCAACAATTCATAAGGAAAAAGACAACAGACACTACCCCCAAGATAACACAGATGTTGGAATTATAAAGTAGATATTACAACATTGTTTCAAAAAGTGTGACCATTTTTTAGTGGAAACTTAAAAATTCTCTTCAGGAAAATAGATAATATATAAAAAGGAACCAAATGGAAGTTTTAGAACTGAAAAATACAGTAACAAAATTAACAAAAAAACCATTGGGAGGACTCAGTAGCAGAATAGAGATGACAGAAGAGTCAGTAAAGTTAAAGATAGATTGACACATATTATCCAAACTAAACAAGAAAGAAAAAAATAAATGATCACATCAGTTGATGCAGAAAAAAATATTGACAAGATTAAATACCCACTCATGATTCAAAACTCAGAAAATTAGAAATAAAAGAGAAATTAACCTAATAAAAGGCATATACCAAAAACTGATAACTTCATACTTAATGGTGATCAACTGAATGATGTTAAGATCAGGAACAAGTCATGATGTCCACTCTGAACACTCCTATTCAACCTCCTACTGAAAGTCCTTGCTAATGTAATCAGGCAAAAAAAGAAAGAAAAGGCATTCAGTTTATAAAGGAAGAAATAAAATGGTCTCTTATTCAAAGATGACATGATTGTCCACTTAGAAAATCCCAAGGAATCAACAAAAAAGCTCTTAGAACTAATGAGTTCAGCAAGGTCACGAGATACTAGGTTAACATGTAAAAATTAATCTATGTGTCTATGTACTAGCAATGAACAATTAGAAAATAAATTTAAATAAATTCCATTTGCAGTAACTCCAAAAGAAAAGAAAAAGAGGAAAGAAATACGTAGATATAAATCCAGCAAACGTACAGGATCTCCATGCTACTACAAACTTGAGTGAATCAGAAAACTACAAAATGTTGATGAATGACATCAAAGAAGAGCTAAATAGACATACCATGTTTCAGTTCTCATCAATTTAATCTTCAGATTTAACACAATTCCAATAAAAATTTTAGTAGGATGCTTTTGTAGATATAGACAGGCTGATTCTCAAATTTATGTGGAAAGGCAAAGGAAGTAGAGTAGCCAAAACAATTTTGAAAAAGAATAAAGTTGGAGGACTCGAACTACTCAACTTTGTCTCATTATAAAGATACAGTAATAAAGACACTGATATTGGTGAAGGGGTGGACATGCAGATTACTGGAACAGAAAGAGTCCATTTTAAAATTATATCCTGAAATTCTTTGATAGGCTTCCCTCCAAGAGATGAAACTTAACTATCCTGCCCTTGAATGTGGACTAGACTTAGTGACTCATTTCTAATGAATAGAATATGGTGGAAGTAATGGTATGTCACTTAAAATATTTGGTTATAAAAAGACTGTGGCTTCTGTATTGGGCATGTGCTCTCTTGGATCATTGTCCTTTAGGAAGCCAGTTGCCATATTGTGAGGACACTAAGACGGTCTAGGGAGAGTTTCATGTGGTTAGGAACTGAAGCCTCTGGGCAACAGCCAACAAGGAACTGTGGCCTTCCAACAACCATGTGAGTGAGTGGAAGTGGATCCTCCCTCACTTCAGCCCTCAAGTAAGACTGCAGTCACAGCCAACAGTAACTGCATGTGAGACACTGAGCCAGGAACACCCAGCTAAACCACTCCTGGATTCCTACCTCCAGAAAGTGTTAGTGAATGTTGGCTGTTTTGACCTGCTAAGTTGGGTTATTTGATATGCAGCAACAGGTAACTAATGCAGATTTTGATATTTGGAGTGGGGGCGCTGTAATGAACACCTACAATGTGGGAGTGGTTTGGGCTGGGCAGTTGGCAGTGTGTGCTAGTAAAACCTAAAGTGCTTTAAAGAAACTGCTAATAGAGAAGGTGCATGGTCTTTGACAAGGCTGCAAACGAGGACTTGCAGAAAAGCAAAGTCAGTGTTATTGCAAACTGGAGGACGAAGGATCCCTGTACTGTAGTGGCAGACCATTGAGCGCACTGTCACCTTCAGTGGTGTGGAAGGTAAAACGTGCCCGATAGGATCTCACTAAGAAGATTTTCAAACAATGTTCAAGGTGCCACCTGGCCTCTTGCTGCTTATAGTAAAATGTGAGAGATGTAAACTATGGGAAAGGCTGTTAAACAAAAAGAAGCCAGGACTTAATGGTTTTGGAGATTCTCAGCTTCACCAAGACAAGCAGGATATGCTAAAATTAAGAAACAGCTTCCAAGCAAAGATCAAATTTAGGGCACTGCCTGGAAACCTTTTTTTTTTTTTTTTTTTGTTACTCGCATTTTTGTGTGCTTGGCCACTGGGAGCTCTTTCAGACTTGCACCTTTGTTGCTTTCACATGCCTCTATTATGTTTTGGTTTAGCTCTCCTTTATTTTCTGGCACTGTCAGATGCTCCAGGCTCATGTTGTATTTTCCCTGCTCCCTAAAGTTATCCCAACCCTTAAGTTGTTCATTTCTCCAGGGATCCCTGGTTCTTTTATAGAGAATGGTATTTACAAACCAAGATCTGAGTACAGAATCTAAAATTAAATTCACACAAATACGGCCAATTGATTTTTTACACAGATGCGAAAACAGTGCAGAAACAATAGTCTTTTCAACAAGTGGTGTTGGAATAATTGACCATATGCAAAAAAAAAAAAAAAAAAAAGATGAACTTCAACTTAAACCTCACATCTTCTGCAAAAATAAACTAAAAATGGATCATAGATCTATATGTAAAATGTAAAATTATAAGGTTTTAGGAGAAAACAGGAGAAAGTCTGTGAACTTGGGTTAGGCAAGAGCCGTTAGATGACACCAAAATCATAATCCATGAAAGAAAAAAAGTTGGCTTTCATCAAAAGTAAAATTTTTTTCCTCCTTGAAAGACACTGTTAAGAGAATGAAGAGACAAGCTACAGCCTGGGAGAAAATATTTTTAAATCATATATCCAACAAAGAACTGTATCCAGAATTATAAAGAACACTCAAAATTCAATAAGAAAATAACCCAATAAAAAAATAGGCAGAAAGTTTTCACAGACACTAAAGAAGATATTCAAATGGCAGATAAGCACATGAGAAGATAATCAATGTCATTAGCCTTTAGGGAAATGCAAATTTAAACCACAATGAGATATCACTGCAGACCTATTAGAATAGCTAAAATTGAATTAAAAAAAAACAAAAAACAATACCAAGTGCTGGTGAGGATGCACAGCTATTGGGACTGTCATACACTGCTGGTGGAAATGAAAAACGTTACAGCATTTTGGCAGTTTCTTATAAAGTTAAACACACAATGTGACCCAGCAATCCAATTCCTAGGATTCACTCTAAGAAGTGAAAATTTATGTTCATACAAAAGCCTGTACATGAATGTCTATAGAAGTGTTATAATCACCAAAAACTGGAAACAACCCAAATGTCCTTAGTGGATGAAGGGATAAACAGATTGTGGTACATCCATACAATAGAATACTACTCAGCAATAAAAAGGTATGAACCTGTTGATACATTCTACAGCATGGATGAGTGTCAAAGGCATCATGCTATGTGAAAGAAGCCTGTCACAAAAGCTTATATGCTATGTGATTCCATTTAAATGGCACTCTGGAAAAGGCAAAAACTATGGACATGGAGACTAGATCTGTGGTTGCTAGGGACTAGAGGTGAGGAGAGGACTTGACTACAAAAGAGTAGCACAAGAGGATCTGGCCCAGTAACGTAGTGAAGTTCACATGCTCTGCTTCAGCGGCCTAGGGTTCGCAAGTTTGAATCCCACGTGTGGACTGACACACTGCTTGTCAAGCCGTGTGTGGTGGTGTCCCATATACAAAATGGAGGAATTTGGGCACAGATGTTAGCTCAGGGCCAATCTTCCTCACAGACACACACACACACACAAAGTAGCACGAGAGTTTTGTGGGTGATGGAACTATTATGTATCCTGATTAGTGGTGGTTATACAAATCTATTCAAGTGTTAAAACTCAGAACTCCAATAAAAGTCAAATTTATTGTATGGGAAATTTAAAAACAATTTTTAAAAACAAGAAAAATATGTGTCCAGGATCTGTGTGTTTGTGTCTTTGCATGCATAAAGTTGTATTATACTATGGATGAACCATGGAAGTGCCTATTGTAAAAGGCATTTCAAGGCCAAAGAGGTGAATTTTGTACCTGAGTTAATATGACAGAAGCAACCAAGAGAACAAACAGGAGTCTGAATTCATATCAAAATTCACAGCTAATGGAAAAATGAAGTTGGTACAGAGTTCACTTGTAACCCTGCAAGGCCACAACCAATGAGAAAACCTGAAGATGGAAGTCTTACAATTGAAGGCTGTCACTGCCCCTGTGGGAAGGTGATAGGGCTCACACGTGAAGCTACAGAAAAACAACCTGAATGTGTTTTGGTTTCAAACACGGTGCTAAGATGTTGTAGAAGGAACGTTGGTTTCAGAACCAGAAGACTTGAGGTTAAAGAGCTGGTTTTACCACTCACTGTTGTGAACTTGGGAAAGTTTGATACTCTTTCTGGATTCTAGTTTTATGTATCTGTGAAAACAAATCTCGATAGATGATTGATAGATACGGACCAGATGAGTTGACAGAATATTTTCATTTATATCATTGAAATATCCTAAACTGAAGAAAACTTCCTCGCCTGTCTATGTTTCTGCTGAGTGATTTTCTTTCATTGTTGTACCAAGAAGTTCCCAATTGGATTCCCAGCAATTAGTTACTTAATGCCAGAAGGCTCTTTGCTCATGTTGGTCCACATCCTGTGTCTTCTAGGGAACATTCCATCCCCTTCCATCTCCCAGTCGTTGCTCTTCCCTCTTATAGGAAGGGTAAAGAGGACTGTGGCAAAACAAGTGAGAATAAACGTTTTCAGAATGAGCGCGGGGTAAAAACAACTCTTTCTCCCAACCTTATAATCAGTATCTAGGAAGTCCTAGTGTAAAAGATGGAAAGATTTGTGTGATGTACACCAAAGAGGGCTGCTGGTGGCTTTTTCTATTCTGTCTTGCTGGGAGACGAGCTTGTAGAGAGGTTAGTGGAGAGAGAAGTTTGTTTCCTATGTTTGCTTGTGACACTGTTTGGCATGACAGCTCGGTACTGCTCTCTGCTGCTCCACCCACTTCCCTTAGTTCTTTCTTTCTTCAGCCACAGAAATCACATTTCCCACACCAGAATTAACAGATATTTTAAAGGGCTTTGTTAACTGTTAGTTACAGTTAGCAAAGATCCCTAGTGATGGGGCTGAAACTGGAGATAGATCCTGAAAACCTAGACTGGGATAAGAATTGAATTACCTTTAAAAGGGAGGAGAAACCATGCTCATCTTAGAAAAAGCTGCTCCCTCTAGAAAGGAAATTGGTTTTTTAGGGTCAGCATAACATTTCCCCTATAGGATAAGGAGGCAATCTACAACCAAGTGGAGAGATGAAAGACAGCAAGCGTAATGAAACCGAAGAATGAATTTGCTCTCAGAGGAAAAGAAAGGCAATGTCACCCTTCCTGGGTTTGGGATCCCAGCAGAGCAAAAGTGTAGGGTGAAATGCTATCCCAAGCAGGGCAGCTGCGTCCTGGTCCTCAAGCTGGCATCTATGTGAAATATCCTCTTGCTCTAGAATGTGTATGGCTCTGCACCTGAGGTTCCAAAACAGTAGTGGTGATAGCTGTACTATAATGATCTACATTTATATCACAGTAGGCATTTGTTAGTGTTGATAGGAGTTGTCTCTGAAATTCTCATGTCACTCAATAACGACTTACAAGTTGTGTATTAATTGGAGTCCTGTAGAATGTAATTGATCTTAAGGTTCACTGTGGAAGACATTGTATAATGATCTAAAGCAGGAGTCAGCAAACTTTTTGGGCTAGATAGTAAATATTTTAGGCTTTGTGGACCAAGAGGAAAAATTAAGGATGTTTTGTAGGTACTTTATAGCAAGAAAGAAAACAAATTTCCACAATTTTTTTTATATCTTCATGACGTATTTATTTTATAACTGGAAGTTTGTACCTTTTGACCACCTTCACCCATTTCACCCACCCCCGCAAGCACAAATTTTTAATGATGAAATTCAAAATACAAAAACAGTACTATTTTTTGTAGTATGAGCCTACTAACAAGAATAATGGATATCTTTTCTGGGGAGGGGTAACCATTTTGCTTAAATGAGATTCAAAGTTAGTGCTTCCTATCATTAAAATTTATTGCACCAAGACAATCCAATGGGAATGAACAGTCTTTCAACAAATGGTCCTGGGACAATTGTATACAAAAGAATAAAGTTAGACTCTTATCTACCATATACAAAAATTAACTCAAAATGGATCAAAGACCTAAATGTGAGAGCTAAAACAATAAAACTCTTAAAAGAAAACATAGGCATAAATCATTGTGATCTTGGATTAGGAAATATTTTCATAGATATAACACCAAAACTACAAACAACAAAAGAAAAAAGTAAATACATTGGACATCACCAAAATTAAAAACTTTTGTGTACCAAAGGACACCATCAAGAAAGTGCAAAGACAATCAGCAGAATGGGAGAAAAATTTTGCAAATCATATATCTGATAATGGGTTTATATCTAGAATGTATAAAGAACTACTACAAGTCAATAGCAAAAAGACAACCCAAATAAAAGTGGGTAAAGGATCTGAATAGATACTTCTTCAAAAAAGATATACAAATGGCCAATAAGCACATGAAAAGATACTCAACATCATTAGCCATCAAGGAAATGCAAATCAAAACTACAAGGAGATACCACTTCACCCCTAGTAGGATGGGAGAATAAAAAGGACATAATAAAAAGTGTTGACAAGGATGTGGAAAAATTGGAACTCGCATACACTGCTGGTGGGAGTATAAATGGTGCAGCCTCTTAGGAAAATAATCTGGCGTTTCCTAAAATAGTTATAGCGTTACCATATGACTCAGCAATTCTACTCCAAAGTATATGCCCAAGATAAACGAAAGGAAAACATACATTCATACAAAACCTTGTACATAAACGTTCATAGCAGCATTATTCATAATAGTCAAAAAAGTGGAAACAACCCAATGTTAATCAACTGATGAATGGGTAAGGAAAATGTGCTATATTCATACAATGGAATATTATTTGTCAATAAAAAGAAATGAAACATTGATAAATGCTACAACATAGACTAACCTTGAAAACATTGTGCTAAGTGAAGGAAACCAGTCACAAAGTACCATATATTGTATAGTTCCATTTATGTGCGATGGTCAGAATAGGCAAATCCATAGAAACAGAAAGTAAAATTGGTTGCCAAGGGCTTGGAGGGTTGGGGAAAATCTGAGGTGCCTGCTAATGAACATGAAGTCTCTTTTTGGGGCAATGAAAATGTTCTAAATTGATTGTGCTAAGGGTTGCACAACTCTGTAAATATACTAAGAAGCATTGGATTGTACACTTTACTGGGTAAATTGCATGGTATATGAATGCTATCTGAATAAAGTTGTTGTAAAAAAAATTGGTTGCAAATGCTTATCTGTTAATGCTGATCTGTAGTGAAATTTTATGTATCTCATCTTTGAAAATGTTCTTTCACAAAGGTATGCCAAGTAGTGATATCAGTCCATGAGCATATGATGATTTTAATTGAACATAGTCATTGCTTGGAAGGCATTTATATAATTCCATTAGATTCTTCTTTTGATATTTTCCTTTAGCATATCATTACATTGCAGATTAATCACTTCTAGTCAAAGGTTAGGTGGATGCTCCTCCGTTGCACTGTTAAATGAATTTTGAAATAAAGGAAATTTCCTTTGCACTTGCATTGAGATCTAAGAAAAAGATGCTGCTGGAACTGAAGTTTGTGCTCAGAATCTAGACCTGTGTTGGGCCGGCCCCGTGGCTTAGTGGTTAAGTGCGCACGCTCCGCTGCTGGCAGCCCGGGTTGGATCCCGGGCGTGCACTGAGGCACCGCTTCTCCGGCCATGCTGAGGCCACATCCCACATACAGCAACTAGAAGGATATGCGACTATGACATACAACTATCTACTGGGGCTTTGGGGGAAAAAATAAATAAATAAAATTATAAAAAAAAAAAAAGAATCTAGACCTGTGGAAAGTATTTGTGGGAATTGAAATATCACTTCTTGTTTTAAATTTTGATAGCACAAGACATGTATAAAGCACCTTGACGTTACTTGTGATTCAAATATTAGTTGTCATTGAAATGACTACAACAGAATAAGTTTTGCATATAAGCTCTGATTTGCCTCGCAGTTTTAGGTTGAATTCATTAA
This sequence comes from Diceros bicornis minor, assembly GCF_020826845.1. NCBI lineage: Eukaryota > Metazoa > Chordata > Mammalia > Perissodactyla > Rhinocerotidae > Diceros > Diceros bicornis. Next base: position 92,119,811 of record NC_080740.1, read on the forward strand.
GAAATGTGTCAAGTTTGTAGCAAAAGCTAATTTTCAAAGCCATCTCATGTTTAATAATAGTGGTTGAACACAATTCTCATCCAGAAAAATTTCATTGTCAGCCCTGAGTTTTAAAAATTGCAATAAAACTTTACTACTGCTAAGTCATTGAAGTGCTGTGTGGCAGAAGCAAGTGAGGATATTCAGCTTCTATCTCTGGGAAAAAAAAAATTCACAGAACTGACAATAGTTAAGTCCACAAGAGCAAATAAAATTCATTGTTGGCACTAATTGTTCAATAAGACATGATAGGCTCAAATATTTTCTGTATATTACCTGCTGATGAATAACCACAGGTTTTAAACACCTTACATTTTCACAAGCTTTGAAATTTGTTCAACTAAGCCTCTTTCTGCTCTTTACATATTTTTACCACCGTCAGTTGGAACACGTCTTAGCAGAATCCACTTCAGCTTATACTGAGTTAGTGTTTTTTCAACTCTTTAGAAATATTCTTGCTTGTAGTTGTTCCACATGGACTATTTATAGAGGCTAATTCTTCAGTCATATTTTAAACTCGATGTTGCCTCATCAGATAAACAAGAACCGAGCAGTGTCATTAACATCTGTTGACTCAGCAAGAGCCAAGGAAAACCTCTTCAAGTCATCCACCTTGTTCTTTAACTGAGAATTGATGCTGCTCACAGGGTCCTCACCTCCCAACACCTGTTCTCACCGAAAGGCTTAAACAAGTTCCTTTTCTCTGACATATTTCTTTGGCTGCTGCAATCAAACATGATTTAATTAACTCACCGTCGGAGAATAGACGTCCTTGTTTAGCTAATAGATGATCCACTCAGAAACTTACTTTGGTTGCAACCTCATTTTCATTTTTTAATTAGTGTGGAGAAATTATGCTGTGATGAGATATTCCATTTTATGTTTTCAAATTTCTCTCTCCATTATTTCCCTGTGAGCAAGAAATATTGTGTCTTCTCTCTTTTTTTTTCTTGATTAGCCTGGCTAGAGGTTTCAATTTTATGGGTCATTTCAGAGAACCAGCTTTTGGTTTCATTGATTTTCTTTACTGATTTCCTGTTTTCAATTTTATTCACTTCTGCTCCAATTTTTATTATTTATTTTTCTTCTCATTTCTTTCCTTCTGCAATATAGGTTTATATTGTTCTTTCTCTAGTTTCCTAAGGTGAAACCTTGAATTATTGATTTTAGATCTTTCTTTTCTAATACATGCATTGAATGCTATAAATTTTTCTCTAAATTTTCCACTTCTTTCACTGCATCCCACAAATTTTGATAAGTTGTATTTTCATTTTCATTTAGTTCAAGATATTTTTATTTTCCCTTGAGACTTTTTCTTTGACCCATGTGTTATTTGAAGTGCATTGTTTAATCCCCAATATTTGGGGGAATTTCTAGCTATCTTTCTGTTATTGATTTCTAGTTTAATTCAGTTTGGTCTCAGGGCATGCTTTGTATGATTTCTATTCTTTTCTTTTGTATGTGTTAAGATGTGTTTTATGGCGCAGAATGTGGTCCATCTTGGTGAATGTTTCACGTGAGCTTGATAAGAGTACGTATTCTGCTGTTTTTGAATGAAGTATGTTATAATGTCCGTTAGATCTGGTTGATTGATGGTGCTGTTGAGTTCTAGTGTATCCTTGCTGAATTTCTGCCTGCTGGATCTCTCAGTTACTGACAAGAGGTGTTGAAGTCTGCAACTATAATAATGTGTCTATTTCTCTTTGTAATTCTATCAGTTTTTGCCTCACTTATTTTGATACTCTGTTGTTAGGTGCATACATTAAGGATTGTTATGTTTTCTTGGAGAATTGACCTCTTTATCACTATATAATGCCTCTGTATTTCTGATAATTTTCTTTGTTCTGAAGTCTACTTTGTCTGAAATTAATGTAGCTACTCCACCTTTCTTTCAATTCGTGTTAGCATAGTATATCTTTCTCCATCCTTTTATTTTTAATCTATCTGTGTGTTTATAATTAAAGTGGATTTCTTGTAGACCACATATAGTTGGGTCTTGTTTTTATCCATTCTGCAGTCTTTGTCTTTTAAATGGCATATTTAGACTATTCCCATTGAAGGTGATTATTGAAATCATTGGATTAATGTCTACTGTATTTGTAACTATTTGCTATTCATTGCATTTGTTCTTTATTTCTTATTTTCCCTTTTTCCACCTTCTCTGATTTTAATTGAGTATTTTATATGGGCATTTATTGAGCATTTTCCATTTGCTCTCTTAGTATGTCAATTATACTTCTTTTTAAAAAAATTTAGTGGTTGCCCTAGAGTTTGCAATATACATTTACAGCTAACGTATGCCCACTTTCAGATAATACTATATAGCTTCACATGTAGTGCAGGAACCTTAAAACGAGTATTCTCAATTCTTCCTTCCCATCTGGTATTATATTGCTGCCATATATTTCACTTATCCATATGCTAAATCACTCAATACATTGTCTCTCATTACTTGGGCAAACAATTATCTATTATTTATTTATTTATTTATTTATTTATTTATTTATTTATTTTTCCCCCAAAGCCCCAGTAGATAGTTGTATGTCATAGTTGCACATCCTTCTAGTTGCTGTATGTGGGACGCGGCCTCAGCATGGCCGGAGAAGCGGTGTGTCGGTGCGTACCCGGGATCCGAACCCGGGCCGCCAGCAGTGGAGTGCGCACACTTAACCGCTAAGCCACGGGGCCAGCCCACAATTATCTATTAGATTATTAAGAATAAGAAAAACATTTTATTTATTTATTTATTGATTGATTGTGAGGAAGATTGACCCTGAGCTAACACCCGTGGCCAATCCTCCTCTTTTTGCTGAGGAAGATTAGCCCTGAGCTACCATCTGTGCCCATCTTCCTCTACTTTATATATGGGACACCATATATATAATGGCTCAATGAGTGGTGTGTAGGTCCACGCCCGGCGTCTGAACCTGCAAACCCCAGGCTGCCGAAGTGGAGTGTGTGAACTTAACCACTATGCCACCAGACTGGCCCCAAAAAGATTTTATTTTATCCTTGTTTATTCCTTCTCTGATGCTCTGCCTTTTGTTATGTAGATCCAAGTTTCTGACCTATATCCTTTTCCTTCTTTCTGAAGAACTTCTTTTAACATTTTGTGCAAGGCAGGTCTACTGGTGACATGTTCTCTCAATTTTTGTTTGTCTGAGAAAGTCTGTCTTTCTCCTTCACTTTTAAGGGATAATTTTACTGAATACAGAATTCTAGGTTGGTGAGCTTTTTCCTTCAACACTTTAAATATTTCATTCCCCTCTTCTTGTTTTCATGGTTTATTGTGAGAAGTCTGGTGTAAGTTTTATTGTTCCTCTGCAAGTAAGTGTTTTTTTCCTCTATGGCATCTTTCAAGATTTTTCTCTTTCATTGGTTTTCTTCAGTTTGAATATGATATGCCCAGGTGTTAGATTTTTGGGTACTGATCCTGCTTGGTATTCTTTGAGCTTCCTTGATCTGTGGTTTGGTGTCTGTCATTTGATTTTGGAAAATTCTCAGCCATTATTACTTCATATATTTATTCTGGTCCATTCTTTCTTTCTCCTTCTGGCATTCCCATTAAACTTTATTATACCTTTTGTCTTGGATCTTCTTGGTCTTAGATCTTCTGTTCCATTTGTGTGTGTGTGTGTATTTGCTTTCATTTTTATTGGGTAAATCCCTAGGAATAGAATTTCTAGGTCATGTAGAAAGTGAGTGTCTAACTTTATAAGATGCTGCCAAACTGTCAAACTAGCTGTTCCATTTTGCATCACCAGGAATAGTGTATGAGAGTTCCCATTACTGCACATCCTTACCAGCACTTGTCAGGGTTTATTTGTTTTTCATTTTAATCATAATAGTTTGGTAATGTTATCTCCTTGTGTTTTTTTTTTTTTTTTTTGTGAGGAATATCGGCCCTGAGCTAACATCTGCCAATCCTCCTCTTTTTTTGCTGAGGAAGACTGGCCCTGGGCTAACATCTGTGCCCATCTTCCTTCACTTTATATGGGACACTGCCACAGCATGGCCTGACAAGCAGTGCATCGGTGTGCGCCCGGGATCCGAACCCAGGCCGCCAGCAGCAGAGCGCGTGCACTTAACTGCTACGCCATGGCGCCGGCCCTCCTTGTGGTTTTAAAAAGCATTTCTCTAATAACTAATGATTTTGATCATCTTTAATGTGCATATTTGCCATCCATTCATCTTCTTTAGTGAAGTGTCTTTTCAAATTTTTGCCCGTTTGGGGGTTTCTTTGTTTAATTCTGAGACTCAAGGGTTTTTTTATAGTCTGTAAACAAGTCTCTTGTCAAGTAAGTGATTTGCAAATATCTTGTCTCTGGTATGTGGCTTCACTTTTTATTTTTTAACAGTGTCTTTAGCAAAGCAAAAGTAATCCACTGTATTCAGATATATGTACACACACACACTCAGAAAGAGGAAGAGAGATATCAATGCACATGTTAAGAGATATCCATATAGGTGCCACGAGCATTTCATAGTAAGTGATGGTAAGCATGCTTTGTAAAGCTTCAGATTGCCGAACCTGAAATGTATGGTGCTGTGGGGCAACTATGGAGCTGACACTAGAACTCCATTAATCTTTTTATCTCACTTTGTAGATCTTGTGTCAGAAAGCTTTGCCTAACGCAATGCTACAGAGATTTTCTCCTATTCTTTCTTCTAGAAGTTTTGTAATTATATGTTTTACATTTAAGTCTATGATCCACCTTGAGTTAATTGTTGTATAAGGTATGAAGTACAGGATAAGGCTTCTTTTGTTTGTTGCTTTATTGTTTTTGTTTTTGTTTTACTGATGAAGATTTGTCCTGAGCTAACATCTGTTGCCAGTCTTCCTCTACTATGTCTGTGAGCTGCCGCCACAGCATGGCCACTGATGAGTGGTGTAGGTCTGTGCCTGGGAACTGAACCTGGGCTGCTGAAGTGGACTGCACCGAAATTAACCACTAGGTCACCGGGGCTGGCCCACTTTATTGTTTTGTGGTTTAGTTTAGTTTGCATGTGGACGTCTAGCTGTTTCAGCACCATTTCTTGAAAAGGACTATCCTTTCTGCATTGACTTGCTTTTGCACCTTTTAAAAAATCAGTTGATTTTATATGTGTTTTCTATTTCTAGACTCTATTCTATTCTGTTGATTTATGCTTTTATTCTTTAGAGGTTTCTTTTCAAGCTCTGTTAGTGTGTGTCTTAGTCTGTTCAGGCTACTATTAAAAAAAATACCATAAACTAGGTGGCTTATAATTAGCATAAATTTATGTTTACAATTCTAGAGGCTGGGAGTGCAAGATCAAGGTGCCAGCAGGTTCAGTTTCTGGTGAGAGCCCGCTTCCTGGTTCATAGCCACCTTCTCATTGTGTCCCCACATGGTGGAAGGGTTGAGGGAGCTCTCTGGGGCCTCTCTTATAAGGGCATTAATCCCATTCATGAGGGCTCCACCCCAGTGACCTAATCACCTCCCCAAAGCACCACCTCCAAATACCATCACACCGGGGATTTGGTTTCAACAGTAGTTTTGGGGGACACAAACATTCAGTCTATAGGAGTGTAGGCTAGAGTACCCTTTACTCCAGGGCTAGAAGCGCCCTGCACCCTGGGTGTAGCCCTTCTATGCTGTCACCTGAATGCTTAGGCTTTCGTCAGGGTCTCCTCTCTCTGGCTGCCTGAAACTGCAGTGCCTCCCAGCCTTGTGTCAACACCAGAATCTTCCTTCATTTCACAGCTCCCAGCTCTTTGTTCTTTGCCCTTCCACACACACTTTTTCACTGCATTTTTACAGCTTATTCAGCCAAAAACTCAAGGAGAACCCTGCAGATTTCTGGAGCTACTTCTCTGTGCAGCTGCCTTCTGTTCTTACAGTTTGCACCACAAACTCCAGACACCTCAGCAGATCCAAACTTTGACTTATGTCTTTTCAGCTCAGTAAAACTGTTTTTGTCTGATTGGACTTCTTTTCTGCTAACTATGACCTGCAAAGTGCCTCCAGGTAGAGACCTGGGGTATTGAGGGCTCACTTTTGTTTGTTGTCTCTCAGGGATTAGAGATCTATGTTGCCTGTTGTCCAAAATCTGAAAAAAATATTTTTTCTAGATGTATCATTTCTTTCTCTTGGAAAGGCTAGTCTAGTAACACTTTTTAAATCATGGATGGTAGTGTTCATGTACAGAAATAATCCTTAAATTACAATTTTGATATATGTTATTAAAGAAAACTACAGACTATTGCCAAAGCATTGAATAGAGACATGTAACTACTCCAGAGCATGGCATGAGGTCAGAGTGTGCTTGCTTGAGTAAGAACCCTTAGGCAGAGATCTCAGAGCAGTTGAGAAGCAGGACTTGTTCCAGGCAGAGAGAAGAGTGTATAAAAAGGCCCTATTCCTTTTTTTTCATTTTTTTTTTATCTTTGCATTTCAGTTTGGGAAATTTTTATTGACATATCTTCAAGCTGACGGATTTTTCCTTGGCTCTGTCCAGTCTACTGTGGAGCCCATCAAAGGCATTCTTCATTTCTGTTGCAGTGCTTTTGATTTCAGCATTTCCTTTGATTCTTTTTTAGAGTTTCCATCTCTCTGCTTATACTTCCCATCAGTTCTTGCATGTTGTCTCCTTTCCATTAAAGCCCTTAACATATTAATCATAGTTATTTTAAATTCCCTATCTGATAACTCCAAAATCTGGGTCATACCTGAGTCTGATTCTGATGCTTGCTTTGTCTCTTCCAACTGTGTTTTTTCTTGCTTTTTAGCATGCCTTATAATTTTTTGTTGGAAGCTGAACATGATGTATCTGGTAACAGGAAGTGAGATACTCAGGCATTTAGTGTGAGCTTTCATGTTAACCCCTAGGAACTGGGCAGTGTTTAATGTTTGCTGTGGCTGTAAGTGCCAGAGGCTTCAGTTTCCTCTAGTTTCCTTGTGTATGTGTGCATGCACATGTGTGTGTGTGTGCATGTGTGTGTTCATTTGTTTTTTGCTTCCCTATTGTATTTCGGTTCCCAAAGAATTCCTTCTTAAATAGGAAGGAAGAGAGCTGTCCTGCAGCTCTCTCATTTGTAATCCACTATTTTATACTGGAGCCCTGTTGATGTGGTGGTGAGGCATTGGGGAGAGGAAGCATTCTATAATCTTATGATTAAATCTCAGTATTTTAGTGGGTTTTAGTCCCTGGGTTGTGACCTTCAGAAGCACTTCTTTTTTTGTGTGTGTGTGAGGAAGATCGGCCCTGAGCTAACATCTGCCAATCTTCCTCTTTTAGCTGAGGAAGACTGGCCCTGGGCTAACATCCATGCCCATATCCCTCCACTTTATATGGAATGGTGCCACAGCATGGCTCGACAAGCAGTGCGTCGGTGCGCTCCTGGGATCCGAACTGGCGAACCCCAGGCCACCGAAGTGGAGCGCGTGCACTTAACTGCTTGTGCCACCGGGCTGGCCCCAGAAGCACTTCTTAACCTTTCTTTCTCCCCCTAGATAGGAGGCTGGAAGGGACTGGCGTTGTCTAATTGCCTTTTTCCCAGGCCAGATAAGGTTAAGTGTTATTCTTGAGGGCAGGCCTCTGTTTTAGAGAACACTCTGGGCATATTTCAAAATGACTAATTTTTTCTTCTCCCTGCAAGAAGCACAAGGGGATTTCTGTCCCATCTTCACCATGAGAACCTGGTCTGGTTTCTGGTGGTAAAACCCATGAAGAGGAGGGGTACTCCGTAAGACTGTGGACCCCAGGAGTTTCTCACTGTTGAGCCAGCCCACACTCTGCTTCCAGCAGTTTGTGAGTTACCATTTAAGTGTTTCTACCAGTTACTGGCTCCAGAAGCTTCTGCTTCTGGTAAGCTGATCTTGGCTCTGGTTCTCTGTAGTCACTTGTTCCTTCAGTTTTTAGGGTGGCAACATGCCCTGGGACCTCAATTCTCTGACAGATCTAAGAAAAGTCATTGATTTTCACTTCGTTCAGCTTTTTTCTTGTTGTGAGGATGAGAGTGATGACTTCCAAACTCTTCACATGTAGGAGCTGAAACCAGAAGTCTCTCTCCTTAGTTTTCAGTCCAGCTGCCTGTGCGTTTGGAAGAGGAGTAGGCAGAGGAGGGTGGCTGACCAGTCTGCACTTCTTTCCACTGATTTCGCAGAGTAGTTGGGCTTAAATGCCATCCTGATGTGCCCCAACCGACATCATTTAGCCTGAGCTGTTGCTAATAATTTCTGGGTGAATGTGGCAGACAACGATCATCCCAAAGTAAAGTACAAGAGGAAAAAGGTAAAAGTGATAAACTCTCTCCAATGCTGTCTTCTCACTGCAGGGTCTGGCTGCTCTACACTCCAGAATTGTGAAAAAAACAACAAAATAGAAAACAAAATAAGCTTCTGCCACAGGCACACTTATACCAGTTCAAAACAGCCTTCTCAGGCGTTCTCATAGTGTTTATGTCAATTCATCAGATTAATAATCCTTTTGGTAGGTTCTCCAGAGTCATTGTGGCTCCGGAGAAAGTTGGAAACTCATGCTAGTTCACCATCTTGTTTGGAAACCAATAGGTTTAAAGTTAAACCATCCTTGATTTCTGGGTTTAATAAACCTAACTTAGTCTGATATAGCACCTTTTTGTCTGCAATTGGATATGGTCTACTGATATTGGAGTTAGAATTTTTGCATCCATGTAATTTTATCGTGCTTTTTCCTTCTGGTCCTTATCTATTTTGGTATTAGAGTTATCTTAACTTCATGGAATAAATTGACAAGTGATTCCTTTTGTTCCTATTATCTAGAAGAGTTTTGTATAACACTAGAAATATCTGCTTCCTGAATGAATGGTAGCATTGGTCTATAAACAGTCTGAGCCTGGTATTTTCTTTGTGGAAATATTTTGAATTACAAATTCAATTCATTTCATGATTATAATTCTAGTCATGTTTTCTGTCTATTTCTTGCTGTGTAAATTTTGATAAAATTTTTTTGTTCTAAGAATTTATTCATTTTGCTTATTTTCATTTTTTTGCATTAATTTGTTCATATTATTTATTTATGAACCTTTTAATCTCTACTCTTTCAATAGTTAAGTTCTGCTTTTTATTCCTAAAATTGTTCATTTATACAGTCTGTTAGTCTTGATCATAATTACCAGAATTTTGTAAATATTAAATCAACATTTGGCTTTATTTGATCTAAATTTCTTTCCTATTAATTAAATTCTACTCTTATAAATAATCTTGGTTATTTATTTCCTTCTAATTTCTTTGGGTTTGTTCTGTTACATAGTTCATTAACTAATTTTCAAACGTTTTCTAATTTTTGTATTTAAGACCGTAAGAACTTCCAAGCACCTTCTTGACTACATTTCACAAGTTTTGCTATGTAGTATTCAATTATAAGTATTTTCTAATTTTCAATATTACTTTTTTGATCTATGAGTTATTTAGAAGTGTGATTTTTTTGAATTTCAAATACATGTTTTTAAATTAAATTTTTAGATATTGATTTATAATTTAGTTACATGTAGATAAGTTACATTAATTACTAAATCTACTCAATTTCTTATGCTTCCTTAATGGTCTAATATTAATTTTCATAAATATTTAATATGTATTTGAAAATAATGTGAGTTGTTCAGTTGTTGGGGGAGCAGAGATACATGTGTGTTCCTTAGATCAAGCTTGTTTATTGTATTATTCAAATCTATATATTATTGATTTCTTTTTGCTGCTGATCTTCAATTACTGAGAAACATATTAAACTTCTTCCCTAGGATATAGGCTTTGTCAGTTTCTCCTTGAGGTTATGACAGCTTTTGATATATTAACTTGGTTAATTGAACTTTTATGTCTTTATAATATTTATTTGATGATCCTTCTCTATCCAGTAATGTTTTTTCAAACATTAATAGTAAAAATCCAAGTATCTACATAGAATTATAGCACTTTATATCATAAAAATTTTAGTCTAAATTATTTTAGGAATAGATAAGGAATTGTTATATTTGGGCACTTTGCTAAGAATTTAAATGCTTTGAATTGTATTCTCTTTCACCACTAAAACTTTGTGTTAAAAGTTTGCTACATGTTATTAGAAATGATACGTAGCCCAATTCCAACAGATAGAAATAGACAACCCTGTATTAAAAATTGGTAAATAGAATTCCAGAATTGACACATGAGATAATTCAGGCCAAACAAAACATCTGCTGAAAACAACTAAAAAGACTGAGCAAGAAAAACAAAACTCTTGAAAGCATCAAATAGTTAAAAGGATATTTAGAAATTCTCAGCCAACATTAGGGAGAAGATTAGAATTCAGAGAGGTGAACCATAGCCACTGGAAGACTTAAACAACATTGTCAAAAAACTTGACCTAACTGACATCTATAGAACACTCTACCCACTAATGGCAGAATACACATTATTTTCAAACACACGTGAACTATGGATAGACCATATACAAGGCCATAAAAAAGTTTCAATACATTTAAAAGGACTGAAATAATACAAACTATGTTTTTTTGACCACAATGAAATTAAATTAGAAATAACAACAATAAAAAAAGAGAGATACCCAAATATTTGAAAATTTTAAAAATATTTGAACTGAATACTTTTAAATAATCCATAGGCCAAAGAAAAAATCATAAGTGAAATTTAAAAATATTTGAACTGAATGCAAATGAAAACACAACATATCAAAATTTATGGAATGTAGCTAAAGTAGTTCATGAGGGAAAATTTATAGCTGTAAAGGCTTATATTAGAAAACAAGTAGGATCTCAAATCAATAACCTAAACTTTCACATTAAGAAACCAGAAGATGATAATTGCTTCTGGGTTACTGGGTGACCTTGAGATCTCAGGAGTGAGATGGTGGTTCTCTGTGGGCTGAGTGTCCTCTCCGATGCCCAAGGAGGCTGGGTCTGTTCCTTCGAACCCCAGTGGTCAGACTTGCTCATGTCTCAGCATTTCTCCCCAACTGACCCACCCCAGGATGGTGTGGAGTGCAGCACATTCACCTATCAGCCAGCCGCCATTCTGGTTCTGAGGCTGCATCTTTCCCCTGGACTGGAGAGGTTGCTAGTGTTTGTCCCTGGGCCTGCTTTCAGCTGTTTATTTGAGTCCTTGCTCTGTGGTCAACTACTCTTGGCTCCTCACTCTCCATAGTCAACGGGGCGTTGGACAAGTTGTTACTGAGTGTGTTCATGGGGATGCATCACACAAAGCTGCCAAGGCAGGCCTTTCGGCACTCTCAGCTCTCACATTTGCTGAGCTTTGTTATTTCAACTGTCACGATGTGGGCACCTGGAAACTGTTGCCATGCTGTGGAAGCTCTGGCCTTTTGACTTGGTACCTTAAAAATGGATTATTCACCTCTTTGCCTCTGCTCTGTCATGCCATTCAACTGACAATAAGGAGGAAATAACAGGTAAGTCCATTGGTGAGACAAACCTCTTCTCCTAATCACATGGTTATTTTCAGAATTTAATCTTCGAGGAAAATGTTTGAGAGGAATTGTATTCAAGAAATTGTGAGACTGAGTTCCATGTTCTGGTGCATTCATGGAATTGTCTGCCAGTTTCTCACAAGACTCACGGTATAACTAAACATTATATATGAGTCGTTGCCTTTTAATTTCTCAGTCTCTTAGAGAGAATTCAGCTTTGTGAGCATCAATACATGGTCAGACATCTGTATTTGTCCTGGGAATGATGAACAAAAAGGAAAACTGTTAGCGCATGAGTAATGATTTTGCAGAAAATTAGACAGTGTATAATTTTTGAAACCTTCCCCGGCTGTTCAGTTGATACCAGCTACTGATGGTTACATGTCCTAGGGAAACTTTAAAATTAGGAAGTGCTGATATCTCACATTACTACTTTCTAAATCCTAGGAGAAGAGCGTGTAGAGGTTCTGAATATAGAGAAGTCCCATTTTGGGAAGAGGTCTCCCCGTAGACATATGGAAAGATTATGGATTCTAAACTAAGACTTGCTTGTCAAATGTGTTTATTTGACTGGTCCTAAAATAATCTGTACACAAATATAAAACTATAAGTAATAAATTATTATTTTCCCATTGTGAGAATCTCTAATGTGAAAATGTATTCTATGAAAATGAAGTTTCTAAAAAAATAAAATGCTGGATTAAAGAAAAAAGGAAACCAGAAGAAGAACAGACTAACCCAAAGCAAGGAGAAGAAAGGAAATAATAAAAATTAGATAAGAATCAATGCCATAGAAAACAGAAAAACAAGAGAAACAAAAATAAGAGAAAAATCAGTGAAACCAAAGGTTGGTTCTTTGAAAAGACCAACAAAATAGAAAAACCTTTAGTTAGACTAACCAAGAAAAAACACAAATTGCCAAAATAAGGAGTGAAAAAGAGAATGTCATTACTGATTCTACAGCAATTAAAAGGATTATAAGGGAATACTACATATGCCAACAAATTAGATAACTTAGATGAAATGAACAAATTCCTAGAAAGACAAACTACCAAAACTGATTCAAGAAGAAATAGAAAATCTTAATGGGCCTATAATAAGTAAGGAAATTTAATTCATAGTTTAAAATCTTGGTACAAAGAAAAGCCCAGATCCAGTTGTCTTCACTGGTGAATTCTATCAAACATTTAAAAAAGAAGTAATATCAGTTCTTCACAGACTCTTCCAGAAAATAGAGTAGGAGGAACACTTCCCAATTCATTCTGTGAGACCAGTATTACCCTGATACCAAAACCAGGCAAAGACATGATGAGAAAACTACAGATATGGATACAAACACCCTCAACAAAATATCAGGAAACCAAATCCAGGAATAGAGAAAAAGAATTATACACCATGACCAATTAGGACGTATCTCTGGAATGCAGTTGACTTAACATTTGAAACTCAATTAATATAATAGATAATATTAATAGGATAAAGGACAAAAGCCACATGATCATCTCAATAGATAAGGAAAAGTATTCAACAAAACCCAATACCTATTCATGATAAAAACTCTTGCTAAACTGGGAATAGAAGGTACCTTCCTCAGTGAAGAGAAACAAAACAAAACAAAAGAGAAACAACAAAACAAAACAAACTACTAGAACCAATAAATATGTCCAGCAAGTTTGAGGACCCAAGATTAAAATACAAAAAACAAGTGTACTTCTATATACTAGCAATGAACAGTCTTGGAATTAAGAAAACAATTCCATTCACAATAGCAACAAAAGAATAAAATGCTTAGAAATAAATTTAACAACAATGTGCAAGACTTGTACATTTGAAAATTACAAAATATTGCTGAGAGAAATTAAAGAAGATCTAAATAAATGGAGAGATATTTCATGTCCATGGACTGGAAGACACAATACTGTCAAGATGGCAGTGCTTCCCAGATGGATCCATTGATTTGATGTAATCCCTCTTAAATTCCAGGAGGCCTTTTGCAAAAATTGACAAGCTGATTTTAAAATTTATAGGGAAATGCAGAGGACCCACAAGAGTCAAAACAATTTTGAAAAAGAACAAAGTTAAAGGACTTACACTTCCTGATTTCAAACTCACTAACAGCTATAGTAAGCAAAACAGTGTAGTACTGGGTAAGGAAAGACATGTAAGTCAATGGAACAGAATTGATAGAAACTCTTATTTGTGATCACTTGATATTTGACAAACGTGCCGAAGAAAGGGGAAAGATAGTCTTGTCAACAAATGATGCTTTATTTTCAACAAATGATGCAACCAATGACAGCTGGATATCCACATGCAAAAATATGAATTTAGACCCTGATGTCACACCACACACACAAATTACATCAAAATAGATCATAGACCTAAATGTAGGAGCTAAAACTATTAAACTTTTAGAAAAAAAATAAAAAGAAATCTTCATGACCTTTGATAATTTAGTGGAGAAAGGATAGTCTTTTCGTCAAGTGGTGCTGCAACATTTGGATATCCATATGCAAAAAGATGAACTTGGATCCAGACTATATTTCATATACAAAAATTAACTCAAAATATAGACATAAATGTAAAACCTAAGAATATAAAACTTATAGAAACAAAACACGAAGAAAATCTTTGTGACCTTAGGTTAGGCAAAGATTTCTTAGATACAACATGAAAAACACAATCCATAAAAGAACAAATTGATAAATTGAGCTTTATTAAAATTAAAAACTTTTGCTCCTTAAAAGACATTGTTAAGAGAATGAAAAGACAAGCCACAAACTGGTAGAAAATATTTGCAAAGCATACATCTGATAAATTGTTTGTATTTATAATATATAAAGAACTCTCAAACTAAATAAGAAAACAAGTCAATGAAAATTTGGCAAATATTTGACATACACCTCACCAAAGAATATATATGTTTTTTTAAATTTCATTTTTCTATTAATTCCTTTGTATTCTATTAGTCCACAATGAAATGAAAATTTAACAAGTTTATCTTTCAGCATGGATAGCTGAGAGCACTGTCCTAAGCATTGTTGGAAAGAGGGTCACTTTAAGAGTAATAATTGATTTTGAGAAGTCAAGAATGCATGTTGAAATTTCTTGAATATTCATTAAAATAAGAGAAAAGCAATATGTAGCTTCAAAACTAACAGAGGGCTAAAATGGAATGGAAAAAAAGCACCCAATCCAAAGGCAAGAAAGAAGAGAAGAAAGAACACAGAACAGTCAGGACAAATTGCATAGAAGGAGGTGGATATAGAGGCACTGGTATCAGTGATGGCAGTAAATGTAATGGACTAAGTTCTCTCATCAAAAGACTAAAAATGTTAGGCCATACTAAAAATTATATATTTACAAAGTACAAATAGAACACATAGGATATAGAAAATTTGAAAATAAATGAATGGAAGTAGTTATATCATGCAACCACTAACCCAAAGAGAGCTGATATAGCTATACTAACATTAGGGGGGAAAGTTCCAAGACAGAAATTATTTCTGGAAATAAAAGTGTTCAATTCATAAAGATAAAAGGATAATGTTACCTAGAAGATATAACAATTAGAAATTTGTATGCTCCCATTAATGTGGCCTCAAAATGGTAAAGTAGCTTATTTTTTTAAAAGGAGAGCAAAAATTGATAAAACTGCAAGGAGAAATAGAAAAATCTACAATTGGTGGGAGCTATTTAAACAACTTTCTATAAAATTAATAAAACAAGAAGACAAAATCAAGATATAAAGATTTGAATAACAAATTAACAAATTTGACATAATGGACACATATAGAATACTATATCCAACAATTGCCAATTACATATTCTTTTCAAGCTCATGTGCAGTGCTTACAAAAATTGACCACATCCTAGGTCATAAAGCCAGCCTCAACAAACTTCAAAGGCTTGAAATCTTTCAGAAAATGTTTTCTGACCACCATAAAATAAGCAAAAAATCTATAACAGTCTATAACTAGAATATCCCCTAATGTTTGGAAATTAAGCAACATGCTTTAAAATACCCTTAGATCAAAGAGGAAGTCACAAGGAAAGTTAGAAAACATTTGGAATGGAATGATAATAAACGTATGAAATATCACAATTTGTGGGGTACAGCTAAAGCTTGCTTAGAGGGAAATTTATAGTTATAAATGCATAGAATTAAAAAAAGAAAGGTTGAAAATCAGTGATTAAGTGTTCACCTAGAGAATCTAGAAGAACCTTAGTTGAACAAGGTGTTGGTTGCTTCAGTACACTGTGGGACAGTCACACACTGTCTTTGTGTATCTTTTATGTGTGTTTGAGGTTAGACAGCCCCTGGGGGAGCCCCCACAGAGAACAATATGGAAGTCTCGTTCTGACAGGCAAGCACTTCCTGGCCTCTGTCTGTCCAGTCTCCACCTGGTCATGGAAGGATGTGAAAGCTCCTACATAGGAGAGTTGAGGTGTGAGAAAAGACCCTCTAGGACATATGCGTGATTTTGGAATCGCAGACAAATGTTTGGATGTAAAATCATGGGAGTATGGCTTATGAGTACCTAAACTCCTGACAGCGAGGAAGCAACTGTATGGGGGCATGAGGTTCAGGGGGAACTGGTCACATAGCCTCTAGGAATGGGAGTGCATTGTGTTCCCCTGGGCTGAGAACGTGCAGCAGGGGATAACCATGGCACGGCTGCTCTGTGCCTGGGAGTCAGGGACGCACATAGAGGGAGGAAGAGGCGGGAGTGGTGGCCAATACCTCTGTAATTACATTTCGCTCCTCCTAACCATTCATCAACGTTCTTCAGAAAGCATGGATTGGGCCTTCCTTACGACTTCCTCTATAACCCAGGGACTGTTTTCTAAAATAACCTCACTGGGTTATCCAATTATGAATTACCTTTGCAAATATTTAGTCTCAGCCAGTCCTGCTTACCCAACTCCAATTCCTCCCCTACTGCTAATACACACACTCACATGCACCCATTTCAAGTTCCTCTTCCCCGTTATGAATGACTAGCTGTACTATAAAAACGGAGTCAAAACAAATTCCAATGAAGAACAAAATGAGAAATCCTATTTATTCCAAAGCCACCTCCAACCCCTGTACAAACTGGTAAGAGTTGTGACTGTCCCCTCTCTCCAGCACTGTCTGCACCTTGTCTGCCTCCTAGGTGGCCAGGGCACTGAGAGAAGTCTCCTCCTCTGCCTTCAACTCCCTCTTTGCCCAACACCTGCTCATATCAAAGAAGGCCAGAGAGAATGGACTTGTCTTTACAAGTGGAATTCTGATTGTGAGTCGGGTTACCAAATTTAACAAATAAACATGCAGGACTCTCAGTTAAATTAGAATTTCAGAGAAACAACAACAAAGTTTTTGGTATAATAAATATATATTTATAAATAAATAATTTATAAGTATACTACAAAGTTATTTGTTGTTTCTCTGAAATTCAAGTTTAACCGAGCATCTAGTATTTTTTCTGGAAACTCTAGTTATGGGAGAGAAGGGCTGTGATCAGGGAGGAGGGGTCTGGAGCCTCTTTGTCTACCCCCTGAACTAAAGGTTTATTGGGAACCGTGGGCTAAGTCATGTTGCCTGGAGGGCTGGCTTCACGGGAGCTGGGAGGGGGTCAGCCCTTGGGACCCCTCTTGCCCTTCACAGGGTTCTGACTGGAGAAGCCTTGCCTCAGGGCCCACCACATCCCCCCCCACGCCTCTTGGCCTTGTGATGGCAGCACCTCCTTCCCTCCTGCCCACGTTCAGGCTGGGGCCAAGGGACAGGTGCAGTCGAGGTAACAGACAGACGAGGCATGATGTGCAAAAACACAGACATTTGACTTTAATAAGTTATAAAATCAAGGAGCGAACTTTTACTGTACAGAAAACAAATATACTGATTGCTGTGATCGTAAGATAAAATGTGACTTGAGTTCAGCACCGTGGTGATTCATGTGGCGGCTGCCTGTCATACAGGAGTACACAGTCATAATACTTCATCTGAGAAAGGCTTCACTATTGAGCACCATTTATATACTCCAAACAAATAAACAAAAAATCTTAAAATACAGATGAAAGGCTTATATGTGAAATTCCATGGGTTTTCCAAAAGGAGTAGAGCAGAGAACCAGGTCCCAAAACTAGCACAAGTCTCCCCGTGCACATGAAGTGACTCTCGGGCCCCTCCGCTGATTTTCTGGAGCCACAGACAGAGAGGACCTCTGAGTCTCAACATGGTGTTTACAAAACCTCAGCTGGAAGACCTCCATGGGCTCCGCCAGGCTGCTGCAGCCACTGAGACACGGAGGCTGGCTCTGGAACTCAGGGCTATTGCTAAGCCAGCTCTCCCACGGGTCCCAAGCTCAGTGGAGATTTGCAGTTTCTCAGAGCCTGGTGAACACTGCGTTCCTTGGACAGAGAGACGTCTGAGGCCATCTACTTTACGGAACTCGGTGGATATATGGCCCGAGGGACTGAGTATGACGTATGGGGCCATGGCCACACTGCCTGCAGTTCCTAGAGGGCCTCCCTCTCCCTCCAGCAGAAGACAGGTTCCCCTGGGAATGTCCCACCTGGGGCCTCTCCTGGAAGCCTTCCAGCCCCCAAGACATGCAGCCCTTCTCTGCTGGGATCTGGGAATGGAGTGTTCCCATCCTATGGCCCCCAGGCTGGGTAAACCAAGTAGTACTCCCTGGCTGGGGTTAGTCACCCCCGACTTCCTCAACATTCTAGGCCAGACCCAAGCAAAATGCCCAGTCCTTCAGCCTGTGAATAGCACCAGCTGCCATGGGTTCAACCAGTGAGGGAAGGCTGTGGGATCCATTTCCTAATCACAGAGACAGGATTGCAAAAGTGCTTTATACCACATCCTGTTAAAGAAGAAGTGGTACTATAGGAGATATTCAAAAATGTTTTGTACAGTTTGGTTCTTAGGAGCCAGCAAGCTCCTTTGAGACACTGGGACATGTGTGAGCATGTGTGGACCTGGAGGCAGAGGGAGAGGCAGGCTGCACCGGCTGGAGCGGGAGGCTAGTTATCACCTGGTTGGGATGTTAAGCATCATCCCAGGTGTTGTTCTGCTTCCTGCACCCTTACTTGCCCCTTAGACCACACACCCACAGACTCAGACACACGTAGCACCTCAAGGCTCCATATAAAGTAGCCATCATGGTATTATCCTGAGCCTCAGTAATCTCATCTATATGGTAGGGAATTAAACAAGAAAGAGTTCTCTAAGGTCTATGACTGGCAAGAATACAAAGGCTCCAGCACTTTCCTGGACATGAAAAGCTTAAGAATTAGGTGTCAGGCAAGGCCCAGCTAAGGAGCTAATGTGCCCCTGAGTCTTGCAATTTTGGGAAGTTTAAGCTGCACATTCACTGAATATCAATGCAGGGAGAGGTAAAAATTAGCTACTGTCCTCCTAGCCACCCTGCTCGCTTACTCTTTCTCTCATTCACATCTCGCTCCCAAAGCACCATTCTGCGTTTGCAAAGAGCAAAAGATAAAGCAGGCTCCCCTCTTCCACCCTATGCCTCCCCTCGGAGGCCAAGTCTTGCAGTTCACTGCTGGGTTCTGGAGCTTCTAAGTGAAGGAATTGGGGGCGGGGCTGGGGGGGCACCACAGGGCTAAACAGGGAAAGCCCATCCCCCACAAGCGAAGCTGGTCTTTAGGAGCAAACTGAGCCCACAAGGCCTCATCTCAGAACCCTTGGGTGTGGCCACCCTCGTGACAGCACTCCTGGCCCCCCCCAGGAGGGAAAGTCAGGGGCTTGCCCAGTCACTAGATTGTCCAGGAGAGCGCAGGCACACCGCACGACCTCCCTCATCCTTCCAATGCCCCTGAGGAGGGAGAGAGCCCTCTGGGAGGCCCAAGGCTGAGGCCAGGCTGGCTAGAGGTGGCAAGCAAGGCTTAGGTTAGTGGAGAGGAGACAGGCCTGGGGGAGCCCGGGAGAGCTGCCCACTGTCTCCTCCGCACGCAGGAAACATGGCCCACTGTTTAGATACATCCTCAAGTCCCAGTTGGAGGATTCTCAGTACTTTCCTGGGAAGAGACAGACAGCTTCACAGCTCCAACTCTGCTGAGATATTCAAACGCAGCACGTGAGCACCAAATAGATGAGATGGCTTTCCCTAAGTCCTTAATGCGCGAGACTGCATCAGGCCAAGACTGGCAGCTCCAGACCCCACCAGACCCCAGACCGCCCTAAAACATTCTGAGTTGACCTTTAAGGATTGAGAATTTTCACACACAATTCTAGACTTCTGAAAAAGTGCACTCTCTGGCAGCAGGGTCTGGCTCTCACAGAGGCAGCAGTGGCTGGGGCCGGCAATCAGCTCTAGCGGGCTGTGGCCCTCAGGTTGGTCGCAGTCCCCAGCCGGCCACCATACTCATCTTTGCTGCCTGCCTGGCTCTTGAAGGCGCTAGAGGTCACGGCCTCTACTTCATTGTGCTCATCTTAGAGACTGGTCAGTTAGTAAATAAATCAGTGTTTCTCCTAAGAGCCCCCATGGGCTTTGTGCCTCAGTTTGGAGAACCGTTAGGGAATGTCCTGCGTCTCCAAAAGGGTTGTCACCACCAAGGAAGTCACTGCTCAGAAGCCTGGAGTGAGTGTTTTCTCTCTCTGATTAGCCCTTCTGCCCTACCTCATTGATGGAGGTTGTAGAACCTTTATATTCCTCTCCACCCTACACCCAACCCCAGTACAGGACTTACAACATTCCGGGGATGGGAAACACACGTGCTAACCCAGTTGTCACATGCTTACAACCAAATATATATATTTTTATGTCATTCTCCCTCTTTGTTGTCTCAAAGCCTTTTGGAATCAGGAATTTTGACTTCATCTCCATGACACAGGATTTGCCATCCCATGGAATATCTCTATAAGCAAGAAAAAAAATGCTATTGATGCTATCTTTCCATTTTATTAGAACTTTCCAAGCATCTCTTTCTTCCTCATCTCATCAATGAGCTTTTGGATTCTTTGGTTTCTGGTCTTTTCATATAGGCTCGGTCGTCGAGGGATTAGGTTGGGTGGCAGAACTTCATCGTCCAGGCTGTGGATTTTGTAGGGCACATCGACAGCATTGGTTTCTGGGTGATCCTCAGTGGCACTGGTGCTGGAGGCATTGACAGGCACCTCCAGGGGCTTGGCTGGTGGAGGCTGCACCTCCATGACTAGAGTGGGCACTGGGAGGGTGGGCATGAGGTCTTCAATGTCATTGTGCTTCCCGGGCGGTGGCTCTGCCCTGTCATCCACGTTGGTGAGGTTGTCGTGCAGGTTACAGGACTTGCAGCACAGCTTGTTGTAGCCTGGGATGGAGCAATAGCGAGACAAGACTTCCATCCTACAGAACATTGACTTGTCGCCTTGGCAGCGGCCCTCTGAAAGAGAAAAGTGGGTCAAATAACCAAAGGACAAGATAAGGGGGACTTTGTTCCCCCACAGGGAACAGCTTGCTGAAGGAGTCGTTTGAAAGAACCCAGAGACAGCACAGAGGCAAGCGAGCTCACGCGGAAAGTCTGTGTGGTTTTGATGTCAGAGCAGCCCGGTATCAGGGCAGCATCCGGGGACCCCTGCCCTGGAGTGCTGCCACACAAGCTGTGAGCACTGCATCCTCCTCCAAGCAGCCCCAGCCGAGTCCAGATTTTTCAGTATCTCTCAAAGTTTGAGACAGAATGAGGCCTGTCTGTTCTTAGGGAGTGATTCCAAGCTCATCTTAAAGAATGGGACTTCGTCAGATCTTCACATTTGACATCCTCCTGGTAACCCCACTGAAATTTTGTGGCAGAGTTTGACTCTACAATAATCTATAAGCAGTTACTGTAACAAAACTAAACCTAAAAGAACCAATTCCTAAAACCCAATAGAGCAAATCCCAGAGCCTCAGCTGTGGCCTCGCCACGCCCCTCCACTCTGTTCCCGTCCTCACCCAAACTCCTCAGATGACCTTTGTTTCTGAAAAGTGCCTAAAGGGAAATGAAAATTCACCCCAACTTGTCTGGCTTCCTTCCGCTTGCCTCAACTTGCTGGACAGCCTCATGTCCTGCCACTGCTCCATCCGCCTACAGCCCTGCCACATGGCGCTTCTGGCCATTTCCAAACAAACTGCTCCATAACTTGATGCCTCCACACAGGTTAACCCTCTGCCCAGCACCTCCTCCCCTTCCCTTCCAGCCCAAGAAACCACTCATGCACGGCCTAGCTTGCGTGGAGGGCCCTGACTCCCTCTCTTCCCATGTGGCTGTCTTCTCCCTGGGCCCAGCACCCCCTCCACCTGCAGTTATTCATCCCAGCCATTCAGCTTCTCCTGCTCTCCCTCTCCCTCCACTCCCTGTCTTCCCAAATTTCCGTCCCTCTTCCCTTTCCTTCACCATCTCATTCCACACACAACACAAACATTGAGATGCTTTACAAAAGTTCATTCAATATGAAAGAATAAGCCACATAACTATATAACAGAGGATATTTGACCCATTATAAATTCCTGATCACTGACCTCAATGGGCCCAACCCTGCGTGCTCTGTTTCTCTGCTCAGCCACTCTGTTCTGCACAATGAGATCAGACTTCCCCTCACTCTCCCTAGTTGACCTCATCTCCTACTGAAAGGAGGGAAGGAGGGAGGGAAGGAAGAGGCAGCCATCGGATGGGAACCACATCTGCTGTAGTTACTCTGTGCACTGTCTACATCCACATCTGAAGCCACGCTAGCCCACTGAAACTTCCTGCAGTGATAGACAAGCAGGCCCCTCTCATTCAGGGCCAGTGGTTCTGATGCCCACCCACCGCATGGCCACTGCTCCAGCTTGTTCTCTTCCCTACAGGCTGGTGACCCACTTAGTTGGACACCAACCCCAAACTCCCAGAGCTTCAGATTCTTGTATACAACTGTCTCCTAGACAGTCCCCAACCCCATGGTCCCAAAGGTGCCTGAGACTGCACACGTCCATCCCTGGCCTGTGGCCTCTGCTGACACCATCCGTCTCAGAGAATGGCCTTTCAGGCACACAAGCCAGACCCCGGCATCCCCTATCCAGTCATCTCCAAGTCCGCCTATTTCCTCCTAGATACTCTCGGATATGCCCATGTTCCCCTCTCTACCCCCTCCACAGGGTGGGTCGAGCTGCCTTCCTCTTGGCTGCACCGTGCTAAGAGCCCCCTTTCTGCCTACTCCGTTCTTTCTCCTTCTCGTCCAGCTGTCCAGCTCCAGTCAGAATGCTATTTTTCAACTGAAGATGCGACCACGTCACTTCTGATCGAAGCCCCTGCATTGCCCCTCATTGTTTTCAGGGTAAGGACCTGTCCCCTTCACCTCTCCAGCAGCACTCAGGCCTCAGACCCCCTGCTCTGCACTATGCTCCCTCTGGCCACAGCACCTTTGCACATACTGTGTCTCCCCTCTCCCTCCAGCTGCTCTCCTCTCATCCTCAAGGTTCAGCTGGAATGCATCTTTCTCAGGCAAGCATCACCTGACCTCCCTTAGGAGGTCAAATCCCACCGGTATGTGGTCTCTTGGTGCCATGGGGTCTCCCCTTCCTGGCACTTCATCCAGTTGGCACGTTCACATTTAACTGTCAGATAAGGTGACTAATGCTTGACTTTTTCATTATCCTGAAAGTCCTAAAGGGCAGAGCCCCGAGCTGTATTTGGATGTCCCTGCAACCCCAAAGCCTAGAACAGGGAATCAAAGAATGCATAAATGTATAAATGTGAATCACTGAGGAAGCCCAGAGCAGGGAAATGATGAATTTTAAAATAGCAACACTACAGGCAAGAAGAGCACATGGAGCACATGGCCCCAGAGCAGACCCAGCTATGGCTCTGAGCTTCCAAGTGGCCAGAACGAGGAGGAAACATGCCTGGCTGCAGGACCCACAATGCAATGCGAAGAGCTAAACCAGATGAGCTCTTCAGAGGCCCCAGTCTTCCCAACCTGGAGACCAAAGATCAGGCTCAGATGTGGGGGGAAGGCAGGCGGCCTGGTGCTAAGAGCCTGCTGGAGAAACCAAACTGGAAGATCCTGAGATGCACTCTCAGGCTTTTAAGACTGTTAGATCCCTTTCCTCAGATAAAATCTTACACAATTGCCCAATATATGAGACGGATGAAATCAGAGTGGTCCTGTTGGAAGCTGGTGGTGGGGGGTGTGGCACAGAGCCCCATTGCTCCCTTCCCCTCCCCCTGTCCCCTCTCCCCCTCCCCTGTTCCCTCCCCTCCTGCTCCCTTCCCCTCCCTCTCTCCCCTCCCCTCCTGCTCACTCCCCCTCACCTGTTCTCTTCCCCTGCTCCTTCCCTTATTCCCTCCCATCTGCTCCCATCCCCCCTCCTTGGCCCTCCCCATTTTCCAGCAGCCACTGAAGTGAGCAGTGTGAAAACCACTGATCACAGCCCTCAGGAGACACCAGGGGGCTTTGATAAGAGGAGGTGGCAGCATCTTCCCACAGGCTTTGACCGTCAGCTGGGGCGGGGAGGGGTGGAGGCATGGGCCTCCACAAGGATGGAGCCTGGCCTGGCAGTGCTGCTGGGAGTGGGGCCACCCCTGCCACAAAGCAACACCTTCCCCTGTCACCTGTGCCTTTTCCTTCACACAAATAACCAGACTGGCATTGAGCATCCCCCTTCCTATCTCCCTCCAGGCTGGGATCTGAGCGTCAGTCTACGGTCCAGTCGGTCCCTTGTTTTACTGGAACAGCCACTCCATTCATTTATGATCCAGAGCTGCTTTCCCCCTACAATGGCCGAGTTGAGTAGTCATGGTGTCCCGAGAGCCTGGATCAGAGCTTGACACACAAAGCAGTGTCACTGAGTAAAGGGACAAATGGGGACTAGCAGTAGCTCTCCCTGCCACAGGCAGGTGACGGCGGGGGTGTGGGGCCCAGGCTCCCCTTCTCCAGGGTGCCTTCCTTCCACCTGGCTCACGTAGCCCCAACTTCTGTGTCTGATTTCCTTTCAACAGTGGGCTGCATTGCTTTAAGTTTTTAAAAATTAAAATAAGTCAATAAATGAATAAATAATTGAGAAAGCCACTGGCCAAAGGCTTGGCTATGCTAATATCAGCCTAGAAAAATTTCAAAATAATCATTACCAACCACTCTTAAAAGGACACCAAAGGTTGTGTATTTTTAAGTAGTGTCACTGAGCAGAAAGCCCTCCGAGGAGAGGGAGATGCAAATTCCACCACCAAAGGGCTGAGCAACTGTCCTGAGGCGAGCGCCGCCAAGAGGAGGATTTCAGTTTTAAAATCCTCGATCTTCAGCCACTTCCAGCAGCAATTAACTCGCAAGGCCTACTGCCTTCCACGGAACAACAGGCCATTGAGAGTGAACCCATTTTTCATAAATGGAAGTTGTTTGTATGTACTCGGCTGTACCTGCCCACCACCTGTGTTATCACTGGCTTCACACTCTCCTCCTCTAAACTGACTCCCTTTTAACTTAAAATGTATTCTAGAAGGAAAGTTTATACTGCTACCATTCATGGAAAACTAGTGCAGTGAATAAAGGTGATCCTAAAGATGAATACAAAGAAAAGTTTTAAGTCCTCTTAAGTCAATTTTTAAGTCAAATTTTAATTCCTCAAATGCTGGGAAATACTCCTGTCTGCCAAGCTCTGAGCTGGAGAGAACGAGCAAGTGTAAGAGAGACGCCAAGCTCAGGCCAAGCAAGACTCTCCCGAGGTTGTCATAACAGAGAGAAGGAGAAGTAGGAAGGGGCTGCTGGTTGGGACATGTGCGCACCACCTACAGGAAATCATTGCCATCTCCCACGCTCAGGAAAAGGCCAGGATGGAGAAAACTTCATTCTCTTTCCTCTTTTCGCAGTTAAACCTCGTGCACCACTTCACCATTCAAAAGGTCATGCGACAAGTTGAAGAAGCAGGTGGCCCCTCGTCTGTGGCGCCCCCCATGCCCTCGGCTGTCCCGGCACATAGCTGCCTGGGCTGTCAGTAGACCCCTGCAGCTCTGGTCGGGGAGCCCCCGTGGAGGACTGCTCCCGATCTGTCTGGGGAGGGAGCCTGAGTGGATGCAGCTCTGTCGGACGGTCGTGTTGGCCTCCTCGCCTCTCTTGAGCTGGGATTCCTTTCAATGAGCAGAGCTCTCGGCAGGCTGAGCTTGGCCACAGCCACCGTGACCCCCACCCTGGAGGGTGGCACCCAGGGCCTGGCCCTGTGCTCCAAAGCTTGTCTCCTTGATGCTGGGTGGCCCCACGTCATCCTTTCTCATGACCTCCCTCCTGTCTGGCACGGGACCCCTTCACAGGAAAGGGAGGAGAGAGATGCCCACTGGCCAGACATGGCACAGGCCCCAGACCAGGAGGTCCCTGTTGGATCCTGACCTGCTGTCTGGTCCTTGTCAGCAAGGTGAGCGAACACAGAGGCCCTGTGGCTTCTGAGGGCAGGCACGGCTGAGCACACACACGTGTGAATGTCGCAGGCCAGGTGCTCAGAGCCACCGCCACCTTGCCCTTCTCCCGACCAAGACTCTCCTGGGGCTGCCCCCCTCACCTGGGCCACATGGGCACCTCTCCCTCCCTGAACAGGCAGGCCAAGGCTGAGAGCTGTCTCAGGAGCCAGGGCAGCCACCATCAGGGCACTGTGACCTGGACCAGCACTCTCTCAACTGCTTCCCCCACATTCCCACTCCATGGGCTCTGGTCCCAAAGACGGGGAGAAACCCACCTGCACCCTTTTGCTGACTGTGGGACCTCCATCCACAAGGGGAGACCCCGGCATTCCTGTGAGGTGCTGCTTAGCACTAACAATTAAGAACTCAACCACTGAGGCGGCGTGTCTGCACGGGCCGCTGTCACATTTTGAAAAATGGCTGCGCGGGGAAGATATGCCTCAGTGGGGAGGGGCCCTCATATCTACGCTAGGCAGGGGGAAGGGGGACAGGAAAGTCATTTGATTCAGAAACCGAGGCACTAATGCGACAGAAGGGCACCCGCAGCCCCCAGCACTGTCAGACGAGGAAGAGAAGGAGCCAGCAGCGTGCCAGACCCAAGCACCCAGTTTTACTGAACTTTTATTGAGTTTATTTGTGGGATGCATGACAGGAAGTCTTTCCATCTTTAGTAAGAATAAAAGGTCATTTTCACAGTCACTTTGGCACACACTAACGTCTCATAAAAAAACCGGAAAAGCAACGACAATGGAACCTATATAATACGTCATTGAATACTTACAAAACACTAATAAAATATCCCTGATAAACCACAGTGCATACAGACAGAGAGCACAACGCCCAGGACCGTGCTGCACCTTCCCAGAGTCACTCGTGTCACGGCAGCGCCTAGCCCCAGGTGGAAGTTAACAGTCGTGAGAGTCAGTTGGCAGCACGCGCCCAGCGCGTATGTACAGAACAGTGACGAGCGCGGGGAGGGCTCGGCGGCGGGGCGCTCCGCACGGGGCGGGCGGGGCTGCACTGGCCAGGAGCCCTGCGCGCCGGGTAAGGCAGCGCTGTCCAGCGCCCGCGGGGCCGGCCTCCAGCAACAGTCAGCGCCGCTCGCCGCGGCCTCGGGGCGGGCTCCGTCCGCACGGAGCGGCGCGGCAGCCAGGCCACCTGGACCGGGGAACCTCATCCTGGCAAAAGGTGGGTGGACCGGCAGCCCCTCACCCCCTCCCCGCAGACCCGCACCGCCTGCTCCTTCCTGGATCCCGCCCCCTCTGCAGCTGGAGTTAGCAGCCAATTCCGTGACCTTTCAACTTTAAGGCATTTTCTACATAGTTTTGTCTAAGCAAAAAAGCAATAAAAATTGAGGTAATTCTGTAGTTGTCCACACTGCAGGTGGCTGCATCCACCTCCGACAGCCTCTCACTCTCTCACCCCTGTGGATGGGGACATGTGCGCGCGATGAGAAAAGGCCATTGCAGCTAATGGACAGAGAATGGAAGTGGCAGTGTGTCCCCAGGTCCCACTGCAGGGACGCATCCCCTGCCTCCTCCATTTGACCTGAACCCCCGAGGGTCAGGGCACGGGGGCCAAGGGCTGTGTAAGTGGGACACAAAGGCCACGAAAGCAGGCCACGGTCGCGCGAGCCAGGAGGACACGCTCAGCACAGGGCGGCAGCAGCAGCAGCAGCAGCGGTGGCCGGGAAGCCCCGACACACTGCCGGAAACCCGGAGCTGGGCCACCCGGTGCGGTGCGCAAACCTGCACGGCCCGAGACCCCCGCTGGCCTCGCCTCGCTGCCGGGCAGCATTTGAAAGGGGAGGAGCGGGCTTCCCCCTTGACTTCCGACCTGCAGCTTCAGCCTGCAGGGATGTGGCCCCACGTGGCGGTCACCAAGTAGTCACATTTGCCCTTTGGCCTCTGGCCCCTCCAGCACCACGACAGATCTTTGCCCCTTTACAAACCATCACTAACCAGGTCCCAGCCCCCGACAAGAGGCCAGTGCCCCAGGCCTTGCCTCTGCGAGGCTGGCCCTCCCGGCCAGGCCGCTCCGAAGGAGACATCCGAGCACAGAGGCCCCGGAGAAAACAGATTCAACCGAGAGAGCGCTCAGGAAGAGTCAGGGGAGTTTTCCATAGAAAGAGAGGAGAGGAGCCCACGGCAAGCTCCACAAGGCGCAGGGCATGCACTGGAGGGCAGAGGCAGAGTTATAAACCGGCCGGTTACTTGACGAGGTCTTCTGGACCGGCGAGTCGGGGTCCGGTCGGGACAGCCACTGAACCACGTAGCTCTTCTTGGAGGGATCGGAGATGTTTCCTAGAGAAAAGAGAAAGGAGGCTGTGGCTGCTGGGGCACCAGGCCAGGGCCCCTGCCCACCCCAGGCCCAGCGGCTCCACAGCCTCCTGGTGTCCTGGGGAGGGGGCCACAGGAGGGCCCCAACTTCCCAGCATGGCATTCAAGGCCCTCCCTCAAGGCAGATGGGCCCCAACTGCCCTGTGCAGGCTCACCTCCTGCCTCTCCCCCCACCCCCACACATCCCGGGTCTGGCTACACAGAGTATCTACAGCTACTACCCCTCACACACACACACAGGCCCTGCCACACCTCCTTGTCTTTGCATTGCTCCTCAGCCCCCCAGCCCACCCAGCTCCCGGGACACAGAGAACAAGTGAATCCCAGATCTGGCCCCTCCAGCTGGGGCAGGCAACACTTGACCCCCTGAGCTTCCTCCTCTGTAGACGGGACTTGTGGAGGGGTCTATGTCTTGAGCTGCTGCGAGGACCAAAAGAGGGATGCGTGTCCGGCACTTGGCAAATGTCTGCAGGCAGACAGTGCTCTGGTTGTTCTCCTCGCAGGGCATGGGCACCCCCTACTCGCATGGTGCAGTCACTGTCAGTCTGGTTTCTGTCTCCCAGACCAGAGAGGTGGGGATGGGCTGAGTCTGCTCCATCCTTCACCAGGGCCTGGCCTGGAGGTGAGCATGGCAAGTGTCAATTCCTTCCACTTCCTACTAGGGAAAGGCCCCAGCTGTGGCCCGAGAGGGCTCAGCATCTCCTTTAAGTTCACGGATGCTGAGTCCAGCCAGTTGTGGGAGGAGCTGCGTTTGCCTGGACCAACCTCCCTCGCCCTGGGCCTGCTGCATGCTGGGGGCAGGGGACTGGGGCAACAGAGGGCTTACGGGGACAGGGGCCAAGCCTGCAGATCCTTGCTGTCTCAGGCCTCTCCTCCCGGCAGACCCCGAAGCTGTCGTCCACGGTTCGGCAGAGCACCGGCCGCTCCTGGGTGCCATTGCCACAGGTTACAGAGCACTGCAGGCAGAGTCACCAGTCAGGGCCACCTCCCACGCTAGGCTGGGCCTGGAAGAGCTCCCCAGGCATGTGACCCATAACAAGTGGGAGGTGGTGAGGGGCAGAGGGTAGAGTGGGCTAGATGCTTGGCCTGCCTTGCCCCGGCCTCAGATGGCTGCCTCAGTCTCCTGGGGCTCTAACGAGGGGACGCGTGTGCCCATCTCTCTGAGTTACTGTGAGTTAGAGAGACGAGTATGCAGGGCCTGGCACAGGGCCTGGCGTTTCTGGGCTATCAGTGAGCGCCTGCCTGCTCTGGCTGGAGGAGGCCCACAGCCAGGGAAACTTGCTGTGCGCTGGGCCACTGGGAAAGCTCTGGCCGAGTCCAGGAGGCTTTGGCAGAGCACCCCCCCACTTCCCTCAGGACACGAGTTTCAACACCACCAGCCCCTGTGCCTCACCACATGGGGTAGGGTCACGCCCAGATTCCTGCTTGACTCACAGCTCCACCCAGCCCTGCCCAAGGATAATTCTCAAGTCCTTGCCTTGCATGTGAGAAAGGGTTGACTCGGCAGACCTGGGTTGCTCAAACCCTGCACAGTCCCAGGAAAGGCCTGTTTTCATGCCCAGCCATTCGGCAGCTCCTGGGAACCACGTTCATGAATATTCTATGTGGTAAGAGTGTGTGTGTGCACCTGAGGCCTTGAGTCACACTGCACCAGTTTGTCCAGTGAGTTTACACCGACCATGTGATTTATGGTGAGCCCCTGCTTTCCCTCCGGGGGTCTGGGGTGTCAGTGACTGATGTCAATCACGCAGGCACTGTCTGCCCACATGACTGATCCCCAGTGAAAACCCTGGACACCCAGGCTTGGGTGGGCTTCCCAGTTGGCAGGACTTCGTGTGTGTTGTCACACCTCATTGCCGGGAGCACTAAGCGTGTCCCTGGTGCCTCCAGTGGGAAGAGACACCTGGAAGCCCGTGCCTGGTTTCCCTGGACTTCAGCCAGGCACTTTTCCCTTTGCTGATTCTACTGTGTGCTTCTGTTGTAATAAACCATAACCGTGAGCACAGCTTCTGAGTTCTGTGAGTCCTTCTAGCAAATCATGGACCCTGAGGCTGGTCTTGGGGACCCCTGACCAACCAGGCCTGTGAGCTGGATGTCAGTGCTCATGTCAGTTCAGCCTTGCCCCCAGCACTGCCCCTCCAGCCCCTGAGACCATCCGCACTACTCTTTCCAGCCCAAGTCTAAGCCCTCCCTTGCTCATGTCCCCTCCCACAAGCGTGGCTGGCCGCCTTGACCACACATCCACCCTCTGAGATGAGAGCCCTGGCCCCGTCGTATCCTGGAGCCAGGCTGCCCTCAGTCTCCTGGGAATCCAGACCCCGTAGCACATGGGAGCCTCTGCCCTGTGGAGTAAAGACACACATTCCACTGTGTTTCTCAACAGAGCACTGACCTGAGAACCACAAGATGTGGCCCAGGACAGGAGCTGCGTCCATGCCAAGATGGAACACCCTGGCCACCTACTGCCACCCAAGCTTGGTTTGGGGGCCAAGGACATGGGGCCGGGGGCCAGGATGATTGCTTACCTGGGACCAGGGCCCAGCCCGCCACCGGCCAGGGCAGAGCTCACGGTTGCAGGCCCGGCGGCCCTCAGGCCGGGCGTCGTTGCAGTGCTTGGTGTGCACAGAGCGCGTGGTGTTGTTGTGCAGTGTCTGAACGCAGCGCACAGAGCGCGCCTGCATGCCTGTCCGCCCACAGCTCTGACTGCACGGCTCCCATTCGCCCGTGACCCACCTGCCAGGGCAGAGCGATGCACAGTCAGTGCCCTGGAGAACCAGCCTGGACTGTTCTCACAAGGTGCCCTGTAAGTTAGCTCTGCCCCTGTCCGAGGTCCTACACATGATGAACCCCATGCATGTCAACCACTGGGGAGACCCTGTGGGGTGGCCATGGAGAGGCCAGGCCCGAGGGGCTTTGCTGGCATCTGTCCCTTCTTAGGCTTCCGGCTCTGCCCTCTGACCTCAGCTTCTAGTGAAATCGTGAACCCTTCTGCGCAGTGTGGGACAGCAGTGTGGACTCCCTCAGCACCAGTCCCCACACGCCCCACCTGCCTAGTTACCAGCCATCCTCCCTGCTCAGGGCCCTGTGGAAGGATTCAGCGATGCAGCCCTGCCAAACCCCAGGGCTGGAGGGTTGGGCCACAGCCACTGCAATGGGCCACGTGGGAAACATCAACCACAGGACCAGAAGCAAGCCCTGCACCCTCGGAGCCCCAGTGTCCCCATCTGAGCACTACCACTTGCACATTATTGCTCCAGGTTAGCAGGCTGAAGCAGGGCTGCAGCGTCTCAGACACCACGAAATGTGGTGTGTGAGACAGAATCCAGCAAACGTCTTGGGATGTGAGGCCCAGAGCCGCTCAGGGGGCCCAGATCCCCACCCTCCTTGATAGGAGCCCCAGGGGTCTGCCCTCTCCTCCTCCAGTGGGACCCCAGGCCGCCCCGGGCACTCACACAGGCTGGGAGCACTCCTGGGGGTTGCAGGCCCGGCGGATGGCTCTGGGCTTCAGGAGGGCGTCGCAAAAGCCTCGCTGCACCATCTTGTGGTCCAGCCTCCGGCGGCAGCCGTACTTGGTGAACTGGGACCCTGAAGATGGAGAGCTCAAGGGGGCTCAAGGGGGCGGTGTCCCCTCCAGGGGTGCGGAGGGGCAGCGCCACCAGCAGCCTCAGTCCTCTCTGCCCTTCTGATGGGGTGGGGGCCAACAGGGCACCAGAGCCAGGCCTTGGAGATGTCCAGCCTGGTGTCTCCTCAGCCCCCTAGGCCAAGTGAGGGCAAGAGGGTGGGGAGAGTAGCCACCTTCTCCCCTGGCCCCGTGGCTGGCTTCCAGGGGCAGGAGGAAAGGTTCTATTTTCTCTCCCATCACTTGGCCACTTACTACAGCTTGAATTGATAGGCACTGAGGACCTGGTACGAGCCAGAAGTTGGCCAAACACGAGACCGCGGCCTGCAAGTTTCCTCCCACCACAGTCCAGTGCAGCAGTTCTCAGCTGGGGGCGATTTTGCCCCCTGGGGACATTTGGCAATGTCTGGGACACTAGTTGTGACATCTGGGGCACAGGTACTACTGGCATCCAGTGGGTAGAGGCCGAGGATGCTGCTCAACATCCCACAGTGCATGGGACAGCTCCCACAACAAAGAATGATAGAGTCCCAAATGTCAGCAGTGCCATGGTTGTGGGAAAGACATAAGATAATATGGCCAGGCAGCCTGACCAGGTCTAGGCATCTGGGGGTGTCCCAGGAAGCAGAGGATGGGGGGACACTGGTTTAGTGGGAAGGCAGTGGAGGAGGATCCCGGGGGAGGAGACAGCCTGTGCAAAGGCCCTGGGGCAGGAGCACAGCATGCCCGGGAAAAGCACCTAAGGCCAGTCTGGCCTGTCGAGCCCACGCAGGGGTGCCAGTGTGGTGGGAGAGGTCAGCAAGTTGCCCAGACCTTGGAGGTCACGAGGAGAATTTTGTTTTTTTATCCCAAGAGCAGAGAAGCTGCTGAAGACTATGACCCCAGGAAGGGACATGGTCTGATCTGCTCCTTTAATAGGCCACTCTAGGGGCAAGATTGCACACACTGGGCCAGGTGGGGAGTGAGGCTGGTGCCAGGACTGGGAAGGCGGGAACAGCAGGTGGGTCCAAGAGATATGTCAGCAGTGCTGATGAAACCCAGGGGGGCGTGGGCCCACCAGAAGGCTGGGGGCACCATCCACCCAGGTGGGAGCGCTGGAAGAGGAGCCTTCCATCCGCCTGGGCCAGAGTGGGTGTCCCGCCCCCGGGGAATGCCTCTTTGTGCTCTAGGTGTGGGACCCCACGTAGCAGCTGAGGGAGGTCTGTCCCAGCCACCTGCTCCTGCAGGCTGAGCTGTCTTCCGCCTCTTGTCTCGTCAAGCCCTCAGGAGCAGGGACCACGATGGCAGACCGGAACTTCCTGTCTGTCTGTACGTCTCACCCGGCCATGCACTCTTTGAGATCCGGGGCCCAGGGGACCCCTCTGCACCCAGCCCTGCCCCAGGAAGGTCTGGGATGCCTTTCTGAATGAACATGGGAGGGACCTCCGCAGAGGGGCCCGAGTCTTCCCCATGTCCTGCCTCGGATGCTGAGATGTAATCCATTTAAGCCATGCTCACAGCAACCTCCCCCAGGCCAGACCCTCCCTCCCACGCTGATGCACGGCCCTGCTGGCATCGTCCGAGCCCCACAGGCCCTTCTGGCTGCCTTTGGCCTTCTTACCTGCCCTTTCCGCCCCCCTTCCCCCATCTCAGGCCCGGCTAGGCCCTTGTCCACCCAGGCAAAGGTCACGGGCCCCTGGGGCCAGTCTTCCTATATCTGGCCCGTACCCCAAGCCCTGCAGTCAGCAGGGCACATGGGCTCAGGAAGCCCCTGGCCCAGAAGACCCCTCCTGCTCAGTCCCTGAGCCCCTCGGGGATCCGGGCCCCGGCCCCAGGCTTCTGCTCACCCGGGGCACCACCCCTTCTGGTCACCTCACATCACCTGGCCCAGGGGCCCCAACTCTGAGAAGACCCTCACCTCCGCCGCAGGGCTTGGAGCAGGGAGACCACTTCTTCAGGGCCCACTCGTAGCCCACGGAGTCGTCTTCCAGGACGTTGTTGTCGTCCACGCCGAGGGAGTCCTCGTGGATCATGTACTTGTACGTCAGCGAGACCCGGGCGTCCCCCTGCGGGACGACCTGCACCCGCGCCCCATGAGTGGCCTGCCCAGCTCTCCACCCTTCCTGGGCAGCCAGTTCAGATGGTCAGCCCGAGGTACACTGACAGCTGACTCTTATTATTCAAAGTAGTTATGCTCTAGAAAGTTCCCGCAAACACTGAGTTCACCAACACTGAACCACTGCTCTCAGGGGAACACAGGGTCAGGGTCCTATGAGACCCCAACGATATATACTGCTGATTCATTAACACTGAGCTCACAGCCAGCAGCCCTGTGACTCACGCCCGGATGCGGCTCACCCGCCACAGTGTTTCCTCCCTAAGGCACACGGCAGCTTCCTGCGCTTAGAACACACACGGCGCCTCAGCACGACGCTTAGGGGCCATTTCCAACAGCGAAATCATCCGTAAAAGGACAAAAATGCGAAAAACGTGGGACTCAACATACTGTGAAAAGGATGCTTGTTTTCAGCAGGAGTGCTAAAACAAGAAGCCGAGCGTCACCTCGCCCCGCCTCAGCTGGGAACAAGTGTGTCACTGCTCTGCATGTGTCTGTGAAGGCCCGGGAGAGCACGCCAGTGTGAACATGGGGGTCACAAACACATTTCAGCGACTAGGTGAAGTCTTCGCACAGACACGGTGGCTGCTGAGGCCCGGCTGCCGTGCACTGACCTGGGCGGGTCCCCGGGGCATCTCTGGGCTTGAAGAAGCCCTGCCAGTGAGGCGGGCAGGGGTCACAGTGTACTGACACACCAGCCCCAGGGGCACGCCCTGGTAGGGGGCGCTGGGTCCAGGGGCCTGAACCAGCCCCAGTGCGCTCACCTTAGCGGAGGGGCGAAAGGACCTGAGCCTTGTCTGTAGTGTTTTAATGTTTTTACAAGTAAAATATATTACTTATACAACTAAAATTAATTTTTAAAAAGTGATTAGCAAATCAAGCCCCCTCTGTCCTCCCAACACCAGGAGCAGCCTGTGGTCTTGGACTCAGGACCCCTGGGGTCCGGTCCCGCTTGGGGACAAAGTCCGGTGTGACCTGGGTCTGGCAGGCTAACGTCTTGAGCCCCGAGGGTCCTCCCAGGGTGTGGCAGGGTTTGGATGTGACGGCAGACGTGAAGGATAAAAGGTGGCCGTGAACGTCATTCAGAGGGGGACCCAAAACCCTTATAGGGGAGAGTTTGCCTGAGGTCACTTGGGGGTCAATGCAGGGCCCCGACTCCTGGCTCCATGTCTGTTCCTCTCTCTGACACAGAGATGGAGACCCTCGGTCCAAAGGGCAGCCCACAGAGGCCGTTCAGAGTGTGGCCCGGCCTGGAGGATGCAGGGAGGTTCGGGGTTCCCAGGCACCTCCTCCGTTGCTTCCCTGGTAGCCACTTGCCCCTCTACCTGGGCAGCCAGGAGGTGGCGGGCCTGGCTCCTGCCTCGACTCACCAGAACGGTGATGGTGCCGTGGAGGGGGCCCATGGTCTGCAGCGTCTCCCGGCCATCCTCATCCCGGTACTCCCACTCCACACCCATGGCGATGAAGGATTTGGAATTGGGATCCACGTCATTCTCTTCATTTAAAATGAACTTGCCTGTCTCCAGGTTCTTGATGGCTGAGAATGGCAGAAGACAGCCCCGCTGTGATCACAGGGCAAGATTGAGGCGCTGCGTGGAAGCCGGCGGGGGACGCTGGTTTGGATGGGTGGGGGGAGCAGTGGGGAGCAGAGCCCCTCATCTTGCCCAGCGGCCCACTGCCAGGGGCCCAAGCTGCCTTGGGAGCCCGCCTCGCCCATTGGCACTCAGTGGAACTAGATTCCCCTCCACTGCGCCCTTTTGGCCAGCCCAGGGCCCTTCCAGGATCTGCTCCATGGGCCCTGGAGGCACAAGGGGTCTGCTCAGAAGCGGCTCACAGCTGGCACGGCAGCCTCCCTGCGGGCTACTCACAGCACTCAGAGCCACCGCCCCCCCAGCCCCAGCTCCCGGGTGCAGGGCATCTGCTGGACACCAGGGCATGGGTCTGCGGGCTTCCTGCCATGCGGTAAGCATATGTCCAGCTGAAAAGCAGGGTCTCCCCACCCCTTCAGTAACTGGGGCCTGTCCTGAGGCCCCATCAGTTCCCCACACCCCCGAAGAGGCCTGGCCTGATCAGGGTGGACATTTGGGCCACTGGGCATCCACAAAGAGCGTCTAGGAGCTGAGAACCCGGCTGTCAGGAAGCCACACACTTCCCAGTGTGGAAGGTGGCTACGGGGGGCTGCTGGATGATTTTACGGGGCCCCACGAAAACCACGGGATCCCAGAATGAAGAAATGATTCCCTGCACACGTCTCCTATGATTCTTTCCACATCACGAAGAAGCCTCGGTGGGGGCCAGTAGGTCCTTAATTTGTCACTAACCCTCGCTCCCCTGGTGCAGAAGGCAGACCTGGGTCCTGGTCCTCTAGCAGGGAACACATTTAGGGAATGAACTTTTCTATTTACCTTCCATTTAAGGCAAGTGGTACTGGTTTTGCATTTTGGGTGGCAATATAAAGTTTCCTCTTAAAACAAGGAAGACAGAAAAATGCGTGTCAGTGAGGGTGCCGGATGGCAGCAGTTTGGGAGCCCCTGACTCAGTTTGGCCTCCAGGGCACAGGGAGGAAGGTGGGGCCCAAACTGGGGGAAGGGACTTGTGCAGGATCCCCCCAGTGACCCCCAGCATCACTTTCTGACTTTGGCCCCACGGCTACCCAGGAGGTAGGGCCCAGATGCCTTCGGGGGGAGGAGGGAGGCTGGGTGAAGCCCCCGCGAGGGTCGGGGGCAGCCTCCGAGAACACAGTCCCGTAGGCAGGGGCTGACACATGGGAAGGGGCACCCAGAGTTGTTAGAAAATTCAAATTTTCAAGAGATGCCAGAAATCCCTATTCCAGGTAGAATCTCTTGAATCTAAAATTAAACTAATTTGAATATATGCAAATACACTGTGTCAGCCCATCCTCCAGAGGCCTCAGTACCCTCTGGTTGGTGTGTGAGGGCTGCCTAGCACTCTGCTGCTTGCAGACCCTGCTTGCCTTACAGTGGGCAGGGGGCCTTCCACCTGGCCTTGAGATGTGGGGTAGGGAGTCACCATTCTGCGGGCTGGGGGTGTGGCATGTCTTAGACACAGGTTCCTCCACAGCCGCTGCTCTGATCCCAGCCCCTGCCCTCTCCACCAGGAGGCCACCCTGGGAAAGGTCCATGAGGTGGGCTGAGCCAGCGACAGGCCTCTGCTGCCCACGTGCTCTGCCCACCCCCAGAAGGGCCAAGCCGTGGAGACGCCACGTTGCCCGTACTCCGAGACTCACCCAGGTGGTGGCTGGTGGTGTCTACCTCCTGGATAAGCAGATGTCTAGCTCCTGCCGGGATCTCAAACATCTTGACGTAACCTTTGTTGGGATGTGGGAAGACAAACCAAATGAGAGGGGAGAGGCCGCTCGAATGTGGACAACGCATGGAGGGGCCTCGCCCTCAAAGGGTTCCTGAGGACCCAGTGTTCCGGGGGCCTTGACCGCCCACCCAGAGAGCCGATCACCCAACGGGAAAGCTGCTGTGTCTCCACAGCCTTTATGCTCATCTTCAAATCCCGGGTGCTCCTGAGGGAGGCTCTGCCATCGAAAACTCGTGGGAATCCTGGTGGACGGCCCTGGAGTCACGCCCAGGCGTGAGGCTGAGACGCCATGTCTAGGAGGGAAGCCTCCAGCAAACCTCTTGTTTGCCTGGACCTCAGCCACTTAATCTGCGAACTGAAGACCCCGGGGTCTCAGGAGCCTGTGGAGAGGGTCAGCTTCCAGCACCCCAGCACCGGCTCTGAGCGGAGTCGGGCACGTTGGCTCCGTGGCCTTCTTCTAAAACAGACAAACCCAAGTGGCTTCTGGCCATTTCAGACAGAGGCGGGCAGTCAGCTGCCACAGGCCACCTGGAGGGCCGAGGGCCAGAGGAGGCACAGGCTTGGAGTGAGGTTCCCCCAGAGGGCTGTCTTTCCAGATCCCAGGTCTGCCGGGACCCCATGTTCCCTAGGCCCATCCTGTAGCTCCACGGGGGACAGACTTACCATGCCCTTAGCCCCAGGCTGCACTGACCAGTCCAGGGGAGTACTGCTGATAGCCAGCTGGGGCAGGGGCGGAGGGGCAGGGAGCAAGGGACCACAGGCCAGCTGGGCAGCTCTGGAGGGCAGGGGAGGGGTGCCCTCCATGGTCTCTGCCCTCAAATAAAGTCTTCTAAGACCCACCCTGTGTGCCTATATCCCGGCATTCTCTGCCCTGACCCCTGAGACCTGGGCCTCCATTCTCCCTGTTCCCCCTCCCACCCGGAGCCTGGCTCAAGCTGTCCCTGACTTAGGATCCTCCATCCACCTCACCCTCCCAGACCGCCCCCAGAACAGTCTGAACCCACACCGAGTCCCAAGGATGGTTTGGGGCCGGAGGGAGGGGCGACTCACTGAGCTTCTTGGGCGAGCGTGTGAAGGTGCCCTTGACCACTTTACAGTGGCTGTTGTCCCCTCCGCACACACCGCACTTGTCCTCTTGCTTGCTGGAACCGATCACCCCGTCACAGCCCACCTTCTGCAGGGGGAGGGGGTGCAGAGTACACGTGAGACCCCCTTCCCACTCGGGCCCTGGCCTGACCCGCGCCCCTGGGCCCCGGCACCTGTTCCCTCCACAGCCCAGGTCTGGGCATCCCTTACCAGTTCCCAACACAGAGGACGGAGACAGGGCTTTGGAGCAAAACAGGTCCTGTATGCCCACCCACTGGGGACCCACCAAGGACAGCCACTCCCCTCACTGTGCCTCATTCACTCATGTGGACAGTGTGACCTCAGAGGGCCCTGCACAGCCTAAGCAGGGCCACACCCCGACACTGTCCTGGCATGGCAAGCTGGCCTCCGAATGAACATTCCTGGCCTGACAGCTGCACATCAGCCCTGGCCTCCGCCCCTCCTCCTGGGGCAGCCATGCGGCACAGCCCCAGCAGTGGCCCTGCAGGGCTCCAGCTGAAGCTGACACCTGGATGCCTCGGCCTCCTCACAGCCCCAGGAACACAGAGTCCTCTTCTAGCTGTCTTCAGGTGTCTGGACAGGAGGTGACAAGACTCGGTGGGAACACTTTTGCCTTTATTCTCTCCACTAATCCTCTCAACACTGCCCACTCCAGCAGCGAAAATTATTCCACATTGAGCTGGGACATTCCTTTGCCTGGGGCCACCTGGTAGAGGCAGCAATACATTCAGGTTCTTTTTCTCTCTACAGCCCAGGCAGCACACCAGTCCCAGGGCCATGGAAGCTCCGTTAGGAACAGCCCTGCATGTCGATGGCCCTGAGCACACTGCCTGAGGCTACTTTCATACCAACATCCACACTCACAGCTCTCCTAGCTCAGCAAGGAAGAGGACCTCTCCCCTGAGCTTGTCTGCTCCCACTGCGTGTCCTACAGTGCACCACAGCATCACAGATTTCCCTCTTTGCCCTGGCTGCCAGGAAGCTCAGAGCCAATTCTCTCCTCAAGATTCTCCTAC
Source organism: Diceros bicornis minor (assembly GCF_020826845.1). NCBI lineage: Eukaryota > Metazoa > Chordata > Mammalia > Perissodactyla > Rhinocerotidae > Diceros > Diceros bicornis. The sequence continues at coordinate 92,159,168 of NC_080740.1, forward strand.
CACCTGCTTCCTCTCCCTTTGCTCTTTGATTTCGGACTTTTGTCTTATAAGGACCTTTGAGAGCAGGGGCTCTAGACCATGAAGGTGGACAGAGCAGTGGTTCATGCATCATTTTTGAATGTGTGGATAGAAGTTAACAATCTTTGGTTTTATTGACCTATATGTGATCGTAAGCCTTTGAATCATTTTTGGAAGTGAGCAGGGTGAAAAACAATCAACAAAACGAAATGTTCATTTTTATTTTAATGATTCCTGAGGAAAAAAATTAAGCAAAGGAAGGCAATGTGATAAACTGGGGGGAAAAAAATACTGGTCTTTTAAGGCACAGAAGCCCAAGCTGAAAACACGCATCGGACACTGCCCAAAATCAGGGTGTGTCTCACAGTCACAGCTGGAAGGCCTGCCCGCCACCTGGAGGAGTGTCACACGTGGGTTTTTGTCTGGGCAGCTGTGGTCGGCTCATCTCTGACCATCCAGGCCCAGGCAAGCACTGTCCCTGGCTCAGGGCACATGTCTTTGGTGAACGTGGATGGACGTCCCGGAGACACTGTGTAAGATCCAGCGGGCTGAGGTAGACCAGTGGGAACGTGATACTAAGATTTTAACCAAGTTCCAGAGGCCAGTGAAGCCCAGGGTCCTTCCACTGGCCTGAAATCCCGCTTTAGATATTAAAGGGGTTAATGGCGCCGATGACAGCTCAGGTTGGGGATGCCCACGCGTCCCCAAGCCGCTCTGTATGGTTGCTGCTGGCCACCCCCACGACCAGAGGAAGTTGACAGCTTGAGTCCACCTGGGTTCAAGGTGAGGTGGGAACCGCTGGTAGGGAGGGTGGGGTAGCTGTCACATAGGAGGGCGTGGAGCAGATAGGGGCTACTCTTTTCCTTCCTTCCCTGCTGTGACATCCTCTCCCTCAGTTAGTAGATTAGGAAACATGCTAGCTTATTTCAATTTCTCCCCTTTTCACAGCAGTTTTTAGATGACCTATTTGATGTCATCTAAAAAGTCAGATTGATTTGATTTATCAACATTGTGGATTGTGCCCTTTATTAAAACAAAATGACCCTATGGGCCGCGTTTAATCCTTGATTCTCTTTGACTCCCTGCTGCGTGTGTACACGGTGTGCCTTTGTTCTCCTGACACATCGTCTGCTGTCGTTTCACTTCTGACCTTCCTGAGTTGTGTGCTTCGACATTCTCTAAACCGACAGCACCCACTTGAGTACTACTTTTTGACCCAGGACTAGATTCTTTTAACAGAAGAATTTCACTTTCCCATGTATTGTTGGGGCTCATATATTTCATCTTACTACTGCCAATGTCTTTTGTGTGTTTTTAAATCTTTCCTTACTGTCTCCTTTGTCTTCCGACTTTTGCATTATGATCATATGCAGTCATGCACTGCATGACAACATTTTGGTCAACAATGGACGGCACAGATGACAGTGGTCCCATAGGATGAGTACCATAGAGCCTAGGTGTGTGGTAGGCCATATCATCTAGGTTTGTGTAAGTACACTCTATGATGCTTGCACAGCGACAAAATCACCTAACGACACATTTCTCAGAATGTAAGCGACGCACAACTGTATATATTCTCTACCTATGCAAAAATCTATCATCCTGCTGTTATCCGTTAAAAATCACTATTAATTAATGAAGTACTTAACCTATTCTTCACTTGTCAGTGTCAGGAGTGAAGCTATAGTCACCGGCACTAAGAGGGTGAATTAGTGTTCTCACTTCTATATTACGTTTGCAACTATCGTCACAGCTGCTATGTAAAGCTACTTCTACTACTCAATGTTTCCTGTGCTTACTGCCTATATTAATCATATTTTTAAAAATTTTCTTTGTCTTATGATGTTTTGACATGTTAAAAATCTTGCTGGCCAGGGAGAAGGCTAGCCAGTTCTTAGAGAGAGCAAAGGGGCAGGCTGGGAGCTCGCCTTTGATAAGCAAATCAACCAATCCCCCTAAATGCCCTCTTTATCTACCTCTCACACACCAGGCCAATAGTTCCCCTGCACAAATCATCCCAGCCAGGTACCTGGAAACTAGAGACTAGCCCTATAGCCTGGAGTCCACTGGAATTATTCAAACTGGCTAATCCTCAACTGTTTATCCCGCCCTGCCCTGCCTTTCCCACAGAACGCTAAGGAAGGCTCTGACCTAGTTTGCCCTGCTCCTATCCAAACTCCTGTCCCCTGCTCCTATCCAAACTCCTGTCCCCTGCCTCCTGTCCCCTGCCTCCTGACCTAACCTGGTGCTTCTTCACGTGGCCCTGTGTAGTACAGCATGCCCTCCTCTCAGGCAACGTAAGTAATAAATTTTTCTCTCAATGGCATTGGCCTCTCCGTGTTGTCACCTAGTCACCTCCATAAATTAAAACCCCACGGGTACAAAGGAGACATCACTGTCTTTGTTTTTGAGTATTTGGCTTCACTGTCTGAGCAGAGCGTGTGACCAGCCTCCCTGCCAGACTTAAGCTGAAGCAGCCTCCTCCAGGCCGTGTGCTGCCATGTCGCAGGGGAGCCTCCCTCACTCTCCCTGGGATCCCACTGAAACCATGTGAGTGGAGAGAAGCCCTAAGCGCACCCCCAACTGCCCTGTACTCCACCTCCTTGTCTTCCAGCCTCACTCTACTCCTCCGGGGCTGCCTGAGGCACTCTGCCAGGCTCTCTGCCAGGGACTCCCTGAGGATGCTCACTTCTCAGGAAGGTAAGACCAGAGCCAGCCTCTATGATGCCGACAATCAGTCCCATCTACACAAACTCTACAGAGGCTTCCAGTTATTTCTAGGGAGTCTGGCAGGGGGAAAGTCTGTGCTCATGTTATTATCATATACTGAGTTACCCCACAGTTGTTTCTTGTGACAGCCTAAGATTGAAGCCAAAGATGTAAGAATAATGGAAAATACAGCAGGGTGTTTCTACAAAGAGCCAAACCAATGAGACTCATGGTGGGCCACCCTGATCAAGAAGAAGCTGTCCAGTGCCCAGTGGAGTGCAAACACGTGGCAGTGCTTCACAAGGAATCACCTGGAGGGCTCGAAAAATCCATGCTCCTGGGCCCAGCCTCGACCTACAGAATCTGAATCTCTCACGTGGAGCCCCTAAGCTCCCCAGGTGGCTCCTAGGCACACGCAAGTCTGAGGACCCCGGCACAGGGGAGGGTAAGCCGACGTTTGTGAAGAGCCTGCCCCATTGCAGTTGCTGTTTCTGACACTCTGCATGCTTAACCTCAGCGAATCCTCCCAACCACCTCAGGAAGCCGAGGCCCTGAGCCGTGGCTGCCGGTGCGCTGTGGCCCCGCCAGGTCTTGTGGCACTCACCCTGCAGTCCCCGCGCACACATAGGCTGAAGGCATCCTTGTAGGAGCAGCGCGTCCCATCATGCACCATGCGCTTCATGGACACCACCTCCCCCGTCTCCTTGGACTCGCAGTAGAGGTGGCATCTCTCCTTGGCTGCAATGGGAGCGGCTGGGTGTCGGCAAGGAGTACGTGCCGGCAGCACTGCTTGCCTTCCTTCTCAAGTTCGCTCCGTGTGAGGGAGAAACTCCCAGGAGGGTCTTAGGATTCACACCACCCCCCGCACACTTGCCCTGGGGCAGGTGACTGCAACCCCTTGTATCACTGTCTTAGGGCCTTAGACTCCGGGGTATTGGATTTAGGAGGAGCTTTTCCAAACTGAGCCAGGCTGTTGTTGGTGCAGCCGCATCTCAGATCCCCGAGGCCCAGCCTGGAGACCCCAACATGGGGGCAATGGTACATGGCTGTTTGCCAGGTCTCCAGCCGAAGACCCTTTTCAGTCAACCTTCTTTGAAACCCCAAATAAGGCCTGATGCCCCTTGATTCAGTCTTGGGTCCCTGATACTTTTCCTTCTCAGAGGTCACTAAAACACTGGCTCCTCATCGGATGACCATCTCTCCTGGCCGCCAGACTGCAGCCTCCCTCCGAGAGGGAGAGGGGGACCCTGTCTGCTCCGGCACCCCCTCCAGCACTGAGCAGGCCCATGCCCCGGCCACCCTTTCCTGCCCAATGCCTGGAAGGAACAGAAACTTACGTTTAAAATTCCATCATGAGGTGGAGGAGGACCCAAATGTAATATAGATGCTATCATGCCTGAAGCTCCCAGATTTTTTAGTCTATGAGCCAATAAAGGCCTTTTAATGCTTAAACCAGATCAAGTCATGCTTTCCGACACTTGGAACTGAGAGCTCTGACTGAAAGCTGAGAAGGCCAGAGGTAACCCCATTCCTTGGCAGGGTCCACCCCATCCCCAAGATGTTCTAATCACACAACCCCAGCCTCTTCCAGCGGGTGGCGACAGCAGGAGCCTGGCACCAGCCAGGCCTGCAGCTGGGCCCTCTCCCTGCATCCTGGGCCAGGCCATTTTCTGGCTCCTCTGGAACTTCAGTCCTGCCATGAACCCCTCGCCTCAGCCCAGGAGTGGGCCCTGGCAGCCTGGGGTGGCTGGCAGCCTTGCCCATGCAGCATCGGCGGCACAGGACAGCGCAAGCCCCGGGCCTGTCCGTGGAGAGCCCCCTCTGCCCCGCCCCTCAGGCTCACCATCCCGGTGCTCGTGGGGCAGCCAGTGGTGCTGGGCGTCGCCGTGCGGGAAGTACAGGTCCCACTGCCGGCACTGCTCCTCGCGGAAGTCGGCCAGTGCGTCGGGGCAGTCCTGCGGATTGCAGAGCTGGAAGTCGTAGCCGAGGCCTGAGCAGGTGCGGCCCCCATTGGCTGGGCTGGAGGAGGAAGCAAAGACCTGCAGCTCAGTGCCCCCAGGGAGAGGCCAGCACTCAGGGTGCCTCTTGTGGGGTTTAGAGGGAACGCTGAGTCTCAGGTTGGGGGCAGCTCTGCTGAGGGAAGGGATCCAGCCCTGCCCCGTCCTAGCCACAGGCCCCCTGGCAACCCACCTGCCTCCTGGGCCTGAGCATGAAGTACAGAGGAGCTGCTCATCCTCCTTGGGCCCCATGGGAAGGGAGCATCTGCTAGACCCCCGCGCCCATAGCTCCCGCTGCTATGACCGTGAACCAACAGGCCTGTGACGGGGTGTTTGGGTTCTGGTCCCCTCCACCCCCCGGCCCCGGGCCATGAGCCCCAGGATGGAGAAGCCGGGGGAGTCTCCTCTACATCCGGGCCTGGGCCCATGCCTGACACACGATGGGACCTCAAAGAGCAATTCTGAGATGATGGAATCCCTCTGCACAGGCTCTTAACAAGCTTCCGGCACGTGGTAGACACGCCACCACTGGCTTCCTCTACTTCAGAGAATCTGGGCTCGTTTCTGTAATTCCCTCACTTCGCTGAGAACACACCAGTCCACAAAGCACTAACCCCACAGAAAAGGCCAGGCTGGGGGCCAGCAGGTGCCTCTGGCAGGTGGGGCCATGGGGCGTGGCCGGCCAGTGCCCTGGGAGCAGCTGGGGGCCACTGTGTCGCCATCCGCCAGGCGTGGCAGAGCCCAGCAGAACCTGAGGCCCCACCTGCGCCGCTGTCTACCCGCCCACCCCCGTGTCACAGGAAGAGCCACAGAGAGCACAGGGGGCAGGGCACTTTGAGCCCCCTTCCCGCCTCTGCATCTTGCCATGGATGGAGCCTTTGGATGGGAGTTGGTCAGAAGCCAGAGGAGAGTTGTCCGGGCTCGAGCTGGGGTGGCCGGCCCCAAGCACAGGTGTTCTTGAGGTGCGGGCTTTCCCACCACTGGACCGTGGGTCATGGGTCCCTCCCCGGCAGATGTGGACTTCAGCCCTCTCCCCAGAGCTGTGACTGTTGCCTGCCTCTGGCTGCCCAGCGGCCAGTTCAGGAACTGGCCAGAGAAAGTGGCCTGACGGAGCAGAACACTGGAGCTGCCACAGAGGCCGGAGCCCAGCCCATCTGGACGGGCCCCAGAGACCTGTGGGGCTTAAATTTTGGGGTCACAGGCTCCTCTGAAAAGTTGAGGTGAAGCTAGAGACCTGCTCCACCAGAAAAATACATACGCATAGACAGTCCCGCCATGGTCTCAGCAGAAGGGTAATAAGCCTGTGGCTTAGGGTGTAGGGCCCCAACCCAAATATCTCCGGGGTCCAGGTGGGTGGAGGGGGTGAGTGAACATGGCTGGGTGGGGCTGCCCACGGAGCGGGCAGCCTGAGTCGCCCACCAGCCTGTATTTGGGCCTGGCATTGCTATGGTGCCCAATTTGGAAGGTAGAAATCTGGTTTGCTTTTTTATGTGAAATTCCAAATTTTTAATATTTTGATGTAAATCAAAATCTTTAAAAGACTGGACAGGTCAAAGAAAAGCAAAGGCCACATGTCTCCCAGTAGTCGAGGGGCCTCTGCTGGGCGGGGGAAAGACCAGAGTGAGCTGGCGTCTGTGAGGGGGTCTTCCTGCACACCAGGCGCTGTGCACATTACTGCACGTGCCCCCACGATAACCCCACAGGGCAGGCTGCCTGAGGCCCGGAGTGCTAACTGAGTCACACAGGGCTCAGGCGCTCTGGCTCCACACCCTCCCTCTGGTGCTGCACCCGGCAAGGCCAAGGCCGAGGGTTCAGGCAGGAGGAGCGGCCAGGCGGGCGTGGACATGAAAGAGGCTGGGCCAGGAGCGGTGGAGGAGGGGTCTGGGGGAGGGCAGCCCAGCACAGGGCTGGCGCCTGCACCGGAGGCAGGATGGGGAGGGTGGTTGGGGGAGTCTGGTGGGCCCAGGGGCGGCCTCTCCAGGCTGTCTCTCCCCTAGGCAGCTGGGCACAGGGGGCATGTCACTGACCCTGCACCTCGCCTGATGGCAAACAGCTGCTCCCCTGCTCAGGCTCCTGGCATCCTGGGGCCCGAGAGAGCCCTCCTCCTTATCCCCAATTCCTGGCCTGTGTTCCACCTTCTATCCTTGACGCCCTCAACCATGCAGGACACAGTGAACCAGCGTCTAGAGTAGGGCACAGGCCAGGTAGGGGGATGGCCCCAGTGGGTTAGGAGGCCAGGTTTCCAGGGCCAGCTCTGCCCCCAGCAGGCTGAGTGGCCGCGGGGCCTGAGCCCTCCCCTCTCTGAGTCTCAGCTTCCTCCCAGGGAGGGTGAGGAGGGCCGGGGCTACCTGCCCTCATACCCTCTCCAGAACTGATGTGTGGCTCACAGGGGCCATGCAGGACAGGGGTGCTAGCGAGGGGCCTTGGGGACCACAGCTCCCACCCGGGAAAGTTGGGAAACATCAGGGCCAACTCACTGTGGGTTGTCACATTGGCGGGTCCTGAACTTCACACCTGTGCCACAGGTGCGTGAGCAGGAGCCGAATGGACTCCAGGCGCCCCAGTTGCCATCCCGTTTGAGGATGTCAGGCGTCAGCCAAATGCAGTGTCCTTTAAAGCAGTGCTGAAAGACAGACAGATGGTCACTCCCTGACCCACCGTTCGCATGCTCCCCACCTTCAGCCTGCAGTGCCGGTGACAACTGCCTGGCCTGGAAGCACAAGGAGAGCAGACGCTACATGCCCCCAGATGCTCAGAGTCCCATCAGGAGGCCCAGGGAGGTGCTGGTGCACCCAGCTTCCCTCGACCACCGCCAGGGCCTCCCACCATCCTGGGCACCTTGTCCAGCCTCCTCTGTCCCCCTGGCCACAGGTTGCCCCACATTTGTCTCTAGGTGAAGACGGTGTGCCCACACAGGGGACATTCATAAAGATGTCAAGCCAGCGACTCCAGAGACATACAAGATCTACTCGTTTAAGTAAAAAAGCCGATTTAAAGGAAATACGGAAATGAAGGACAGGTGATATGCTGACATGGTAAAAATTCATGAATACAGTAAGTAGAACACTGGAGCACAGAAAACACAATTCTACAGCTTGAATCTGATCACACTGCTCCCTTTCCTCCCACGGGCAGGAAGCTTATACAATTTAGGGCCCACTTGAAGGAGAACATTGCAAAATTAAAAATACTAAATTAGGTATAAAATGGAATATTGATTTAGAAGAAGAAAACACATCACAAAATATTAAAAATTGACCAATACCACAAACAACCAACAACAGAGAACAATGATTTTTTTCAAATCGATTGACCAATACAACATTTCCTGCAATTCTAACTGCATACTCTTTCATCCCCTCTTCACACGATAATAAATTTGTGGTATTATTTTCCATAGAAAGAAGAGAAAGATAATGCAGGCATTCCTCAGTGAATTTTTCCTATAAGGGTCAGACAGTATCTATTTTGGACTTCACAGGCTGTATGGTCTCTGTTGCAACTACTCAACTGCCGCTGGAGCCTGAAAGTGGCTATAGACAACATGTGTGAATGGACATGGCTGTGTTCCAACAAACCTTTATTTACAAAAACAAGCAGCAAACGGAAACTTCTAGAATAGAGCTGCAAGGAGCTTGGTGATCTCTCTCCTCAGTTAAACTCATTTAACTGGTGAAAATTATTTTTTAAAAATAACCATTTAAAGTATCTGAAGATTATCCTAAGGTCAATATAAGAAATGGAGAAAAATTTATTCAAGAAAATTTACTAAATCTTGGTAAGAACAATGAAAGTCTATGGCATTTGAGCCACACCCCTCTCCCATCCCTTCCCCAGTTCAGTGTGACGGAAACTTTACTGCCTGGAAGACAGAGCTCCCTATCTTCCCCACTCCCAGTCTAGGGCTATGGTTTCACCCTGGGAAAGGCAAGCCACTGGCACCTCCCATACCTCTCAACTCTGTGTTGCAGAAAGTCTATTCCAGGTTGGGGTGGACAGAAGGACTGGGGCTCCCTTCACTCACCCAGTCCCCACTCCCAGGTATGGCAGGCCAAGAATACTGGACCTTGATAGTCCCTTCCCCAACTTGCTTGTAGGGCAGAGGATTCACGCTGAAAGGGGCAAGCCAAAAAGACTAGAGGCTACCATCCCCATGTAGTGACCCACTTGTAGACCAGGAGTGTCACTCTGGGAAAAGTGAGCCACCCTGTCCCTAGCTCCGGTACAGTGGTACAGTGGTCTTCCCAGAGGAAAAAGCAGAATAGAGAGCTCTCCCTAAGGGGATTGACTTTATTTGGAACAGAGCATGGGGAAGTTCATGCCTAAGGGCATTATCAAAAACAAAAGAAATCTGGTAATGCACAACTAAGAAGAGGCCAGTAGCTCCATGATACTAGCAGCAAGAAGTAAAATGATAAACCAACTAGAAGTGTACCAGAGAACCAGGAAAAAGACAGCTAAGAGCCCTCCTGGGGTCTGAGCAAGCCTCAAAGACTGGCAACACCCTGCCCCTGTTAAGGGACTAGAGTTTAACCGGGTTATACTGTAGATAAGTTGTACCCCAGGGCATTATCAAAAACAACAGAGCAATCAGTTAGCTGTGAAAACTAATTTGGTATGATACCAATAGAGGCAGAACAGCCAGAAGTTTAGTGGGAAGACAAAGAGACAAAGAAAGCCTGGCTAATCCCATCGTCCTGGGGTGGAGGTGGGAGCTATGAGATCAGAGTGCCTATGCACATGCCCAAGGCTGTGACTTCTCAGTGGCAATATCAGCAGCTGCACACTGAAGGGCAAACAGAATTTATTGAAACTGTGAAGCCAAGTCACTAAACAAATAAACAAGTAAACAAGAAAAAAAACAGCACAACAAGATCCAGGGGAATCAATACCCAGAGTTTCTTCAATGTATTATCTAAAATGTCCAGTTTTAACAAAAATTTCTGAGACATGAAAAGACACAGGAAAGTGTAACCCATACAGAGGAAAGTAAGCAGACAACAGAAACTACCCTTGAGGAGGCCCAGATGTTGGACTTAGCAGACAAAGATTTCAAAACAGCTATCAAAAATATGCTCAAAGAACAAAAGGAAACCATGTTAAAAGAACTAAAAGAGAGCATTAAGAACAACGTCTCACCAAACAGAGAACATCAGGAAAGAGATAGAGACTATAAAAAGAACTAAATAGAAATTCTGGAGTTGAAAAGTACAAAAACTGAAATGATACATTCACTAGATGGCTCAACAGCAGATTTGAGTTGGCAGAAGATAGAATCCATGGACTTGAATATAGATCAATAGAAATTACGTGATCTGAAGGGCAGAGAGAAAACAGAATAAAGAAAAATGAACAGAGCCTCCGAGAAACATGGGAGACCATTAAGTCCACTGAAACGTGCATAGCAAAAGTGCCAGAAGGAGAAGACATAGAGAAAGGAGCAGAAAATATTCATAAATATAATGTCTGAAAACCTCCAAAATTTGATGAAAAACATTAACTGACACATCCAAAAAATTTCACAAACTCCAAGTAGGATAAATGGAAAGAGATCCACACCCAGACACTTTATAGTCAAATTACTGAAAGACAAAGTGTTGAAAGCAGCAAAAGAAAAATGGCTCATTGTGCACAAGAAAAGCCAGTAAGATTAACAGCTGACTTTTAATCAGAAACAATGAAGGCCAGAGGCAGTGGTGTCAACCAAGAATCATATCCAACAAAATTATCTCACAACAATGAAGGTGAAATAAAAATATTCCCAGATAAATAAAAACTGGGAGAACTCATTGCTATCAAACCTGCCATATAAGAAATACTAAAGGAAGTTATTCAGGCTGAAAGCAAGCCTCAGATATCAGAGAATAATTCAAATCCACGTGAAAAAATAAAGAGCACTGGAAAGGGACAAATTTCTAGAAAGACACAGCCTACCAAAACTGATTTAATAAGATGTAGAAAATCTGAATAGATCTATAACAAATAAAGAGATTAAATTAGTGATTTAATACTTCCCACAAATAATAGCCCAAGCTCAGACGGCTTCACTGATGAATTCTACCAAACATATAAAGAAAAATTAACACCATCCTTCACAAACTCTTCCAAAAAATGGAAGATTTCCCAATTCATTCTGTGAAGCTAGTATTACCCTGACACCAAAACAGACAAAGACATCACAAGAAAAAACTACAGACCAATATCTCTTATGAAAATAGACATAAAAATCCTTAACAAAATCCTTGCAAACCAAACCCAATACCACATTAAAAGATTATAGATCATGAACAAGTGAAATTTATTCCAGGAATGCAGGGTTTAACAGCTGAAAATCAATCAACTAATAAACCATATTAATAGAATAAAGGACAAACTATATGATCACCTCAAGACTCAAAAATACATTTGGCAACATCCAACTTCTTTTCCTGAAAAAAAACACTCAATAGGCTAGAAATAGAAGAGAACTTCCTCAACCTGATAAAGGACATTGATGAAATACCCACAGCTAACATCATGCTTAATGGTGAAAGAAAGAATGATTTTCCCCTATAATCTGAAACAAGACAAGGAGGTCTGCTCACACCACTTCTAGCCAGCATTGTACTGGAAGTTCTAGCAAAGACGATTAGGAAAGAAAAAGAAATAAAAGGTGTCCATATTGGAAAGGAAGAAATAAAGCTGTCTCTATTTGCAGATGACATGATCTTCTATATAGAAAATCCTAAGGAATCCACTAAAAACTACTAGGGCTAATAAATAAATTCAGTGAGACTGCAGGATACAGGATCAATGTAAAAAAATCAATTGTATTTCTATAAATTAGCAATGAAAATTGAAAATAAAATTAAGAAAACAACTCTATTTACAATAGCATCAAAAAGAAGAAAAACTTTAGCAATAAATTGAACAAACGAAGTACAAAACTTGTACACTGAAAACTACAAAACATTGTTGAAAGAAATTAAAGATCTCAGTAAATGGAAAGACATCCCATGTTCATGGATCAGATTGTAAAATGGCAATACTCCCCACATTCATCTATAGATTCAATGCAATCTTATCAAAATTCCTGCTAGAATTTTGTAGAAATTGAGAAACCCCTCCTAAAATTTATATGGAAAGTCAAAGAACCAGGAACAGACAAAACAATCTCGAAAAAGAACAAAGTGGGAAGATTCACACTTCCCTACATGGAAGCTTACTACAAAACTAGTAATCAAGACAGTGCGGCCCTGGCATGAGGACAAACAAATCTATGAATGGAATAGAATGCAGAGTCCAAAAATGAACCTTGACACACAGAAAACTGATTTTCAACAAGGGGGCGAAGATGATTCAATGGAAAAAGAACAGTCTCTTCAACAAATGGTGCTGAGACACTGGATATCCACATGCCAAAGAAGGAAGTTGGACTCCTTCCACACACTTTACACAAAATTAACTGAAAATGGACCATAGACCTAAATGTAAGAGCTAAACTCTTAGAATAAAACACAGGAATACATCTTGACTCAATGGCAGTGTTTCCTAGATATATTACCAAAAGCACAAGAAACAAAAAAAAATAGATAAATTGGACTTCATCAAAATTAAAAACTTTTGTGCATCAAATGATACTACCATAAAAGTGAGAAGACAGTCCACAGAATGGGAGAAAATATTTGCAAACCATATATCTGATAAGCCTGATAAGAGACTTGTATCCAGAACACATAAAGAACTCATAACTCAATAATAAAAAGATAAATAACTCAATTAAAAATAAGCAAAGGACATGAATATACATTTAACCAAAAAAGATATATACAAATTGACATTAAGCACATGAAAAGATGCTCAGCATCACAGGTCACTAGGGAAATGCAAATGAAAACCACCCTGAGATAACACTTCATACCCACCGAGGCGGTTGTAATAAAAACACAGACAGTAACAAGTTTTGGCAAAGATGTGGAGACATCAGAACCCTCATGCATTGCTAGTTGGAATGTAAAAGGGTGCAGCTGCTTTGAGAACCAGTCTGGCAGTTTCTCAAAATGTTAAACATAGAGTTACCATAAGATTCAGCAATTCCACTCATAGGTATATATCCAAGAAAAATGACACATCCACATAATAACTTGTACACGAATGCTCATAGCAGCATTTCTCATAATAGCTGAAAAGTGGAAATAACTCAAATGTCCACCAACTAACAAATGGATAAATGAAACACAGTATATCCAAACAATGGAGTATTATTCAGCAATAAAAAGGAATGAAGTACTGACACATGCTACAACATGGATGAACCTTGAAAACGTTATGCTAATTGATGAAGCCAGTCAAAAGGACACACATTGTACAATCCATTTATATGAAATGTCCTGAAGAAGCAAATCTACGGAGACAGAAAGTAGATTCGTGACGGCCCAGGGCTGGGGCAGGGGTCCAGGAGGATGAGCTGGAGTGACTGCTAATGTGTACGGGCTTCTTTTTGGAGTGATAAAAATGATCTAAAATTTGATTGCTGTGATGGTTGCACAACTCCGCGAATATACTGAAAACCACAGAATTATAGACTTTAAATGGGTGAATTTAAATGTGAATCACATCAAACAGGCAGCAGGTGGGGAGTTGGTCTGTGTGCCGTACCTTGCCAACCCTTGTTCTAGCATGTTGAGGGAAATATTTTCTTTTTGTTTTTACGGATAACTTGGAGAAGTTATTGGTGATGTCATGTGAATATTTAGATGACCAAATTTAGAGAAACTGCTGTCTAGTTTGCTTCCTGATGAGGACTTCAGGGCATTTCAAGTTTTCTTGGTCAGAGCCTCATTTTTTTGTGTGTGAGGAAGATTAGCCCTGAGCTAACATCTGTCGCCAATCCTCCTCTTTTTGCTGAGGAAGACTGGCCCTGGGCTAACATCTGTGTCCATCTTCCTCTACTTTATATGGGACGCCGCCACAGCATGGCTTGACAAGCCGTGCGACGGTGTACGCCCAGGATCCGAACCTGCGAACCCTGGGCCGCCGAAGCGGAGCTCGCGCACCCAATCGCTACGCCACTGGGCCGGCCCCTAGAGCCTGATTTTAAACGCCCTTTGCATTAGCAACACTCAGTAACTTGCTGTCGACATTCTTATTGTAGGGACAACATTCTGAGCTTTGTAATGTCTTTGATGTTATCAACATTTCACGTCAAATCAGAACAAACTTTAGATGATTTTCCGAGGTGTTCATCAGATTCACTCCTCTTCATTAGTTAGAGTGTCAAACATTCCAGGAGCCTGCCCATTACTTCTCTTTGACATTTTTCTTTCTCCTAATGAATGACTGCTTTTGGTTTACTCTGAAATCTGTTTTTGCTATATAATTAAGTTTTTGAAGTCAGAGTTATTTCTACTGATACCTGTACTTATTTTTAAACTTTTATTTACTTCCCATTAATTTTTATCTGAATTTTCTTTAATAAATAAATTTAAAAATGATAAAAGTAGGTACCTTTACACATATATCCAAGTCAGAAGTCTGTAATTTCTCTCTCATTTTATCGAAGCATTCCAAAACAACTTTCAAAATTGAAGTTAAACTGGTGTATTAAACCTTTGTCCACATTCTGAACAAACTTTTTGCATCCCATTTGCCTTCAAGTTTCTCTCCTGGTCTTTGAAAATGTATTTTAGTTTCCGTCCCTTAGTGTCCTAATATATACGTTGTGAGGCTTGAAGAGCTTTCTCTCAAGCAGACCGTCTTGTTACACTCAGCCTTTCTAAAGAAATATCCAAGCTGGATCTGTGCTCAAAGGAACCCATCCACAAGACAAACCCCAAAGGAAAACAAATCGTTGCCAGTACAGAAGCAGCCATGACCTCAGGTACAGTTGAGGCATCTTTTCTCCAATGATTTGAGGAGAATGGGCTGCACACAGCACATATTTGACACCAAATGTCCCCGGTGTGTGTATGGACTCCCCTGGTGAGTTGGCACAGAGGTGGAAGGAGTATTTCTGGAAGTTATTCTTATACCTGGACAGATACAATAATTAACTAAACATGAAAGATATTGAGAACCATGTAAATGAGCCAACGAATATACCCCACATTCAATTTCTCCTTAGCCAAAGCCACAGAGCACTCATGGCCCCTCATGCCAGCTGACAGGAGGAGAGGTGCGTCAGAGGGGAAGGAGGGGGGAAAAGAGAAGTGATCTTCATTGATTATGGTTAAAATATCTTACTTTTGCAAAATTTATGAAAACATAATGACCATGTGAACACATTGCGAGGTCCCTCCCAGGACCTCAGAAGGGCCCAGTGCAAGTGAGGAGCCCAGAAGCTCATGCCTCGTAAGCTTCCTGGTGGATCCACCTCCGCTCTCCTCTCAAAACCTCCTCGGGCTCCCCACTGCTGTAGGATTTGGACAAGCCTGCTGGCCTGGCATCCAAGGCCCTGCGTGACTGGCGCCTCCTCACTCCTTCCGCTTCATCTCCCTCCCATCTCTCCACGCTGGTTGCTTTCCTCGCCACCACTGCGAGTGCCTCTGCTCAGGAGGCCCGCCGCTCCACTTCCTTCCCCCACACCCAGTGTAGCTGACACACGCCGCTGCCACCAGCGTGAGGATCCCCTTCAGGACCGAGGCTCTCATTCCCCCAGCCACGAAGAGTGCTGGTTTGCTCGTGGCTGACAGTTGACAGGAAATGCCCTCAGCCCAAGAGAGAGCCAAAGAGCCTTGTCCAGGGTCATGCCCTTTTCCTGGGGACAGCAAGAGCCAATGCATGGTCAAGGTTGGGGACAATTCTAAAGGCCAGACCAGCCCAGAGTTCTGGATGGGGTCGACTGAGCCCTGCGTTGTGGCCACACTGCTGTTCAATGCCTCACTCTCCCCACAGGTGTTGATCCTGAGAGCGCTCCCCAGGAAAATGCCTGCAATCAAGCTCTGTCTCAGAGCCCCTTTCCAGGGGAGCTATGCTCCCATCTCCATGCCCGAGTCACTCCCATGTGTCCTCCTGGTTTTGTCTCTCAGGCAGGCCCTTCCTTGCCTCCCTGCCTTTGTGCACATCTCTGCTTGGGAGCCTGCCTCACCTCTTCCTTCCTAACACAGGCCTCTCTCCCTTCCTCACCCACCGGAGCACTCCCAGGCCTGCCTTTGCACTATCCTGAGCCCATGTGAGGCACTGCAGAGGCAGCCACTCTGGATTCTCCTTCCCAGGCTCTGGGCACCTGGGCACATGGCCACCAAGCACAGTCACGAAGCACCTGGAGTCAGGCAGGCCTGGCTGCAGGCCACCAGTGATGTTGGTCATGTCCTTCCGGGCCATGGTTACCTCATCTCTCACCCCAGAGCTCCCCTCACTCAACCATGGAAGGGAGGGAAGAACCCACAGAAATGCTGGCTGGTGTTGCCCTCAGCTTGTGGTTGAGAGGGGAGAGCCCAGGTCAGGGAATGCTGTGGACTCAATGTTTGTGTCCCCCCAAAATTCCCATGTTGAAGCCTAACCCCCAATGTGATGGTGTTAGAATGTGGGGCCTCTGGGAGATGAAGAGGCCTATGGGAATGGGATTAGTGCCATTATAAGACATGAGAGAGATGATTTCTCTCTCTGGAATGTGAGGACATGGTGAGAAGATGGCAGTCTGCAACCCTCACCCAAAGCTGACCATGCTGGCACCCTGATCTCGGACTTCCAGCCTCTAGAACTGTGAGGTATAAATACGTGTTGTTTTAGCCCCCTAGTCTATGGCATTTTTGTTATAGCAGCCAGAGTTGACTAAGACAGGGAGTGAGCAAGGGGTCCTGGCATCTCACAAGGCTGTGACTGGGGCCTGGCATCTAAGTCACTGGTGGCCAGGGGAACCAAGGGCCAGGAGGATGAAGAAGGCCACAGGGTGGCCCCCCCCATCCCTGTTGAACAAATTGGTCCCCAGTGTGGAAATGGAGAGCTGGGCAGGGGACAAGTCAGGACACCCCACAGGCCCACGGAGTGATCGTCCATCTCTTCCGCAGACCAGGGTCCAAATGCACAGAGGCAATACATGTGCGTTGTAGAAAACATGAAAACAAGGCAAAGCAGAAAGAAAGGAAATCACTCAATTCCACCACTCAGAAGCCACCCTCTATGTTTTGGTTTAGTTCCTCCTGGAGAAGAACTACAAGCATTTAACAGAGTGCATTACCCCAAATGAACAATTTCATACTCTGATACCTCAGTGCTATTATAAGGGAAACGTTTAATGTTATTAAAATGTTTTATAAATATATGTTTAAATGCCTACAAATATTTCATCCAATAGAGAGGCTTAAACACTGAGAAGCACAAAGTCCCGTGTCCTGGGTGAACTGGGAGCCCGTCACATAACCACGGACAGACCAGGCTGCCTCTGGGACAAGTATGCAGAGAGCACTGTGCACCTAAGCAGGGCTGGGGACACTGCCAGGTTGGTCTGACAGCCTAAAAGGCAGACTGTTCTTTTCAGGAAGTGCGCGTTTAGCATTTCTGATCCGCTCTGGTCCCGGGTTTCCATCCTCCAACCAGCAGCAAGTCTCGAGCGGGTACCATGTGCCAGGATGTGAGGATAAGCGAGTTGGACACTTAGGTAACTTGCCCGGTGGCGGAAGGATGGCTCAAGGTCACACTATGAGGAAGGAGGGACCCAGGGCTTGAACTCCTGTGCCCAGACCCAGGCCTGTCACTATGCCTGCCTGCCAGTTCTCAACGGTGCAGGGAAACGCGAGGTCCCACAGAGGGGCATCACAGGACCTTTGCACTGGCCACAGGTCTCTGAAACAGTCCTTCTAAGGAGCTTCTGAAAACTTAGGGTGGGTGTTGCTGCCCCAAGATACTGCACGTGAATGTGAGAGCACATGAGGACCCTTTCCTGCCAAGACACACTGAGGCAGGGGCCATCTTCGACCCAGCTGGGCCTGCACCCCACTTGCCGCCCTGATGCTGGCTAGGGCAGGGAGGGCAAGGTGATCCCACCAGCCCGGCCTGCGGGGCAGAGGCCCCTGGGAGGACTCTCTGTGCTTGGCCTGACTCTGGCTCCAGGGTATCTGGGGCACATGCTGTGTGGCCACAGGGCATGCTGGTCTGAGAGCAGATCTGACAACGTCTTCAGCACCCTGGACAGGACAGGACACCGAACAAGCATAGGAAGTGCCATCGTTAGTTCAGGCAGTCCTTCCCTCTCTCCCACCCTCTCCCCAGCCTCCTGGGGAGCCATGTGTGTTAACCATGTCTTTTATTTTCTGGATTCTGATGCTTTGACATCTGGGGCCTGCTGAACCTGGAGGGACTGCCCTCCCAGGGTAGCTGACTCCTAGAGACAGTGCACAATTCACTAGCGGGCGTGAGTTTCAAATGCAAACCACCCAATCCAGAGCCCACCCCCAGCCACCTCCTCTATCAGGCCCTCACACTCTGGACCACTTGTCCTAATCACCCAGGGCCAGGTACCAGACAACTAAGGGCAGCCCCTATGCCCCAGAGCAGCTGAAATTACCCAAACTAGTCAATCCCAAGCCTGCTCACCCTGCCTCACCCGTTTCTTCCTGCAGAAACAACACTCCCCTCCCTCTGCCTCCTGACCCACGTGGTGCTTCCCGGTGTGGCCCTCCTTTTGGGATCCACGAGGAGCAACTATCTTCTCAATGGCAATCATTTCCTCATCTGCTGGCTTTACTATACCTCAAATGTTCTATTAACACACTAATCTTCAAACACCATGCTCCTCTCCTCTGCCCTCCCCAGCCCTCCTCGCCAAGCTCCCACCCAGCGTGGTCTCCCCACCTGGACTGCTGGTCCCACTTCCCTCTACCCTTTGCTGGGGTCACTGACTGGGAAGCCTCTCTGAGCTCCCCAACAGGCCAGTCCCCATCCCCTTCCTCACTACCATGTCACCGCTGCCTCTTCACGTTCATGGTCGACCCTCACAGACAGCGAGGTCTGATAGAGGCGGAGTGGGCCTGACACATGGAATGAATGAATGAACGAATGAATGAACGAACGAATGTGGAGCTGAGTGACGTGGAGCCTCTTCACCCTCATCTCAGGTTCACCGCCCAGGTTCACCCAAGGGCAACATGCTCATCTCTCCCCTCTCAGCCAAACCCGCCTGGCTGAAACTCTTGATTCCATGGGAAAGCTGTGCACCCCCGGCCCTCGTTCCTCACCGCCCTGATGCTCTCTGCTTCACTCGCTGAGACCCCGGGCCCTGAACCCCAAGGGTACTGCTGCCATCCCCTGCCTACCCGGCCCCACAGCGGACCCCGGGCAGACAGTGAAACCAAAGGGCGAGGGCAGGGCGGCTCGTCTGTACCTCTGCTCCTTCTCCCCAGGTCATCTCTGCGTATGAGGATGGATAGAGACTGTTCCACCTCTGGGAAGTGGCAGATTCACGCACGGTGAGGAAGCAGGGGTACGAGGTGGCGGTGGACGCCAAGAGGTGAGAACGTGCTTGGGACGGCCTCTGAGGAGTGGGGACAATGAGGAGCCCAGGCAAGGTGGCTGTGACCAGGGCCTGAACACCACGCGGCACAGCCTGGGGTCCTGAGACGCTGCTGTCTGGTGTCCTGATATTTCTCCAACCTGGCCAGACCTCCCCCTGCTCCCTCCCCACTGCTCTCTCTCTTTGTCCCTGTGGCTTTTCTTGCAGGAAAGGGGGAAATAAAGAATGGTCGCTTTCCAATATAAAATTACACTGCAATAATAAGTAAGATATTGAATCATACAAACGCACACGGGCGGAGGATTCTTATAGGCCCCCAGGAGACCCTCCCTCATCCTCCCTCTCTTTCCCCCTCCACCCCACACCCCTACACTGAGAACCCTGATCTGGGTCAGTTCCCAACCTGCACTCTTGTGAACTGGGGCAGGCTGAGCCAGCCCCAGCTCCGCCCCCTCAGTCAGCACAGCGCTGTTTCTTAATACATAAAATGGTGATTTTATTTACTGGACTGAATGAACAAAGGGTCTCACCACCAAAAAGAGTGAAGGACTGTGACTGGGTCAGTGGTTTCTGTGGGGAGAGGACACTTTGGCCACATCTGCCCACCTTCCTCAGCAGACCCACCCACCCCATCAGCGTTCTTTGGTCTGCTTCTCCAGTGGCCAGGGCTCCTGTGGGGTGACAGCCAGCCACAACCACCCCCCGCCACCCCCCGACCCCCGCAATGAGCACACCTCTGCAGGGTGTGCCTCCCACTGCATCTACCTTCTCTGCCCAGGGTGGACTGGGAGGAAGTGGACGGGAGAAGTGGACTGCAGTCTTACCCTCCACCTTAGCATTCACTGAGCTCCCCACTGGGCTTACGGCAAATGCTCCCTGGCCCCGTTCCCTCTATCCACCTCCTGTGGGGAGCAGGGCTACGCAATCAGTTCTGGTTTTACCAGGTCCCTGGCATATTACTAACAACATCCCACCTCCGACTTTTAACAGTTCAGTAAGTCTGGGGGCACAGCTGAATCACCTGGGGCACCTCTTAAAAATACCAATTCCCAGGTCTTCAAACAAAAACATGCACACGAATATTCATAGCAGCACTATTCATACATACCAAAAGGTGGAAAAAACCCAAATGTCCATCGATGAATGAACAGATAAACAAAATGTGGTCTATCCATACAGCAGAATATTATTCAGCCTTAAAAAGGAAGGAAGCACTGACATGTACACCACGGATGAACCTTGAAAACATTATGCTCGGTGAGAAAGGCCAGTCACAAAAGGGCACACGTTGTATGATTCCTTCTATATGAAATTCCAGAATAGGAAAATCCATAGAGGCTGAAAGCATATTAGTGGTTGCCAGGGGCTGGAGAGAGGAGGGGAATGGGGAGTCTCTGCTTAATGGGGCCTCCTTTTGGGGTGATGAAAAAGTTCTAGAACTAGATAGTGGTGATGGTTTGCACAACATTGTGAATGTGCTGAAAGCCACTGAATTGTACACTTCAAAGTGGTTAAAATGGTGAATTTTCTATTATGTGAATTTTACTATAATTTAAAAAAAAACTATTCCAGATCCTGTCCCAAGCCAAAATCTTCAGGGTGGACCTGGGAACCTGTATCTTTAAGAAGCTCCACCGGGGACTAAAATTAACCGGAATTTAAGACCTGCATGGGGGAAACCCAGGTGATTTGGGGGCCTTTCCAGGCCTGACGCCAGAGTGTGGGCGGGAGCCCTCTCCCCCTCCCCACCCACGCTGCTGGTCTGGCGGTTTCTGTGGGCTGAGCCCCGGAGCCTAGACCCAGGCTTAGCTCATCTGCAAAAGCCAGCCCCCTAGCAAGTGACTGGCCAACGAGTGGACGTGTGATCTCAGCTGAACCAATGAGAATCAGGCTCGGAGTTTGCACTTAAAGGCTGCGGAAGGAGAAGCCCTCCTTTCTGCTGAGTTGCCAGAAGGTGGGAAGTGAGGCTGGGGTGACCGGAAGCTGCTGGTGGGCAGCCATCCAGCGACCTCGGGACAAGTCTGCCCACCAGGGGGCAAACAATGAGCCGCCAGGGATGGAGAGGCCAAGCCTGATGCTGGGCCTGGGGACCCAGCGGCCTCCAGACCCCAATGCTGGCCTCAAGGGGAGGTGACCCATAGTGTGCAAGGGGGCCGGAAGGCTGCCGGAACCCCAAAACTGCTCCTCAGAGGAGGGGATTCCTGAGGGCGGGGCTCGAAGCACAATGAGGAGCTCTGAGACACCAGGTTCGCTCCGACAGAAGAAATCGTACGTGGGAAGCACAGAGGCGGAAGCTCTGCAGTGTCAAGTACAGGGAGTGATTAGAAAGGAGGCAGGGTCCCCCGAGAAGGCCCCCGGCCCCGCCCCGCGGGCACTTCTGGGCCTGTCCCTGAGTCTGTGTGTGTTGCGGTGCACATTCTCTGCCGCCACTCACCTTGCCAGGTGCACACATGGTCCCGTCCAGGGGGGGCCCTTTCTTGGTCTTGCAAAAGTAGGGGTTGTCAGGGTGGCTGCACCACAGCTGCTTGCAGGGGTCGAAGGTCCGGAACTAGAAGGGAGTACCAGCAGCTCGCCAGGCCGCTTCCAACTGCGGGACCCTCTTGGGGTGCCACCTGTCCCCAGGAACTGTCCCAACTCCAGCTGCCTCCCAGAAAGCCAGCCAGGTCCAGGGCAGGCTCCCCTCCCCTGCCCCGGGGCGGCTCCTGCACTCACCGCGGTGCACATCATGTAGCCCAGGCCGAAGTCGAAGCGGCACTGCTCGTTCATGGAGTAGTGCAGCCCCGGGAGCTGCGGCAGCGCCGGCCAGTCGTGGGCAAAAGGGTCGTCCCGCAGGCAGTCATAGGAGCTGTGAGGGACACGTGGGCTGTCCAGCCTGTGAGGCAGCTGGCGCCCCTACTGGAGCCGAGGGGGGCCTTGCCTGCACACCCAGCCCTCAGGCGTGCTGCCTCCGTATCCAGCTGCATCTCTTTTTCTTGGTGTAAGCTACCCAGAAGCCCAGATCTCGGGATCCCAGGCATCCATGAAAGGTGCGGCTGCCATGCCCACCTCCCCTTCAAGGCCGTGCCCCCAACAGTGGACTCGCAGCCACACACGCACACCCACCTGCGCTGCTCTCTCCCTCTCCCATCCCCTGGGCCTCAGGCTGAGACTGGAGGTCTGAGGGCTTGGGTTGGACCCAGGCACAGGGGGACATGCGCCCTCCTAGAGCTGAGCCGGGGCTGCGGGGTCGTCCTGGGGGAGCAGGGCAGTACTCACTGCAGGTAGCGGCTCAGCTCCTGCTGGCTGCAGCGGGACCAATGGAAGCGGTGGAAGGCTGCCTGCACCAGGGGCGCCATGATGCTGCCCAGCCGCACCTCGTCGCCGCAGCGGTTGCCCTGCCCGTCGTGCTCCATGCCCAGCCTGCACAGGGAGCCAAGGCGGCTTCACTGGACCCTCGCCTAGCCCCACTGACCTGTCAGCTCCACCCCACCCGAACGCTGGGAGGGCACCCCAACCTCCCTGAGCTGGCTTCCCCCGACCTTAGCTGTTCTGGTCAGCCTGGCGGTGCTGCTGTTCCACCAGCTAGATTCTTAAAGCCGGGGGCACTCTGGGGAGACGGTGTCCGCTCAGTATTCTGCCCCCGTGGTGGGGCACTGCCCCAGGTCTCCGGGTGCCCTCTGCACACACCCCCTATACAGACCCGGCGGCCCTGCGAGGTTTCCCAGAAAGGTTGTCCAGCACCGATTCAGGTGGAGCCTCAGTTACTCATCTATAAAATGGGGTAAGGAGCCCCCCACCCAGGGGCTTGAAGGGCATAACGCATGAAAGGCCCCCAGCACCCGCACAGCTCTCAGGCGCTTCCTCGGCAGAAAGTGGGCCAAGGGCCTGCCCTGTGCAGCGCTGGGAGGCCAGAAGGTCATATCCCAAGTGCTTTTCATACAGAGTATGTCCTTTAGGGCACAGAGGAGAAGCGGGGCCCCTCTGAGCCCCGACCTTCCCCAGACAACAAGGACAGTGAGGCCACTTACACGTGGCCGGTCTCATGGGCCACCACGAAGGCCGAGGAGAAGCCATCCTCGTGGTTTAGCGTGCAGCTGCGGACAGGGTGGCACATTCCGGTGACAGGAGCATAGCCTGGGAGGAGACAAAGGGCAGCTCCAGCTTCCAGGCCCAGAGCCCAGCCCGGGGCAGCTCCAGGCCCTGCCAAAGCCTGAATCAGGGGACCCTGGCCCGATGCCCCCCTACCATCCCTGGGGCAAACAAGTCGAGTCAACTGCCCCTGGCTGGCACAGCTCAGGAGACATCTGCCCTGGGCAGCAGGCCTCAGCTCTGCCCATCAGTGTCCACACTGTAGCCGAGGTCAGTTTCCCAAACCCAGGTCTCACCTGCCTGGACTCTCTGCCACCCCACAGCCTCCTGCCTGCCATTCTCTTCCACGCCACCTCCCACTGTCCACTCCACGGAGTGACCTTCTGGCCCCTGGGCAGCACACTGCTTCCACACCTTCTCCCTTGTCGCAGGCGCCCTGGCCCCTCCTCTGCCTGGCATCACAGCCTGGAGCCCACCCCCCAGGGAGGGTCTTCCCTGGGTCCCCTGGGGTTTCTCCAGGTCCTGTGAGACCCCAGCTGGACCCATTTCTATGTCGCACAGAAGGCTGCAGTGAGGGTTGGACCGGAAGCTGTCCAAGGGCAGAGCCGGGCACAGAGAGCCAACGTGCCACATTGCCCTGCTGAGTCAAGCAGAGCCGACTGGCCGAGGGCACTGAGAGGCCAGGCCAGCGGGAGATGGCAAGGCCCAAGGAGCTCTGAGCTGGCAAACTCTGTGCTCTGCCTGAGAAGATTCTGAGCCACATTCCTGCCGTGAGAGTTTCCCTCCTCAGCAAGGACCCCAGAACCTAGGAAGGTGCCCCTGGAGGCAGAGGCGGGGAGGGGGAGTGGGAAGGGGTGGTTCGGCAGGCCACAGCCCCCTACATAGATGCCCAACGACCCTCCTGTCACTCCCTCCATCAAGTGGCTTCTGAAGAGCCACTGGAGTCACAGGTAACAGTGAGGAGACAGCGGGTTTTGCCAGCCCAGTCACATGTGTGGCCTCAGGGAGTAGTTGGAAAACGGAGACTGACAGGGAGCGAGGGCAAGGCTGAGGAAGGAGCCCGAACGGCCCAAGCAGCGGGGTGAGAAAGCCTGAAGGTGGCGGCCTGAGGAACAGCTGCTCCCCTGGCTGGGCTGAGCCTGATCACAGCGTTTCTTCAGATGTTCCCAGGGCAGCCTTAGAGGACAGCATTCCCACAGTCGGGGACGGGGAGGGTGGTGGAGGGCATGACACCCAGACCCCACCTAAAGCTGAGGAAGACCAGAGAACGGGGCCTGCCACTTGTCCCTGGACAGGATAAAGAAGTGCGTACAGAACTGTGCGTGCCACAGAGCTGTGACACCTGGGTCCTGGAGGCCCGCCAGGCGAGGAGCCCTGACTCCGGGACCCTGCCTAGCCTCACCCCTCCCAGACCCCAGGGGGGGGGGTCCCAAAACAATCTGTTCAAAGAGAAAAGCAGAGAAGAAGTGTGACCCTGGGTGTGCTGGGTTTAGACCTGTCTGTAAAAGCACAGTAATCTAACCATCATCTTTTTCCCTTGGAATAAACAGGAAAATCTGAATCTTAAAGTATTTTTTGGTCTGCAGACTTTGAGATGACTGTCCTTGAATCAGTGTGCCAGAGTAAAGCTTGGAGACCTTCCTCGTCCTTTGTATATAAGGCTGGCATATGAATATGTGCCTCAGCGCGAAAACTTCTCATTCATCCCACGTAGCATTACATGGGCCTTCACCATTTGAAGATCTGAAAAAGCACCTTTAATTTTTTCTTTGTATCCTTCCCTCTTATTTTGTTTTGTTTTTCTCTCTTTCTGGAAATGTTATCAGATAGATATTATACTTCTGGTACTGAACCTCTATGTCTCCTAACTTTTCTCTCATATTTTAATCTTTTTGGATGCCCTGAACTTTTTATTTTAGCTTTTGAATTTTCTATTTTACTCATCACATCTTTAATTTCATAAAAACACTTTGTTGTTCTCTAATTCTTCCTAGCAATGTGCTCTGGGTTTATAGATGTATTTTCTCAAACATTCTGGGACTATTACTTTATAAAAAGTTCCTTTCCATTCCCTAAATTATCTCTGTTTCCTTTGGAGTCAGTTTTCCCATTTTGTTTTGCATCTTTTTCATTCTATAAGTGTTTTTTGTAGTGTCTGGTAATCCTTGGCTGTCCTTTCACAGTTTTAACTGAAGGACGAGGTCACTTACTACAAAGGTTGCATTGGTTCCTTTCCTAGGAACAGTTCTGCCCCCGTTAGAGCTCTCGCCCAGAAAACACGGCTACAGAGGGCTCTATGTGTCAGCGGCTGCACCGCTGGGAAGGGGGCTTAAAGGGGCGCTGGTAGCCCCTCAGCATGAGGAGGCACCAACAGCAGCAAGGAGCCTCCCTCCGTGCTCAGGAGGATCCCAGTCACCTTCTCTGTTGCCACTTTCGCCCCCTTGTGGTGCCGATCAGCATGGCAAAGGGGGCAACCGCAGTGCCACAGAGATGTCAACGTAAACCGATCTTAGCTCTGACCAGGGTCACTTGAGAATCCTCCTTAGTTATACAGAAATAGGCGAGCGGTCAGCAGAGAGAAGCTGAAGGTTAAGAGAGTGGAGTCAGACACAGAGCAGTGCATATAAAAATTCATGGAAGAAAGTGGTGGAAGGAATGGGCATATATATCATATAAATATACTTATCTTTATAAAAAGGATCACTGGAATGATCAACCAAAAACTAATAAAAATGACAGCCTGTAGAGGATGGGGTGGGTGGAATGGTTCCACTCCTAGGAATACATATTTTCGTATAGTTTTTTAAAGCTCTTTCTTTTGAAGGATAATATACGTCCATAAAAACGTACAAGTCCTAGGATACAAGTGAATTACCCCAAGGTGATTATACCTTGGGGTATATGTAGCCACCTCTCCGGCCAAGAAATAAACCATATCAGGGCTGCAGAAGCCCCTTCTTGCTGCTTCTTGCCGCGACTGCCTCCGCTCACCCTCCTGACTTTTAATGCCACGGATTAGTTTTGCCCACATTCAAAGTTGAAATAAATGGCAATCCGAAGTATATATTCTTCTCTATCTGGCTTCCTTCACCCAGCACTCGATGCGTGAGACTCACCCGTGGGGTGGTGTATAGTTCTACACCTTGTCACTGCTGTATGAACGTATCACAGTTTCTTCATCCACTCTCCTGCTGATGGGTTGAAGTCACTGCCTGCTCAGGAGTTATTGCACACAGTGCTGCCACGAACGCTGCTGCACAGTCTTGGTGCACAGGTGCCTGCGTGTGGCGGGGGCCTGTCTAGGAGTGTGGCTGCTGGGTAGGTGTATGTTCGGCTTTAATAGATACTGCCAAACAGCTTCCCACAGGATTTGTACCAGTTTATAGTCCTGCCAGCGGAGTAGGAGAATAACATAGCCCCATCTGCACCAACATGTGGCATTTCCAGTCTTTTAAATTTTACTTGTTCTATTAAGTGTATCCTGGTATCTCCTTGTGGGTTTCACTGCATTTCCCTAATGTCTACTGAGGTTGAGCACCTGTTCGTACAGGTATTGGTCATTCATGTTCTGTTAAGAGCCTACAAAATCTCTTGCCCATCAATCTCCTGGGTTGTTTGCTTATTACTATTATTGATTTGTCAGAGTTCATATATTTTAGATATACGCTCCTTATGAGATATATGTATTATGAATATTTTTCCCCAATGGATTAATGGGTGCCTTTAATGAACAAAAGATTTTGTGTTAATGTAGTACTATTTATCTTTTCCATTGTGGTTAGGGCTTTTTATCTCTTTTTTTAAAGACATCTTCTCCTGCTCCAAGAATATGGAGATATTCTCCTATATTATCTTTCATAAGTTTTATTATTTCTCCTTTCATATGTAGATCTAAAATCCACTAAGTTAAGATCCAAAACACCCACAAATACGATGCGTGTATAGAGTAAAGTAGGAGTGTTAGGCTTCATTTTTCCCCTCAATTTGGATACTTAATGGACCCAACACCATTTGTTAAAAAAACATCTTTCCCCTCCACTCTGCAATAAATCAAGTGTTCGTGCAGAGGTTCAATTCTGGACTCTGTATTCTGTTCTAACAATACATTTGTCAATCCTTGCATCAAAATTATACTCTTTGACTATCATATTTTTATAAGTATTGAATATTTTGATCATCTTCTTCAACTGTTCTTGGCTATTCTTGGTCCATGCATTTCCATATAAAC
Source organism: Diceros bicornis minor (assembly GCF_020826845.1). NCBI lineage: Eukaryota > Metazoa > Chordata > Mammalia > Perissodactyla > Rhinocerotidae > Diceros > Diceros bicornis. The sequence continues at coordinate 92,186,616 of NC_080740.1, forward strand.
GCTAGAATCAACTCCTCAGCACCCTCAGACGCCTCTGCTGGAACTGTGCTTGCCCTGGAGCGCACTGGGGAGCCCTCGGAAGCGCTCGCATGGACTCTAGATCCTTTTGGAGAACACTGCTATCTGTACAGGAGTGAGTCTCCCCTCCATAGGCATAGCATAGCCCTTCATTGATTTAGTCTTTTATAATTTCTGCAAACGTTGTCTTACAGTTTTCTAGTCTAGGTCTTGGATATACTTTGTTAGACTTATTCTTAAGCATTTGCTGTTTTTTATTCTATCGTAAGTGGTACCAGTTTTTAAACTTGTTGTTAGAATATAGAAATTCAATTGATTTTGGTATATTGACATTATATCCAGCAAATTACCTAATAATTCTAATGATTTACTTGTAGATTCTTTTGGATTTTCTATGTATATAAGCATATCATCTTCAAATGGGAGTTTGATTTTTTTCCTTTCTGATCCTTATATGGTTATTTTCTCCTTGTCTTATTTCACTGGCTGGGACCCTCACAGCAATGTTGAAGAGCAATGGCATGAGCGGGCATTCTTGACCCATTCTCAGTCTAGGGGAAATGCTTCCAACATTTCACCATTATATATGATGTTTGTTATAGTCTTTTTTGAGGGGTAAATATCCATTACCAGATTAAGTAATTTCTTCTTAGTTCAATGAGACATTTGATCATAAATCCATCTTGATTTTTGTCAGATATTTTTTCTGGATCAATTGCGATGATCATATAAATTTTTCTCCTTTATTCTGTTAACGTGGTGAATTACAATGATTGATTTTCAAATGTTAAACCAACCTTGCGTTCCTAGAATAAATTGAAATTCGTTGTGACATAGTACCTTGTTTATATAGCAGCAGATTTGATTTGCTAGTATTTTGTTTGGGATTTTGTATCTATATTCATGAGATTGAATTTTGTTCTTGTAATGTCCTTCTCAGATTTTGGATTCAATGTTAGCAGGCCTCATAAAATTTAGTTGGAAAAATGTTCCTTCTTTTTTCATTCTGCAGGAGTTTGTGTATGATTGGTATTATTCTTCCTTAAAAATTAGGAAGAATTCTTGGGTAAAGCTATCAAGTCCAGGAGTTTACTTTGAAGGAAGGCTTTTAATTACAAATTCAATATCTTTAACTGATATGAGCCTATTCAGATTTTCTATTTTTTCTCGGATTTTTTTTGTCAAGGAATCTGTACCTTTCATCTAAATCGACAAATTTATTAACACAAAGCTGTTCAAAATACCTTCTCATTATCTTATTATCTTTTTAAAGTAGGCTTTGTAATGATGTCCCTTTTATGTTCCTGATTTTAGTAAATTTGCCTTTTCTTTCCTTCTTTTTTAAAATTAGTATGGCTAGAGGCTTTTCCATTTTAATCTATGTTTTTCAAAGAAGCAAATTTTGGTATTTTTGTTGAGTTTAGTTTGCTGTTTTTTTTCAAATTTCTTGAGTTAGGTGTTTATATGATTGACTTTTCAGCTTTTTTTCCCTAATAAATACACTTAAGGCTATAAATATCAATCTAATCATAATGTTAGCCACATCCACAACTTTTGATATGTCATATTGTCATTATCGTTCAGTTTAAAAATATATTCTAATTTCTACTGTTATTTCTTCTTTGAACTGCAAATTACTTATGTGTATATTGTTTAATTTCCAAACATTCATAATTTTTCAAGTTTTCCTTCTTTTCCAGTGTGATCAGGGAACATATTCTGTGTGATTTCGATCTTTTACGTCTTGTTGAGATTTCCCTACGGCCCAGCATAGTCTGCTTTGGTCTGTTTTCATGCTGTACGCGTAAAGAGTGTGTATCCTCCAGCTGTTTGGTGTAGTATTGTATATACATCAACTAGGTGGAGTTGCTTAATTGAAGTCTTCTGTATCTTTACTGATTTCTTATCTGTTCTCTCAGTTACTAAGAAGAGGGTGTTAAAATCCCCAACTATGATTACAGACTTGTCAATTTCTTCTTTCAGATCTGTCAGTTTTATATAGTTTGAATTTTTAAGTAAAATATCTAAACTTTTAAAGGTTGAAAACTTGTTCAAATTTGTTTTTTAAAAACTGAGGGAATGGGGCCAGCCTGGTGGCGTAGCGGTTAAGTTCGGGCACTCTGCTTCAGCGGCCCGGAGTTTGTGGGTTCGGATCCCGGGCGCGCACCGATGCACTGCTTGTCAAGCCATGCTGTGGCGGCGTCCCATATAAAGCAGAGGAAGATGGGCACAGATGTTAGCCCAGGGCCAGTCTTCCTCAGCAAAAAGAGGAGGATTGGCAACGGATGTTAGCTCCTCACACATACAAAAAAAAAGCTGAGGGAAGCCAACAGCTCTAAAACCAGCCTTATCCCATTGGTCTCTGAGCTGCCAGCTCTGACTCTGCCCATTTCACCCCTCTAATCTTCACTGTCCCCCTGGGAGATACAGTTCCCTGGGGGACATGGCACAGGCCCTGATGGTTTTGGAGAGCCAGGAGGTCACTAGCACTTGGTGGCCACAGCCCCTCCCTGCCCTGACACCTTTCCCGGCCTGGGCCCTCGCAGGGCCAGGGGCTCATGCCCAGCTCCCTCCTCTCTGTGCTCTGCAGGGGCGAGGCTCACCTTGCATGCCCGAAGGTCCAAAGTCCTGCCGGGTGAGGAAGATGGCGTGATCGTGGTATTCATCGTGGCCTGTGTCTGGCTTCTGCTGGAGGTAGGCCCAGCGGCAGACGTTCTCCAGGCTCTGAGAGGGGTTCCCAATCTCAATGAGGCTCATGGACTGCGGGGGTGGGAGAGACAGGAGACAGGGGTGAGTGTCTCTGGACCAGACCAGAGCCCAGCAGGCAACAGCGTACCCAGACCCCATCTACTGGGGACCTGGTCCAGGTGGCACTAAGCCCAGTCCCTCTTAGGACCAGCCTCCCACTTGGCTCCTTCCCCAGTCACACAGACCTGCATGAGTTTCCACACAAAGTCACGGCACAGTTTTCAGGTGAGATGTGGAAGCAAATCTCTGAGGCCACCTAAGGCCTCAAACAGTCCATTCACTCCACCCCATTTCCAGGGATCCCTGCATTCTATTAGGCTCCTACTCTGTGCAGGCCCTGGACAGGAGGCAAATGCAATGTGGACCTCACCCTGAGGAGCTCACAGTCCTGGCAGGGTCCAGGGAGCAGAGACGGAACTCCCCACAGGGTGTGCAAGCCCAGAGAAGGGGGAGATAACCCTGCTTTCCCCTGTTTGTGAAGGTATTTACAGAAAACAACACAATGGGGGAAAAGCTGCAGCAGATAGAGCAAGGGAGCCCCACGAAGAGCAGGAACAGAGAGACAATTCCCTCAGGAGCCACGGCTGAGGCCTTGGGAGCAATCATGTACCGCTTGTATCGAGATGCAAATCTGACAGCCACGCTGGCCACACTCTGCACCACGGCGTTGCCATTCACTCTCTCGCTCAGTCCTCACGACCACCCTGAGAGGGGGAAACTGAGGCTGGGAGAAGTCAAGTCACTTGCCCCACATCACACAGCTAGGAAGCAGAGTTGAGATCTGACCCCAGGAAGTCTGAAACCGAAGTCTGTATTCAACCTCCTGCCTGATGAACTGCCTCCCCAAGTAAAACATACACCAGAGTGTCTCACAGCGAGGCTCCCACAACAGGCACGCTGCCCTTTTCTCTCACACCATTCCTTTCTGCTCTCACCACAAACTCCCGCCACCAAAGTGGTCCCCTGCAGGCGAAGAGTCCTGGGCATGCCCCTTTCCTCTTGAAGGACATATCTGCTCATAAAGTAGAGACATGCATTCCTTGGCATGCATGTGTGCAGACGTTCTGTTTCTTCTCTTGCATAAATATATTCATCAAGCAGAGGCACATATTTCTCCTTGTGTGTATAAGTAGCAGAGAGTAGATATAAGGTATTGTTAGTAAGCCGGGGTGTTCCAGAAGAAGGAAGATCAATTCAAAGCCGGGGAGGACTGGTCATTGCCAGGGATCTCGTGTGTTACCCGAGTCAATGACTTTCAGGATGGCAGACCAATTCCCAAGCCCCAAGCACAGAGCTCACTGCTCCTGGGAGATGAGATTACTCGTTATAACAAGATGTAGTTGTAAATCATAGACTGGCGGGAGAGTGCTGGTGACCAGGACTGTTGGACATCGGCACAGAGATGGACAGCCCAAAGGAAGCTGGGGGAGGGGAAGGGAAGTGCACTTCCTGCCCCCTCATGATTAGGGGGAGCGTGTGACCAGCTCTGGCCAACGAGCTGTGAGCAAAAGTGACATATGTCTCTTCCTGGTCAAAGCATTTAATTACCCCCATGAGACCCTCCAGAGATTTCTTCTCGCTGGCATGTGAACCAACAATGTCGAGATGGTGGCTGCTTTGTCACTCAGGCCCTGAGTGACAATGAGATCAGAGTCCTCTGCCAACTCACACTGAACATGTAGCGTGAGCAGGAAATAAATCTTTGCTATTGTAAGCCTCTGGGACGTGGAGCTGGTTTGCTTCTGCAGCACGTCCTCACCCAGCCTGGCTGATACGGGAGGGGCTGAGGAAAGGAACAGCATCTGTATCATATTCACGCCAGCCCCGCACAGGTCAGCCCAAGTTCCTGCCAGGCTGTGGCTGCCTCCAGAAAAGCTTGAGAGGTCACAGCTCTGAAGGAGGAATCAAGTGACAGGATGTCCTTTCCTGGGATGAGCTTTAGGTGGGATGAGAAGGAAGAGACCCTCATGGTGGATCTGATTTGGTGCTAGGGTTTGGGGCCTTGTGGTTGTGTCCCACTGAGCTTAAGACTGCCAGCCCAAGGCCAAATCAGAGGGTGATCACAAAGGCCACTAATGACCACTTCACCTAGGATGGCCCCAGAGGCCCCCTCGAGCTCAACTCCCTCTGTCCCACAAAGCCTGATGCAGCTCAGCAACCTTGCTAGGCCGCATCCAACGAAAGAGGCCCCTCCAGGGCCGTGTCTCCCAGCCTGAATGTCAGGAGATTACAGTCGTCCCCCCTTATCCAAGGGGGATAGGTCCCAAGACCCCGAGGGGATGCCTGAAACCTCAGATGGTACTGAACCCCATGTATGCTGTATTTTCCCTATACACACATACCTATGATAAAGTTTAATTTATGAATTAGGCACAGTAAGAGATTAACAACAACTGATAATAAGATAGAACAATTGTAACAATACACTATGATAAAGTTACCGTAGGTCTTAGCAACGTCAGCATATGATTTTTTATTCTTTCCTCATTAAGTCAAGAATTTTCACCTTTTCACTTAAAGGAAGCACTTTACGGCTTCTCTTTGGCATATCCGGATTGCCGGCATCACTGCTCTTGTGCTTTGGCAAGGCTCATTGTTAAGTAAAATAAGGGTGACTTGAACACAAGCACTGTGATACCGCGACAGTCCATCTGATAACCCGATGGCTACTAAGTGACTGACAGGTGGGTGGCGTCTACAGCGAGGACCCGCTGGACAAAGGGGTGATTCACGTCTTGGGAGGGACAGAGCGGACGGCCGTGAGATTTCATCAGGCTACTCAGAACAACATGCAATTTAAAAATTATGAACTGTTTATTTCTGTAATTTTCCATTTAATATTTTTGGGCCACGGTTTACCGTGGGTAACTGAAGCCACGGAAAGCAAAATCATGGAGAAGGGGAGACTACTGTATTCCCCATGCTGGCCCCACCTGCCCTCAGGGACCAACAGTTCTAGTCTGGACCCCTCCAGGGCCCTGTGGCTGTAGTTACTTTTCCCTGCACTCTTCTGACAACAGCAGCCCAGACCCCTTTGGTAAAATAACCCCTCTGTTAATCTGGGTCTGACCCCAGGCTCAGGGATGGGAGGGCTCAGGCCTGGCCAGTCCCAGCTCTGCACCTTCCTGGCACCAAGATGGTTCTCAGTGAATGCCAACGAAAGTCGGCCAAGGAGTTAGAAAGATGTGAGACTGTGAGCCTGGAGCTGCTGGTGCCCCCTGCCACTATCCGGGCAGACCCCAGCTGAGGAGGAAGCCCACACAGAACAGAGCAGGGCCCCGGGCTGGAGAGAGGTTCATTCCTGCTGTCCTCACATGACCACCTGGCTCACCCAAGCCTGAGGCCAGCCCACCACGGATCTGCTTGCTATCCATTGCTATGTTACAAGTTATTCCAAACCTTTACAGTCAAAAAAACCAAACATTTATTATTTTGTGGTTTCTGTGGATCAGGAATCTGCAAGCAACTTTGCTGAGTACCTCTGGCTCAAGGTCTTGCATGAGATTGTCAAGCTGAAGACAGGGTCTGTGGTCTCCTCTGAAGGCTGCCATGGGGGAGGACGAGCACCCACACTCACTCACGTGGCTACTAGTGGGATTCAGTTCCTCATGGGCTACTGGGCTGAGGGTTCCTTGCCACACCACGTGGGCCTCTCCACACACGGCAGCTTGCTTCCTCCAGAACGAGTGACCCGAGGGACGGCAAGAGAACACACATCCAAGACAGAAGCTAGTCTATTTACAACCGAATCGGGGGGTGGGGAGAGGACTATGCCAGGGTGTGATACAGGAGGCAGGGTCTCCTGGGGGCCAGCTTAGAGGCTGCCTGCCACAGATGTGTGTCTCGTTTATATGTGTCAGGAAATTCCTCCTTGTGAAAGTTGATTTCAGTTGTGTTAGTGTTGCTTGCAGCTGCGAGTCCTGAGCAAGTTACTTCCTCCTTGAGGGGACCATGGGAGCTCCAGTCAAGCGACTGGCTGGTCTCCAGGGTCCCCCTGGTGCGTCTCACACCAGTGGGAGAAGAGTTCCGGCCACATCTCTGAGGAGGAGTCAAGAGTCCAGCCAGAAAGAGACACTCGTTTCAGGGCCAGAGAGCAGGAGTAAGGCCATGCGGTGGGGGGCAGAACCAAAGGCAGGGGCCGGGCTGACACAGGCAGGCTGGGGACCGCAGAGAGGCCCGAGTGCTCAGGGGGTGGGCTTCTGGGAAATGATGGGGGGCGCTGCACACCCAAATGCCTACAAGGGCAAGGCAGGTGATATAAATCAGTGAGGCCGGTTGGTTGTAAGAAAAATAAGTCTCTCCTTGATTTTTCCAGTGTAGAAGGGGTAAAGATCCAGGGCAATATTTCCCTATTATGATAACGAAAGTGGGGGTCGATAAGGAATGGCGAGGACTGTAGCAAACCAAGGAGCCTATGCACAGCTGAAGGGGCGGTGACAGCACCAGCCCACTGCTGGCATGCAAAAACAGAGGCTGGAATTGCCAGATTGGACTTCTCAGGCCAATCTTTAAATCTGGATTTTACAAAGAAGCCTACCTCACAGTAAATGTTGACTCAAATAAGTTATGTGGACAAAACAAAACACATCCCCCAGATGGCCAGGTGGAGAGCCCTGGAATAAGGGTCCGCAGGCAGACGGCCCTCCCGTCCTTCCAGGTGGACTCACACTGCCAGCGCCTCCTGCCCCAGAGGCTGGGCTCCTACGTTCCAAGCCCCCTCCCCCAGCCAAAGTGACTTCGCTGTGGCAGCAGGATAATTTATTGAAATATTAATTTGTGCTTTGTTCTTGCTTTGTCTTTCCTTCACTCATGCCAAGAAGGCAGCCTGCCACCTGCGTTCCCCAGCCCCCGGGGGTTTGTGCTGCAGCATCCAGAGCACAAGTTATCTGAGATCCCCTCCCGGCTTTGGGGTTCTGAGGAGACTACCCCAGAGGAGCAGCAGAGAGGACTCGGAGGGGCTTCCCCCTGGAACGAGGTCGCCCTGGGGAGACAGACCTGGGCCCCGGAGCCTGCTGCCTGGACAGGGGACACCCATCGGCCTTTGGGCACCCAAGACGTGGGAGTTCCTATTTCTCTGCCTACGTCCCACCTTTCTCAAGGTTCTGGCCCATCTCAGATGGGCTCAAAAGAAGCAAGGGCAGAGTCCTTGTCCTTGCTGGCTCTGGAACACTCAGGAGGGTGTGGGGTGCCCAGGGGCCAGTCTGCGACCTGATATCGCCCTTGTGCCCTGTGGCAGGCGCAGAGCCCACGTGCATTTTAGAAAGAGGAGGGAGGGGGGACGGGATGGGGACAGTGTGGCCACTGAGCTGGATGGAGGTGTGGCTGTGCGATGTCAGCAGAGCTGGGACCAAGGAGTGGAAAGAGACGAGGAAGAGAGGTGTCATGGCTGGCGGGTGAGGGAGGAGGGACCTATGGAGGAGCCACGGGGAGAGGACCACCAACTCCCAGGGAAAGCGTGGGGCTCACAGTGCCCTAGGCCACAGTCCAGGGCTCATCTCCGGGGCCCAGCTTGCTTGGTGAGAGCTCGGCATTTTTGCTTGGAGGAACTCTCCCACTTCTCAGGTGCAGCCTGTGGGTGACCAGTCCAGGTGCTCTGTCTGCCCCGAGCAGGGCCAGCCTGGGGCCAAGTCAGGCCAGTGGAGCAGAAGTTCAAAAGGACTGAAAACTGCCTGAAGCAGCTTGCCTGGCACAGCCCTGGAAACACCCATCTGCGAGCTCCTGCCCCCTGCACCCCAGGCCCAACCTTCCTTCGACCTCCTCCTCCCAGTTCCTGAGAGCCCTCGGCCTTCCCGGGCGTTCCACGCAGCCTGAAGGGCTCCTCCCAGACAGAGAGGCCCATGGAGACGCCCCGGAGCGAGTCTGGGCCGGCCCACGTGGGTCACTCAGGCTCTAACGGGACCTCTGCCCCGCCCTCCTCCCACTCCTCTGCCACCCAGCCCACATCCACGCAGCCCTCAGACGCCGCACCCCAAACCCGCACCCCTGCCCTTGCCACGTATCACAGCAGGGAGCTAGGCTCTCCTCCGACAGGAGAGGAGACTCATCTATTTCTCCCCAAGACGTGACCAAAGGGAGAGGCTAGAGAGCTGCCCGCTTCAATTAGGAAAGCTGCTCACGCCCGGCTCACCGCGGCGGTCTGCGTTCTTCCCGCCGCGAAGGTGTCTGCCCTGCTGCCTCCTGGTCTCTGCTCTGGCTTCTGTAGGGATGCCTTTTTGTCAGACTCCACCTGTCCCCGCCTGTGCTGGGGTGGGGAGCACGCCTGCGCCGTGGGGCCATGGGGTTCCAGGGAGCGCAAGTGGGGTTTGGCAGGAGGTGGCCACAGAACCAGCCTTGACCTCAGCGGCCAGTCCTCCCCCAGAGGGCGCCAGGGCGCCAGCTGTCCAGAGTGAACAGCGGGGCAGTGCGGAGCATTCCTGCACCCTGAGGCTGGGTAGCCGCCGTGGGGTCCCCGCATCGGGAGGGACTCACTATGAGCCGTCACTGGGCTCGAGGTGTACACGGATCATTTAATTTAAGCTGTACAACTGCTCTAAGATACAGGTACTGTTATTATCCTATTTTCCGAATGAAGAACCGCATCTCAGACACATGAAGTAACTCGCCCCAAACCCCACCGCTAGAAAGAGGTGGAGGTGGGCCTGGAAGCCAGGCAGCGCCCCGAGGCGTCCTCTTCGCGGCCGTCTCCCTCTATGGGAGGGATCGGAAAGGAAGGGCGGGGCCCCAAGGCGGCCACCAGGTGGCGCTGCTGCCGCAAGAACGGCAGCGCCGGGCTGGGCCAGGCGGGCGGGGCGCCCCATCCCGGGGCTGCAGCTCTGAGCCCGGAGGGCACCCGGGCAAAGGGGACTGAGCAGGCCGGAGACAGCTTCTGGGGTCCCACCCTAAATAAGTCAACTAAGACCTGCGCAAAAAGTTCTGTTCCAGTCATTGCTTTCTGACATTTCCATTGTTTGCTCTTAAATGAGCTGCATTATTTATGCTCTTCCCTCCTTCAGTTAGGGAGACAGGAGGGAAACAGGTGGCAGCCTGGAGGCCTGTCTCCCCAGAACCACAGCCGGCCACGGTCATGGGCAGCTCTGGGAGCATAGCTGCATGTCAGGGACCCACAGACTCCAAGCTCACCACGGCACGGGCAGGTGACAGGTGGGGCTCACCCGGGCAGTGGGGTTGGAGGCCTGCTCATCTCTCATCTGCCCCATGTTTTTGAACAAGTTACCTCACTGTCCTGAGCTCCCCATCTGCAAAATGGGCACAACTGCAGCACGGAGCTGGACGCACAGGGGCTTCCATCCCTGACAGTCAGTGCCCACAAACGTTCCTGTCCTTGCCGCTGTCATGGCGAGATGGCCCTGGGGGAGCCGGCCCACCTGCAGCTACGGCCACTCCAGTCCCAGGGAATCTGGCGTCAGCCCACAAAGCCTTCTCAACTGTCCCCACTGTCCCCAGAGGGGCTCCTGCTTCAGACTGCCCTCCCAAACATGCAGGAGAGCGGACAGCTTTCCCGGAGTGCAGGCCTGTGCCAGGGCAGGACGCAGGGCAGAGCACACTCCTCACCCTGCGCACCGCTGACATTTGGGGCCGGGTGTTCTCTGTTGTGGGGCTGTTTTGTGCACTGCAGGATGTTAAGCAGCATGCCGGCCTCTACCTGCTAGATGCCAGGACCATACCCCGGGAGCAGGGTGGCAAAATCACCATCCGTGGGGGACCACTGGCATGGGGGAGCGCCAGAGGGGAGCAAGGGGCAAGGCGCTTGGAGCTCACGCACCCCAGCCTTCAGAGTAAGTGTCCAGCCCCTCCTTCTCAGAGCAAAGCAGCTGACCACTGGGTGACCTCAGCAGGCCACTCACCTCTCGGAGCCAGCGTCCTCACTGTCAGGTGGGTGTGACAAGGAAACTGCTGCTGTGCTGACATGGAGCTGCTGTGCGGGTGAAGTCATGTAAGGGGCTTCAGACAGGGTCTGCCCCTAGGGGGCCCAGCAGGCAGTAACTCGCAGGAACACCCTCGTTACTGTCGTCATTGCTAGTGTGTGCTCATCTTCCTGGTGACACTGGGGCTCAGTGATGGTAAATGACTTGCTAAAGGTCCTACAAGGGTCAACAGGGCCAGAATTAACACTGTGTCCCTCTGGCTGGGTGCAGCATGGGCTCCCTCGAAGCTGGAGGTCTTCTCTCCGCAGCTCCGATGTGTGAGGCGGTGCATGGAGCTCAGATCTCATTACGATGGGCATCTCAGAGTTGTAACCCCAGTGAGGCCAGAAGGCGAGCTCCTTATTTCTCTGCCCGGGACTGCCATATCACTAAGGCATGTTCCAGACACCCTCCTAGAGGCTGGAAAGCTGCTCCAAGAGAAAGCCAAGCTGCCAGCACAGGAGTCTCAGCACAGATCTTCCCAGGCTCAGCCACGGCAGGCCTGCAGGGAGTGAGTGAGCAGGCCTCCCAGGCAGGACCTGGCCCCAGTGCTGTCCCACCCCAGGGGCAGCCCCGGGGTCCCCCTGGAGTCTGGGTCCCAACCCCCAACCCGATGGGGCCAGGCATGGTGACCAGCCCCTAGTCATCCTGGCTCCTCCTGAGCCAGCACTGTCCCTGGGGTGCTCCGAACCCCCTGTGCTGCCCCTCACACCGATAGAGAAGCTGAGGTCTAGAGCTGGTGGGTGGCGGCCCAGGACGGAGTAAGAGGCAGTGGCACTGGGCTCGTGGACAGGGAGCCCTTGCCCCCAGCACTCTCTTCTCTGCCTTCAGTAAGAGACTCACATCAGAATTTCTCAGACCTTTCCCCTCCAACGCTGAAAAACTCCTGTGAGCATTCCACACTTTGTCTTGACCTGGCCTTTCATGACAAGATACCTTATGTTCTTCTCTGACTGTCCCCAAGTCTCTGATTTCCATTTGCTTTGATTTTCATCATCCTAGGAAATATTTAAAATGAGAACAGTTCAGTAGCTTTGGTGTCTTCTCAAAAAATCAATCGAGAAGCCAGTTGCTATGCAACCCTCAAGTGTTGCCGATGTTCTGCTCCCTGGCTGATGGCATATTGTATAAAATAAGATAATCTCTTTTCTTCTGCTGTTTTTTTTTTTTTTTTTAAGGAAATGGAGAAAAATGTTGTTTTAGGAAAAACTTGAGATAACTCAGAGGCTTCTCATAAGCTGGAAGACAAACAAACATGTCACTTGCACAAGTGCCACCGGTTTTATCCCCTGGAGCCTGGGGGGGCCTGGGGACAGGCTTGGGGAGAGGGCAGGGGCTGGTCTACTTCCGTCACAATTTGGAATGAATAACAGGATCTGGGTACCTGAGCCACTTTCTGCCCAGAGTCTGGGCCTTGGCCTTACAGCCTCCCCCAGTCCACCTGAACCTCGGGGGGCACAACTCAGGCCCCTCTCCTCGCTGGGGTCCTGGCTGCAGCCCTTGGTTGTACCTTAGTCCTTCCAGGGCCAGGGCCCCTTCTCCTCGGCAGGAACGTGGCTCCTTGAAGAGACAGTTCGGAATTTATCCTCTCTGTAGCCAAACTCAATCCCCGTCCTCGGCCCTCGGATCCCGGCTGGGCAGTCACCTGCCTGCCACTCCATCCAGGGCACCCCCCTTGTTCTAATTCCTTCATGGTGCTTGCCACTCTGAAATGATCTTGTCACATGTCACTTCACAGGGAGCGTGTGCTCCACTCGGAGAGCAGGCAGGTCTCAGGATGGATCGGGGTGTGGCCTGGAGCGGCGGCTCAGGACGCATCTCCTCCCGCTTTCCACAAGGTCCCCAGAAACCCGAAAACAGGGCCTCACCTCGGGGCTGTGCAGAGTGGAGTCTGTGACGGCGGACACAGACAGTCACCATCCGCAAGGAGGTAAGCACAGGAATGAGACCCTTTCTAACGATGTGATGCAGTGATTTTATGTCTGTGGAATTTAATGACAAAAAGTCGGGACTGGCATTTCGTATGTCTTGGTTTTTGTCACATTTCCCATTTCTAATAACTCCCTTTCAATGCATCTCACAGAAGTATTGGCCAGTGACGGCCCTCGGCATGCAGGCGCTCCGTGTGTCCGGCCCAGTACCCTCGACCCTCACAGCCACTCCCCACAACTGTCACTTTCCCGTGTTGCCTGGCCGCTCCAGACCGCTGGGACGGCCCCTGCTTTCCCACAGACGGTGCTCCCGAGCCCTCAGCCCAGGACTGCACTCGCTTCAGTCAACCAGAGCCCACGCCAGGCACACCTGCTGCCCCGGGCTCCTAATCTCTGTGCTGAGGCACAGGTGCTCAGTTCCTGGAGACACCAGACCAGCAGGTGGGGCCCCAGTCCCTCCACGTCAGGACATCTGTCCAGCACCTGCCCTCCTGGGTGCTGTCGGCCAGTCGCGTCTTCCTAACTCTGCTGTTCCCCAGCCCGCACTTGGGCAGCATGTCTTCCTTGGGGAAACCGAGACTCACACCTGGACTTCACTTCTCCCTCACAACCCAGCAACTTGGCGAAGGAGGACCGGGCATCCAGCGGGCCCTGGAATCCCCAGGGACACAGAGGCCTCAGTCGGCGCCAGCCTCCCCCAGGAACCCCTACCACAGCCCCACTGGGCCCGACCTGGGCCCACGGGCTTCCAGGGGGCTGGCGGGGCGGGGCAGGGGAAGGTGGGCAGAGCGGGGTGTGAGCTTTGGTACAGGAGACGGGTCGTCCTGGCTGGGTGCCCAGGGCCAGCAGGGGGCGGCCTGCATGTTGTCCCTCCCGCTCAGGCCAAGGGGATTGGGGATGGGAATGGGGGCGCAGTCCCCCACATCCTGCTGTGTCCTCTATCCTGACTCCTCCAAGGCAGAGGTCTGAGGCCAGTCTCAGAGCCCTGGGCTGGGGGAGTGGTGGGTGCTTCTGGATTTAGCTCTGACAGCGTGCCTCTGGCCCCCAGCTCTGCTTCCAAGCTCCGCACCCTCAGGGGGTCCCACTGCCCGTCCCAGCAGGAAGTCAAGGAGGTGAGGGGGCGTTGGTCTCCCTGTGCCCTCTCAGTTCTCACTGTACTGTTCCTGGTCTCACTAAAGAGACCAGTGGTCCCCCTGCCCCACTGCCCAGGGTGGGCTCTGGCTGCCTGCCTGGCTGGCCGTGGGCTCCAGGCAGCCCCACGGCCTACACTCTTCCCCATACTGTCCCCAGGACAAACAGGCGGCAGCCTGACAATGGGGTCCACGCCCACTCCCCTTACTCCCCAGTCTGCTCATGGGGGACGCAGGGGTACCGACATGGCCCAGGGAAAGCAGAACCCCTTTCCACGAGGCAGCACATGAGAGGCAGGGGCCAGATGGGCCAGGAGAGAGGGTGCCTGTACACCTGGTGATGCAGCCTCACCCGCAGGTATGGCCATGTACCTGTGGTGGCCTGCGTCCTCGCTCTGGCCAAGATGGCTCGTCCAGAAGTCCCCTAGGCACTCAGGTGGTGGAGTTCCTGGGCCTGGCCACAGGAAAGGTGAGACAGTGCCTGCACAACAGAAGAACACAGACCCTTCCCCAGCTGCCCCCAAACACCAACAGAAATGGGTGTCAAACGAGAGCGTGAAGTCCCTTCTGTATCCTCCTTCAAATCAGGAATAAAATGTTGGCCATGACAGAGCCCTGCGGCATGCTGTGCAGACCCTTCTCCATGGCGCTGGCATTCAGTTAAACAGGATTACTTGGACTTTACCATGTTTAAATGATTTTTTTAAATGTAAACTATTTTTTCATAATTAAAAATGTACCATTTTGGTTATAAAAGAAACATGCTTATCATGATGAATTAAGAAAATTCAGTACAGAAAAAAAGAAAATAAAAATCCATGGCCCACTGCCCAGATATAAGTACATTCACATTCGATGTATTCCTTCCAGTCCCTTCTGTGTATATATATGTACACAAAATTGAGATCTTACTGTAAATTTATATCCTTTTTTCAAAAAGCAAACAAATAAACTTAACTTTATGCTGTAACCATTTCCCAATGCCCTTAAACACACTTTGAAAGTGGGATTAATTGGCAGCCTCGTATTCTGCCACATAGACGTATTATAATTTATTTAACTAGACCCCTGTTAGTGGACAATTTAGATTGTTTCCAGTCCTTTACACTTAGAGATAAGGCCATGACCTTTGTCTTCTTCCTAAAACTTCGCCCAAAGTTCTGATAACTGCTTTGGGATAGAATCAACAAAAATGAGAGCCTGGGGGCAAACAAGAACCTTTCTCAGAGCAGAGATAAACATTGTCCCATTCCTTCTAGAATGTGTCCACATTTACACTCTTACCCGGAGAGTGCACTGCTCCATTCACCCAAACCAGCAGTGAGTCCTTCTTCCTAATCTTAACAGAGCTGATGCTTTAAAAATGGTAAACTGTTTTATTTCTTTGATTAATAGTAAAGTCAAATATTTTTCCCTTTTTTTGGGCCATTTGTATTTTTTCTGCTGTTTATTTCCATTGCCAATTCTGTTCTTCCTATGACTTATAGGAGCTCTTCATAGACTAGGGTATCTTTGTCATATTGCAAATGTCTTTCCTGCTTGTGGTTTGCCTTTTAATTGTGTTGTTTGACAGAAGTTTTATATTTTAAGTATTCAAATATATCCATCTTCCCCTTTACAATCCTTCTATTGTTTTTATGCTTAGGAAGCCCTTGACAACAAATATGTTCTTCTTAACTTATATAGTTTAAATAGTTGAATGTTTTATTGGCCTATATTTATCATATGATATATTTAATTTACTACATATGAAATTTATATTTATCATATATTAATTTATAATACTTAATAACCATTCCATTTATATTTATCACATGTTAAGTAATCTATATGAAGGGTGTTTTCAGAGCTATATGTGTTATTCAATTGATCTGTTAACGCTTATGCAGATACAGTAAGATTTTAATTATTTTTGCATTACAAGATGTTTGAAGTAAATACTTTTTTATTTGCTTGGCTTTCAAGGCTGTCCCAGCCATTCTTGACTGTTTATGCTTCTAGATGAATCTTAGAATCACCTCATCAAATGTCCAATTATTAATGTGGGAAAAATCAACATCTCTGCTATATCTAGACTTCCTGTAAGGAACAGCCTATATCTCTTCATCCATTTTTGCTTTTTTCCTGTCATTAACAATGTGCAATTTTCTTCCTGTAGGCCCTGTATTTGTCTTGTTAGAACTATTCCAGATAGTTTATATTTTTGGTTACTACTGTAAAGGGAACTTTTCTCTCCCTATTATCCCTATTACCAGGGCATTGTGGGTTTACACAGAAATTATTGATTTTTGTATAATTATCTTATATTTGGCTACGTCACTAAATTCCTTTATTAACTCTAAAAGTTTTACAATAGATTCTTTTGGGTTTTCAGGCACATAATTATCAGCAAACAATTATAATTTTGTCCGCTTTTTTCCGATATTGGTTTCATGTCATATGACATTGTCTAGAATTTTCAGAACCTCACTAACAAACTTATGTCTCTTTCTTGTGGCCAGTTTTACTGTAACTGCCTCAATGAGCGCAGCATTTTCCAAAGCAAGTTTTGTAGAATGTTGATTACATGAGGAAAATGGTTCGGCTGAGAAACAGGTCTGAGAAACTCTGCATACTGATCCCTCTCTCGGAGAGTCACCACACACATTTCCACAGTGAAGTCTCTGAGGAATTCTGCTGTCAGGAATACTTGTTTTACAAGCATTTCCCAGATTTATTTGGCCGTAGAACCCTTCTATTTTCCTGTGTAAACATCCACGGACATCCTAAGAATTAGCTATGTAGAATACTTTTAGGAACATGCACTTCTTTTTCACAAATAAAATTTTGGTTGTCACGTTACCATCTGTTACTAGTTTTCACAGATTTTCAAAGCCAGGAGCTACTCTCAGCTCCTGTGCAGCCCTTCACGCCCCTTGCCCTGCAAGCGTCTTTCTTCAGCATCAGGGGTTCCTGGGCTGTTTCTCAGGTGCCCCCTGACTGGGCGTGCTTCCCTGTGCGCCCCCCAGGCCTTTGCAAACAACGCTCACCTCTTCTCTCCAGGCTCCAGACCCCCGCCAGCCTCTCCCTGGCCGTCCCACTGGGATGGCCTGCACCAGACACCTCAAGTTCAACACATCTCAGCTGAACGCATAGCCTTTCTCCTCCACACACCACCTCTCCTCCTGTGTTCTCCATCTCAGGGGTCGGCATCACCGTCGACTGGGCTGCCCGAGGCGGAGACGTGGTGTCCTCCACCTTCACCCATCAGCGCCCACGCCCTCCTGACTTGGCCTCCTAAAGTTCTCTTCTGTCTGTCCTCCCTTCTCCACCCCCATGGCCATGGTCCCAGGACAGCCCACCACTGTCTCCCCTCTGATGGCACCCACACCCTCCTAAGCCACAGCTCCCACCACCCGTTCTGCACACAGGAGCCCAGGGACCTTCTTAGACATGCAGATCAGATCATGTCATCCTCCTGCCGGAAACTGCCCTCCTGAGAGAACCAGACCCCTCGGCGGGACACGCAGGGCCCACGCGATCGGCTCCTTCCCGCTTCTTCAGCACCAACTTCTGCTGTTTCCATCCTCGCATTCTTCCCTCCAGTCAGATTCAGCTGCTCTCTGTTTCTCCAACCCGCCCTGCCCTCTCTCCTCTTCCAGTCTTTGAACCCAAAACATCCCTATGCTGGTACTTCCCTCTTTCACTCCCTTCCTGTGGTTGAAAAGTCACTTCTCCAGTCGCCTGCCCTGCCTTTCCCCACGGAGCCCTGAGCTTGTTGTTTGTCCCTCTCGTTCTGGAGGCAGCGCTGCGGTCAGGGCCCATGCCAGTCACCCAGCACA
Source organism: Diceros bicornis minor (assembly GCF_020826845.1). NCBI lineage: Eukaryota > Metazoa > Chordata > Mammalia > Perissodactyla > Rhinocerotidae > Diceros > Diceros bicornis. Next base: position 92,204,168 of record NC_080740.1, read on the forward strand.
GCACTTGGCACACAGAAGCCCTTTGAAAAGTGTTTGTTAGATGACTAGGTTTGTCATTAGGCAGACGGATGTGATGAAATATATGAACAGACTTCCTGATATTAAACAGTTGCCACATTCCTAGAATAAACCTTATTTTATGGTGATGGGAGTCTCTCATATGTATTATTGAATTAAACTCTTAAGGCCTCAGGATTTTTACACCATTTTTAGAAGTGAGACAGGTCTGTACTTTGTCTTAGACATGCTACTTTTGGCAGCTTTGAAGGTAGGAATCACATTGGCTATAAAAATAAATTGTGTGAATTTCAGAATATATATATTTATATATTCTGAAGAAGTTTATATGGTATTGTATTATCCTTGCTTAATAATTCCTTGCAAATGAATAAGAATGTGCTGGCAAAAATAGATTATCTGACTCCCTATTTAGAGGTCTCTACAAGATAACTTTGAAGATGGTGAAGAACTTGAGTTCCTTCCATGGTTATGAGACTTACTATGGTGTTTTCTACATTGTTTGGAGTTAGCTTTGAAATATTCCCATTTCCCAGGAAATCCTTGATCTCCCAGGATCTCCAGGTTCCTGACCCAGAGATTCTCAAATTCTCACCTTCAGGTTTTGACTGTCTTCTGCAAATGTCGGACTGTGACCGCACAGTCCTTCTCCCTGCCTGCAGCAGTTAGGAAAAAAGAACAAGTAGAAACAGCTTTGGGTTAAAATAAATGAGGCTTTGTTCCATCGAGTAATCAATACTGGGAAGGAGATAGACACTCTTTAGGCCAAACGAGAGCCAAAGCTTTGCCAGCACTGGTAAGCAATTAACTGTGCACAATTTCCAAATTTTTCTTTTTAATCAATATGCGAGCAATTAGGGGAAATGCAAGCTGCCACCCAGTGCCCAGACCAATCAGTGGTACTTCTCCGCCTTCTCCCCCAAGACCCGAAGTTTCCCATTTCCCCTCACCAGCGGTAGAAAGAGAGACGAGGGGGATATAACTACGCCCATCCCTCAGGCTAAAGGCCTGAAAATTCAGACACAGGAGGGTCCTGGTGGAGGGGTCCCAAGCCCAGAATGGAGAGGCTGGAAGGACCTTGCCTCAGGAAGGGGCGGAAAGGTGGAGAGAGAGGGAATGTGTTGACAGCTACTCCAGTGGGGACAGAGGAAAGTCCTATGGGACATTCCAAGGACCCCTGCCTGTGAATGGAGGCTGGAACGGGATCCCTGGGCACGGCCCACCCCCAGCCTTCCCCCTGTCCACAGTGTCTGTGTGGTCTAGAGGCCACGTGGGATAAAGAGCTCCATGAGCCTCTTGCCGCTCTCCTAGTTGGTTCACCTACAGAGGAAGGCGTGCACATCCCCTCCTCCACTGATCACCAGTGGGCGTCCGAGTGGCAGGGTGGGGAGAAGGCCCAAGGGGAGATCTCCCAACCACTGCCTCGAATGCTTTCTCCCCTGCCAGGATTATATATATATACACCCTTTCTAATCTTTGGTTTGTGATTCCCCTCTGTGTTTCTAGATTAAATACGCCAGAGATTTGCTTTTCCCAAGGCTTTCTTGATTGATTCTGTTGTTTCTTTCTATTTTCTCATTTATTGATTTCTGCACTTTCTGAACTATTTCCTCAGTTTTGCTTTCCTTAGGTTTTTGGCTCGGGGTTGTTGTTGACATTTGTTCTAACTTACTGAGTTGAATGCTGGGTTAACTTGTTTTCATTCTTTCTTGTGTAATCATGGAAAGCACCTGTGAATTTGCTTCTGAATACACCTTTGAATCACACCCCATAGGTTTTGATCTGTAGTGCTCTTGTTTTCACTAGTTTTCTAAATGACATGCAATTGCAGCTCTAATATTCTCCTTCCTAGGAGATTTTTTTTAAAATTTTCAAAAGAATCGGATTTTTTCAGTTTATACATCCTTCTCCTTCTCCTGCTTTTGGGGCACTGAGTCAGAGAATATAGCCCAAATGGTTGTTGCTGTATAAAATTCACTGAAATTTTCTTTATGACCTAAAGTACTTTTGTAACTTTTAAGTGTTCTATGATTTCTCCAAAAAAAGGCATATCTTTCTGTAGGGCAAGAAAAAAATGATATAACTGTTAATTTAACTTTATTCATTATATTATTCAAAACTTTTATGCTTTTTAAAATGTAATCTGTTAAAGGTCTTGAAAAGGGTATGAAAGACTCCTGCAGTTAGGTTTCATCAATTTCTTGCTTGTTCTGATGGTTTGCTTAGGCATATTTTATGTTCTCTGTGGGGTGCATAAAGGACCACGACTGGTGTCCTCGCTGTGGCCGCTTCTGTCACTTGAGAGTGACATGCTTCCCAGGGGAAGGAGAGTGGGCTCAAGGTGCACTGTTCCTGGAATTCGTCCGGTCACACAAGCCCTTCATTGTCATTTTTGTACTGTGGGCTTTGTGAGTTGTGTGCAGTTTGATTTTACTTTTTGAGACTGAGACTCTCTGTCTTTGAGAAAAGGAGTTAACTCTTTACATAAATTACCATGGTGGGTGCACCTGATCTTTTTATGATTTGATTTTCTACACACTGAGTGAGGTCAGACCATGGACTCTGGAGTTTGGCTGCCAGGGTGGGAAGCCCGACTCCCCAGGAGCCAAATGACATTGGCCACTCACCTGGCATGCCACTGAACCATGTTAAGCCTCAGCGTCCTTATCTGTGAAGTGAGAATGGTCGCAGCTCTGCGTCCCCGTCTATCCCTGGATTACATGGGTTCATATGTGTAAAGTGCTGGCAAGCTGCCTGGCACCGCCGGGCCCCTTCTCTCCTCACCATCTCCCTTGGCGAGGCACCCCCTCATCTTCCCATCTCAAGTCACTGTCTCTGGGGGCTCTCTACCCTGCTGTATAGACCTGTGCACACTGCTAGGAAAGATGCTTCCACGTTTTACAGCAAGAGGGGGAAAGGAGGGCAAGAGAGCCAGTTAGGGCAGAGGCTAAGTGCATGAGAAGAGGAAGACATGGGTTGAAGATGTGGGCAAGAGTTGAAGTGAGGGGTGTATTAATTACATGTTTTTGATGCTTTGACATCTGGGGCCTGCTGACCCTGGAGGGACTGCCCTCCCAGGGTAGCTGACTCCTAGAGACAGTACACAACTCACTAGGGGGCATGCTTTTCAAATGCAAACCACCCAATCCAGAGGCCACCCCCACCCACCTCCTTCATCGGGCTCTTGCACTCTGGGCACTATCCCCTGCCCTAATCATCCAAGGCCAGGTACCAGACAGCTAGGGGCAGCCCTGTGTCCCAGAGCTGCTGAAATTATTCAAACTGGCAGAATCTAAGCCTGCTTACCCTGCCTCACCCGGTCCTTCCTGCAGAAACCACAATAAGCTCTTGCTCACAGGTCCCCCTCCTTCCCTCTGCCTCCTGACGGACACTGGTGCTTCCCCATGTGGCCCTGCATGGTGTGATCTGTGAGTCATAATCCATCTTTTCCATGGCAGTCACATCCTGATCGTCAGCCTCACCACACCTGAATAACAATAAAACCTACATTTTAAAACAAGGGGTGAGGTGAAAGGGGAGCAGGAGTATGATGCTGGCTCACAGGGACAACAGGAACCACAGGGACCACAGGGCGGCTGGGGAAAGGCAGGGCGGTTTTAACAGACACAAACCCTTTCAAAGCAGGCTGTGCCTCCCTGGAGAGCCCCATTCATCCCACAGTGGGTGTAGGCTCTGGTGTGTCTGCAGGGTAGTGGTCCACAGTGCTCACTCACCTTCCCGTAGCTCAGCAGGATTATCCGCACCAGGACGACATTGATGTGGGCCCCCAAGGATTCATCGTGATAGATTTCATTGACCTGAAAAACAACCAGGGAGGGGTCAGCAGGAATCTCAGGCCCAAGGACCAGCCTTGGTTTTGCAAATGGCATCACCACCCAACCAGCCCCTGGGCCAGACCCCTGGGACCCCACCAACTCCTTCCTCTTTCCCACACTTTACACCTCGGCATCACCATCAACTTTGAGTCCATCCCTTCCCTTCCCTCTGCAACCCCCACTTGCAGCCACCACCCCTGCCTGGATTGCTGCACCCCTCTCCTCAGTGCCCCCTCCTGCCAGTGCAGGCATTCTCCCCCTGGAGCCTGACCGTGGGCGGGGACACTGACCTCTAATTCGCTCTAGCCTCTGACTGCATGTGGTGTTTCCTTCAGGGGTGGATGTGGGCAATGAATCCCAGTGGCACGGACAGTGCGGGGACTGCCCCGCGGAAATCTCTCCACAGTGCTGCAGGCGGCTGTGAGTTGTTATCTATGCTCATCACCCCCGGGAAAGGGGGTCGTTTAGACCCACCGCCAGATCTAATTTCTCACGTGTGAATCAAGAGCAGACATCAGTCTGTCACAAAGGTACTTGCGTGTTCTGTTTCGATAACTGTAAAAATAACTTCTGTATTTTTATCACTCTTTTATTCTCATGTATTTTATTTGTTGCATTTAAGAACATTTTCTGAGCAGGTGCCCATGGACTTCACCAGATGTCAAAGGGGTCCACGGCAAAAAAACATGAGAAGCCCTCACTCTCCACAGCACAGCCAGCATGACCTTCTGAAAACCTCGGTCAGGTTATTCTGGGTTTCAGGCTGACAGAGCCTTCCTTCCCATTGACCCCAACCCCAAACACCCAGGATCCTACCTGGAATGGACTCCTTCCTGCCACCAACTTTGTTGGTGACCAAACCATACTCCTCCTGGCGGCCCAGCCTCATGGTCATTTCCTCCTGGAAGGGCCTCCCCAGCTCTGGTTTGTTCCTCAGTGATCCCCAGTGTCCGTTACTTCTTGAGCTCTCTGTGACCCCCTCCGGCCTGTGAGCTGCACAGTCACCTATATTTTCCCTGTGTGTCCCAGCACCCAGGACACAGCAGCACCCGGCAGGTGCTCAGGAAACACCCACTGGAGGGATTAACCCACTCACATCAGCATGGGGGCAGAGGCATGGACTGGCCGTGCACTCTACCCCGTGTGCAGACCGAGTCCAGAGGCTGCTGAATAGCCCTTTGTGAGGGCAGATCCGGCCAAGCGAGCCTCCCAGGGCCCACTCTACCATCTCAGGCCAGAGCCATACCCCCTCTTAACCCCAGCTTTTAGAATCTCTATCCAAGCAATGGTAATTGCTGCCTATAAACAGTAGGAAGACTCTTCAGGGAATCTGAGAGTTAACAAGGAAAATCAAATCATGATGGGTGGATGGGCAGGCACACAGGACATGCGAGACAAGGAGCTGGTGGCCGCTGTCATCATTGCTGTGTGTCGAGACAGCACCAACAGGAGGGAGGGCAGAGCTACTGTGCACGCCGGCCCCCATGAGGCCCCCATCTAGCCCTACGCTCAGCCCCTGCCAGGAGCTTCCTCCCAGCAGATCTACCTTCTGACTACAGTTGGGTTCCCCACCCTGACCTGGCTTTCCAGCAGGGAAGGGGCAACTGAGAGACCTACAGGAGCATGGATGGTCCCTGGGACTCAGTGCACGAGTCTGGAGAGGTGGGTCAGCACCCCGCACCTGCCCCCTGAGTGTCCGCCAGATGCCCAGGGCCCACCTGGCCACCTGCTGCTGATAGGGTGGAACCCCAGGGAGACTCTGCCAACTCACCCAGGCCGTGCCATCCCTTCTGTAAACAAGGACAACGTCCTCATCTCACGAAGCTTTGTGAGGACTAAATTTCCACACGTGTGATGGAATGATGTTTGCAAAAACAGTAAAATGTTGGTTTTCTCACTGCCAGTAAATCGTATTCCCCCGCAGCCCCCTAGTGGAGTCAAGGGGGCAGGTGCACACCCGCTAAGGCACAGACATCCTCGCCCAGCTTTGAGGGTCAAACTAAATTTTTTAGTCCACAGTGAGACAATAGCCCTAAAAGCCAGTTTTTCTTACAAGAGAAAGTGGTTTTTGTCTCCAAAGTATCACTCTATCTCTCACGAACAAAGCCGGGCCAATTTGGCTCAGGGAGTTGGACTGCAAGTCGGGTGCAGAAATGAAGAAGGCGGGACACCGGGAGGTGCGGCTGCAGCTGGAGGGGGCCGGGGGGAGAAAAGGGGAGAGAGAGGCTGGGTGACGGCTTCGCTTGACTCCCTCCGCCCCGACCCTCAGGTCATGCCTTGAGTACAGGGTGCAGAGAGGGTACAGAACAGATACTCGAGAAGGAGACGACAGCAGAGAGAGCTTGAATCTGCTGTCTGGGACATGGGAGGGGATGGGTTCACCTCACGGGGTCGCTTCAGGGAGCTGAAATGGACACACGGGATGCTTTGGCAGTGAGAAGTCTGAGAGGGTAGGATGCTGGGGGCTGGCTTGCAGGGTTACCTGGGGCGGGCGGCACTGTGGGGCTTCAGAGAGAGCCCAGGGGTTGGTGGCCTGCAGGAGAGGAGAGCAGACTTCCTTGCATGGCCACAGCAGAGAGAACAACCCCAACCGACCCCAACTACAGGACCTCAGCCTGGAGGGTCACTGCCCAGGGCAGAGCATGCTGGGACAGACGCATGCAGATGCAGGGCACCTGAGCCATGCACACACCCCTGCTCCGAGGGAGGAGGGATAGGGACAAACAGTCTTGTTATTGCCTGAATTGTGTCCCCCACATTCACATGTTGAAGCCCTAACCCCCAACATGACAGTATGTGGAGCTGGGGCCTTTGGGAGGACTAGATGAGGTCATGAGGGTGGGGCCCCCATGACGGGATTAGTGCCCTCACAGGAAGAGGCACCAGAGGGCTTGCTCTCTCTCTCTGTCAATGTGAGGACAGGGCCATCTGCAAGCCAGGAAGAAAGCCCTCACCAGCAGCCAGACTGACTGGCACCTGGATCTTGGACTTCTAACCTCCAGATCCGTGGGAAATAAATGTGTGTTGTTTAAGCCGCTAGCCTGCAGTATTTTGTTGAGCAGCCCAAGCTAAGACAAGCCCAGAGCTGGAGCTTAACCTCTGACCTGACTATTCCCCCTGAAGGAAGAGCCTGAGCCACGCCTCACGGGCCAGGTTATGTTTCCCCTTCTATCCTGGGATATAAGAACTAAAGAAGGCTGTGTTTCTCCCCAGGGTTGAGTTTTGGTGTCTAAATGTCCATCCTGCCACACATAACCCCCTAGCCCAGCAACGGGCCCCGCATGGGTTCTCAATGGGACTTCTCAAACTGAGTGCCCCCACCCCGGGCCTCTCATAGAGCCCACCACCCCCAGGGTCTAGAATCGCCTGGCCTGGCCTCTCCTTCTCCACGGCCCACGTCGCAGACCCAGCAGAGAGCCATGAGCGCACTGCACACCAGCCACCATGTTAGCACTCCGGGTTCAGCAGGGAACCAGCACAGAGCTGGCCCTCTGTCAGGAGGTGGAGAGGGACATTTGTAAGTAACAAAACCAGCTCCACAATCATGTCATGAGGGCTGCAAGGGAAAGGCAGGGAACCCAGAGGGCATATTAATGGTGAATCTGCCCTGGGGGGGAATGGGGAGCCTCCTAAGGATGTGGCATTTTGTCTCAGAGCTGAGAAATGAGAACGAGTTAGCTCAGCAAAGCCAGGATGGTGCTCCTGATAGAGGGAACAGTGTGTGCAAACGTCCTGGGGTCAGGATCCCAGGAAGGAGGTGGGAGAAGACTCCTGAGGCCAGACCACATCCGTATTCAGGTCGGAGGAAGGCTTCCAACTCCATTCAAAGAGCAATGGATAATACGAGGCCAGGAAGGGGAACACTGCATCTTAAAAAGATTATTATGGCTCCTTTACAGAAGGTAGATTGAAGTTTCTACTGCAGCGGTTGAGATGTGGGAGTGTGGGGCTCAGACTCAGAGGTGAGTGGAGAGAAGGGACAGATGTGAGGAGTGATGTCGATTGGAATGGGGGTACCTCCTACATAACCCTGGGACACCCAGGGCCCACTCAGCCCGTCCCTCACTGGCAAATGGAGGCAGTCCATGTTTGCTCTGCACGGAGTTGGGGAGGGAGAAATGTCCTGGGGTCGTCTCTCAGAGCCTCCCCAGAAAATGAGGGGCTCCGGGGCCCTTCAACAGCCTGGAGTGTAGTGCACCCTGAAGCCCATGCTCTGACTGCACTTTTCAGGGCTGGTCTGGGGTCCACCTCCAGAGGACCTGTCCCCAGTGCACGCCGTGAGGCCCTGAGCCTGTGGTCACAATCCCTCTGAGGACAGGAAACCCACCTTATTATCCCAAAGGGTGTGGGGGCTGAGTTCACAGAATTCTCTCATTTTATGCTCCCAACAGCTCTTTGAGGCCACGAGGAGGGGTGGTCAGTCCCACCGAGTGATGAGGAAGCTGAGGGTGGCCCCACAGGGAGGAAGGAGACATGGGGCTGGCCATCTTCCCAGTTCCCAGCCCACACCCTGCCTGTCAGGGCCCAGGACCCTCGTGTTCTCCTGGCCCCCCAACTGGGGACGAGAGCGGCCACTCTCATCTCGGGCAGGGGGTCCTGTGTCCTTCTTGGATACTGGGAGGTTCTGACCCTGACTCCTGATTTGAGACAGGAGGTGACCAGAACCCCAGGAACCCCACCACCCAGTGCAAAGCCCTGTGAGGCAGACGGGCCCCATCCTGCTGGGGGTGGGGGTGAGGCCGCCAAAGCCTGGGGCGCCAGGCCACTGAGTGAGGGTGCGAGCTGGGGAGGCTCTGTCTTTGGAACTGCCCACCAGCTGCCAGCTCCCGTCACCTGGGCTCAGTGCCTGACTCTGGCCTCAGAGAGCGACTGGGCCTCCTGGGCTGCTGAGAGCCAGCCAGGGCACGTCCGGAGTGCGCCTAGCAGATGGCCAGCGGGGTGGCCGGGACGCCTGCTCTCGAGACTCCCCAGCCCCGCCTGCCGTGGTGGCCTTCGACTGTGGCGCCTTTCATGGTTTTCTCCCCTAGGAAGCCTCTGCCCTTCCACACAGGGACACGGTGCACACGGTCTACTCTCCCAGGGAGGCAGGGCTTTGAGCCATGACTGGCCCCTCTCGGCAGCTGCTGGGCCTTCTAGGGAGCCCTCCAGGTGGCCTCCTTCAAGGTCAGACCCCAGCCCCTCCCAGAGGGTGGGACCCTGTGTCCCCCCCGCCCACCCATGACCAGCTGGCCTGGGCTATCTTCTTGCTCATTAGCTTGGTGTGGTCGAGACCCCAAGCCAGCATACAGGTCCCCTCTGGTCTCTGGCTCCCAGTCCCCACACTGTGCTTCGTCAGGAACAGAAATGGCAGAACGCAGGGCTGTGGGGAGGTGAGACGTCGGCAGTGCTGAGGCGAGGGCCCCACTATCCTTGTCCTCTGCAGGAGCGGGCCCTGCCCTGGCCCCCAGGGTCCTGCCAGCTTTTCAGGGGGCTGAGAAACTGCCATAGCCGCCGAGTCCAGCTGCCTCCTGCTCCCTACAAGATGCTGCTCAGATGCTGTGGCGAAGCCAGAAGCCCGCAGGGCCCACCTGGGCATGGGGACCACTGGGCATGATGAGCAAAATTCCCATGGAACACTTGAATCCTTAATAGGGACACAGCTACAATATTTCTGCCCAGGAGAGAGCCGACAGATGTGGCAAATACATGACCGAAGACAGCGGCAGCCTGCAAACATCTCCCTTACCTCTCCCCTCCTCCCCCGACCTTGCCTCATCTCACAGACAGGCAAGCAAGCGGCAGGGGCTCCCGAGCACCTTCCCGCCTCCTGTCCTGCCCACACCCCCATACACCATTCTTCATGACGGTCACACTCAGAGCAGATCTGACCTCCTCCTTCTTCTGCCTGAAACTCTCAATGGCTCCCCGGTGCCTTCAGGAGCAGGCCCCGGGGCCCTCTCTAAGCTGGCCCTGGGCGGCTTCTCCATGCCCCACTTCAGCTCCTCTCCTCCAGGAACCTTCACTCTGACAGCTCCACCCTCCCCAAAGCCTGGCTCCCTTTCGGGCTGCTTGTGCAAGGGCTCATGCCTGGAATTCCCTCTTCCCTCCTGCAGCCCCTGAATTCTTGAAATCTCTGAAGAGCATTAGAAAAAACAAAGTCATAGTAATAAATGTGTTTCAAAGGAGGGGGCAGCTACTCCCCTGCTCAACCCTCCCCTCCCACCCTAAGGCCTTCCCACTGCAACTGGAATAAACTTGAAGCCCCATGGCCTCTTCTCAGGTTACCCCAGGCCATACTCACGTGATCCAGCTGGCGGCCTCAGAGCTCCTTGCACAGGGAGCCCCTCCGTACCTCAGGGCCTTTACACTTGCTGTGCCCTCTGGCTTCTCATGATCTTCCCCCAGCACAACTGTCCCTGTTCAAAGCAAGCCCCTAAGACACCCCCTGAAGTAGTTGCTCCCAGACTGGACTATGCACTTGATATAGAGGCATCTCTCCTCCTTGTCACTGCTGTGTCTCCAGCAGTGTGGAGCACACAATAGGTCTCAGTAAAGAGTTTTGAATGAACGAATGAGTGAATAACTTTGGAGAATGAGGAACAAGAGGAAATGGGCAGAATGTGTGACAGCAGCAGGCCCATGATGCCCTGTAATGACAGAGGCTCCAGCCAAGTGCCCAAGTGCCTCCCCACCCCCCTCCCGCCCCCTTGGCATGTGTGTGGGGACGGTGTGTGGGGGGGTGGGAATCTGCTCTCCTCCACCTAGACCTAGGGGGAGGGGAAGCCGGGACAATGTCCTTGAGCTGTGTCTGAGAAATTGATCCTAGAATCTTTAAACCTTGAGGGAAGATGTTCAAAGCCACAGCCCTTCTCCGTGCAGAGAGGCCAAGGGCTCTCTTGTTTGGGGAAATACATTGCAATGTGCCTTTTGCTTATGCGAAGACGCAGCCAAGTTCCTGTTTGGAATAGACAATAAGGAAGGGCATGGCCCTGCATGGTAATGTAAAAGTTTGCCTTCTTGTGGCAGTGTTCCACCCCAGGCCACTGTGAGCCCTGGCAAGTGGCCTGAGGCTGTGACAGAGGTGACTTTCTCCTCTGCCAGGGTGGGGAGACGGTCTGGGCAAGGAGGGGCTTCTACGGGGCAGAGCTGCTGGTGAGGTTCCTATCCCTTATGCCCAACCTTCAGGGAACGTGATCAGCTCCTCCACAGAGCCAAGCTTTGGCAATTAAGAGAACCACGTGGGGGCGCGAGCCAGGCCTCGAAGAGTCTTTCATGAGGCCTTGGGAGCGGGGCGCACAATCTGCTTTGTGGCTTCTCTGGGAACTTCTGCAATAACTGGGAAGAGGCTGGCCTCTCTGAGGCCCCAGGAGGAGGCTCAGACCACCGCGGTGGAGGCAGGGAAGACAGTGCTGCTGGAAGCTGGGGCAGAGAGGGCTGCTGGCTTCTGTGAGGAATGCTTTCATCTGCGTGCGTCTCATGACGCATAATGAGGCTGCCAAAGCCAGGCCTTATCGTGAGAATAAACATCCCCCCTGCAGATCTCAGTTACCCGCTCTTTCCTCTGCAAATACTTCGGAGGCAAGGCAAGAGCAAACATGATACTCTAGCCACTGCTCAAAATATCAAACTGGCATGAAATGCAGATGGGCAGGACTGGAATTACTAAGGTCATGCCATTAAAAACGGGAGGCGGTTAGGGCCCCTCCTTCAAGACCACACAGAGCACGGCCCCAGCACCCCCGCCCCCAATCCCACACCAGGCCACACTGGCTGGGGCCTAGGGATATCTCTGCAGGTCCCCCGGGTGGGGACAGGGCTCCTGCACCCCAGGGAAGCAGGTCAACGCCCAGAACCTGTGGAGGCTCAACAAACATTTACTGTGCAAATGAGTGGAAACACAAAAGGAAGAACAGAGCTGTGGTATTGGTGCTAATCACTCCAAGGCGTGAGGTCCAGCGAGGGCTCGGCCTCCATCCTGCTCTGTGACTTGGGCCCGGTACTTTGCCTGTTTGGGCCTCAGTTTCCTCATCTGTGAAATGGAGGTGGTCCTAGTCCTCACCCCTTAGGCAGTTACCAGGACCACCCTCCACAATGTATTTCAAGCATCTAGCGAAATCCCAGGTGGATCCCACATTCCGTACAGCCCACATCAAATGACCAAGGGTCAAACACCCTGAGCTGGCTCCCTGGGACCCCAACTTCAGCCATCTGGGCTTCACCCCAGGCCCCCTGGGCTCTCCTCGGGGCTGCAAGGAAGGGCCTGCGTGGACAGCTGCATGCTCAGGCATTTTCTAGAGCCCGCGCTGCTGCCACCCCACCCCCCCACCGTGTATGTGTATGTGACCTGGCTTCTCCCTCCCCACCAGCCCTGCCACGTGGTAACCGACTGCCTCACCATCACTCGGGGCCTGACCTTCCCACTCACCGCCCGACAACTCATCAGAAAGGGATCATGCTGCACCACGGGGAAGGACGGACTCCGCTGAGGCCACAGGACACAGAGGACACGGCTGAGGCTGCAGGCCGGGGGCCTGATATCCCCTGAGGCCACTGTTTGGAGGCCACTGACAGGGAAGAAGCAGAGAGAAGGCAGGGATCTTGATTCCTGCTGGCAGTGGCCCCGGCCCTGGAGAGCCCACTGGTGCTCCCAGCTCCTCGGCGTTCCCTGACCAGAGCCCTGGGGTCCAGCGTGGAATCTCATCCAGAAGAAGCCCTTCAGGGAGGGGCCCCTCGTGGCGAGATCTTGTGGCATCCTCACTACCTCCCCGCCAGTCTCAGAGCCTGTGAGGCACGGCTCCCAGCCTTGCGATGTGAGCTCTGCCACCTTGTCCAACTGGGCACCACAACATCATCTGACAACAATGGATTTTATTCCTCCCGTAAATCATATTCTTCTGTGGCCCTATCACCACTTGGACTCAAGGAAAGAGAGAGGGGAAATGGCACCTTGAGGAGGGGGTGCCGTGGCCCTTGGGAAGTCCCTGGGGGCGGGAATGGGGGAGGACACGGGAGGTGGCTGAGGAGCAGCAGGAAGTCAGACCCAGGGTTATGGCCCCCCATCCCTGCCACTGTCCCCACATACCTTTAGGGTCAAACAGATAGATCCCAGGGGGTTTGGGGCCCTGCTTCCCCTTTTGCCCTTGAGATGAGACCATGTGGCAAGAGCAGAGTCCATTCCCAATGTGGCGCTAAGTGGGAGGTGAGAAATGGGAGGGGCTCGAGCGGGTGAACTAGCCTGGGTAGCGGCCAGGCTCCCCAGCCCCAGAGGGGAGCATGTGGGCTGAAGAAGCTCCGGTCCCATGCTGGCTGGGGTAGAGGTAGCTGTCTGTGGACTGGGAGAGGCTGCAGAGTGGACGAGTCATCACGACACTGGACCTAGACTGGGCAGGGACACCCCAGGGAAAGAGCCCGGGGCCAGACCTGACACCCCCTCACAGCGAAGATGGCGAGGACTCGGGCTAGCCTCCCCATGGCCACTAGGACTCTCCCCTCATGATGAGGAAGAGGGGAGAGACCCTGCCCAGCAGGCACTGACCCAGAGGAGACTATAGACTGTCACCTGTGTCCCCGGCTCAGGAGGAATGCTGAGCTCCCCGCAAATCCAGAAGCTTTAGTGCAGCCCTACTCGCCTCATCACAGCTCACCGCTGGGCTGTCTGCTGCGAGTGCATCCCTCCCAGGAAGTGAAATAAGGCGCCTCAGAGAACACAGCAGGAAACAGCCTTGTCCCTTTGCGTAGCATGGGGCCTCCTGCACCACAGGAATCTGTCTGAGTCCCTTGCCAGCCTCTGTTCCTGGCTGAGCAGTGCGTCAACCACTTGGGCACAGGCTAGGAACAGGCCCCCAGAGGTGTGGAGCAAGGGACTGCACGAGCGGGCGAGAGGACGGATGGACACGCTCCGCTGCACAGGGAACCCAGAACCAAGCGAGGTCAGCTGAGTTCTTGGAGGCACAAGCCCCCCAGATCATTCCTGGGTCGGAAGGGCCGTGGGGAGCCCACAGGTCCGTCTGTTTGTCAGGCTGGGGTGGGGAGGGCGCACGAGGACAGCCCCGCCCCACACCTGGCTGCCCCCGCCCACCCTGCCCCATCCTGTGCAGTGGACGTGCCACGGAGCTCAGTGGCTAAGCTAACTGGACGCTGCTCCCCTCCAGGCCACCCCTCTGCTGCACTGTCACCATCTCTGATCCCCTCACTTGTTTGTCAGACTGTTCACTGCACCCCCTCCAGTGAGCCTGCGCCCCTGCAAAGGCAAGGTTCTCCTGCATCCTCAGCTGTGGGATCCTCAGTGCTTGGAAACTGGCTCCCAAAGCTTCAAGATCAAGTCCAAGCTGCCTCCATCTGGCCAGCTCTGTCCCTCTGAGGCCTCCCTGCCCCGTATGCCCATGCCTGCCCCATGCGCTGTCTCCCATTCCAGGGACGTGCTGAGGATGTGGTGCCTTCCCCACCACTCCACTTGGGAAATGCCCCCTCTGCAGTCAAAACCAGCTCCAGGCTCATCTCCACTGTGCCAGTCCTCCAGCCAGGCAGAGGGCGCTGGCTGTGCCCCAGGGCTGCCGAGGCCTTGTCCTTCTTGCTGTGATAAGGCACGTAAGTGTGGTCCATGAGAACCGAGCTTCTCGAGGACAAAGTGGGCTGGTTTGGCAGATGGCATGGATGCACCTTGTTTGTCAGGTCTGACCTTCCCAGACCTGTACCAGGTGCCTCCTCACATCACGACCTTTCACCTCCCACACCCTGCAGGGGAGCGTCATTATCCCTGTTTTATGGGGGGAACTGAGGCTCAGAGAACATGGGAAACTCACCCCTATGAGCGCGAGTGGGAGCCACTGCAAAGGCTTTGGAAAGCAATTTGGCAAATCTGCTGAACTTAAGGCTGTGTGTCTCCACGAGCTGGAGATCCACACCTGAGCAACTATGATGGAGAAAAACAGCCTGGGGCATCAGGGAGAAGGGACGAGGACACTGATGCTACTGGGACTTCTTTCCATGGACAGGTAGAGTCCATTTCTTATGGGAGTCAGTGGGACCACAGTCACTTTATGGGAATTCATCTACTCACTTATTCATTCATTCAAAAGACACTCAACACCCAGTCCTTGCCGACCTTTGCCAGGTGCCGAACATGCAGAGCCCGGGAAGCAGACTGTTAGCCCTGACCCTTCCGAGACGCAGCACCAAGGGGTCCCGGGCAGCAGAGCAGGACCCCGGGGTCGCTCAACAGCAACTCAGCACAGGGGGCTGCCCAGGGGGGCCTGGGCAGGAGTGACAGTCCATGCCAGCCCAGATCGGGAGACAGTCTCTGCTTTTCTGGCTCAGCTGTCACTTCCTGGCTGGAGTCTGTACAAGGCAAGCTCTGTAGCTGCCTCAAGCTGTCATTAAGAAGTGACAATGCCTAGCCCTCCTCGTCCACTGGGACTCCAGCTCCCGCTTTGACAACCCTCAGCTCCCCAGGGAGGCCAAGGAGCTCCAAGGCTCCTGTCGGCTGTCAGGAGGCCTTCTGGAGCGGGGAGGGAGGTGGGCGAGAATCGGGGGCAGTGTAGCACATCTCAGGAAGGAAGAGGCAGAGGTAAGGACAGGCCATGGTCCCCACCCGTCGGAACGTTCTCCACCTGCATCATCATCACCGGGGAGGGGTCTACTGCCCTCCCCCCAGCCCACTGGAATGTGAGCTCCACGCAGGCAGGACCCCCAGGCTTGCTCACTACGGCATTTCCAGCACCTACGCCAGCGGCTGGCACATAGTGGGCGCTCTATAGGCATGCACTGAAGGAATGAGTGAGGGGTGGGTAGCAAATCTCAGAGAGAATGGGAAGAGACAAGCGATGGAGAAGCCAAGGGGAAGAACCAGGAGAGTCGCAGAAGTAGATGGAAAAGGTAGTCGGAGGTGTGGACAAGTGACATGAATGCCATCAGAGGGCCAAGGTGAGGACACGCCTCGGCGCCTCCTCAGGGGTTCCGGAGCCCTTGCTCCTCAGGTCAGAACAGTGGGAAGAGGACCTGCACCTGGGCCAGGTCTCCGAGGACGGCCCGCCTCCCACAGAATCCCATCTGCCGCCCTAGCTGCCCACCCAGCCTCTGAGCCTCGATGATCTTACCTAGGAAAGGGAATCTCACAGGCCACTGGGACAACATAGAGACAGCATAAGTGCCTCCTCACACAGGGCCGTGTGCAAACTCAGCCCCCTCAGGCTGTGGGGAGAGGCGTTTCCAGTAAGAGAACACACAAGCCCCAAACTCCCGAAGAGAGAGGTTTCTCTTTTTAGACCCCAAACCAACCTCTTCACTCCCTTGTAATGGTATGGCAGTGGGCCCCACGCCCCTTAGCCTGGCCAACCTCATCTCCTGCCTCTCCCCCAGCACCCTACACTCCAGCAAGGCTCAACCACGCACTGTGAGGCAGCGATGCCGCTGGGCTTTTGCACGTGCTGTTCCACCACCCACAGCAGCACCAGCACACCCCAGGCTTCTCTCCTGGTTAACCTCTGCCTCTGTGGCAGGGCAGCTCAAGCGGCCCTCGTCTGAGGTGCTCTTCCCTGTGACCCCGCAGTGCCCTGTACTTGTGTGATGAGCGTGTTAACCAGGGTGTAATTACTCGTTCCTTGCCCTACTCCCCACCCCTCCCAGAAGCCAAGCTTTCTGAACACAGAGACACAACTCCTCGCTTTTGTACCCCAATGCCCAGAATGGGGCCTGATTTAGACCAGGGGTTCAGAGAGTGCCCAATGAGCAAACACGTGACCAGTGACAGCTCACATTCGCTAGACACCCTCCACGTGCCCAGCGCTCTGCTAAGTACGTTTCTAGTGTTTAACTCGAGTCATGCTCACAGCAGCCCTGGGAGGTAGCACTAATTGTCCCCCGGCACAGGACACAGCAGGGCAGGCAGTTGCCTCCTTTCTTCTAGGCCAGAAGGAACAATCCCCCTGCTGGCCGGCCAGACTTGTCCTGCAGTCGTGTTCTGATTCACTTGTGCCGTGTAGGGCTTAATTTCAATTTGTTGCCGACATTGAAAAATAATTAAATTTCCCATAAAAGTTGGATTTCCAGCTTCTCATGGAAAAACAGAGCTGGCAACAGGGGGCCTGCTTATTCCTACACGACCACAAGGGATTGGGAACCAGGAGGGAATCTCCAGGGCCGTGGCCTCTCCTGTCGCTCCAGCCCCCTCTGTTCTCTATTGCCACAGCCCTCCTCGCCCCTGACCGTGCCTCCTGCCTGGCTCCCATCAGCATCTGAGAGCGCCGCCCTCTTCTCAGTGGTGTAGCGGGCTCACACACGCCACCGGCCCTGACAGCCATATCTCCTGGTGGCTTATGTGGCCGTGCTCTCAGGCCAGTGGGGCGAGCATGAGGAGCAGGAACAGTGTCTCCATGGCCCACAGCACCAGTCGACCCGGGGGCCTAGGGAGCTGCGTGTGACAATGGGAGCTCCTGATCTCCATCCTCCCACCCCCTGCTGTGGCCAGGCCTAAACTCAAACGTAAACTCCTTGCCCGGGAGCCCCGTTTGCTTCCCCTCAACCTAAGGGCACCAAGCGTTAGTGTCTCGTTTCAGAGATGTTTTCCTCTTTCCCAGGAACTGAAGCCAAAGTCATGTGAACGGGCCTGGGGCCGCGCCTTCCCCCAGCTGGACTGCAGTTCTGTGGCCAGTTCACGAGGCTTCTCCCGAGACCAGTAGAAAACATCCCTGTCCCGCCACTACCCCCCGGCTGTCACCACGTGGCCCAGCATTCTTAGAAGTTGGTGAGAAATGGAGCCCACGTGCCTTTGATTGTTTGCAAACCCTGGCAAGGCTTTGGTAAACCCAGGCCAATTTCTGGATTAAATTAGCAAAGAAAAGAGGAAAAATATCTGAATCCTGGCACAGAGAGAAATCATTCATTCAACAAAACTTGTCTAAGAACATACTGTACGGAGGATTGTCCCCATGTTAGGAGGGGTCAAAGGTTATGGCCCTGACTCTGAAAGCACAGAAGCGCCTATGGATCCCATGTTCTCCATGTGCCTATGGATTGCTTCTGCCCTCAGCAGAAGAGATGCCTTGGCGGCTCAGGAATTCTTCTAGAACGTGAGCCGTTAACACAGCTGGGAGAGGCAGCTCTCCTTGCCGAGAAATCTGCTCCTTCTGCTCTGCTGTTTTAAAATGGTTATTAAGATCAGCTCATTCGATTGCTTTAAAAAGAATTCCCAAAGTGACCTCACACGTTCATCGAGCTGGCAAGGCTGGGATGAGGGTGAGGGTGGGCTGGGGTCTGAGCAGGGAGAGGGTGAAGTTCAGCTCAATGGGGACAAGTGCAAGTTCCCTGCGATGGCCTTCAAGAAAGGGCTGCTCCAGCTGCAGGGGCTCAGAGGCCTCAAGAGGGTGAAGGGGAGCTTGTCTCCTGGGGCCACCTCTTGCCAGAGATGCTCAGGGTGTGTGGGAGGTTTACAGATGAGTAAACCAAGTTCAGGGCAGTGAAGGAACTTGGCCAGGTAGGTAAAAGCCAGGGTTAAGATGGAACTGCTTCTGACTCCAAAGCCAGTCCTCACTCTATGTGCAGTGCTCCCCTAACATGTACACCCAATGCACTGATGCAGTGACACGCAAATGCAAACTCTAGAGTGCTGGGGTGACTGCTCAAGGTGGGCACTAAGCAAGTAGGAGATTTCTTTAGAGCCTAACAGCAAATATTTCCTTAGTGTCAAATGGGGACGATTTTTAGCTTCCTGGGCCATATGATCTCTGTCCCAACTACTCAACTCCACCGTTGTAGCACAAAAGCAGCCATAGACAATTCATAGATGAATCAACGTGGCTGTGTCCCAATAAAACTTTATTTACAAAAACAGACAGTGGGCCAGATTTGACCCTTGGGCTATAGTTTTGGCAGCCCTGCTTTAGAATCTCCAGTCTGTCTTGAAACATTCATGTGAATTTTGCTTTAACTCAATAACATGTCCAAGTTTACTTTAATATGAAATCAATGTTTTAGAATGCTTGCCATCCAAAAAAAGTGGCCCTTTAGGGGGGACACTTCACATCTGTCCCATGGCCTCTGGCAGGCCTCCTGAAAGTATGAGCTTCCAGGAGCAACGGGGTAATTGTGGGCCTCTCTCGGGGGCGGTAGGCCATGGCCTACCACAGTGGTCTGCCCCACATCTGCAAGGGGTGCGCCGGGCGCAGCAGCTTGTGCAGGCGGTCCCGGGTCTCTGTGGACACACCCAGGCCTTTGGTGTCTCAGAGAAGAGTAGGACTGCAATCTGTGCTTCTGTTAAACGCTATAAAACTGCAGAGGAAGCACTGGTCTTGGGCCCAAGTTTTATATTTCTTGAAGTCTTGGCACAAATAGATTTTACTTTTAAAAATGGGTACATAATTCCTTTAATAATGGCACAAGTCTTCCCTAAGGCATTCATCCCTGGCCCCCATTCACCCGAGCCTGGAGAAGAGCCACTGTCTGTGCCTCCTGGGCAACTGGAGGTGCCGTGAACATCTGGGCAGTGTCCTAGCACGGCTCCTTGGGGGCCAGGCACGCACTGCCACAGCACGAGGTGGCGAGCAGAGATGAGCTCAGGGGCTGGCAGAGCACGTCTGTGAGACTGTCGTAACTCCCTGGCACCAGGGCCAGCAGCAGGCGTGCTCAGGAGCACGGACTGCAGCCCAGCCTGGGCACCACACACAGGAGGGAGCACGTTTCCAAGGAGGAAGGATCAAACAGGACGGGGTTCCCAGCACAGAGGGAAGCACGCAGAGGGGAGCGAGCACCTCATCCTCAGGGCTGGGCCCGGTGGATGCCTCGGGACAAGGCAGAGCCGAAGGCCGGGAGGAGCAGGAGCGGAATGGGATGACGGCAGAGGGAGCTGGCTGTGGAGAGCCATGTCTGAGCAGGGGCCCATGCAGGGCCCAGTGGTGGCGCAGGGGACAGGGCCTGGAGGAGCCAGCACGGCTGGATGGGCCATACATCTGCCATCCTCACAGCTCCATCCTCACAGCGCTCCTAGCACTGGGAACGAGTCCCCTCCTCCTCAAATGGCTTCCCCAGGGGGTCCCAGCTGCTCTGACAGGCTAAGGGCCCCTGGGCCACAGGGATGGGGCCTCATCCTGGGTTTGCCAGAAACCTGGAGGGCTCTGGCTGTATGAGAGCTAAAAATTAGTGCAAGGGCCCCAGAGCCCACAGCCTGGCCCCAGGGCTCAGAAGACCCCAGCAGCATCTTAGCTTTCTTCACCTGGGCAGAAAGCCGAGAGTGGGAGTAGCTCTGGGCTGAGCCTCTGGATAAACAGAGGATGGGGACCAGGCATGGAGAATGGGCCCTGAGGTGGGAAGCACAGGCCACATCCGGGAAGAGGGGATGGTCAGGCTGGGCTGTGGAGTCTTAGAACAGGGCTCATAGTGCTGGGTTGGTGGGCGAGAGACCAGGGCCCATGCTCAGAAGGTCCTGCACTTGGGGTGTAATGCTCTGCAGTCGCCGTCTTGAAGTTGTCTCACCTGTGAGTTTGTGTTTTGTGAAGCGAAGTCCAGCAGGACAGTGGAGCACGTTCTGGGGGCTTGCAGCCTTGGTTCTCTCGAGTCCCACCTCCCTGGGACAGATTCTCTGCTGCCCCTCCCCACCCTGTAACCACTGGCATCCTCTGCCGCCAGCAGGGGCCTGGACGCAGGCGCAGAGAGGGTCAGGGTGGGCACACATGCCCCGTGGCATCTCAGGCCGGGGCATGCAGTGGCCGTCCCAGCCAGGGCAGGCAGCCCCACACAGGTCTGAGCCTGTGTCCCAGCAGAGGTGAGCCTCTTGCGCAGCGCCATCCAGGTGCTGGGTGTAAAGATCCTTGGCCGTCTGCCCTGGGCTGGGGTAGTGGACCCATGGGAAGGGGAGACGCCAGGCTCGGTGTCCCCAGACCCCTGGCCTGGGCGCAGCACAGTGTGTTCCTCCAGCAGCGGCTGTCGGGCCCCAGTGGCACACCCCACACTGCTGGCCAGGACCCGGGGCCCCTGTGGAGAGCTGTGCCTGAGGGAGCACTCCCTCCACCAGCTCCACTCCTGAGGGCTCCTCTCCTCCTCCCTCCAACCTTCCTGAGGCTGGCTTGCGCTCTGCTGGAACTTCCGGCCGGCTTGAGGCACTCTCCAAGCGTGAGCCATGGGTATAAATCCGTTTAATGTCGGTGATGCCGCATACAAGTTAGAAGCTCTAATATTTGCATGTAAAACAGGCTCTGTACAATATAAAGATGAACGGTGAAACTCATGCTAATAATTAAAAATTCTAATTTTTCTTCACTTAGAGTGACAATAAATAGAAAATTTTTAAATCTTGACAAGTTGAGAGAGGGACTGTGGAAGAAAGGAAAAGGCTTCATATGAACCTTTACAGCACTTTTTCCTGCTCTTTGAACAAGAAGCCTCATTGGCAATTGGCACTGGGCCTCAGGGGTTTCGTACCAGGAGGCATTCTGGGGGCACGGCTGCTGCAGCTGAAGGCGCTGAGGCAAGAAAGTCAGCGGGTCAGTGGGGGTCAGGGTTTGGGAACCGACGCTGCTGACAAGGGGCCATGGGAGTCACCTCTGGGGCGACCAGAGCGAAGTTCCAGAAGGTTAATTTCTGGGGAGGGCGCGAAGTGCCGAACACAGCACCCAAGGGAAAACCAGGGAGGGAAAGAGCTCAGGATATGACCACACAGAAAGGTAAGCCATCGAAAACCACCCCAAACAAAACAAAAGGCAAACAGCAAAACTGGGAAAATGTTTCCCATACGTCTGTCAGAGAAAAAGTTAACCTATTTTAATATAAAGTTTCTTCAAATTAACAAGTAAGAAACTAAAATCCCAGTAGAAGAAAGGATATGAACAGGCCAATCATAAAAAATACAAGATGATTGCTGTTCTAAAATATATTTGAAAAAAAATGCAACCTCATTACCATCAAATAAGTACAACTTACAACAAAACGTATATCCCAGTTGTAGCTATGAGACTGCCACAGCTAGAACGGCTTTGGTGGTGTGAGGTGGTGGGGAGATAGGCATTCGCTCAACAGAGCACGAATAGGCGAGAGCACAGCACAGAACATTCTGGTGTAGAAAGCTTCAAAATGCACATACCTGTTGGCCAGGGTTTGTACTTTTAGGAACTCAGTTTGAGGAAACAGTGAAAGAGGAGCGACAGAGTCAGCTATAAGGATGTTCACTACAGGTGGCCGCGCATCTGACCTCTAATAGGGAAATAAATTTTGTTATATGAATATGTCCCACAAATAATCAGTTACATAAAAAGCACGCCACAGTCAGTGGTGCACTGTTACGCCAGCATTAAGATGAGACCGGAGGCAATAACTGGTAGGAGAAAACACTCACATACCTGTACGAATATCTTCTAATTTTCCATTGTAAATAATATATTGTCTGTGTTAAATGCAGCATATTTTAATAAGCAAAGAATGTTACTTTTCTAGATTTAAGGAGGAAAAGAAGGAAACTGGACCTGGCAGGAGGTGCCTGAATGGGTTGGGGGAGTCTGAACACCGTGAGACTCTTTCTGCTCCCAGGTGAAGTGAAGTGCTCAGTGAACATTCCCAACCCTTCACACCCTCCAGAAAGTCTGAGATGGAGACATGGACGGATTGATTAATTCCCATATTCCTATGAAAAAAGGGAATAAAATGCCTTGCCCATTAGTGTAGGAAGGAAGCCGCACCCCCAGCGAATTCCCGCTGCCCTTCAGGTCACATCCAAGTCCCTCTCCACATCTACTGCCTGGCCTGGCTCGCCTCCCACCTCCCCTCCTGCCTGTGCCCCGTGATCCCACACTGGCCCTTCTGCACCTCTTCAAATGTGCCAATCTCCTTCCTGTCTCGGGGCGTCTGCACTGCCTGTTCCCCCAGAACACTCTATCCCATCTCTTCTCACAGTCATCCCTTATCATTCAAGGCTCAGCAACAATGTTACTTCCTGTGCACAGCCTCCGTGACCCCTTATAAAGTGGCGCACTTTCCCCAACCCTTCTCCCTTCTCCATCTCAGTAGCTATTTTATTTCCTTTCTTGCATTTATCATTACCTGAAATCACCTCATTTGTTTTTCACTTGAATATTGTCTGTGTCGCCTCACCAGAAGGCAAGGCCGTGGCCACAGGGACTGTGTCCTGTCTTGCTTACAGCTGTACCCCTTGCCTAACAGGTAGTAAATGCCCAGTAAACACTTGTCAGCCATATGGACAGGAGCCAGGGGTACTGGTCAGAATAGGACAGGCTAGGCTGCAGCATTAAAGAGTCCACACATCTCAGCAGCCTGACACAGCGACGGCTGCACACATCACAGCCCAGTGCAGGCTGGCCGGCCCTGCCCCACTTTGTAGCTGTACCTACTGGGACATGTGGCTTCCAAGGTCACTGCGGCAGGGAAAGAGAGAGAGGGAAGGGCCACCCCGGCTCTTCACTGCCTTGGCCAAGAGGTGACACACATCACTTCCTAGCCACACAACCCCAAATTAACCCCTGCAAGGGAGGCTGGGAAAATGGAGGAAAGGAGGGGAGCACGTGGATATCTGATGAACCCGAAGTGTCTGTGTCAGACCAAGACCCGCATCCCACCCAGGCTCTGTCACAGACAGACGCCAGACGAACTCCTGCAGGGGGAATCACCCTGAACAAGATGGAAACCAAAACGCCTGCATTTGGCCCACCTTGGCCTCTCCTCCTCCTGGGACCCCACATTCCCCAGGTCCCTGCCATGGGGACCCCCACCAGACCCTCCTCCAAGGGCCTCAGTGGCCTTCCTTAGGGGACAGGCTGCGTCCATCCACGGCTGGCCCCGAGCCTTGGCCACTGGGAACGCCTCTGCCCTGGCCCTGGCCGTCCTCACAGCTGACCAAATGCCTCACTTGGCACGTGGTCCAGGCTGGCTGCTGCCACATCTGTCCTCCACGTCACTGCTTTGGCCAGTGCTGAGAAGCCCCGAGACCAGCTGTGCACATGTAAGGAGAGGGACACGTGCCCTGGCCAGGCCTTCAGGGCCACTCAGGGATCCGGCGCAGCTCCAGGTGAGCCAGCGCCTTCAGAGTCTCGGGGCGCCCACAGCAGCGCTGCCCACACCTGGTCAGCACCACGCGCCTGGTCAGGTTCAGAGGAAGGGCGCAGCAGGAGGTCCCACTGGGCACAGATCTTCCAGGACTGCACCGTCCAGTACGGGAGCCACTAGCCACACTGGTGATTTAAATCCAAATGTAAATTAATTACAAATAAATTAAATTACCCATTGGGATGGCTACCATCAAAAGTAACAAGTGCTGGTGAGGATGTGGAGAAACTGGGACCCTTGTGCACTGTTTGAGGGAATGTAAAATGTACAGCTGCTGTAGAAAACAATACAGTAGCTCCTCAGAAAATTGAAAATAGCATTACCATATGATCCTACAATGCCACTTTTGGGTACATACACAAAAGAACTGAAAGCAGGGACATGAAGAGATATTTGCACACCCACGTTCACAGCAGCGTTATTCACAACAGCCAAAAGGTGGAAGCAACCCAAGCGTCCACTGACAGATGAATGGATAAGCAAAATGCGGTGTATACATACAAGGGAATATTATTCACCCCTAAAAAGAAGGAAATACTGGCATATGTCACCATATAGATGAACCTTGAGGACATTATGCTAAGTGAAATAAGCCAGTCACAAAAGGACAAATACTGTATGACTCCACTTACATGAGGTACATGGAGTAGTCAGATTCATAGAGACAGAAAGTAGGAGGGTGGTTGCCAGGGGCTGGGGGAGGGGGAAAGAGGAGTCAGTGTTGAATGGGTATGGAGCGTCAGTTTTCCAAGATGAAAGAGTTCTGGAGATGGATGGTGAGGATGGCTGCACAACAGTGTGAATGTGCTTGATGCCACTAAACTGTACAGTTAAAATGGTTAAGACAGTATATTTTATGTTATATGTATTTTACTACAATTAAAAATTTTTACATTAAAATAAAAAAATTCTATTAAAAAATAAATTAAAAATTCAGTTCTTCAGTCACATCAGCAACATTTCAAGTGCTTAAGGGCCAGGGGTGGCTAGTGGCTGCCTCATTGGTCAGGGCAGAATTAGAGCATTTCCAGCACTGCAGAAACTTCTATTGGACAGTGTTGCTCTGGAAGGTCATCCTTTACCAAATATTCACCCTTCCTCAATCCCCTCGTTCCCAAGACCACCACAGGGCGCCACATGCCTTAAATCAGCCCCGGGGACTCTCTCCTGGGCATGAACCTGCCCTGAATGAGGACACAGAGCCTTAGAGGGTGCTCACTGTCGGGGCACCACGCGCTGCAGGCTCCATCCTCAGCCCCTCGACCGCACTGCGCTTTCCTCTCAACGGTGGGAGGTGGAGCTCAGATTAGAGGCGCAGATCCTCCCCGACCTGCGTCTCCCTGAGCCCCAGGACTGTCCACCATGCCCTCTGCGTCTGCAGGACCAACCACTGTGCCCGGACAAGCACGAAAGATATGGCCCAACTACTCTTTCTCAGCTCCTATGATTTCTCTCCCAAAATTCTTTTATTGTGATAATAAAGTTTGTTTCGATTTAATAATTTTTATATTTCTCATGATTTGCGAGAAACTAACCAAACCATCTCATTATCCAAAGCTGACCATGAGGGTATAAATGAATAAACTGAGGTTAACTGGTAAAACCAAGAGAGAGTTCTAGACTTCCTCCTACCAGCTCATGCAGCACGAGATGTGTGTGACGGAGGGACCCCCCACACCAGGGAAAAGGCGGATTTGCTCCACCAGCCTCAAGCAGAACTCACCACGACACTCCAGCTTCAATCAGAGTCCCTGGCTTACTTCTTAAAAGCAATTCTAGATGTGCTGTCACTAAATTAAATATCATCACTGTCACCATAGTAAAACCACATTTTATTTAGAGACTGAAAGTCCCATTCACCTCTATTATCTCATTTAATCGTCACGACAACTCCTGAGAGGGAAATTATTGACTCACTCATTTTAAAGAGGAGAAAACCAAGGCTCAGAGGACTGGAGCAGCATTCTCAGTGACACTGCTGGTCACAGGGGGGCCAGGAGTTAACCCAGATGTGACATCATCAGAAATATGTGTCTGGTCTGTAGCCCCACCTCCTCACATGGACACCTAACCCCTCATAATTTCCTGAGCGATGGGGGTGAGAAGAGTGTCTTCTGTTATTCATAATGAGCCCCTTTCAACCACACCTGAGTTTATGCTAATGAGGTGACTCTCCGTGGGCCCCTACACAGCTTTAGGATGGGGGCCACCAGAGTAACCAAATCTGTGATTCGAGGGTTGGAACTTTCAGCCCCACCCCCTGACCTGGAGGGAGGGGAGAGAGGCTGGAGATCCAGTCCAATCACCCAGGGCCAATGATTCCATCAGTCATGCCCAAGTACAGTCATGCGCCGCAGACAACAAACCTCATATACGCCCGTGGTCCCGTAAGATCAGTGCCATACAGCCTAGGTGTGCAGTAGGCTGTACCATCTGGGTGTGTGTGAGTACACTCTACGAGGTTCACACAACGACGAGCTCGCCTAATGACACATTTCTCAGAACATGTCCCTGTCGCTCAGCGACACATGACTGTAGTAGAACCTCCATAAAAACCCTAAACAATGGAGTTTAGAGAGCTGCCAAGGTGGGTGACTTTGTCGAGGTGCTGCGAGGGTGGGGCGCCCAGAGAGGCCAGGGAAGCTCTGTGCACCTCCCCCATACCTCGCACCCCCTGCATCTCTTCCATTTGACTGTTCCTGAGATGTATCCTTTGCAGTAAACCAGTGATAGTAAGTAAAGCTTAGGAGGCACAGAGACACCCCATTAAACAGCCCAGCCTCACATGGGGCAACGGATTCCCTCTTCAATCTTCAATTCCTCTGACTGCCTCAGGAAGCCTCGGATGGGTGTCGGTCTGTCTCTCCCCTCCTCTAACACACACTAAACTCCCTTTTACACAGCGTGGGCTGCAGTTCAGAGCCTGCAGAAGGCAGGACTACCTACCCGGGGTTGAGTAACCGTCGCTTTACGTTTCACTATTTAGGTTACCTTTACGTAAAGTGAGGCTTCCTTTGCAAATAATTTTAAGTTTTAAAAAGGCCAGTTGACTTACAGGAAAACACACAGTCCGGGTCCAACGTGGGTATGGTAAAAATCAAGAAAACTGGTACACAAATGACTGGAGTTTGTGAAAAACGGCCTTAGTGTGTAAATAGCCTTGCCAAGTCACAATTACCCCCATTTGCAGATGAGAAAACTGAGGTTCAGTGAGGTCAATGGGAGGGTCTTTTCTCACCTGTAGACCCAGAGAGCCTCCCAGTGACCATGTCGCTTACTCCCAGCTCCACCAAGAAACGGCAGAAAGCAGGGGCAGGCTGGCCCACCTGCTGCCCTCTCCACCTGGCCCCGCCCCCAGCCCCCACTTACAATGTTCATGAGCGTGAGCAGGTACTTCTGCACGTGCTCCTTCCCGTGGAACTGCACCACCGAGTCGTCCACGCCCAGCAGGACCTCGATGTTGTAGTCGTCGTCGGCAGCGTGCCTGCGCGCCCTGTGCCTCGAGCTGTTGACCTGATCCTCCAGGACGCCCAGGGCGCGGCTGAGGCTGTCCAGGCTGTCCAGGGAGGCCCCTGGAAGGACAGAAGACAGCGTCTGCAACAGCAGCCCGGGCTCACCAGGGTCGCCGCAGCAGGTCCAAACCCCATTCGGATGCTACGCGGCACCTGCCAGGCACCAGCTTGGCCAACATCTCGTTGAAAACCCACGGCACCAGAACAGAGGGCCTTCTTGTCCTCGTTTGACAGGAGAACAAACAGGTTCAGGGAGGGCAGTAAGTAGACTTGACTGTGCCAAGTCAGCTCAGACCCAGAAGCATGCACACCAACACCTCAGCAGCAGCCAAGTCTGACACCCAGCGACGCTCGGAGAGGCCAGGAAGCTGGGCCGTGCAGCCAGGGATGGGCATGAGCAGCACCAGCTCTTTTCACCCATTCATGCACTTGCAGGCTCCCAAAGGGCCGCCCAGGTGCCAAAGGGCTGGTCTCCCAGGTGTTGCCACCCCCTATTATAACTAGGGAAACTGAGGCCCAGCCTGGATGGTGTGTGTCCCACAGGGTCTCCTTGGGCAGCTCTCCTTCTGGAACTTTCTGCTCTGTCCTCCACTGAAGAAAGGTCCCTCGTCTCTGGGCCAGGTCCACCCGCCCCTATCCTGGCTGGGATCTCCCACGGCCCCCTCCCCCATGTGAACAGTGCCTGCCCCGGTCCCAAGTGCGAGGAGATGGGAGGTTGCCTGACTGAACTGTGCAGGGACCAGGATGATCACCTCTCGTGACAGCTCCCCCATGGTCTGTCTGGGCAGGGACTCACTCTGGCCCCCACAGGCTGGACACCCGGCCGAGGGCAGGCAGCCCTTCTGGGGCGTGGTGCCTGAGGGGCCTCAGCTGAGGGGTCCAGGGCCCGGAGCTCCATTTGGCCCAGGATCCCAGGATGTTGTCTCACCACCTGCATAGCTGCAGCTTCTGCCTCGGTTCCCTTCGACTTTCTCACTGGGCCTGGAGCCCACCCTGGACCAGAGCCCCTGCCCCCACCTTTCAGATTTGCAACTGAGCTGACCAGGCTGACCTCAGTGTTGCTGGTAGCCCCAGACCACACTGCCCGCTAAGCCCCAGCACCAAAGCCTTCTGGAAGCCCCCCACACTCCTGCGCTGGTCTCTGTGTCCATGCCAGGTCCTCGACCCCAGGGTCCTGCTTTTCCTTGACATTCCCTGGGGGGTCGAGGGGTGTCTCAGAGACTCCTGACTGGGAAGGACCTAGGACCTCAGGTCATCGTGACATCACTGACCCAGGCCCTGTGGCCCCTGCAGCTAAGGTGGGGCCGGAAGCCTGCAGCACCACCTCTCCACAAAGAGTCTTCCAGAACACTTCCTCTCACTTGTCCCCAAAGCCTCTTGTCCACTGCCTCCTCTGGACCGGGACAGGAACTCCCTCAACATCACGGTGGCATGTGACAGACCCTGGAGGCAGAACAGGGCTTCTGAGGGCAGCATGGCAGTTCACAGACAGGTGGACAGCCTGCCGCCATCGGGGTCCTGCTCCACACTCGGCCCCGCGCATGGGTCTCCTCAGCCAGTGCCGACCACTGGCCTCCTTGCTGTGCATTACTGTCCCCGTTCTACAGACAGGAAGACTGACGGACCCCCGCATCGCGGACTCTCAGCTGGAAGCTCTCTCCTTTACACCTGCTGTCTGCTAGTTTTGAGGCACAGACTTGCGACCTGGCGTGGCAGAGAGACCAGAAAGGAAAAGCAGAGGGAAGGAGGGGAAGGAGAAGTGGGGGGCTTTGACAGGAAGAGCAGTGAGTGGGGTCAGGGCTGAGTGGCTGCTTGCATTCCTGCACCTCCTGGGGCCGTTGTGCCCCTGCCCCAGCCCTGCAGTCTCCCACGTCCACCCCTCCCACACACACACACACACACACACACACACACACACACACACAGTTGCACATTGCAGGCGCCGCCCAGGGACGCTCCGGGGACGGGGCGGCAGGCGTGCAGGCAGCGCGTGTGCAGTGATCACTCTGCTGGGCCGCCCGGAGGTTGTTCACGGCCATCTTCACCGCTCCCAGAGGAGACACTGGCTACTTAAACTGACAGGGGGGTTGAGGAATTGCTACTCTATTTTTACACATTTATCTCTTTGCAGTTCCAACAAGCAGGGACAACTCACCTTCAGAATCACCTTGGGAAGCAGAAAGATGGTAATTTCCATAAAAAAATTCTTCCCCGGGGAAGAGGCTGGACATTCCCCTCTGCCCCTGTCAAGCCAGGGGTCACCGATGGGGGGTCCCCGGGCAAAACCAGACCACAGAGGCTCCTGTTAGGGCCACGTGGTGTTGAAAAAATACGTTATTTGGTTGACAGTATTTCAAAATTGGGAGATTTCACGTTAAACAAAGGCTAGAATTGTCAGCTTCTCTGAGGAAATAGGAGACGGGGTCACTGCAGGGGTGGGGGAGTCACACTGAGCTGTGGCGTAACGACCACGCCTGGAGACATGACGCATGAGGCTTGGATCCCCAGGCCGCCTGGCCTGCCATCCTTGTTGTCCTCCTGGCCCCTGAAGGCATCAGAGTGTGCCCCAGACCCTAACCCAGGGAGCACGGGGCAGGGACCCCTCCTGACACTCCCGTGGGAGGGGGAGGGGCTGCCATAAGGCCAGAGCTGGCTGGGGCACATCTTGTAGCTGCTTCTGCCGAGCAAGCAGAGTTCTTAACTAAACTGTATGTTACAGGTCTGTTGAAAACAGCAACATTTTCGAAAGATGCGTTAGAAGTGTTAATTTCACCTTAAACATAATTGTTATTATTTCCATCACTATTATTTTGGGGAGTGGCTTGGACATTATGTTCTAGAACACCCCCCCGCCCCCCCCCCCCCGCACCAAAGCCCAGCCCCTGTAGAGATGCCCCAAAGCCCAAGGTCAAAGTGCAGACGAGAAGAGGAAGACAGGTCCCCTCGGGCCACTTGGCAGGTGACAGCTCCACCCTGCAGTCCGTCCCCTGGAAGCCCCGGGCCTAGCAGCACACAAGGAGCAGCCAAGGTCAGCGGGATCTGCCAGGCCCCCAGGCCCGGGCCACACAGGCAATGATGGAACCCGGCAGCCAGGCTCACGTTCCACCCCAGCAATCTTGGATGGCCCCTCAGTTTCCTCACAATGGGCTTGATCCTGAAGCCCAGGCCCTGCAGAGACCTGGACCACCGCCTGGTCCTAGCAGACCTGTCCCTCAAGCTGAGTCTTGTCGCAGGGTGCTCTGGCCAGCGGCAGGTTCCTGCTCTGTCCTTCGTCAGCTGTCTAGCGATTCCCTGAGGCCAACGCCAGCCTGCGGGGCCTGCCCACCTGCACTGGGTTGTCTATCGGCTCTAAAGGCCTCTCCTCCTCTCGGTCCCTCCAGGCCAGGGGTGCGCTCTTTGCCACTCTCCCCTCCTCCCCCCAGAGCTCCTGCATGCTCCTAGCAGCCTGCTAAGCCATGGTGACACGGAGCTCACCCAGCCCTTCACTCTATCCGTTATTACTGGCCCAGGCCCGGATAACGAGCTGTCAGTGCTCCTATCTCCTGCTGAGACAGAGGTGGCACTGCCCTGACTCCTGTCACCCTCTGTGCACAGCCTCCCCTCAGGAGTGGAAGTCGCTGGTTCCCCCAGGTGGCTGATCCTTGGTCAAAGGGACCCTGGCGGCATCTGCGACAGGACCCTATCTTTTCAATGGGAAACCACAGAGGTTTAGTGCCTGGCATTCCCTGTGCTGGGGAGACCCTTCTGGATGGCAGCTGGGGCTGTTTTTGCTCATGTGTGTGAGGCAAAGGATAGCACAGCATGATGTTCAAGGCTGTCCCTAGTTTCAGAGTCTTTAGGGGAGATCGGATAGGATCCCTCAACGAGTCAATCAACAAACTGGGGAGAGGATGGGAAAAGAGGAAGCAGAACTGCATCAGGGAATCCCGAAGTACCTGCCCTCCAGGGGAACAAGCAGGTCACGGTGGCCCAGCTCATCCACAGCCCCTGGAGCACAGGGAGCTGCCCACGCTGCCCCCCGCCACTGCATCTGGGGGCGGGGCATGTGTACAGCCCTTCACAGTGACAAAACTCCACCACCCGCAGAGCAACGAGGAGGCTCCTCACTATCCTCGTTACTGTCCCCATTTTAGCATCAAGGATCCCAGGAGCAGAAAGATTAAGTGACTGGGACAAGCCACACCTCAGAGGAGGAGCAGGGACCAGGCCAGGCCATGGGATCCAACCTCGTTAACATGGCCAGAGGGGCCCCTGTACCTCACCACCACAGAGGGATGGTTGGGAAAACTGAAACTGGTAGGAGAAACAAGCACATTTAGCCTGGAGAAGAGGAACCCTGGAGTCTGGAGCCTGCAACCGCCTCAGAGCATCGCGCCACAGCTGCTGGCCCTGCAGGCTCACGGGCGCCTGGGTGCCACTGTCCCTGTGCACATCCCAAGCCCTGTGCACACTCCTCACCTGGGGTGTCCTTTCTGCTGCTGCTGCTGCTCCTGCCCAAATTTAGCCGCCCCACAAGGCTGGGCAGGAGCCCCCCAAAAGGCCCAGAGGGCAGGGTGCCCACAGCCCCGGGTGCCAGAGCCGCGCTGCCTCCCGCCCGCACTGCACTCAAGGATATGTTTGGTCCCCACCTGCCGCCCCGCAGAACAGGCCGCTCGCCTACAGGGGAAGACGTAGAGCCTTGAGAAGCCTCTCAGTGACAGGGGAAGACTGCTGTCCCCTCTCCCTGGAATGATCTTCCCCTCAGTTCTCACTGGACTGCTCCTGCTCATCCTTCAGGTGTCAGCTGAAGTATCACCTCCTGGAGGAACTCGTCCTATTTCATCCTAAATTAAAACAGGCTCTCCCTCCCGAGGGCTCCCAAGAGCATCCTGTTTTCTTCCCCCATCTGATGCTCCATCATTTGCAGCTCTAATCTCACCTGAGAACTTGCTTGGGCATCACCTGCCACTCCCCTTAGAGGGAGGCCCCCCCAGAAGACAAGGGCCCTGGGGTCTTATGTGCCCTGGTTTCCCCAGTGCCCTGCAGGTAATCGCAGGGCTGTAAGGGGTAGGAGCCAGGGCAGAGACGCAATGGAAGGGAGCACAGGGCCCAGCAGGGGAGAGTCAAGGGGGTCCCCGTGGGAGTCGGGCTGGAAGGGGAGGCAGTGCAGCAGGACCAGGAAGGCCAGGCTGGGCGGGAGGGCAGGAGCAAAGTGAGGTGACAGGCAGAGGAGCGTGAGCTGGCACAAAACCCAGCTGCAAATTACTTACACAAGGCATAACTAAATGAAATGGCCCAGGAGGAGTTAAGACAAATGGGGTGAAGAGAGAGGTACCCCGTAATTACCAACTAAAAGAGACGAGGCATACCAGCATTTATGAGAGAAAATACAATCCAAGGCATTAACAGGACAAAGTGATAAACAATTCATCGAGAAGACGTAAAAGACAGGAAACTTCATGCACCTAACAGAGCTTCACACGGATACAGGGAGAAACAGACAAAGCCACAGTTCTATGTGCATTTTAATACATTTATTCCAGAAAACAACAGATGAATTAGATAAAACATTAGGTAAGGCTGAAGAGGACTCAAGTCAACCTAATGATTAAGTCCACCAACCAGAAAACACACATGGAACAAATTCTTAATTTGACTACACATTAGAATAAACAGAAAACTCAAAAACCGTGTCCACAGTCGCTACCACAGAGACAAAGTCAGAGAAAACAAGAAGGAAAGCCTCAAAACCTAAACACCAGAAATTAAAAACACAGCTCTAAGAGACTAGACTAAATACAGTATAGAAATTCTAATCGTTGGCTCAAGTAGAAAACCTGAATAAACCTTAGAAGAAATTGAAAAAGCAGTCAAAGAAAGCCCAAACTTACAACAAATGGATACTTCTTGTCTTACATAGAATGTGTATGCAAAGCCCAGCACCTTTCTCATACACAGCAATAACCAGACAGAAAATAGAATGGAAAAAAGGGCTTATCAACTACAGCAACAAATCCCACAGAATATCTCAGAATAAACAAAAATAATGAACGTACAAAGTCCACACAAAGAGTAATATACTATAGGGGCCGGCCCCGTGGCTTAGCGGTTAAGTGCGCGCGTTCCGCTACTGGCGGCCCGGGGTTCGGATCCCGGGCGCGCACCGACGCACCGCTTCTCCAGCCATGCTGAGGCCACGTCCCACATACAGCAACTAGAAGGATGTGCAACTATGACACACAACTATCTACTGGGGCTTTGGGGGGAAAAAAACGAGGAAGATTGGCAATGGATGTTAGCTCAGGGCCGGTCTTCCTCAGCAAAAAGAGGAAGATTGGCATGGATGTAAGCTCAGGGCTGATCTTCCTCACCAAAAAAAAAAAAAAAAAGAGTAATATACTACAGTCTAAAACTCTCCAAAAATACAAAGAAGACCTCAGTAAATAGAGACAAATGACACAACTGTGGAATGGAAGTTGATTCTCCTCCAAATTAATCTATAAATTTAACACAATCTGTATCAAAGAATTGTTAAAACTCAACAAATTAATTCCAAAATTTAACTGGAAGACTACATATGAAAGAATAGCCAGAAAAATATTGAAAAGAATAATGAGGAGGGTACTTACCTTTCAAATTAACAGAACATATTACAAAATAACATTAATTAGAACATGTCGGTACTACTGTCATGAAAGATCAATGGAACGACAAAAAGTCCAAAAACAGAACCAAGCATATGGGGAGCTTCTGGATAAAAAGGGTAGATTGAACACATGCATTCAATTTAGCTCCTTCCTGGAAGCCCATTACAGCTTTAGTAAAGGGATGTTTTTTAAAAACTCAGAAGCCCACAAGGACAGGGAGAGCAGGAGAGGAAGAAATAACAGCAGGACTGTTGGCTGGAAAGCAGATGGCCACGCGGTGACAGACTTAATATACCAGAGAAAGTGGAATCCCAAGCTGGCGATGAGGAGAGCCAAGACTCATCGCAGAATCCTCCAACGGCACCAAGTACCTCTGGAAGTGGGGGAGAGGGGCGGATTGAAATAAGTAGGACCACTTGATGGCTAATACCAAATCCTCTCCACATACCCTGTCCCCCATAACTGACACTGGCATTGGTCTGGAAGCTCATTCTCTCTCAAAAAGGTGGAAAAGAACGTCTCTGGGCAGCAGGCACCAGGTGTGGTGGAGAGCACATGTCCCGTACTGAAGTCAGGAGGATGAAATGAATGCTGAGGCACCAGCTTGCTTCCACGACTCACGCATGGAATGCTGGTGCTCAGGCCTTTACTCCCAGGCAGAAGATTGGTGGTGGTGGGATGGGGCTCTTCTCTAGGGACTCTGACCAGAAAGCAGTATCACTGTCCATGGTCCCCTCCCACATGCATTGAGCTCCCAGTTACCTCTTTTGTAGCCCAACCTTACACATGAGCAGCCAGCCAGTAATAACCACTCCTCAGAATAAGCTCCAGACATGACAGATGGAGAAAATCACCAAAAAGAGGAAAGTGGAGGAAACAGAGACTACACAGGAAGGTGGTGAAACCTATCATTAGTAACCTCTGAGAGCTAGAAGAAGATATTACATCCATTAAACAGAACAGGATGAGAACAGCCAAAAGGGTTCTTTGAAATTAAAAGCATCTCAGCAGAAATGATAAACTCAATGGAAGGATTGGGAAGATAAAGCTGAGAAATCTCCCAGGAAGGAAAACAACAAGACAAAGACTTGAACAATGAGGAGAAAAGATAAGAAAATTAGAAGACGAGACGCAAGGTGTATCATCCATATAACAGAAGCTCCATAAAGAGAGAAAAGAGAAAACAGAGAGGAAAGAATTAATGAAATAATTCAAGAAAATTTCCCACAACTGGAAGGTGTCCCCAGACTGAAAGGTCCCAGCTAGTCCCCAGCACAGTGGATAAAATAAACCCACACCAAGGAACACTGTCATGAAATTTCAGAACACAGGGAAGCTTCTACTCCAAACTTTCATGGAGAATAAGGGGGTGGGGGAGCAGTTACAGAAGAGCTCACAAAGGACTGGAATCAGAATGGCTTCAGACTTCCCAAAAGCAGCATTAGAAGCAGGAAAACAATGGAACAAAGCCTTCAAAATTCAGAAGGAAAATTATTTCCCAACTGGAATTCTATACCCAAATTCTCACTCAAGTATGAAAGTGGAATAAAGACATTTCCAGAAATGTAAGTTCTCAGAAGTTTTACCTGTCCAGCGCCCCTTCTCAAGAAGCTACTGAAGACTGTGCTTCTGCAAAACAAAAGAGGCAACCAAGAAAGTGGAAGACCACAGATATAGGAAGCAGGAGACCCAACATGAGATGAGGAGGGAATCCCAGAGGATGGTGAAAAGTGATCCCAGGATGACAGCTCTGCACCAGATGTGGAGGGCAGCTGAGCCACCCTGCAGCAGTGTGACCCAAGAGATAGACTGTCATCACCAAGACCCCACTTCCATCGGGCCATCTTAACCAGAGGACAGAATGCCCAGGAGAGTGTAGCCGAGATTCTCATCAGTACGTGGCTTGTCTTGGCCGTGTGCTGATGAGGGTCTCTCCCCTCATGCTCTGCTGAGAGCACGCATATCACTCACAGAAGTTCTCAGCTTCTCCCTGAGAGCTGGAGGTAGGCCACGGTGGGCTTAGAGTGGAAAGGACAGAGCACCCACTCCTCTGACTGTACTTCTGCTGCGTGTCCAGCGCCTGGTCTGCACCTCAGTCTTGCCAGGCACCCGACTGTGGAGAGCCCTGTGTTTCTCAAGACTCACTTGTGGCCTTGCTCGCAACTTCCCCTGAAGGGGCCTTGCCAACTCCCAGAGAAGCAGAAGGCAGACCGTGACCCAGAGACTGTTCCGCACACCTCCTCCTGGAGCCTCCGTCCAGCGGGAGCTGTGCTGCCCTCTCCTGGCACAGCTGGTGCGTGCCTGCCCTCCATTTTAATATTAATTACTTTTGATATTCATTTATGTGTAAACTGTAAAGAGGATCAAATGATAAAATAGAAAATAAAATTAGTAAATGATAAGGCAGCAATTCAAAACCAGGTGATTTGGTAAATGGTGGAAGTGGAGCAGCTGTGGACATTGTGGAAATCTGGCACTACTGAGTCAACTACGTGCAGGGCACCTGAGGGCCAGCAATTTCACTCTGGGGTCTACATCTAAAGACATGGGGTGTCTACAAGATATCCCAGTCCCGTCCTTAGACCAACCGTTGCCCTGTGGACCATTTTTCACTCCCCTTGACTGAGCGTGCAGACAGGCATGCTCACACAGGCCCCTCAGGAGGCACCTGAGAACTATTCATGGTCGTGCTGCTTGGATGGGTTGGGGGGAGTTGGAGGCAACCTTTCTCTTCAGTGGGCGAGAGGAGAGGTGCAACCCGCACAATGCCACGCAGAGGTTAGAAGTTTGACATCCACATGGACAGAGGGATCTAAGAAACAGAGCGCCGAGTGCAAAAAGCAAGAAACAGCATGAGATGTACAATGCAGCACAATTTATGTCAATTAAAAACATACACACTCAAGGAGCAACACCTATTTTGCAAAAATACACACTGACCAAAGGATCCCCTTTGATCCCCTTAGAACTCTTGCTCATTGCAAGGGAAAAGGAGAGAAGAGAGAGCAGGTTGTGGAATTGAGTGGTCTCTTTTTTTTAATAATGTTGGGACACCTGGTTAGATGGAGGAGGTAAAGATCAACTCC
Source organism: Diceros bicornis minor (assembly GCF_020826845.1). Taxonomy (NCBI): domain Eukaryota; kingdom Metazoa; phylum Chordata; class Mammalia; order Perissodactyla; family Rhinocerotidae; genus Diceros; species Diceros bicornis. Next base: position 92,241,265 of record NC_080740.1, read on the forward strand.
TGACCTCACACCTTAAGCAAAAACCAATCCCAGGTGGACTGGTGACCCAGGATGATGAAAATGAAGTCACAGAAGTGCTAGAAGAAAATTCAGCTAAACACTTTTTTATAATCTCCGTGTTGGGCAGGCTTTGGACTCCAAGGCCAGTGCACTCTCCGAGTCCCCCCACAACTGCCCCCTGCGCATGAGCTGTTTCACACACCCCTGGCCTCAGCTGGGCACGCACATGGGTGGGTGGGCGGGCGTGCGTGCTGAGGGTCCTGCTGCCCAACCTGTCAAGCATGTGGACGAGAATGAATCACTCTCCCTTCCCCAGTGCTCAGTCCCTGAAGCTTAAATCTCCACAACCACCCTGCAGAGCAGGAACTGCCATGTAGCAAAGAAGGGGAGGGTGATGTTTACGGAACTAGAGCAAGGCCAGAGCGCCAGCCCAGCTCTCCTGCTGCAACGGCTGCAGGCCCCAACATACACAGCAGGCCAAGCCTGGGGGACAGAGTCCTGGGCACCAGTAGCCTCAGGGAGCACACTGGCACCCCCACCCAGGAGAGGTCGTCTGGAGGAAAGTCATCGCCCTCATTTGTAAATGACCAAGAGACAAGCCCTCTGTGACTGCAAACTCCCTTACAGATGATCATTAAGATAAAATACGTTTATGGAGAAGCATAATCAGGACACCGCAAGAGCCCTGTTTGGAAACGGGCAGGCTCCTCGGAGGCTCTGGGAGCAGGAGGCTCAGCCCCGCAGGGGCCATCAGCACAGAGCCCCACTGGTGAGCTTTATTAAAAGAAGCTCATTAGGATTATTTCATCTCAGTCCTTTATAACTTTATTACCAAATCAGAATTAATTTTTGCAACTCAGGCAGATGCAGCTCATCCTGTGTCATTTTTACGACTCAAGGTGGAGGGGAGGAGGGGGGAGGGGCTCCTGGGCCACACCGGCCCTCGGCTTGTCCATCAGGGCCGTGTCTGTAATAGCTGTGCTGCATCTCAGAGACAAGAGCTCGGAGGCGCATAAACTACCTCGAGTTCCAGGCCTGCTCACCCTTCCAGCACTTCAGGGAAGGAACGCCGGCTCTGGAGAAGGAGAGAGAACCGCCCTCGAGCATGCCATCCCAGGGCTCCTCAGCAGTGGACATGGACCCTGGCCCACCCAGCACCCCCTGCCCTGCTGGAGGTGAATGGAGCCACCCGGAGTGGTGCCGCGTGCAACCTGCCCCTTCTCTGGGTGCTGCTCCTTGCTGTTCCTTTGGTGAACCACCCTCCCCACTCCAGGCCACATGGCTCAGGGGAGCCAACCCCCCTGAGCCCCCACTCCAGGACAGCCCACCTGGCCCAGGCAGGCCAATGAGCCCTGATGCCAAGCATTTGTTGGAGTATCTGGGCAGATAACTCTCTCTTCTCTCTCTGCCGGGATTGCTGAGCTGGTAAAACGTGAGCCAGGGGCTGCTGGGGCCTCCTCCTCCCTTGAGAAGCAGAGCTGAGAGATGAAGAGAACAGGTGACACCGTTGAGGTCCCAAATCCAGCCACGGCTGAAGTTGATACACTCCTGGACTTTCCAGCCCTTTGAGTCAGTTCCTTTGGATTTCTGTGTCTTGCAATGACATGAGTCCTAACGTGACCCATCCCCCAACACATACAATCACATGCGTTGGCTGAAGCTAGACACCGTCGTTAGATTTTGTAGCCAGAGCATCCTCAGACTATTAGCATCAGATGGTGCCTCTCTGTTCTGTCTTGTACTTGCACCTGCTCCCTTTGGAGGGACCCCAGTATGGAGGGAGATGAGAGAAAGTCCCCTGTGGATTTAAGGTATGTAGCTGAGAGAAAGGGGTCAGGCTCTGGTTCAGCCCCCACAGACACAAGTCTTTGAGAAGTGAGGGGACCTCCTGATGACACAAAGGCCCCAGCAGAAGTGTTAAGGACACTGAGGTTGGGCCCAAACCAGCAGCACTGTGCTGACTGACCAGGAGCTCTTAGAGTCCCTCGGGGCTCCCCGCAGCACGGCTTAGGGCCAACCAGTACATGATATGATATGTGGTAATTCCTTAAATGCTATGTCATATGTGCAATCTGTTTCTACATGGCTCCAAGCAATGGTTGGTGAGGTCTTGACAGGACTGGTTAGGCTGTAAATCCCAATTCAGAATAAAAAGACACATTGGGAATTTACCAAGAGACATTCTGAATATGATTTGGTTTACCAGATAGATCTGCTTTAGAAAGCGAATCCCTTTCCACCGTTCTCAAAACCTTCTATGGCTCCAGATCCCTCACACAGAGGTTCGCAAACGGCCCTGGCCCCCTCTGCACCCCACACCCAAAGAACGGCCCAGGCTCCTCTGCACCTGCCCACTCCCCCCATGCCACCCTCCTGCTGGCTTCTGAAGCCCACCCACCCCAGGGATTCATGAAGGCTCCTTCAGCAACCAGGTCCCTGGGGACTCCGGGTGTCACAGACTATGGGCTTCGAGAAACTCAAAGGGGGGTTTGGATGCAATTAACTGATTTTCCAAGTTATTTCTTTTCCTTTTGTATGTTAAGGAGATGTAACCAGTAGCCATCCTGAAACTGACCAAGCTTTACCACAAGAGCTATGCCCAGGACCTTTGCCTTATCTTTAATGCAAAGATCTCTCCAGGAGGAGCTTAGGCCTCATTGTGTGGAAGCATGTTCTTCAACTGAGCCTGTGCAAGCGAATACCCGCCTCTCCCTTTTGAATATTCATTCGCCAACCTAACAAAAGTTCCTGCTTTCTTTTGTTCAGGGATGCCATGACTTTAGAAATGATTCCTCATGGCCTCCTATTTGCTGCAAATACACTTTACTTTGTGGGACAACTTCCACTGTGTAGAGTCTTATTTAAGTCACCAGGAGGCGAATCCACCTGGTTCAGTAACACGGGGCCTGGGGATGGCAAGAGCAGGGTGCCTAGCTGAGTTCTGGCCTGGCTGCACTCCTGCATAGAGCCAGTGCAGGGAGGGTCCCGGGACCAGCCTTGGCCTCCAGGGCACCCTGTGGCTGGTGACTCCCTGGGGGCCGTCAGCCGTGGGAGGGGAGCTGGCCCCAAGTTAGTCCTCACTGCTACTCCCTAGTACGAAGCAGCCAGATGGTGGGACACAATGGAGAGCCTCGCAGATCGTTTAATGAAAACATTTACTGTGAACTTCAGAACAAAACACAGACACCCACAGGTCCCAACAGAAGGGAGGATTCCCTGGGACTTTGTTTTGAATGTGGGGGAAGCGGGAGACTGGCAAGTGGGATGCTGATGGCCAACGCCACGGGGCCACGCGCCTGGCAGCTTCCGCCTGTGCACAGCTTGTATAAGCACGTCACAGGCAGGGAGAGCCCTCTCGCCAGGCTCGTACTCGCTCCCAGTGTCCTGGACTGGGACACGTGGCAGCCTCCCTGACATGGCTCCCTGGAAGGCCCTCAGGCACCCACATGCGGAGTCCAGGACTGCAGCCTCCTCCGTCCTGCCCACACGTCCAGCTGCACCGCCCACCTCAGGGCCTGCGACCTGCATCCACCCAGGCCCACGCCAGCAACAGGGCCTGCTCCTCCCCCACCCACAGTGTTGGCTCCCTCCTCACCCTAAGGGTCTCCGGAACCTGCCCCTACCCCCCACCCCCGCCTCTGCCCTAGCTTACACCTCCACCAGGAAACTAGCTCCCTATTGGCCTTTGGATTCTCCAAATCCAAGTTCCAAAGCGTTTCTCTCAGCTGCCAACCTCAGTTCCTTTACTGGGCCCTTCATCTTCTCGGATGTTGAATCCCGAGTCACGCACGGTGGGTGAGGGCACTGCAGGGTGGGGGTCCTGGTGTGTTCTTCAGGGCAGCCCCAGTTTCCGTGAGGAAGTGGGATGGGGACGGAGTGGGGATGAAGCAAGTAGACAGGTACTCAAGGGCTGAGAGGCAGCATCACCACTGTGATGCGGGGAGTAGGGGCTGAGCTGGGCAGACAACTGCCCTGAGGAGCCCTTTGCTGCAGGGGGACCTTAGGAGGAGCCACGTGGACTAGGGAGGGCCAGCTGGGGCATGTTGGGCCTGAGGCTCTGGGGGGACCGGAGGACAGATGTCCACTAGGCACTCAGGTCCAAGGGGTCTGGGGCACAGAGAGAGGGCTGGGCTGGAGGGTGGTCCAGGGGTCCTTGGTGTATGAGAGAATGTAAGCCATGGGGTTTGCATTCCCGATGCATAAGGTGAAGGACATGAAAGTGACTGCAAACAGGAGGCCAGGTGAACAGAGAGTCGGTTATGAGCCCACTCCCCAGGATCCTGTCTGGGCACAAGACAGCTGTCCTGTCCTCTCCAGCCAGGCGTGCTGGATGAGGGCCGACTCGTCACAGCCCAAGGCCTCCAGCAGGACAGGCCAGCACCCCTCCACCTGCCAGAGCCCAAGGCTGGCCGGGTGTGGGGTGAGAGGAGTTCTTGGCCCAGGACTGGCTCTGAACCCAGCGCAGCCACGGCCTTGTGTCGTCTGTCTGATGCTTCTCAGAGCAGCAAAGGCACCTGCAGCCCAAGCACCCAGCAGACATGTCTGGGTCTGCCAGCCCTGCCCTTGGGACCAGCGAGATCCCAACTCGCTGAGATGAGGGCCGGCTGACATTCGCCGCCCTGCCTGTCGTTCCGAGCACCTGCAAGAGCACGCCAGAGGCGATGCCTCCACACCTGTCACCTGGCTCAACGTCTACAACCATCCAACCAGGAATCCTCGCACCCCTTCCAAGACGAGGCACTGAGACTCGTGGTCTGGATGAAGGCTCAGCAGTGCGTGCCCACCCGGGATAAGCTAGGTCAGTGGATTCCGTGCTCCCCGCCCACACCCGAGAGGCCCTAGGTTCTGATTCCAGCAAGGCCGCCTCCCAGCTATAAAACACAGCCAAGCCACTCTCCCTCTCTGAGCCTTGGTTTCCCCATCTGAAAAATGGGCATAATGATCCTGGCACTAGCCCACAGAGTATGTGTTCAGTGCACATAAGACAGCCGAGGCTCAAGGTATGTGAGGACACCTTTGGGCCCTCTGTCAGAGAATCGAGCGAAAGGAGGAGACAGCCAGACAGTCAGATTCAAATGGCTTGAAATGGACCCAAATATGGGAATGGGTCACAAAAGCCAGTCCCCTGCCCCATTCCCCAGGACTCAGCAGCATCCAGCCCAGCCTGGGCCTCCAGGGGCCACCAGCAAAAGCTCCTGTGACGGGTCCTGTGCCCGCTTGGGGCTCAAGGGTGGATACTCCAAGGCCCAGCTCTCTAGGAAACTCCCCTCCCCGGGCTACTCTTGAAATCACCTCCAAGAGGAAAGAATCACTTCTCCTTCCAAAGCCATCCCCAGGCAGGAAACGGGGCCGCAGGCACCACGAATGTTTAATTCTGGGAACTGCCCGCCTTACGTGCACACTGTCACTCCCTGAGCACCTGCTGGGAAACCATAATTAAGTGTGAAATGGCTCCTTTTTACAAGTCCCCTTTCTCACCCTTCTCCAGGCTGCTGGGAGCCCTCGGCTGCTCTCGGCCTCTCCCCTAATGCTCGCCTTCCTTCTTTCTCATTTAATTTTCTGAACTTTTCTCTTGACAGCCCTACCCCACACATTCCTGCACCTTGGCACACAACACCAAGCACCATAATGACTTCACTATAAACCTCTCATGGAAATTCGTTTTTGACTTTGTTAGAAAGCACTGCAATCAAATCGCCGGGAGTCCCTGTCGATGGGCTGTCTTGTCAAAGGAAAGACATCGCAGGACTAAGTGGCTTAGCAAGAGGTGGTCCCGGCGGGTGGGCAGGGCTGAGTAGGTGGGCAGGCGGGCAGGATGGAATGACCAGGAAGCATGGCCTGGGCCCCTCTGGGTCAGCAGGCATCGTGAGGGCTCACTCTGTCCTGGGCACTTGCAGGACGTTGACCCTGAAATGCTCCCCTGGGCTCAGCTGTGACGAGCATGAGCAGGCCTTGAGGTGGTCATTCCCATAAGCACTCTAGGGCCTGGCCCTGCAGAGGCCAGAGGGAGACCCTGCCTCAGACACTCACTTTGATGTTACACCTGGGAGGATGTGCATACAGGCGCACAGAGAAGGTGAGGTTTGGGGGAAAGACAGGCTCAAGAGCTCCAACCTGGGGTCCCCTCTCTGGAGCCCCCGCCTGTTGGAGACTGTGGACTTGGCTGGCACTGCTGCCCTCAGCGTGTTTGTGTCTGGTACAAGACTTCCTTCAGTTCATGCACATACTTAAAATGTACACGATTCATGTACTTGTGTGGCACGCCTTCATTTTTTAATACAGTGGAGTTCTCAAAAAACAAAAGGGAGCAAGGCCTTTCTCGCACATCCAAGTCTGCGGCCATGTGCCCCTGTGCATACACCCACACGCACATGCACATGCACTCACATTGAGACCCCTGGGCGCTGGGCAGCCACCTCCAGGGGCCGAGGAGCAGGCACCAAGGTTTGAGGGACTGCTCCGCACCCAGTCTCCCCTTTCCTGGAGCAGCTTCCCTGTTTTATTCCCAGGAATCACTGGCCCCAGGTGCACGCAGCCCTCCGCTAGCCAATCAGCCCCTCCCTCACCAGACTCGGATATTGAGCCAGGCAGGTGGCTCACAGCTGCCAAGCCCTTCCTGCTGCTGGGACCCCAAGTGACTTGGCTTCCAGGTCCTTCCCCAGGGTGGCCCCCTGTCTGCCCACTGACTCTGTGGGTGTCCTACTGTCCTCCCAGTAATTCCACCCCAGCTTCGGGCCAGACTCCGTTCATGCTGCCTGCCACCAGAGAAACTCCCCACTGCAGGGGCATCCTCAGCATGCACCCAGGGACATCACTGTCCCCACAACCAGGGCGCCATGGGGCTTAATGTCTGCTTTGCAGGGAATTCTGACTGCACTGTGTCACATTACCCAGGTGGGAAGCCCCCAGGTGGAATCTGCCAACTCTGCATGGATAAGCTCAGAGAGGGAGAGCAGGAGACAGCCCAGGAGACTCTGCCCCCACCCCAAGTTTCTGTCTGTTCACCACAGAGGGCTGTGCATCCTTGGGGTCACACTCGCTCTCCTCTCTCCTCCCTCCACCTCCACGACCATGCACGGGCTGACGGGTACCTGCCCATCTGTAGCCTGTACCAGCCTCCTGGGCTCCAGACTCACCACCCAGCTGCCCAAAACCGTCCCTGGTGGGGAGGCATCCACGGCCACCTCCGTGACAACAAGCCCCAAACAAACTTGCCTGTCCTACCCCAATCCCAGTAGACATCGCCGATCCACCCATCGCCCCTCCACACCCAAGGAGTCATCAAATCCTGGCACCTTCCCCCTCCATTCCTCGAAATCTGCCCCCTCTCCTCTGTTCATGATGAGATCATGCCTCATCACCTCCACCAGGCCGGCAGCAGCCTCCTCACAGACCTCACCACGTCGGCCCCTGCAGCAGTTCTCGGGCTAACCCAGACCACCCAGTAGCGTGAGCCTCACTGGCCAGGGCCTCCGGATGGGCCTGACACCCTGCCAGCCCCACCCAATACCCCACACTCTCGTCTCCTGCCCGGGAGACTCACTGATGTCCATGCAAGGCACTTACAGCCATAGGTCCTAGAAAACACTGCTTGCTCTGCCCAGAATGCCCGCCCTGCCCTTTCTGGCAGACTCCTTTTCAGTCTTCAAAACCCAGGTCATCATCCCTGCAAACAGAGCAAGTCATTCTCCTTTCTAGACTCTCATAGCACCCTGTACTTTCTTCTGTTAAAACATTGATCACATGAAATTGTAAATTCATGAGTTCCCAAAGGAAAAGCATGTGTTGGATTCATCTCTGGACCACCAGCCTTGGCCCAGAGGAGGATCTCAGTGAAGGCTTATGCATGACGGGATGAAGGAATAAACAAAGAGCAAGAAAACAAGCCTATCCCTGTGTCGCTGACACCACAAAACGCTCAGGGTAGGTGAAACAAAGATGCCGTCCTTCACGCCGATGGAACCAAGTGCCCATCTATCTATGTGTGTCTGAGTTCTGCCAACTGTGACAGGCCCCGGCTGAGGGGAAATCAGATGGGCACCAACAAGAATCAGCTGGGGTTCTTCAAGACACTCACCCAGCCCCTTTGTCTTAGGTTCTAGGGGTTGGTGCTGCAGAAAAGTTCTAGGTAACAGGGTGGGGGCCTTGTTCCCACCTTGCCCCAGGCATCTGATGGGGCCAGTGGAAGGGGGTGGGGAGGGAGGCAGGAAGGAGGGTGGACTGCCTCTTCCCGGACCAACTAGAATCCAGGACTGACGCCCACCAATTTGGTCCTCTCTATTGCTGGGCCCCACATAAATCACATGAGCCCCACACAGAGCTCCTAGTAGGCCCTCGGGTCTCCCCAGGTCCCCTCCACATCAGGATTGCTCCAACCGCTCCTCATCACCCGCTAGCACCTGGGTCACCCCTCATCTGGCTCAGCCCCTTCTCAGACATCTTTCAGCCTCAGCCTTGTCTCCTGTCACCCCAAGTCCACCAGCCCTAGTCCTGGTCCCAGCTGCCCTCCTGTTCCAGCTGTCACGGAGAAGACAGGAAAGGCTTCTGCCCCACAGGCCTGAAACAGTGCTCAGCCACGAAGCCCCTGCCCCAGCCTAGCTTCCAGATGTTGCTGCGCCTGTGAGCTGTTGACCCATCAGGTGGCGGCGTCCTGCCCAGCCCTCTGCCCATGGTTGGCTCAACTCCAGTAGGGGGAGGGCTGCTCCAGGAGCATCTTCTCTCTGTGTGGGTTCAGAATCGTCTCTCCCTCCAAGCCCGTGGACTCTAGGCCCAGGAGACACACCTACCCTGTCCTGAGCACTAAAAGGATAAACACTATCTCCAGGTTCTCGGGGCAGATGGACATCAGTCCCAATGGCTCCAGCCACCCCCACAAGGCTGAAAGGGAGAATAAATATTGAATCCTCCAGGAACACCCCCCTCCAGGCCCTGACTGAGGTCCTAAGTCCCCAACAAGGACTATGGAGACAAAGCCAGAGGTCTGCGGGGAACGAGGCCATCAGAGAACTCGGATATGAGTTCAGGAAACCCCTTTGAGATCCCTTCAGTCACTCTGAAGAAGGTCTTCATACCTTTGAGCCCAATCACGTCAGTTAAGTGTGGCTTCACAACGGTAGGGCAGCAAGGGTGCGCTGCCCGAGGCCAGGTGATGGTTTTCTGAGCCACCGTGTTAGAGCGTCTACAAGAGGTTCCTGCTGGTGGAACTGAAGGAGACAGAGTCTCATAAGGGGCCTCTGGGTCTCTCTCTGTGCTCCTGTGGGGTGGCTCCATCCGTGAAATGTCAAGGACAGGAGGTGTCTCGGGGTACGTGTGTCCCCTGGTTTTGCCTTCGTCCCTGAACTCCCCAGGAGACAAGAGCCCAGTGCTTCTCGTCTTGTAGTGTTGACAAAACAAGCACAAACCAACAAGCTAATGAAGCCCACGATGTCTGCGTCTCTCAAAACACATCAGACCACATGGCCGCTCTCGTGAGAGTGTCCATGTAAGGGACGGTTACTCAGCTGGAACTGGGAGCTGCCCCCACGAAAGCCATGAACATCCTACAACAAACACACCAAGCCATGTCATTAGGCAGACCTTGGTGCAACTGGGCTCTGGGAACGGCCACGCTGCTCGAAGGCTCAGAAGACACTGAAGCTGTTCCACCCACTCTGGGGGCACAGATGCACCTCCTAAGCCTGAAGGAAGCTGAGAGGAGTTGGAGCGGCTCTAGTTCTCCAGAACACGCAGCAAGTGAACAGCTGACACCCCTCCGTGGAGCTGAGTCCCGGCTTTCACCTGCTCGTGTGCACGGATTCATCCCCCAGCTACTGACTGAGAGCCTAGCACACGCCCGGACTGTTCCTGGGCCACACCAGATGGGAACACAGCTCCTTGATGGGAATCTTCCATTCTAGCAGAGGGCCAGACAAGAGCTAGGTAACTTACAGAGTACACCGAACATGGTGAGTGCTGAGGACAGAAAGAAAATGAAGAGTGGAAGATTGGGAGTGTCAGGGTCAGGACAGGGAAAAGAGGAGGCTGCAAAATAGTCAAGTGGTCAGGGTGGATCTCTGAAAGGGGACAAGTGAGCAAAGACTTGAATGGGGTGAGGGAGGGAGTCACAGGAGCATCCAGGCAGAAGGAAGAGCCTGTGCAGGCCCAGGAGCCAGGAGGCCACAGTGAGCGAGTGGGAGAACAGGTGACGGCAGGTACAGAGCGGCAGAGGGTCTCGCAGATTCAGCTGTCTTCTCAGCTGAATGAAGTGGGGCCACTGTGGGGTTTTAGGCAGAGGACAGACATGATCTGACTGAAGGTGTCAAAGAATCATGGACAGAGGACTGCACAGTGTAGGATTCCACTTATATGAAATGCCCAGAAGAGGCAAATCCATGGAGACAGGAAGAAGATGAGAGGTTGCCTACAGTGGGGGAGGGAGGAATGGAGGGTGAACCTAAGGAGTGTATGGTCTTCCAGGGCTGATGAAAATGTTCTAAATTGATTGTGGTGATGGTTGCCCAACTCTGAGAATATATTAAAAGCCACTGACTTGTACACTTTAAATGGGTGAATTGTATGGTATATGAATTGTGTCTCAATAAAGCTGGCAAAGAAAAAACAATTGCGGCTGCTGCACTGAGGCTCGCCTGGGGGTGAGGCGGGCAGGGAGATCTGTGAGGAGGCTGCTGCTGCCGTCCAGGCAGAGGGTGGTGGCCTGGCCCGAGGCGGGCCCAGGGGGAGGTGGTGAGAGGTGGCCAGGTTCTGGTGAATTTTGAAAGTGAAGCCAACAGATTTCTGATAGATTGCACCTGGGGGCGAGAGGACAGGAGGAGTCAGGGATAACTCAAGACCCTCGGCTGTGAAAAGGGAGGGAGGAGTAGCCATCCTCAGAGATGGAAGCCATGGGTGAAGCAGCGGTGTGGACAAGATCCAGAGCCCAGTTCCAGGCCTGCTGAGTTCGGTATTTCTGTTCAGCATCCAGGGGTCAAGGAGGCAGAAGGAATACGAGTCTGGAGTACAGGAGAGAGGGCTGGGCTGGAGATGCAAATCTGGGAGCCACTGGCATTTAGATGGTACCTAAAGCAGTAAGATGGATGAGGTCACCAAGGGAGAGGTGTGGAGGGAGATGAGAAGAGCTCCGAGGACGGAGCCGGTGGCACGCCAACATGCAGAGTGGGGAGAAGACTAGTGAGGTGGCTGGAGACCAAGAAAGCAGGTGTCCTGTAAGGCATGCCAAGGGTAGGAGGGACCAGCCCTGTCACACGCTACCAAGGAGAACTGAGGACTGTTCAATGGATTGAGCAGCATAGAAGTCATCAGCAACCTTGAGGAGGACAGCTTTGGCAGAGTGGTGAGGTCAGAAGCCTGATCGAGTGGGTTAAGAGAGAACAGGAGGGGAGGAATTGGAGATGGTAACACTTCGTGGGGGTGTTTTGCTGTAAAGGGAGCCAAAAAAGGGACAATAGCCAGACGGGGAGGAGAGTGAAAAGGCGTGCATGAGGACGGGGAGGTGATGTTGGAGCTACGTGGAAAGAGACAGGAAAAGTCGTCCAGGGAGGGGAGAGTGAACAGACAGGGGAGTGCTGTCTCATTGCTGGCAGCCTAAAGATCCACCGGAGGCTTGTGACAATCACTGTAAATGAGACCACCTGTGAGGCCAAGTATTTTCCTGCAGCTCTGCTCAGGGGCCTCCCAGGGTCCAAAGTAGGTAGAGAGCTTCACTGCACCAGGATGTCAAGCCAGTGTTACAAAGCAACAGTGATCAGAATGAGCAGACATGTCATTTAAGACAAGGAAGCTGAGTAAGGGATGGAGAGAAGACATCAGTGGGCGAGAGACAGTGAAAAGGCAACAGCATCGATGGGTTGGAGGTCCTAGTTGGGCTGAAGGTTTGTTGGCGTCCAGGTACTCGTGGAAGTGAGCCAGGAGAACAGAAGGTAGTGCTCAGAGAGTGCGATGCTGAAACAGATTATGCAGGAACACAACAAGGTCTGGGGCATGACCACTGATGTCATCAAAGAAAAATCCAGTTTGTGAGTCCTTTTGCAAACCTTGAAATCTTCTGCCATTGTCAAACTGGTGGGAAGTTTTGCAGAACTCGACCCTCTATCAAATGAGCTCCCGCGACGCGTGTCTAGGCATGGGTTTGCTGTGCTGTGAGGGCAGGAGCTCCGGCAGCCACGCGTTGCTGCCCCCCACCCTGACAGGCACTGACACAAGTCTTGGTCACTGCTGTGGAAACCATAAACGTTCTCAGATTCAGAGCTCACATCCCACCTCTTCCAGGGGTTTTGTCTGGAAAGGGAAGCCGAACATGGCATTTGACTCTCCTGGCAGAACTCGACAGAACTCCTGGAGGACAACCTTGACAAGCTCAGCCCAAGTCGGGAGGGGTGTCTCAGGTTCAGCGAAAGAGAAGGAAACCCACCTCTCAGGAGAATTTGTTGGGAGGACTTAGTGTGAATTTTGGTTTGCCGACAGGTGGGCTTAGCTATATGGATTTGGTAAACCCAGGCCCTTTGTGGAAGGTGCTGGAGAACAATGGCGTCTTTTGGTCAAGAAGAAACTGGAATGTGAGAGGAAGAAAGGGGAGGCCAGGCTGCTGCAGGCTGGGCTGAGCAACAATGTTATGTCATCGTCTCAACCAGGACAGTGTGCAAACATCTGGAAACTCCGCAGGCCAGCGTGGACACTTCCCTCGTCTCAGGCAGCTTTCCTGTGTGATCCTGGACCAGCAGCCAGTGCTGCTGCCCCAGACGACCTCTGTGAGGCACAGACTGCCAGAGGTGACCTCATGCTTGTGGAAAATGAGGCCACAGCACATCAATCCAGCGAGCCCCCCTCTTCCAGAAAAGCCACGGAGATTGCTTTGTTATTCTGCACTTTCCTGAGTCAGAGTTCTCAGCCTCACTGCCAACAAAACAGAGAGTCAAAACCAATCTGATGTCCAAAATGACGTGAAAATTGCCGTGTCAAAGGCCATTCTGCAATTTCAATTTATTACAGTCGAACAACCGCAGCCTTCTTGGAAAAGTTTACTTTTGGTCAGGATTCAAGTTTGCTCTTTCTCTTACTTGCGCAATTGGAATTTATTTCAGCATTTCAGGAAGTAGCCATTCATTTTGGTGTGGAAAGTACAGTTAAAGGAGATAGAACTCTCACAAGGTTTGTTGTTAAGTTCTGAGAATGTGAGAGTGATTTACAGCGTGTGAAAATTAATCATACCCAAATGTGCGTGTGCCTCTCTGTATGTAATTTTAAAGGGGGGCAAGTAGAGGCCATTTGTTAATTTTCCAAACGAGCACCCTTCTTTCTGTTGAGGGGCAGAGCCCTGCCTTCCCCTACGTGGCTCTGCTGTGTGTGACTCAGGCTCACACCCTGCTTCAGCTGGCTGCAGGGGAGGCACACAACCCACATCTCGCTCCCTGTTCCCCTCGCCACATGACCAGTCCAGGCGGTGGTGACATGTCTGCAGTGAGGCTAATCAGTGGCCCTCCATGAGCCCTGGACACTGAGAGAAAGAATCATTCCCTCCTGGGGCAGCGAGCTCACAGCGTGAGCCTGGGGCTGCTGATGTAAAGAGCCAATCTGAGGGAGACATCTGTGCAGAAGAAGCCAAGTCAAGAGAGGGAGGGAGAGACAGAGCCTTGGCAGCCTTGTTTGGGCCAGCTGTGCCTGCCATCTCAACCCCTTGGGCCAGTACACTTCCCGTCTTGGCTTAATTAGACTCGAGTCTCCATCACTTACACCTTGAAGGACCCTGACAGATACAGGGTCTCTACCTCCCTCACTGCTATGGCCCTAAAAAGGCTAACAATGACCTTTGGTCATTGGGACCTCCTGTCCCAAGAGTTCCACTTCTGGAATGGTGGTGTGAGGAACCTTGGGGGCCTGTTCCCCAGCAAAACAACTATAACTAGTAAAAATAATTAAAAAGAAAACCAAAAACAACAATTTAAAGTCTCTGGAAATTGTCCTAAGGGCATACAGCAAATGAAGAAACACCATTTATTACAGAAAATCTACTAAATCTTGGCTAAAAAAAACTCAATAAGAATAGCAAGAGTCTGTGGCACTTGAACCATAACCCACTCCCTCCTTCCCCCATCCCCACTACTTCAGTCTAAGGGAAGCTCCGCTCTGGGTGAGTGTGGCCAAGAAGATGGGGCTCCCTTTCCCCTCAGATCCCTATCAAGGGATACAGTATCTCACTGGGATAGGGTTGGCTGCCAGCATTTCTCATCCCCTGCAACTCCGAGTTGCAGAGGCAAAATTCCTGGTGAGTGTGGCTGAGAAGTCAGGGGCTCCCTTCCTCTACCCACCCCCACTCATAGGGCAGAGGCTCTACCTCAGGTGCAACAAGATGAGAATACTGGAGTCCCAATCACCCTCACCCCAGCTTGCTTGTTCCATGCTGGGAAAGCCAAGCCAAGATCAGAGGCTCCTTTCCCTGCCCAGCACCTGAAGCAGTAGCTCAGAGATTTTGCCTAGGGAGAGAGGCAGTCCCAAAGAACAGAATGCTCTGAAAACTCTCCCCAAAAGACTGACTTTATTTGAATCAAGGTATGGACAAGTTCAAGCCTGAGCATGCTCTCAAAAACACTAGAAATTTTGGTGGTAAGCATTTAAGAGGAGGCTGGTAGCTCTATGACAGCAATGAGCTAAACATAGGCTAGCTAGTTTACCAGAGAGAACAAGGAAAATAGACAGTTACGAAGACCTCTCCTTTGGGTAGAATGAATCTCACACTGGACTCAAAAACTAGCCCTACCCAAATTCAGTTGGATCAAACCATGTAGCAATTTGTGCTCTAGGGCATTGTCAAAAATAATAGAGCAATAAGCCACCAATTAGCGGAGCCGAACAGCTGGGTGTGATACCAAGTGAAGCAGACAGCTAACAAAGAGATAAGGGAGAGAGACAGTCAAAAAGCCCTGCTCAAGCCACTGTCATCCCAGGGTGACTGTGCACATGCCCAAGGCTGTGCCCTCTGAGGGGCAACATCAGAGGCTTCACGCTGCTGGGGAAACAGACTTCGTACGATAGTCTAGTCAGGTAAAGAAACAAATAAATAAGCAAACAATAAAATCAAGCCCTGGAACAGGGGAGGGGAATCAGCATCCAGAGTCACTACAATGTATTACCTAAAATGTCTAGTTTTCAAACCAAAAAAAGAGAAAGAGAGAGAGACATAGGAAGAAAGAAGAAAGTGTTACCCACACACGGGAACAAAAGGGAGGCAGCAGACTGCCTATGAGAGGGCCCAGATGTCAGGTTTCACAAAGACATCAAAGCAGCCATTTCAAATACATTCAACGAACTGAAGGAATCAAGCTTAAAGAAGTAAAGGAACTACAATGACAAGGTCTCATCAAATAAAGATTGTCAATAAAGAGAAAGAAATTATTTAAAAATAACCAAGTGGGAATTCTGGAGTTGGAAGGTATAATAACTGAAGGGTACAACAGTGCATTTGAACTGGTAGAAGTAAGGATCTTAAAAACAGATCAAAAGACATTATGTGATTCCAAGGACGGAGAGAAAAAGAATGAAGAAAAAAAAAGAAAGAAGGTTTATCATTAAGGGCATGAATATATGGATAATGGAAGTACCAAAAGGAGAAGACAGAGACTAGAGCAGAAGAAAATAGAAGGAACAGTGGCTGAAAACTTCCTGAACTTGATGAAAAATATTAGTCGGTGTACCCAACAAACCCCACAAACTCCAAGTAAGATAAATGCAAAGAGATCCACAGCCAGAGACATCATAGTAAAAATGCTGAAAAACAAAGGCAAAGAGAAAATTTTGAAAGCAGCAAGAAAAATGACTTGCCACATATACGGGAGCCCCAATAGGATTAACAGTTGACTTCTCATTAGAAGTAATGGAAGCCAGAAGACAGTGGAAAAGCATATTCAAAGTGGTGAAAGAAAAACATCTGTCAATCAAGAACCTTATATCCAGCAAAACTATCTTTAAAAAATGAAGATGAAATATAAGCAGTCCCAGATAAACAAAAACCCAAAGAATTTGTTGCGAGCATCTTACAAAACATCCTAAAGGAAGTTCTTCAGGCTAAAGCAAGTGACCCCAGATACTAATTCAAATTCACACAAAAAAAACAAAAAGCACTGGTAAAGGTAATTAAACAATTATAAAAAAAACAGTATAAATGCATATTTCTTCTCCTTTCTTCTCTTAAATAACTTAAAAAGAAATGTTATAAAATAATATGTATACAATTGTATTGTTCAGCCCATATCATATAGAAATATAATATATTTGACCATAACAGCACAAAGGAGGTAGACAGGAATAAAGCTATATTGGAGAAAGGAAATGATACCAGACAGTAACTTGAATCCACAGGAAGAAAACGAAGAGAACCAGAAATGGTAAATAAGATGGTTAATATAACAAACTATAAATACATACTTGTTCTCCTTTCTTTTCTCAGCTTCTTCAAACATAAAATTATATAAAGTAATAATTATAACAATGTGTTGTTGGGTTTGTAAAATATACAGATGTATGGTAGGCAGAATTATGGCCCTTGAAAGATGTCCATGTCCTAACTTCCAGAACACATGCATATGTAAGGTTATATGTTAAAGGGAAATTAGGGTTGCAAATCAGATGACTTTAAGATAGCAAAATTATCCTGGATTAGCTGGGTGAACCCAAGGTAATCACAAGAGTCCTTAAAGGTAGAAGAGAGGCAGGAGAGAGATGGTAGCCTGAGAAGTACTTGGCCTGATTTAACTGGCTTTAAAGTTGGAGGAAGAGAGTCATGAGCCAAGGAATGCAGGTGGCCTCCAGAAGCTGGAAAGGGCAAGAAAACATTTTCCCCTAGAGCCTTTAGAAGGAACAAAGTCCTGCCAATAATTAGACTTTAGCCCAGTGAGACTCATTTCAGACTTCTGACCTCCAGAACTGTAAAATAATAAAATTTTATTATTTAACCCAGTAAATTTGAGGTATTTTGTTACAGTAGCAATAGAAAACTAATACAAGATAGATAGCAATAATAGCTCAAAGGGGGAGAGGAGAAATAGAGCTATACAGAAGTAACATTTCTATAGCTCACTAGAATTAAGTTAATATAAATCTGAAGTAGAGCCTGATAAGTTAAGATATATATAGTAAGGGAGAGGAAATCACCAAAATATCAGAGTAGGGCACTCCAAATCTCCATCCCTCCACAAAAGCAACAGATATGCTGGTAAAATCTGTCAGAATCAACTTTTTTGGAACTCCAGAATTTAATAAAATACTTACAACATCCAGGGAAATGCTTAATGAAGAAAGAAAGCTGCTGAATTTCAGTAAAATAGTGTTGCAGCATTATAACCTACCCACTTACCATCTCCCATTCCCCAGCTCAGTGGCAGCCATAAGGAAGGTAGCCTGCATTCCTGGTGCAGATTGCTGCCACCAACAGGAGCAATATGAACCTTATTCCCAAAGAATTGTGGTTTGTGTTTTGATCCATCTGGTGGTCCCTGAAAGATCAACTCAAGGGCTTGCCTTTGTTTCTCCTGCCTTGGAGCTTTATCAGGGCTTAAGTGGTTTCCCAGGCAGGACTTGTAGAAAACATTTAGAGGAAATGTATTAGCCACAGCCACCTGAGATAAGGGACAACAGTTGGGGCAAGGAAAGCAATAGACAAATCAAAAAACCTTGAAAGGAAGAGGCTGGGGAAGGAGACACTTGGAGGAATAAGGTCTTTGGAAAGCTCCCACATACACCAGGGAATCTGCAAGTCCACGCATATACCCAGGGCTGGACACATCCTCAGAAAGGACCTGAAAAGACTAAAGTTTTCACCTCTGGCTGACCTTTATGCTCCATGGAAGTAGGAGGTGAAGGCTAAGACAGAGTTGTAAACAGTCTGGCTAAGCATTGAAGGAATGCCCCAACACAGAACCAACCTGCAAAGATTGAGAGAGTATTTTTTTTCCTTTGGCTTCAGGCATTTAAGGAAATCTCTTGTCAAATCACTAGCTGACCACTAAGCTAACAGAACAGAGATTTCAATGGCCACACACAACAAAGAATACAGACTTTACAAAAATAATTTAGAAAAGTCACTACACAAACAAACAACAACAACCCAATAAGCAACAACAAAAACCCTGGGGAGGCGGAAAATCTGATTTCCATAGTTGCCACATTATAATATTCAAAATGTCCAGTTTGCAGCAAAAACTTATGAGATATGCAAAGAAACAAGAAAGTATGGCCCATTCACAAGAAAAAAAGAAATTAAGAGAAACTTTCTCTGAAAAGTCCCAGACACTGGACTTGCTAGACAAAACTTTAAATCAACTATCTTAAATACAGTCAAATAGCTAAAGGAAACTATGAACAAAGAGCTAAAGCAAAATAGGAGAAAGATGTCTCACCAAATAGAGAATATCAGTAAAGAGACAGAAATTATAAAAAAGAATCAAAAGAAATTTTGAAGCTGAAAAGTATAACTGAAATGAGAAATTCACAAGCTAGGTTCAGCAACAGATTTGCACAAAACAGCAAACTTAAAGATAGGTCAATTATCCAGTCTGAGGATCAGAATGAAAAAAGAATGAAGAAAAATGAACAGAGCCTAGGAGACCTGTCGAAAACCATCAAGTGCACCAAGATACACATAATGGGAGTTCCAGAAAGAGAGGAAAGAGCAGAAAAAATATTTGAAGAAATAATGGCCCATAACTTCCCAAATTTGATAAAAGACATGAATCTACACATCCAAGGAGCTCAATGAACTCCAAGATGGATAAACTCAACGACATGCACACTGAGACACATTAAAATCAAATTGTCAAAAAACAAAGACAAAGAGAGAATCTTGAAAGCAGCAAGAGAGAAGCAACTCAACATGTACAAGGGATCTTCAATGAGATTAACAACTGATTTCTCATCAGAAACTTTGGAGGTTTCTGCACAGTTGGATGACATATTTAAAGTGCTGAAAGAAAAATATTGTCAAGCAAGAATTCTATATCCAGCAAACTATTCTTCAAAAATGAAGGAAAAATTAAGACATTCCCAGATAAACAAAAACTGAGGGATTTTGTTGCTAGTTGACTTGCCATCCAAGAAATGCTAAAGTCCTTCAGATTGAAATAAAAAGACATTAGACAGTAACTCAAAGCCATATGAAGAAATAAAGAACACCAGTAAAGGTAACTAAATATTCTGGGTTTATAACTCCTCTTTTTTTCTATATGATTTAATAGAAAAATGCATAAAACAATAATTATCAATCTATGCTAATGGGTATACAATGTATAAAGATGTAATTTGTGACAATAACATCATAACAGGTAGGGGAGACTGAGCTGTATAGGAGCAGTTTTTGTATACTATTGAAACTAAATTATTCTTTCAAACTAGATAGTTATACATTTAAGATAATAATTATAATCCCCAGAGTAACCTCTAAGAATATGACTTAAAAATACACAGATAAAGAAACAAGAAAAGAATGAAAACAATATATTAGAAAAAAATCAAACACAAAAGAAGGCAGTACTGGAGAAATTGAGGAACAAAAAGATATGACATATAAAAAACAAATAGCAAATGGCAGAAGTAAGTCCATCCTTGTCAGTAATTACTTTAAATGTAAATGGATTAAACTTTTCAATTAAAAGGCAGAGATTGGCAGACTGGATTTAAAAAAAACAACATGATCCAACTATACACTGTCTACAAGAGACCCAATTTAGACCCAAATACACAAATAGGTTGAAAGTGAATGGATGGAAAAAAAATTCCGTGAAAATAGTAAGCAAAAGAGATCTGGTGTGGCTATACTAATATCAGACAAAATAGACTTTAAGTCAAAAAACTTTATAACACAAGCCAGCCCTGATTGTCTAATAGTTAAAATTCAGCGCACTCCACCTCAGTGGCCCGGGTTTTGTTCCCGGGCATGGAGCCATACCACCCATCTGTCAGTAGCCATGCTGTGGCAGCAGCTCACATAGAAGAACCAGAAGGACCTACAACTAGAATATACAACTATGTACTGGGGCTTTGGGGAGGGGAAAAAAAAAAGAGAGAGGAAGATTGGCAACAGATGTTAGCTCAGGGCAAATTTTTCCTAGCAAAAAAAAAAAAAACCTTTATAACAAAGAGGAATATTATATATTGATGAAAGGGCCAATCCATCAAGATATAACAATTATAAATATATATGCATCTAACAAGAGTCCCAAAATATATGAAGCAAAAACTGACAGAATTAAAGGAAGAAATAGACAGTTCTACAATAATAGTTGGAGACTTCAATACTCCATTTTCAATCATTTTCAACCAGCCAGAAAATCAATAAGGAAACAGAGGACCTGAACAACACTATAAACCAACAGACCTAACAGACATATATAGAACACCCCACCCAACAACAGAAGAATATATTAGGCCACAAACAAGTCTTGGTAAGGTTTGAAAGACCGAAGTCAAACGAAGTGTCTTCTCTAACCACAATGGAATAAAACTAGAAATCAATAAGAGAAGGAAAATTGGAAAATTCACAAATACGTGGAAATTAAATAACACACTCTTAAACAACCAATGGTTCAAAGAAGAAACTACAAGGGGAATTAGAAAATGTCTTGAGAGAAATGAAAACTAAAACAAAACATACCCCAAACTATGAAATGCAGGAAAAGCCACGCTCAAAGGAAATTTATAGCTATAAACTCCTACATTAAAAAAGAAGAAACATCTCAAATCAATAACCTAACTTACACCTTAAGGAACTGGAGGAAGAAGAGCAAACTAAACCCAAAGCTGGCAGAAGAAAGGAAATAATACAGACAGGGGCAGAGATAGACCAAATGGAGAACAGAAAAACAATAGGAAGAATCAACAAAACCAAAAGTTGGTTCTTTGAAAAGATCAAGAAAATTGACATTTAGCTAGACTGACCAAGATAAAAAGAGCAGGCTCAAGTTACTAAAATCAGAAACAGAAGTGAGGACACTACTACTGACCTTATAGAGATAAAAGGATTATAAAAGAATACCAACATTGACAGCCTGACAACATCAAGTCCTCAGCTGCGAGACAGAAACCAGCAGGACCTCACACAGGAGAGAGGCCAGCCCTGCTAATGAGGAGCCAGCAGCAGGCCTTCTCAGGTGTCTGCACTGGAGCCCTGAGGCTGGAGTTGGAGAACTCACAGCGAGCTGGACACAATACGTCCATAGACCTAGAAATGTTCTGCGGATGGTAACCCACCCTGACCCTCCCGGGGAGGGGCCATCTTGCTCAGGACACGTTGGAAAACAGTCTGGCACTTTCCTCAAAAAGTTAAACATGGAGGGGCCGGCCCGGTGGCGCAAGCGGTTAAGTGCGCGCGCTCCGCTGCGGCGGCCCAGGGTTCGCTGGTTCGGATCCCGGGCGCGCACCGACGCACTGCTTGGTAAGCCATGCTGTGGCGGCGTCCCATATAAAGTGGAGGAAGATGGGCACCGATGTTAGCCCAGGGCCGTCTTCCTCAGCAAAAAACAAAAAAGAGGAGGATTGGCGGATGTTAGCTCAGGGCTGATCTCCTCACAAAAAAAAAAAAAAAAAAAAAAAGTTAAACATGGAGCTACCATATGACCCAGAAATTCTCCTCCTAGCTACTTGCCCAAGAGTTATAAAACTATATGTCCACACAAAAGCACGTATATAACTGCTCACAGGGAAGACGGCCCAGAGGCCGGGCCCCAGGAGCAGGGCTGGCACTGAGGCTGGGGTTCCGCCCAGAGTCAGGATGCCATTCTCACCGAGTCACCTTTGTCACCCCAGTGACACCCCAGGTGCACAGCCCCTCCCAGCGCTGTTTAGGAGCAGCAGTGCTCACAAAAGAGGGGCACAGGCCGAATTTGGCCCACACACGTCACACAGCCCAAATCACTTTTTTTTAATGTAGAAATTTCTTGAGGAATTACAAATTTCTGACTTCTGTTGAAAAACAAAGATCTGGCAACACTGACCCTGCATCCTCCCTCGTAACAGCAACAACCATCAGAACTGAGAGGTTTTCTGCTTCATGGATTTCGGGTCTTATTTTGTATTATCTTTTCCCCTCTACTTCCTCTGGGTAATTTTGCTTTTTTCTATCTTCTTAAACTGGAAATTTATTTCTTTAATTTGCAGTCTTTTTCTTTTCTAATATAAATTTCCATCCAAGTTTTGATACTTAGTGCTTTTATCATCACTCAGTTTTAAGTATTTTTTTTTATATAATTTTATTTATTTATTTATTTTTCCCCCCAAAGCCCCAGTAGATAGTTGTATGTCATAGCTGCACATCCTTCTAGTTGCCGTATGTGGGATGCGGCCTCAGCATGGCCGGAGAAGCGGTGCGTCGATGCGCGCCCGGGATCCGAACCCCGGGCCGCCAGCAGCTGAGTGCGCGCACTTAACCGCTAAGCCATGGCACCGGCCCAGTTTTAAGTATTCTTGAAGTTCTATTATTTCTTCTTGGACCCACGAAACTTTTACTTAAAAGTTTTTTTTTTAATTTCAAAATAATGGGGATTTTTATTGTGAGGGGTTATTAATTTCTAGCTTAAAGGCATGATGATGAGGGGACAGGAGCTGCATCATAACTATTCTTTTAACTTTTGTGAGACTTGCACTTAATGGATCAATTTCTGTAAGAGTTGCACGTGTGCTTGAGAAGAATGAGGGACCTCTGCTTGTCACACACAAAATTTACCTCTGTCCATTAGATCAGGCTCCTTGTGTTATTCAGAACTTCCTTGTCTTTGCTGGCTTTTTGTCTATTTAATGCAACACTAATTGGAAAAAATGGCTGAAATCTCCCCAAATGATAGTTTTGTTAATTTCTCTCTATTTCTAACAAAGTTTACATCAAATGCGTTGGGGCTGCTGTACTGAGTGAACTGCTCTGTCGTCTTGGGGAAATGAACCCGATCTCACTCTACAGGTGACCCGGCCCTGAGACCCGGAGCCCACTGAGGCTGAGACTGACACACCAACAACGGCCTGCCTGTGGCTGCCTGATATTTCTGTTCCCCCACTTGCTCTTCCAACTGTCTCCTGCCTTTACACTTCAGTTGCATCTGCAGTGATAGCACACAGCTGGATTTTGGATTGGGGTTTGCTTTGGTTTATGTACTAGGACAACATCTGTCTTTGAACTCGTGAGTTTAATCCACTTACATTTACTCTGATTATTGGTAAATTTGGACTTGTCTCTCCCACCTTACTCTACTGTTTCAATTTGCCTCAATTTTTTGGTTTCCATTTTCTCCTTTCTAACTTGTCTTGTAAACAATGGCATCCCCTTTTCTCAAACGCATCCTCTCCTGGTTGTGCTGGCAGCCTGGCCCTGGCTGCAGCCCGAGGACATGTGCCCACTCGTGGACACACAGACACATACTTCACACCAGCTCCAATCTGAATATCAGCACCAGGCCAGTCTCCACAGGGCTCTCACGTCTGCGTTTTCCTCTCTTTGGGGATGGGGGTAGGGTGGAGGTTTGTGTTGTTATTTCTCCGATTCAACGTTTCTCTGTTTAGAGCATCTCTGGAGTTGATCAGGACCCCAGCTAACAAGCCATCTTGGGGGAAACCTCAAGTGCCTCTTCAGTGTCAACACTGAGCTCATTTCAGAAGCGTCAAGGAGGCCACCCCTTCAGTGGAAGCATGTGCTGGGTTTTTTTTACCACAGTCCCCACTGCCCCCTCCTGTATTACACACCTGGGCTTCACAAATGCAAGTTGCTGCCTGTTATAGGCATGTGAGATGCACCGCTGTCATGGAGAGACACAGGAGCCCAGCAGGCTGACCCCAGGCCCATCTCCATACCCAGTGATGGCAGCAGGTGTGTGAGAATCAGCCACGGCCTGGACCCAGGCCAGCAGGGCCTTCCTTCTGCCGCTGAGCACTGCTTCGCAGATTTCTAGTGGTAGTAATACTGGTACCATTAAGTACTAGTATCATCTTACATCCATGTGACCAGGCACCCAATGCTCCCACGCAGAGGGGCCCTGGGACCGTGCACCCTCCCTCAAGTCCTTTTGAGGACTGGCCCAGAAAGTGTAGGTAACAGTGCCTTAAATTAAATGTTTTCTGAAGCAATGAATAAAGCCCCTTCATCCCTGCTTCTGGAGGGCACCTGCAACCAATAGAGAAGTAGCCATGGTAATGGACAAGTCAGGAGAAGGAGCCAGAAGGCTGGTCCACTGCCCCTGCCCAGGAGTCTGAAGAGTGGTCAGTGGCACAGGCACGCGGTTCTGGAAGAGGCAGCGTGACCCAGCAGAACTGGGGCACAGGGAAGGGCCTCAGAGACCCAGTGAGGGATGAGATCAGGCTGGCATGACCACGAAGGCAGAGACCCAGTCAACTCGGCCACATGGGTGAACCACGGCCTGCACACCAGCAAGACAGATTATTTTAAAAGACCAGGGGTAAAGCCAGACCCCAAAGGCCACAGACTGTGTGATTCCGTCTATATGAAATGTCCAGAACAGGCAGATCCATAGAGACAGGAAGCAGATTAACGGTTTAATGGTTGCCAGGAGCTGGGGGGGAGGGAGAATGGGAAGTGACTGCTAGTGAGTACGGGGTTTCTGTCCGGGAGGATGAAAATGTTCTGGAACTAAATGGTACTGATGATTGCACAATGTTGTGAATATTCTAAAAACCACTGGATTATACATTTTAAATGGTTTTATACATTAATATACATTAAATGGTATTTATACATTTAAATGGTTTTAAATGGTTAAAATGGTGAATCTTATGTTATAGGAATTATAACTAAAAAAAAAGACAAAAAGGCCAATGGCAGCAATTCAAATGCTTATAGGATACTCAGGGGAGGCAAAAATGAGTGACGCCAACTGGGGGTTGCAAATTAAGCCCTTCAGAATACTCTCTAAGCCACCAGGTTACACACACTCTCCCTCTCACTGGGAGGCCCTCTGCCTGGCTGTCCTTTATCAACTTGTGATAGCACCAAGGTCACAGAAATATTTTGGCTAAAAGAAAGACAACAGAGCATAAGGATGAAGGGTCCCAAGCCCCAGATTCTGGGCCAGAGAATCATTGGAGATTGTGGGGACTCGAAAAGGAGAGCATGTACCCCTACTCAGGGCCCCTGGGCACCCACCCATTGGGACCCAGAGGGAAAGCAGTGCAGGCCCAATGCTGCCAGGGGTCCTGATTTCTCACGGAAAGCTGGAAATCCATGTGTGTGTATAAGTCTTCTTACACATTAGCTCTATTTGTTTTTCAACACTGTGAGAGAAACAACATATCCTGGTATCCCACAAAGCCTGCACTGGCACTTCTCATCCTCCACTCAGCTCTAGAAGATCCTGGGCACCCGGGGCAGGCTCTGATGAGAGGTGCTACACCCCCATCTTTCAGGACCACCCAGACCACCTTCTCCAGGATGCCTGTCCTAGTACAGCAGGCAGAGTCGATGACTCCCTGGGGTGCCCCCGGCCCTCATTGCCCCCTCTATTTCAGGAGCCATTGCCCCGAGCTGTGCCTGCTTCTAACGTCTGACCTGGCGAGGCAGGAGTGCAAACAGGTTGGTCCAAGACTGTCCCACCCTGAGCCCACGAGAGATGGGCCCGGGACAGCAGCCCAGCAGACTTCTGCTGAATACATGTGGTGTGGGCAGCAACCTGGCAGAAGGAGCCAGAGGCAGGCTGGTGCACAAACCTCAGGAGTTCTTTTAAGAAGCCTTTCTCTTCCACGTCAGCTGGGCCCAGCAGCCATCAGAAGAGTGAAGGGGCAGCTTTAATGCCGTGGGCTACCCGCCCTCGGAGGCGCAGTGGAGGAGGTGCTGGGATGGGAGAAGTCGAGGAGACCCAAGGTGGGGCTTTCCCCTCTGCTAACACCTCATCCCTTAATGAAGCCAGGCCCACGCTGGGCTGTTCACAGGTTTGAGGGGGCCTCATCCACCCACAACCCTGCCAAGTGGAAACTCCTTTTCTCCCTTTTTCTGTTGAGGAAACAGGCACCGAGAGGTGGAGGGAGAAGCCAGGATTTAAACCAGGGAGAGGGACCGCAGAGTCTGTGCTTTGAGCCAGCGTACCCTGCCCTCAGCCCTGGAGCCCCGGGGCAGCCACTTGGCCTTGAGGCCTGGCGAGAGCAGCCCCTCTGACAAGCTTCTTGGAGCTCACTCGGCTAGGTCAGCTGCCAGTGCCCCGGTCCCCGCATGTCAGCACACTTGTCATTGTTCATCCCCTTGTCTGCCTCTCCCTCCACCCGGACTCCTCAGGGGCAGAGACCAGACTGTGCATGCTCGATGCCCAGCACAGGGCCGGCTCAGGAGCATGCCAAACACTGGCTGGCTGGCTGGCTGGATGAGTGAATGAATGAATGGATGGATGAACGAGTGAATGAATGAATGAATGAATGGATGAACAAGTGAATGAATGGACTCTGATGCAGGAAAATGAATCCTTCGTGTCCACGGCAACTGAGTCAGGCAACAAAGTCAGGGATGTGGTGGTGGCAGGGCTGTTTCTAGGCACTTTAGGGGTAAACTTGGTCTGGCTTGTGACAGATCAGCTCTAGAGGTAAGAGGGGAGCTGAAAATAACAGCCCAGAACGCCTTCCTGCGGAGATCAGCAATGCCCTGGCCAGTCACTGAAGTAGGGCAGGAGAAAGAGCCCGTCAGGGAGGAAGAGACTCACTTGAATTCAACTGGTGTACTCCCAGTCTAGGCCAGGCCTGCAGGATCCTCTCTCCCTGGGTTTGGAATCCACGGTAACTCAGAGCAACAAGGCAGGCCACCCCAGAGCCTGAGGAGGGAGCAGGGGGACTGCTCAATGGCTCAGAATCAGGGCTTGGATTTGGGCCCACGGGTGTCTGACCCAAGATCAGAGCACCACGGTCGCCCGGTGAAACCCTCCAGAAGGGAGTCTGGGCTATGGGCCTGCAGCTGGGGAGCGGGCAGGGCTGGGGCAGCTGGGGCAGCCTCTGCACCTGAGAGTAGAGTGGATTTAGACCAGCCTTATCCCCCATCTCACCTCTGTCCCTCCACTGTGAGGTCAGACCCTTCCCACTGTGCAGCCTGGGGGGCCCCTATTTCTGTCCCCTCTCCTGAAAGCCAGTCAAGGCCTGGCTCAGAAGGAGGGGTCAGCAAAGCCCTGAGGCAGGGCCGTCTCCCAAGACCATGGGACTGGGGCCCACCCCACTTCCTTTCAAGGGGCAGCAGGTGGGGAAACCACCGTGTTCCCCCAGAATTGGCCCTCGGCCACTGCCAGAGCCACACATGATGCAAACACTGACTACACAAGAGGCCAGACTCTCTTTCTCCTGTCCTTGGCATCCACGGGGAGCAGGTGGCTCTGCAGGAGCAGGTGTAGGGCCAGGTTGCCAGGGCCTGGGTGCAGAGCGCAACCATGGCACGTGTGGACACACTCACCCTCCACCCGCCAGGCCACCAGCCCCACTGAGCCCCTTTGCACAGATGCCACCAGGCCTGGGAACTGGCTCCTATCCCACCAGCCCTGGGGGCTTCCGGCACCCCCGCACATAAGCTTTGGCAAGTTACCAACCAGTGCCCCCTCCTGTCCCCCAGCTCCTCCCACAGCTTGGGGAGTGGAGAGTGCTCTCCGAGGCTGTCCTTCTCCTAGAAGACCCAGTAGGACTTGTCCCTCAGAGGACTGCAGCCCAGGGCCCCATCAGGTGGGAGCACAGGTGCCTCTCGCCCAGGGCACAGTGAGCCCCCAGGCCCCAGGTTGTCTGCTCTTGTGACCCCTCGCTTGGGCCACAGGTGCCCAAAGGGGAAGGGTCCTGGGACCCACTGACAAAGACCGCAGAGTCATGGCCACGCTTGGAGCTCTACGATCCTGAGGCCACCGCCGAGGCCCCGGGGAGGAGGACTTGTCCAGGGCTCGTCCAGAGACAGGCCAGACACTGGTGTCCTGGCACTCAGCCCAGGGAAACCCTTCAGGATCCCACGATTCATTCCATGAAGATGTGGATGTGTCTGTTCTGTGCGCGTGTGTGCATATATGCACGTGTGTGTACACATGAGTGTGTGAGAGAGAGACAGAATGAGTTTGTGTAACTACCCACGGGAGGTCATCTTTGTCTTGGAGCCTCTCTCCATTGCACCCTGGGCGGGCGGGGCCAGAGTGAGTGAGTGAGCCAGACGGGAAACAGCGGGACAGGGGCTGTGTGCCCCGCCTGGAAGAGGCCTAGCGCCTCCTGCTAAATACCACCTGCAGGAACAGGCCCAGGAGTGCCAGGCCTTCTGATCGTTCTGAGAAACTGAAAATGGAGATTTTAATGTGAAGCCTCCCGACTTTTAAGTGCACACTCACAGTTTTCGAAGACACTGTGTGAGTCAAATAAAACATGTAGGGGTGATAGTGGGGATATAGCCCATGAGCTGCTGGCTGAGGCCTGGCTCCAGTCCAAGCCCCCAATATTACAAACGGGGAAACTGAGGCTGGGTCAGAACAAGACCAGCAAGCCAGAGTCATGCTGAGCCCCTGGCTCCCTCACCTCCCCGCCACAGGCCTTGGGGAACACCCACACACTCCAGGCACCGAGGACCCAGGGAGGGGACTCTAAGCCTGGCCTCTGGCGTCTGTCACCATGGGCACAAGCTGAGTTTACTGAGGTGGCCCAAGGTGAGTCCTGCAGGGCTGGCCTCTTCCGGCATGTGAAGACCCTGCGCCCCTCCCAGTCCAAGGTCCCAGGACAAGGACAAGCCCATTTTGTCCTACTGGTGATGAAGGCCAAGAATGTAAGTAGATCCTGAAACATCGCCCAGAACAAAGGACTTGGTCACCTGACCAGAATCTTCCTGCGCCTCCACTTAACCATTTGCTCCCCACGCCGCAGGGACCCTGAGGACAGACGAGCTGAAGCAAAACCTCAGGCCCCTGGGACTCGGGGCCAGAAGCGACAACCACGGGGTCTGTCCACCCCAGCCCTGTCCGGCCTGGCAAGTCGGGTGTGGCCACCCAGTGCTTGGTGGGCAGGGGGGCACTTCCTGGGGTCTGGGGGCTGATCCCAACCACATGGCTGCCCCTCCCTGGTTCTGTCTGGAGGCCTGGATGGAGCTCCCCGGCCGCACCCCTCCTCCTGCTAATGCTTTGCAGATGGGCGTCCCCACTGGCCTCCAAGAAAAACACACGACCGCAGATCTCTGCTCCCAGAATCGGAACCGCTGGAAACGTGTCTTGCGACATTCCCGAAATAAAAATAAAAATTCCTCTGAAGTTCATTTCAACTCCGAGGCAGCGCCGGCCACACCGAGAGCTGGGTCCCACCAGCCTCGGGAATGCCATGGGCTCGGGTTCCCAGCCACTGAAGCCACCCCATGACCCTCTCGCCCCTGCCACTACCAGAGGCCTGCTTGGCCCATATACAGTTTTTGAAAATTTTGAATTAGCTGCCAACATTTGAAAATGAAGAGGTTTTACATAAAATTGCAATTTCCTCTTCTCTTGAGAAATCGGAAGCTCTCCTGCGGCTACCCGACGTTGGCCTGCACTCCACTGACACGGGCATCAGAGACGCCTGTAGAGATGTGCCCCTCATGGCCCTCTGTGCCCAAGCTCTGGGAAAGGTTGCAAGGACGTGAACTCCTGTCTTTGGTGCTCTGACCCGTCGGGGGTTCCATGTCGCTGCCCACCCAGCTCTGCCCCTCCTGAGTCTGGGCACTGGGCACAGGTCCCCACATCTTCTGCACACACTTTAGCCTGTGGCTGCCTGCAACTGGTGGGTGGGGTTGAGCAGGTCATCACTCCTCTGTCCCTAACCTGAGCCCCCTTGAGCTTCTCGATCCCAACGACCTGTACGAACCTCAGTCAACTCGACCCCCTGAGTCCCACTCCCCACACCCCAGACCCTGAGATCTGGGGATTGTGGTGTGGCCCTTGGCCCTCTGCCCCATGAGATATCACCTGGCCAGACTGGCCTGGTGCCCCAGCTCTTTGTTATCCTGACTCCATCACCTGCCAAGCCCACTTGTCCCCCATGCCTGGCCAGCCCAGCCCCCAGTCAGTGAACTAGTGAAGCACTGAAGATAAAGAGGGTGGTAATGGCCCCCATGGCACACCCCACAGAGTCCCTGAAGTTGGCCAAAGAAAGGCTCCAAGCCCCAAGCAGCATTTCTCCCAGCTCGGAATCCACAGATGGCATTTTTACCCGTCCAAACATGAATCCAGAGAGATCAGGACAGAATCTTTACAAAAAAGCCAGGCCACACAGAGACTTTCCCAGGCCAGGACTCCAGCAAAGGAGATGATTGTGGCAAGTGCCACCTCGACAGGTCTGCAGGACCAGGGTGGGGCAGAGGTGGGGATGGAAGGGGCCCAGCTGGGAGCTGTGGTTTTGGCTCCTCCCTGACCTTGGGCGAGCCTGGATGGGAATGTGGATCTGCCCCGTGGTTCTGACCTCCATGGGGATTACCTAACAGGACCCCCAACACTGTTGCTGCTCTCTCGCTCCAGGTCGCATTTGGACACTCCTCTCCATTCCCATGGCCACCCCGGGCCAGGCCACAGTCTCTCACCCAGCTCTCTGCCTCTTCCCCTCTTCCCTTCCTCCACGGAAACCAGGTCATGCTGCCTCTCCACTTACAGCAGGGTACCGCCCCCCACTCCAAGACTGAGCCCATGAGACCCACCACCATCTGCCCCTCAGGGCCCTGTGCCCCAACCCCGCCCCTCCTGCCAGACCCCAAACATGCCACGTCCACTTCCTCAGTGGAGAAGAGCTTGCCCGCTGCTCTTCTCTCCTAGTGAACTGCAGTCCACACCTCAGATCTCAGCTCCAGCCTCCAGTCACTGTGTGCTTACTCCGTGGCATTTCCCACCGTTTCTAACTGGGCAGGCCTCTGTGGACTGACCACTTCACCATGAGCTGTGTGAGGTCAGGCAGGGGAGGAGGCGCTGTCGGTCTGGCTCCCTGGGGTCCCAGAGCTGGCCCAGCGCCAGGCCCTGTGTGGGCTACCAGTAAATGTCTGTTGAGTGAATTAAGTGAACAAGGGATATGGTTTCCACGGGGTACTGGACATTCAGAGACAGAGCTCGGTGAATGGCAGCCAGAGTGTGCTGGGAGCAGCAAGGCCGCCTCCCCCCACCCAGCGCCCTGCTGCCCCAGCTCGCCTCCCCAGGTCCATAAAGGCCCACAACCACCAGACAGCCCAGGGCCCGTGGCCCCAGCAATGTCCCACCTGCAGAAACCCAAGAATCGCAGCCAGGAGTGTAAGAGCTGCTGCCGCAACAACAGTGGGCTGCAGCGGCAAGCCTTCAGACGCCTACCAGGAACAACGGCTTCTCTAGGAATGAGGACCACGTGGCCAGGCTCCCCTGGCAGCCACACTCAGTCTTTCTGTTCATCAGTATTTGAGCACCAACTGTGTGCCAGGCATTCCCCCGATGCTGGGAATTCTGCAGCAAGCAGAGGATTCTCCCCACAGCCGATGTGCTGAGTGAGCTGAGACACGTCCTCACTTGCCCACGCTGGGCCTGTTCTGCATCTAGTCAGTGGACAGCCAGCCTTCGAGTGGGGTCTAATAAAGCTGGGCCTCTCAGCCCAGGCTCTGGGGTGGACGGGAGATGCTGCACAGGGGCCAGGCGGCCCTGAGTCCAGCCTGCCCCTCCCTGTCGCACGCAGGGTCGACAGCCTGGCTTCAACTGCGGCTCCACAACTTACCAGCTGTCCACTGTCGGCGCCTCGGTTTCCTCATCTGTAAAGTGGGCACAATGACAGCACCATTGAAGCCCAGGGGTGGTTACAAGAATCCATGAGATGACATGCCTGCAGCGCTCTGGCAAATGCTGCACAGGTGGGTGCTCAACCAACACTGGCATCTCTCCCTGGTGCCCTCATCACTGCCCCCATGGCAGTGCTCCTGGGCCTCGCCTCTCTGCCTGCTTCCAGGGCTGCCAGGTGGATTAAATGACATGCAGATGCAGAGTGCCCATCCTCAAGCAGGCCCTCAATAAATGCACATGTCCCCCAACCACCAACACAGCTCCAGGGCAGGAGAAGAATCACCCACAGACTGGGCCATGGAAAGACTGGCTTTTGTGCAACGAAAACTAACAAAACTGAAAAGGAAAGAGGAACTACAGCCCGGGGAGCAGGCTTGTATCAAACACGACAGAAAGTCGATATCTAAACAGATGAAGGGCTTATCCCGACATGGAACACCCCAGGAGAGGAATGGGCAAAGGACTTGAATGAGAAGAGGAGACAGACAAGTAATCAAACACGGGCAGACCATCCATCCTCGTCGGCAACCAAAGAGGCACAAATTAAAGCAAAAGCAGCCCTGCGTCGCTGCTGGATCAGCAAATCATCAGCCAGCAAAGCCCCTATGCTGGGGAGGATTTGGAGACACCAGAAGCCTGGATGGGAAATTGGTCTGGCTCCGCCCCGAGAGCCGGGAGTCTGTCGTGTGCTTGGATTCCATAATCACTTCGGTCACTCGGCAAGTACTCCCTGCCGGCTGCTCAGAGCCAGGGCTCGAGGGCGTCTGGGCTGGCTTGGGCCCACTGCTCAGAGGGTCAGCAACAGGTATCTATTCACAAGAGAAGAATCCAAGCCCCTGCCAGGAGGCCCTCAAACCCAAGTTCCACGAGAGGTTGCACTAGGGGCAGGAGTGTTACTGCCATGCAGGCAGTGGCTGTGTGAGCAGCTGAGTGGACAGCAGGCCTCTGCCCGGAAGGCCTGAGAAGCAGGCACACAGCACATCATGCTGCTCTCACAAGCTTCCATACACCCTGGCAGGTCTGGGCCCTCCCCAAAGAGGCAGACTGGGAAAGAAGGACCCGGCCTACCAGAGAGGCAAGGACACACGAATGTCGACAGGAACCTTGGACTTCACACTATCCCCAGCAACCCTGTCCCTCCTGGGGCAAGAGGAGCTGCGGGCACACCCCAGAGCCTGTCCACCTGTGAGGCTACCCCATGAGTCTGGAAGCCAAATGCGATCTGCAGGATCCCCACCTCAGTCTGCGTCACAACCGCCCACCACCCTCCAGGTTGCTCAGACCTTTCAAAAGCCAGGAGCCATCCTTGATCCCGTCCCTCAAACCCATGTGCTGTAGCTCTACCTGCAAACACATCCTGATCCCACCCAGCACCACCTGTCATCAGATGCCAGCAGGACCCAGGGCCCCCACAGGCCTCCCTGCTCCCACTCTCTCCACGGAGAGCCCTCCCAAGGCTTCCCACTGCTTGGAAAATAAGACCCCACTCACACCCTCCCCACCTCTGTGGGTCCAGCACCCTCCTCTCACCCCACTACTCCCTGGGCTGCAGGCACAAAAGGCCTTCTCTCTGCCCCCCGGTCACACGGGGATGAGTCCCTCTCAGTGGGTGCCAAGTGCTCCTGCACTGCTGTCCCCTCTGTCTGGGGCAGTCTTCCTGAGGTGGGCCTTCCAGCCAGCCAGGTTCATCTCACCGACCAGGAGTGGCTCCCCCCACTACCTGCCCTCTCATTCTAACCTTCCTCCAATTTCTCTTGGTTCATGGACTTACCCCTCTCTGCAGCACCTGCTCATCATGTCTCTCTGCTGGCTGGCAAGCTCTGGAAGAAGCTTCATCCTGCTCATTCCCTGCCATATCCCCAGCACCCGATCCAGCCCCAGACACAATGTACGTGCACAGCAAGAATGTGTTGAATGAATGAATGAATAAATGAATGAATGAGAGAATGAAAGTGCTGCTCTGGGCCTCAGTGTCCCATCTCAAGAGGACAGTAGTTATTCTTATTAATCCCTCCATGACTGGGGAGCATCACACAGGCCCAGCTCCCAGGCTATCCCTTCCACCAGGTCCCAGCCCCGGTTTCCTCTGAATCCTGTGCCATCCTGCAAGCTCTCACCTGAGCCCTGACCTCGTCCCCAGTGTGTGCCTTCATCCTGCCTGGACACCCATGGGAGGTGCTCCAGTGGAACTCCCCCACCAGGCTCTCTTGTCAGCCTAGGCACATTCCCTGAGGCCCTGCCCAGGGTCAAGGGGCAGCCCACACCCCAGGACTGAGCCCAGGCCAATGGGCCAAGTCAAAGGCTTTGGGAGAGACAACCCAACCCAAGAATCCACCCCAAGATCCAAATGTGTGTGTGCACATGTGCGTGTGCAAGAGAAAGGGGAGACTGAGGGAGAGAAAAATAAATCCTGAGGGTGGGAGGAAGAAAGCCAGACACCAACATTCCCACCTAACTGCACAACCTTTTCCCAGTCCAAGTTCCATCTGCACCAAGTGCACAGCACTGTTTGGTATTAATTTCAAAGAGAAATGGGTCAAGGAAAATTGGAAATTTTTACAGAAACCACTTCAGGCTTGGAACTAGCTGAAGTGTTTGCCGACCTGTGGAGAATTCTGAGAGGAAACGGGGCCTGTGGTCAGAGGTCTCCAACTGGGACAAATTGGCAGAGTTCAGACCTCAGGCCCAAACCCAGTTTTTGCTCCCGGGTAAGGGCCTCCTGTCCCCTTTGGACATCCGTCAAACCATCTCTGCAGCCCCATCCACCTGATGCTGAGACCTACCATCTCTCACCCTCCATCAGCCCCTTGGTATCCCCAAGAGGCCTCTGTGCAGGGCCCCGCTGTGGACGCCTGGCCCTCTGCCCCCGTCCTGTAGATGTAGCATGCAGGAAGCCCAGTCACTTTCACAATTGTCCCATGGGGGTACCCAGGGTGCAGAAGGAGGCTGGTCGGGGTCCCCAAGGATATTCAGGCCCAGCCGCTCCTGCCCCTGGCAGCCCAGCAGGCACATCTGAAGCACAAATGCCACAGATGTGGTCAGCTGTCCCTGGAGACATCACACGTCTCCCAGAGACATTCCAGTCGGCTATGCTGTGGACCTGCGCTGGGGACCATGTGGAGCTGTGGCCCGTGTGACAACAAGGCACACTGCTCTTGCTAATTAAACTCCGGACACCTGGAGCAGAGAGCAGCTTCGCGCCCAAGCTGCGTGTTATCTGAAGCCAGGCGTGGTTACAGTGTGCCAGCAGAAAGCTCTTTGGGGGTATTCACAACAGAAGTCCAAAGAAAGGAGAGAAAGAGCATCTATTAATTGTGTCTGTGGAAGAGATAGCCTTGGAGAAGAGGCAGAGAGTGTGGAGAGGACTTCGGAGCCCGAATCGCAATGACGTGTAGCAGCAAGCATGCAGCGGGCATCGGACCAAGGATGAGACAAGCATTCACTTGTCTAATCCCACAGCCCCCCTGACCTTACACCCATTTTACAGGTGAGGCAACTGAGACACCGTGGGGTTGGGTTAGCTGCCCAGGCAGGCACCCTGGACCCAGACAGCCCCCACCCCCGTGCTGGGACCTGCAGTTGACACACTGAGAACCACTGCCCCATCTCTGAGAATTGTCCCTTGCATCTGACTTGGGGCTGCCGCCAGGCCAGGGCCAAGTGACCGTCTCCAGGCCACAACTGTTATCTGTTCACGGTGCTCCAGCAAAGATCCAGGTCATTCCTGGGCCATGTTCTCCTGGCCGGCTCCAGCCCTGAACCAGATCCCCACACAGAGGTGGGAGGAGAGAGAAAGGGGGAGGGCAGGCCTGAGCCACGGGGACCGCAAAATTTACATCTGAGGAGAAAAGCTGAGCACATAGGTTGTCCACGCTGGCCAGGCGGAGCGGTATCGAGGGGGGCACACTTGGCATTGTCTCTGCCCTCCTGGCCCACCAGGCAGGACCCCCGAGCCACAGACCCCAGCAGAAAACCCTCCAGCTCCACCAACAGCTCCAGAGCACTCTCCCAAGTCTGACCCAGACAACTCCAGGCCTCGAAGAATGTGCAGCCTCGGCTGTCCCAGTGCTGGCCCCCGCCCACCCTCCCGGCCTGAGGCCACGTCACCACACTGGTATCTCCTACAGCCATTCAGGGGGCCAGCTGCGGAGTGGCGGGAGCACCGAGGCCTCTGCCAAGGATGCGCTCAGCTCTGAAACACGCCTCCCGGAGCCAGGCCAGCTGCCTTGGATTTCACAATCAGTGCTTCTTCTTGGGTTTACTCTGGTCCCCAAGCTGCAGGCACAGCCCAGGGGAGGAATGAAGAGGAGGAGGAACTGGGAGGGCCTAGAAGTCAAGCACCGAGGCACCCAAGCTTTTAGCTGCAAGTCAGTGAGCTGGCAACGGCCAACTGGACAGGGCCGGGGGCCAAGTGCCATGGGGGAGCCCCAGGTCACCACCTGAGAGTGCCTGGCCGGGCCCCAGAGTTCTGGCGAATGGCTCAGGAAGTTCCTGGGTTGGGGACACAGGGAGAGGCCCCAGCACTTGGACTCTGGCCAGGCCTGGGGCTCAGGGTGCAAAGCTTGCCAAGGGCCTCTCTCCCTCTTCCACCAGGACCTCAGGCTTCAACACTGAGATATCGTGTAGGCTGAATCATGGCCCTCGGATACCCACATCCTGACCCCCAGAACCTGTGAGTCTTGTCTTATATGACTAAAAGGACTTTGCAGATGTGATTAAGGATCCTGAAATGGGAAGATTCTCCTGGATTATCCCAGTGGGCCAAATGCAATCACAAGCGTCCTTATAAGAGGGAGGCAGAAGGAGATGAGACAGAAGAGGAGAAGGTGCTGTGACCACGGAGATAGAGATTGGAGTGACGTGGCCACAAGCCAAGCAATGCCGGAGGCCACCAGAAGCCAGAAGAGGCGAGGAACAGATTCTCCCCTAGAGCCTCCAGAAGTAACCAGCCCTGCTGACACCTTGATTTTAGCCCCTTAAGATCTATTTTGGATTTCTGACCTCCAGAACTGTAAGAGAACAAATGTGTTGTTTTAAGCCACTAAGTTTATGGTAAGTTGTTATAGCAGCAACAGGAAACCAAGACAGACATCAATGGCTACAGGGCAGAAAGCCTCCGGCTCACTTCCAGCACATAGTGCTGCCTTCATCCCGGCCCCGTTATCCACCCCTCACCCTACCAGGCCTCGCCCGTGGCTGGGCCCTCTCCCTGACGACTCACACCCACTGCGTCACCCAGGTAGGCCTGGTGCCACTTAGTGGAGCCCTCCCCACTTCCCGCCCGTGGCCGGTCCGGACAGGGCTCCACTATTTCCCATGTCACTGCTCTGGCCTCCCTGTGGCCTCCCTGCCTCCAGCTTGGACCACAGTGGGCTGGCTAAAACAGAACTGTCAGGCCCCATCCCTCCTGGGCTGCTTGCTGCCTACAGGACATCATGCAGGCCCTGGAACATTCGAGCCTGCAGCCCCTGAGGGCCCTCAGCTCCCGGCCCTGCGCACCCACCACAAGCTTCTCTCCTGAGGCGGCTCCTCCCCGGCTCCTCAGCAGCCTGGAAAACTCCTCCACAGCTCAAGGCAAGGGACAGGACAGACGCGCAGCGGGTCAGGAGGGGAGGAAGGGCTGTAGGCTGCCAGGTGGAGACTTTCCAGGCTGGCCAAGCTGGGTCACGTGGAGGAGCCATGCAGCGCAGGCGCCCTGTCCCCTCTCTCCTCGAAGCTTTCCTTGGCAGCGGCAGGCAGAGTGCTCCCCAGGGCAGCGTGCCTCCTCTGCCCGCCAGGGAGGACGCTGCAGCCTGACAGCAGCGAGCAGTGGCTTGGCACCAGCTGCCTCCAAGGAGAAGGCAGGCAAGGTCACGGGCACCGAGCTCTTCCTTCAGCCAGGGCCCGGGCGAGGCAGGCGGGAGGGCACGGCGGCCCAGCAGGAGCTCACAGCCCCTCCTCTGTCTCAAGGCCTTGCCCGGGGCTGCAGGAACCCAGAAGAGCAGCCCCCAGGAGCGGAGCGCAGAGGACACTTCCGCCTCTGCATCTTACGAGCACAGGTGGCCAACGGGAGCCGTGTGTTATTTGGCCCATTGGTGCTTTTCAGAAATTTGAAGCAACATTTTAAAATCAGGAGAGTTCACGCAAAAGTTCTGATTCTAGGTTCTCTTGACAATAAGAGGATGGCTGCCCCAGGCCCCACTCCCACCAGGTCACGGTCCGAGGGTCAGGGGATCCGAAGAGGGGCTGCCCTTTGTGAACCAGATCTCCGCTCTGCCCTGTGCCCCATGAGGCCGGGGCCGGGCACCCTGAGCCACGGCACTCATGCCGTTTTCTTCTAACTGAGACATATTCTCTGTGTCCACACTTATGTCAAAAGCAGGGAAATGAAAGCCAGGCCGAGGTGGGTGTAATTCCTTCTCTCACCCTCTTCCTCCATCCTCATTGGTGTTGCCTGCCGGGCGTGGCAGGCCTCTGAGTTTGCAGCCCTGGTCTTCAGATGGTAGGACTTCCAGCAAATGGCACCGTGTGCCTGACAGAGACCACACACCCAGCACTTGACCAGGGGATCTTTCCCACCCTGTGGGGGCCTTCCCAGAATGCAAAGTTCAGCTCCTCCCCTTAGCGCTAACAGCAAGGCTGGCTTCTCCGTGCACACGGTCTTGGGTCAGCTCAGCCACGGCAGGGTCCAGCCTCTCCAGGCCCCACAGTCTGGTTGAGACTGGACTAGAGTCCAGCAGAGGCAGAAGAAGGGCAAGGGGCCTGCTGGGCTGTGCAGAGCACTGTCCCCTGAGAAGGAATGAGGGAAGCCTGCAGTGTGGTTCCTCAGGGACGTGCCCCCATTTACTGCACAGCCAGCCTTGTACAGGAGGGCTGATTCACTTCCTGCATAGGCTGAAGGATGGCCCCTAAAGATACCAGGTCCTAACCCCCGGGACCCGTGAATGTTACCTTATATGGCAAAAAAGGACTTTGCAGACATGATTAGATTACAGATCTAGAGACGGATCTTGAGATAATCCTGGATTACCAGGGCAGGCCCTAAATGTGATCGCATGCATCCTTACACATAAGAGGGAGGAGAGGAGATTAGACTACACAGAAGAGCAGGAGGCAATGTGACCACAGAGGCAGAGACTGGGGTGACACACGAAGGAATGCCAGTAGCCACCAGAAGTGGGAGAGGCCAGGAATGCATTCCCCCCCCCAGAGCCCCCGGAAGGACCACAGCCCTGCCAACACCTTGATTTCAGCACGGTGATGCTGATTTCAGACTTCTGCCCTCCAGAACTGGGAGAGAATAAACTGTTGTCATTTTAAGCCACCCAGTTGGTGGTAATGTGTCGCAGTAGCCTGAGACTTGGAGGGGAGTGACGAACCAGGATCACCCAGGGCGGGCTCCGAGCAGGGTTTCCGGCAGGACTAGGGCTCTTCATCCCGCACCCACGGGCCCTGGCTCCTCCTCAACAACCGCAGACAGGGTTGACCAATGGCAGCCAGGGCAGGGCTCAGGCACAGGCCCAGAACTCAGAGTGAGGCCCTGTCCACGTATGTGTACAAGTGCAAACACACATGCATGCACACGTGCAAACACTGACGTGCACACAAGCATGTGCAAACACCAGAGAGGCCAATGTCACACAGCAATCCCCCCAACATATTGCCCCTGAGCACAGGGTTGGCTCTGGGGATGAGAGAGAACGGAACGTGGGGTGCC
The DNA here is from genome assembly GCF_020826845.1 of Diceros bicornis minor. Taxonomy (NCBI): domain Eukaryota; kingdom Metazoa; phylum Chordata; class Mammalia; order Perissodactyla; family Rhinocerotidae; genus Diceros; species Diceros bicornis. The sequence continues at coordinate 92,280,670 of NC_080740.1, forward strand.
AGAGAAAGGCCCGCCCAGAAGTGGCTTGGAGACACCTCACCCACCTCTCCTCAAAAGGCCACCCTGGTGCCCTGGCCTCGGAGCTCTGCCCTCCACCCCAGCCAGGCTCCCAGGCCCAGCAGCGCTCAGCAGAGACACTTCTGTGACACCTGCAAGGTCGGAGAGGAGAGAAAAGGTCTCCCTTGTCTCCCCCAACCCCTTGCCCACCCTAATACCCTCCTCCAGGGCCCGAGGGTGACTGTGCTGTGCACTAAGCTGCCCTATGTACATAGCCCGGCCTGAGTCCTAGAAGACATGCTAAAACCTGCATTTTCCAACCATTTCACCAGGCAGCCTGCAATCCAGCAACTGACCTCAGATGATGGAGACTATTAGTGACAACGATGCTCTGAGGCTCCATGAGCCCCCGAGATCACCCCAAGAAGCCTGTTGGCTGCTCAAGGAAAACAGGGCAACATATCTTAATGCCCCGGAGGAGCTGTGTGGGACACACACCTCTCACTCCAACAGGCTCCCCACCCCACACCCAGACAGATGCAATCTCCCAGACCAGGAGCCCCAGGACAGGTGCCTCCCCTTCCTCAGAGGGCCTATCATAGCCATTGCCCATCAATAAATGGCCAACGTGTTTCAAACCCACGTCCAGACGCTGCCTTGGAGGGGCGGGAGGGAGCTCCAGTCAGAACCTCCTGCCTGCCTCTGCCAGGGCTACATCGACACACCAGAGTTCCCTTCAGAGCTCACCAGAAGAAAAGGTCCCCTGGCTTACACGCACACACACACATGCTCACACACATGCACACACTTACACGTACACACTGAAAGCCTTTGCTCAGAGGTCGTAGTGTGCTGTGCCCAGCAGGCTGTATCCTTGCCGGAAAGAGCACAGAGCACACGTGCAGCCAAGGTCACCGCTTGTCCCTGTCTCTCAGCCACCACTGAGGCCCTGATGAGGCCCAAGCTGACGGAGAGCCAACCATCTGAGGTCACCGTGGGCCCTCAGCCCCGCCCCGGCTTAAAACGTGTCTGGACCCCCTCCAGCCAGTGAGTGGGCTTCAGCCCCTGCCGAGTGGGAACAATCAGGCACATCCAGGGAGAAATGTGCTCTCTGTGGACCAGTCACCCACACAGGGTCATGCTGACACTGGGCAGGAAGGTCAAGACAAGGCCACTGGGCCTGTGGCTGGACCTACTGCCCACAACCCACAGCCTAGACCCTATACACCCACAGCCCTGTGGCTCTCTGCACCCACAGCCGGAGCCGAGGCTGAGTGCCCAGCCTGGGACAGGCTCCCCTCCCTCATTTCCAGGGTGGCCTTAGCCCCTGACCCGCCCAGGTGACCTTACTCAGAATCTTCTATGGCCAGTGGTTTTTGGCTTATTCTGAGTTTGAAATTCCTTTCCTGCATTCTGAGTTCCATGCTCTCACCAGAGACAGGTGGATGGGGGTGGGGGGTAGATTCAAGAGAAGATGCCAAAAGACCAACAAAAGCCCAGAAAATAAGGCGAGGCCACCAGCCACGGAGGAGGGCTGCCATGTTCAGGAGACAGTCACCACGTGGAGTCTGGGATTGGAGACACAGCCCAGGGCACCGGGCAGTCCCTCTGTGCAGGCTCCACCTCACCCCACCTGAGCGGGCCCCCAGGCTCCCCTGACTCTTCCAGTAGAAGCCAGCCCAGAAGCACCAGCCCAAATCTCAAAGTGGCTGGCCCTCAGCTCTCTGAGCCACAGGCATTTCCAACCCCACTGGACAGACGAGAAGGCAGAGGCCAGAGGCCCAAACTTGCCCAAGGGCAGCCAGCCAGTGAGGAGTAAGGCCAGGGCCCTGATCCCTGGTCTGGGGCATTTCCCTTGCCCACTTTCACTCCTGCCCTCACCCCACAGGGTTACTCTCCATTCCTCCCCCTGCAGAGAGGCCCAGGTGTGGGAAAGAGGTGGGAGGGGCTGAGGCTGCTGGCAGCCCAGGCAGACAGCGATTCATCACCTGGGAAGAAGGGGCCGCCGGAAGTATTGGTCGGCTCCGGAGAACGCGGGCTTCTCGATGGAACAATTCCTTTGCAAAGGTATCTGACACCTCCTTGAAATTAGAATCATGCCCTGACAGGCTGCACCCAATTTATCTGTCAGGCTGGGAAGTCAGAGACCTAAAATAATCAACTAAGGCTGCTTGGGGTGATGGGAGTGTCAGCAAATCACGGCCCGGCTGGCCCGTCCCAGGGGGCCTCCAGGGCTCACCGCAAACATGCAGGTGAGCCTGACCCAAGACCCAGGCCTCCATTCCCTGCCTGCTGCCCCCTGCCACAGCCGTCCGCAGCGGGGGGTCTGGGTTGGGAGGGTGAGGGCTAAGCCTGCCCTGTAAGAGCCAGGCACAGGCGAGGTAGCCTCATCCACACCCTGTGGCCCTGGGGACTGTGAGACCCGCTAGGACCACGGTCAGACCTCAACCTGGCCTCGCTGCAACCTGGGACCCAAGGTCCCGAGAAGGCTGGGGAGGTTTGGACTGGGGTAGGCCCGGCCTCCTGGAGGCCCTGAGAGTCTGCAGCCGGGATTGTCATCATGCCCACCCAGCAGCTCCTTCCACGCTCCTGGGCCCAGAGCACACTCTGACTCTAAGCTGGAAAAGACAAAACCACGCGAGTCTGTGTGCAGGCACCAAGGCTGCCGGGAGCATCTCTGGGGTCTCACTTCCCTCCATTCCTGGTGGGGTCTTTCTCTGTGAGCAGCCAAGGAGGGGTCGTCACCATTGCAGGGAAAGTGGGCAGCACAGAGGCAGAGGAGAGAGGCTGCCTGGGAGCAGCACACATCTTCTTCAGGGGCAGAGGCTCAGAGACATGGGTGTAGGACTCAGGCCAGGGTGCAGGCCTGGTCTGGGGCCCCCCTGCTCCCTCACACTTGCTGGCCTTTGTGCAGCAGAAAGTGGACCCTCAGGCAGACTTCACTGCCCACTATGGAGGCCCTGGACCTGCAGGCTTGTGGCCCATGTGCACCAGAGCAGAAGCCCCCAGCTCAGCACCCCTGTACCCCCACCATGTCGTGCAGTCAGCAAGGGCAGGGTGCAGCCTCAGCCTGGGACCAGGCCTGCAGAAGGGGTGCTTGGTCCCTCAGGGGACAGCCAAGGCTCACCACACAGCCTGCTCACCTGCATGTGGCCCACAACCTTACCTGTGTCCAGGGCCTGTGGTCCCCCCAAAGAAGGGGACCTGGGGGTGGGTGGCCGGCGATACACCACATGCACGCGGCCCTGCTCAGCCTCCTGCACCGCCAGTCCCTTCTCCAGGGGCTCAATGAAGAACTCCTCCTCCTCCATACGGATCAGGCCAGCCTGCAGGGCAAACAGAAAATGGTTCAAACTCCCAGCGCACAGCAGACCAAGGAGAGGGAGCAGCGAGGAGTGCCCCAGAGGGCAGAACTTCCCACCTGGCTAAGCAGGGCCCTGCCAACCCTGACCAGAACCCCACTTAAGTGCTAGGTTTGAACTCCAGGCCAGGGAGGGCATGGACAGCCAGCCCTAGAGGCCCCATCTGCCCAGAGCCTCCACTTCCAGTCGCTGAGGCCAGAACCACTGGACAGGGGTGAGCCCTGTCTGGGGAAGGGGTTCTGCCTGGGTCATGCCCACGCCAACCCCCAACTCTCTCCACCTGAGTTTGTGAGGCCAAACTGTCAAGAACAGCCTGAGGGGATTCAAGTACAGTGATGGGCCTGCACGAGGCCCCAGGAGGACACCAAGATGCACCAAATGTGGACCAGTGCCACCCACTCCTGGAGCCAAAGTCCAAAACAAAGGTCAAAACTGTCAGCCAGGGGCTGAACCTGCCTACAAACATGTTCAGTTGGACCCACACAGTATTTGTAAAGTTCTCAACTCAACACTCAAAATGGTGAGGTTTCGGGTTTCAAACACGGAATTCCAGCTTTCCTTGGAAAACGTAGGCTTTGACCACAGTGCAGTGGACGCCATGGATGGAGTGTGTGCCTCTGCGGCTGGCCACAGTCCCCACAGCCCCCACTGTCTACCCCTTCCTTGACGTCGGTCACAGGCCCAGACTCTACAGCCACTGACCTGCTGCCCCCCGCAGGCCAGCCACAGCCCTCCCTTCCTGCAAATCCCTTGAAGGACTCCGACCTCCGTCGGGGCTCAGGCTGCCCTGTACTCTGGCATTCAAGGCTCTCAGCCTGCCACTGCCCTGCCTGCCCCCAGTTCACACACCTCACACCAGCCACTGGGACAGCTCCATCCTTCCAACACAGTGTGCACCGCCTGGCCTCCTGGCTCCTGAACCCACCACACCCTCAGCTTAGGAGGCCCTGCTCCTGCCCTCACCTCGGCCATCTGGTAAATTCTCCCTTCAGTGCCTGGCTCAGACAACTCTCCTAACCGCCACCTCTCCCCCTGCAGGCACATGACCCTGCCCTCCCCTTGGCCATCCTGCTGTCACTGCCCTTCCCAGCTCCCACACTTTTGATTTTTTGGTCCATTACCCATAAACTGGGGGCCCCCACTGTGTCCAACCTGCAGATATATTTCCTTTAGATCCTATACTTACGATCCACTCAGGGTTTGTTTGTTTGTTTTCTAAACCAATTAATTGAGGTATGATTGACATGTAAAAAGCTGTACGTATTTAATGTGTACAACTAGATAAGTTTGGGGCAAGTAAACACTCATGAGACCATCACCACCATCAAGGCCATAGACATATCCATCACCTCCCAACGTTTCCTCCCACCTCCTTTATTATCATTTTTTTGGTGGTAAGAACACTTCACATAATATCAACCTTCTTAGCAAATTTTAAGTATACAGTAGAGTATAGTTAGCTATAGGCACTATGCTGTACAGTACATCCAGAACTTATTCATCCTGCATAACTGAAATTTTGTCCCTTTTGACCATCACCTCCCAGTTCCCCCTCTCCCCCAGCCTCTGGGCAACCACCATTCTACTCTCTGCTTCTATGAGTTTGACTATTTTAGATTCCTCATATGAGTGAGATCATACAGTATTTGTCTTTCTGTGTCTGGCTTATTTCACTTAGCATAATGTCCTCCAGTTTCATCCATGTTGTCACAAATGGCAAGATTTCCATCTTTATAATGTCTAAATAATATTCCATTCTACATGTGGACCGTGTTTCTTTATCAATTTGTCATCCATAGATGGATATTTAGGTTGCTACCACGTCCACTGTGAAAAATGCTTCAACGAACATAGGGGTGCACATATCTCTTCAAGATAGTAATTTCATTCCCTTAAATATATATCCAGAAGTAGGATTGCTGGATCATATGGTATTTCTATTTTTAATTTTTTGAGGAACCTCCATACTGTTTTCCATAGTGGCTGCACCAATTTACATTCCCACCGACAGTGCACAAAGGTTCCCTTTTCTCCACATCCTTGTCAACACTTATCTCTTTTTGATGATAGCCATTCTAACAGGTGTGAGGTGATATTTCACTGTGGTTTTGCTTTGCATTTCCCTGATGATTAGTGATGCTGAGCATCTTTTCATGTGCCTTTGGTGTCTTTGGAAAAATATTCAGGTCCTTTGCCCATTTATTTATTTATTTATTTATTTTTGGTGAGGAAGATTAGCCCTGAGCTAATTCCTCTTTTTTTGCTGAGGAAGATTGGCCCTGGGCTAACACCTGTGCCCATCTTCCTCTACTTTATATGGGACGCCGCCACAGCATGGCCTGATAAGCGGTGCATATGTCCACACCCAGGATCTGAACCCACAAACCCCAGGCCGCTGAAGTGGAGTGCACGAACCCAACCACTCCGCCACTGGGCCAGCCCCACCTTTGCACATTTTTTAATTAGATTGGTTTGTTTTTGTTTTTTTGCTATTGAGTTGTATATATATTTTGGATATTAACCCCTTACCTGATACATGGTTTTCAAACATTTTCTCCTAATCCATAGGTTGCCTTTTCATTTTGATTGTTTCTTTTGCTGTGCAGAAGCTTTTTAGTTTGATGTAGTCCCACTTGTTGATTTTCCCTTTTGTTGCTTGTGCTTTTGATGCCATATCCAAAAAATCATTGCCAAGACAAATGTCAAGGAGCTTTCCATGTTTTCATCTAGGACTTTTACAGTTTCAGATCTTATGTTTAAGTCTAATCCATTTCAAGTTAATTTTTGTGAGTGGTGTAGGATGGGTCCAAATTTATTCTTTTGCATGGGAATATCCAGTTTTCCCAACACCATTTAATGAAGAGACTCTCCTTTCCTTGTTTAGTATTCCTGGCTCCCTTGTCAAGTATAAGTTGACCAAATACATGCATGGGTTTATTTCTGGGCTCTCAATTCTGTCTCACTGGTCTATCTGCTTTTATGTCAGTACCACACTGTTTTGATTACTATAGCTTTGTAATATAGTTTGAAATTGGGGAATGTGATGCCTCCAGCTTTATTCTTTCTTAAGATTGCTGTGGCTATTCCGGCTCTTTTATGGCTCCATAAGAATTTTTGGATTGTTTTTTCTATTGGAATTTGGAATTTTGATAGGGATTGCATTGAATCTATAGATAGCTTTGTGTAGTATGGACATTTTAACAATATTAACTCTTCTGATCCATGAACATAGTATATCTTTCCATTTGTATCTTCTTCAATTTCTTTCATCACTGTCTTATAGTTTTCAATGTATAGATCTTTCACTTCCTTGGATAAACTTATTCCTAAGTATTTTAGTATTTTAGATGCTATTATAAATGAGATTGTTTTCTTTATTTTGTTTTCAGATAGTTCATTGTTAGCATATAGAAACATAACTGATTTTTGTATGTTGATTTTGTATCCTGAAACTACTGAATTTGTTGCTAGTTCTAACAATTTTTTGATGGAGTCTTTCAGACTTTCTATATACAATACCATGTCATCAGGAAACAGACAATTTTATCTCTTCCTTTCCAATTCTGCTGCCATTTATTTATTTATTTATTTATTGCTTGGCTAGAACTCCCAGCATCTTGGTTTTATTCCTGATCGTAGAAGGCTTTCAACCTTTGACCATTGAGTATGATGTTAACTGTGGGTTTGTCATGTGTGGCCGTTATTATGTTGAGGTATATTCCTTCTATATCCAATTTGTTGAGAGTTTTTGTCATGAAAAGATGTCGAATTTTGTAAAAGGCTTTTTCTGCATCTATTGAGATGATCATATGCTTTTTATCTTTCATTTTATTAATGTGATGTATCACATTTATTGATTTGCACATGTTGAACCATCCTTGCATCCTGGGTATAAATCCCACTTGATCGTGGTGTATGAGCCTTTTAATGTATTGTTGAATTAGATTTGCTAATATTTTGCTGAGAATTTTTGCATCTATACTCATCAAGGATATTGGTCTGTAGTTTTCTTGTAGTGTCCTTATCTGGCTTTGGTATCATGGAATGCTGGCCTTGTAAAATGAGTTTCAGAGTGTTCCTGTCTCTTCAATTTTTTGGAAGAGTTTGAAAGGATTCGCATTAATTTTTCTTTGAATGTTTGGTAGAATTCACCTGTGAAGCCACCTGATCCTTGGCTTTCTTTATTGGGAGATTTTTGATTACTAATTCAATCTTCTACTTATTACTGGTCTGTTCAGACTTTCTATGTCTTCATGATCCAGTCTTGGTAGGTTGTATGTTTCTAGGAATTTATCCATTTCTTCTAGGTTGCCCAATTTGTTAGCTTATAATTGTTCATAGTAGTCTCTCATGATCCTTTGTATTTCTGTGGTATCAGTTGTAATGTCTCCTCTTTCATTTATAATTTTATTTATTTGAGTCTTCTTTCTTTTTTTTCCTAGTCTAGCAAAAGTTTTGTCAATTTTCTTTAGCTTTCAAAACATCAGCTCTTAGTTGTATTGATCTTTTCTATTGTTTTCTGGTCTCCATTTCATTTATTTCTACTCTAATCTTTGTTATCTCCTTCCTTCTGCTAACTTTGGGCTTAGTTTGCATTTCTTAACTTCACTTGTGTATAAAAATGCTACCCTTTTATGCTCCCCACACATTTTATGTTTTTGTTACAATTTATATCTTTTTATATTGTGTATCCATCAACAAATTATTGTAGCTATAGCTATTTTTAATACTTTTGTCCTTTAACCTTTATACTAGAGTTAAATGGTTAACACACCACTATATTACAATATTAGAGTATTCTGAATTTGACAATATACTTACCTTTACCAGTGTTTTTAATATTTTCACATACTTTCATGTTACTAATTAGCATCCTTTTGTTTCAGCTTGAAGAGCTCATTTCATCATTTCTTGCGAGGCAGTTCTAGTGGTGATGAGCTCTCTCAGCTTTTGTTTCTTTGGGAAAGTCTTTATCTTGCCTTCATTTCTGAAGGACAACTTTGCCAAGTAAAGTATTCTTGGTTGGCAGTTTTTTCTTTCAACACTTTGACTATATCATTCCACTCTCTCCTGTTCTGCAAGGTTTCTACCAAGAAATCCACTGATAGCTTTATGGGAGTTCCATTGTATGAGAGAAATTTTTTCTCTTGCTGCATTTTTTTTTAATTATCTCTTTGTCTTTGATTTTAGACAGTCTTATTATGTGTCTTGGAGAAAATTGTTTTGGATTGAAATTTTGGGGTGACCTCTTAGTTTCATAAACTGGGATGTCCAAATCTCTCACCAGGTTTGGGAGGTTCTCAGCCATTATTTCTTTAAATAAGCTCTCTGCCTCTTTCTCCCTCTCTTCTCCTTCTGAGACTCTAATAATGCATAGATTGTTTCTCTTAACGATGTCCCCTAAGTCCCACAGGCTTTCTTCATTCCTTTTCATTCTTTTTTCTTTTTGCTCTTCTGACTATATAATTTCAAATGATCTTCAGTTTAATTGATTCTTTCTTCTGCTTGGTCCAGTTTGCAGTTGAAGCTCTCTATTGAATTCTTCAGTTTAGCCATTGTATCTTCAGGTTTAAAATTTCTGTTTGGTTCTTTTTTATGTTTTCTATCTCTGTTGAACTTAGTTTGTTATCGTATTGTTTTCCTGATTTTGTTAAATTGCTTATCTGTGTTCTCTTGTAGCTCTCTGAGCATCTTTGGTGTGTGTGTGTGTGTGTGCGTGCGTGAGGAAGATCAGCCCTGAGCTGATTAGCATGGATGTTACGTGCTAATCCTCCTCTTTTTGCTGAGGAAGACCAGCTCTGAGCTAACATCCTCTCTGAGCATCTTTAGAACAATTATTTTGAATTACTTGTCAGGAAATTCATGTGCTTCCACTTCTTTGGGGTCAGTTACTGGAAGTTTACTGTGTGCCATTGGTGGTATCATGTTTCCCTGATTCTTCATGAGCCCTGTAGGCTTGCATAGGTGTCTGCACATTTCCAGACTCTATGGACTGACTTCAGTAAGGAAAGACCTTCACCTGTGGGTGGGGGCACACTGGAGCATGCTGTGACCCTGGATCTAGTGCTGCAGGGCACCAAGTGTGGGGGCATGTGGCAACTCTGGTTCCGGGTTGAGAAGAGGGCATGATGTCGCATCGGCTCAGGCTGCTAGGGTCCATGACATTAACAACTGTGTGGTCCTTGGCGAGCACTGCAGTGGGTCCACAGTGGCTGCAAGAGCTGTTGGGGTCCTTAGTGGTGTGTCTAGGTCCAATAGTTAGGGACCAGCGCAAGCAGCAGTGGTGGCCAGAGCTGGTGGTGTGCACACACTTAGCTGCAGGGGCCAGCTGCAGATGCCTGTGTAGTGGCAGGGGCCAGTTGCAGATACACACGTAGTGACAAGGGCCAGGGCCAGTAGTAAGGACTGGGGCCAACTGCAGGCACACTAGCAGCTACAGGGGCCCTGTCTGTCAATGTGCACTCCCATGGCTGAAGGGTCTCACCACAGATGTTCACACAGTAGTGGAGGCTGGTGACAGGAGTCAGGTTGGTGGCACACATGTGCACAGCTGGAGAGGCTGGCTCTGAGTGCATGCATGGCACTGGGGGTCAGCCACAGGGGTCTAAGCTGGCATTTTTCACTCAGCCACAGAAGCTGGGGTGGGGGCGGGGGGGGGGCAGGGGATAGAGCTGGAGGGACTCAGGCAGCTGGTATCTGTTAACATGAACACCTGTGGGGAGAAAAACCTCAGCCATGAAATGTACAAGATGTCTGCATCAGCTGTGCTGGCCGCTGGTTTCTTCAGTGATGAGAGCTGCTGGGGTCATCTGCAGAGCCTGCCACCGGGAACCATGGTGGCTCCCTCTGTGTGGCTGATACTGGCAGCCCTGCCCTTCTTCCTTGTTCCTTGCTATCTCCATATATCTCAGCTTTCTGGTCTCTGGGTGGGGTGTAATTGAAGCAGGTCCTTTGTGTGGTGCCTCAAAAGGCTGGGGAAGCTGGTCACTCACCCTCCCCTCCCTTTCCTAGTGAGGGGAGCTCTTCCTAGCTGGAGTTCCTTCCTGGTGCTGGGCAGGGCCAGCCTGGAGGACAGGATGACGCGGGCAAATGGAACTGTTCTTCCTTCCCTTCTTGTACGTTCATTCTCAGGGTTTTGTTCCACTGTGTTTCCGAGTTTCTTAAGTGGAATCCTGAGCTCTCCCAGATGTTTTTGTTCATGGAGAGCTGTCTGATTCTTGATCTTTGTTGAGGGACGGAGGCTGGGGTCTCCTATTCAGCCAACTTGGTGAGCTCACTCAGAAATTTTAAAAGCTTGAATTAGTTGCTCCAACTTAAGCATCAGGAGATTTCACACAAATGACCAGATTTCCAGATTCTCTTGAGACATCAGAAAAGCTGGCATTTCCTGTTGTCTGTTCTGGGAACTGGCTGGGCTTCCCTCTAGGTTCTCCTCTCGAGCCTCCAGAGGGAGTGCAGCCCTGCCAAAATCTTGACTTTGCCCTCCAGATCTGTGAGAGAATAAGTTTCTGTTGTTTTCAGTGATTTGTTATAGCAGCTGCAGGAAACTAATACAGGGTCCCAACGAGTGGTGGGATGAAGGGGGCAGCATTCCCTGAGGGATGAGGAGCAGGAGCAGCAGACCCCCGAGGACATGAGTTTGCAGCATCTTGAATTCCCAGGGAAGGGGTCCAGGAGGCAGAAGAAGGACAGGAGACAGAGCTACAGGGATCAAGACTGAGGCGCCAAGGTCACAGGGCTGTGGGAGGAGAGGTCTGTGGGAACCCTGCAGGCCCTCACACTCTGACTCATCCCTGGGTCCCAGGGCCTTGCCAGGCCTGGGAAGGAGTGAGCAGATGCTTGTGGCATGAGTGAATGAATGGCCCTGAAAGAGCAGGACCTCTGAGAGAGACACGGAGGAGGAGAGCAGGGACACCGTGGGCCGTCCCCTTCCCCTGGCACATGGGTCAGTTTACAACAAGACTACCTTCCTCTATGCCGCCATTGACGTTTCCCATGTTTGTGGTTTGGGGGCAGGCTGGTGTCTCTAACCCGTCTTTATTAATAGAAGCCATTCAAGGACATGTGTGAATTAACTACGGGGCGGCAGCAGGTGAGCGGTCTGTGAGTCTGGCTGTCTGGGTTCCCAGGACCATTTCTGTCTGGCTGGGTGACTTCAGCCAAGGTGCGGAATCTCCCCAGGCCTCCATCACTTGCTGTGAATGGGTCCATCATCCCTCCACTTGTGCAGCTGCTGCGAGAGCACAGGCAGCCTGGGACGCACTCAGGACCAGGGCACAGGAAGGCAGCACATGTCGTCCACCTGCTTGTTCCCAAATGACAAAACCTGAGGCCCAGGGGTGGGAAGGCCTGCCGGGGTCACGCAGGGTCTAGAAATCAGGCCCCAGGCCCCTGGTGGAAGGAACATCTCCTGGGTGGCCCCCTGGGCCAGACCAGGCCTATCGTGGCAATTAGGACAGGACATTGGGGCTTCAGGGCCCAATGGGGCAACCTCCTCTTCTGGAGGGACACTTGCATCCCAGGCTGGGAGCCATCTGTGCCATAGGCACAGGGCCCTGGGGTCATTCTGGAAGGACCTAGCGTGATGATGAACCCGACATGGTGACGAGCAGCCCATTCTGGCCTGAGAGACCCCAGAAGACAGTTTGGAGTCTCCCTGCATGCCAGGGGTCAGGCTCTCCTCCTCGGCCAGCCTCCCACTGGGTTGGCCACTGGGTTGACCCAAGGGCACTGAATCTGTTTGACGCTGCCCTCGGCCTTTCTGTGGTCAGGAAGCCAGGACACAAGGTGGCCAAGCTGCTTGGCAGGGACTCTCCCAGGAGCCCATCTGAAGGGCACGAGAGGGCACTGAGATAAATCGGAAGTACAGCGCAGTTGACTCAGGTTTCCTCACGCAACCAGAGACCTCTAACTGACAGCACTCCCCAATGGGGAGGCTGGACACAGTCCTCACAGCATCACCCCACCTCTGACAGGGACTGTAGAACACACACACAGATGCTGCATTGATGAACATGGTGGCACCTGCCCCAAGACCAGCGCCTCACGACAGCGAGACCAGCGCTGACTGCCCCAGGACCAATGGACGACCCCGAGACCAGCGGTTGATCACCACCCCTCAAGACCAAAATAACGGTCAAGTGGGGTTTATTTGACTGCCTGATTTCCAGGTATTTTAGTGTGCATCCTAGGAATGGTCTGTCTAAAAAACTTCAAAAGAAAATTGACAAGAGAACAAGGTACAGAACGTGGGCTCCATTTTACTGAGGTTTTCCAGGACTTTTATGTTCCTGCTGCCAGAAGCAAGTGCATTTGCTTTCCCATGTAATTGGTATTAATAAGAACCAGTTTCCTCTCCCCCTCGATAAATATTACAGAAATCCCTGAAGCACACTGCTCTGAAGGGCACTCAGGTGGGAGCCGTCTGTGTCTGTCCAGCCTGGTGTTCCACAGAGGAGCTGGCACCCCGACCCGGCTCTCACCACGAGTCCACACTGCTCTTAAACTCTGTGACTGCCCGCCTGACCCCATGAAGAGGGCTCTGTCCCCGACCCTCGGGTGCCACCGCAGGGACCTGGAGCTGGCAGTTCTTTGGTCATCAAATCAAGTCACTCAGATCTTGATTATAAGATGCCTGCCTATCTTCTCCCTTTTCTATGCCCTGTTCCTTTGCTGTATGGCTTATGACGAAGTAGTCACTAGAAATGGAAACTAAACGTTAAAAATGTATAAGAATTCAAAGGCTTAACAGATATCCTCTGTTACTTTGAATTTTAAAGTGCTCCAAACACTGACACTGTCAAAGTCGGGGTCTCACAGGAAGGCAGGAGTGCATCCTGCTCCCACCTGCAAGGCGCCCAGTGTGCCGTCCTCACTAGCTCCTGCCGTGGAAGCTGCCAGCTGCAGCACGCACCAGGCTCCCACTTGTGCATGACAGGGACCAGGTCTGTCACTCAATCTTGTCATTCTTGCAACCTCCAGCGCCAAGACTGTCAGGTGTCTGTCAAGGTTGCAGTGGTGACAATTGAGCATAGAAAGAAAAAAAGAAGCTGGTCCAAAAAGGGAAGGATCCACATTTGACAGAGGACAAGCCAGCATCACTTGCCTCAGCTCGCTGTTGCCCAAACTCGACCTTGCTGTGAAACCACACACGCACACACTCACACACACACTCACACACGTGCACTTGCCACAGGAATCCCCAAAATGCTGGCATCTAGTCGGATTCCCATTCCTGGAACGATTTTAGCTCCGGGAGAACCGTATCCTTTCTTCTCTTCTTCCCTTTGGAAATGAACCCATGAGATTCAGTTGGGCAACAGGGCACCAGCGTCCCCTGCAGGGAGACGTGCCGCGTGAGCAGGCCTGGTGTAATGACATCTGGTGGGTGTGCTGCCAAAACGGGGTCTGCCACTTCCTGCATGCTTGGGCAAGCTCTTGCCCCTCCCAGCTCCCTGGGGAAGATTGGGGCAACCCTGGAAGCTTTATGGGGAGGGGGCTGGCCTCTCACGGCTGAGCAGTTACGGGGTGGGGGGATCTAAAGTCCCTTTGGATTTAAACCACTCCATCCTAACCAGTGGGGCTCCTTCTCAGTTCAGCATCACAGAGGATGTTTCTGCATATTGATTTTTCCACTTCTCCAAAAGGAGCACCAGCCATCTGTGGGGGGAACCGGCCACCAGTGGGTGAGAGCAAGCCCATAGGGTTAAGAGGGATTTGTCCTCTCCCCTGCGACTCCCTCAGCTACTGCTCCATGCCTTCCAGAATATCTCCTTCTGGAGGGGTCTGTCTGAGGACGTCCTTGTGGCAGAGCCCCTGCCTCCCCCACTCTCTGTCTCATTTGGGTGGACGCATGTCCTTGCCGTGTGCCATCCACACCCCTCCTCCTCTTGGGGAGCTGCCCCTCCTCTGGCGTGTAGACCAGGGTTTGTCCTCCCAGGTTGGAGGGGAGGCTATGGCTGGAGCTGGGCCTTCCAGAGTTCTCCTGGAAGGAGACAAGGTCGTCCCTGAGTGCCAGGGAGCCCCAGTAAGCTCACCTCGCAGGCCCCGCCCCTTTTGGGACCTGGTTTCAGGCCCTCCAGATCCTTTGCTCCAGAAAGGCCCTCCTTTGCCCTAAGCTGGCCAGATGCAGTTTTCGAGGCTCGAAACCGTGAAGCCCGACTGACATGATCCCCTGGCGCCAAGCCCCGTGTCCAGCTGTGTGCTAAGGAAAGCTGGACCCCACTTTGATGAGCAGGGTGGAGGGACAGACAGGCAGGGGAGCGAGCACTGGATGCAGAGCCAGGAGGCCTGCTCTCCATTCCTGGTCTCGGGCCAGTCCTGTTCCCTCCACAGCCCCAGTTCCCTCATCTGCAAAGTGAGGAGTGGGCCCAGGGGACCCGTGACTTAGGTGCCATTTGTGCTTTTATAATTCCAGCAGGACCCAGGAAAGCGCCAGCAGAAAGAACCCAAACAAACTAACTAAAAGCAAGAAAACAACTCCCCACCTGCTCCTCTGGATCGTTGCCTCTGCCTACAAGGCCTCCCACCGGCCACAGCAGCCCACTCCCCATGCCCAAGTGGACCCCCAAGGGTACCCCAATCTGTGCCTGGCTTCCTTTGCACCTCAATGCTACAGCCTCCGGCCTTCATTCCCAAAGGGCTTGATGGCACCTGGGACCCTGGGCTTGAGTCCCCACTATTAGCCAGGTGTTACACAGGGGCCTTTGAATATGGTGAGAATTCAAACTCCCCTAAAATTCCATATGGCAGAACACTCCATTTCCAGAGGACTCTAAGGCTCAAACAAGTTAAGCTGCTAGCTCTGACTTCCCAGAGGGGCCCGAGCAGGCTCGGGAGCACAGCCCTGCCCTCCTGACACTGGCCCAGGAGATCCAGCGCAAGGGCACCAAACTCCAACCTTCTCTTCACTGCTGTCACAAGTTTTGCCTTATCCGATTTTGTTAAATCACAGCTGGATGCTCCTATCTGCTAAGACTCTGAGCCTGAATCCTGATCTCTCTTTGTTACAAAAAACTAGAAAAGTGTTAAAGATTTGTTAGCATCAAACTGAAGGTCCTCTTGATTTAATCAGAAAGTCTAAAATAGAATTGAAAAGGGAATAATTTTCTCACTATAAGATTCATGCTTTTTAAATATATAACAGCTTTACTGAGCTATAATTCACATATCATACAATTCACCCACTTACAGTGTACAATTCAACCATCACCACAATCAATTTTAGAACATTTTCATAACCCCAAGAAGAAACCTCGTACACACTGGCAGTCACTACCCATCTTCCCCTACCCTGCACCCCCGTGTGCACACATGCCAGCCCCTGGCAACCACTAATATACTTTCTGCTCTACAGATTGGGTTATTCTGGACATTTCATAGAAACAGAATCCTACAAAATGTGGTCTTTGGTGACTGGATTCATTCACCTAGTATAATGTTTTCAAGAGTCTCTTGTTATAGAAAAATCAGTACTTAAATTCCTTTTTTATTGTCAAATAATATTCCATTGTATAGATATACCACATTTTATTTATCCATTTATTGGGTTGATGGACATTTGGGTTATTGCTACTTTTTGGATCTTATGAATAATACTGCTTTGAACACTGATGCACAAGTTTTTGTGTGGACAAGTTTTCATTTCTCTCGGGTACATACCCCAGAACAGAATTGCTGGGTCACATGGTAAATCTATACCAGACTCTTTCCCAAAGAAGCTGCACCATTTTGCATTCCTACCAGCAGCGTACATCGGTGATAGTTTCTCCACATCCTCTCCAACGCTTGTTATTGTCTATCTTTTTTATTCCAGCCATCCTCATGGGTGTGGAGTGGTTTCGATTCTAATTTCCTTGATAACTAAGGACGTTGAGCATCTTATCATATGCTTATTGGCCAAATCTTCTTTGGAAAAATGTCTATTCAGATCCATTGCTCATTTTTTAATTGGATTATTTTCATTTTTTGTTCAGTTGTAAGAGTTCTTTACATATTCTAGATACAAGTCTCTTATTAGATACATGATTTGCAAAAATTTTCTCTCATTCTGTGGGTTGTCTTTTTACTTTCCTGATGGTGTCCTTTGAAGTTCTGAAGGATTTTTAAGAAGTCCAATTTATCTATTTTTTTCTTTTGTCACTTGTGCTTTTGGTGTCATTTCTTAGGCTTTGCCTAACCCAAAATAATGAAGATTTACTCCCATATTTTTCAAGAGTTTTATAGTTTTAGCTCTTATATTTAGATCTAGCACCCATTTTGAGTTAATTTTTTTATTGGTATGAGGAAAGGGTCTAACTTCATTCTTTTGCACGTGGATGTCCAGTTGTCCTAGTACCATTCGTTGAAAAGACTGTTCTTTCCTGCATTGAATTGTCCTGGCACTCTTGTCAAAAATCAGTGTGAGGATTTATTTCTGGACTCTCAGTTCTATTTCACTGATCTATTTGTCTGTCCTTTTGCCAGTACCAAACAGTCTTGATTACTGTAGCTTTGTAGTAAGTTTTGAAATCAGAAATTGTGAGTCCTCCAACTTTGTTCTTCTTTTTCAACATCATTTTGGCTATTTTGGGTCTCTTGTATTTCCTTATGAATTTTAGGATCAGCTTGTCAATTTCTGCCAAGAAGCCAGCTTTTGGGATTTTAATAGGATCCAATGCTTTTTAGTGTCATGTTTGATGCCACATTAGTTCACTTCTTATGCCAACCCTCCAGGAACACTGGCCTAGAGGGAACACCGCATTAAAAACTGAGTGACTGAGATGAAAGTCCTAACTCTGCAGACCAACCAGGGGTATGACCTCGACAACTCAGAGCCCCAGGGAGTGAGGCTGTATGGAGGCACCATGCCACACCTCTGCTGCTGGAGAGAATCCTGTCACCTGCATCCATCTCAGCTCCACTCCACATCTTTCTCCAGCATCTCTCACTGGCTGCTGTATTCCAAAATTGAGTCCCCACAAATGGGGAAATCACAGGTTGAGAGTACCAGAACTGAGCTCTGCAGACATTCCACTGCGATAATTATGATTACAAACCAGAAGTCATTTACCATATAGTCTGGGAAGCAAAGCTGTATAACGTAAAAATAATTCATAACTCAACTTTCATAAGTTGGGGCAAAAACTGTCTAACAAGCCAGTAAAAATGAAAGAAAGGGTGGAGGAGGGATGAAAGAAGTAGTTTAATTGCATTAATTCTTTAATCTTCAATAGAAGGATCAACAGTTACTGATAAGCTGCTAAAGTTGAAGGATATAAGTTTACGAATACTGTTGGAAGTTATAAAAGCCACAACTGGTAAAACTAATATATATCTTCCAAGTTACTGGAGATGAAGGAGGATAGATCACATAGTAAATGTGGAAGACTAGAAAAACAGCAAAAATGATAAAAACAGAAAATGTAGATAAGATGACATAAATAACAACCAATATTTCTGTTATAACAATAAATGTAAATGGTCAGATTGCTTTAAAAAATCTCTATGACTTGCAAAAAAAATTACAAAATTTACAAATTTGTGCTAGGCCAAAAGAGTTTTATAGGTGAGGAACAAACATGCTGATGACAGTTGTGACCAGGGAGGGCAGGCTGCTCCCGCACAACACCCTCACGTGAAGTCAGCACAGCTAACGTTCAGGGCAAGGCCTCCAAGCCACTGGGCTGTGGTTCAGGTGCAGAGTCCAGCAGTGGTGGACCGTCTGGACTCTGAGCTCCAGTGCTGCCAGTGTAAAGTGAGGATAATAACAGCGTTGGCACAGCTGGCGTGAGGGTTAACCCAGGTAAGCACTTAGCATGCTGCCTAATAAACCAGCCTGTGATTATCATTATCATCGTTAACATGAAATGAGAGTTGTCCAGAAATGTGTAACAAAGAGTTAATAGTGTCAAGGTTTGGGGTAAATTTTGCGTTTTTACTAGTATTTCTTGAGATTTTTACACAGGGCATATATCAAAACAGACGATCTGTTTAAAGCAGAGAAGGGGAGGGGGCAGGGAGAGAAAGATAAGGGAGGAAAATGGGATAAACAAGACGCCTCCCGGGGGCCAGTGTGGGGGCTGGCCAGTTGGTCTCCCACTGTATCAGGCAGCACCAGGGTGGCTCCCTGGGGAGCTGGCCTGTCCAGCCTGTGAGAGTCCAAACTGTCCCACACTCAGGCCCTGAGCACGCAAGCATCAGGGAGGGCCCCCAGAAAACGGAGCTGGCCTCCTAGCCTGGCCAGGCCAGAGGGTTCAGCAGGTCAGGCCCAGACTCTGGGACCAGGACAGGCCTGCCCATCTATCACCAGAACTGACACCCGTCCC
Organism: Diceros bicornis minor; assembly: GCF_020826845.1. NCBI lineage: Eukaryota > Metazoa > Chordata > Mammalia > Perissodactyla > Rhinocerotidae > Diceros > Diceros bicornis. The sequence continues at coordinate 92,299,334 of NC_080740.1, forward strand.
GCCAGATGCTCGGGCTGACATTTCCCAGGGCTCACTCAGCACGAAGACCATGTCAGGGAAAGTCCCCAGTCACAAATTAACATTCACATAAATAATAGGGCGCTCTCCACTGAAGAAGAAAAATGACTCTTGCTGCAGGAACATTTGCCAAAATATCAAAAAGTGGAATTTTTCTTTTTGAGTTCCCACATCTCACCAACTGGGCCCCGGCAGACACTGGCCTTGAGACATGAGGTAGAGGAGAGCTCACGGGGTAAGGTCTAAGTTCCTCTTTCAAGGTCCTGCCGACAGCCCCCTCCCTGGGCTGGCACTTGGCCCTGGGGCAGCCCAGCCCACGCAACACACACACCAGCTGGAATCCAACACCTCTGCAAAGCTGTCCCAGCAGGCCTCCCTGCCTCCTCGGAGGCCATGCTCACCCGCCCCTCCTCCTATCCTCTGACATGGCGGGGCCAGCATATCTGAGCACCATCACCCCCAGTCTGGTCCAGAGAGAACCTGCACAGCATTGCTAGGAGGTGGGGTGGCAGGGCCACTTGTCTAGGAGCACCAACGTCTGCTTTTCCCCTAGATATCTGTTATTTGGGGTGCTACACACAATTATGAGGGGGCTAATACCCCCAATGTCACTGGTGGCAGGGATCTTGGGCCAAGGTGTCACCAGCCACCCGTACCCACAGAGCTCCAGGCCCCATAGACACTGCCATCCCAGACCCCAGGAGACTTACCCTGGCAAGCCGAGCCCCGCAGTGTCCCACTGCAGGGCACATGGGCCTGGCGACTCCAGGACCATCCCTCAGAATTCACACAGCCTCGCCCCTCTGCCAGCTCCAATGCTCAGAGAGGAAACCACGACCACATCCTCCCACTAGACCTGGGGCCAGCGCCTCCTCCACGTCTGTCTTAGTCGACTCGGGCTGCCCTAACAAAGAACCACAGGCAGTCGGGCTTTGACAAGACAAATTTATTTCCTCACAGTCCTGGAGGCTGGAAGTCTGAGATCAAGGTGTCAGCAGGGCTGGTTTCTTCTGAGGCCTCTCTCCTTGGCTTGTAGATGGCCGTCTTCTCCTTGTGTCTTCCCATGGTCACCCCTCTGTGCATGTCTATGTCCAAATTTCCTCTTCTTATGAGGACACCAGTCACAATGGATTAGATTCCCACCCATATGACCTCATTTTAACTTAATTAACTCCTGGAAAGGCCCTATCTCCAAATACAGTCACATTCTGAAGTACTAGGGGCTAGGACTTCGACCTACGGCTCGGGGGAGGGGAGCACAGATCAGCCAGAAGAGCAGCCATGCACTAATGCGCCAGGATTTGGAGCTGACTGCTGGCAGGGTTGCTGGTGGTCCCAGGACCCAGAATGACAGATGGGCAGGGCTGCCACTCAGGGAGCACCTTTGGACTGCAGGAAGGAGGGATACGACCTAGGCAGGCCGCCTCCTGAATCACGACCCAGTGGGCTGGAATTCCGGCGAGGAGAAGGTCTGTGACACCAGTGAAGTCAGGGCACACTCTAGGCCGGCCACGTGGGACTCCCGACGCTTCCTCCTTCTAAAGTGGACATTCTCGCTCCCATGACACAGAGCAGGGAGTGCAGGCCCAGGGGGAGGGGAATGCTGCACAGCCAGTGGGCAATAAGCAGGCATAAGGACCCCGCCTTACTACCCAACCCCCATCTCTGGGGACCAGCAGGAGCCCTGCTCCAGAGCCCCACTTGGGGCAGCTTCAGGTGGGCATCCATCCTCCATTCCTCCAGAGAAGCTGGCTATATGCCCAGAAGTCAGCGAGGGCTCCTGTCAAGGGGCTCCCCACATGCTCACAGCACCCCAGAATTTTCTGGGGATCCCAAGGCTGAGCCTACACAGCTGCTGGAAGACAGGGGATGCAATCCTAGATGGGCAGCATGTCTGAGAATGCAGTGCCCTTTCCAAAAAAGCAGCGCCCACTCCCGGGGGCCCAGAGGCACTCCTTCCCACAGGGGATGCTCCTCCAGGAGGGTCCACATGGCCAAGGGGAGACACAGGCTCACCAAGAGTCAGGCAGCCCTGCTTGTGGATGAAGCCTGGTTTGATGGGCAAGGCTGCCACCCAGGGAGCCATGGGGCCACCAGCCCCCACAGGAAGCCTGCAGCCTGAACCCGGAACCCACTTAATGCAGGTCTGGTAGGGGTGGGGGCAGTGCAGAGGCAGTCACGGCCACGGCAGGAAGCAGGGATGTGGCCATGCTCACAGTGGATGAGCAGAGGTGGGGCAGACACAAAAACCCTGATGGGGAAAGTGCAGGCCAGGACGCAGAGCACCCCAGTGCAAGTCCCCGTGCTTCCACATGCAACGCTGGCTCAGCTCTCCTCTCCCAGAGCCTCAGTTTCCCCAGAGGTAGAATGAAGGGCTCAGAGGGTGAGACTTTGAGGGGCATGTCCTCTGTGCTCACATGTGTTGGGTGCCCAGGTTTGGAAGTTTTCCAGGCAAAAGGGCCTGGTTTTCACTTTTCACCATGGGTCATCAACCCGTCTCTGGGCATCTCAGGCCTCACGCACACAGAAAGCCTGGCACCCTGCCCAACTCTGGTTTCCTTAAAATCTGACTTCTTTTCCTGCTCAGATCTCTGGGGCTTGCCATGGTATCCAGGGCAGGCTGACCGCCGACGGTCCTCTGCCCGCCTGCCCAGCTGCCACTCATGGGCAGGCAGCCCTGCCAGCACCCGAGGCTCTCTGCTGCCCCTTCTTGTCCAGATTTCCCAAAACAAAAATCAGGCCACGCCATCTGACGAAGGATCTTGTCTGGTTTATTTATGGGAAGAGATGGGGCTTTAAGGGCCAGGTTCTCTGGGCCGTGGCCAGGCTACTCTGCAGGCCTTCAGACACTGCCCGTGCTGTGTCCTCGCTTGTCGAGTGTTGATCCAGGGTGAGGGGCTGGGCCCCAGCACCAGCGACCTTGAAATGTTTATAAATTCCAGAGCCAGGACAGCAGGCCACATGGCCCTGGGCCCCTCTGTGGGTCACTGGAGCCTCAAGGGGCAGCCAGAGCAGCAAGGCCAGATTGTCTGAGGGCACTGCCCCAGTGGGCCACCATCATTGGGGGCTACGGGGCATTCAGAGGAGGTTGACACATGGTATCAAGTGCCCCGTGGGATCCTGCTCTCCCCAAAGTACCAGGCCACTAGGCCTCTCATTGGGAGACAGTGGCAGAGTCCCAGGGTAAGAAAGGCGACATCAGGCAGATGTCCAGTACCCCTCCCCACTCCAAATCCCCCCACAGACACCCCAGGCATGGCAGTTGCGCATGGCAACACAGCCGGCCCACCAGCAGTGCCGAGCCTGGGCTCTGGGGGCCTCCACCAGAAGCCAGAGGGTGAGCTGGCAGCAGCTGCAGGCAGGTGCAGACCACATGGAGGCACCAGGCACTGCTGCTACATCCCCTGGTCCAGGGGCTGGCCTGCAGAAGCAGAGAGTTCTAGGGGACAGAGCAGCAAGAACAAAGGCCCTGGGGAGGAAGCGAGCCCGGCGCATCCCAGGATGGCCAAGGAGAACAGAGTGGCCAAGGCGGTGTTCTGGGGCCCACGCCTGTCCCGTACCCACGTGGGCCCTGGTGCTCCGCTGTGGGCACTTTCCAACCGCCCGCCCATGCAGGGGCCACCAGATGCCCCAGGAGCTCCAGGACTTGTGCCTGTGAGGTGGTCCCAGGGCCCCAGGCGAGCAGGCTGCTCCCGCTGGCCAGAGGGGTATTTCCTTCACGGACATACGTGGGACCGAGCCACTACATCGGTGCTGACACCTCCATTTTGGTGCCTCTCACTCACATCAGACGCATAATCATTGCAGGGCTCTGGGCTCTGATGCCCATAGCCTGGCCTCAAGCTTGAACCGCCATGTGGGCTCAGGCGTTGGCGCGTGTCCATCCGTGCTCCAACCGCAGAACCACCTCCAGCTTATGGTCTCTGTGGCTGGGCACCAGCCAGCAAGCGTCCTTTGCCTTGTGTGCCCAGGGTGGTGGCCCCACTCCCTCGCAGGCACCAGGCCACCCATGGGCAGTCCTCCAGGGCTGGCTGCACCCAGCGGCTCTGAGGGTTCTTGGAGCTGGTGCTCTGTGTCCTCCCTTGCCTCTGAGGGACGCTGGACATCGCACTCTCCCTGGCTGGTCTGCTGAGGGGTGGCACGCCTCACACGAGCGGGGTGCTCTTCTCACTCTGCCTGCTGCGGCAGCATGCGGAAGGCAGGCCACATTCAACACCAGCCGAGATCCCGTTCTAGGAGAGCAGCCGCCGGACTGCAAGGAAGACGTGGCTGGAAGACGTGTGGTTCTTCACTTACACCGTAAAGTTCCAAACGACAAATTTAACATGACCAGAAAGGAACAATGGTTCACAGGTTCCTGCACACTCTGGGTCAGATCTGCACTGGCGGCCATCATCAACAGAGTGTGGTCACAGCCTTCAAGAGAGCCGCAGAAGCCAGCACTCCCTGGCAGATTATGAAACCAAGTCAGGAGAAACACCGTAACCAGCACTAAATACACGGGATCTGGGAATGCAGAGGCAAGAGATTCACAGCGTCTCTACGCAAGCAGGTCCCAGAGAGCCCTGTGAGTGGTAACTGCATTCCTCCCCTTCTCCCGCTGCGAGAAATACAAATAAGACATTAGCCAGGAGCGCACACTAGACAATAAAGAACACGGAGAAGGCTCCTGGACCTGGACAGGAAGAGACGGTGCGTGCACAGTAAGAAGGATCTTTGCATGCTCTGAGCAGACAGTAAACAGGTTAGCACCTTCTCCCGCATTCCTCTACATCTGCATCAATACCTCACTATGCGCCATGTGGGCTCGTGGATCTTGTAACACGTTTTTAATCAAATTGTTTGTATGGACAGGGGCCCTGCAAAAAATATTTGCCCAGGACCCCTACATACCCTAGGAACAGTTGTGCCTCTGGGAACAGCCTAGAAGGATTGTTAATAAGGAGCCCGGGTGCGGAGGGGTGGGGTGGGCTCACCCAATGTGACACTCTCTTCCTGGAATGTACATCTGAGATAGAACCATGACGTGGCCAACCTGAGCCCCTCACGCCACCCAGAGCTCTGGCCACTGGCCACGAAGCTTCCTGAGGCTCTGGCTGTCATCCTGCAAGTCACCCCATTTCCAAGGCACCCCATTTCCATCCCCCATAGCTTGCCTTTAATTCTCTTCTGCTTGAGTGAGTTGAGATCAGCCCGACACTGCCCGACCTCTGTCCCTGTCTTCCTAGAGGCTGTCAGGAGCTCTGCATGCCAGCTCTGCCTGCAGGTCCCCTGGGCCGTCCCTCCTGCTGTCCTAGGCACCACGGCCTCACCTGGTGCAGGCCGTGGATTCTCGCCTGCACGCTCCAGTAAGTGCCGACCCCCAGCCGCCTTCCTTGTTTCCAGGGGGAGATGCGGAAAGACAGTCTGGCCCGAGTCCCTCTGCTCTCCCAAAATAAGGGGCACAACATTGTGTTGCTTTGTCACTTCTCAAAAAGTGTTAATCTTCACAAAAGAGGATGGGGCGCTAGGCGTTCCTCTAAGTAAGTCAAATTAATTAGCCAAATCACACATGAGAGCCTCTTATTCTTGCAGGCTTTGTTTACAGGTCAGAAATTAGACAGGAAGTGAAACCTGACATTGCAACGTGACGAGTGTTTTCTCTTTTAATGACAGTGACTCAGGACTGTGGACTCAGACGTACATGGAGCATTGCCTTGCCTCCACCATGGACAGGAACTCACCAATGGCTGACAGACCACAGCCCACAACACACAGGGGACATCAGTTTCCCACAGCCGTGTACCAGAAGGCACCAATGGCCTGACAGGACCCAGGCCAGGACAGGCACTGGAATGTGCCTTCCAGGGTGGCCTTCACTTTGTTTTCTCCTGTTTTGTTGTTTGTTTTTTAGGTGTTGGTGCATCCGGAGCACTCAGCTTAACACCGGGGACCTGAGTGTGGTGCTGATGAAAGGTGTGTAGCTTGCAGCCAGAGCTGAGTTCAGAATCCACAGCCACATCCATTCAGCCAATTATTTGCAATTAATGCTCTTTCCTTAGCAACTCGATCCCACGAACAGGGGAGACATGATCATGGCTAGAAGCTCCACCAAGGCTCTGAGCGCTGACCCAGCAGGGACGCCTAGGGGTGCTGGGCCCAGCCTGGCCCAGGGATATCGAGCAGCCCCACTGATCTGACCCACCAGCATGGTCTCGGGCAGGCAGCTTGTGGAGCTCGGGAGTGGCCACGTTGGGATCCCACACCCTCAGAACCACAGGCTTTGGGGAGTGGCAGAGCGGCCCCACCCACAGTCTCGCTGCAGGGCCCCACTGAACGAGCAGGGTGGCCTCAGCACAGCACTCCAGCTTCCAAGGTGGCTGTGCCCATGTTGGAGGAGCTGCCTGCTGGCCGAGTGGGAAGGGGTTGTCTTCTAGGGTCTGGAGGGAATGTCAAGATTATCCCTGCAAATCCTTCAATACTCCCACCAAGTCAAGTAGATGGGGTTTAGTAGACATTCAACGTGGAGACCCACCAAGGCAGTCTAAAGAAGGAAGAAAAGAAAGTCCACGTGCAGACATCTTGCCTTGAGACCCTTTCCGTCTGTCCATCACTATTGCCTCCCGGGTAAACAGGCAGTAGGGAGAGCCTGGAGGGTGCCCGCTGCACAGTGGGTTGGTTTCTGCTCCCAACCTCTAGCCGCCTTCTGGAGGATGCTGGTTTGTTTGTTGTCCTCAGGATGTAACACCATCCCACACAAGGCCCAGCACATACAAGTGCTGAATACATAGGCTCTGGGTAGAGAGGAAAGCTGGCTTTGAAAGGACATTGAGAGGAATGTGGGCCCTGCTTCTCTCCTTTCCCACTGACACTCAGGGCTGGTTGCTCTCCATCCACCACCCAACCCCTTCACCTCTATCCTGCCCTGCACCAGAGGCCAACCAGGCAGGCAGCCTCTCCCTGGCTCTCTTGGCAAAGGGAGGCACCAAAAGGCAGTCAGAGGCTGGGCAGAGAGAGGCTTTTTTCTCTGTGCTTGGCCCTGCAGGTCCAGGGTTGGTCCCTGAGCCCCACCTACCCCTGTGGGTTCCCTTATGCTGTCCATGGCTCAGTGAGGCACACCTTCATTCCACTCCCCTCCAGTGGAGTGCTGAGTGGACCCCAGGTCCTCTGGGACCCTGATGGATGGGAGTTACCTCCTGAGCAGTGCCCACTTTCATAGGCCAGGGTGCTGGTCCCATCTCTAGAGTTCAGTGTGGGACTTCCACATTCCAGCCTGATTCCCACCCTGAAGCACACAGGGTTAGCCTGCTCCCTGTAACCACGACAGACTCAGGCAAACAGAACCCAAGACTTTCCCAGAACATTCTGAGCCAGGCACATGAGCCCCTCCCACTGCTGCTGGACAGGAGGTAAGAGCCAGTGTAGGATGGTTGGACATTCTGAAAGTAATTTAGGAACAGCCCATGGAGGCTGCCCTCCCCACACACTCCCTAAACATCCCTTCCAATTGAAACAACTCCATGGGTCTATGCTGGGAATTAGGGGGGTGCATACCATGAACCTTGGGAGGATGCTGCCTCATGAGAGGGAAGGACTGTCCAACCCAGGACACCACATCCCAGGACACACCCTTCTGGGCCATGGTCCAGGGACCATGCATGTGGTGTTGCGTCTCTCTCCAGTTACCACCAAAACCCCTCTTCTCCTTCACATCCACCGTTCCCAGCAGACTACCTTGCACTGGCCCCCGACCTATGTCTCCCGTCCCACATGCCCAGCACCCATGGCCCCTGCCCCACCTCCCCAAGGCCACCAGGGACCTTCACATGGTCCTCTTTCAGCTTCTCTCTGGCCCCCTCTGGTTTCCATGGCACCAGAGCCTACAGGTTCCCTCATATTGCGTTAGCCCTGTAACACAGAACACATATTCCCTTCAAAAGCCCCCCTAATATTTACAAAGCTGAGCAAATATTGGGAGACAAAGGCAATTTCAGAAATTCCCCAAGGCTCAGAGCACTCAGGTCATCTGCCATGCTCATAACTCAGAACGGCTGGCTTGGACCAGGGCATCCCTGCCAAGTCTCCATGGAGACCAGCTCTTCTCCTTCCTCCAGAGTCTGTGGAAGGTGGTCAAGGCTCCATGGAGCCTGGGGTGCTGGCTGGAGGACTATAAATGCCCAGACACCTGGCAGGAGGGTGCAGACAGGCTCTCTGGAACCGAGATAGAACCTGGAAACACCCATAAATGTTTGAGGGGGTGGGTGTAAAGGTAGGGGAAGCAGATCCTTGCAGGAAACTGAGTCTAGGCTGGTTAGAGGTGAATGTCACGGAATGAGTGAAGGAAACCTGATTTAAACCCACAAGTGTCTCACAGCATAGATTCAAAATGTCCAGAATAAAGTCCAAAATTACTTGGCACCTAAAGAACCAGGGAAATCTCACCTTGCATGGGAAAAGACAATCAATAAATATCAACACTGAGATAACACATATGTTGGAATTAGCTGACAAAGATTTTAAAGCAGCTATATAAAAAGGCTCTACAAAGCAAAGGCAAAGCCTCTTGAAACAAATGCAAAGATAGTCTCAGCAAGAAATAAAAGACAAAAAAAGGAACAAAATGGAAATTTTAGAACTGAAAAATACAATAAGCAAAATAAAAACCTCACTGAATAGGCTCAATAGCAGAATAGAGATGACAGAGGAATGAGTCGGTGAACTTGAAGACAGATCCATACAAATTATCCACTTTGAACACCAGAGAGAAAACATATTTTTATAATGTAAAGAGCCTTAGGGACCTGTGGGAAAATACCAAAAGATGTAACATTGATGTCATTGGTATTCCAAAAAGAGAGAAGAAAGAGTGCAGTGATGAAAAAATAACTGAAGAGATAATGGCTGGAAACTTCCCAAATTTGGTGAAAGACAGAAACCTGCAGATTCAACAGAATAGTGAACCTCAAAGAGGAAAAATCCAAAGAAATACACTCCAACATGCACTGGAATCAAACTGCTGGGAATTATAGACAAAAGGAAAGTCTTGAAAACAGCCAGAGAAAAACAGTACATTACTTACAGGGGAAAAAAATATTCAAATGACTACAGATTTCTCATCAAAACCATGGAATCCAAAGAAAGTTGAAAAACATTTTTAATATGCTGAAAAAAAACTCAGAATTCTAACCAACCCAAAATTCTATTTCCAGCAAAAATATCCTTCAAGAACTATGGAGACATAAAGCCATTCTCTGATGAAGAAAAACTAAAAGAATTTGTTGCCAGCAGACCTACCCTAAAATAGTTGCTAAAGGAAATTCTTCAGACAGAAGGGAAATGATATTAGAAAGAAATTTTGAACATCAGGAATAAAGGAAGAACAACAGAAATAGGAAATATCTGGAAAAATATAATAAACTGTTCTCTTAAGTAGGAAGTATAACATTGTCTGATGGGATTTTCACTGTATGTAGTTGTATAAAACACAACCACAACAGAAAGGGGTGGAGTAAAGACACCTATATGATGCTAAGGTTTCAACATTCAAATTGAAGTTGTAAAAATATCAATTCTAAGTAGACAGTGAAAAGTTAAGTATGTTTATTGTAATCCCTAGAGCAACCACTAAAACAACAATACACAGAGTTATAGTCAAACACACAGATAAATTAAAATGGAATACTGAAAAATGTTCAATAGAAATATAAGGTCAAAATAAACCCAAAGTAAGTAAAAGAAGGAAATAATAAAAACAAGAGTAAAAATCAATGAATGTGAAGACAGAAAAATAACAGAGAAAATCAATGAAACCAAAAGCTAGTTCTTTGTAAATATCAATAAAATTGATAAATCTCTAGTAAGACTGACAGAAAAAAATAAAACACAAATAATAATAATAGAAATTTTTTAAAGGATATCACTATAGACTTCACAGGCATTGAAAAGACAATGGAACAGTAGGAACAACTCTATGCACATAAATTCAACAACTTTGATGAAATGCATGATTTCCTCAAAAACCACACACTACCAAAACTCACCCCAAGATGAAGTAGAGAGCCTGAAAATCCTAGAACTATAAAAGAAATTGAATTCATAGTTAAAAAGCTTCCAGAAATGAAATCTCCAGGCCCAGATGGTTTTACTGGCAAATTCTACCAAATATCTAAGGAAGAAATGACACCAATTCTACACAGTCTCTTTTAGAAAATAGAAGAGGAGGGAACACTTCTCAATTCATTTTATGAAGCCAACTTTATCCTAATACTAAAACCAGATAAAGATAGTTCAAGGGAAAAGAATTATAGACCAATATCCCTCAAGAACATAAACATAAAACTCCTCAACAAATTATTGTCAAATCCAATACAACAATGTATAAAAAAGTATATTGCACCACAAACAAGTGGAATTTATCCTGGAAATGCAAGCTGACACAATATTCAAAAAAATCAATGTAATCCACCATATTAACAGATTAAAGAAGCAAAAATACATGATCATATCATGATATTATCATGAATGCAGAAAAAGCATTCAATAAAATTCAACATCCATTCACGAATAAAAATAAAAAACTCTCAGCTAACTAGTATAGAAAGGAACTTCCTCAACCTGATAAAGAGCATCTACAGAAAGCCTAAAGCTAACGTGACACTCAATCATGAAAGACTGAACGTTTCCCCCTAAGATAAGAAATGTTCTCACTACTCCTATTCAACATTGTACTGGAAGTCCTAGACAGTGCAATAGGCATGGAAAAAATAAATACAAGGCATACAGATTGGAAAGAAAGAAATACAACTGTCCCTATTCACAGACAACACAACTGTCTACGTAGAAAATTCCAAGGAATATATAAAAGGCTTCTAGAAATTATAAATGAGTTTAGTAAGGTCACAGTATATGAGGTCAAAACAAAAAATCAATCATATTTCTATATTCTAGCAATGAACTCTTGGAAACTAAAAAAAAAAAAAGTAAGCCATTTACAACCCTTAAACAAAAGCAAAGCAGTTAGATATAAATTTTAAAAAAACATATGCAGGATTTGTATCCTGAAAACTAAAAACTGTTGATTAAAAAGAAATTTTAAAACACCTAAATAAATGGATATACTATGTTTATGGAACGAAAAACTCAACATAGTAAAGACGTCAATTCTCCATAAATTGGTCTATAGATTTAAGACAATTCCAATCAAAATATGAGGATTTTTTATAGATATAGACAAATTTATTCTAAAATTTATATGGAAAAGCAAAGGAACTAGAATTCGCTATGAGAATTTTGAGAAAGAAGAATAAAGTGGGGGCAATCAGTCTACCCAATAGCAAAGCTAGTACTACATAGCTACATTAACCAAGACAGTGTGGTGCCAGCAAAAGAGCAGACACATAGATCAACAGAGCCAAGGTTGATGGGGGCTCTGCAGACAGCAAACATGGCCAGGGCCCAGGTGTGTGTCCCCAGAGAACTCTGACTACACACCTCAGCCTGGGCCATGCCCCTCAAGTTGGTGTGGCTGGAAGTGAGAGGCGTGGCATGAGGAGGGTGGTGCTGACTCTGATTTGGAACAAGCCAGAGCAGATAGATCAGAGACGTCTCTGGAATCCTATCATGCTCACTCATTAGCCTTCTCAGTAGCTGTCCCGAATAAGGCCCAGGAGAATTCAGATCATGCCCACAAATGCCCATGGGTGGACTTTGCCTGTGAGCTTCACTGGTGTCCTAAGGAAGGACAGAAGGCTGAGGACCACTGGAGGGCAGGGCCATGTCTCCCTCAGCTCACACTGAGGGCCTGTGTGCCCGGCCTCCGCCTCTTCAGCCGCACCACGCTCTGTGCCCTCCACATTTGGAGACCAGAAAGCTGGAATTCTGGCTGCCCCGCCGCGGTTCCACTGCCCCGTACGCTACAATGCTGGGCACGGGTCGTAAGCGACCTCACCCTCTGCACGTCAACATGGCTTGGTCCCCAGAATATATTTTTCAGTGAAAAATGCAAATTATAGAATGGCAATCATGGTCTGTGTTTTAAAAATATACATGTAATATTTTTTAAAGGAAGGAAATAAATACAGCAATGATACTATATATTTTCTCGAAGTACCTCGAGGTACACGCAAACACACAGAAAAAGGTCTAGGAGGATATTTTTGCCAGGCTCTCATTCCTAGGAGGAGTGGGGGCAAAGAGTCGGGACAGGGCCACCTGGGCTTCCGCCTAATCTGCAAAGCCGCTCGTTTTACAGGGAGAACATATTCAAATGACTGTGGAGATTAAAATATAATGAAAGCAGATGAATTCATTGAAATTAGATTTTTTTTTTCCCAAAAGAGGAGACTCTGCCAAGAAATCTCCAAGGCCTACCTGATGGCCAGGGGCCCCAGGGTGAGGCCGGCGTGCACAGGCAGGATTGTGGGTCCTCGCCGTCCTCTGAGACCACACTGAGCACCGCGAGGAGAGGAGGGCTCAAGGCAGATGCCCCACCCCAGGCCACAGGGCACAATCAGATTTGTCTGGAGCAAGCCACCTGGCGGCAAACGTGCACACACACTCACACATGCACACCGATAATCACACTCACATGCACATACACACACACTCACATCATAAGCACACTCACATGCGCATACACATCAACACTCACACACACACACACCCCACTCAAACAGTCACACGGACATACACAACTATACACTCACACACCACTCAACACACACTCACACAGACACACAAGCATACATCTGCACATGCCACTCAAACACATGCTTGTACGCACTCCCAGAGCACACACTCACACTCACTTGCACGCGCATTTGTACAACCCCAGCACTCACAGACCCTCAGGGCCAGGGCAGCCTGTGAGCAGGAATAGACCCCAGAGAAAAGCTTGTGTTCCTGAGGGAAGAGTGAGGCCCAGGAGAGGCGGCCCGCCGCACACGCCGCAGGGAGCGGAGAGCCCCTGCTCCAGCCACCAGCCTCGCTGAGCCTCTAATCTCCAGTGCAAGGCCACGCCCCGCAGAGAGCCAGGCAGATGAACTCGACCTCGGAACTGACACGCCAGGAGGAGGCAAGGCCGGAACTGACACCCCAGGAGTAGGCAAAGCCGCGAGACCAGCCCCCGAGGGCCCAGGGCTCCGGCAGGCGCTGGGACAGCAGTCTGGGTGAGGGGCTCTCAGGAAAGGCCCCTCTGAGGACATAGCATTTGTCCCCGGACAAGGCCCAACAGCAGCAGGGCCCCAGGGGCTGGGGGAGCATGTCCGGGCAAGAGGCCCCAGGGAGACGGAGGTCAACCAGCCGCTGCCCGGGGGTTGGGCCCAGGGCTCCACCAGGGAGGCCGTCCCTCCCCAGTGTGACCTCAGAAGCATCAACCCTGGGCCTGAGTCCTTGGGAGCAAGCCCAGCACCTAGCAGAGGGCAAGCACTTGTCAGAGGCAGTCAAGCAAGGGGAACCCCCAGGTGACCCAGCCGCTGGCCAGCCGGAACCCAGCCCAGACCTCCACCCTGCCAGCGTGGGGCGAACGCCAGCCCACAGGGCATCCCTGTTCCCAGGTCGCCTGTCCCTGCTGTGCACTGCTGTCCGCCCCTGCAGGAGCGTGGTGAGGACATCGCCACCCTCTAAGGAGACTGTCAGCCTTCCCAGGACACCAGCACCTGGCTGCCCTGAGGGGCACAGCTCCTCACACGAGGACAGCGCCAGGGCACAGTGGAAGCTCTGCTCACAAGGGTTCAACAGCTTAAGGAGCCAGGTCCTGGGAGCCCACCACTCCACAGGCAGCTTCCCAGGCCGGGCTGCACCGCTTGCTGGCAGTGTCATGGAGAACGCCAGGCTGAGAGCAAGTGCAAGCTGAGCCTGCATGACTCCATTCTCCACACGACTACCCAAAGGAATCTCTGAAACATGAATCAGACTGTCGCCTGCCTGCCTCAGACCCTCCGGCAGCTTCCTACCACACGACTGCCCATCACCTGACCTCCCCTCCTTTACTCCAAGTACCAGCCACAGAGATGTTCCTTCTCTCCTTGGCACACCTCAGCTCAGTTCCTGTCCCAAGGCCTTTGCACCTGCTGTTCCTTCCAGTGAGGAAGTCCAGGTCTCCACTGAAATGTCTCCTCCTCAGAAGGACCTTGGCTAAAAGCGCCCCTTCCCCGTCACGCTCTACTCTGCTATCCTGTTCTATTGTTTCGTAACACGATTTCCCACTAATTGACATGTGGATTCTTTTCTGAGTCACTGTCTGCTCTCCAACCAAAGGATCTCAGGAGAGTGGAGTTTGCTTGCTCGACCCACAGCCTCCAGACCAGTGCCTGACACTTCAGAGGCACTCAATAAATATGGGGAAGTCACTTGCCTTTGGATCCTCTGTTTCTCTGACTGCAAGATGGCGTGGGGCTTCCTTTTCAAGGCCACTGTCTCACACATTTGGGCCCAGTTCACTGCCTTCTGGTGTGATCAGGGCATAAACAAGAGGAAGTGTAAAAGAAGTGTTCGTATTGAGAACTCTGGCGCTCTGATTTCTTTCCAGTCTGTAGAACATTCCAGTGGCTTGCTGGAGATAGGAAGATAGGCACTGGGAGTCGTCTGACACGGATTGTCTTAGCAGCAGGAGAACCTGAAGGGACGTCAGGAGGCTCCAGGACCATCTGACAAATGACCGCCTCGGGATCTGCAGAACTCAGCAGCGCCAGGAGACAGCACTTGAAATGCCAGCTGGAAAGGTTGCGCACGCCAGCTGGAAGGGGAGCTGCGTAGCCCCATGGGCAGGCAGAAAGCAGGGCGGCCACACTGTTCCCAGAGCAGGGGTATGGGTGGGTGAAGGGCCGCAGGGACTCCCTGTGATGTGATGACCACCCCTGCAGGCCCCGGGCAATATATTGCCTTATTTTCTTTTTCTAGACAAATACTTGGGGAGGAATTCTTATTAATTATATTCACAGAATAAATTCTCCCAAAATGACAACCATGTGCATAGATGGGGGGCCGGGTGAAGCCTCGAGCCCTTCCAGAGAAGTGCCTTCTCCTGGGAGTGGTGGGCCCAGCGGGTGCCTCCAGGGCCCCGGCCAGCTTCCTGAGTGGCCCCAGACCACGTATGGCACCTGGGAACTTGTTAGAAACGTGGAATCCCAGCCCTGCCCCAGACTTCTGAACCAGAACCTGCATTTTTGCAAGTTCCCAAGTTATTTGTTCGTTAAAATTGGGGACATAGTTACCTTTGTGTGTGTGTGTATTTGTGTGTGTGTGTGTGTGTGTGTGGTGTTAAGAACACTTGAAATCTAGTCTCTTAGACAATTTCTAGTATTCAATGCAGTATGATCAACTACAACCTGCACGCTGCACATCAGCTCTCGAGACTTATTCATCCTACACAAGCACAACTCTGCATCCTCTGACCCGCATCTCCCCGCTTCCCCACCTCTTGCCCCTGACAACCACTGTTCCACTCTCTGCTTCTATGCATCCAACTTTTTTCCATTCCACATATCAGTGAGATACTTCACTTAGTATAACGTCCTCCAGGTTTATCCATGTTGTCACAAATGGCAGGATCTCCTTCTAAGATTGAGAAATGTTTCCTCATATATATACATATACCACAAATCTTTATCCATCCTTCTGTCGACGGACACTGTAGTAATCATTTTACTATGCATATGTATATCAAACCATCATGTTGTACACCTTAAATATATACAATTTTTATTTAAAAAAATAAAACTTAAAATAAGTCCAGGATGTGCTGCTCTAGACCCTCCTGGGCCCCCTGAAGGTCAGCAGAGGGCCCTGGGAGGAGCCTATGTCCCTGAACCAACCCCCCGCCTTGCCAGCTATGTGGCCTGGGTGGCGAAGTTCTTCCATCTGGCCAGGCCTCACTTTCTCTGGCTGTGAAATGGGAGGAACATCTCGGCCTGGCAAAGGTGTTGGGAGGACCAAGGAGGGGAGGTGGGGAGATCTGGGGTAGTGGGGTCTCCAAGGGCCTTGCTCAGCCTCCTGGTGATGGTGGCAGGGCCACCACACCACACCATGACCATACCATGAGGTCAGAGAGGCCTTGTCCTGGGCGGGCCGCCCACCTCCCCACAGAGCACCCCAGGCTGAGCCTCCCACCTGCCCCAGCCTGCTGTTGCCCACCTGCTGGCTCGCTGTTCCCGGCCTTCGCCTCCTCCCTTTCACCTCCAGGTGGGGCCAAGGACCCCCCTGACGGTGGGACCAGGGCATGCCATCCACTGTCTCAAAGACAACAGGAAACAATTTTTCCAAACCAGATTATATAAGGGAAATATGCATATGTTCGACAGATGTTTGCAGAGATGCTGATCCTCCCCAACCCCTCGGACCAGGAAAGCCATCCCCCTCTCCACTCAGGGCCCAAATCTCCCAGCCCAGGAGGAGCTATCCTCTGGCCGGGTACTCCTCCAGCCGGGCCCCCCATACAGGTAACCCAGGGGACAGGCGCTGCACAGCTCAGAGGTGCAGTCACTGCTGGGGTCAGATGGCTGTGAGCAGCATGCAGAGATTAAGAGTAATGGAAATCTGTCGGCAAAGGCCCAGCCACGACGAAGAAGGTGAATAGTGGACATCACGCCACACAGAAGGAAAGGTGGAGATGACAGAGTGAGGAGGGGAGAGGGGGACACTGCGATCCCCTCGCACTAAGCGAGGTCTCCAGACCCACTGCCCTGGGCTGACCAAAGAAGCAGCAAAGGTACAAATATGATATTTACAGGTCCACGGGGTGTGGGCAGCTAAAAAAATGGCCTCCAAAGATATCTCCCAGTTTGATTCTCCAAAACCTGTGAACGTTACCTCACATGGCAAAAAAAACGACTTTGCAGCTGTGATTAAGGATTTTGAGATGGTGGACAACCCTGGATTATCAGGGTGGCCCCTACATGCACTCACATGCCCACTTCCTCATAGGAGGGAGGCAGAGGGAGAGTAGACAGACACAGAGGAGAAGGCGTGCAGAGACAGCAGAGAGGGAGGATACCAGGCGGGAACGATGTGGCCACAAGCCAAGGGATGCCGGCAGCCACCAGAAGCTGGCAGAGAAGAGAACAGATTCTGCCCTAGAGCCTCTGGAGGAAGCACAGCCCTGCTGACACCTCGATTTCTGCCTCCAGAACTGGGAGAGGACACGTTTCTGTTGTTGAAGCCAGTACGTTTGTGGCAATTTGTTTCATCAGCCACAGGAAACTGACAGAACAGGGAACCACGATATGGGCTAAACTGGTGACAGAACTATTCTAGAGGAGTGGGCAGGGGAGAGGCAGCAGGCTGTCAGCGAGTTAAACCCTCGGCTTCAGACCACGTCAAAGCCCAACACATCAAGCAACAACACGAAAATCGTACTGACAGAGGCACAGTAACCGCCACAACCAACAGTCTAAAGCCTGCAAGGGCTGCTTCTCAGAATGGCCTGTACGGGAGGCGCACACACGCGCACACACGCGCACACAGATGCACACACATACACACTCACGCACATGCTCACACATGCACTCACACACACTCCTGTATACACACACACGCACTCATACACACACACACATGCAGGCACTCTCACACAAACACTTATGTACACTCATATGCTCACACTCACACATTCACACTGGCATGTATCCTCACAGTCACATGCTCTCTCACACACTCACATGAACTCAGTGCATACACACTCACACACTCACATGTGCACACACACACAAATACATACTTATCCACTCACACTCTCACACTTGCATGCATCCTCACATTTGCACACACCCATACACGCACACACTCACACGCTCAAACAGAAGCAGAGGGAGGCCTGGCCAGAGCCGAGGCGTCAGCTCCAGGACCAGAGGTCCCCGACCAGAACCTGATGGGGGCTCCCCGCACCCCGCACACACTCCCAGCCATGGCCCAGACCTCAAGCTTCGTGCTCCTGCATCCACTCAGAGGCTTCTGATGGGGTGCAGCCTCGGAGCAGGCAGGGCTGTGCCAGAGCCAGGTCCGGGGATGGCACTTCTTTGGCTCCTGGCCCCTTCCTGTCCCCTCCCAGCCAGGCCGGCCTCTGTCCTCGTCTCGCTCGGCTCTCGGGAAGCACCTCTCGCCAGCCATCTGGGGCTTGGCTGGGTCTCAGCGTCCTGGCTGCCACGTCTCACTCGGAGCTGGGCACGCGCCAACTCTGAGCTAAGAGAGCACAGGGCGGGGGGGCAGGGAGTGGAAGCGGGGGTACAGGGAGCTGCGCAGGGACAGGGCTCCTCCCAGCCTGCACTGAGGCCACAACAGACACTGTTTCCCCTTTCTTTTTGAAACAAGAGTAGTAAATCCACCGTGCTTTACTCAGAGGCTGGGAACCAGACCCCCTGGGCTCACAAGCCCTCTTGCCCACTACTCCTGCCTGCTCACCCCTCTGTAGCCCCCAGGCCGTGTTCCTCCTCTCACTGGCAAGTACACTGCCACGTCCCCAGTGGACTATGCCCCCATTTTACAGATGAGGAAAATGAGGCCTGCAGAGGCCAATGTGCCTGCCAGGTCGCAGAGCCCACCTGGGGTGACCCCAGCCAGACCCTGGCTCTGGGGGGCTGACCTCTTCTGCCCAGCCCTCATGGCCTCCGTGCACTCAGGCCATGTCCTGCCTCAGCCTCCACACCAGGAGACTCTCCACCCAGTTGGCAGGGGTCCCCAGGGCACTCTCCATCCCCACACCTCCCTGTACCGCGGCCAACCAAGAGCCACAGGGACGCCCCCTCAGCATGGTCCCGGGAAGCTGAAGCCCAGCTATCCAGATGGGAACTCTCCTCTTCCAGTCCGCCCCGCTCCCGCCCTCCCGGGAGCCTAATCACAGTCAGCGCTGCGCCCTCCTTGCAGTCATTCAAGCCAGGAGCCTGGACGCTGTCCTGGATCCCTCCTCCCGCCCACCCACATCCCCAAGCCTCGGCCCTTCCACTTCCTGATTGTCTCCCACCAGCCCCCTGGCTCTCCCTTCCCTGTCCCTGCCTCGGCACAGGCCCCACGTGTCTCTCTTCTATTCCTCCTGGGGCCCCCAACCCAGACCCTCTCTGATTAGCATAGCCTCTACCCCACCCCAGACAGCTCTTCCTAAGACACATCACAAAACGACCATGGACAAGACTAAATACCCTGCCTTCTGGAATGCACTGAGAGAAGATCACTGTGTGAGGGTCACATCAAGGTCCTGGGGCTGGCCAACTGCACTCCTGTTGGTGAAGCGGCGGTGTCCACAACGTGCATTCACTTCCCACCATCGTTAACCCAGGGAGCCAGGATCCTGGGTCAGGAAAGGGGAGCGGGAGTCAACAGGTATGCACAGGGCTAGGAGGAAAGTCCCCACCTCCCTGTCCGGATTACTAGGAGGACCGTGAGCGCTCCCCCACAGAACCGGCCATAGTCACTTACACTCTCTGGGGAGTCTGAGCTCACATCTGAGCAACACTTGTGCTACAGAAGAAAGACCATACCCAGAACAACACATTACAGATGAGGGGGAACTGAAGTAAACACCATACATATCCTCAAAGAGATCAAGAACAACATGGAAAACACAGAGCAGGAGGAGCGGCTGCAAAGGGAACTGGTGAGGACAGACGCCTGCAGCTGGACAGAGGGCCCCGTCGCTGAACTGAAGAGCAGGACAGATGAGCCACAGCACCGACTCAGCGCTGAGAGATCTGGTCCGAGCGCTCTCTCTGATGCCTAGGGCTGGAGAGACAGAAGGCAGGAGAGAAAAGTGAAGCAATATGGATGAATCCAGAAGTAGAAAAGGGCGTAGAGAGAAAGAAGAAATATTTGAAGACATAAGGGCCAAGAATTTCCCAAAATTAGGTGAAAGATTTCAACTGAAATGGATTCACAGAGATCTGATCAAGGCGTTAACTAAGAAAATCCCACACCTGAACACATTATAATGAGACCTAAGAACATGAGAGACTAGGAGAAAGCCCTGACAGCTCCCAGAAAGAGCCGATCACCACAGAGGGACGCTCCAGACGGACATACACCCACCAGGGGCAGCAGACAAGACACAGGAGCACCAGGAAATCATGTCTGCACAGAATTCAAGAAAAGGATCTCACCTCAGGGCTGGGGGTGTGGGGCGGGGTGGGGTGGGGGAGCAAGAAACCGCCCACTCCCTGAGGCTAGAGGAACAGCAGCCGGCAGCAGAGGACAGCTGAGTCCCCTCGGGAGTGGGGCCAGAGGCCGAGGCCACACCAGAGCAGAAGAGACGGAATGTGGCAGCATCTTGGGGTGCTTAAACAGCTGGGGTGGGGGAGCCTCTCAGGGTGCCCCAGCCACCGCATCCGGGGGCTCATACCACTGTGGACATGTGAGGCTCCTGCCCAAGTCCTTTAGGAGCTCCCCACCCCACAGAACACCCATCCCACCCCGGATGGCGTTTCAGACCCTCCTGATGTGTCTTTCTGGGAAGCTGTGTGCTCCATGAGAGCAGGGCTGGGCTCAGGCTTGTCTGCCTCTTCACCGTGTGTCCAGCGTGTCCTCCTCCCCATCCGGGCAGAAGAACAATGGAGAAACGGTGTTGAATGAAGCAGGGGGAGGAAGGAAGGAGAGACAAAGAAGGGAGAGAAGGAAAGACAAAAGGAAGAAACCAAGAAAGGAAGGAAAGAAAGAAACTCCAGCTGATTCCCGGCAACACTCAGGTGCAGGAATGCAAGGATGATGGCAGAGCCCCAGCCCCGTGGCTGCCGGGACCCCCCCGCCTCAGCCCGCTTGCCGGCTCTGCCCGAGGCCACCCTGGGCCCCCAGAGCCAGTCTGCACTCTTCCCCCAGCACTTCATTTCTTTCTCCTGATGGCCTCCTGGCAAATCCTCATGAATCCATGCTTGGGCCTTGGCTAGAGCGTCCTTGTCCCTGCAGACTGCCTCAGCTGGCAGAGTGGCTGATATCACAGGGCAGCATCACACCGCGCCCGCCTGCACTTCTGACCCCAATTTGTCACCAGTGCAGCAGGGAAGGAGCATGAAAGCCGAAGAAGCCCAGCACAGCCTCTCACAGAGGCGGAGAGACCCAAACAGGTGGGCGTCCAGGGAGGAGACAGCACTGGTTGGTGGTGAGCCTTCTCCAAGAGGTGGAGGATTCTGGGGCATGGAGGAGCTGAGCGTCTGTCCCTCCTCACTGTTCTCACACCCCACTGTCCAGAGGGAAGGCCACAGAAATTCCTTCAGCCCAACTGAGGGATGTGAACAGCATCTTGCGCCCTGCACCCGAGCCAGGAGCTTCTGCGGCCGTCGAAGACCACTGGGCTAGCTGGCGGGACACGCACCCGGGGGACTTACCAGGAATGCAGTCGGCACTCAACACGAGTGCCCCCAAAATTACAGGGAAACTTCACTTACTCTCCTGTATTAATTACAAGAGTATTATGTAAATATATTCTCAAAAAAACTGAAACAGGACACATCCCCCACCTGATGGGCACACGGTGCCCCTACCAAAGAAAGGCACAGGTGGTGCGGGCTGTGCGCGGGGGGACAGGTGCAGGGGGCCGCACGCCCCCGCCGACCACTCTTCCCTTCCGCCTCCACCCGGCCGCACTCGGCCACCCCCCGCCCGCGGCTCGGCCTCGCTGCCGGAAACTGCTCTGCTCAACTGCAGGCACGTGGCTCCTTTGGCCTTTCTCCTCTGGCTGGTCGTGGAGGTGCTTTCAGACGTCTTATCCCGCAGGACGGTGGCTTGCGCGTCCACGTCCGAGGGACGCCCCAGGCCTGGCGCAGCGGGGGGGGGGGGGGGGGGGCGGGGAGGCAGATCACACTTCCGTCAGCACCCACCCAGCAGGCGCTCCTTCCGCACACGCCCCGCAGACCAGCCTCTTCGCTGCTGCCCGCCCACCGCTGACCGACAGCATCGCGGCAGCAGGGTAACTGCGTTTCCCTGACGGCCAGTGAGGCGCGGAGTGCGTGTTTGTTGGGGAAACGTCCATCTCAGCGCGTTGGCCGTGTGGCCGGCCCCAGTCGGAGTGCCCTAGCCAGGCCTGGAGAGTGGTGCGGGCCTGCAGAGTGGAGGCGGGGCTGGGCCACAGTGAGGGGGGAGGCAGGTGTAGGCAGGGCCCGCGGAAGATTCAGGCATCCAGTCTGAGGCCCTCTGGGGTCCCAGGAAACCTTGCCCAGGGCTGGCACAGAGCTGGGACCTGAGGAACAGCAGTGGCAAGTCCGGTCCCTGCTCCAGGGTGAGGGCAGGCCTAGATCCCTGCCCTGGCCACCGTGAAAGGACCTCCCTGCACCAGGTGGGTGGGCCAGCCCCTTCACCTTCCAGCCCAGCGTCCCTCCCACCCCAGGGCCCACAGCGACCAGCCCAGGACCGCCACTCCAACAGAGATCCCAGGCCAAGACGTTGCCAGCAGAAAGGGCCATTCATCTCAGAGCTTAACTAGCCTCTTCCAATTAGTGAGGAATAAAATGGCAGCGTTGACTCTGAAGAAGTGCAATGTAAGATTATTAATTAAATGCACTGCTGCTGAGCTGCTAAGCACAGGAGGCCAAGCCCTCATTAAAACAGCAGCAGACTGAAGCCGGAAGAAGGAGGAGAGGCAGATGGGAGGCAGACAGAGAAGGGGAGAGGAGAGGGGCAGTGGGGGAGAGACAGAGGGGCAGACGGGGAGGACCACAGTGGCCCTGCCGGAGAGACGGCCCCACTGCAAACCCCTTTTGGAGAACGTGCCTGCTACAGCTGCTTCGAGCCCTTTCTCAACAGGGTTGGAGGTGGGAATAAACCAAATGAAATTTTGGTGAGAGACAAGGCACAGCCCAGCAGCCAGCATGTGTCCCCATAGGGCAGAGGACAGCTGCTGCCCTGGACCAGGTCAGTGGGTCAGTGGGGACGCGGGGAGGGGGCAACACCAAGGCCCTGTTGGCTTAGGGTGGGACTGAGCCTCCCATGGCAACTTCCCTGGGGGACCGCTGATGTTACGCTCTTGGGCCTTGAGATGGTGAGGCCTGGCCTCTCATGGGGGGAGGAGGGCTGAGGGCCATCCAGGAAGGTCAGTCCCCAACCCAAAACAGCAGGGTCAGTGACAGAGCCAGTGACTGGGCAGGTAAGCCCCCTTCAACCGTGCACTTGAAGAAAGGGGCGCCGCTTGTTGGATTGCCTTTGCTCTTCCCACACATTTATTTCTCTTCTGTTTTCCTCCAGCCATGAGTGTGGTCTGGTGAAAAATTACAGTTTGCTCTCAGTTATGGCTGTGGGTGCCTGCAGCTCTGGCCTCAACACACACATGCACATGTGCACCACACACATGCACTCACACACATGTACACTCGGGTGTGCCCCCACATGCATCACATATGCATCCCCACACACCACATGTGCACTTATATACGTCATTGCACACACATGCATTACACACACATACATATGCATCCATTCATACACGTGCACTCACACTCCACACGCACACATACACCCATGCATATCACACGTGTGCGCACATCCATCACGCATGAACATGTTTGCACGTGCACGTGTCTGTATACACGTGTGTCATTTACATCCGTGTGTCACACGTGCACTCGCGTGCACACGTGTACACTCACTCCCCCTGTGGGCTGCTCTTGGCCCCATTCTCTTACTTGCTTTCGCAGTTCTCACCACTATCTGCAGTGGTGTTTACTGTCTCCCCACCCGCCTTGCCCACATTCATCCAGCAGAACAGAGCCCCCCACTCTGCTGAGCAGGGGTCTGACCCTCTTTTCACCCAGAGGCCACACGCGTTTGGTGGGCCACACAGAGCACGTCTGCAGGCTGGACTCAGCCCGTGAGCCTCTCCTGGGCAGAGCGGTCACCATGCCAGCTCTCTGCTGGCCCGCACATTCGTACCCAGTGTGCCATACCTCTGACAAGCCCTGATCATTCCTGGTCTCTGGCTCCTGAGGTAGGAGGACCACCCTGTCTGGCCTCAGTGCTTGCTCTTGTGCATTCAGGCCGCTCCTGCTGCCCAGCTTGAGGGTTTCCAGGGCAGCCAGTGATCGGTCACCCTCCCCCAGCCTCATGCTCTCTCCCAGGAGAGCTGGGCCAACTCCCAGGAGAGCTGGAGAGCCTGGTCAGCAACTGGCAACCTCGGTGTTCCTGCTCTGCCCAGTGAGGTGGGGGGAGGCCACAGAGGAAGCTCCCTCCTGCCCATCTCTGCCTCCACGTCCTTCTCTGTCCTTCCATCCTGCTGGGGCAGCAGCTCCCTCCTCCAGCCACCCAGGGCTCCCAATCCCTACCTGGCCTCTTCCTCAGGGACCTTGGGCCTTCCTGGAGTCCACTGTCCTCCTTCTGATAACATGGCCCCTGTGTTCCTCGGAAGCCACCCCTCCTTCCCTCAAGTCACACATGACCCAGGCCAGCCCACCCAACCACAGGGAACACAGCTCAGGGACAAGGACATGCCACAAGTTAGTCCATCCGGCTACACCCAGAAACTGTTGCCGGAACTCTCAGAAAAGAAAAGCTGTTTCCTCTGGGATTGTTAAACTATGAGAATGTGAGGTGACAGCTGCCTGAAGCCATTTTCTACCTCATGTGAAGAGCATGAATGAAATCAACAGAAACAAGAGTAGAGTCAAGAGCTGGAGAAAGTAAAAGAGACTGAAAATTTCTTTGGGCACCTGGATCCAGCCATACCTGAAGCTAGAAAGCCCTGGGTTTTTTTTTTAGATTTATTAACCAATAAATTCTTTATTGCTTGAGCAAGTTTCATTTGGATTTCTGACACTTGCAGAATAACTCCTGACTAATATACTAATACACTAATTTCTCTTCCATATCTTCAAACTTTCCTTCTCTCCTAAATCCTGTCCTCAGTCTATGAACAAATTTGAGCTATCTAAAATCCTCTATGCAAAGAGGCAGAGTTCAAACACACTATAGATATGTGCACATGAAAATACTACATGCATCTGTATACTCAAATCCTCCGAAGAGGAAAAGTCCTCTTCAACCAGACATCTCCCCCTGCTACAGCATTTTGTGCCCACGATGCACCCTCTTTCATCCACTTCCTTGCCACTCCCTGGCCCCTCACCTCGTCAGTCTAGCTTCCACCGCGCCCCACACCCCTGGCCCTGATGTCTGCAAGGCCCCCTCTCTTATGTTGGACCCACACACACTGCTATCTGGCAGCCTCCCGCCTCCCTGAGCCCCATCCTCTTGAATTTCTCTCGTCCATGAGCACAAGAGCAAGCCCTCCCCTTAGGCCTCCATCGCCTCCTCCACTTGGAGGACCAAGGAGCACATCTTCCTCCTTCTGCCTCTTTCTCCCTTTGGTGCCCACTCTCCCCAGGGACGACACCACAGTCAGCCCTCTGCACAGAAGTCTCCCCGCCTGAGCTCCACCCGGACCTGCTCCTGCACACGGAACCTGCACTTCTAGCTGCCTCAGGACCCCCTGGAAACTGCCCCAGTGAACCCTCCCTCCATGCTGCTCCCCCTTGCTGCCAGCACCCCGCCCACCCTCCCAACTGCCCAAGTCAGAGGCCTGGGGGTGTCCCCTTCAGCCTCTCCCTCACGCCCCAGGCCCGAAGACTCCTGGCACCTGGAGATCCTGGTCTCTCCACATTTCCTGAGTAGATTCTGTTGCCTCTGGGCAGCGATGTTAAGGCAGAACATTAAATGATTTATAAATATGTCTGTTTTATATATATAGTGAACAAAAGCAGGTCAGAGAATGTACAATATGTCCCTTTTTTATAAGTATGCTTGTATACATGTGCATATGTGTGAAAGACACACACTAAAATGATGGGACTACAGGGGATTTCAATTTTCGTCCTTTGGTCGATGTATGCATTCTGCTTTATTCAATGCATAGGTGCTCCTGGATTTAAGACAGACAGAATGGAACACTGTAAACCATCCCAGGACCTGACCGGACCCAGCACAGTGGGGAGAGGACCTGAGGCTGTGTCCCCGACTCATTCCTTCCTCGTATGAGTCCTCACTTGAAACCTCATGGCTGAGGCCCTGGCGGCTCCGAGAACTGCAGTCGCCTGCCCAAGGTCACACAGGAGTGAGCTGGGAGGCCACCGCCCTGGGCCACTGCAGGCTGTGCCCCACCCCCTTGATGCAGGGCCACCCCTGACGCAGTCCCGGGGGCTCCTGCAGGCCCTGAAATAGAGCTGCACTGCCACATGAGACACCCAAGAGACAAGAGGAGGCCGGGAGCCAATTCTAGATGGCTCAGCAAGGCCACCGCCAGCCCCAGAGTCGGGGAAGCCTCTGTCTGTCTCTGAAATGCAAGAAGCAGGACGGAAGGCCCCTCTGGGAGGGCACCAGACAAGGATGTTGGCAGCTCCACAGGCAGGTGGGGCAGGAACCCAAAGAGCTGGAGAAGCTGCAGCTCCTTCCAGTGGGAGTGGTCTCTTGTACACAAGTTGCAGCCTGACCCTCAACTGCAGGTGTCCCCAAGGAAGGGCATCCAGCAAGGCGTCTCCCAGTCTTGGGCGTTCTCCCTCCAAAGTGCCCACATGGGGCCACGGGACTGGATCCTGCTCGCAGACAGGAATGGGCAGGAGGCAGGGCCCGAGCCCTCCCAGGCCAAGCCTGCCCGGAGCCAGGACCACGGCCTCCACGCAGCCAAGGAGCCCTCACTAGCCCCACGGCTGGCAGGGACTGCGCAGGAAGTGACAGAGGCCTGGTGCCCTCCAGAGGCAAGCACTGACTCAGCCAGTGGCAGGGAGCTGGGTCTGTGTGTCTGACGTCAAATCCACTGGCAGTCCCCCACGGACAGGCCTTTGGCTGCCTTCCCTACTAAGTAGCTGTGAAGGGAAACGGCCAGGCAGGAGGAAGACAAAGGGAGGAGGTGGTCCCCAGCAATCCAGGAAGGCCTGGGCCCCCCACGATCTGGCTGCAGGACTCCCGAGCTAGGGACACAGAAAACACTTTGGAAAGGAAAGGGCAGCAGGACATCACCCCTCACGGTGGGCCACATGGCACAGCCGAGAGCAGAGCAAGACAGCCACCACCTGGATCTGGACAACTCATCCCACCACAGGCCACATCATTCACAGGGTCTCTCAGGACACCCACAGCGAGGGGCCTGCCTCTCGCCTCAGGGAGCTCCCTGGAGGGCTCTTAACCCCAGCTGGCCCCCGGCACTGGGAGAGGACAACACTCCACTGTCACTAACCACCGACAGCTGGCGTTTCCCGCCAGTCTGACGGAGGCAGCCAGCCCAGCAGAACGAGCAACACCTGTATCTGGCATGACAGCCACAATGAGGATTTGCATCTCTCACTACCGCTAGTGCGTTTACACTCAGCACAACTCAAATGACAGAGGTTGTGACACGTGCTGCCGGGTCTTGTTATTTCATGCACTAATTGAAAAGCACATGAAAAACTGTACGCAAACATTGCATAATGTTGGCATTGTATAAGAGCCAAAAGGTGGAAACAATCCAAATGTCCATCGACCAATGAATGGATTTAAAAAACGGCCATCTATCCATTCAATGAAATATTATTTGCCCATAAAAAATAATGAAAGTCTGACATCTGCTACCACATGGAGGAACCTTGAAAACATTACACTAACTGAATGAAGTCAGACACAAAAGGACAAATATTGTGTGATTCTGTTTATATGAAATGTCCAGAATAGGCAAATCCATGGAGACAGAAGGAGTAGTGGTTCCCAGGGACTGGGAGGAGGGGGCAATGGGGCTGATAGTCCAGGCATATGGGGTGTCTTTTGGCATGAGGAACGTATTCTAAAACTGATTGGCTCATGGCTGCACAACTCTGTAAACATACTAAAGCCACTGAATTTTACATTTTAAATGGGTGTATGGTATGTGAAAGATGTCTCAATAAAGCTGTTACAAAAAAAGCCCATGATGATAAAATTTAAAAGCGCATGTATTGCTGTATTATAATTTTTTTTCAATGTTGATAGCTTTATTTTACCAGAATTTGTGTCCTTTGTATTTTATATTATGTATTAAAAGCACTATTCTGATAAGGGGTCCGTGGGCCTCACCAACTGCCAAGACTCTTTATGACACAGAAAATGTGGGGAAGGGGCAGCCAGGCACTGGGGATTTCCAGCACCTCAGACAAAGGCCCAGATGTCCTCAGCGCTTCCCACTGTCTTCTCTGCTAACAACCCCAGGGGACTAGCTTTCCTCTGGACACTCAGCCCTCCCCCTTGGGCTCCCACGGTTTCCACCACAGACTTGACCGGCTAGAGCCAGTGGTCATGTGACCAGGCCTGGCCAATCTGAGGCCTGCTCCCTGCCCCAGCTACGGTGATTCCCTCAAAGTTTGGCACATGACCCAGCCTGAGCCAATGAGAATCAGCCTCAGGACTCCCACTGAAACCTCTAGGGAAGTGGAGGTCTCTGCTGGGCTGGCAGTTGGCGCCCGCTGAGCCTGCCGCTCCTCGCCTGGGAGAGCCCGCTGAGGCCAGGCCAAGGCAAAAGGCAGAGCTGAGACAGGGCGGGAGGCCTGAGCATCCTCCTTTGGCCCCAGCCGGTTCATACTGGGTTTTCTGTCACTTTCAGTGGCAGGAATCTGGATCTGGGGACGGCATTCCAGGAGGGACAGGGCGCAGGCATCAGCAGCACAGGTGGCAGTGAAAGGGCAGGAGCGAGGCCCCAGCAGCCTCATGGTCACACCCTCCAGATTCACGGCCGAAGAAGAAATTAGGAGACAGGCTCTCCCCCTCTCGGGGAGGAGGGAGAAAGGCACACGTGCCCCGCTTCCCTGGCCAGCAGCTCTGGACAGCTCTCCATCCCCAGAGGCTGCTCCTACGTCTTACAGAGCCCACTCTCCCTCCAGGCCTGCCTGCCAACAAGACTCTCTTCTCTTCTTCCAGGCTGGAAATCTTTTCCACAGCCTGGCTAATTGTGTTCAGGTGCAGAGGATTTGATGGCAGAAATGAAGTGCATGCGCGTGCACGTGTGTGTGGGGGTGGGGTGGGGTGGGTGTGTGTGCGTCCATCCGTCCGTCCATCCCTCTGTCCATTCCCAAGCCCTGGCAGCTGCCCCAAGAATGCTGTGTCGGCAGGAAGGGATGGAGGACCCTCGGCCTCAGCCTGTGTCCTGACGGGCTCTCGGTGACGTCAACAGCTCTTGGCCTCCTCCAGTAAATATCTGTTCTCCTTATTCTGACCCATGAATTCCATTTCAGAACAGTTACGGCCTCATCTGGCAACATGTCCCAGGCCGGTTATGGCCTGGGGCAGGGAGAGCATCCTACCCCAGGGCCTGCCGGCACCTAGCCCTGCCTCCCCACTCCCCACACCCAGCCCAAGCCCAGCCCACAGAGCACTCAAAAGTGATTAATCTCTGCACTGCTCCTCATAGTCTCCAAGTACTGTCACACTGCGCTTCCTCCTAGCAGCACCACGAGGAAAACATTCCCTCGCAGGAACAAGGGCTGTTCACTACTAAGTGCCAGCTATGGACCTTACATAATTTAATCCTCATAATAATCCCCCAGAGTATCAACTTTTACCCTTCACAGATGAGAAACAGGAGGCTCGGTGAGTGAGGGGAAGAGCCAGAATCAAACACATTCAATGTGGTGGGGCGGGGCTGTGTCTCACTTCAGCACACAGGGCCTCAGGCCACAGAGACGATGGTCCATGCACCAAAATTGTGGGAAGGAGGGAGGGAGAAATGACCTACTCCAGAGACCCTGTAGCATCCTCCTCAACATGAGACAGTCTCAAGTGCCAACTTGGGGACCACTCAGGAAATGACAGCGAGTAAAGTGGGCCAGTGAGGCAAGGGAACCTGGGGAGCAGAGACCAGGGTGCCTGGAACTGTGGGACCCCTTGGAAGGGCACGTCCCTGCTCAGCTCCAGCCGGCGGAAACACAGGCCTCGCGGCTCTCTCAGGTTCTCAAGAGAAACTGGAAATCTGGAGCTTTGTGAGCAAGTTGTCAAACACTGGGAAGGCCAAACAAAACTCCTCTGTGGGTGGACATGGCACACAGCCTGCTGGTTTGCAAACTCCGCCCTGCACGATGAGAACACTGAAGTTCAGAGATTATTTCACGGGTAAGGGGCAAGACAAGGACTCAAACAGGGCTTCCAAGTCCAAATTCATTCGGAGTTTCCGGTTATACGACTGGCTCTACTGCCAGCCTCTGAAAGGGTCTCACTGACCCACATCCCCAGCTGAAACACAGGACAGTCTTTCAAAGACAGCCATTTTCCTGCCAGCCCCGCAAACAACTCCGCACAGGCCTGGGTACATACTCCCCAGCTGCAGGGTTGCCCAACAGACCACAGGGCTGAGAGAGGCTCCCTGACCTGACGGAGGCCGCAAGGTACTGCTACTCGTGCCTCACAAAACCACCACACATGCATGGCTGTGCCAGCTCTACTGGATGCAGCATCCCAGGAAAAGAAAAGCTGCTCCGCCAGGGATGAGCGGAGATGGAGAGCCACTTACGCCAAGACTCGTCTGCTGTGGCTCGACCGCCAGCAGCGTTCACGGAAAGAAGCAGGACGTGGTTCTCGTCTCCTTAGACAGCAGCGGGCTAGACACTCTGAAGACAGGGTTGTGGCGCCCACACAAAATTACTAAAATTCAGTTTTACACTCTAACCAACGTATTAAGACATAAAATGGATAAATATTGAAAAAGAAGATGCAAAATATTATGAATTGCAGAAAATCGCACACTTAGAAAATCCTACCCCTCGAAAAAAAAAAGAAAAAAAACAATAATCTGGAAGTTCATGAAAATGCCTAGACGCGAAGTAAATATAGAAACTTGCATATCAGGAACTCAAACATGGGAAACATCCAATTGAGAGATTTATTGTGATTATCCGTGTTTTGCATTCGTGCCACTGTGATAATGGAAGACGGATTTTGCTGAAGTGCAAGAGAAAGACATGAGTCCCTGGGAGCAAACGATGAGGAGCAGGGGGCCTGGGTGGGGCTTGGGTTGGCCAGGTCAATGATGATGTCAGGTGTTTAGCTGCAGTTGTACAAATGTATATATAATTTCTACTAACATGCTGTTTTTGGCTCTGTTTGCTCTTTGGGAATGAAATCATCTAAACTCTGAGAATATCATGAATCCAGAACAAGTAGGTCCCAGCGTTCTGAGTAAATGGTCGTCTGCTGTATCCTAGATTAAAATGTTCCTAGTATCTATAATAACCTGTAAAATATAATGGAAAAGATCCTATTCATGATAGCAATAAAATCCTAAAACTGTTAGTAATAAAACTACTGGGATATATTTTAAAAGTTTTGAATCAATGTTCTTATTACCCTGAGAAAATTAAACATCATGAAGATGTCATTCACTTGATGACAGCAAAGATTTGCTGAGGCCCTGATGCATGCTGGACACTATTTTATGCATGCAATATTATCCAAAATAAAGATCCTCTTATAATTTTGCTTAAGATCATAAGAAAACAAACCCAAAATCCATTTGGAAAACGGACAAAAATAGCCAAAACATTTTTTTTAAGTCACGATGGTGACACTTGCCCTATCAGGTATTAGAACGTTTCGTTAAGCAACAGTAATTAAAGAGCCTAGTGCCAGTGCAAAAGAACAAGAGAGAGGCAGGAAACAAACCAGATCACCTCCGTGAACTTCACAGACGCGGGAACACGCACCCTAAAGTCACAAGGAAAGGGTGAATTAGTAAATGACAGTGCTGAGACAACAGTGTGGCAATTTAGAAATAATGCTTAAAACCAACACCTTGTACAATATGGGAAACACACTTCACTTGAGCAAAGAGAAGAAATCAACAGGAAAGGCTGGCATAGTGGACCAGGAGAAATGCAAGTCAGCAAGGTAAAATAAGACAGGCAACTGTGCATATAGATCTGCCGAAGCCAATGAAGGGTTAACATCTGGCCCGGAGTAGGACCAGGCAGCTAGACAGCTGGCAGCTGGGGCCGTGGCGGGGGCGGGGGGGGGGGGGGCTGGGGGGAGTGATGAGGACACCAGTTATCGCAGAAACACAAAGTTATCACAGAAACACGTTTCAGCAACAATAGGATCACATAGGATCACACCCACACCCGCATAATTAACTCACAGCAAGGCCTAGGACTGAGGGTCCCAGGCCTCCTGCAGTGGCCTCCTGCACACCAAGGGAGCCGGGCCACAGGAACCAGGGGAAACCTGCAGGCCGGGGGGAGGGGGGGAGTGCTGTGAGGGCCTGCGCCCCAGCAGCCAATCAGGACAGGCCAACTCCAGGACAGAGCCAGTCTGCCCTCCCCGCCGTGCCCAGTCCCAGAGGACCCATCCAGGCCACCAGAGCCACCCTCCACGGCCAGCAGCCTCCCTGCGCCTGCCCTGGCTTTGGTTCTCATGCTCCAAGTCCTGAGGTCCTAGGAGGTCCTCAAAGAGAAGAACGCAGTGACTCCGGTGACCTTGATGTTGGGGTCAGATGCCTGGCACACCCTTCCTGCCCCTCTACTATCTGCTGTCCTCCACCCAGCTTTGGCCACCCTCCACCCTCCACTCCGTCCACTCCCAGACACTGAGCAGAGGCTGGCCTCCTTCACCCCCTTGCCCAGGTGCCCTCGTGCAGGATACCACCTGCACAACTGTCCATGGCAGCCCTGCAACAAAGCACAGCCTGGTCCGACCAGCCTCCCCATTAAGGACACAACCAACAAGGGCCTGGACTCCAAAGGCCAGGCTGCCCTCCTGGGGGGGGCTACTCCCGCAGGGCAGGGACGCGTCCTTGACCTTGTTTGCAGGACAGTGCACCAAGAATTCGGCCACCAAGGAGAGGAAGAGCACCCCCTGCAGTCATTAGCCCTGCTCGAGTGGGGGTGCACTTCTGAGGACAGCAAAGCTCGAGTCTGGAGCTCCTGCCGCAGCGCAGCAGAAGGAGCCCGGGCTCTGGGCCTTGTGTGACCGCGGCAGGCACTCCACTCTCTGAGCCCCGCTCTCCTCTCCTCGCAGTACGGTGGGGTGTCGACACCCGTCCCCAGAGTGTGCCTGTTGGCAGCGGGGGCCTGTGGGTGTCATGGGAGGTGATGAGTAAGTAGGAATGTGCAGGCGCAGCCTGGGGCAGCATGTGCGCCCAGCGATGAAGAGCCTGCCACCCAGGAGGGTCACCCAGGAGTCCTAGTTGAGGAAGGTGGGGTCCCCTCACTCTAAAGGGGAGGACCAAGAGGGGAGGGGAGGGAGGAGGGGAGAGAGGGGAGTGGAAAGAAGGGAAGGGAGAAAAGAGAGGGAAGGAAAAGAAGGAGTGAGGAGGGAATGGGGAGGAGAGAGAGGGAGGAGAGAGCAGGGAGGGGAAGGAAGGGAAGAGAGAAGAAGAGAAGGGAGACAAGGGGAAGGGCTCTGAGCCAGGATCCCCCCCGCCGCCCGGTGGCAGCTGTCTCTGGAGCTGCATGTGGGAGCTGTTCAGGACTCACAGGCACTCCCTGTCAGCTGAGCTGGGCCATGGCTGATCTCTCCTCACACTGAGTGTGCGAGGCTCAGACAAGCCACTCCAGGCTGTGACAGATCTCAGCTCGGGGCTAGTGAGCTCAAACCAGTGGCTAGTGGTCAGCATCAGCCACTGGTGGGAGGAGAGAGGGCTGGGATCTGGCTGGGGGGCATCGAGGAGCACCAAGGAGGACACCACCCCTGCCCCTACCCTGCCTGATAGGGTCTGCAGAACCAGTGCCCAGTGCCCACGAAGTTGCAGGCACCCGCTGCGTGTACAGCCAGCCTTAGGGACTCCATGCATGGGGGCTGCCCTCCCTCTGCCAGGCTCTGAATGTCCAGGCGAGAGACCCAGGGCAGAGGGTCAGGAGATGACAGCCCAGCAGCAGCTTCCCTGACCCCAGGCACCCAGAGGTCTGGCCATCCCTCTTGGCCATCATCTCCTTCCACTCCAATGCTCCAGGACATTCCTGTGGACTGAGGCTGGCCAGCCTTGCTCCCCTTCACTCCCTTACAGGCACACACCCTCTGTGGCAGGTGGCATCACAACTGGGGAAACTGAGGGTCGCAGGCCAGCAAGAGGAGAGCCAGGCCCCAAACCCGGTTCTGTCCGACCTTAGGCCTCATGACCATCCTCTAGGTCAGTGGGTGCCCCTCTGCTGTGCATAAGACTCTCCCATGTAGGTCTTGAAAACTGCAGATGCCCAGGTCCCGCCCAGACCTGATAAATCAGAATCTCTCGGATGGAGCCTAGCACAGGCATTGTTCAAAGCTGCCCAAAACCCACGCATGGGCTTTCTACGAACGGTCCCTGTTCTACCCAAAGCCACCTTCATGGCTGGGTGGTGCAGCCTCTTCCACCTTCCTCAACGAAGCTCCCCAGCCCCAGAAATGCTTCCCATGAACGGATCTGACAGCTGTAAACAGGGGCTGGCTTGCATTTCGGGGCCAGCAAGCTGGCAATGGAGGGGACCTCGCAGCAGCCCTGAGGCCCAGCTCAGGGGGAAACACAGTCCCTGGGAACTACAATGCCCTTGGCTTTCAAGGGGTGGTATTAGACACATTTTACTTAGATTTCAGCTCCTTTGCTGATAAAAAGGGGATTTTAGACGACTAGAATTCAGAGGATATTGCCTTCACGTGAAATCCATCTTAGTCCACGAGCAAGCACCGTATTAAGCAGAGAAACGCCAGGGGCGTTCCCATCAAAGTCAGGCGCAGGCGAGGATGCGCAAAGCCACTGTTACTTAACATGACTCAGAAGCTTCTAGACGGTGCAGATTGGAAATGTGGCTCCAAAATTATCATTGTCTACAGACAGTACAACTGTATACCTAGAAACCCCAAGAGAATCCGCAAAGATATATTAGAATTAATGAGTTCAATCAAGCAGCTTGATAAAAGATAATTATATAAAAATCAATAGCCTTCCTGTATACCAATGATAGATGGAAACGATTCAATTCACAACGGCAAAAAAAAATCCTTGAAATGACCCTGATTAAAAACAATGGGTGACCTGTATAAAAAATGTATAATACTTTACTGAGCAACATCGAAGCAGAATTAAATCAATCGAAAATTACACCATGTTCCTGGTAAATACTGTAAATTATGTCAATTCCTCCTTTAATTGGTTTCTAAGTTTAATGTAATGTCAAACAAATTCACAAGGGATGTTTTTAACCTGACAAAACAATTATAAAATTCAATTGAAAGAATAAACAGACGTAACCAGCCAAGAAAATTTTGCAAAAGAATAATAGCAAAATAGGAAGCATCCAGCCAGCTGTTTCAAAGCAGCACTGTCCAAGACAAATGCAGTGCGGACTTCACATGCAGTCCGTGAGAAAGAGATAAATAAAAAGAAACAGGTGAAACTAATTGCAGCAATCTATTTTATTTAATCCAATATATCCAAAATATTATCACCTCAACCCATAATAAACACTTTAAAATTACCAATGAGATATTTTATATTCCTTTTTTGTACGAAGTCTTTGAAATCTGGTGTGTATTTTAGACCCAGAGCACCTCTCAGGTCAGAGTAGCCACATTTCCAGTACTCAGCATCATGTGACTTTTAGCTACCACAGTGGACAGCACAGCTGTAAAGGAGTGAATACTTGAGATGGTATGTGACATAATCCATTTAAATATATATATTTAACATATTGTTCACCATGAACACCAATATGTTCACAGCTCTTGAGCCACTTTTTATCATACCTTCAGAAGCTCTGTCCCAATCAGACTGGCCACTACTGAGGCCTTAGACAAACCTTGCATGAAACGTAAACACACCTTATTTGCCATGTGGTCCCAATCTCTGCTTTCAAAGGAGAAATATCCAGGTTCAAAGGCAAATGCTTGAATGCTCTCCTCACAGAGCTGGCGAGGGCGAGCCCCTCTGCTGTGAACAGCCCAGTCGCTGCTGCTGCCCCGCTTCTCCAGTGTGAGAATTGCACGCCAGCTCTCAGATGGGGGCCCGAAATCATTTGTAACATAATAATAACAAAACAGCATATCCAGGACTCAAAGACACACATCTGTCACGTTTACCCACAAGTGGACGGAGCCAGTCACACGCCAAGTAAGCACAGCTGGCTAGGCAGGAGAAATGGCCACTGCTGGGAGCAACTAGAGGCAGGGTGGCTGGTGCCTACGCCTCATGGGACTGCGGTTGAGGCACGTGGTGGTTTAATTGGGGGTGTCCCCTCTTTCTTGGTTGCCCTATAATTGATGGCCCCTTAGATCCACTGAAACGCAGAAACAGCCAACATTTCATAAACCCCGGGCCTGGGCCCAGTGCCTGTCGTGCACCCATCCTTCCACTGCCCATGAGGTGGGTGTGCATAGATCCCCCTTTGCAATCTGAGGAACTGAGTCTCAGCAGAGATGCAGCCCTTGTCCAGGCTTCCCAGCTGACAGGCAGAGCTGGTCATGTGACATATGGTAGACTCTAGCCCACACTAAGCCCAGGGTGCGCGGTGGTAATCCCTGCAACGTGCAGAGCCGGGTGTGGCAGTGCCAAGCCAGCCTGGCCTCTTGGGCTTGGTCCTGGATGCCAAGGTTTCCTCTACCTCTGAACGGAAGCTATGCGCCCCACTCCACAGGCTCTGGAGTAGACAAGCAGTGTAATTGAAATTCATGGATGAGCCTGAGGAGCCAGCTCCAGGCTCGGTAATAACTTCTCCATATTAATGGCAGCACCGCAGACCCAGTGGACAGCTGACATTTAATATGAAACACAGCAGAGCAAGAGGATCCTACCTGGCCCTCCCATTCCAGAGCGCCTGCCAATGGGGGCGTGTCCAAGGTAGCACCAAGATTCCGGGGGCTGGGGTCTTCCTCTCCCCTCAGTACCTCCAGCCTACCTCAGGCCCCTCCCCTGCAAGAAACCCCTGCCAAGGACACACACGACCACACATGCACACTCACATTTGAATGCATACTCAAATGGGCACACACATACACCTACACACAGACACACACATGCACCCTCACACACATGCTCACTCAAATGCATACATGTCACATTCATACAGATGCGTGCACATGTATGTGCACACACATGCACACATTTCCACATATACACATATTCCCATGCATAGGGACACAAACATGCACCTACGTTCACATACACCCAGCAGCCTGCTGTGTTCTGGCAGCAGCACAGGAACACCCAGGCTGCCCAAGCAGAGGAGGGCAGTGGGGTTAATGAATGATATGTCTGCTGGCCAGTACAGATCCGGGGTCCTAGGAGGGGCCCTACATACACTTGCCCCTATGGATCTTAGAGACGAGAGTGGGGAGGCCCAGGCCATGGCTCAGGCTACCATATAGCAAAGCCAACCTCCATGCTGAGTGGACCCACGAGGCCGTGCGGGGTGTCCCCATGGCTCAGGACAGATGAGCCCTTCGATGACTCCTCTGCTCATGCTGGCTGTGGCATTCGTGGTCCTCACAGCAGGCCTGGGTGAGGACCCAGCATTCCCCACCTCCCAGCTGACCCTTGGCGTCACTCCTCACTCACTAAGTGCTTGGGATATAGGGAGACCAGCAGCCAAGGCTGGTGGTTGGTCAGGAGGAGCCTGAAGCCCGCCAACACCTAAATGAGCAGCATCGTTACCCTCCACAACCAGTGCCAGAAACACACACGGCCCGCCGTGCAGTGGAGTCAGGGCAGGGGCAGCAACGGACAGGGGAGGCCCAGGAAGAGCTGGCTTCCTGGGCTCAGGTTCAGAGCAGGGGCTGACGGACTATGCTGGCCTTCATGAGGGGCTGAGTTGGCTCCACCATGCCCTTCCATAGAGGATTCACAGGGGAGAGGACCCCCAACACGGGAGAGCCCCACAGATCCGAGCATCTCACCAGAGCTTCGGTTTCCTCATCTGCACAATGAGGACAACAGTGGCTGGCTCACAGGTTAACTGCAGGAACTAGGTGCACGTGGCAGCAGAGGTGGCCGGTGTCAACCCTGATCCCGTGACGCCTCCCGCTGAGGGACAGAGCCAGCTGCTGGAGTCCCTAGGTGCCCAGTGCGGGCAGAGAGCAGTGCAGCTGGTGGGGAGCAAGGGCCTGGCTTTCCCGGGTGGTCCCAGCACCACCACCTGCCCCATCATCAGTCCAGGCCAGGGGTGGAGCATGTGACTCAGGCCAGAGCCAATCAGCACATGGCATTCCTGGGCCACAGTGATTGGCTATGGAAAGGTCCCATGACCTACGACCATCCAATCAGAGTGAAGCTCAGGACTGGGAGGAACATCCAAAAAACAGACTGCTTCCCTCTCCACCCAGCTGTGCCTGGAGGCCTGGGGGTGTGGGGGCAGCTGTAGCCACTGGGTCCTCAGGAAACAGAGGGACACAGAAGGGGCAGAGCTGAGTAAGCGCGGTTCAAGGGACACTCCACCTGTGCTTACCTACCCAGTCCCACAAGTCCTCAGATGCTCTGTGTGTGTGTGTGTGTGTGTGTGTGTGTGTGTGAAAATACACACAATATAAAATTTACCACCTTAACCATTTTTAAGTGTACAGTTCAGTGGTATTAAATATATTCATAATATTG
Source organism: Diceros bicornis minor (assembly GCF_020826845.1). Lineage (NCBI taxonomy): Eukaryota > Metazoa > Chordata > Mammalia > Perissodactyla > Rhinocerotidae > Diceros > Diceros bicornis. The sequence goes on from NC_080740.1 coordinate 92,337,768, forward strand.
TGCAACCATTACCACCATCCATCTCCAGAACTCTTTTCTTCTTGTAAAACTGAAATTCGGTGCCCATTAAACACTAACTCCCCATCGCCCCTCCCTGCGCCCCTGGAAACCCCACTCTACCGCCTGTCTCTGTGATTTTGACTCCTCTAAGTGCCTTCAGATACCTTATTTGCTGAAGCCAGATGAGTCTGGGTTTCAGACCACAGATGCACCTGCACTGTTCTGAGGGGCCACCATGAGACGGGTGGGGGGCCACTGGCTGCTGCTCTGCCACTTCAAGCACAAACCTCTGACAAGGCAGCCTCCATCATGGCAGCTAGCACCAGTGCACATCCCCCCCTCACCCCCCCCACCCCCTGTCCACTCTGGCCAGGAAGAGCCCCTGGGAAGCCCCTTCCCTCCCACAAAATCACCAGTGAGAAGTGGTGGTGAGGCTGGCCAGGAGGTTGTCGATGCCCTGGAGGACACGTAGGGTGGCAGTGATGAAGGAGGGCTGGGTTCTCGGCAATTTCCTAGGACAGCCCCTGCCTGGAGGGACCCTGGCCCCTCTAACCATCCTGCTGCCAGCACAGCTCCCAATACTTCCACACCTGCCTCCAGAGGCCCCTTCAGGGGACCTCAGGGCCCACACTCTTCACAAGGGGTCTTCACACTCGCCTTATTTGCCCACATGATGTCAACAGACTCAGAAATGCAGCTCCTCTAAAGAAACACTGGAGGGTCCAGCAGCAAGCCCACGCTCCCTAGGGGCAGCAATCTATCAAGAGAGGCAAGGCATGGGCTCGCCAGGGCCCCCACCTCTCTCTCCACCAACCCTGTCCCCTTGCTTGTGTCTGGTCCCCATCAGGCTCCTAAGACACCTGGCGTTGCCCTGGAAGTTCCCAGAAATGGTTGACTCCAGCTCCCACTTTCCACCTGGACAAACTGAGGCTCTTGGCAGGAGGATTTGCCCAGGGTCACAATGTGACTTGCCAGAGCCCAGCCCAAGGTCTCCTCACCCCCACCTAACCCTTCCCCTTACAGGCCTAGGGGGCTTCCCTCCCTTACTCAGCTTGATTTAGACCAGGAGTTTTCAACTTGGGTTTCATGAACCCCAAGAGGATGGGGGCAGGAAAACCATGCCAACCACGTGTGCACAAGTGCTTTCCTGTAGGAAAGGAGGCAGAGCTTTCGGCCACTGTCCAAGGGGGCCTGCACACTGATGTGGGCATTCTGGGGTCGCCAGCCGAGGAGAGGTGGCCAGCTCTGGGCACTGGAGGCACCGTCTCCAGGGCGAGTCCCCCACCCTTCCCTGCCCAGGCCCCCACTCCCCAGGCACTCTCATTTCACGGCTCCCAGCTGAGCTCTGCCCAGTTGGAGATGGGCCCACGGACACAGCCAGGTATAAGTTAGCTATGGCACAAGTCACCAAGAAGTACAGGGTGCAACATGGCATGTGAATGTCCAGGGTGGCTTCCTGAATGAAGTGCCGTTTAGCTGAGACCTACAGAGCAAGCCAGGTAAAGAGAGAGGGATAAGAGTGGTATAGGCCACAGCACAGCATGTGCAAAGGCCCTGAGCTGGGAGTATCCAGTGTTGGAAGAACTAAAAGCTCAGTGTGACTAGAGTACAGGCATGAGGGGGGACACAGTGACAGACAATGCTGGAGGCCACTGAGCCAGGTCATGAGGGACCTTGAATGCCAGGCCAGTGGGTTTGGATATTTTTTTTCAGAGCAGTAAGAACCATCAAAAGGTCTTAGGCAAAGGAGAGACATGATTTAATGTGTGGTTTACAAAAATCAGTCTGACTGCTGTGTGGGGAGAGAGTTGCTGGGGAGAGACCAATTCGGAGTAGCTGGGGAACACAGGGAACACAGGAGCAAAAGACGGGCTTGGAGTCAGGCATGGTAGAGAGATGGGAACTGGGATGAAGTCCAGAGAAGTCTAGGATGGGTGGCTGGTGAATGACGGGGGTCGTGGGGGTGGTGGGGGGATCCTGGGATTCCCGCCCAAGTGACGGGCAAGGTCTGGAGGAGAAAGGAGAGACCAGCATCCCATTTCAGAAGCACAAGGTCGCCTGGGGAAGGAGTCCCAGAGGCAGCTGAGCAAGCAAGTCTGGAGCACAGAAGGAGATCTGGGCTGGACACAGGGCCTGGAGTCTGGGTAGAATGTGGTGGCAATCATTTTCATCTGCCTGGCATGCTCATCCTTCCTCCTGCTTTTACGATAGAACCCCAATCCATCCCAGAGTTTGGGAGTCTGACCCTCACCCTCAACCCCAAAAGTGGGTAAGAGACTCGGGCCAGGCCCATATGACAGTGACTGGTTTAAAGATGGGCCTGTGACCTAAGTAGGGCCTATCAGAGCCCTCCACAGGACTCTAGTAGGAACCATCCAGAAAGGAGTGCTCTCCATTTCTGAGAGATTGCCACCGTGGAACACAAGCTAAGCCAGGAGCTGCCAGTGACCCCACAATGGGAGGGCCATCTTGAACACAGCGAGTGGCAAAGCTGAGAGTCAGAGAGTATATTCTGACACCAGCCCTGAGCCCCTGCATCCAGCTGTCTCTTGTTTTATCCATTGTAAGCTGGTTTTCTGTCACTTAAACTGAATGAGTCTTAAACAAGGAGAGTAATAAGCCGTGAGGACGCTGAGACCACCTCAGGCAGCTGTGTAGATTGGCAAGAGCAGGGGGCAAGCAGACGCCTCTGCTCCTCTGACCTGAGAAGCGCCAACACCCAAGGAATCCAGAAGTTCCTACAGCCCCTCTTCAGCGCTCCTGAGACCCTCTCACTGCCCTCCAGGCAGTGCCAAGGTAGGGCAGGAGGAAGGAAGACCCCACAAGGGCAGCTGCAAGCCTCAGACATCCTTTGCCCTGGCCCAACAGCCCCAACCTGCCGCAGCTGCTCTCCCCCCTGCACCCAAGCCGTCTGGAGCCCTGGGTGTGGCCTCGAAGGCAGCAGCCTCATTAAGAAAGATGCAACTCATGTCAGTCCCTTGGGCCAGCGAATGACTTCTCTCTGTGGCCCTCAGTGACTTTTAATGACCATCAAGACTGGACAGAGTGGGTGCCTGACCAGGATGGCAGCCCAGCAGGGGAGCCCCGGCCCCCAAGGCAGCAGCTCTCGGGCCTCTCGGAGCCTCGGCCACATGATGGGGGCTCTGTCTCGCCAAGTCAGGGGGCTCATATCAAGCCCCCAGGGAAGGGTGTCCACTGCCCCTCTCAGGCCACGGGATGAGACCAGGCCTCAGAGGTGTGACCCTTTCCCTTGCCTAGCCCATGGAGGCTTCCACCACTGGCCCTGCCTGGCCAGAGACGCCAGGCCAAGAGAGGTCTCCAGGGCTACATTGAGGGGGGAGGTGGTGGTGGCGCATGGTGCTTGGGTCCTCCTGGAGCCCCCACTGCCCTCGCCCAGCCGCAAGGACTCAGGCAACCTGCAAGGAGCTGTAGCCCAGAGCAGGTCAGCGGTGAGGCAGCAAGCCCCCAGGCCCCCAGGCCTGCTCCCAGCTCCCACTCACTCACACTGGCGACGGGCAACGCCCCTACTGAGAAGGCCTCCAGGAGCCACACAGAAAAGGTAGGAAATGTTTTAGAGAAATGTATTTCTTCATTCTTATACTTTTTCGTTGGCATGCAGAAAAGGCAATAAAATGTAGTCAGCACAGTCTTGGAATCAGACGTGCATTCAAATACTGGCTGTGAAGCTTGAAGCAGGCTGTCTCAGCTTCTAGAGCCTCAGGTCACTCATCTGAGGAGGGGGATAATATCAGACACAGGCCATGGAAGATGGTGAGGAGGAAACAAGCTGGTGCGGCACGCAGCAGGGGCACCGGGAACTCGGACTCGCTACCGCTACTTCTTATGCCAACAGGCTTCTGGTTGGGTTCTTAATGAGCAAACAAGAGTGATGTGAAGTTAGCACACCTATCCCACGACCTGAGAGGTTCTAGAAAACTCTTCCATAGCAATGTGATGTACGAGAATCCCTCGTTAAGCATTATTTTCATGAAATAGGCAAACTTTCACCCTTCCCTGTGACTATTATGAACGTCTGTCTAGTGGCTGTAAAAGAACCCGGAGACTCTGCATCTCCCAGCCTCTCTAGAGAACACTGCACAGCACGTCTTATGAAGCCTGTCTTCATGCGGCATTTCTTGAGTCTGCACCTCTGCCTGATTTCAGCAGAGTTTGCACCTTGGCAGGCCTGGGGGTCTCAATCTCACATCATTTCAGGGAGCAACACCTCTTGCACTCTCCATCTATGAGATTCTGCAGACCCCCTGTCCTGGTTCTCACGGGTGCATCTGACCCCAGCTTGACCAGAGTGATACCCAGGACTCAGCTGGAATTATCAGAAAAATATGTCTGCCTGGCATGGCTGGGGCCCCTTGACTTGCCACAAAAGGACTTCACCTGAGAACACAGCTAACACACAGGAAAACAGAGGCAAGAGACAGCAAGGGTCCTAATGACCTGGCGGAAGCTCCTGGATCCAACCATGCCTGAAGACTTACCAGTATGGGAGCTAATAACTTCCTGTTTCTGTTTAAACTAATTTGACTTGAGTTTTCTGATCCTGACTGATGTAGTGACATAAGAATCTCTTTGTGCTAAATAGATTAGGAGACTGCTGTCCACAGTAAACAAAGCTACCACTGCCTTCTTTTAAAGCAGAGAAACAAACTCAGGGCCAGGCAAGTAGAGGAACAAATGTGTGTCCCAGGCCAGGGGCAGGACAATAGGCCTGAAAGGGCCTGTGGCTCTTGGGAGGGGCATGTCCCACTTAAACGTAAGCCGTAAAACCACAGCTGCCTGCTGTGCTCCTGCTCCATGGTTTCCCCACGTCTTCCAGGAAGGCTGGTTGCACGTGTCCTGCAAAGAAGGGGTTCCATGGTCCTTCCCTGGGTGGGAAGCGCTGGATTACACAGAGTTCAAGAAGTTTGTTTATTACTGAACTTCTCAGAGATCTCAGTGGGCCCCCAGGCTGAACACAGGGTGCAGTGTTTCCCACGTAAGGCCTATTGAGAGGGAGCACACAGGAATTATGGCTCCTGTTATCACATCTCAGTGTGGTCTGCTTGCCCAGACTTGGGAGCGCCCTGGCAGAAGGGGCTGGACAGAATCAAGCCAGACTCCTCTCATCACGAGCTGTGTGACCTTGGGCAAGTCGGTCAACCTCCCAGAGCCTCAGCTGCCCAGCTGTGAACCAGGGATGAGGCTCCCTCCCCCACAGGGTGGCTGTGAGGACCAGAAGCATGATGTGTAAAGCCCCAGGCCATCAGTAAGCAGCCTGTCACTGATGCACAGAGGGACTTAAAGGGTTAAGGAGTTAATTGGTGTAAAATCAGAACAGACACACAGGCCAAAAATAAAGAAAGAAAAGAAGAAGTAATGATGCCGCCCCACTGTCTCAAGGCCATTTTTCACTGACAGCATTCAAGGCCACTCAGGCAGGCCCCAGACCCTCTTCCAACTCCATTCTTCTTTCCAGCTCTGTCTTGCACCTCTGCTGGTGTATGTCCGGGAGATCTCACCACGCCTGTCCTGACCAGGCCAATACACACCCGGTACCTCTGCACATGCTCTGCCCTCTGCTACAACTGACAACCTGCACTTTGGCTGCCAGCAACCCATTGTCCAAATGGCCCCCGGGAGCATACCCGCAAAGCCCTGTCCAGAGCCCCCTCAGCACATCAGCTGCCTGAGCCTGGGAGCCCCGGGTGGGCACCAGCACGTGGCACAAACACAGGAGGAAGTGCTGGCTGAAGAAATGAATCACCGAATGAACAGGGGAATGAATGATACAGTGACAAAGCCCCCCTGAGATGCTCTCCATCAGGAATTAATTAGTACACAGGAGGTGGCCCACCAACAATCTGCATTGTGTCAACACCCCCCACCCATCCCACCCCCAGAGTCCCCAACACAGGTTCCCTTTTATTTAGGAAATTCACCTCCAGCATACAGAGACAAACCTATGAGACCTAGGATGTTCTCAGGGATGATGAGGATGTAAAGGGCTGCACCACGTTAACCCAACTCCTCCAAGGACACTTACAGTTGTCTGCAATATGCCCGAGTTCTAACTAAATCCAGCCAAAGGTAGTGATTTTCCAAAGCAACACATGACGTTTCCTGTGTCTCCATAAAAAGAACGCCAGCGGTTGTGGGACTCTGGTGTAATTGCCGGCTCTGTAGCCAGCAGGACAAGCCTGAGGACAGGGGCTCAGGGGCCGGCACAGCTGGGAGAGCCGAGGCTCACTCGGGGCAGGAGTGCCCTGAGCACCAATTAGACAGAATCCACGGTGGGCAGCTTTAGATGTCTGGCCAACACAGCCAGCCTGCCCACCACACACCCAATCCAAAATAGAAAACTGCAGTGGCTTCTGCCATGTGCCAGGCCCCCGGGCGGCCAGACAGAGCACCGCCAATGTCAGCTTCCTCCCTGAGCATCGATCCAGGCTTCCTCAAAGGCCCCCTTATGCCAAGCCATGGTCCCTCCGGGCCTCTGAAGGCAGAACTTCCCAGGGTTCCAGTCACACTGGGCGGCCCAGGCAGTCCCAGGAGGGACCCCCCCCCCGCCACCAGCCTCTCTCCTGTCCTTCAGGGGCTGCCCATGGGCACCAGAGCCTGCATTTCCAAATGCTCCCCTTGGCTCAAAATAGAGAAAACCGACTTTTCAAATAACCAGCTGAAGTTCAACAGGAAACCACAGCATAAAAATCAGTGGCTCCCAGTCAGCCAGGGGGCAGCCAGGGGGCAGAGGGATAACTGGGCATTTCAGCACCACTGCCTGCTCCCTGGGTGGGCACCACCTGCACACACAGAAACAAGAAGACTGACTGCCAGCACACGTGCCCTCGACACACATATCATACATGCTAACATGCACAGGGACACACTCAGCAGACACTCTGACACATGAATGAGCAGAAACCTACAGACACACACGTCCACAAGACACAATAGCATATTCACATCACAGGCACACAGGCACCCAGATACAAGTACACACCGACATTCCAAAACACATGTGCAGATGCACAGACACAGAGAGATATACACACATCTGGATGCAAGACAAAGACCTCTGCCGGCGTGCATAAGGGAGTCGCACACTGGTCTAGTCGCTAGGCGCTTTGGAGACCCTGGCCCTCCCCCTGCATAAATCACCGCTCTCAGACCAATCAAAATAACTTGTCTTCAGCCAACCCCTTTAGTCGGTGCCCCGTGGTCCCTAGGCACAGGGGTGCAAAAAAGGTCCTCAGAGCTGGCCTTGCCCCTCCCGGGGGACTCCCAAGTAACCGGCTTCTGAAGCCCAGGCAAGGGCAGTGGACAGAATGGAGAGAAAGAAGTGTGTACTCACCAGCCCATCGCAGTTGCTGAGCGCCACGGAGGAGGTTTCAGCCAGGCCGGCCACGTCTCCGACGTAGAGGCAGGTCCCAAGCAGGGGCTCCACGCGGATGGAGCCCGATTCGCCCTGCCACTCCACCGTGGCCCCGGGCGCCACGAGGCGGGCGTTGGGCCGAAGCCGCAGGTGCAGGTCGCGGCCGAAGACAGTGACATTGTAGAAGAGGCGGCCGCCAGGGTCCTCTTCGCTGCCTCCAGGGAAGCCTGGGGTCTGGACGGGGGCAGCCCTGCGGGCCCGTACCCCTGCCTGGGCCATTGCCGACACCACGTGGGACACCAAGCGGCCCTGGGCGTCAGTGCGCACCGGCACCGCCAGGATGCGCTCCGCTCTGTGCCCCAGGGGCCCACCTGCAATGGGAAGGGGGGTTAGAGCCGCCAAGACTCAGAGGCCAGAGCCCCGCCGCTGAGCCCCGCATCCCCCCAGGCCCTGCCCCCCACTGCGAAGGGAAGGGCATTCCGCCACGCAACCCCCAGAAACTAGTCTGCACCTCCCCGGCCTTCTTCCAACCAGGAAGGGGCGTTAACAGAGCCACCACTCCGGAGCCCCGCCGTCCCTCTCCGGGACCCTGCCAGCCAAGGGCTCTGCCCCCTGCCCCGTTCCGGGTTGGGGTTGCGCGGGCTGCTCACAGTTCCCCAGGGGACGGCCCCGTCAGAGCGTCCCCCGCCCCTTGAACCTACCGTCCTTGGCAGGACGTGGGACTGCTCCGAAGCCATTCCCGGTTGGCCCCACACCCGTGCGCCTCTGCCCCTCGGCAGCCCCCGCCGCCCGACTGCCCTCACCACTCGCCTCCGGAGCGGAGAAGATTCGGTCCCTCCGCTTACGGGCGGCCTGTCCTCCGCGTCCAGCTCCCAGTTAGCCCGCTGCCAGCCCCCCTCCCTGAGCGCCCGATGGCAGGGAGGGGTGGAGCAGGGTCCCTCGGATCTTTAAGGATCCCCTCCGAGGCGCCCCAACCAATCCTCAGGGCCCAAGGCGGTGCGCTCGGCACCCGGCTCCTCCCGAGCGTCCCCGGACGCGAGCCCGGGCGCTGCCTCGCCCGGCTCCCCCGGACCCGCTGGGGCTGGCGCTGCGCTCTCCGCCACGGGGCTTTCCCGGCCCTCGGTCTCCACGCTCGGGTCCCGGGAGCCGCGAGTGCTCCTAGGCTCCCCCCGACCCGGGGCGCCCAGGTGCGCTGCGGGGCGCCCCTCTGCGACCAACCCAGCCCCGAAGTTGGCCAACTTGGCCCCGGGCGGGGCGCGCGGAGTTTGCCCAAGTCGGGCTGGACGACGCCTGGGGAGGGGGCGGCGGAGCACGCGGGGCAAGGCCCGGCCGACGGGATCGCGGGGCGTGGGGGCCCGGCCGCACCTACCTGGGGGGTCGGCGGCGGCGGCGAGCCGGGTGCCCGCGGGCGGCGGCGGCAGCAGGAGCGGCGGCAGCAGCAGCAGCAGCAGCAGCGCGGGGCAGAGCAGGCGGCGCGCGGCTCCCGCCGGCGGATCCATGGCAGCCGGACCGCAGCCGGGGCCCCGCACTCGCAGCCGGCGCGAAAGTTCCCCGCGCGCCGCCCAGCCCACATCTGGGGGCAGCTGGAGCCGCCCGCAGCTGCAGCACCGCAGGGCGCGGGGCGGAGGAGGCGAGGCGCGGAGGGGAGGGCGGGGAGCGCGGAGGGGAGGCGGGGAGAGGGAAGGAGCGAGCGAGCGAGGGAGGCGGGCGGGAGGGAGGGGCGGGCGGGCGGGGCCGGCGGGCGCCTCAGCCTGCGGTGACCCCGCGCTTCTTGGCGCGGCCGCCGCCGCCACCACCGCCGCCGCCGCCCGCTCCTCTCCTTGCGCCGCCGCCGCCGCGGATCCCGGCTGGCCGCGAAGCAGAGACGCCCCGAGGTGGCAGCAGAGAAGCGTCGCGGGCCGGGCCAGGGGAGCCCTACCGCTGGCTACCCTCGGCGCGCCCCGCGCCCTGGTGGCACACAACCCAGGAGGAGCGGCTCCGGGGGGTAGCAGACCCACGCAGAGAGTCCTCGGGGTGGCCGGGTCCCACTCGTCAGGGTTGGGGCACAAGGGGCCGCCTCACCCTCTCTGTGCTCCCTGGGGCAGCCCGGGAGACTGTTTTATAGGAGGGTGCATGCACTGCAGGGGCTACCCCAAAGATCAACTTTTACACTTACAGAGAGGCAAGGTTCCCTCAGTCCCCAACTCCTCTCGGCCGAAAGTCCCTGTCCCCCTCCGTCTGCCTCGCCATGCCTCCGTTGCAGCCTCTGAGCTCAGCCTCCTCCACCCGGACCTGGACTCCCTCCTAGAGCTGGAGTCAGGTTGCTCCCCTCACCTTTCCGGGGGGGTATTCTAGCCTCCTGGCCTTTGAACTCCCCAGGCCCCCCCCACGAAATAGCCTGTCTGCGCTCCACTCACTTTTTCCATGTCAGCATCCAAGGCGTCACTCTCCATCCTGGAGCAAGTTTGCTGTCAAAGGACAGCAAACACAGCGCAGTCCTGATCCTCCCACTGCCTGGAGTTGCTGTCCTACCTGCTGTCCCCCAGCAGAGTGACCTGCCCTCCCCAGGTCCCCCTGGGACCTCCCTCCCAGGCGTGTGTCTGTCCAAACATCTCTAGTGTGTGATCCCAGACTTCCGCCTCACTTGCCCAGAGGGTGCCATCTGTCACTTTGGATCTTCTCGTTCACCCTGCCCCAGGCCTGTGTGGCCAGAGTTTTGGGGTTGGCCTTGGTCAGGCAGGACCTGATGGCTCGGGCCCCTCCCTGCCAGCCAGGAGGGCCCAATCTTATGAGGAAACACATGACTTGCACAATTCGCTCTAGCTGTGATTTCGTATCCTCGGTTCTGTCATTTTCGGGTCCTGGATGTGAAGGCACTGCAGCTTGATGGCCATCTTCACCTGGAAGCTTCCCTCTGTGTCACCTGAGGATGACCGAACCAGTATCCACCCCCCAGGCATGGTGAACATTTGTTGTCAACGTTAAAAATGGCGAAATTTCACATAAGAATTTAGCTTTCTGACTTTTCTTGAGAAATTGGAGAGTGTAGCCACACTGGGCCCGCATTTCTGTGTATCAGCCATTAAATAGGGCACACACCTTGCAGTTTGCTGTAGGTCCCTTTCCTCCACCCCCAGCAGGCATCCCCTTTTGTGACCTCTGATGACACAGCTCATTCCAGAGAAAGGTGGATGGTGATCAGTATATGAGAAGAGAGATGACTCAGAGCTAGGCATCCTGGAGGACTTCCCATAAGAAGTGGCATGGGTTGAATCCTGAAGGCTGAGAGAGTCAGGCAGCCGAAAGTTGGGTCCAGCTAGGTGCTGTCTTGGAACCCATGATACTCTTTCACTCGTTCCTCCTGTGGTTGGCTGTGCTTCCATCCTCCTCAAAAGATGAAGGAGACCCAACCAGCAGCCTCACCTACCTCAAGGGTCGTGCTCTACCACTCACTTCCCTGCCAGGTTCATGGTTGTCACCATCACGGTCCACCACCACCATTGTTTCTTTATACAGTGCTTAATCATGTACTTACACTTTTAAAGGATACTTTAAATCACTACCATAAACAGAAAAGCCAACATCTCACCATAAATCAAAGATAACTGCCAAAAAAAAAATGAAAACAACAAAAAAAATGTTATCAAATTCTAGATACTGCTGCCTGTAAAATGTGCTGAGGCTGAAGCTGGTTAGCAAGTGTCAGAAAAGTGGTGAGCAGACGAGCAGAAGCAGGGACCTGTCCTTTGAGGCAGCCAGAAGGATAAAAGGAGAATTGAAAAGGAATCACTCTCACTTTGCGAGTCAGTGATATTTTCTGACGGGTCCACATAACTAGATTATCTTGCACTCTTTGGAATATCAGCTCTAGGATAGTTTTTGGAAAGGAGGATATCTCTCTGACACTCCTGAGTAACCCGTAGCAGCTGTTCCTTCCCACACCACCCCTGGCCTCCTGGGGCTCCACCAGACAGTGACCCCACCGTGAGTGAGAGACAGACCACAGCCCATCCTTTAGTCCCACAGTGACCTCCTGCGTGGCTCAGTGGATGAATCAGGCACACATGCATTGAAATATACTGCTGAATCTTCCATGTAGGAGGCCCTTGTGGACGCGTCCCAGCTTCCTGATCGCATATCCTCAGCTCAAAAAAAAAAAAAAAAAAAAATAGAGGCACCTCCTACTTCTTCAAACCTCCATGGTTCAGAGCTCTCCTCTTCCTCTTCTGGAAGATGCTGCCCCACCCACTGGTGCTTGCCTCTCCCTCTGGTCCCACCTCCTTCTCCTCCAGGTGAAATGTGGGACATAGAAATCCCATGGTTCTTTGCTCAAGCCTACTTATTCAGTCTAGATCCCAAAGACACAAACTAAGGACCATAGGGCCAACTCAAGTAGAACATTCGTTTAGCGCGTATCACGTGTGTTCATTTTTAGTTGAACTTGAATGTCTTTGGGTCTGGTTGCACTCTCTTGCTTGACCTAGTCCTCACCACTCCCTATTGTCCTATACCTGCCTACTGCTCACAATTGTTCCAGCCTAGTCCCAGAAGGACTGGAGTTGCAATCCTGATCTAGAACAGCGGGGGAGGCATAAGGACAATTCAGGGTGAGCTTGGGCCCTCCAATCCCCTTGAAAGCTTCCCCAGGAGGTGAGGTGCAGAAAGAGATGGGGACATTTCCTTGTCATCTTGGATGTCACAAATCACTCCACATGCCTCAAAGCAGGGACATTAAGAAAGGAGAACGTCTTCCCCTTTGCCCACCCCGGCTCTTGGCGGGTGTGGTGCCCTGCCTATTCTGAAGAGGAGGGGCAGGGCTCTCAGCCCCACGTCTGGCATCTAGGCCACATGTGCCAGCACAAACTTCATCAGAGCCATTCCTGTTCCCTGGTGACCACACAGAAACCAGAAAGTCTTCTGTCCTTTGCCGAGGTCACCGTCCTTGGCAGGTCCTACCCACGCAGGCTGCAAGCAGATGGAGGCAGTGAGGTTTCAGCATCCCCCCTCCAGACAAGCAAGCTCCTAGGGGTTGGAGGAGGGAACTAGACTCTTCCAGTCCCCTGGGGACCCATATGCAGAACATAACAAGCCATGAGGGCTTAGTGACCTTGTTGAGGGGACTCTGAAAACAGCCACTCTGTTCCCCTTCACTGTTGGCAAACAGTGGGTGAGGTGGCCCCATCAGATGCACTGGCAGAGCTCCAGCCAGGAGTGGCCTTGTTAAGCAATATGTCAGGAGAACACTGATTGAGCAGAACATGGCAACCCAGTGGCCTTTGGGGAGTGTGGTTCTTGCTGTTTCTTGAGCATCCCCCCACACACACCCTGACAGGGCGCTGTGCCTGGCAAAAGAGGAAACATGGGCAGTGTCTGGGCCACAATTCTTTTCATTGCCATCTTCCACAGAGCGGTGTCCTACCACCCCTGGGATCAGTTCTGCCTGGAAGTGACAGACAAAGGGCTTGAAGTTTGCAGGCTTGGGGATTCAGGCTCAGTCAATAGGTCTACATGGAGACATAAGATGGAGGCTCAGACTCAATCTAGGCAGTAGTGGCCTGGGGAGGGATAAAAGCTCAATGCTCGCGTATGACTGTCCACTTGCATGTGTGCTCAACCCAGCAGAGAGGCAGCAAGGCCCACGAATCTTCAAGGGGGTGTCTGGGTGTAGCAGGTAGTGCTGTCCTGGGCCCACTTGGCTCAGGGTCCAGATCCCTGTCCACCCATGTCTGACCTCTCACAGAAGTCAGGAGAGCCATTTGGTTCTCCCATCTGAGAAAGGCCTCTGAGTCCCTTAAGACACCCCTGGTTGCAAGTAACAGAGCCAGCTTAAACACAAGGAAATGCATGATCTCCCGTACTAAGAGGCCTGTAGGGACAGCAGCTCCAGAGCTCAGCACCGAGGCCTGACCCCCTACATGTCGTCTTTACCCCTGACTAGGTAGAAGGATGGCCAAAACACATGCAGGTGGCCTGCCTTCTCCCGCAGGATGGGCTGACTCCCCCCTGGTGTGTGGGCCAAGGTGGGTCACATGGCTGTTGCTGAACTAGCTGCCAACAAGGGGCAGGGGTGTTACCGGGACAAGCCTGGATTAACTACCTGGGGCAGGATGGCTGGGAGGGGTCAGCCCCAAGGCCCCCAGCACCTCACTTTCCTTTACTTCCAGTGAGAGCATGGCACAGTCCCAGGCTCTCCCTGCCGGTGGAGAGAAGATACTCCTCGCTGACTTCATGTCCATATCCCACTCCCAGATGACATCATCTATAGAGCATGGAGAATTAGTTTCTTTACTTATGAATCCTGGACATAATTTGTGAAGGCCACAATCCGATTACATTGTGGGGGTTTGTATTCAAATCCTTGGTAAGCCTAACGGAGCTGTTCCTCACTTACAATCCAGGGACCATCAACTGGCCTGGCCTGGGCCTTGCTAGACCCCCAGGACCACTGGCCTCCAGGGCTTCATTCCCTTTAGGTCGCCCTCCCTTTGTGTCAAGTTCCTTCCATCCAGTCCGGCCTGACCCTGCCTGGTTCACAGCACCTAGGATGTGGGCCTTAGAAGGACCAAAGCTTCTGTCTGGGGCTGGCATGGACACTCACCATGGAATCCCAAGGCCAAGATCTGGTGGGAAGAAAACTCTGGATGCAGGGTTGAGGGACTTTGGCCATCACTGCAGCCTCTGGGGACTCCCTGAGGACCCCGCTGCTCCTGCAGGGGGTGCCAAGAGGCCTCTCCCTTGCCCCAGCCCTCATGGCTGGTAGGAGGGTGCTTCTTGGCTGCCTCCTTCCCGGCAGCTCCAGATGGTCCCTCGTCCTCTGCAGAAATACTGAGACCCGACACAAAGTCCCCAAGACATTTAAAGTGGAGCTCATGGAGGAACGTGTCACCTCTGATCATTGCAAAACACTGTCCCCTTCTTCTGATCATTCCACATGCAAAAAATATACACCTGTATCTTTTGTGCGATGTTTGAAAGTTTTTGTTTTTGTTTTTGGTGAAATAAATCATCCCCTTGTCCAGTTGTCTTGCAGGCTCTCTATAGATCTGGTTCCAGGCAGCCCCTCAGGAGGAGAAGACTTCTCTTCACACTGTCCCTGAGGGCTCTGGCTGCTCCTCAGAGCCAGTCCTGATGGATGCCTTCCCGTCTCCACACACATGGCCTCTCCTGGGCAATCTCACTCTTTCCCGTGGGTTCAAGAGTCTGTGCACCGAGGACCCAGCCAGGTCTGTTCCACCCTGTAAATGCAGTAACCGCTGGGCATCCCCATCAAGGTGTCTCTGAGCCCTAGCTCCTCTTGGCCCCGGCTCCACCACACCTCCAGCCCTGCTCCCGTCCTGTCCTCATGGGCTCACATCTGGCATCCCCACTCCCCAGAGGTCCCCCAGAGCATCTGGGGCCCCTCCCTTTCCTTACCTCCACATCAAAGGGTCACCAGCTCCATCCACCCTCTCATTAGCTCTGGAATCTGCCCCCTTTTCCCTGCCACTCTCTCTAGCCCAGGCCTGGTCACCTCTCCTGGGCAGAGTGACAACGCCCACAGGATTGTCCTAGTTGGGCACCAGAGACCCAAAATTGAGCCTGTTGACTTGAGTGACTTTCCCTAGTCAGACAGGGTGTCCCCAGGACAGTGTTCCGTGCACAGGGATATGCACGCAGCACTTAGCGGATCCACAGCCCGCTTCCTCATCTGCAGGGCTGGAGTCACACGCCTCCCTCCCTGAGGCGGGCAGAGCGGGGGCCTGGCACACCCTTGCTGTCAATGCAGGCAGGTGGGAGCAGCCCCTGCAAGGCTTGTGAGCACCAGCAGCCCCCCTGGTGGGGGGTGAGCGGCAGGCACCTCTCCAGCACAACCTGGCTTTGCAGCCCCCTCCCCAACCCCCCCGCTCCTCTGCTCTCACACAGGACCTCCGCAGGGTGCTCCTTTTCTTGGTCTCCACGTGGCACCAGTGGCCCCTTGCTGCCCACCAAGAGATCGCCTCCCCAGCTGAGAATACAAGGCCCACCCAACATGAGTCTGAAAGCACAGGCTGCTGGGAATGGGGGCGGGAGGGACGTGGGGCTGCAGGGGTGGGGACCACCACAGAAGAACTGCATTTCAAGGTCTGGGGCTTGTCAACAAGTTCATATGAATGGAAAGCAGGAAGCCAATTCAGGGCACCTGACAGGCAACTGTCTCAAAAGACAGGAGCCAAGAGCGTTCATTTGCACGTGGGTGTGCGCAAGCACACACATTGTGCCAGACGCGTGGTGATCCGTGTGCACAAACAGGCATGCAGACACACGCTGACCCTCAGCCCACAAACGCCCACAGACCCAGACACGCAGACACACACTCCAGAGTCCACGCAGCGCCCAGGTCGCCCTAATTGCATTTCTGAAAATGAGAAAGAGGAAATCAAATGACTCTCAGGCAGCCGCTGGTCCCCCACGGCGATTTCTCATCTCCGTTCTGAGTAGCCGCAGCAGCAGGGCAGCCTGAGTTCTCAGCTGAGCCCCAGACTCCTTAGCAACCCGGAGAGGTGCATGCTGCAAGCAGGTCCCCGTTCTGGCTGGCCTGCGGGCTCTGCCGTGTCCTCGCCTACCTGGCCATGAAGGCAGTGGACAGGAGCTGCTGGCTCACCCAGGGGTTGTGGTGATGGTGGGAGCCACTGGTCTGCTTGCTGGGGCAGCTGAGACCCCAGGTGGCTTTCTGTTCTCAAGTCCTACCCAGGGCACAGGACCCCAGCTTTTCCCCATCATTGTTGAGCCCAAGGGCCTTGCCTCATGCCTCTGAGCATCCTTGAACGCTGCGCCAGGGGCTGGGCAGCAGCTTTGCAGAGGATCCCTTCCCCATGGGTCTGTGCTATGGTGTCCGTCCTCCTCCCGACCCACTGTGCAGACCCTCTGATGGGGAGCCCCTCCTCCAGCACATTCCAGACCCTCTATTCTACACTGCATCTCAGACAGAAGCCAGACAGAAGGTCACTGTTGGCATAATGCTGTCTTCAGTTTTTGAGCAGGCAAATCACATTATCAGCCACCCTGTTATATGTGAGGTCAAATGAGACCCTCGAATCTTTTTTATATAAACATAATAAAGCCTTCCCCCACCCCTGAACGTTGGCAATGGAGATTTTGACCCCAATTGCAGGTCTCACTGGTTTCCTTTTCCTGGCTCTAATCTGTGAGATGATGAGGCACACAGCTGAGCAAGAGCAGGGTCGCAGGGCCAAGTGGCTCCAGGGATGACCCAACCCTGGTCTGAGGGACTGAAGCCCTGCTCTCCTGAATCCTCCCTGGACAAAAGAAAGACCTGAGAATTGCAGAGCCAGGGTGGTCCTGGACAGACGAAGACCCTGAGTTCTGGGAGCAGCAGGTAGTGAGGAACAACTTGGCTCCAGGTCCATCAGAGGCTCTCTGTCCACCAGGATCTCCCAACACACGGCAGCAGGGAAACGGCGCCTCCAAAAGGTTGGGCCCCCCTCTCCCAAGAAGCTGATCCTCGGTCTCGCTGGACTCCGGCCCCCACCTTGGACCTCAGCCTTGCTGGACCCCCAGCCTTGGCCTCACCAGACCCTGGGTATTGCCTCCAGCCCTTCGGCAGCCTCCACTGGGCTCTGTGCTACCACTGCAGCTCCAGCCTTGCCTTCTCTTCTCTCAGAGAGGCTGCGGCTCCTAAGGAAACAGCTTCTGCAGAAGGCCTACTCCATAGGCAAGCTGTCATCCTGGAGAAAAAAATGAAAACCTCCCAGCCTCACTTATAACAAACTCGGTCTGTTGTGCAACTTTGCAGTACAGAGTGTGCGTGTGCCCAACCTCCCTGCAGTTGCATAATTTTCCAGCTGTTTTCAGGACCGTTTCATTCTTCGTCTGGCATATATCACAAGCCATATATAAAAATTAGATATATGTAAATATAAAGTTGAGCATATGTGTGCCACGAAACGACAAGTGTGAAGTGAAGGAAAGGAGGTGGGCTCCAGGACTTAACAAAAAGGCAGATGAAACAAGTGTAAACATTTTGAATGCCACCTTCTAGAAGTCTGGGAGAGAAAATGAACTTGGACTCAGTTTAAATTTAAAGTGAAATGTTCGTCCAGTAAAATCAGTTTCAACTTTGTTGTGTTTGATTTCCTTTTTCTCCAGTAGGTGTTTTTTTTTTTTTTAAGAGCAATCCCTAAAATTCCACCATTGTTATAAAAAAAACTCTGTTGGCATCTTCTTGCCAAATATTTCTTAACACTGTAACCTGAGACGCCCTAGTGAGGGGCAGAAAGGCACCAAGATAACAGACCCCTACATCTCCCAGTCTTCTGTGTGGGACCATTCACAGAGACCAGCTCTGTACTTGCTGCCGACGGGATCCTGGGCCGCCACTGGGCCTGCCTGGGTTCTGTGTCACGTAGGAGGACCCTTTCCTCCTGGTACCAGGATTTGCCCAGAATGGCGCCGTGACAAGCAGCAGCTGGGCAGTGGGACCAACCAGGGCTGGCCCGTCTGCCCGCCCCCACCCCCACCGGCCACAAGCTGGAGGCTTACAAGCAGAATCCTGCCCACAGGCGTGTTTGGTTGAGACAGCACTGTGATTGTCTTTAAAAATTGGATAAGATACATACATATAAAAATTAGGAGATTTCAGGTTAGAAATCTAGATTCTGGGCTCCTTTTGATAAAGTAAAATACCCTGGGTTTCCGCCGCAGGGCAGCTGGAGCAGAGCTTAGGGGAGGCTGTGCCCTCTATTTCTGTCCCTTCCTCACCCGGGGCAGTTAACTCTTGCCTCACAAACCACCGTAGAACCTACCCCCCGTGCTCCCAGCTCTGCAGGTTGGCCAAGGGAACCTCCCTCAAGGGCAGGTCTGCGGGGCAGCAGGGGTAGCTCTGCTCCACAACGGCTCATATTGGGCCCAGGGTGCAGGAACAGCAGCTCCCAGGGGAAGCTCATCTCACAGAGGAGGACACAAGCTTTTAGAAGTGTGAGCATATGAAAGCACAATGCCTCTGATACCTGGGCTCCAAACTAGCACACCATCCCTTCCACCCACGTTCTTTTGGGCAGGTGAGATGCCTGGCCCAGCCCACATGAACAGGGCAGAAGTACTCTCCATCTTGGAGAGAGAAGCTGCAAAGTGTCACACAGCAAACAGTGTGATACGGGGACATGTACTGGATTGATAGTGTCCCCTAAAATATGCATGTCTGCCCAGAACCTCAGGAAGGGACCTTACTTGAAAATGGGGTCTCTGCAGATGTAAATGAGTTAAGATGAGGTTATATTGAATTAGAGTGGGCTTCTAATCCAGTGTGACTGGTGTCCTTATAAGAAGAGTAGTGGAAACACAGAGACGAAGACACACAGGGAGAAGGCCCTGTGACAACAGAGGCAGAGACTGGAGGGATGTGTCTACAAGTCAAGAAGCTCCAAGGATTGCTGGCAACCACCAGAAGCTAGGAGAGAGGCACGGAACAGATTCTCCCTCAGAGAAGGTACTAACCTTGCTGACAACTTGATCGCAGATTTCTGGCCTCCTGAACCATGAGACAATAAATTTTTGTTGTTTTAAGCCATCTAAGTTTGGGGTAATTTGTTATGGCAGCCCTAGGAAACTACTACAGGATGGGGTGAGGAACTGGGAACAATGATACAGTCTACCACAGACTGCCCTCTTGGACACAATTATTCAAGACTCTCCTACTCGCAAAACACACTCACTCCTGCCCAAGACCCCCAATCATGGCATCAAGCTGGAAGTCCAGAGTCTCATATTCCAAGTCAGACTGGATGCAGCTCCTCTTGGTCCAGAGACCTATGGAACGAAAGGAGAAGCTCCTACTCGCCTTGCCACACACATACCCCAACCTGTCGTGGCAAAGCAGGGACAGCATCACCCACAAACACTCCATTCAGAAAGGAGGACAGGAGGCCCTAATAGTCACTAGTCCACAGCAATTCTTAAGTCCTGTTGGAGAAACGTTGCTAGGAACTGCTACCCTGCTGTAGGGAATGTCCTGTGATTAGGCTCCAGGTCCACTCCCTGGGGCTGGATCCTCAGTCCTTTGTTGTCAGTGGCTCTTGGCTCTACTCTCTAGGAGATTCTTCCTTCTCCATCATTCTTCTTGGTCACTTCTGAGAAGGACCTGGAAAGTACACCCTTTGTTGCAGCTGAAGGTTTTCTCAGCCTGCATCTTGCCCCTAAAAAATTAGAGTCCCAGAGATTTTTCTTTGCATCTTGAATAGTCTCAGTCTCTTTTAGTCTAGGTTGGTGGGCTTTTGCTAATACAGTTCTCTCAAAAATTGTGAGTTTCCTATGTATTTGATTGTGTGTGCCCAAAGCCATATTCACAATTCGTTTCACAACATGTCTCTCTCTGCACTTAATTACAGGTACTGTAGACAGCTCAGGCTGCTGCAGGACCACACCATTGATCTTTCTAGTAACTACCAGGCACTACTTAATTCTTCCAGAGGCCTTCACAGGGGTGTGAGAGCTATGCCTTTGATTTGCTCTATTCCTCAAGCTACATCTTAACAGCCATGCCCTTGATTTGATTTTTCTCTCAGGCTGTATCTTAATTGGAGAATCTTTTATTGAATGGGGAAGCTGGAGATTAGAAATAGTTTTATTTTTCAACCCAGCAAGTCTCAGATATTCCAGACACTCTTCCTTCCCTCTTTAGTTCTTTCTGAGAACTGGCCAGGTTGTTTCTGAGCTGTCTCTTCCCTGTAGGCCCCTATCAAATGCAAGCAGCAGGAGCCTGCTTGTGCCTGCAGCATTCTACCTGGACACTCCTGGCCCAGGGCCATGAGTGCATTACGTACACTTTCCAACCTCCAAGTTATTGTGAGTGACAGTTTTAGCAGGTGGTCCACCATTCCATAACACAAGCCATCATTTTTCCAGCTTCCTCTAACAGTTTCCGGTTTTAAAGCCAAAGCCTCATATTGCAGGTTTCTGTTCTAGGTACCAGTTTCTGTAGCAGTTACCCACTGCCATAGTAACACTGCATACTCGACCACCCTAGAACGTGGCAACTTAGAACAACAATAATGTACGGTCAGGCTCACAGCTCTGCTCCCTGTGTGTGCATCCTGGGGCCCAGGCAGGCAGCTCCCGAGGGAAGTTCATCTCGTGGAGGAGGTCAGAAGCTTCTAGAAGGGTGAGCATGAAAGCACGATGCCCCTTAAGGCCTGGGCTCCAAACTAGCACACTGTCACTTCCACGTTCCGTGGGCTGGACAAGCCACATGAACGGGGCAGGACACCCACTCCATTCTAGAGGGAGGAGCTGCAAAGTTACACGGCACCAGGCGTGGACACAGGGCTGGGTGAGGACCTCGGGATGATGATGTGATCCAACCCAATTCAGAGTCAATTTTCCTTATTTGACATTTTTCACATTAGGAAAGTACTCGTTGTTGTAACAAGTGGACCAATTCCAAATCATGTGAAGAAAATGCAAGTCTCTCTTCCCTGTGAAGCTCCCACTCTTCTCTCTTTGGGGAGAAAGAAGAAGCGAGCAGACAATGTGTGAGGAAGCCTGGGAGAGAGTTGGGGAGCAAGGCAGAAGCAAGGAAAGGGCTGGCGGCCCCCTGGAATCTCTCGGGCCCTGCTTCCAGCCCATGGAGGCCGAATGCTCTTCCTACTCTGGTTTCATGAATTACCCCACCTCCATCCTCAACACAAAGTCCCTGGTTAGCTAATCACAGTTCAGATGGATTTCCCCCCTGTATTCATATCCTGTGGCTGCCACAACAAATTACCACCATACGGGTGGCTTAAAACAACAGAAATGCATTCTCTCCCAGTTCTGGAGGCCAAATCAAGGTGTTGGCAGGGCCGAGCTTCCTACGGAAGCTCTAGGGAGAATCGGCTCTTTGCCTCTTCCAGTTTCTGGTGGCTGTCAGCACCCCTTGGTTTGTGGCCACATCAGTCCAATCTGCCTCTGTGGTCTCATCACCTCCTTCTCTTCTGTGTGTATTTGTGTCAAATCTCCCTCTGACTCCGTCTTATAAGGACATTGTGATTGCATTTAGGGCCCACCCAGATAAACCAGGGTCATCTCCTCACCTCAAAGTCTTGAATTTAATCACGTCTGCAAAGATCCTTTTTCCAAATAAGGTCACATTTACACCTTCCTTGCAACCAACCGCCCCTGACAAAGATATGGGAATTGGCCAAGACCACACCCAGAATAGGGAGAGGCAAGTCAGCAAGCTTGGGGCCTTGCCTGCCGAGAGCAGAGAGAGGGCATCCAGGCAGGGAGGGGCAGCAGCGTGGGCAAAGTCGGAGGCACATAAAGGCATGGAAGTGTGTTCAAGGAACCACTCTGGATTTCAGCTCTATTGCCTCCTCAGGGACCACGAGGGAACGCCAAAGGACACAGGCATTTCCTCTCTGTTCTTTGAACCTACAATCAAGTCCAAGCCAGGCGCTGCTTTTCCCTAATGAAAATGTCTTTTATCGGGGGAGTTGACTCTGTAAAAGAAAGCCCTGCTTTGATGAAACCAGCCCTTTAAAATGAAACATTTTATCAAAAGCCATAATATGATCCCAGTGAAATTAAACCAGGAAGACAGACATTCAAAATGCCCCAGACACTGGTTTTGATTTTTTAAATTGTCAGTTAAATTAAAGTTGGACCATGGAGACTCAACACTCAGCTTGCCTTCCTGGAGGGAAATGCTCTGATATGCACCCCCAATGTGTCTTCTTCCTGCAAGGCTTTCGGAGGTCGGATGCAATTCTCGCCGGCAGGGCTGGCTGGTTCCATTCCGGGGCTGGAAGTCAGGAAGACACCTGGGGAACCAGAACTATTCATTAGATAAGTGGGAAGCCCACTCCATGTCAGAGCCTGACCCAGGACAGCAGAGGGGCCCTGCCAGCCACAGGAAGGGTCAGAGGCTGACAAGAACAGATGGATCAATCATGGTTATGTGGTAAGTGACAGAAACTTCCTTGGGCAAAAAGAGAATTTATTGTTTCACAAAATTAAAAATCCAGGGATAGTTTTGGCCTTGGACATCTGAAATGATGTCCCTATAACCCAGTTTTTATCTATCCAACTTTCTTCCCCCCTTCCTTTGGGTCACTCCCTTCTCAGACAAGGGATCTCCTTGTGGTGCCAGGAGGGCTGCTGCAGCTCCAGCTTCACATTCTCACAACCTCAAACCCTGGGGGAAAACAGACTGCTTCCCCAAAAGCTCAGATTGAGTGCCAGGTATCTGATGGGCCCAATTGGGGTCAGGTGTCCATTCGTGCCCCATCCCACGGCCAAGGTGATGAAATTCACTGAGGGCGAGGCCTGGGCCAGGTGATCTACCCCTGAAGCCAGGGTGAGGTCAGCTTCACCCCAACTCCGTGACTCCCAGGACAGGGGTGTGAGTGGTCACAAAACAGTGTGTCCCCTAATCCACCCTAACAGTTCTGACTCAGAATGTGCCTATTAAGTCACAAAAAACGTTAATTCTTATAACCTAGATTGTCCCATTTAACGGTTGTATTTGTCTGCTCAGGCTGCCATAACAAAATACCACAGACTAGGGGGCTTAAACAATAGAATTTATTTTCTCACAGTTCTAGAGTCTGGAAGTCTGAGATCAAGATGCCAGCATGGTCAGGTTCTGGGGAGACCTCTCTTCCTGGCTTGCAGACAGCTACTTTCTCTCTGTGCCCTCATGTGGCCTCTTCTCTGTGCACACAGACAGAGAGAGCTCTGGTGTCTCTTCTTTTATACAGACACCGTCCTTTCAGATCACCCCCCCTTATGACATCATTTACTCTTAATTACCTCCTTAAAGGCCCTGTCGCCAAATGCGGTCACATTGGGAGTTAGAGCTTCAACCTATGAATTGCGGGGGACACAATTCATCCATATAATGGCCAAACTAACCAGCTAATTGTATATCTCTGCTGGGTCCTGTGTGAGCATGGCATGAAGTCCCACGAAATACCAATTTAACAAGCGTATGAGGAGCTGTCCCAGATCCAATAGGAGCTGCAGGTCAAGGCTGTAATGTTTTGCCTGCTTCACAACTCCTGTATCCTTCCTCCCACACACCCCACCAGCCAGCCCAGTCCCGCTCCAGCACCCCACTCCAGGACCCCACTCCAGGGCTGCCCTGGGGAAGCGGGCAGCTCTGGGGCAGCCTGGCTCAGGTCAGCTGGTCTTGGGCCCGCCCTGGCCTTGGATCCCTGCACCCACTGCCTTTTAGAGTCTAGTCTCAGAAACCCAACCAGGGGTCTCCTTGCCCCTCAAAGCCACTTGCCTCTCTTGCATCTCTCTGTGCCACACCCTCAATCCTGGTGACCCAGGTTCAGGCACAGACCACCTTAATGGACATGGGAGGGTCTTTCGGGGTTTGTTTGTCAAAGATGGAATCATATCATACACGTCAGCCTCTAACAGTCCTCACTTGCTGACACATCACGGCCATCCCTCCGGGACCATGGCTAGAGGTGCCCACCGCCTTCTTGAAATAGCCGTTTATAAGCCCGCAGCTGCAATTTGTTCAACCTCTCCCATGTTTATTGATGTCTTTATGTTGTTTGCAGGTGTGTGCAAGTGAGTGCGTGTGTTACTACCAGCAGTCCTATAATAAATATCTTTGCTTCCTTGTATGTTGGTGCTTTTGTTTCTATAGGATAAGATCCCCAGGGTGGGATTGCCAGCTTAACGTTAGTTCATATTTTAAGTTTAACAGATATTGCCAGACTGTTTTCCAAAAGGACTGAGCAATTCCCACTTCCAACAGCAGTGTGCACGAGTGGCCCATCACTAGCATCCCTGAGCTCAGGTGTCACCGCTCTTGCTGATTTTTGCTAATCTGATATGTGACCATGGCACCTTGTTTTAATTTGCACCTCCTGACCACCAGAGGGGAGGCTGAGCGCGGTTGTGTGTGTTTACAGGCGTCTGGGGCACCCAGTGGAGACAGAGGGGTCAGAGAAGGCTTTCCTGAGGCCATGAGCTCTGGGAATGCATTAACTGAGTTAGGCTAGAGAAGAGGGTCGGGAGGGCAGAGCAGGGTGGAGGCCAAGAGGACTCAGCAAGAGCGCTCAGGCCGGTCCAACGGGTGCTGTGTGGACAGAGAGTGACAGAGGACTGGCGGCGGTGGGGTGGAGCGGCGGCCCGGGCTGTGGCCTACACCCTCAGTGTAAATGCCTGTAAAAGGGGTTCCTGGGCTTCCATTCCAATCCAGCTCTCTCATCAAGTGTCACGTGCCCCAGGCATGTTCTTTCCTCTCTGGGCCTCAGTTTCCCTATCTGTAAATTCAGGGAGCTGGCCCAGTTCCAAGTCCTTTAGCTCTAAAATATTCTGAGTAGTCCAGCTAAAGTCTGAAGAAGCAGCCCCACCATATGCACATTAAGTAGAGACAGCTTTTAAAGGCAGCGGGAGCCCCAAGAGGAAACTGTGTAACAGAGCAGGTTTTCAAAGGGAATTCCCAAGAACCAGTTTGGTGACCCTTGGGCCCCTCCTCCCTTCCAGGGTATGAATGTGAGAGCATGGCCTCAGAAGGGTAGAGCCATGAGGCTGAGTGGGACCCCAGTGAGGTCCTTTTACGTGGGGTCCTGCCCCAGAGGGAGGCTTGCCAGTCAGACAGGGGTCAGGAGCAGCTGGCTGGAGACTCCCTGCCCACAGCAAGGAGCAGCGCAGGGGCTGAGGGGTGTGGGAGAGAGGCTCCAAGAATCTGTGAACCGCAGGGCCGTCTTGCAGCCGGGGCCCTCCCTGTGAACCTTCCCAGCTACCCCGCTCCCCCATTGCACACCCCACTTCTCCCTGCTGGTGAGAGGGGAGGAAGTGAGCACAGAGAGGGGCAGATGACCCTGGCCCCTTCCCCAGGCAAGGTGCCCCACCGGCAGGGAGGAAGGCGCCTTGTTACTGAACAAGATTGAAATGGTGACTAATATGCTGGACGGGACACCTAAAGGTATTGAAAAGACACAGCATTTGCAATGTAAAGTGACTGTGAAACTGCTTATTGCTGAAGGGCGAGCTTGGGTGAGGACACAGACGAGGTCAGCATACTGGACAGGTCAGCCGTGCAGGGGCCAAGGTGCTCTCCCTGAGGTCCTCCAGGCTGGTCCTAGAAGCCAGGTTCTCCCCACGAGAAGACCTTTCAGCTCCCACACTCAAACCTCCACCTTCATCCTGCCAGCCTCATGGCGCTTCCCCCCTGATGAGATGCTCAGAACAGCCCCTAGTGGGCCAATTCGGGCTCTAATGGAGATGTCTTCATTCTTGCCGCCCAGATCATTAATGAAAGGTTAATGGATCCCCCACTGGGCCAACAGCCTGGGAATTTCAGGGCCCCGGCTCTCCTCTGTCCATGTGCCCCCACACAGACCCAGGCCCCAGCAGAGACAGGCTGAGGTGGCCCGGGAGCCCCTGTGTGTGCAGAGGTCAGGACAGAGGGCCAGGCGGGAACAGCACCTTCAACATCTTCTCAGGGTTGGGGGACTGGAACTCACAGGAAGTCCCGGCAGAGCCTCACTGCCGTCTCCAAGGCATTTTCTCAGCCTGTGCTGAGGGACCTTTGCCTTTCTTTCCTTCGTCGCTGTCCCCAGCTCCCTCCTCTCTGGCCCAGTGTCCCAGCCCACTCTACCTTTGCCTTTCAGACGCGGACAGTGAGGCAGCGCAAGGCGGTGGGCTCTGCCTGTCTCACCGCTGAAACCTTCTGCGCCTCACTTTCCCCATCTGACAAATGGGCGGGTCTAGGCTGATGTGCAGGGATGGTGAGGACCACAGTGGTGATTAGGAAAGCAATCTGTCCGCCCCGGAGTGCTACTCAGCAAGCCAGCTCCCCGGGCTGCCCCTCAGGCTCAAGACTCTGCAAGGAAGGGTAGCAGAGCCTATACAAGCCAGTGAGTGGGGAGGGCCCCCGGAGTAGCTATCCCCAGTCACTCCCTGTAGGGATATGGGACCCCGGACTCAGGCTAACGACACACACACACACACACACACACACACACACACACACACAGTGGCACCACACACCATGGGGGAATGCTGTAAAACACCTGGGAAGCAGTAGCTTCTGCCCTCTGCACACTTGGCCCCCAGGATTTTCAAACTTGTGATCCTAGATCTCAATGGTGGGGCTGCAGGGGTGGACTAGAGTTACACGCCAAGAGCCAACCAGGAAACACATTCCTACTGACCTTGTCCCCCTGCCGGCCTGCCACAGGTGGAAGGGGAGACTTGGCCTGGTGGGTGCCCCCTCCCACACCCAAGGCGATGACTCTCTAGCCTCCAAGCCCAGCCACTGCGAATCCCTGACCTGGAATCCCCAGGATAATGCCGAGTCTGCAGCCAACAACTGACAGGCTCTAAAGCCACATTTCCCTCCCCAAACGCTGCTCCTCCCATGCTCCCATTGTCTCTCTGGGTGGCACCAGGGTCCCCCAGCTAGACTGGCTGCTCCAGAAATCACTCAGGGCTGTTTCCACAAGGTCTCCCATTGCAGGTTAGAGAAACTTATGGAGCCAGAACCAGAGCAGCCTCTGCCCTGCCCACGCTTTCGCTGGACTAACCGAGGGCCCAAAGCGGCTTGGAGGGGACCCCACTACCTTCTTTGGGGCAAGGATGAGACCAGTCAGTCTGGGCATTGACACCAGGAGTTGCCAGCCACCACCAAAGGGACCAGTGGAGATGACAGCCCAGTAGACTTGCTGTCCAGGAAGCAGAGTAGCCTCCTGGGCCGGTGCTGCACAATGCTGCTGTCATGTCACAGCCACAGCCTTGGCACCCACGGTCTACACTTCCAATCTCTGGCCAGTCATCTGGTCCACAGAGTTTGTCTCTACACAGCCTCTCAGGCCACTCCCCTCACTGGTCCCTCTGCCTGGCCACAATCTAGTGACTCTGAGCAGGCTGCCACCCACCCCCCCACACCTCCAGCTCTTGTCTGCAAACGGGACCACAACCCGCCCTGCTCCCTCCCCTCCCAACTCCCACTGCCCTCAGGGTTGAGCCCAGGCCCTTCCCTAGACTTCCAGACCTCCAGGAGGCTGCCTACCCTCCCACTGTGCCTCGCAGGGCCCACCTTCCTGCCCTTTTCACTGTCCCTGTTCCTGGGAGACACCTCGCGTGTCCCTGCCTCTCTGCTTTGCCCGAGCCTCTTCTGCCACCTGGAATTCCCACCTCTAGTTTCTGCCCCCATCCTACCCATTCAACAGGAGAAAAGGCCCACAGCCATAAGCCAGGGCCTCACCAATAGCCAGGGACGTGCAGATGAAACACCAGCCAGCGTTTGTCACTCCTCAGACGGGAGGGGCACTGCCAAGCCCTGGGAAGCGGGCCCTCTCCCAGCCACTGGGGGAATATAATCAGGGAGAAGCTGGCCTATTAAATCTACTTGGAGTCATTTGGAGTCTTAAGTCCTTAAGAAAGAGTATCTGATGTGTGCCCACTGTGGCCTCCCCACTGGGTCAAGTTTGAGATTCCCTGTTTCACCATCTCAGGATCCAGGTCTGGTACATGAAGATCATGGAGAAAAGCAGTCACCAGGGCCTGCTTTGGGTTGCTTATCACCAGAATGGTGATTACCAACATGGCACTGGCTAGAGGGAGAAGACATAGGGGCTCGAACGGGGGGCCTCCCGCTCCCCATGCCCAGGCTGCAGATTTTAGGGAGGGAGGTAGGAGCGGGCCCAGCACTGGCAGTTTCTTTCTCCCAGTTCCCAGCACTGGCCCCCTCTTCACCTCTTCTATCTGTAGACAGACTGGAAGAAATGGCCTCCCGCCTGCTTCACCCTGGGGACCTCCCCCACTGATACTATATAAAGAAGTGGGGGAGGGGCTCGTAGTCCTCTCATGGTGCCTTCTTGTAGTGACCCACCTTAGGGGATGCTGGCATCCCTCCCCCCTAAGCTGCTGGGCCCACAGGCCCTGCTGGCCCACTACTCTGAGTTTTAGGATGTCATTAAAAAGATGAATCTAAAAGAAAAATCTATTAAAACTAAAATTAACAATCCACATGCCCCAGGAGCCAGCAGTTCTTCATATCCACCTTGGTGAGGAAAAGCTTGCTGGTGTGCCCAAGGGGGCCTGTACAAGATTGCTCCCTTCAGTGCTGTGTGTAATAGCAAGACATTGGGAGTGAGGGAGAGGTCCACTCACCAGCAGACCAGCTGAACAGCTGCCCCCACACCAGGAGGGAGAGCCTGCCTACCACTGTCACTCACTCCACTCACGCTCTCGTGTGAAGAAGGCAAGTGGCAAAGCTGTGGCACGTATGATGCCATTTAGAAACAGCGACAACAGAAGCCTGCTCCTCCTCCTCCCCCTCTTCCTCCCAGCTCCACAGACATGCCCCGGGAGCCCACCACACAGGGCCCTTGGCTCACTGTCTGGGGTGCTGGTCACTCTTGCCGTAGCCTGCTGCTTTGTAGGGTCACCCTCTCCTGAGGGTTCAACCCACAAACTCCTCAATGCCTCCTGTGTGCCCCTGGGATGAGCTTTGGGGCATGGACATAACACTTGTGTTGGTCTGCCAGGGCTGCCATAACAAACTACCACAGACTGGGCGGCTTCAACAACAGAAATCTATTTCCTCACAGTCCTGGAGGCTGGAAGTCCGAGATCAAGGTGTCAGCAGGGCTGGTTCTTTCTGAGGCCTCTCTCCTTGGCTGTGGATGGCCGTCATCTCCCAGTGTCCTCACGTGGTCTTTCCTCTGTGTGTGTCTGTGTACTAATCTCCTCTTCTTATAAGGACACCAGTCAGACTGGATTAGGGCTCCACCCCAAGGGCCTCATTTTGCCTTATTTATCTCTTTAAAGACCTTATCTCCAAACACACCACCTTCTGGGGTACTGGGGGTTAGGACTTACACGAATTTTGAGGGGACACTGTTCAGCCTGTGACACTTGTGGAGCCCTTGGTACGTGTGAGGCAACATTCTAAGTGCCTTATCCCTGACCTCGTTTGACTGTCTCCACAACCCTCTGGGGTGCACATGATTTTTATTATCCACATGTTACACAAGAGAAAGTTGAGGCTCAGAGACATTAGGGCAGTGGTCCAAGGTCACCCAGTCATTGTGCAGCTGCTTCACTTTCTCCACCACCTTCTCAGCACCCACATTCTGCGTGTGCCTTGTCTGTCCCCTGCTGAAAGAGGGGTCTATGAGGGTAGGAGAGACTTGTCCCCTCCCTGAGACCTGGCACAGAGAAGGTGCTGAGTGAGGGATGATGCCCAGAGAGGGGCATGTTCGGGTAACGTGGTCTCCGCCACTCAAGGACTACAGCCCCCCAAGGGGCTTCTCTTTCAAGCTCAGCTCAGAGCTGAGCCCCTGGCAGCCAGCCCCAGCTCCTCCAGCCCCAGCCCTGCCCCGACACAGGAGGCTGCAGAGTTCTTTGGTAAAAATCAATGCCATGGCTGGCAAGCAGCTGGGCCTTGCTTCCCGGGGCTCCACCGTATCCCAGCAACAACACGCACATCCCCTTGTCTGCAAGCTCCTGAGAAGATGCTGCTCTCAGATGCCAGCGCCCAGCTCGAGCCACTGAGCCTTCAGCCTTCACCCAGGGCTCCCACAGGCTCACCTCCTGAGCCAGAGACCAGCCCCCAGCGGGCGACACTGAGAAAGGTGTCCCTACCACGTGCAGCCCCCGGGTTCTGCAGCCCTTCAGGTGGGCAGTTAATCCTCTTAGATCAGGGCAAATGGCAGGGAGGCCTGTCTGCAATGTGAGCAGCTAAGACCTGACAAGAGTCCGTAAATAGATGCATGTGCAGGGTGTTTTATGGAGACGCAACTGCTTGAATCAGGAAGGTATTATCCTCACGCACAGAGATCAGTTACTTCTAACCCAGACCCAGTGGAGATTCTGGGCACATCCCCTCTCGGTCTGGTCGGAGCTGCCGCCGGGCAGCAGCTTGTGTGTGGTCTGGGTGCCCAATTCTAGAAAGCAGGGAACCTGGCTGGCAGAGAGACCTTCCCTGGGCACTCTGCCAGGGGGGTGGGGGTGGGGCCTGCCAGCCACTGCCCCTGGGGGAAGAGATGGGTGGCAGGAGCCCACCCCAGGCTCTTCAGGACTCTGCTGCCAGCCCTCCCCGCCCTTCCCATCAGGAGTCGCATATTTTTAATTACCCTATTTTACTATTTCTTCTGTCTTATTTGTTCTGTTAGCTAATGCTATTTACTCCTGTACTTTAAACTTTTAAAAATCTTTGTCTTTCTGTGCAGCCTTTATTGTGGAAGCTGTCAGCTCATTCCACCCGGCTTATTTGTTTTCCTTTTCTTTTATTTACAATTTCTTGTTTGATTTCCAAGAATCTTCTTTTTCGATTTGGCCTTGTCCGTGGGTCATGGCGTTTTTGGAGGGAAGAGCCCAGGTTTGGGAGACCAGCAGACCCTAACCCAGATGTAACTCTGGCTAGGCTGGGGACCCAGCCTCTTAGAGTCACTTTAGGTCTCTGAGCCTCAGTTTCCTCACAGGAAAAATGGGGATAGTCATACCTATGGGAAGATTCGTACCTGTGCAGGGTGCTTATGAGAATGACAAATAACTAATTTTAAGTGCCTGGCTCGGGGGTACACGGGTACATGGTCATTGCCACTGGGTGTAAATACTGGTGCGGGAAGTCTGGGGTTCTGCTGTGTCCTCCACAATTACGGGATCAGTGATTTTCTGTGTCTTTCTTACCCACATCTGGGTAGCTCTGAGGAGGGTCCCAGACGCAAGCCAAGAAACCTGTATGCAGGGGTGGGGACAGCCGTTGTGCAGGCCTGCTCTGACCAGGCCACCTTGCCCTCTGTGAAACTGCCCACCTCTGGTTGGGAGGGGAGCTGCCAATCAAACACCGTGCCCCACCCCCTGCTACGGGATTGGACATGCAGCCCAACCTGAACCAATCAGCATCCTTCCCCAGTGCTTTTTAACTGGACCTAAGGCCAGAGGCTGCTTCTTCCTGGTGGAAAAGTGGTGAAACATGTGTCTGCAGGTGTCAGGAGCCTAAAGGGGAAGAAGCTGGCCTGGCAGAGGCCCCAAAGGTG
Organism: Diceros bicornis minor; assembly: GCF_020826845.1. Classification (NCBI taxonomy): domain Eukaryota; kingdom Metazoa; phylum Chordata; class Mammalia; order Perissodactyla; family Rhinocerotidae; genus Diceros; species Diceros bicornis. Next base: position 92,369,085 of record NC_080740.1, read on the forward strand.
ACAGAGGAGGGTCCAGGCAAGTGGATTCTAGGGCCAGGGTCCCTTGGGTGCAGCATCAATTTGGTTCTGAGAGCCCTTGAACTTGTTTGATCTGGCTTCTGACACTTGCAGCCAGAATCCTTGCTCAAAAAACCTATGGCTCTGCCAGGCCCCCAAAGATGGATTCCCATAAACCCTTGCCCAAACTCTGGAGGGCTGCCCAGGAGCCACATTAGTGAACCCACACACTAGGTGCACTGGCTTCTCTCTCCAGGAAAGCACCAAGCACTTTATGGACTGGCTCAGGAGCTGAAGGCTGTGGGTGGTTTCCACACCCAGGCAGGCTCCTTTGGGGCCACAGGGGGGACACTCTGGCAGGTGGTCTCCAGGAGGAGGACCCCTAGGCCTTGGTGGGTAGGGCGTCAAGGTTGCCCATGAGGACAAGGCCTGGTCTGAGTCTCAGCCCCCAGAGGGTGCCCAGGGTGTGCTCTGAGAGCCTAGAACATGGCGGGGCTGCAGGCAGGGGTCAGGGGGGCTGTACCCAGTCAGACCATCAGCCTCACCACCCAGGGCGAGGGCCCTTCTTCACAGGGTGCCCCGACCAGCAACGGGGCCAGCTCCCCAAGAGAGGGGCTGGAGGCAGGGAGTTAGGAAGTAGAGGGAGAAGTCCAGTTAGATGGCTGGGGTCAGCGTGGGGCAAGGAAGGGGAGACCCTGCAGGCCCAGGGCTGTGGCAGGCCGTCAGGAGACTCTGCTTCACTCAGAAGTGACATGACCCCTGTCAACTCACCAATCACCATCCAGCCAGGCAACCTCACTGGCAGGACAGAAGGCACACAGGCTGTCGGCATCCTCTTTTCAAATCGCCTCATAGGACAGTCTTCGCAAGGGGGCAGACTGCCAGGATAGCAGCGGTGCAGAGGCTTTTCAGGGACCAGCCTCTCTCTGACAGGGGCATGTCTCTCTTTGACCTGAGTGGGGGCCGATGGACAGGGCCCTCAGCTGCAGGGAGAGTGAGGCCCCCTAGGAAATGCACCGCGGCAGAGCCAGACAGCAGCTCCCAGAACCCCATCCTGGTTCAGGGTGCCAGAGCCTCAACAGCCCTCAGGAGAAGCCCAAACCAGCTGCCCAGAGGACAGCTGAAAGTCACAGGCAGCCCTCTCTGCACGCTCTGATCCCAGCCCAGAATCTGATCACATCTTACATGTCCACTACTCCATCCTGGTGCAAGCCACCGCCATCGCCGTTGGACTAAAGCAATAGGCTCCCGGCTCCACCCCACCCCCGACTCCCCTCCCCAGCACTGCCTCCCACGAAGCCCAGTAGCCAGCGTGAACCTCTAAAATGGAGGTCTGATCTTCTCTCTCTGCTCAAGACCCTCCCCCTCACTCCGAGTAAAAGCCAAAGTCCTCCCAACAGTCTGCAAGGCCCTACCCCACCCTGCCTCTGCCTTTCTGACCCCATCTCCGATCCCTTCCCTTCCCCTGGCTCACTCTGCTCCCCCTCTGGTTTCTCTGCTCTTCCTTAAACAGGCCATGCCCACTCCCACCTCCTCTGCCTGAAACCCATTCCCACCAGCTGTCCACAGGACCACTGCCTCGTTTTCTTCAGGTATCAGCTCAACTGTTACCTTACCAGGGAGGCCTTCCTGACCATGTGACACAAAATAGCCACTTTCTTACTCCACTGTAGCTGCAGCTCAGACTTACTCACCAGCTTCATCCTCTTACCACAGAGCACCATCTGACCTTCTACATGTTTGTTTATCTGTTTCCTGTCTGCACCCACCAGACTGTATGCTCTCCATGCGCGAAGACTTTGTTTTGTCACTGCTCTGAGCTCAGTGTCTAGGACATAGACGGACTCAATACTTATTTGTTGAATAAATGAGTGAATTGTGCGTTGAGAAGGGAGTCCCCCTGAAGAGAGGTCGTTTGAACAGAGACCTGAATGGTGAAAAGCAGCCAGCATTTGAAGATCTGGGTTAGGTCTTCCAGGCAGACGGAACCGACAAGGCCCTCTGGCAGCAACAGGAGACGGAAGGGGCCTGCGTGGCCAGGCCCAGTGAGTGTAGGGAGAAGGGAGTCGGGGTGAGGACGGCACACAGTCTAGGGTGGTATAGGCCATTGTGAGGAGTTTGGGGTTTACTCTGAGGGTCCTGCGTAGCCTTTGGAGGATTTTCGGCAGGACAGCGAGCTAACTTGATTCATGTTTTTTAAATACTGTTTCAGCTCCTAGATGCACAGTGCAGTGCATTGTGGCCAGAGCTGGTGAGCAATCGGCGAAGAGGCCTCCGAGATGGCCAGGTAAGCCAGGCTAACCGTGACCCCACCTATGACGGGGGCGGGGCAACTGAGTGGGCTGGGGGCAGAAAGCAGGGTCAGAGGCCGCAGAGAACCGGAGGAGGGCATGCAAAGGCCCTGGGAGGGCAGCACTGCAGCGGGTGCTCAAGGACGAGGGCCACAAGTCCCGAAGTCCAGGCCCGTGGTCCGAGACCGTAAGCCCTAGCCATCGTGCTGTGAGTGTCCGGAGCGGGAGGAGCCCAGCTGAAGGAGGGTCCCCGGGGGAGGAAGCCAGATGGGGAAGGGTCCGAAAGGGGAGAACTTCGGCCTGGTCACTGGCTGGTGACAAGCCGAGGGGAGGGCGTGGGCGGTGCTCACAGACGCCGTCTCCCGCCTATGCGGCGCTAGGTGGCTACCAGCACCACCAGCCATGTCCACACTGTCAGGTCCGCCGGAAAGCACGGACAGGGGTGTGAGTGGCTGCGGACCTGTGTGCCCCACTCTCCAGCGGGGCGGTGGGAGCATGGTGCTCACCACCACAAGGGAGTGGCTGACCCTCCTGTGGGCACAGGGAGGGAGGTGTGCTCATGCAGACAAAAGCAACACCACTGGCCAGCTCCAGAGCTTGCAGGCAGGGGCCTCGTGAGAGGCTGTAGAGGGAGCTTCTAGAAGCAGGCTCAGTTGGAAGGAGGAAAATACCCATGATTATACTTATTTAACCCAGCTCCACCCCGTTCCTCTCCAGAAACTAACTATATCCACAAGAGGTGAGGGCGCCTTTAAAGCCACTCAGAAAAGTTGTGTTCATATTCCTGTCCCAGAACCATAAAAACGTCTCACTTCCCATTTGTGCAGTTGAGGGAGATGCTATCACAGAGCAAGAGATGAGTCTGGAGGAGGCAGGTGTTCATAAAACAGCATGCAACTTCAGGAGAGAACAAACACACTCGGTCCCTGCGGGGTCCCTCTCTGGTGGGGTACCTGTGCCAAGGCGGGCAGATGTCTAGCATGTGACCCAAGAAGGGAGGGGAGCTGCGTTTTGAATGCCGTGGACGTGGAGTTGCATGGGCTGCGGGCAAAGCTGGAGAAGGGGGGAAGACTCAGCTAGTCTAAGGGGTTTGGAAATCCTCCACCCCAGGATTTCCTCCACCCCAGGAGGATTTTTGTCAGGAATTCAGGAGAGGGATTAAATGTCCTAAATTTGACCACAATTTCTCCATTGTTCCAGGAAAGAACACACTAGACCCTGCATGATTGTTTGAGAAAAACTCTCATCCGTTTAGCAGGCTGGTGAGCAGCATGCAGAGGAGACTGACAGAATAGGAGGCAGGACACAGGGTGCAGGATACAGGACCAGGATGTGGGACACGAGTGGACACAGGGTGCCTCCTGACCAGCGACATGGAACAGACATCCCTGCAAGCATCAGTAGTACATGAGATCAGGGACTGGATGGTGAGTGGGGGCCCCAGAGCTCAGTGCCGAGTCCTGCTGGGCAGAGGCTCTGCCTCAGACCGAGCTCAGGCAAGCTGGAGGTACTGGCTGTGGATGGAAATAACCGGGAGCTGCCACGGGAGGAACCCAGGTGTATACTCCCAGATGCCACCACAGTCTTGGTGTCTGGCGCTGGTAGCACCCACCCCGCCTCTTGTCTATCCCCTAGAACTCCTGTGCTCTCTCCAAAGCCTGGTGGGAGGTTTTGGATCCCTCTACCTCCTCACTGGAAAGCTGCCCGTTGCTCTCCCTGTCCTTCAAGATAAGGGGCAACTGCCTTAGCCTGACTTTCAAGGCCTCTTATCCAGCCTGGCCCACCCTTCCTGGGATCATCTCCAACCCACGTGCCCTCCTGTTCTCCAAGCATAACAGCTTCATGCCGCCATCCGCGGACCTCCGTGCCCAGGCCAGCAGGCCCCCGTGTACCCATTAGGAGGCCGTAGAGTGCCAAAAGCTTGGGTTTCAGTGTCTTCAGACATGGGTCCATAGCCACTGAACTCCCGATGCCACCGCAGGCAAAGCAGCTGCCTGCCTATAAATTGGGGAGGTAATGTGATGATGCATAAAATGATGCTTCTGCAGCATCAGCAGGTTTCCCACTGCTTCCTCTGCCTTTCACATTGCTGGTCCCCCAATTTCCCGGGCCAGGATGAAGCAGGAAACTAGGACCTAAGACACCCAGCACATTGCATGTCCCTGGCCCCAGGGATGGGCCCAGTGACCTTAGTGGGTCCAATCAGAGTGAGCCTCAGGGTTCCTGGGATGGAAAGCCCCTCTATCCCACAGGTGCCTCAGAAAGAGGTAGAGCTCTCCCGGATGGGGCAGTGTGAGGGTGAGTGGTCAGGAACTGCTGCAGCTATTTCCTTCCACGGTTGGAGCCACACTAAAGATGAATCTGGCATTTGGAGGTAGAACAGCCAAGAGCATCCCAGAGGACTGGAGCTGGTTCTTAGTGACATCATTGGAATGGCTGGATCAAGCCTCACCTGTAGTCAGTTATCTCCAGACTTGTCAGTAACCTGAGCCAATAAATTCCCTTTAAAGTTTAAGTGAGTTTAATTGAGATTTTATGTCATTTAGAATGCAGATTCCTAGCGGACCCTGCAGCCCAGCCCTGGGCATGGGCCTGGGACACACATGGTCAATGGGTACCTACTCCATGAATCTTGTCCTGGGGTCATCAGGCAGGTGACTTCTTTGCCCCGGCGCCACCCCCCCCATCCCATGTGCTTCCTTGAATGCTCAAGACAGAGGCCATATCCTAGGCACCTTTGCACACTCAGAATCTTCCCCTGGTGTGCCCGGCGCACACTAGTGCTCAGACACATAAACCGAATTAATGGTCACTCTCAGATGGAATCCATGTGAAATTCAAAAGTAGGTGGGCACCCCAAAATTCTGCCTGCATGCCAGTTCCTACTGAATCCCCTCACCAACTAGGAGAATATAAAGGTGCTGAGAGAGGGTTTTGAAGAAGAGAGAGTTGGGGGAGCATTTATCTGGAAAGAGCCACCGTCGTGTTGTGAATGCTCCCTCGCTGAGGAGGATGGGTGTGGGGTGCCACCCCCTTCACCTCTGTTCTACTGAGGGCACTTCCGTGGGACCACTTGGAGGTCTTGGACACCGAGGACTGGGGTCTGACCCCCACATGGGAGCCAGTGCCAGCTGAGTCATGGTCATGGGAGCAGCTTCCAGAGAGGGCTGCTGCGCTGGGAACAGCCCGCCTCCCCGAGTCCCTTGGGGGCAAGGCTGCGGGATGTTCCCGGGGACCAGATGTAGTGCGGCCTGGAACCCCCAGCCTGAGGGGATGAGGGACTCAGGCAGAGTCTGCATGCAATGAACCTGAGGAGACCCTGAAGCCGAGGGAGGGGCTGGCAGAGGAAGAGCGCATCACTCACCTCTGAACAGCGGCAGCAGCTCCCGACCACACACCCTCACACCGCCCCTCCTGGAGGAGAGCACAATCTCTTCTGAGGCACCCGTGGAATAGAGGGACTTCCATCCCAGGAACACCGAGGCCGCAAAGGCTGCGAAGTGTCCAGCAGGGAACCTTCCAGCAACCATCAAACCACCCATGTGAGAGAGACAACCCAACACTCGCGGAGCCAAGAGCAGGAAGCCAGCCCTCCCTGACAGGCAAGATTAGGGGGAGACACAGAGCAGAAGCCAACCCCACCGAGTTCCCACGGCAGGACTCTAGCCAGAAGTCGGTAGAAGATGGGAAATTCTGCCGAATCTAGCCTTTAGTCACTACCTTGAAAGGGACATGCTGAGAGGCCTGACACCTGAGGGAGAGCCGAGTGGGCATGAGACCTGCCACGTCTTCGTGTGGAGAGGGCACGGCCTCCTTCAGCCAAATACATTTTAAGGGAATAGTTGTAGAAAAGCCTTGTGGGGCTTTGGTGGCCCTGCAGGGGTGTTTGCGTGGGTGGGTCACACGTGTGTCCGGCTTCCACCAGCTATGCATGAGTGTGCCCATGCCCTGCTCACCAGCACGGAGTTCTAGGGCCTGCTCTTACTTTTTGTAACGTAATAACTGTGTAGGGTGATAACACATTATTGGTTGGCATTTCTTTAATGACTTACGAAGTGATACGCTTCTAGAGACACTGGTTTACTGCGTTAGCTTCCTTTTAAATAAATTCCCTTTTCACTCGCTTTGGATACTTTTCCTGGAGGATTAGAGCTGTAACAAGCCCTTCTACTTATATTAATTTTCCCATCATCTTTATGGACCCTGTTATTCCCCATCTGTTACTGCTTTTTATCTTGGTTGTGGCCCATTTCTCGTCATGGAGCCACCTTTGCTTTGCCGTAATCCCAATGCTCTGCACATTCCTGGATCAAGGCATGGGCCCTGAGCCCACGGTCTGAGTCCCAAGCCAGTCAACTCCTTGCTCCACAATTTCGGGGGCAAGGTCCTTACCTACCTGGTCTAGAGAACCATCTGTAAAATGGAAATAATAGCTAGTGGCCTGAGCAGTAACAAGAACCACCTATGTAACATTCATTGCATAGTACATAGCTCATAACACATGGTAAGCATTTTAAAAATCTGTATTCTCGTATAATCACCACTGTCACCTATCATTTTCTTCCTTCCAGAGTTGAGACAACATGCAACCACTTTCCCGTTTCTTTTTTTTAATTACCTTTTAAATCATGAGGAATTCATCATGATGTCTGGGATATGATTGGATTAAGATCTCCTTTTCCCTAGATTAAAATCCAATTCTCCCATCTGCATTTATTTAATATTTCCTCCATATAGGGACAAATGACTTTTGTGAATTTATTTTAAAACCTAGAGCTTTATTGACTCTTTCTTTCTTTATTTGGACCTCAGCTGCAGAGATCTGTGCTAAAACCATACTCCTCAGATCACAGCTTTGTTAACACAGATGCATGCAAACCCCTGACTTATTTTCTTCCACTCAATTTTCCCTTCTTTCCATATCCGCACTCCCACTGGCCCCCTCTAGAGCACATTCTCTAACATGTTGTGTCTGACCTTAAAGATGCGTGCTTCCCTGGAAAATCTGCAGGTCTGGGCTCTGCCTTTGCTGTCGCCTTACATAATCAGTGTTGGGCTACAAACTCCATTCCATTCCCACTTTCCTCTCTCAACCCTGTTTTTGAGCTCTTTCCATGGAACTGTGTGAAAAGCTCATTCAGTGTTTCTTCCTGCTGCATCATGTACAGCACAGTTTGCATCTGCCATGTTGAACATGTAACATTCCTGTGGCAGAGCCTGTCTCCTGCACTCTGCCATAGAAACAATACCATAATAAGCATAGCTATGCATGTCCCCTCAGACATCCCTGCAAAAGCTTCTGTAGGACTCCTGGGTCAAAGAGCACATGCACTAAATGCTGTGCAGCTGCTTCTGGAATGACTCTATTTATCCACTGTCCACCCAGCCATGCCTGAATGTTCTAGCACACATCCCCACTGACATTTGGTATCATCCCCCTTTCCAGTGTCACCACTCTGCTGGATGTACAGTGCCACTTCTGTTGCTTTAATTTGTGTTTCTTTGACCATTGGTGTGTTCGAATCTCTTCAGCCACTTGCTGGCCATTTGGCATTCATCCCCTTCTGAGAGCCACCTTGTCCTCTCCTTCTCATTTTCCTATTGAGTTGCACGTCCTTCTCTTACTGATTTAGACCTTCCTATATTCTAGATATAATCCCTTAGCAGCTGTAGGCATCACAAATGTCTTCTCCCATTCAGCGCTCTGTTGACTTGGGCTGTGGAGTTTTTCATGGAACAGATAAGCTTAATTTTGATTTAGCCAAGTGGATTGGTGTCAAGATGGTGGCATAGGTGAACTCTGAACTCACCTCGTCCCACGGACACAGCAGACTTACAACTACCCTTGGAACAATTACCCCTGAGAGACCTGAAACCTGGATGAGAGGAACCCCTGCAACACGTGACAGTCCTGACTGAGGTGAAAGAGACAGAAATTTCCTTCTGGAGAGAAAAAAATGCCACCTTCACAAGCTGTGGCACTTCACAGCAGCCCGGGAGCAACCCAAAGGTACATAGCCTTCCCTGGAGGAGTAGGGGATCTGAGCAGGGGAGCATTGCCACTATAAGCATTCTTTGGATCCAGCACAACCAAGACAAGTGTCATAATATATGGCCTTGCTAGCTACTAACAACAACAGGAAATACTCCCAGAAAAGCTATCGGACATAAGAAAAAAAAAAAAAAGCCAGCTCATAAAGGTCCCACACACAAATTCACCTGTTTCAGAAAGCAACCTGAAATCACCAGAAAGAAAGATGCACAGTCCTTTGGTGAAAAGAGACTCACCTGATAGGCTCTGGGTGCATCTTAGTGAGAGGTGAGATCTCTCCAGGGACTGAGACATTGGCAGCAGCCATTGTTGTGACCTAGTGCAGGTGAGCTGACACAGACACTGGCAGATGCCGTTGGAGTTCTCCCCTGGCCTCTCTGCCCAGGGTCTGCCCCACCCACTAGAGCACTGATTTAATCCAGCTCAGCCAGGGCAAGCAGCCCACCCAAGGGCAACTTGTGGGCCTGCATAGACTAGGTGCCTGGATTCTCTGCAGCAGGGCAAGTGGGTCCACCTCTGTGAGGCAGGTCATGTGTGAGGAGGGGATGGAGTGTGTGAGGCATTGGTGGAGTGTGTGAGGCCTGTGCTGTGGGCTGACTGGGTCCACTTCAGGGGGTCAGGGCGCATGCACAGGGCAGTATTGTGTTGATGGGGTGTGTGGCCCTGTGGTTGGTGGGGCTTGTTAGCTGCAGAAGACATGTGCTTCTCAAACAGCCACATAGGGGATCGGCCCCACCTTCCAAAGCCTGAAACAATTGGGTTCTCCCCTGCCTGGGGCCAGCCCCACCCAGCTGCAATCCTGAGAGAGCTGACAAGAGCCTTATAGGCTGGAGACCTAAAGCAACTGTAAGCCCCTGAGCCTAACAACCAGCGAAACTGGGGGCCTACTTACTTAACAGAAAAACGACAACAGGAGTGTGCTATTAGGCCTTGCAGCCAACTGTGTTGGGGCTCCCCACACCTGAGAAAGAAACTGAAGGGTCCATAACAGCCACATGCAGCTGAGCATTACAACCAGCTGGCCAGAGGGACAGCTCAGCCTCCCTGGGCACCTACAGCAAGAGCAACCCTGCCACAACAGAAGGACACATGTAGCCCACACAGGGGTCACTCCTGGAACATTTGGAACTGGTGACGAGAGGGAAGCACATTGCTGGGCCTCATAAGGCATCTCTTACATAAGGTCACCTCTCCAAGATCAGGAGACATAGCTGACCTACCTAATGCATAGATACAAGCACAGAGAAAGAGACAAAATGAGGAGGCAAAGGCATACGTTCCAAGTAAGGGAACAGGACAAAATGCCAGAGAAAGAACTAAATGAAACAGAAGTGAGCAATCTACCTGACAAAGAGTTCAAACAAAGAGTCATAAGGATGCTCACGAATCTTGGGAGAAGAATGGATGAACTCAGTGAGAATGTGAACAAAGAAATGGAAAATATAAAAAAGAACCAATGAGAAATGAAGAATACAATACTGGAAATGAAAAATTCACTAGAGGGACTCATAAGCAAAGTAGAGGATACAGAAGAACAGATCAGTGAGCTGGATGAAAGACTGGAGGAAATCACTCAAGCTGGACAGACAAAAGAAAAAAGAATTGAAAAGAGTGAGGACAGTCTAAGAGACCTCTGGGACAACATCAAGCACACTAACATCCATGTTATAGGTATCCCAGAAGGAGAAGAGAGAGACAAAGGGGCATAGAAGCTATTTTAAGAAATAACAGCTGAAAACTTTCCTAACCTAAGGAAGGAAACAGACATCCAGGTACAGGAAGCACAGAGAGCACCAAAAAAGATAAACCCAAAGAGGTCCACACCAAGACACATAATAATTAAAATGTCCAGAATTAAAGATAAAGAGAGAATCCTAAAAGCTGCAAGAGAAAAGCAACAAGTTACATACAAAGGAAACCCCATAAGGCTATCAGCTGACTTCTCAGCAGAAACCTTACAGGCTAGAAGGGAGTGGCATGATATATTTAAAGTGCTAAAAGGTAAAAACCTACAGCCAAGAATACTCTACCCAGCACGGTTATCATTCAGAATGGAAGGAGAGATAAAGAGTTTCCCAGATAAGCAAAAACTAAAGGAGTTTATCACCAAGAAACCAGTCCTAAAAGAAATGCGAAAGGGACTTATTTAAGGGGGAAAGAGAAGACCACAAGTAAGAAAAAATTATCTATTTCCGTGATAAGGGGGTAACGGATACAAATGCATAGAAAAGAGCTTAGATATGATACCAAAAACATAAAATGTGGGAGGAGGGGAGTAAAAGAGTAGAGATTTTAGAAAGAAGTCAAACGAAAGAGACGATCAACTTAATATAGGTTGCTATAAATGTAGGTTATTATATAGGAACCTCATGGTAATAATAAACCAGAAACCTATAATAATAAATACACAAAACACTAAGAGAAAGGAACCCAAACATAATACTAAAGAAAGCCATCAAACCACAAGAAAGAGAGCAAGAGAAGAAGAAAGAAACAGAGAAGAACTACTAAAACACCCAGAAAAAAAGTTTAAAAATGGCAATAAGTATACACTTATCAATAGCTACTTTAAATGTCAATGGACTAAATGCTCCAATCAAAAGGCATAGGGTGGCTGATTGGATAAAAAAACAAGACCCATATATATGCTGCATACAAGAGACACACTTCAGACCCAAAGACACTCACAAACTGAAAGTGAAGGAATGGAAAAAGATACTCCATGCAAATGACAATGAAAAGAAAGCTGGGTTAGCAATATTTGTATCAGACAAAATAGACCTTAAAACAAAAACTGTAACAAGAGACAAAGAAGGGTACTACTTAATGATCAAGGGAACAATCCAATAAGAGGATATAACACTTGTAAATTTCTATGCATCCAATATAGAAGCACCTAAATATATAAGGCAATTATTAACAGACATAAAAGTAGAAATAGACAGTAACACAATAATAGTAGGGGACTTTAATACTCCACTTACACCAATGGATAGATCATCCAAACAGAAGATCAATTAGGAAACATTGGCCTTAAATGACACACTAGACCAGATGGATGTAGATATATACATAACATTCCATCCAAAAACCAAAAATACACATCCTTTTAAAATGCACATGGAGCATTCTCTAGGATTGATCACATTTTAGGCCACAAAACAAGTCTCAATAAATTTAAGAAGATTGAAATAATACCACGCATCTTTACTGACCACAACAATACGAAACTAGAAATCAACTATTGGAAGAAAATCAGAAAGGCCACAATTGTGTGGAGATTAAACAAAACACTACTAAACAATGATTGGGTCAATGAAGAAAACAAAAGAGAAATCAAAAATATCTGGAGAAAAATTGATTTAGCCAAATGCATCAATTTTTCACCTCTGGTTTGCAATGTGGGGGTTTTGTTTAAGCAGTCTCTCCCCAGCTCTAGGTCACAAAGATGTGGTCCTGCAGGATCTTCTACCATCTTTAAAGCTTTCCCTTCCGTCTGTCAGCCTTTAATCCATCTGAGGGCCACCAGGGATATTGGGATGAAGTAGAAGTCCACGTTTAAAGTGAGCCAGTTTTCCCAGCCTCAGCCACTGAAAAACTCATCCTTTCCCCCTTTCTTTGTGTGCCACCTGTATCATATACCAAGTTCCCATGTGCACCAGGTGTGTTTCCAGCTCTCTCTTCCATGTTATTGACATCCCAGTCTATCCCTCGACCAGGATGGCAGCCTCTGTGATATGCCATGACATCTGGACCAGGGCAATTTTGAAAGATTGACTGACTTCTTCTCATACCTTGATTCTTATATATACATTTCACAATGAGCTTGTTGATTTCCTCGGTGATTCCCACTGAAATTTTGATCAGGATTGCATTCAATGCCTCGATGAATCTGGGAGGCTCAAGAACTTTTAACATTAAGACATCTCATTCATGCACACAGTAATCTCTCCATTTAGTGATGTCTCCCTTTATGTCCTTTACTAGAAGTTTGCATTTTTCTACAGAAAGGTCCTGTGTGTTCTTTGTTAGGTTGACCTCAGAATGCTTTTTGCTGTTGCAAATGGTGACTTTTTTTCCGACTTCTTGGTCACTTTTCATTAAGAATTTTTCTATAAAGCATTTTACAGTATTTTTTGAATATCAACATTTTTACAGTACATTCGCTGCATATATGCTTCTTCATTTCTTTTTCAATAAAGATAATTTCTTTGGTTGTCAATGTCTCATTTGATAAGACCAATGGAGCCTTTGGCTTTGGCTAGTAGCCAGCTGTTTCTGGATTGTTTGAAGAGAACTCCATAAATCTGCAGTCTAGGGGTAATTCTGCTGTTGCATCAATACTTATAATTTCAGTAGTTCTGTAAGTACTGATTCTCTTACAAAACTGTATATAAATCAAGGAGCTGTGCCTGTATTTTCCACTCCGATATTGAATCAATAAAGAAGAGCCCCATTTTTTAGAAACGGTATTTAGGGGCTTTGCCTTCAGTCTGTTTACTGTTTATTATAAAGGACACAACTCAAAAACAGCCACATGGAAGAGATGCAGAAGGCAAGGGATCGGGGAGGGGTGCAGAGCTTCCATGTCCTCTCTGGGCCACCACCCTCCCAGCATCTCAATGTGGCCACCAACCAGGAGGCTCCGTGGCTTAATTTTTAGATGGTTGCTGCTGATGTGGAGGGAGGCTGTTGGTGAATGTAAGCTGATTGTGTGTCAGAAAACTTGTTTAAGCTCCTGTTAGTTCTATCATTTTGTCTGCTGATTCAGTTGGGTTTAATATATATGTGATGTTATCATCTGCATATAATGAGGATTTAATCTTCTTCCTTCCAATCCTGACAAGTCTTATGCTGTTTCCATTCCTAAGAGCATTAGTCGTGACCCCCAAATACAGTGTTAACAGTGAGGATGGTATCGGCCTTATGACCCAGTCCTGCTCACAGCACAAAGATGTCTAAAACATCTTCACCAAGTATTCTGTTTGCTGTAGGCTTTTGGAATATAGCAGCTGTTATGGAGTTAAGAAAGTTTCTGTCTATTCATAGTTTTCTGATAGCTTAAAAAAATCATATGTAGGCATTGGACTGTGTTTATCTGAATCCAGTGAAATAATTAAAATCAGCATTCTTAAAAATATAATATTTAAAAACTAGGTGTGCACATTTTTCTCATAAACACCTAGAAAAATCTAAGGAAACAAGACACTGTAAGGTAACCAATCAGGCAGGGAGGATGAGGAGCCAGCCTGGGCCACTGACTCCTCCCTGGCCCTACTGGGGACCCATTGCAGAGGAAGTGGAGATGCCTCTGAGTGTGAAGAAGTAAACCAAGACTGAAAGGAAGAGAGGGCATTTCTGACTGCATGCAGAGGGGAGATGGCGGAGAGTGGAGGAGGGCTGTGTGCTGTGGTCAAGGGATAGGGTGCAGAGTTCCAGTGTGACCTCTTCCCCTAGCCCCATGTGCTCCGTGGGCGATTGCCTGTGCCCCTCCCTCCCTGTGCAGACCCAGAACTGCAGCATCAGGGTATACCACAGGGAGGCGGGCTGGGGTTAGGCCCACTAGGGTGAGACATGGAAAGACTGGGTGCAGGGCACCCTGGAGCTCCCTTCAGCCCCCTCCACAGCCCCCACACTCACTGAGCACAGATAACTCCAACTATAAGAGAAAAGCTCTCGGAAGAGCATTGTCCTTAGGCCACAGGATGCAGGTGGTCCCTCAGGGGCAGGGCCACTTGCTCAGGAGGCAGCTCAGAGCAGCCATCAAGCCCAGACCTTGGAGCTTGCTTTGGGCTCTTTGCTCAGAGGCATAGCCCCCAAATCCCAAGCTACTAGGCATGGCCCAAACTACTGAAAATAGGCCCCTCCACACTGTGCACGTTCCGACAAGATAACTGATTCCCCCAAGAAAACTGGCAGTGGTGTCTTTTACTGAACAAATAAAGAGCGTGAGCCAGAATCGATAGACTGGCAGTCCACAGGCAAACCCAGCTGTGGCTTTGTTTGACCAGCTCCACATTTTAAACTTCTGGAAATTGATTGCCCAACCAGGGAATGTGCTCTCCAATGACCAGAGACCCCACCACTCCCTTTTGTTCAACATCTAACTTGATTCATTTTTGTTACATATCTGGCCCCTCTGGGCATTTGAGTGTGCAAACTCTACTTAAGTACAGTTTAAGGCCTTTACAGATCCAAGGATGGTTGGTCTGATTTTGTGCAAAAGGTCTCTCTGGGGGATAAGCCACATGATCCCCATTTAGGAAAGAGCTGTTCCTTCTCCTTCAGAACCTCTAGACAGGGTGGGGTGGAAGCTGAGTCAGGTGATGACCCTGCCATGTGTGAAGCAGGGTCCCTCTCCTCTGTGTTCTTTTTTGGCGACTTACTACTGAAGGGTCTCCTGCCAGAGCCCTCAGGAAAATGAATAGCCTTTGATTGGACTCAGACAACCACATCAGAGATAATCCCTCAGGGAGTCTGTTCATTTAATTGCCTGGTGGTGGCTGTGTGGCTAACCCTTGCCCGTTGAATCAGTGGGAGATGCGCTGGCTCAAATCAAGCAGTCTCCAAGATTTATTTAAGGACAAGACAGATGACACCAGGATGTTTTCCCTCCCTGGATCTCATCTGCCCCCAAGGCCCCTAAATTTCAGGAAAAGGGGTCACAAACTCCAATGCAGACAACAAAAACCAGTGAGGCAGGACACATGTGAGAAGAATCATGTCGTCCATCAGTGTGTCTTTCCATTTTTGTAAGAAATGCGGGTACAGAGACCTGGGTTGACAGAAATGAGAAAAACATCATAAATGTGAAGATGAATGGCAGCCATTGGTCTGGACAAATGCTGCCATTTGTCAATCCATGTTGACAGATATGATTTTCAAGAGCAGTGGAGAGATTGGTTTTTAAATCTGATTTTTTTAAATGTTGGTTTCTTAAAAAAAAAAAAAATAAGAACCATTACGTTGGGGGTGTCTACCTCCAGCCATGATGAAAAATTGGCATCACATTTGTCCTCCTGCCTTAAACAGATGTAATGGGACAAAATACATAATAAAGCAAACGTTGTCAGGCCCTGGACAACAGCCAGTTCAGGATCACAACCCCTGAGAGAAGGAAGCACATCAGGTGAGCCCCGTGTGCCCTCTGGTTCTTTTTTTTTTTTTTTTTTTTTTTTTTTTTTTTTTTTTTTTGGTGCACCGTTCCTGGAAGTACTGCAATACCAGGTCGATGCGTGGAGTGGACGGAGCAAGCTCCTATTCCATCTCCCTGCTCCAAAAATCCATTTAATATATTGTCCTCGGATAGAGGACGTATCAGATATTAAACTGATAAGAACAGATACTACACTTGATCTTAGCCAAAAGGCCGAGAAGCGATGCCCTCTGGTTCTTGACCTAGGACAATTTCCCAACCACAGCAAAGAAGGTGGAGGCTAAGATACCTAGTAGAGAAAGCAAAATTCTGAGTTGAGGAGGCAGAGATTGGAGTTTGGGGCTGTTGAAGCCCCTGAAAAGCAGAGTTGGGAAGCACAGAGAAAGGAACAGTGCAGAGGGGTGTCACAGATTTCTGGCTGAGAGCTGGGCTGCACATGGACAGAAAAAGACAGAGAGACCCAACATAAAGCAGATGACACACGTTTGGCAGCAGAATTGAAATATTAAAGGTCACACAGTACTAGGGGTCATTGGAGTTCTGGTGTAACCAGAGTAAAGAGATCTCATTAAGACATTCATCTGAGACACAATTTATATCCTACATCTCATGAATAAGGACCATGTCCTAGAGAAGTGGTTCTCAATTGGAGGGGAGGCATGATTTTGCCCCTCCCCCAAAGGACATGTGTTAATGTCTGGAGACATTTTTTACTGTCATGATGGGAAGTACTACTGCCATCTAGTGGGTAGAGATGTGGGATGCTGCTAAACAACCTACGGTACACAAGACAGTCCCTCACAACAAAGAATTTTCCAGCCCAAAATGTCAATAGTGTCAAGGTTGAGAAATCCCACCCTAGAGTAAGTGTTACTCTAGACTTCTGCAGCAGCTGGCAGCCAGCTTCCCAGATGGTCCTCAGTGATCCTACCTCCTATTATTCATACTCTGTATAGTCCCCCCATGGAGAACTCCAAGTGTGGAGGGACAGAGGCGTCTGGCCAATAGCCAGCAATGAGCATAGGTCTGCCAACAAGCACTTGACTGAGCTTGAAAGCATATTTTGCAGCCACAGTGGAGCCTTGGATGACTGCGGCTCCAAATGACAGCTTGATTGCAACATCATGAGAGACTCTGAACCAGAACCACCAAACCAAGTCACTCCCAGATTCCTGATCCTCAGCAATGATATGATAACAAATTTTGTCATTTTAAAGTGCTAAGTTTTAGAGTAATTTGTCACACAACAATAGACAACTACAACAACCCTGCCTAGCAAAGCCTAAAACCAAGTCTTGACAGGATCAAGGAGAGCTGCCAGTGCATTAACTGTCTGCCAGAACAAAACTCAAAACTCCTTAAAGGAATAACAAATAATATAGATTCCTTAAAATGTATAATTTACGATGTCCAAGATACAGTAAAAAATTACTAGGCAGGTACAGAAGCAAGCAAATATGACTCATAATCAAGAAAAAAAGCAGCTGATAGAAGCAGATCCTGAGATGACCCCAGATGTTAGAATCAGCAGACAAGAACCTTAAAAGAGCTATTAGAAATATGTTTAAGAAGTTAAAGAAAAATATGATCCTAATGAGTGACCAAATAAGAAATATTAGTAAAGAAATAGAAATTATAAAAAAGAAATAAATGGAAATTCTATAACTGAAAAGAAAACATCAGAAATCTAAAAATGACTTGATTGGCTTAAAAGCAAATTTAAGATGGTAAGAGAAAAAGCCAATGAACTAGAAACAGATTCATAAAAATTTCCACTGTGAAGAAAAGAAATAAAAACTAATTTTAAAAAGATGAACAGAGCCTCAATGACCTGTGGGACAACATTCAGTAGTCTAACATAAGTGTAACTCAAGTCTCAGAGGAAAGCAGAGAGAATGAGAATGAAACCATTTTTTGAAAAAATAATGGTTGAGATTTTTTCTAAATGTAGTGAAAAACATCAATTTGCAAATCCAAGAAACTAAATAAACCCCCAGGCAGGATAAATACATTGAAAACTACAAGTAAGCACATTATGGTCAAACTGCTAAAAACCTAAGATGAAGAGAAAACTTTGAAAGCAACCAGAGCAAAATGACAAAGACAGAGGAACGATGACACAAATGACAGCTGTCTTCTCATTAGAAACTGTAGAGACTAGAAGACCACAGAATAACATTGAAATGAAGAAAGAAAACAACTGTAATCCAAGAATTTTATATCCAACAAAAATATTCTTTAAAAATGAGGGTGCAACAGACATTTCAGATTAATAAGTAGACAACTTATTTTGCAGGCTAACAAAGTAGACTTCAAGTCAAAGAGTAATTCCACAGACAAAGGGGGACATGTCATAACGACAAAAGGGTTAACTCAACAAGAAATCAGAAAAATCTTAACTTTGTTTGCATCTAATAACTGAGCTTCAAAATTCATAAAGCAAAAACTAACTAAAGGACAGAGAGAAATAGACAATCCTCCCCAATCGTAACTGGAGATTTTAACACCTCTACTCAGTAATTTATATAACAAGGAGACAAAAAATCAGTAAGAAAAAGAGATATGAACAACACTATCAACAATCTTGATCTAATTGACATTTTCAGAATATCTTTCTGAACAACTTCAAAATACACATTATTTTCAAATGCACATGAATGTTCACCAAAATAGACCATATTCTGGGCCATAAAATAAGCCTCAATAAATTGCAAAAGATTAAAATCTTACAGAGTATGTTTCCTGAACACAGTTGAATTAAGTTAGAAATCATTAACAATAAGATATCTAGAAAATCCCCCCAAATGTTTGCAAAATAAACAACATACTTCTAAATAACTCATATGACAAGGAAGAAATCAGTAGAGAAGTCAGAAAATATTTTAACTGAATAGTAATGAAAACAAAAAGTATCAAATTTTGTGGAATGCAGTTAAAGTGGTGCCTAGAAGGAAATTTATCATTCTAAATGTCTATAATAGAAAAAAAAGCAAAGATTTAAAATTAATAGTTAAAATTTACACCTTAGAAATATAAAAAGGAAGAACATATTAATCCCACAGTAAGTAGAAGGAAAGAAAAAAGAAAGAGCCAAAATAAGTGAAGGATGAAACAAGCAAATAAACAGAGAAAAATAACGAAGCCAAAAGATAGCTTTTTGAAATGCTTAATAAAACCGAAAAATACCTAGCAAGGCTGATCAAGAAAAAAAAAAACACAAATTACAAAATATTTGAAATAGAAGAGAAGATATCACTACAGGTCCTAAAAATATTAAAAGAATAAGGAAATGTGATAAACAACTTTATGACAATAAATTCAACAATTTAGATGAAATGGACAAATTCCCTGAAACACACAATTTACCAGAAGTGACACAAGAAAAAAGAGAAAACATGAATTGCCCTACTTTTCAGTATTATATTGCTTCATAATCAATTCCAAAACTTAGTAACTTAAAATATCAACAATAATTTTGTTGTTACTAAGTTAATTGACCTCAAGTGGGTGGTTCTTCTTCTCCAAATGGTGTTGGCTGGGATGACCTACTCTGCTGCTTTCAGCTGGCAGCTGGACCAAACTGGAAAGTCCAAGAAAGCATTACTCATATGTCTGGTACCTCAGTGCTCCTCCAGATGATCTCTTCACGTGAGCTTCCTCATAGAAAGATGCTCTCAGAGTAGTCAGACATTTCATGTAGTAGCTGGCATCAAGAGGGAAAGTAGGAGCTTCCAGCACTCTTAAGGGACATGTAGAACTGACACAGCCTCACTCTTATTCCATTCATCAAAGCAAGTCTCAAGGCCACCCCAGATTCAAGGAAGGGAGATGCATGTAGAGACATGCACACACAGAAAGGGAAGAATGGATGGCATCCACATTTGGAGACCATGCACCACAACCTAAGTCTATTAAAGAAGTTGAATGCATAACCAAAAACTTTCCACAAAAAAAACTCTAGGCCTAGATGATTTCACTGGTGAGTCCTATCAAATATTTAAGGAAGACAAATTATCGATGTTACACACATAGATGCAAAAATCCTGGACAAATGTTAATAAAGAGAATCCTGCAATGTGTAAAAATGATAATAAATCATGACCAAGTGGATTTAAGACATGCAAACTCAACATTCAAATACCAATCTATAATTTATACCATTAATGAAATAAATGAGAAAAATTATAGTCATGTTATTTATTTATATTTTTTTTTGGTGAGGAAGATCCGCCCTGAGCTAACATCTGCCAATCCTCCTCTTTTTGCTGAGGAAGACTGGCCCTGGGCTAACATCCATGCCCATCTTCCTCCACTTTATATGGGATGCGGTCACAGCATGGTCTGACAAGCAGTGCATCGGTGTGCGCCCGGGATCCGAACCGGCAAACCCTGGGCTGCCGCAGCAGAGCATGCACACTTAACCGCTTGCGCCACCAGGCCGACCCCAGTCATGTTATTTTTTTAATTTTTTTTTGTGTGTGTGAGGAAGATTAGCCCTGAGCTAATATCCAATGCCAATCCTCCTCTTTTTTCTGAGGAATATTGGCCCTGGGCTAACATCCGTGTCCATCTTCCTCTAGTTTATATGGGACACCACCACAGCATGGTTTGACAAGAGGTGCATTGGTGGTGTGCACCTGGGATCTGAACCTGCGAACCCTGGGCTGCCAAAGCGGAGTGCATGCACTTAACTGCTACACCACCGAGCCAGCCCCCATTCATTTTAATATACACAGGAAAAGAATTTGACAAAACTTAACACCAATTCATGACAAAAATGCTCAGCAAACTAGGAATAGAAATGAACTTCCTCAATTCGATAAAGGACATTTATGAAAAAACTACAATTAGTATCATACTAAATGCTGTCCACACATAACTTTTATTGAAAATTACGTTGGAGGCTCTGTCGACTTTGATAAAGCATGAAAAAATAAATAAATGGGAAAAATGGAAAGGAAGTCAATAAAACTGCCTTCATTCATTGAAAACATGATTGTCTATGTAGATAATCATAAAGAATCTACAAAAAACTACTGGGATTAATAAACTAATTTAGCAAAGTCACAGATACAAGGTTAAAATGAAAATAATTGCATTTCTATATGCTAGCAATAAAAAAACTGGAATATAAAAAAATTTGATTTATGATAGCATGAAAAAACATTAAATACATAGAAACACATTTAACAAAAGATGCATAAGAATGCTACACTGAAAATTACAAAACATTGCTGAGAGAAATTAAAGGAGACAAATTTAGTGGAAATATATACTATGTTCATGGATTGGAAGACTTAATATTGTTAAGCTGTCAAATCTCTCCAAACTGACCTTCAGATTCAACATAATACCAATCAAAATTCCAGCAAGTATTTTTTTGTAGAAATGAAAAGCTGATTCTAAAATTTATATGAAAATGCACAGGGAGCCGGCCCCGTGGCTTAGCGGTTAAGTGCGCGTGCTCTGCTACTGGCTGCCCGGCTTCGGATCCCGGGTGCGCACTGACGCACCGCTTCTCCGGCCGTGCTGAGGCCGCGTCCCACATACAGCAACTAGAAGGATGTGCAACTATGACATACAACTATCTACTGGGGCTTTGGGGAAAAAAGGAGGAGGATTGGCAATAGATGTTAGCTCAGAGCCGGTCTTCCTCAGCAAAAAGAGGAGGATTAGCATGGATGTTAGCTCAGGGCTGATCTTCCTCAAAAAAAAAAAGAAAAGAAAAGAAAAAGAAAATGCCCAGGACCTAGAATAACCCAAACAATTTTGAAAAAGAATAACAAAGTTGAAGAACTCCTAGTACTGAAATTTTAAGATTTATTATAAAGCTATGGTAACCCAAATGATAGTAGTTTTGGTAAAAAGATAGATACATAGGTCAATGGGAAATAGAGTCCAGAAATAGACCCAGACATGTATGCTCAATGATTTTCTACAAAGGTGCCACAGCAATTCAATAGGGAAATATATTATTTTTCTCCCACTGCATAACAAATTAGCACAAATTTAGCAGCTTAAAACAACATTGAGGGCCGGCTCCATGGCTTAGCGGTTAAGTGCGCGCGCTCCGCTGCTTGCGGCCCGGGTTCGGATCCCGGGCGCATACTGAGTCACTGCTTCTCCAGCCATGCTGAGGCCACGTCCCACATACAGCAACTAGAAGGACGTGCAGCTATGACATACAACGATCTACGGGGGTGTTGGGGGAAAAAAATAAATAAATAAAATTTAAAAAAAAACATTGATTTATTATTTCATGTATAATTATAATATTTCATATATTTCTGTAGGTCAGAATCCCTAGCATGGTGTACCTGGGTTCTGTGCTATGGGTCTCAAAAGGCTCAAGTCAAGGTGTCAGCCAGGCTGCATTCTCATTTGGAACTTGGACCCCTCTTCAAAGCTCATTCAAGTTGTTGGACGAATTCAGTTCCTTGTGGTTGTAGGACTGAAGCCCTCAGTTCCTAGAGGCCACTCACTGTTCTCTGTCACGTGGCCCTCTCCACAACATGACAGATTACTCCTTTGAGCCAACAGGAGAATCTCTCTCACTTTGAACCTCTTTTAAGGTCAAGCCAAAGGAAGATAATTTTCCTTTTGATTAACCCAAAGTCAACTAATTAAAGACCTTAATTACATTTGCAAAAACCCTTCTGCCATATAACATTACATAATCACCGGCGTGGTGGCCCATCATATCTACAAATGTCACTCACATGCAAGAGGAGGGGATTATACAGAGCATGGACACCAGGGGGCAGGAAGCTTGGGATTTATTGGTTTTCTATGGCTGCTATAACAAATTACCACAAACTGAGTGGTTTAAAACAATGCAAATTTATTATCTTACAGGTCTATAGTTAGAAGTCTTAAAGGGCCTAACCAAGCTAAAATCAAGTAGTTGGCAGGGCTGCATTCCTTTCTAGAGACTCTAGGGAGAATCTGTTTCCTTGTCCTTTCCAGCTTCTAGAGGCTGCCTGCATTCCTTGACGCCTGGCCCCCGTCCTCCATTTTCAAAGCCAGCAGCAGTAGGCCAATTTCTTAGCACATCTCATCCGTCTGACCTCCCCTTCTGCCTCCGTCTTCCTCATTTAAGGACCTTTGTGATTACATTGGGCCCACCCAGATAATCCAGGATAATATCTCTATAGTAAGGTTGGCTAAGCAGCAACCTTAATTCCATCTGCTGTCTTAATTCCTCTTTGCCATTTAATGTACTATTCAAGGTTCCTGGGATTAGGACGTGGACATCTTTGCAGTGCCATTACTCTGCTTACCCCAGGGAACATCTTAAGAAGTCTTTTCAATAAATGGTGCTAGATCAACTAGACATATGATTGGGGAAAAAAATATTCTCAAGTCTTATCTCATACAAAACACAAAAATTAATGAAATGGATAATAGATATAAACATAAAAACTAAAACTACAGTAGTCCCCCCTCATCCATGGGGGATACATTCCAAGACCCCCAGTGGATGCCTGAAACTGCTGATAGTGCCGAACCCTATACATACTATGTTTTTTCCTATACATACATATTTGAGGTTCGACAGCAAAACCGGTATGAATTTCTTTTCCTTCTTCACAATTTCATGGATAGAAAATTTGTTCTTACTGTAGATTTTAGCAACCTCAGCATTCAACTTTTTTTTTCTCTTATTAAATCGAGAACTTCACCTTTTCACTTGAAGGAAGCACTTTACAGCTTCTCTGGCATATTGGAACTGCCAGCATCACTACTCTTATGACTTGGGGCCATTATTAACTAAAATAAGGGTTACTTGAACACAAGTACCGTGATACTGTGACAGTTGATCTGAGACAGCCACTAAGTGACTAAGGGGTGGGCGGCATACACAGTGCAGATGCGCTGGACAAAGGGATGATTCACATCCTGGGCAGAACAGAGCAGGGCACTGCGAGATTTCATCACACTACTCAGAACAGCGAGCAATTTAAAACTTATAAATTGTTTATTCTTGGAATTTTCCATTTAATAGTTTCAGACTGTGGTTGACTGAATGTAGCTGAAACCACAGAAAGCAAAACCAAGGATAAGGGGGGACTACTGTATAAGAAAATATACAAATGGCTGATAAGAACATGAAAAGATGCTCAACATCATTAGTTATTAGAATAATGCGAATCAAAACCACTGAGGTACCCCTTCACAGCCACCAAGGTGGCTGTAATGAAAGAAAGAAAGAACAAATGAACAAGTAAAAGAAAGGAGGAGGGAGGAAGGGAGGAAGGAGAGAGAGAGAGAAAAAGAGGGAAAGAAAGGAGGGAGGAAGGGAGGAGAAAAGGAAAGATGCAAGGAAAGAAAATAACAAATGTTGGAGAGGATGTGGAAAAGTTGGAACTCTGTGCATTGCTGGTGGGAACGTAAAATGATTCAGCTGCTGCAGAAAATAGGACGGTGGTTCCTTAGTTAAACAAAGAGTTGCCATATGACTCAGCAATTCCATACTTAGGAATATACCAAAGAAAATTGAAAGCATATGTTCACACAAAACTTGTACATAAATGTTCATAGCAGCATTATTCATAATAGCCAAAAAGTAGAAACAACCCAAATGTCCATCGACTGATGAAAGTATAAACAATACATGGCACACCCATACAATGGAATATTACTCAGTCATAAAAAGGAATGAAGTACTTTTGCATGCTACAACTTGGATGAACTCTGAAAACATTATGCTACGTGAAAGAAGCCAGACATAGAAAGCCACATACCGTATGATTCCATTTATAAGAAATGTCCAGAATAGGCAAATCCAGAGTGATAAAAAGATTAGTAGTTGCCAAGGGATGAGAGGGGGGACATTGGGACTGACTGCTAATAAGGACAGAATTTCTCTTTGGGGGTGATGGAAGCATTCCAGATGTAGATAGTGGTGAGAGTTGTACAACACAGTGAATATACTAAAAACCACTGACTAGTACACTTTAAAATAGTGAGTTTTATATTATGTGAATTATATCTCAATAAAAAATTAAATGGGAAAAAAATCATATGCTCATGGATTATATCAGTATTTGGCAGTACCTATCTGTGAAAAGACATTTTCAAAGATGAAATGCATAAAATATCATTACTGATCAGCATTTGCAACAGGTTGTGATGATAAGAAACATAATTTTGAACCCCAATTAAGCGAAAATGTTATCCCTCCAAAAATAAAATTCCATTTTTCTCATTAGTAGACCTGTATTACAAAAAATTTTACTGAATTATTGTTATATATTTTTAATTCTATCAATTAAAAAAAGTGAAACTACAAAACTTCTAGAAGAAAGCACTGGTGGAAATCTTCATGATCTTGGGATAATTAAAGATTTCTTAGATAGAATACAAAAAGGACTAACAATAATATCTTCTAAAATATAGAAATTAAATTAATTTATGAAAATTAAAAACATAGGTTTTCCAAAAGACACCATTAATAAAATGAAAAAGAAAGCCATAGATGAGAAAACATTTGCAATACATATACCTGACAAAGGTTTTGTATCCTGAATATGTACAGAACTCTTACAACTCAGTAAAAAGGAGATAAATGACCCAATTACAATGGTTGCCAATTTTTATTTATTTATTTATTGTGAGGAGGACCAGCCCTGAGCTAACATCCAATGCCAATCCTCCTCTTTTTTTCTGAGGAAGATTGGCCCTGGGCTAACATCTGTGCTCATCTTCCTCCACTTTATACGGGACGCGGCCACAGCATGGCTTAACAAGCGGTGCGTCAGTGCGCGCCCAGGATCTGAACCTGCGAACCCCAGGCCGCCACAGCGGAGTGCACGCACTTAACCGCTTGCGCCACTGGGCCTGGGCCGGCCCCAGGTTGCCAATTGTTAAATGGGCAAAAGATTTGAATGGACCTTCCATGAAAGAAGATACACAAAGAGCCAATAAGCACATGAAAAGATGCTCAACATTCTCATCAATGAAATGCAAATTAAAACAACAATGAGATATTACCACACACCTACTAGAATGGCTAAAACTTAAAAAGACTGACAATACCAAATATTAGAGAGGATGTGAAGCAATTGGGACTGTCATGCATTTCTGGTGAGAATGTAAAATGGTACAACCACTTTGAGACACAGTTTGACAGTTTCTTAGGAAATTGAACACACATCTTCCCTATAACCCAGCATTCTACCATAGGTATTTAACCAAGAAAAATAAAAGCATATGACTTTGTGTGGGTTTTAATTTTTATACCAGCTTTATCCATAATATCCAAAAACTAGAAACAATCCAAATGTCTATCATCAATAAACAGATAAATTGTGGTGTATTCTCACAACGGAGTAATGTTCAGGAATAAAACGAAACAAGCTACTGATACATGCAGCAACATGGATGACAGATATTATGCTGAGTGAAGGAAGTCAGACACACAAGAGTACTCTACCATCCATTTACTGGAAGCTCTAGGACACGCAAAACTAAGCTGGGTGGTACATGTCAGAACAGTGCTTGCCTCTGGAGGAAGGGGATTTAGCTGGGTTTAACTGGGAAGTGGCACCAGGGAACTTCCTGGGATGATGGAAATGTTCTCTATCTTGATTGAGGTGGTGGTTACGTGTGTGTGTGTGTGTGTGTGTGTGTGTGTGTGTATTTACATTTATATATATATATTTAAAGTAAAATACAAAATGGAGACCAGACTTGAAAATTCCATCACCATTTAAGCTGCATAAGTGAGACAATTTAGCTTATTCTGCAAAATAAGTAAAACTTAACTTGGATCACTTCTTGTAAATTCCCCTAAAAATCATAAACAAAACTTAAGCTCTTCCCCAAAATTGGCATGAGATAACCACTTTTAACCAATCCGCTATCACTAGGAAACTCTAATGCTATAACCAATCACTGTAAAAAATAAACAGCCCCTGAGTTTTCACTATATATGCTGTGCTGTAACAGTATACCTCGGAGCCTCATGCCACTGTTGGTTTGAGGGCTCCTGGTCACAAACTGTTCTTATATGCACGATAAATTCTTACTAAATACTATGTTATTCATCTAGTGGTTCTCTTTTGCTATTTCTGGGTTTTTTATATACATATATATACTCGTTGAACTGTATACTTAAAATTATATCTAAACACATTTGATTTAAAAAAATGCCACATAGGCCAAATAAAGCATGTTTGTTAACTGGATAAGACTCATGCACTACCAGTTTGCAAACTGAGCCAGGGAATCAAATGGAGTGAGGACCAGCCTTCCCCAACACTCCTGACCCCATACATGTGGGCCAATTGTATTATATGTTCTTAGGAACAGACTCATTTTTAAGGCTCTTTATTGGATGCAGAGAACAAAAAAAAAAAAAAGAAAGAAAGAAAACAGTGACGTCAATTACCATCTGTCCCAACTTCTTATTTGGTCCAAACAAAGGCCCTTCTCAGGGCCCAGCATCTCTCTGGAACTGGTGTGGCCTGCAGTAGATGCAGTGGTGATGACCCATGTGGACACAAATAATCAATATTCGTTCTATGGTAAAGAAGAGATGAGAGTTTTATTTGAGCCAAACTGAGGACTATAACCCAGGAGGTGCAGCTTTCTCAAGAGAAGAAAGTGCTTAGGAGAAGAGTGATTTTCAGCACAGTTATACACCATTTCAAAACAAAGATACATAGATCAAGCATGACAAGGGTACATTCCTTCACGAGTTCAAGGAGATGTCTGTTACAGATTAGCACAACAGGGAATCAACAGACCCTGGTGTCATGGGAAGGGAGACTTATCTTCAAAGAGTGCTGGCGTCATAAAAATGGAAGCCTCAGTTCTTATCTTCAAAGAGTACATTCTTTACTTTAGGGTAAAATGATTAAAGCAGATGGACAATATATGTTTGACAGGCCGTAAGTCGGGCTTCTTTTGCTCAAATAAAATTCAGGCCACATCAAGCTCAAACCAGAATGGCTCCTCCACACACCTTCTCCAGACCCCAGATGTTTGCTGTAATCCAAACACCCCTTCAGATTCCGTTTGAGTCTGCGTGTCTAAAAGCCATTGTTGAGTTGAAGTACATGCTCTTTCCCATTGTTAGGTATGGACATTTTCTGTCATAGTACATTCCGTTTGTTCTAACCATTTTATTAATGTTAAATTATCTGCCGGAGCAGATTTCCATCCTTTACCTTCTTCTTGAAATAATAGTCCTTCTAATATACCTTTTTGTTTAGAATGTATTTTTATTCGAAGTGTCTTTCTTCATTAAAGGCAAACTCAGCCTGTCCAAGAATACCTAACCCTGATCCCATAGTCCCTAAAACTCACTTTTTTCTTTGGGGCAAGTGCTGATTAATCCACCAAATATGTTGTTGCCATTGCAATCTAATGGCCATGATACAATTAGGATAAAGGTTCTGGACCCAAAAGTGTTGAGTTCCCCAGACTAATGTTAAATAGGTAGTAGTAACACCTGAGTATAACTTTGTTTGTGTGTGCCATAAAGCTTCCCATGGTCTTCCCAGTCTTATAGTAAGACTAATTTTAGAAGGGAGTTGAACCCACCAGGTCCCCTCTAAAGTGAAATCTTTAATGGATATCCATGGTTGTCTTTTGTTTTGTTTTAGGCCATTCCATCCATAGAAATGTGGTTTACGGGTGCATTGGATGTTTTGGCATACTGGGCAAGCAGCCACTAAATTTTTTCCATTATACCCAGGAAATTTTCTTAATAATTGATCATCTAGGTTTATAGACACGCAGTAGTCAGTTTGTCAGGTATTATATACAATGTGAGTTAGATTTGAATTAGGTAACAGTTTTGAAAAGTTCTCCCTAAAAATGGCCCCTTGTAATATACATATCCTAAAAAATAGGATATTTTTTAGGGAATATTAGGGAATGACCAAGGAGTCATAAACATTTTATCTAAGTCATCAGCATAATATAAAACGACAGTTTTGTTTGGGGTTATATTAGCTAGATTGGCAGGCAGCCATGATATTTGTTTGGGGTGTAATAGAGGAAGAGGGGGGATAGACAAGTGAGTCAAATATTTTCCAAAGTAGCAGGTATAATAAAATGGAGGAAAAGTAAGAATGCAGGCCTGGTCCTGAGTCTTGGAAGCACGTGTCTACCCTGATGTGGTCGTCTTCTCATCCTGATTTGGTGGTCTTTGTTTTATCAGTCAGAGCCGGGTATCAGAGACAGGAGTTAAAGTCCACTCAGGTGGAGGGGACTGTTTTAAATAAGAAATGTGAATCTACGAGTTTATGCCTTTTAATTTTTCAGCACATGGATTAGTCAATAATACCTGATAAGGTCCTTTCCAACAGGGCTGCAAGGAGTCCTTTATTTGATGTCTTTTCTAACGAACAAAATCTCCAGGTTGTAGTGCATGATCCTTGAAGTCTGTGTCTCCCAGGAGTTCACTGTGAATGGAACTAATTACCAACTTTTCATTTTCTGTAAGTGCCTTAATGAGACCCTGACAATAGTGTAATATGTCCCCCTTGAGTAAAGTTGGTTCACACATTCCTTCATCTAGTTGCATCGGTCATCCTGTTACTATTTCAAAAGGAGACAGCCAATGTTTATCAAAAGGTGTAGACCTAAGATTGAGAAGTACTAGCAGAAGAGCTTTTGGCCATGAGGGATTGAAAGCACCTGGAAGTTTCGCCAATTGAGTTTTGATTGTGCCGTTAGTTCTTTCCACCAACCCTGAGGATGGGGAATGGTAAGTCCAGTGACAGTGCAGCATTACTGGCCAAATGTCACAAATAGATTTAAGTATTCGTCCGGTGATGTGAGTTCCCCAGGCACTATGTACTTCGGAAGGGATATCCCAAACAGGAATTATCCTCTCCAATAACAATTTACCTACTGTCAAAGCTGTTGCACTTCTGCAAGGAAAGGCTTCAACTCAATGTGACAACATACAAACCATCACCAAAATAGATTTATACTCTTGAGATAGTGGCATTTGAACAAAGTCCAATTGCCATACCTCAAAAGGTCCCTCACAAAGTAGCCTTGTGACCCATGGAGTGGTTTCCTGGGATTACATTTAGGACGTATAGCACAACGAGCGTATGCTTTATGAACCACTGTGGGAGAAAATTTCCAAAAATATTGTTTTCCCTATAAAATCATCTTTTCAGATGCCCAAAGAGTTAAATGATGTACATGTTGGAGTAATAGCAATTGTGCTCCAACAGGCACTATAGGTTTTTTATCAGGTCCAAACCACATTTGTGTGACGGGGTCAAAAATTCCCCCTTTTTGTAGTCATATTTGTTTTCCTTCTTTAGTAGCGATTTTTCGAGCCTACAGAAGGAAATCCTTTACTAGGTTAGCAGGGTTAGTAGAGAGCAGCGGGTGTGCTCGAAGCTGGACAGGATGAGTATTTAGCACTGCCTAATTGGCAGCAACATCAGCAAGTTGATTTCCTTTAGCTTCAGTAGTGTCGGATTTGGAGTGCCCTAGTATTTTAATAATTGCTAATTGCTTTGGTAGTGGTATAGCATCTAATTACTCTGCAACCTGTTTTCCATTCTTTATAGGTTTCCCCGAAGAGGTTAAGAACCCTCATTGTTTCCATAGCATTCCAAAGTCATGTGCCACTCCAAAGGCAGAACGATGTCAGTATAAATGTTTGCTATTTGGTCTTTAGCTAGTTGACACGCTTGGGTTAAAGCAATTAATTCAGCCTGCTGTGCTGATTTATCTCTGGTAAATATGAGCTTTCATTAATGTCCACTGTGGACATTGCTGCATATCCAGCTCGGTAATGTCCTTGCTCATCTTTTCAATAGGACCCATCTGTAAACCAATTTTTTTATCACTAGGAGTCTCTTGTAAGTCATTCCTAGGAGAAAGAAAGAAATCTGTTAATAAAATGCAGTCATGGTCATTTTCTTCCTGTGGTGCTGGAAGCAAGATTGCAACGTTGAAGATTATTACATCGAGCTAAGGTAATATTAGGTGCAGAAAGCAACAGTCCTTCATAAGAGGCTAATCAGCTTATAGAGGAGTGCTCAGTGTAATGGGAATTTAGAATAGATTCAACTGAATGTGGGACATAAATAGTTAGAGGAGACCCCATTACCGTATCTTCAGTAGGCTTACATGAGAGAGCTGTTGCTGAAATAGCCTTCATACAAGGCAGAAGTCCTTCTGCTACTAAGTCTAATTGTTGACCATAGTAATCAACTATACTTTGATGTTGATCACCCTGTTTTTGAGTTAATACACCTAAGGCACTTCCTTTGTCTTCGTGTACAGAGAGGAAAAATGGCAAGTTGTAGTTAGCGTCACCTAAAGCTGGAGCTTGAGCCAAAATGGATTTTAAGGTGCTTATGGCTTTTTCTCCTTCTGGAGTCCATTCAGCTGGGTCAGGCTGATTGGACTTAAGTAATGTGTGTAAGGGTTGAGCAATGAGTGAAAAGTTAGGCACCCAGTTCCTACAGTATCCAATTACTCCTAAGCTGTTTTTTTGTTTTGGGGAGACAAAAGGCCAAAATTCCTTGAATCCGTTCAGGATCAATCAATAATCCATCTTTAGATATTAGGTGCCCCAAATATTTTACAATAGGTAAACAAAATTGGAATTTATCTTTGGACACTTTATGTCCTTTAGATGTTAGCTGTTATAATAAGTAGATGGTGTCCTTTGGGGAGTCTAATTCAGTTTTGGAGCATAAAAGCAAGTCATCCACAAATTGAATTAAGATGGAGCTGTTAGGAAAATCCACATTAGCTAAATCAGCCTTGAGTATTTGAGAAAAGTAAGTAGGGCTTTCAGTATAGCCCCGTGGCATAACCGTCCAGGTATGCTGGTGATCTTCCCACGTAAAGGCAAAAAGATACTGACTGTCTTTTTCTACTGGGACACTAAAGAAGACACTGCGTGAATCAATTACTGAAAAGCAGGAGTTATCAGCTGGAATGGCTTGGAGCAGAGTGTGTGGATTTGGGACCACAGGATGTCGAGGAATCACAATACTATTTACAGCTCTCAGATCTTGAACAAATCTCCAGCTTTTTCCATTTGACTTCCTTACTGGTAAAATAGGTGTATTATAAGAATTAGTACAAGGAATTATAAGTCACTTCTCAAGATATTCCTGAACACTAGGTCTTATTCCATTATTCCTCTGGTTTAAGTGGATATTGTCAAATATTAGGTAGAGCCTTGGTGTTGTCAACAGTTACCTTAATAGGAGCAGCCAATTCAATCTTTCTGATATCAGAAGAAGAAAATGACCACAATTCTTTAGGCACTTGTGATAACGCTTTAGGAATATCATCCATTTTTTTCTTGGTCTATCTGAACTGCTGATTTTATTTTTCAGTGACTAGATTTTGGTCAGCATCAAAAATTTTAAATCTAGAAGCATTTCACCCTTTTGTGAAAAAGGCAATATGAGCATTGTATGCTTCTAGAAGGCCTGATCCAATGAATTGGAGACAATTCACCAGGAGAAACATACATTTCCCTGTAATACTTCCCAACTGAAAGGTTATTGGCTCCAATTTAAACACTTGCATGTAGATTAGAAACCCCTACCATTTGAATCGACTATTTAGTCTGAGGGAGAGGGTAACGAACAATGGTAGGTTAAGAAGGGATAATGTAGCCCCAGTATCTACAAGGGCTTTCAGTATTTCCTGTCCAATAATTATCTCCATTTCTCCTAAAAGTACTGGTGAGGAGGAGGGGAAATGCCCTCTCGTGATGCTCAGAGCATCCCTATTCCTTTTCGATTTTGCCATGTTCTAAATCCCATTTGAGTTTACAGCAATCTCATTTGAAATGAGCAGGTTTTTTGCAATGGTAACAAGTGTAGTCATCTTGTCTTTGGGCAGGGTTTGAAAAAAGTGTCTTCATGGGGCCACTAAGCTGTTGCAGTTGCAAATGCATAGCCTCAGTGGCTCTTTCTTTTTTTCAAGGTTTTAGATAGCTGATGTGTAAGAGAGACGAGCTTATTAGTGTGTAATGTTGCCCAGCCCAAATCATATGTTTTTATTAATAGTGCTGATTCCTCATCTAATCCTTCTAGAGAGGCCGAATTTAAGAGTGGACCGTGTTGATGATCTTGAAAGCTTTCAGGGGCCATCCCAGAGTGCTGCTTAAAGGTCTTCTCAAACCTTTTGAACAAATCCAAAATAGTTTCTCCAGGCTTTTGTTTGCATTGTTGAATTTGTGTCCAATCTACTCCTCTAGGAAAGATGTCAGGAATGGCTTGGTATAATTTATGAGCAATTTCTCCTCATCTGTTAAGATCAGCAGGTCCATGTTTAGGAAAGTCTTCCGTGGGTGCTTTCCATTCTGCTTTATTTATCCATTCCCTTGCTTTGCTTTCAGGTACCAGCAAACGTATAAGCTGATAGAAATCTGAGTTATCCTGGTTCATGTGTTCTAACAGTTGGATCAAATTCTCAAGCAAATGCTGTAGGGTCTTGTAAAGGGCCTGGAAAGTCCTTAGTTACAGTCTCACGTTTAGTTCTGGTCCAAGGAGTATATGTAAGCGCAGGCTCGCTCTCCCAGTCACGGGTTTTTCCTTAAAGGGAGCCATAATAACATTTGGATTTTCGGTATTTGCTCCCTGGGATTGAGTTAATTTTTCCTATGGAGATGGAAGAGGAAAAGGAGGAGGTAGAGCAGGCAAGTCGGGGCACAGAAGTTCAGAAAGGAGAGGATGCAAAAGCGCCCAAGAAGGCAGAGGTAGTGGAGAAGCGGGGCAGCTTCGGAGCTTTCCTCTCCCTCAGCGATACGTTCCAATCATTTTCTGTCAGTTTCTTGTAAAGATGTCACTTCCTCATCACCGCACTTTGAAGCCTCTAAATGCCAATTAAAATTGCTTCCCATTCTGCTCATTTAATTTTATGGCTGAGTTATTCCAATTGTGTGTGCAAGTAAACTAATTTTGGTAAATCGAATGTTCTCCATTTTAGCCATCTAAGACTCAAGTTACTTTTTGTCAAATTTTTGCATTTTATTAAGTACTTGCAAGTAAAGGCTCCATATGTATTGTACATAAAGCCAGCCAGAGTTCCAGTGGGTGGCTGACCATCCAGGAGCTTGTCGGCTTTAGAAGTGCAGTTTCCCATTTTCTTTTAGTTTAAAATAAAGTCTGAATAATTCCTACGGGCAGTGTAGTGGGTTAAAAGTGTGCTGCTTGTGTGTCACTTCCTAAAAGGCTGTGAACATTGTCTTACGTGTCTCAGTTTCTCCTACCGGCAGTCTAAAACTATTGCGGGAGCTTGGAGCACTGGGGACCACTCCTTATGTGTGCACCCCCGGGCAAGCCGTTAATTATTTAACGTGGATGACGGATCACGGTGGAGTGCCCTATGGGGCTGCTTCACAACACGAGGATCCACCTCAGACACTTTGAGAATGCCTTGCAGCTAGAAGGAACAAGTGTCCTTTTTCTTCAGAGCTGAACAAGTTCAGTTTCTCATTTTGCTGTTAAACAATTTGCTCAGACTTTATAAGTCTTTTCCAAGTAAAAGCCTAATTAAAAGGTCAGCCAACCCAGTTGACTCCAAATATCCCCTAGGTTCCCTTTACCTAAGAGAAATATCAGTATACCCTTAAGACATTAAGTCCTAAGACCTAAAATAGCTCGAATAAAAGTTAGGACCGTCAACGTAAAGAAGGAGGTCCGTATTTTGGGAGAACTCATGGAAACACCTAAAGAGTGCAGTGAAGTCGGGGGGGCGGGGCACAATGGGCCCATGCTGGTACCAAGCGCTGGTTCAAAGCAGGCTCCAGGTGGTCTCAGGTGGGTTTCTCTGAAATCCTGCTAACTAGGCCAAGAAATGTCAACACAAATAATACTCATTCTATAATGAAGAAGAGTTTTATTTGAGCCAAACTGAGGACTGTAGCCCAGGAAGCACAGCCTTCACAAGGGAAGAAAGACTCCAGAGAAGAGTGATTTTCAGCACAGTTATACACCATTTCAAAACAAAGACACATACATCAAGCATGACAGGAGTACATTCTTCAAGGGTTCAAGGAGATGTTTGTTACAGATTAGCACAACAGGGGATCAACAGACCCTGTTGTCATGGGAAGGGAGACTTATCTTCAAACAGTGCTGGCGTCACAAGAAGGGAGACATCAATTCTTACCTTCAAAGAGTACATTCTTTACTTTAGGGTAAAATGATTAAAGCAGATGGACAATGTATGTTTGACAGGCTGTATGCCAGCTCCTTTGGTTCAAATAAAATTCAGGTCAAATCAAGTTCCAACCAGAATGGTGTGGGAGATCAAGATTTGGCCATCCTAAAATATATCTTTTTACCTTGATTGTTTTATCTGAGGGACATTTGACTTCTCCTACTAACTGCCTAAAGAATTTGACATGGTGGCTCTTTCTTGGAACAGATCTATCATGATGGCTGTAAAGATAATGTAGGATAAATGTTATAATAGGAAAGGCACCAACAAGCCCATCTTATCAGAAGTTCTGTCTCTGGCCACATTCTCTGGATGGCCCTGCAAGGAGTTGCCAGACAAACATTTACATTTATAAGGGAAATCTCTATTTGTAAAGGTATCTCCCTCTCTGTTTTGGGAAGAGAGGGGGATGGCCTCATTTCTAGAAGCTTATCAATGTGGAAGGTGAGGCCTTAAATCTGCATAATAACCTTACTCTTGTTTACTGTGCTTTAGTGGTAATCTCCTGTAACTGACTCCCCCCCCACCCCCAAAATCCTCCTTTGTCATTGGCTGAACATGGTATTTAAGACAAGAATTTCTGCTATTGTGTTGAGAAACGCAGTGTCCCTGCTTTCTCCCATGTATACATGTTATTAAACTTGGTAATATTTTCTCCTGCTAACCTGTCTTGTTAATTATTTGGCCAGCCATAAGAACCTTAAGGAAAAGGGCAGAGGGAGATCCTCCCTCTTCCCCCGACAATGGCTTCCCCTTACACCTCAGGATGTAAAAATTTTCTTATATCACCCACTTTGGCCAAGGCTTGATGCTGCAAGCACCTCAGCTTGTGAGCCAGGCATCACCTGAACAGACAAGACCAGCTCCCTTTCATGCCTCAGTAATGACAGGAAAGTGTCCTACGCTCACCCAATCCACCAGCTCTTCCTGGGCACACAGGAAGACTATACTCCCAGTCTCCCTTGAGGTTGTTGGGACCATGTGACTAAATTCTGGCCAATAAGATATGGGTAGGAGGAATGTACACCACCTCTAAAACTGGTCATGAAAGATAAAATCCCCTGTGCACTTCCTTTCTCTCTCTTCCTCTCCATGGCTACTTTGGAGCCCATGTGATCCAGCTGATGGAGCCTTGGGATGGAAGGTACCCAGATTCCACAGTCACTGCTTGGCAAAAGCTGCTGAAAAGAACCACTCAACCCACTGTGTGTGAGCAAGAAATAAACATTTTATTGTACTTAAACTCTGAGAATTGGGAGTTGTTTGTTATAGCAGCAACCAATACTTACCCTAAGTAATCCCTGATATGGGCATGTTACACAGACTTCTGGGTATATATCAACTTAAATTACTGTCAAAAACATCAAAAGAAAAAAGAAAAGTTTACTGGTTTTTGTTACGTATACTTCACGACAATTAAAAAAACAAACAACCCAATTACAAAATGTGCAAAAAAACACGAAGAGCTAATTCACCAAAGATAGAGATGGCAAATAAGCGCAAGAAAAAATGTTCAGCACCATCAGCCATCAGGGAAATGTAAATTAAAACCAGAATAAGTTATCACTATGCACCTATTAAAACAACTATAATAAAAAGTAGTGATAATACCAAATGCTAGCAAGAAGACAGAGAAATTGGATCTCTCATCCGTTGCTGGTAAGAATATAAAATGGTACAGCCATTCTGGAATATTGTTTGTCAGTTTCTCACACTGAACACACACAACCCAGCCCTCACATTCTCAGACATTTATCCCAAAGAAATGAAAACTGACGTTCACACAA
The DNA here is from genome assembly GCF_020826845.1 of Diceros bicornis minor. Lineage (NCBI taxonomy): Eukaryota > Metazoa > Chordata > Mammalia > Perissodactyla > Rhinocerotidae > Diceros > Diceros bicornis. The sequence continues at coordinate 92,405,544 of NC_080740.1, forward strand.
AAACTGTACACAAATGTTCATAGAACTTTTATTGGTAAAGGTTGAACAAACTCTGGTACATCCATACAACAGAACACTATTCAGCAATTTAGGAAAGTAAACTATTGATACATGCAACAACCTGATGGATCTCAAGGGAATTATGCTAAGGTGGAAAAAAAAGTCAATCTCAAAGCCTATATGATCCCATTTACATAACATTCTCAAAATGGCAGACCTATAGAGATGGGGGGCAGATCAGTAGTTGTTATGGGACAGAGACGGGGACAGGGGAAGGGAGGTACAAAAAGAAGAGGTGACACAGGGAGTTCATTTGTGACAATGGACTTTTTTTAAGCTTTACTGTGCCTGAACACATGGTAACCACTACTAGGTATTTGCTATTATTATTTCTTTTATAGAGTATTTTCCCCCACAATAATTACAAGAAAGCTATTTTTACCATGTATTTTTTTCTCTTTCATACACACATCTTCTAGACATGCATCAAATGGTGTAACTAAAGGAAGAGAATATTATCTGAAAAACAACATGGAAATGAGTATCTCATTCTTGGGCAAACTTGGAAATTAGTTTAACACAGGAATCTCTTCCACAGGAACCAGTCTTCATTTGCATGAACTCTGTAGCTTCTGGTCTTTTCTTGGTAATGTAAACATGGAGCAATTTCCTCCTGGTGACTTGTTTTGTGTGCCCAAGATTACAGCTACTGGCGTCTCATAGTTCTGTGTCTTGATTGTGGTGGTGTTTACTGAATCTATACAAGAGATAAAATTGCATAGAACCACACACACACACACACACACACACACACACACACACACACACAGATGATTACAAGTTAGAAAATGGTGAGAATAAGACTGAATAAGGTCTGTGGTCTAGTGAACAGTAATATACCAATGTCAGTTTCCTGGTTTTGATATTGTACTGCAGTTATATCAGATGTCACTATCGGGGAAGCTGAGACAAGCCCACAAGGGACTCTATGTACAATTTTTGCAACTTCCTGTGAATTATTTCAAAATTAAAAGTTAAAAAAAAGCACAGGATAAGACACGTGCAGAGATCATTCCAACCATCAACCATGCACTTGATGGACCTGTGGGTGACACACAACGTGTTCTCACTGTGATTCCTACCTGCTCTCACTAACCAGTAGCTCTGCTCTGTTTTTGTTTTTTTTTATTTATTTATCCCCTCAAAGCCCCAGTAGATAGTTGTATGTCATAGCTGCACATCGTTCTAGCTGCTGTATGTGGGACGCGGCCTCAGCATGGCCCGGAGAGGCGGTGCGTCGGTGCGTGCCCAGGATCCGAACCTGGGCCGCCAGCAGCGGAGCGCGTGCACTTAACCACTAAGCCACGGGGCCGGCCCTCTGCTCTGGTTTTAATAACAAGGAGAAGTTGTTATTTTTCTTCCTAGTAAGCCAAAAATAGCAGTAATAATCCCCCCCATCCAGGGGCAGGAAATCTGCCTTTAGAAGCAAAGCTCATCCCCTGGGTCCTGCTGGAGCACAGGGAGAAGTTATTCAAAGGCATAAATGCTAACTGACCACCTACCAGGTGCCTGGGACTGTGCTGCTGCTGAGGGGAGAACGGACTGAAGAAGATACAGGGAGATGAGTTAGAGGCCACCACAGAGTCCGGGAGAGGGAGAATGATGACTTGGCCCAGAAGGTCGTACTGGAGAGAAGGAGAAAGGATGGATTTGAGATCCATCTGAGAGGTAAGATGAACAGGACTTGGGGATTGTTTGGATGTGGGCAGTTGTGGAGAGAGGTATCCAGGATGTCTCCCTGGTATACCCTTGTGGTGTATGCCTCTGTGACAAGGCCAAAAGGAACAGCCAGCACCTCCAAATCAACATCTCCTCACTTGAGCACCAAGAAGCCCCAAACCCTTTGAACTCCTTTTTCCTGTTCCAGCTGCTTGCACTCCGAATTCCCTCCTCAGTGGCCTGTTAGAGGTTCTGGTAGAGATAATAGGAGCCAGGAGGGATGCCCTGGGAAAGCTCCATCCTCAGGTGAGTCGGCTTTGGGCCATGCCTACGCAAAGCCTGGGAACACTGCAGCGTGAGCTCTGGGCTGGCAGCCCCATCCAGCTCACGGGGGTGACTGGCATGGGCCCGTCTCAGGTCTCTAGATGGAGCAACACATGGATTTCCTCACACGGGGAAGACAAGAGGAGAAGCAGATGGGACAGGAGAAAGCAAGTTCAAGTTTGGGATCAGTTGAGATGTCAAGCGGGCAAGTCCAAAGCTCAAGGCTGGAGACATAGAATGGAGGGTCATCAGTCTACAGATGATCTTACAGTCATGGCTGGACTGCTTTGCCGGGGGATGGTTTAAAGTGAGAAGGGAAAGAGAGCTGAGGACTGAGGCTTGGTTTAAAAATTGTATAAAGGAGGAAGAAGCAGAAAAGGAGACTGAGAAGGAGCAGTCAACAGCGTAGAAAGAAACATAGCAGAACGCTGTGTCAGGGACGCTGGGAGAATAAAGGGTGCCAAGAAAGAGAGAAACTCCATGTAGGGTCTCTGAGCTGAGAAGTTCCAGGGAGAGTCCATGAGCTTAGAAATAAGGGCACAGATGTGTCTGTGAGTTGGAGACCTGCCATCACTTGTCATACATGCGCACAGGAGAGCACACGGCCTTTGGGCCACCAGATCCATGGACACCTGACAATGCTGACCTGGGCCAAGGGCATGGACCATTGTCCTGTGGGAAGGGGCCACCAGCATTTGGAAAGCCGCTGCCTGCCTTCCAGAAAGGGGACCCTCCCCCCACATGCCTGGTTATCCTGTGTGCCCCCTGGGCCACCACCTGCAGTGAGCTTCTGGTGGGGGCCAGATGTTCTGGAGGGCTTTGAGTGTCTCTGCTCAAGGACCACTCTGGGTTGGGCCTGGCAGTCCCCATGGCCCCTGGACTTCCATATGAGAATCACCAGTGTGACTGACCCCGGCCCCCAGCTCAAGGTGGGCATGGCCAGTGGCCCCAGTTAGGACATGAGTCTCATGGTTGGGACATTTCCTGAAAGTTCTAGGCAAAAAGCCCTCTCCACCCACATGGGCAGGTAAGCCAGGAGAAGGAGGTAGAGCCCCAGAGGTCTCATGTGGGGAGCATGTCCCTGCAGAAGAAGCTGCAGAGAGGACAGGGGCTGAGAAGGGCGGGGGACCGACTCCTGCTGACAGTGGGGACCCCGCGGCCCAGCTATACCAGGATTTCCCATTACTGGCCCATTTTCCCCCTTAAGCCCATTAAGGATGGGTCTCTGAGGATAAACTGACATAGGCCTCATATCCTTCCACTGGCGACCTCTCTCCCTGCTGGACCCGCCTCCTTGACCCAGGAGCTGGCCAGAGCCCCAGTATGACCAGCCAGGCTCCATCTAGACTCCTGGTGGCCACTGTCCATGTCCCTACCCAAGTACCACAGACTCAATGCCTGAGCCCCTCACCTTGTTCTGAGGACTTGGTGGCCCCCAGTCTGGCTCCTAGTCCCACCCCTCTCATCTTTCCTTCCTCAACCAAAAGTTGAGGAGACTCAGAACAGTGGCACCTCCTCCATGACAGAATTTTGTCCCCAAGACTCAATTTAGATTCGAAAAAGACAAGCCCCCATTTGTTAGCCCCCTTCCCATGAAATGCCTTGGCCTGCGGGCTCCAAAATTAGGCAGAAAACTCTCCTCTGTGAATTGGAAGACACCCTCTCTGCTAATTCTCCTGGCCCTGAGTGGTTTTCACAGCTCATTAGAACCACTAGGACGGACTTGGCCTCCCTAATGAGCCCAGCACTTCCTCAGCCTGGGAAGCGCGCTGGCCCTAATGAGTTTTCCTCCACCATGAACGCACACACTGTGGGTCAGCAGTGCGGAATTAGCATTTATGGTGGATCCCAGTTTTTAATAAGGCCAAGCAGGCACTCTTCCAGCTGAGCCGAGAGAACTGCCACTGTAGGGGGTGGGGGTTGAGCGGGACAGGAGGCCGTAGCTCTGGCTTCTCCCATGCGGGCAGCATCCTCTCTGTCCTGCTTCCACAGCCCACCCATCATATACAACCTCTGCTCCCAGCCTGGCTCCCAGGGCGGCCAGCCCCCACCCCAGGGCTGTGTGGGCAGAAGTCTCAGCCAACCACCCTCCTAGAGCTGCGGGGCTGGGCGCAGAGGGGCGGAGAGACCCAAGAGTGTCTCCAGGGAGCGCTCACAACAGGTGGGATGGGGATGCCATGGAGGGCCACAGAAAACACTGCTCTGGCTCCTCTCTTGGCAGTGACATCCCCAGGGGCACCCACTTCCAAGACAACATGTCAGGCTTGCTGGCTGAGGCACCAGAACCTTCCAAGAGCCAGATCACAGGGTGAGCCTTGCTACTGGACCCAGGAAAGCTGGACGGCCTTGTCTGCCCACCCCCTTGGGTGTTAGTAGAGCGGGCTAGCGCCAGGCACTGCTCCTCCAGCCCAGGGGTCAGGCCTGGAAGCAGCCTGCTAGGAGGCCACGACAGAAGCTGCGGGGCTTCAGCCCTCTCACTGGGATCCTACGCACCCCCATCAGCCCGCGCTGGGAAAGCTGGGGCCCTCAGGCACGTTGGTGGGGTGAGCCCTGGGCCCAAGGCAGGCACGCGTAAGGCCTCACCCTAGTAGGGGCCACTCTGCTGAGATGGGGCCGCAGCTGCCCGAGGCCCTTCATCTGCGGCTCCTCCCAGTGGGCGGCACCAACCCAGCCGCCAGCACCCTGCCCTTCTCCCGCCAGCCTGCAGGTCAGTGCCCACCACCCGCCCCTGCTGCCCTGTGCTGGCTCTGGAGCCCTGTTCTGGAAAGCAGGCCGTGTTCCCTGTGCGAGGGAAGCCCGGAGCCGGCATTGGGAGTCCATGTGCATGTCTGTCATAGAGCAAAGAGCTCTTGCCTCTCGGGCCTCTTGCCAGCCCTTGATTCATGCAACTTAGAAAATAAGACATATTTTTATGCAGTTTTGCCACGTTTATTAAGGGGAAATGTGTTTAGTTGACTGGCTCAAACCTGCCTTCCCGTCAAACGGGCGGCGACTCAGGCTCCACCCATCTGTTCCTCCAAATTGGTCTCAATCTTTCCTGGGTCCAGGTCAAAACTCTAAACCTCTCAGACAATCAAAGTACCGGACTGCTCACTTCCAAGTGAGCGCTTCTCCAAGAGCATTTCTTTCCAGGCTCGTTTCAGAGCCCTTCCCCCTACCATCTTGTTTCCATAATCCTGAGGCTTAGGCAATTAAAATAAAATATCTTTATAGTCTCTAGATGTTTACTAGACCAGCTGGTAATGAGCTAAGCAGGATCTTCTCTATTACATAAAGGAAAAGAACAAAGAATTAGGAATATGGAAGACATTCAAATGTCTTAATTAGTGCTTCCATCTGTAAAAAAGCTTCATCACTAACAGATGCCCTCAGAGGCCTATATTGGGAAGGCCATGGTCCCCAAAGCCCCAGCGTGGAAGGCAGCTGGATCCAAGAAGCCCAGCCCTTGTTGCCGGCCTGGCCAAGGGTCCACCCATGGGAATTCTGGGACCCTGGGGCAGCAGGGGACAGCAGGGCCTCTGCTGGGCCCAAGCTTTGTGTGGACTCTGGGGAGGAGAGAGGATGGGCAGGGCCTGTAAGCAGATGTGGTCAGGAGTGAGGCAGGAGCGCCAGGCTCCAGGCGGCTCCTCGGTGGGGTCAGTCTCCACCGCACCCCTCGCCACACCAGTGGCAGGCACAGGGCCTGGCTCGGGAAACTCCCCCAGCTCTGGCCTCTTCCTCACTCTCTCCAAAGGCCTATTTGGATTCCCTCACAGCCTCCCTTGAAGCCGAGCACCAGAGAGCCCAAAAGATGGATGTGTCACAGAGATGGCCCTTCACCTTGGGGCGAAACCCTGGACCCCACCAGGCTTGCCCCTGCCCCAGAGCCCAGGCAGTGGGGCTAGGCTTGGAGGTGGGAGAGGGACTTGATGGTGGGAGGCGGAGATACTGAGCAGGGTCGTGGAGTCAGGCTGAGCATGCAACCTCTATCTTCAGGCCGCCGTGCCTCCCTCTTCACGGTGACATAATCCCAGAGAACCTCATAATAAGCACAGCCCCATGTCCTAAGTCCCGCCTGGTGCAGGGGCCCGTGCTAAGTACTCCACCACATTCACCCTTGTAACAGATGACGCCATCAAGGCACAGAGAGGAGAGTGGCCATCTCAACCAGCCAGCAGCGGTGGAGCTGGGACTGAACCCTGGTCTCCCTGGGTCCGGAGCTCTGTGCCACGCACATGCCTGTGCTGCCCCCTTCAGCCAGCAACCATCCTCAGCCTCCCAGACTTGGCCCAGGCACCCCAGCCTTTGGGGGCCGCCCTAGACTTGCCTCTGTGCTCGCCCCTCCCCTCCTACCGCAGTTGCCGCCTTCCCCATCTGAGGGTGAGCAGCTGGTGGCAGGAAGTGGGCCTCACGCACTCCAGGCTCAGCACTCAGCGCGGGCTTGACCCAGGCCACAAGCTCAGTAAATGCTGGCTGAACTCCACCACGTGAAGGTTGGAAACTATTTTAAATTAAATGACAACGGATGACTCTTTTTAAAGCAAGGGAATGAGAGAGGAAGAAAGCAAAATTGACATGAGTAGCCTTGGGCTTCCAGTACGTCCAATTTAACGGTTCAAGAAGTTTCTACTATTGAAAAATAATTCTTTCCTATAAGGCATCTTGGTCTACTGTTGGACAAAGTCCTCTGAGCTAAGCCAGTTCCCTGCCTTTATGTGTCTTTCGTCTTAAATCTTTCAAAGAAAACTTCAAATATATTGGACTCTTGAGGCAGGACTCCCACCCTCGCGAAATTTCCAGAAGACTTGAGACTTTAAAAACCCAACTTCAATTTGATTCAACAAACTTGTTGAGTTTCTACAAGAAGAATGAGATGATGGCCCAGCCCCAGAGGAACTCATGGGCAAAATCAGCCCATTGCAGCGAGTTGTGGTAACTGCCTGAATGCTGGAAGTACGAGTGAGCTGCTGCAGGGGCAACGAGGTAATTAGCTCACGGCGGGGTCTGGCAGGGAGGAGGAATGGGGGGGTTGTATTTTACAGAGGAGAAGGCATTTGACTTGATCTTGAAGACGGAGGATTTATAAGGTCAAGAAGGCAGGATAGTCCACGTAGAGGGAACAGCATGAGCAAGCGCCAGGTGACATGAAACTATTGGCACGTTTGAGACCAAGGGAAGATGTGAACGCGTCTGGGAACTAGAATAAGGGGCAGGAGAGGCAGAGAAGGGGGAGCCGGAATGAGGCTTCAAACTGACCACCAACCCATGGTGCACGAGGCCGTCTGGGGGTACTTGGCACTATGCAGGCTGCTTGCTCCTGCTCCGACGAACCCCACATCGCAATGCCCTTGTTATCTCTCTCTTCTGCTTTTAAGGGGTTTTCCCCTTTTATTTTCTCCCTTACATATCAAACTAACACTTTCCCCTCTTTGCTGCAAGTGTTAATGTATTTATTCACGGAATCATTTACTCCGCAGACATTTTCAGATGAGGCACTCTGTGCAGGATCCCGGGAAGGCACAGAGGACTCAAAGGACTCAGGCCCAGCCCCCGAATCCAGCACTAACGGGGTGGTGCAGAGAGGCGGGGACAGCCGAGGACAGGGACCCAGGTCTTCAAGGCCATGCGCTAGTGGAATAAGTGGGAGCAGGGGAGACTGTCCCAGGCGGACACTCACGCCTCACAGACACATTCACACAATCACACCCTCACACACAAATTTGCTGCTTCTTTACTGTACCCCCTAGAAACCGTTCATCCAAACTTGCTGGAAGTAGATTTCATTACAAGTTGCCCAGTCAACACTGCCTCCTCTCAGCCTGTGAGCCCGGGGTGGTCACCACTGCTCTAGATGTTTGTAGCCCCCAAGTTCCCTGCACCCTCATGATTGCCTTCATTCACCTCCCTCCATTTGCTCAATCTGAGTGAACCCTGACTACTCCAATAGGCCCTTGGTGAGGGCCTGAGGGGTCAGCTGGTTTGGAACGTCCCAGAGATGGCAGAGGCAGGCTCAGAGTGTGGTGTAGTCTTTGCAGGTTCTCCCTGGGCTCTGGGTGGCAGAGCTCCAGCCAAGCGGGCCGTGTGGACGTCCCTTCCCATCATCCCCCAGATTCCTGGGCCCTGCTGTGGCTGAGGCTGGGCACAGGTCTGCTTTCTCCAGGGAGCCCAAGGATGGGGACCTCCAAGGTGGCACCCAAGAGCAAGTGGGAGGCCAGATCCTCATTGGTGCCAAGAAAGCCCCTCCGAGCTGGGCCAGGCAGGAGTGGGAGCTCATGCCCCCTATGCCACCTGTCCCACGTCCAGAAACAGGAGCCTGGCCTGAGATTGCTCCACACAGCGTGGCCTGGACTGGGCCAGAACCTCTTACTCTCCACCCTCCTGGGTTGGGGTGCTGCCTTCCGCTTGGGCTGATGAAAGCCAGGATGGACAGGGAAAGGGGCACAGAGCAGGCAGGTCCAGCAGCTTCAGCCAGGCCCTGGCTGAAGTTTCCTGGGGCCAGTTTCCCTTGCTTGGGTGGGAGTCCAGGTCAGGTTGACACTAGAGGCTGGGCATTCTCCCTCGGTGGCCCAGGGTGGCGGGGGGGACCACAGCTGGCCCTGGCAGGAGATTCAGGACTAGGGAACCAGACCCAGACCCCTGCCCAGGGCTCAGGCCTTGGCCGGAGCTGACCCCTGAGGTCACCGCCACAGGCAGGGCCGGCTGCTGAAGATGTGACAGCACCACAATTTCCAGCAGCCCGAGCAAGTCAGAGTTTCCCGGGGCCGGCTCAGCTCCTCGAGGCCAGGAGAGACTGGCTCCAGCCCTGCAAGAAGGAGCGAAGTTGTTTCAACTGCAATGGAAAAAAACAACACCCAAAGGAACAGGACACTCCGCCAGGTCTGCAATAACCGTCCTGTCCTTTGGGTTGGCCGGCTCCCAGCAATTAGAGGCTCTGGGCACAGTGGGCCTGGGACGCAGCTCCATCACAGCCTCATCACCACTCCCGGGATGCTGGCAGCTGACAGCCTTCCCGCCGGGCCCCATGCCTGGAGCCTGGGACAGACAAGCCATCAGTGAGGTAACCAGCAGGAGCCCCACACCCAGTCTGACCATTGCCCCTTGGCTTCGGTGATCTTCCCAAGTGACCTGCCCCTCTGAGCATCGGCTCCCTCAGCTGTAAAACAGGGACCTTATGCACGGGCAGGTGTGAGCACCAAACACAATGGCACAAATGGAAGTACTCCAGGAGGTGTTATTCTGCTTGCTGGTGTTATCAGAAGCCATGGCAACCCCCAAAGCTATTGTGTGGCACAGCTCTGAGGCCTTGACCCCCCTGATGACCTTGAAACCCAAGGACCCCCCAGGAGCAGACAGGAGGGCGGCACTGGGAAAGCAGCGAGGCCAGCACCAAAACATGGTAGGTGTCCTCAGCTCCGGGAGAAGAGTTGCAGCACGCAGCCACCACCTGGGTGCTGAATCCCAGCCCAAGCCCTGCCCTAACTTGACAGAAAACAGCCCTGGGACCCAAACGCACAAACGGCATTGGTGCTGGCCCGCACCCCGTTCATGGAGTCAGGGAGGATTAAATAAAAATTCCGACTTGGAACCCAAGTTGAAGAAGGAGCAGGTGCACACAGGATGGGGAGAAGCCAGCCATCCTGGCCACCTGTGACCCACAGAGGCTCCAAATGGAAGGGCCCTTGGTGCCTGCCACCACCGGGCCTGAGTCCACAGAGCTTTGGCGGCCCCTGGGCCCGCCTGGCCCGACCAGCCCCGGCTCCACCCATACACACTTCCTTCCAGCCCCTGGCCTTCTCCCGGGCCTCCAACGCCAAGCCCTCCACCTCCGCCCAGCGGATGCCAGTCCCCTCCCTGACTACCCGTTGACCCAGCCTCGCCTCACATGCTCCCATCCCAGCCTTTCTCCTGCCATTGCTCTCCTCCCAGCACTCGTGAGATCTACAACGGCTGGCTTGTTGGTTTATCATGTTTGGGCTTTAGAGGGAAAGGATAGAGTTCAGATTCCTCAGAACGCGGCCTCCATCCCGTGAGGGTCCACAGGCCTGTGCCTCATTCTGTGGATTCTTCCGTCCCGTTGCATCCCCACTCCTGTCCCACTGAAGGCCCCTTTCATGCGCGGCCAGCACCTGGTGCCTTTGCTGGGTGTCTCTGCACGTTGTGTATCCCGTGAGACGGGAGCGCCCTGCGGGGTGGGCCTCTTACTGACCCCGCATTGTGGAATAACCGCCCACTTCTAAGTTTTCCACGCAGCCCGGAGTGAAGGCCCAGCACAGCACCACATGTCCGGAGCCTCACCGCTTCTCACTGCGGCAGAGCTCCAGACGGCCCACCGCCCCCAAGGATGCCCACAAAAGCCAGGACAAACCGCACCCGGGGTGGCACTGTGGGGACACTCGCCACGCTCCATGTGGCTGGAACCCCTTTGCTCTCCAGAGGGCTGTCCCCATCCCCGTCCCTGTCCCTGTCCCCGTTCTCTGGCAGAGCCACCAGGATTCCTGTCCCCCCACTATGCACTCAATGACTTTAGAATGTTGGCCATTGGGTGGGCCAGATGGTGTCTGCTTTCCCCACTGGACAGTGGCACCATGTGGGCAGGGCCCTGTCCACCTGTTGGTCTGCACAGCTGTGTCCCCAACAGGACAACAGTGCCTGAGACCACACCACACAATACCCACCCTCCTCAGCACCCTCCTCCCGAGCGGCACTCACCCCCAGCGAGGTCTGCTGCACCCTCCTGCTGGCCCCACAGCCCTGGCACCCACTGCCTAGGCTCCTGGTCTCTGCGGCCCCAGGAGTGGGGGTGGGACTCAGAGTCAGGTCAGCAAGTCACTTCCACAGCGGACTTGCCCTGCTGGGCTTCTTAGTCGGCCTTGAAATGTGATTTCAAAACACAAATACAAACAAATAAAGGGCCCGGCCCCACATCATCCCATCTCCACACCCACTCAGCCCCATTCCCACTCCAGCCCCCAATACCTCTGCCCTGAAGAACCAAAAGCGGTGGACTGAGGAGGGCCCAGCCCCAGGCCCAACCCAGAGGCCCACAGAGGGGGCCCAGCAGAGTAGAGCCTGCCTGGGCCTGCATGTTTGGCTGGGGTCACAGAAGGACCCCTATGGTCTGCTCCCTCCAGCACATTCTGGGGCCATTCTCCAACAATGAAGCACTCCATTGTCTTCCATGGTCCCTGTCCTCTGATAGTCTGTGAAGGAAGGGAAGAGAAGACATGAATTGTGAAAAGTGGGTGCACTGTGGCCCAGCACTGCCCTTCCCTCCCCTCCTCTCCAGGGGCCCACAGATGCCTCCCTGCACCATACCTCCTGACTGTCGCTGAACTAGGACCTGAGGATGGGCAGGGGAGAGGACACCCCTGAGCCATTGGGGGGGGCACACACCCAGACTACGCCCCATCCATGCACCAGGTATTGGCACCCCTCGTGATACAGTGGACTGAGCTCAGCCTGGGAGCCATGGAAGTCGAAATTTCACAGTTGAGCTGGGCCAGGTGAGACAGGTAGGTCAGGTGTGACAGGGGATCAGGTGAGACAGGAGGGTCAGGTGAGACAGATGTGTCAGGTGAGACAGGGGTATCAGGTGAGACAAGGGGGTCAGGTGAGACAGGTGGGTCAGGTGAGACGGGGGGTCAGGTGTGACAGGGGGTCAGACGAGACAGGTAGGTCAGGTGTGACGGGGGGTCAGTTGAGACGGGGGCTCAGGTGAGACAGATGTGTCAGGTGAGACAGGGGGTCAGGTGAGTCAAGGGGGGGTCAGGTGAGACAAGGGGGTCAGGTGAGACAGGGGGTCAGATGAGACAGGGGGGTCAGTGAGACAGGCGGGTCAGGTGAGACGGGGGGTCAGGTGAGACAGGGGGTCAGGTGAGACGGGGCATCAGGTGTGACAGGTGAGACACGAGAGGAGAAGAGGAAGTAGTAGGAAGAGCACAGGCAAAAGTCAGGAAGTGAGAGTGAGGGAGGAGGACACTGGGGAGGTGGGGAGATGGATCTGAGATTGCAAGGGACACCACAGGATGGAGATGGATATAGGCAGGTCACCATGAGCGGCCAAACAAGGTGCCCCTCACACTCCACAGTGTGGAGACACCTTGAGAGCCAGGCTCAGGTATTTGGCCTCCACCTCTTAGACCACAAAGCACCTTTGTGCTGGGCTGGTTGTGCTTTTAGGAGAACCACCCCAGCAGTGTGCACTCTCTATGTTGTAAGGGTCTCTTCTAATTCTCACACCAACCCGTGAGGAAGACATGTTGTTATTCCAGTTTACAGGCAAGGAAACTGAGGCACAGAGGCCAAGCACATTGCCCAGTGACCCTGGTTACCAAGTGACAGGGCCAGGACTCACCAGCTCCCACCAGCCCTCTGAACCGAGCCCAAGCTGAGACCCCCATGGAGGGTGGGCCAAGAAAGGAAAAAAGCCTCTGCACGAGGGGCTTGAGGATCCAGGGGTCCCTCAGAGAGAGGAAGGCAGAAGGCAAGGAGAAAGCGTGACATCTGGTAGCCAGGGGGACTCCAGGGCCCCACAGTGACCACAATGGTTCTCCTGTGGAGGGGACGCACCAGCAGAAGCCTCCCTGAGAAGTCACCTCTGAAAACAAGTCTCAGCTCCTACTGCTGGAGTCAGCCAGGGCTGAGGGCTGACACTACTGAACTTGGCTGGCCCTGAGTCCCTAGGACCCCTGCGCTGTGTCCCTGAGAAGGGGACGGGCCTTGGCCTCCATTTCTCACCGGACACCGTCGGCCAGCTTGCAGGTGCTGGCAGCCGCACATCCTTTTGAAAGGGCCTGGGAGGTGAGGAGGGGAGGGGAGAAAAGGGAAGCTGGAGTCAAGAGAGCCAAGATCTCAAGAGAAAGATGAGGGACAACGAGTCCAATTTACTCCCAGGGGATCCTTAGCATAGAGACTCAGTCAAATGTCCTGTCTGAGCATGCCACTCCCATGTTTAAGCCCTCCATGGAAATGCAAATTTAAACCACAAGGAAGTACCACCTCACACTCAGTAAATTGGCTAAAAAGTCTGACAACAGCAAGTGTTGGTGAGGATGTGGAGCAATGGAACCCCTCATGCATTACTCACAGCAGTATAATTGGCGCCTGCACTCTGGACGCCCGTTTGGCATTTTGTTACATGACATATACCTATCCTATGAGCCAACAATTCTACCCTTAGGTAGTTACCCAAGAGAAATGAAAACAAGTCCACAAAAAAGACTTGCATAAGAATGTTTAATGCAGCTTCATTCATAAAAGCCCAAAACTGAAAATAATCCAAATGTCCACATGATAATGGTGTTTTTTTTTTTTTTGTGAGGAAGATCAGCCCTGAGCTAACATCCATGCCAATCCTCCTCTTTTTGCTGAGGAAGACTGGCCCTGAGCTAACACCTATTGCCAATCCTCCTCCTTTTTTTCCCCTTTTTCTCCCCAAAGTCCCACTAGATAGTTGTATGTCATAGTTGCACATCCTTCTAGTTGCTGTATGTGGGACGTGGCCTCAGCATGGCCAGACAAGCGGTGCGTCAGTGCGTGCCCAGGATCCGAACCCGGGCCGCCAGTAGCAGAGCGTGCACACTTAACTGCTAAGCCATGGGGCTGGCCCCCGATAATTCCATTCATAAAATGGAATGCTACTCAACAATTTTAAAAAGCTGCTAATACACGTAAAAACACAGATGAATTTCAAAAGCATTTTGGTGAGTGAAAGAAGCCAGACACAACGGAGAACTGAGTTTTAGAAAAGGCAAACTAGTCTAAGGTGACTGAGCAGAGCAGCAGTTTCCTAGGACGGGGCTGGGCTGGGAGGAGGGACTCACTGAAAGCTGCCAGGAACTTTTGGAGATGACGAAACATTCTAGATCTTGTTTGGGATGGTGGTCACATGACTACAGACATTCATCAAAATTTATCAGCCTGTACACTTAAAAACTGGTGCATTTTGCTATCTGTAAATTATGCCTCAACAAAGATGATTTCTTAGAAAAACCTCCATGGCTTCACATTACACCTAAAATCTCAACCTCGCTGGGCTCTCCTGTCCTGCAGCTCCTCCAGCCCCCAGCTCAGGCCAGCAATGTGCCTCTGAAACGCGCTTCCCGGAGCTGCGTGGTCCCGGCCCTTCTCATTGCGACTCCTCAGCGCAGCCCCCCGCCTCCCTGGCAGCATGGCAGGCTGCTTCAGTCCCCTTCAGAGCATCTCTCTGACGGTCATGCTGTCTCTGCTCCCTCAGAGGGCCAGCTCCAGGAAGCAGGCACCATGTCCGCTCTGTGGACCCCCCATCCCATGCCTAGCACCAAAGACGCTGAGGCTGGGTCTGGGGCTCTAGAGCCACACGAGCATTCAGAGGAAGAAGTCAGGAGGTTAACAGGGCAAGTCATCTCGAAAGAAGCAGTGGTGCCCTGGCTGAGTGGAACAGAGCAGGGACTAGGTGGGAGGCGGGGTTGTGAGGTGCCGTACAGGGGAGCAGCAAGGTCCTATGGCAAAGCCTTACCTGGGGTAAGGTGGGCGTGGGGGTGGAATGCAGGCACACCCCCACTCCAGAGCGGGCCTCCCAGTGGTGAGGCCCCTGCTTCTTACTCTGCACACCTTTGAAGCCCCCAGACCACCCTGGCTGTGATCCTGAGGGCAAGAACGCCTCCCTCCACTCCGGGCTCACTCCCAGGGTCTCTAGGCTCCCTCCCTGCTATCTGGGCTCAGGCAGGAGACCCTTATCAGACACAACTCAGTTTCAAATGCGCGCAGGGTTCAAGGGCGTCTTCCCCAGAAAGCGGCTCAGCACTGGCCATGGGGGGAGGTCAACTCTGGGAGGAGACAGCCACTGCAGCTGAGTCTCAGCCCCACCCTCCCCAGCCACGGCCAGTGGCCACAGCGACTTCAGAGTTGATGGGGCCGAGGGACCTTTGACAGATGAGTTACATTTTGATCCACATTGGTTAAGCCATGGTTACTAATTTCATCACATCAGAACAAGAAGTGCAAACCTCAGTGAGATGAATCATTCATGTTTCAACAGAGGAGTCCAGCCATACGCGCAGCACCAGGGTGGGGATTCGTCCATGGAGTAAATAAGGCAGCGCCCGCAGCTCCCGCCTCCAGACTGAGCACAACTCCTGGAGGAAGGCTCCCCCACACTGTCGCCTCACGCACCCTGACCACTCTCTAAGCCTCGCTCTAAACGGGGGGCCCCTGCCAGCTGCCCACCAGCCCTGGCATTGCCCCCACTGTCCCCTGTAACTGGATTCAGACCCAAAGACACTGAGGCAGAGGCAGGAGTCAGAGAAGAGCCCAGAACTTGCCGGCTCTGCTGCCGTGAGCCCGACCTGAGGGAAGAGAGGGCTGATGGCCCAGCGACCCAGCAAACGGTCACCTCAGGCCTCACAGGAAGCCAGGTTTGCTCCAAGCTGAGCACCCAAGGTTGAATGAGGTGCACAGGTATTGGCTGCCTCCCCAGCATATATCTTACCCTTCCTAACAGGACCCCAAAATTTCCAGCTTCAAGTTGGGCCCTACTGTGCTGGTCAGTCAGGGCATCTTAGCCCCCCGACACAGGGATTGGTCCAGGGGTAGACACGTGATCTAAGGCAGGCGAGTGAGACAGGATGAGATGTTTGTTGGGGTCTTCCAGAAAAGATGCTTCCCTAATCTATAGGAGCTTCTGGGAAAAAAGTTCTCTCTCAGTGAGAGAGAGCCTAACCTTAGTTGCTGCTGGCAGCCACTGTGCCACCAAGAGGAGAGCCTGAGGATGATGCCAACACCATGGGAGGTGAAAAGCAGGAGGGATACACGGCACTCACGCTACCATCGAATGCTTGATTGAGACTCTCCAGAAGTCCATACTACTCCTGAGGATTTTAGATATATGACTCAATAAATTATCTTCAAGTGCAGCTGGATTTAGGGATTCAAAACAACATTTCTAGTCCCTAATCTCTCTCTATTCCTTTTCTCCAATCTACTCCAGACAGTTTTGCTTTCAGCCTCCTCATGGTGACAGTGTGGCAGCCTGTAGTTCCAAGCCTTCGTCTTCCCAGACTCAAGTTCAAAAAGAAAGAAAGCATCTCTTCCCAGAAGTTTCCACATAAGCCCCAGAATTCACTCCAATTGAACCAACTTGGTGGACAGGCCTACCATGAACCAGTACAGCGCCCAGATCTCGTCTCACACTACAGCTGTGGAGAAGGGGTGGAGCCCTCCTGAGGCCATATGGTCTGAGAATGGAGGTGGGAGGGGAGGCAGGTTCCCGAAGGCATCTGAGCACTGTCCCTGGAAGAAGGGGGAATGTCTGCTGGACAGTCAGAGTCCACAGATCTGACCACAGTGCCCTTCCACCAGCCCAGGATGGCTGTCCCATCCAGCTCTACCACCCTGTACCTCTCCTCACTGACCCATCCTGCCACTGCCACCCCCAAGGAGAGGTCAGCATCCAGGGGGTGACCCGTTCACATGGCTGGTGGCCTTCCCACCACATCACTCCAGCCAGCCTCTCCCGCGGCCATCCTGAAACCTTCCCATCACCCAGGACAGCACCACCTCTGAGGAGTGATCTTGAACTTCACACCTCAGCCCACCAGGGCTCTCCTGGCCCCCAGGAGCTGCCCCGCCCCCAGCCTAGATCTTGTCAACACTCCCAACCTCTTGTCCTTCTCGCTCAGCCTGGAACCCGTGGTTGAGCCCCTCAGCAACTCTCCCACCAGCACCCACAGCAACATTTTGCTTCCATTCTCTGCCAAACAAACCTGGAAAAAACCCTATCCGAGATCAGCAAAAATGTGCCTTTTCTCAAATACCCAGGGGGCTGTGGCTGCTGGAGAGCCACCCCATGGAAACCCAGGTTCCCAGGGGCTCCCAGCAGGGCTCAGGCCGGCTCCCACTCCCTCTCATACCCACTCTCAGCCAAGGTGGATTCTCCCCTCCATCAGCCCCCTCCTCAGAACCTCCCTGAGGACTTGCAGGGGAAGCTTCTGGACTGCACAGGCCCACCCTGCTCAGGAGGCGCATCCCTGCCTGCCCAGGTAAGGGTTAACAAGACTGGCTGTCACTGAGATGTTTACCCACCTCCAGACTCCAGATGAAGATAGAAATGGTATTTATGATTTCTACCCAAGGTTTCTGGAAAGGATTTAAGGTGCTTACGAGGATACACATATATAACAAGAATTCATAAATTAAATGTGGGAGCCAACAAAGAAAGACAAACAAGGGTAGGGACACAAAGCGAAGCGAGGAAGGAGGCTGCTCTGAAAACAAAGGACACGTGAGCTCTAAGCTTGCTACAGGCGAGCCACAGACGTGTCCCAAAGCTTTCTAGCAGCTCACTGGAAAAAGCAAACCTGTCTGCTGGCAGCTCCGGGATTGGTCCATTAAAAGGCACATACCGCTACCCAGGAGATGTCCCGGGTGTGCACCCCAGGAATGCCTCCCAAGGGACCCCAAGGCAGGACAATGAGAGGTGGCGATCGTCGATAGGCGTTCTTGCTGGGCTGTGGGCTTGGAAGCAGGGGTGGCGGGCAAGTGGCAGGGACAGGGATGGTTCTAGCTCCCCTGCTCCCAACACCTGGACGGTGAGGAGACTCCACAGCTGCCACACCCTTGGAGTGGCACCCCAGCCTTTCCTGCTCCTGCCCACACCCTCGGAATGGCACTCCGCCCTCAGGGAGAGCCCCCCATGACTATGTCCCAGGAGCCACTCCTCTCGGTGGAGTGGACCACCAGCTGGCCCCCCTCAGGGCATCCCTGGACCCTGCAGTCCCACCCACGCCTGCTCTGGACCCCCAGCTCTTTCCTCCTTCATACCTTCAGTCTGCAAGCACTTACTGAGCACCTACTGGGTACAGCCTGGAGGTGTAGACTATAGAGGAAAAGAAAAAAGTCCCAACAAAAGCTATCTGCAGCTATTTCAGCCACTCAGGAGGGCTTGCAGGGGAAGCTCTCTGCCCAGCTCTCGAGACTCGAGTCTTAGGAGGGTCCCCTGAGGATAGGAGTGGTGGCACGGCTGAAGAGCAGCGTAGTAGAGAGGTTTGAGGCTGCAGAGGCCAGCAGCATGGGGCATCAAGGACTGAGAGGTGAAGAGCCTATGGAGCCTCGCTCAGGTCTCCCCAAAACACCTGGGGAGACAGGGAGAGGCCAAGCCCCAGGGTCTGCAGTGACTGGGGTGGGAGGAAGGCAGGACCCGCGCCCCTTGGGGCCTCAATGCAAAGTGACTTCATCGGTGCCCAGGCCCATGAGACCCTGGACAGCTCTGCTGTGGATGAACAATTCTACTTTTATAGCATCTGCTATAATTCTTTCTGATTACAAAAGTAATATATCTTCAATACAAAAAACAACTTTAAAAATGCAAAGGAAAAACACAAAATTGAGCCAAAATTTCACCATCTATTGTGGTTAAGGCTGCTCTCATCCTGGTGTGCAACCTGTCAGTCTAGTTTAATTAATACATATGTATTTTTTTTTTTGAAAATTCTGCATGGCGAAACCACTATGGCCAAAATAAAAATTAAAAAACACAAACCAGGGAAAATATTTGCAACTTATATCACCAAAGAAGAGCTAATTTCCTAATACGCAAGAAAGATCCTAGAAATCACTAGGCAGGAGGTAGAGTTAAATACATGACAGCAATAACATATAAGTTGGGAGTGGGGTAAGTGACATTTAAGTGTTCAAAGGTGTGTGTCCTCTGGGAGGACAACGAGGGTACTGACTAACCACAGGCTAGTCATAAGTTAGGACATGTCGTGGCCTCTAGGGTGACCACTGAAAGGACAGGCTGATCACAGAATTCAGGGGTGGAGGAGTTAGGACAGGGGAGGGCGCACACAGTGGGAGGGGGTCCTGGGATGTTGGTCATGCTTTAATTCCTGATCTACTTGTTGGTTACCTGAGAGTTTCATTTATAATCATTCATTTTACTGTACAAATATGTTTTCTATAATTCTTGGTATTTGTGATATATTTCACATTTTTAAAAAAGAATATTAAAAGATGCTCAACCCCATTCATAACAAGATGAGTGAAAATTTTTTTAACTATTTTTCAAAGATCAAAACGTCTGAGGACTCACTGTTTTGGCAAGAGGGTGGAGAAATGGGCACTCCTATGTGCTTGGGGGGGTGTAAGTTGGTGCCTCCTCCGTGGAGGATACTTTGGTGATTTTGACCCAAATTGCCGGGATACAAAGCTTTATCCACTTCTAGGATCTTATCATTACACATGTGCTAATTTACCTGTGCAAAAGTTTCTTCATTGTGATAGTAAAAGATGGGAAACAACCTAAACATCCATTGTTAAATAAATAACAGTGCTTCCGTATGGTGGAATATTATGCAGCCATGGAAAAGCACACTCTCTGTGGACTGGTATGCAATTATCATCAAGTCACATCATTAAGTGAAAAGCAAGATGCAGAGCGGTGTGTACAATCACTACCAGTTGTGTGAAAGCAGCTTGGGGGAGATCACACACACGGAATTGTCTGAATATTCATAAAATTTCTAAAACAAAACATCTCTGGAAGGCTACCCAGGAGACTGGTCACACTCTGATGGGCTAGAGGACATGGGTAGAAATCGTAGTTTTCACTTGACACCCTTTTGTGCCTTTTGAACTTTAAAACAGAAAGTAAATATTCAAATAGACAAGCAGAAATTATGGTGGGATTGGGGGATGCTTGAACCTTACCTGAGTCCAGCAGCCTCTCTGCCCATGAGGTTTTCAAGGAAGCTGTAGGAAGGGGAGGGGACAGTGACAAGTGGCAAATTGAAGCATCCCTTTTATTACCAGCTGGATATGTGCCCAGTTCCCCCAGGCAGGATGCCAGCGCTCCACAGCACAGGCAAGGCAGCAGGACCGTCACAGAGGCTGCCCTGCTTGGTGGGCACCTGTGGCTGCTCGAGAAAAACAAGGGAGGAAGGTTCACCCACCCGGGGCATGGAAGGAGGAGGAGGCCCCCTTGCCGGGTGATGGGGCCCCGCAGCGGGAGAAAAGCTCACACACACACATACCTATAGCCATTTCTACAGAACTCGCTTCCTTCTGTTCACACTGCTTTATAGCCTACTTTTTCTTCTTACCAGCTTCTCAGGGACATTTTCTCACGTCGGTAACTGTTCTTTTACTGCAAGATTTTTAACGACCAAAGTTTATTCAACTGATTTGCTATTAAACATTGAGATTTTTTCATGTCATAAACAGCACTTTGATGAAAATCAATGCAGCTCAGTTTTGGTGGCCGGCCTTCATTACTTCTTAGGAAAACATCTTGGCCGCAGCCCTTCAGGTTAAAGCGCATCCACACATTCTCCAACTTACTGTGCTCACCGCTGCTCTGGCCAGTTTACCCCGCTGAGAGGGCCAATCTCCCAACTCCCTTCCCAGCCTGATTCCAATGTGGTTTTATCTTTACCTACTTAATACTTGGGAGGAAAATCATCCGGTATTGCTTTAACTTGTGTCCTTTGATTATTAATTGGGTTGAGCCTTTTTCACGGGTTTATTGCCCATTTTCACTTTGAACACACCCAGCACCTTCCTGCTGGCCCTCTTTGCTCAGGCCTGATGGTCCCTCCTTGCATACCCACAGCTGTCAAGGTCCTGCGCATCCTGCAAGGTCACTGCCCTGCCCTGGCCCTCCTGCCAGGCAGCCATCCCCAAATTCTCATGCTCTTGGCTGGGGGCACTTGCTGCTTTGGTCTTGCTCATAGCCACCGTCTGCACGCCTGTACCCCGCCGACTGCTCCAGCTTATAGCTTTATCCCTTGGGCCCAAGGCTCCGCCACTGTCCCCCACCTAAGGACCCCCGGTCAACCACGTTTATTGGGCACCTACTGCCCAGTTAGGGCTCCCAGGCCAAATCAGTTTCTGTCCCTACCCGAAGGCCCCTCCTCTCAGCCAGCTGCTTTGAGTGTCTGGCTCAGGGCCCAGGCTTGCACCCTGACTGCCGTCAGCTCGCACGGGGAGCCTGAGCCTCAGAGACCAAGCGGCGTCTTCCCCGGGCTGCAAGGAAAGGTGGAACTCCCAGCTGAGAGTGCTTCCTGTAGGAAGCTGAGCCAGAGCGAGGAGGAGAGTGAGGCTCCTGGAGACGACAGATGACGAGGAAGGAGGACGACGAGGGAGTTTAAGAGGACAGTAATGTTGGGGCTTTAAGGATGCATCTTAATATTTTTTGACCGTGTTCAGTAACTGTCCAGCACTGGCCATTTCAGGCTGTGCTCTCTGGTCACTGTGCTTTGACCCACAGTGGGGGGCTCTCTCCATAGGAGGGATGGGAGCACAGTTCCCAGGGAGGGCAATGGAGACCCCGGCTGCACCAAGAGCTGAGGTGGGTGGGAGCAACAGTTCTCTGAAGATCCTACCACCGTGAGTGAGGGGCATGCACGCGGAGGAGGTCCCCAGGGGAGGGGCTGCCCTGGGCCCCTTCTCAATCATGCTGGGGACCCTCTGGAAGTGCCCCTCTCCCCTCGCAGGCAGCAACACTCTGGAGCACCTGCCCTGCTGGCCTCGGAGACCCAAGCCCAGCCCCAGCTCTCCGAACACCCGACAGACACTCCAGGTGTCATCAAGAAGGCAACGTCGCAGTCAGGGTGACCTTGGCTCCCAACACTGGAGGAGATGATAAATTTCTTTTCTTCCTACTGAAAACATAATCCATCCTTTCATAGATCTCTGGGGACTGGCGGCGCGGCACATGCATTATGGAAGCGTTTGCCTGGGCTCATTTCTGTTGTCTGCAGGGCTGGCTCGGCGCCCACTCTTCCCTAAGCCCTTCTGAGACGGAGAGCATTTCAGCACCAAGGGACAGATTCAGGGATGTTCCTGAAAAACAATATATTTCTCTATCAACTGCTGCTGTCCTGATTTCTGGGCTTTAATTTCTTAATTTAGGCAAGAACAAGCTCTCCCACGTGCCAGGCACTGGGCTCCAGTGCATCCAGCATGGATCTGGCCATGGTTGTGCTGCACACTTGGGGGACTACAGGCCCCCAACCCGGACCTGTAGGCCAGGATCTTCCTAGAGAACACAGACCCTGAGACCTAAAGGCTGAGGGGCTGCAGGTCAGGTGAGGGGAGGGAGCATCGTAAGGATGGGCTGGAGTGCTGGTGAGGTAAACTGAGGCCAGGTCACGAAAGGCCAAGGATGCCAAGCCACTGAGTTTGAACTTCATCCTGAGAGCCATGGAGAGACCTTGAGCAACATCAGTCAGGGAAATGACACTAATAGATTTGCATTCTAGAAAGATCATGTTGACAGGCTCTGGACAGCAGACCAGAAGGGTCTCTAGCAGGGAGAAGCACTACTGCAATTCAGGAAGGAGGAGGAGGTGGCCAGTTGGGGGAAGTGCCACGCAAACAAAGGGAGAGAGTCCCACACAAGATGCATTTGAGGGTGGAATTGAGAGGACCGAGCAAGGAATGCGCAGCAGGCAGGGAGTGATGAGAGGGCAGTGTCAGCCGTGTGAGCCACTGGGAATGGAGGGGCCACCCAGGGAAAAGAGGGCCGCCAAAGAGCAGTCAGTAGGGATCGGCCACAGGGTGTGAAAGAAAGGCAGTGGGCTCAGTCCGCACCCATTGAGTTTCCGGTGCCTGTGGACCATGGAGAAATCCAATAGACAAGATGTGTTCATTCATCAGAGGATGCGTCTCAGGCCTGCTGGGCGCCGGCTCCTAGCTACACCCTGGGCCAGAGACGCCCACAGTCAGAGAGGCAGACATCTGGCTAATAACCACTTGGGTAAAGGACCTCTGAGAGAAGGGCTTCTAGGCTGAGGCCTGCTGGGGGAGGCCTCGGGAACAGCAGGCACACGGGTCTCGTGTGGGATGGTGCTAGAGTCTGCAGCATCCAAGGAGAGCCAGGGTGAGTGAGCAGAGGCTGCAGGAGAGCTGGGCCAGAGAGGGTGTGGCCGGCCTACATCTTATACCACAAATACTGGTGTCCAAAAACATTACTTTCTTCTTCCTTATCCAATTATGAACACAGCAGCTCAAAAATAACATAAACTTGCCAATTAAAGGCATATTAACCTAGAGGAGGGAAGGGAGGCACAGCCCAGGGAAATGAGGAAAGTGGAAATTACATGCCGAATCAACCTGCAGCTTGCAAATGCAAGTTTTAAAAGTACCTGAAACACTGAAAAGAAGCAATGAGAGGAAATCACCCTATCAGATATTAAAACCCTATAAAAGCTTGATATCAAATCAGTGCGGTTCTGTGCAGACACAATAGAACAGATAGAGACGCAAACACATGTAGGGGGTTAGTCAATGATAAAGGCAGCATCTCATTTAGTAAAGATGAAATTTTTAATAAATGATGTTGGGATAAATTGTCAACCTTCTGGAAAAAGATCAGGTTAGATCCATATCTCACACCATACATCAGGATAATCTCTAAATGGATCAAGTTTTAATGTATAGATGAAACCATAGAAGTATGGGGAGCTGGGCCGGCCCCGTGGCTTAGAGGTTAAGTGCGCGCGCTCCGCTACGGGGGGTCCGGGTTTGGATCCCGGGCGCGCACCAACGCACCACTTCTCCAGCCGTGCTGAAGCCGCGTCCCACATACAGCAACTAGAAGGATGTGCAACTATGACATACAACTATCCACTGGGGCTTTGGGGGAAAAAAAAAAAGGAGGAGAATTGGCAATAGATGTTAGCTCAGAGCCGGTCTTCCTCAGCAAAAAGAGGAGGATTAGCATGGATGTTAGCTCAGGGCTGATCTTCCTCACAAAAAATAAATAAATAAATAAATAAATAAATAAATAAATAAATAAGAAATATGGAGAGAAGCAAGCATTACAAGCTGAATCGAGGAAGGCTTTTTGAACTATGACTCAAAATTTAACAACTATAAAATACTGATAGATTGGGGCCGGCCCGGTGGCGCAAGCGGTTAAGTGCACACATTCCGCTGTGGCGGCCCGGGGTTCGCCGGTTCGAATCCCGGGTGTGCACCGACGCACCGCGTGTTAAGCCATGCTGTGGCGGCGTCCCATATAAAGTAGAGGAAGATGGGCATGGATGTTAGCCCAGGGCCAGTCTTCCTTAGCAAAAAAAAAGAGGAGGATTGGCATTGGATGTTAGCTCAGGGCTAGTCCTCCTCACAAAAAAAAAAAAAAAAAAAAAAAAATACTGATAGACTACATAGAGACCAAAAGCTTCGGCAGAGCAAAATCCACTGTAAGCAAAGTCAAGAGATCAACTGGGAAAAAATATTTGCAACCCAGATCGCTGTCAGAAGGTTAATAGCCCTAACATATAAAGAGCTCTTAGAAACTAATAAGAAAAAGATCAATAATTCAACAGGAAAAAAATGAAGGACATGAACAGACAGCGAATGACAAAGGGCCTTCAGACATGTGCAGAGATGCCAACTCACTCATCACAAGAGAAATGCAAACCAGCCCTACAGTGGCTTCTCCCTGTCAGCTCGGCAGAAACCAGAAACGAAAACCCAGCAGCACCCGTTGTTAGTGAAAATGTGTGGGAAGAGGCACCATCCCCGGGAAGGCAACTCCACAACGGCTAACAAATAGCAAACACATTCACCCTTTGACCTACAATTTCACTCCTGGAAATGCATCTTTTAGCCCTGCCAGCACGTGTAAGAGCAACGGATTGGAAATCTAAGCGAAGCCATTTGTTTAAGAAAAAAAATGTGTGTAGCATAGCAACACCGGGAAGGACCTGTGAAGCCCTAGGGGTCTTCCCATTTGCCTGTCCGATGCCCCATCCACCCCTCACCCCCCCACCCCCGCCTGCTCAGGGCCCCTGGAGGCTGTTGTGTGACTGAGACAGCGGCTCCCCTGCCCTCTGACTTCAGGTCATCGGGCCATGGGGAGGAGAGCAAGAGGAGAGAGAGGCAGGGGTATTTATTCCCTCCTGCAGGGTCACCTAAGGCCGGCTGCACCCTTGACCAAAGGTCACGGCTCCTGCCAGGCAGCCCTGTTGGCCCATCTCTCCCCCTCTCCTCTGGCCCCTCAGCCCTCGGGCGATAAGGATGCGGGCCACCCCTCGTGACTTCCGTCCTGCCCACACCTCTGCAAAGAGTCCCTTTTAGTAAATGCTCCTCAAATTGCCCTATTTGAGTGAGCCATCTGTTTCCTGCCAGGCCCCTGACTGATGCTGCAGCTATTTATAAAAAGGACGAGGACACACTCTAAGTACCAATCTGGAAAGATTTCCAGGGCGCATTAAGAGCACATAGTAGTTACCTGTGATGGCGGAAGCTGGAGGGAGAGGCAGACCTGAGGGCAGCGTCTGCGCATTTGCGCATCAAGAAACCCTGGACAGACCCACAGGGAGCTGATGAAGGTGGCTGTCGGTCGGTGGGCCAGGGACAGAGTGGACGGGCAGGACTTTTCTGTCTGCCCTTTCATTCGCAAGCCCACCCCCTCCTGCCCTGCTCCCCCAACAGGACTCTGGTCTCGCCCTGGGCACCTGGCCACCCCCATGCAGGGCTCCCCAGAGTCAGCACCCCGTGCCTGGGCTCAGGAAGGGAGCGCCCCTCACAAGGGAAGAGGGAACGATTCCCTGTGCTCCCTGTCCAAACAAGAGCCAAGCAGGGAAACAGGAGAGACGCCTGAACTCCACGCCCAGGGACACAAACATCCCATGAGCCCGAAATCTCTGACTCTTCTAATAGTAGTTATTTTCAAGGAAAAATATCACTTTCAATCTCTGAGCCTCTCTGGGAACCCTGAGAGGAAAGAAGCTTTAGAAGAGCGCACGTGTCACCTCTGGAGCCCCAACCCGCACACAGACACACTTTTCCCCTCCCCTCCTCCTTCTCCCAGGACACCGTGTGAGCCCGGCCCTCCCTGGGTAAGGGCTCCTCCTGGGCCACCCTGCCTTTAGCTCCCCGACCGACCGCGTTTCCACTGTCTCTATGAGCTCGGGGCTGGGCCAGCCTCCACATTCTCCTGTGCGCTCCCCACAGCGTGACCAGGGCAGGGAGTGGAGCCTCATCCACAAACGGAGAGCATCCCAGCCCCCCTTCCCAGGGCGGAGGAGGAGTGGCTGAGACTGTAAGTGAAGCACTCATGCAGCACACGCAGCTATTGGTCACTGGGAGGGTAAGAGCCAGGAAGGACCCGGCTGAGTGGGACCTGGATTGTCCTCGTGAAGAATTCATTTCTGACCCATTACCTGCCCTGGGCCTGCGCCTTCTCTGCTCCTCTCAGGACCTGCTGAAAGGCCAGTCGGGGACTCTGGGCCCCAGGCCAGGGCTGGACATGTTACAGCCTTTAGTTTATTGAAGTATGGCACCAGTTCTGAGGTAAATGTTACTGTCCCCACTCGGCAGATGGGAAAGTAGAGGCTGGGAAAGACCAGGCCTGCCTCCCTGGCTACACAGCCTCAGACTCAGATTCGAGGTGCACCCATCAGGGCCTGCAGCTCAGCAAGCCTGGCCTCCCTGGACCCCACAGAGCCGTCCTGGGGCCTGGCCCCTGCTCCGCACAGGACCTTTCTCCTTCCCTGCGGCTTCGGGGGTTAAGGGGGCAGGATGAGGCTCCCAGAGAAAAGTGACATCTGCACAGAGGGAGCCAGCAATCCACTTTCCTCCTGTCCTCAGACCCCCAGGCCCGCAGGAGAAAGGAAATGATGCATCCATTTGTTGTTTTATGCTTTTTTTTTCTTTTTTTTGGTGGCTGGCAGGGGATTCAGCATTGTTTCCATTTTCTTTGTGTAAGTGAGCTGCTAAGCGTAATTTAAGTCCCCACTGAAGTAAGTAAGCAAGGCAGAGATGGTCACAGCACCTGGCCTGTGACAGGCACCTGTCCTCGCCGCTGTCCACACTGGGAGCACCGCCCACCGCCCCAGTCATATGCTCTCTGCCTGGCAGGGGCGTTCGTGGACACAGCCCCCCAAACCATCACAGGACCGGCCTGGGAAGCCGCCTGTCTGCTCTAATTCTCACCTTTGGGGTTTGAATCTGAGTGAGCATTTGCCATGGACTCCTGAAGGTGGGCACCAGCGTGCGTCAGGGAAGACTGGGGCTTGAGAAAGTCCCTTTGAAACCCCGCCTGTGGTCCAGGCGGCTCCTCGTAGCTGCAGCCTGGCCCTTAGACCTCGCTTAGAATGCGCTGACATTCCTGCCGCTCTCTCCGGGCCAGAACCCAGCTGCTCCAGCTGGAGGGGCAGGCAGGCAGCTCGGAGACAGGCCCACCGAGGGCAGGATGGAAGAGTCTGACGGGAGGTGGGAGGAACAGACTCCACGACTGGTAGAGGCGAGGACGACAGACCTGCGGGCCATGGGGCCGACGGGGCATACAAGCAGCACAGCGGGCCGCAGCTCCCTGCCCAGTGCAGTGGGCAGACAACTGTCCCTGCCCGGAGGATCTGACTCCCCGCTCTGGGCCCCAATCAGAAGGCGCCCGCCCCTCTGAAGCATGTGTACTTGACGGAGAGCTGGTGTCTGAGTTCTGGCCAAGCAGCCAGAGCCCCAAACCCAGCTCAGGACACCAGGGGACACTGAGAGCCAGGGACTGGCGGGGCTGTGCCACGGCCCGCTGGCGAGGCGGCTGCCTCTGAGTGGAAAGAGAGGTTGCAGTCTGCTTAGTTATTTGATGTTCGAAAGTTTAAACACTGCCGATAAACCTATACCTGTCTAGCTATCGGCGCGCAGGTCTAGCAAGGGCGGTGAGCCGCCCGAGCCTAGCAGGCCGTCCGCAGAGGTGAGCGCCGGGGCGGCTGCGCAGACCCGGACGTTTGTGCGCATGCGCACCCGCGTGCGGCCGCTCCTGCGTCGGGAGCCGTCTGTGCGAGCCGCGTGATGGACTGGCTGCCGGCGAGTCAGCGCGAGCCGCGAGCGGGGCGGGGCGCGGCTTGGGGGCCGCCTGAGGCCCCGCCACGCGGGCAAGCGACCGCCTCGGAGCAGGGCGGCTTTCGCGCCCAGGGGCGGCCTGCCAGCGCTGCCACGAGGCACGCAGACCCGGCGGCGTCCACTGCGGAAACCTCCTTGCGCCGGTTCCGGAGGCCGGAAGGCCGAGAGCAGGTGCCGGCCGGGCTGGCTCCTCCCGAGGCCTCTCTCCTCGGCTTGTAGATGGCTGGCTTCTTGTGTCCTCAACGTGGTCGCCCCTCTGTGCCTGTCTGTGTCCTCATCTCCTCTTGTTGTGAGGACACGGGTCACATTGGATTAGGGCCCTCTTAACATGACCTCGTTTCTACTTAATAGTCCCATTCTGAGGTACTGGGGGTTAAGACTTCAACACGGGAATTTGGGGGGACAGCAGTCAGCCCCTAACTGTGCCTCTGCTCATCTCTGCCCCGCGCCTAGGAATCGATTTGGCTCTGAGTAAGAGGAACTGAAAACAAACGAGATGGAAGTGGAGGCCTCACACATTAAAGCCCAAAACGGGGCCGGCCCCGGGCCGCCAAGCAGCTCTGCTTCCCAAAGGTCCCAGGGACCTGGCTTGTGCTCCATCACACCTGGCCTCCCTTCCTTAGGTTTCCTGATTGATGCTCCGGTTCCAGCCATCACAGCTGCATTCCCAGCATTAGGAAGGAGGAAAGGACAAAGAAGGGGCAAAAGGTACCTACTTGCTATCTTTCAAAGATTCCAAAAATTGCCCCTCTACCCTTCTCCTTACACGTCATTGCCGAAACCTAATCTCACAGCCACACCTAGTTGCAAAGGAGACTGAAATGCAGCTTTATTCTGGGTGGCCCTGTGTCCAGCTGAAAATGTGGGTCTGGTCACTCTTGACTAAAGGGATGTGGGTAGTGAGTGTGTGTTTCAGTCTCCATCACACACCCTGGCCAGCAATTATTACTCTATCCTTTCTGTTTCCCAAAAAGGGTATCTCACTGTTGTTTTAATTTGCGTTTTCCCAATAACGATGAAGTTGGCTATCATTTCATTTGTGTTGTCTATTTATAGTTTCCTATCTTAAAATTTCCTGAATTTTCTTTTCTTGGAATTGCTAGTTTTCCTTTTGGGTTGATTTCTCTTTTTATAATCAATTTGTAGAACTGCTTACATATTCTAGTATTAATCCTTTATCTTTTTTATATATTGCAAATATTTTCTCCTTGTCTGTCATTTTTCTCAATTTTTATGGCATCTTTTGTCATAAAGAAGATTCTCAGTTTCTTATTACAAACTCTATTCGTCCTTTCTTTTATGGTTTATTTTCACTTGTGTGTTCTTAAAGCACTGTGTGCTCCTAGGTTATGACCACATGCTCCTAGACTTCCTTTAATACTGTAATTCTTCTGTTTCTTATCTTTAGGTCTTTGATTGATCTGGAATTTATTTGTCGAAAGCCATGAAATAGGAATCTCACTTTCTGTTGTCTCTGAGGACAGGTCACCAGTCTTGGCCTGTTTGCCTCCAGCTCCGTCCCAGCCCCTCCCCAGCTCGGCCCTGCCCTGTGGGGAGCTGACCTGACAGGCTGCATTTCCCCGGCCACCAGGCCCCCTGGCTTCCAGCTGGGCTCAGCCCCTGGAGGCACCAACAGGAGATGGGAGGGTGGAGGGAAAGGACGGCCAGGGCATTTCTGCCCCTCCCGCTCTGCCCAGGTGGCCTCTCTGGGAAGAACCTCACCTGCTCCATGGCTCCAGCTACCCTCCGTGAGCCCACTGTGCTCCCAGCCCTGCCAGCTGACCCTAACCCACTTTGTCCTCCCACCCAGGCCTGACCTGGCTGCCTCTCCTGGCCCTGTTAGCTTCTCAGCTCCTCCATCACCTGTGTAATCAGTTCTCTACGTCCACCCTTCTATCTTAAATATCCCTCTCTTTTCCTGAGTATGCCCTGATAGGTACAAAGGGCCAATTGTCCCTACCCTATTTACTTAAAAAGAAGAGAAAAAAGCTCTTCCCAGTGATTGACTCCACGTCTGTCTTGCACTAAATTGCTGTGGGTGCAGGGATGGTTCTGGCCCCGCGCCTCACCCCAGGGCAGCTCTGTCTCCTGTGGCAGCACCACACTACCCCACGGTCTAGAGACCTAGCATTCAGGATGCCTGGCAGAGTTTTATTGTTATTCTTTTTTCAAAAACATTTTACTCTTCTTGCCCATCTTGTCTCCATGTGAATTTTGAGATCAGTTTGACGAGTTTCTTGAAAAATCCTCCCTACTGAGATTTTGACTGGGATTGTCTTTGAACTTATGTTGATTTCCGGAGGATGACGTCTCCACAGTATGGGATGGCCCTCCTCACCGTGGACTGAGACTTCCCGGGATGCTCTCCAGCAAGAGTTTACGATTCTTTTTGAATCCTTCTGTGTCTTGTCAGATTCCCTCCTAGGCATTTCCTAGATCCTGTGGCTATTGTAACTGTTATCTTGTTTCTGTTATGTTTTCAGTTATTTCTACAGTTAGGAATGCTCTTTATATATAGAATATATCTATGTTATTCAGCCTTAAAAAGGAATGCAGCACCGATACCTGCTACAACATGAGTGAACCTTGAAAACATCATGCTAAGTGAAAGAAGCCAGACACAAAAAGCCACATATTGCATGACTCCATTTATGTAAAATGTCCAGATTAGGCAAATCTATAAAGACAGAAAATAAAAGAGTGATTGCTAGGGGAAGACGAGGGGAAATGGAGAGTGATTGCTAATGGGCATGGAGATTCTTTAGGGGATGATGAAAATGTTCTGGAATTAGGTGGTGGTGATGGTTGCACAAAATTGTGAATATACTAATAACCACTGAATTGTATGCTTTAAAACAGTGAATTTTATGTTATATGGATTTTGTCTCAAAAATATTGCACAAAAAAAGAGGTTATCACGAATAATTTTATGCCAATCCATTTGAAGGCCACGGGCAGCTCACAGCACGTGACTTTCAGTCCCTTCTTTCTGCCACCTGTCTGAGTGTATAAGGCAGGACAGCTTCCCAGGGAACTGAGTTCACTTCACTGCAGTTCATCAACCAGCCCAGACTCAACAAGAGTCTGCCTCAATTACAGACTCCCAGGAGAGAGCATCTGCTTGGCCGAGCTAGCTATTGTGGCCAAGGCAACAGGATCGTGTGGCATAAACTTAGCTGTCATAGCCCATCCTTGGGAGGGATAGGGAGAAGTTCTCAGAGGAGGTGGACTGAACAAATGCCCCCAAAAATTGGCCATCCCCCTCCAATTTGTCTCTGTCCCTCTCAGAGTGTGGAGTCCAGAACTGATGTCTAAACACTGAGGTCTCAGTGGGGTGCACAGAGGAGAATCATCCCCTCCACTGTACTGGCTCTCTGCCTCTTATAATGTGACCTTGCCACTCTTTTGGTTTACCCTGAGCATGGTCACTGTATTTGTTTCCTATTGCCACTGTAACAAATTGCCACAAATTCTGTGACTTAAAACAACGCAAGTTTATCCTCTTACAATTCTGGAGGTCAGAAGTCCAAAATCATTCTCACTGGGCTAAAGTCAAGGTGTTGGTAGACTGGTTCCTTCTGGAGACTCTAGGGTAAAATCTGTTTCCTTACCTTGTTCAGCTTCTAGCGGCCGCCTTGGCTTCCTCCGTCTTCAGAGTGCATCACTCCAATCTCTGCTTCCCCCATCATATCTCCTTCTCCTGTAGTCAAATCTCCCTTTGCCCCCTCTTATAAGGGCACGTGGTAATTACACTTAGGGCCCATCTGGATAATCCAGGATAATCTCCCCATCTCCAGAGCCTTAATTTAATCACATCTGCAAAGGATCTTTTGCCATGTAAGGTGACATTCAAAGGTTCCAGGGATTAGGACGTGGACATCTTGGGGGGTGCCATTATTCAGCCTCCACAGTCGCCCTGGGCCTCTGCCTTCTACCCACCACACTGCTCTGCTCCTCTGGACACTATCCCTGCCATCCACCCCACACCCTCGTCCTGTCCCTCTGGGGGGCACTGTCACTGCCATCCCCCCAACACCACAGTCCTGTGCCTCTGGGGGGCACTGTCCCTGCCATCCCCCCCACAGCACAGTCCTGTCCCTCTGGGGGACACTGTCCCTGCTATCCCCACCACAGTGCAGGCCTGTCCCTCTGGGGGACACTGTCCCTGCCGTCCCCCCCACAGCACAGGCCTGTCCCTCTGGGGGTCACTGTCCCTGCCGTCCCCCCCACAGCACAGGCCTGTCCCTCTGGGGGGCACTGTCACTGCCGTCCGCCCCACACCCTAGTCCTGTCCCTCTGGGGGCACTGTCCCTGCCGTCTGCCCCACACTGCAGTCCTGTCCCTCTGGGGGTCACTGTCCCTGCCGTCCCCCCCACACTGCAGTCCTGTCCCTCTGGGGGTCACTGTCCCTGCCGTCTGCCCCACATGCAGTCCTGTCCCTCTGGGGGCACTGTCCCTGCCGTCCCCCCCACACCACAGTCCTGTCCCTCTGGAGGGCACTGTCCCTGCCATCCCCCCCACACCACAGTCGTGTCCCTCTGGGGGGCACTGTCCCTGCCGTCCCCTCCCCGACCTCATGCCTGATCACCTGTCAGTGCCCATTTTTATGCAGCCTGGGACAAGCCCCCTGTGCTACAAAGACTGCCAGTCTTCCCCACATTGATGCCACATGGCCCTGTGTCCACCCCATCCTGTGCTGACCCCCCTAACCTGGATCCCCCATGACCTGCTATAGCGTCTCACCACCAGGCACTCTCCTCCACTCGAGATAGCTCTGTGCCCCACACCCATCATCCAATAACCCTCTCCATCAGCCAGGTTGGCCTCCAGATATCTCCCAGGCCAACCTCTGCAAGCCACTTTGCTCCTTTGCCAGCCCCCAGGAGCTGGGCCTGCTGTGGGCTCCCATTGAGTCACCCTGGGTTGGAGAGAGGCTGGCAGAGTGAACTCCATGGCACATTGGCCACCTCAGTGAGGAGAGCCCATGGTCCCCAGACCCTTACCCTGGGACTCCTGAAAACAAGGAGCTTCCTAGCACTCGCCGTTCCCAGTGCCAAGGCTCTGGCACGACCCTTAGGATCTCTGGGCTCATGTGGAGCCCCCAAGCCTTCTGGACTCTTCGACAGCCCCTAGGCCCAGCCCACACAGTCAAGGACCCAAATGGGCAGTCAGAGTATCTGGGGAGCTCATTCTGACCCAAGAAGTTGGTGACCTGGTGACAGGGTGAACTTAACTGAGCCCAGCATGTACCACCTCCAAATGAGCCCCCAGCGTGGACAATGGGTGACCTCAGGTGGCAGTTCCTGGGAGAAAGGGTGGCAGGGGTCTTGTTGGAGAATCTCAATGTGGCCGTGAAAAACAAAGAGACCAAAGAGACCAGTGTTCCCGATGCAGACCTCATCCTGTCAACAAGCACAGGGACGGGAGTGTATGTGGGGTCAGCAAGGAGGACTGGGCAGGAGGAAGGACGACGTGCCAGGCCCTGCCCAGCCAGCACTCAGCGCCAGGGCGCTCCCAGGGTGAAGGACCAGAGCCAACCCTGCTCTTGCACCTCCTCCTGGGAGACTGCACCCAGTGTCCCCCAGGCACTCCTCGGGGACTCCCCGGCTCCAAGGGGGCTCTGTCTCTGTGTCTGCCCATCCTGAGAGTCCCGCGGGCAGAGGCTGGGCCCAATTCGTGGCTGGGTTCCCAATACCCGTCATGGGACCTGGTGTGTGGTAAATGCTCAATATGCTAAGGACGGACAGATGGATGGATGGATGGATGGATGGATGGATGGATGGATGGATGGAGGAAAGATTAATGGAAGGAAGGAAGGGGGAGAGTGAGGAAGGAAGGATGGAAGGATTATGGATGGAAGAAAGGAAAGGAGGAAGGAAAAATGGATGGAAGGAAGGAACGATGGATGGATGGATGGATGGATGGAGTAAATGAAACCATGCAGCCCAGCCCTCTCTAATTTCACTTCTTCATTTCAGTGAGAATGCTGAAGTCATCTCTCCCTCCCGGCCCCTCCTCCAGCTAACAACCAAGAGGCTGGGTTTTGAAATCAGACATACCACGGTTCTAGCTGCATTGCTATGTGACTCTGGGAGGGTCACTTAACCACTCTATGTCTCAATTTCCCCCTCTGTATAATGGGATGGTAGCAGTACCCACCTTGCAGGTTGTCAAGTCAATGGAATAATCCGTGGACAGCCTTCACCATAGTTCCCAAAAAAATGGCGATCACTGAAAAGACACTGGCTTTGCTCCCCTTGCTGTCCCCTTCACTCCCTGAGCCTTTCTCTGCCCCCTCTGACGGCCACAGAAAAGCATTAAATCCAGCTCTGGCCATCGATCTGTACCCAAGCTGTTGGGAGACATGGCCCAGTAAGGTGAGCCCTCAGAGAATGAGATGCCTGGCTGCCGGGGACCAGGGGCAGCATCTCCCCTGGCCTGAGGGGGTGGGCGCTGCAGGGCTCCTGGGCCAGCTTGCCCACCCCTCCATGGCCCAGGCCTGGGGTCAGCTCTGTCATCAGGGCCAGTGGTCCTCAGTCAGGCTCTGTGCTCCTCCCGAGGAAGGGACATGGGTGAAGCCCCAGTGGATGACACAGAGGACGTGTTTGCCTGGGCACTGGGGCCTCCGGGCCTCCACCCTGTGCTCTGGCAGGGCAGGTGCAGCCAGCTGAGGGGCCTGGCCCTGCGGCACCAGACTCTCCCCACATGAAGCTGTGCCCAGGGGCCAGGCAGGCGGTGTGTGCCCGTCAGGGCGTGTGTGCGGGCCCACCTGCCCGCAGGAGAGCAGCGCACGCCAGGCCGCAGGGGGAGGGCAGCATGGATTCCAGCGCTTCAAGCAGCTCCACACAGCGGGGAGCAGAAGGGGAACGTGGCTGACCCCGCTGGCCAGGGCTACAGGGCTGGAACACCAAGCTAACAAACTTGGACCTTTGACCAAAAGAAAGAGGTAGGTGGCTCCGGAAGGGTCTGGATTAGGAGAGCACTGTGTCTGGAGAACTCGATCCCACTGGGGCAGTGGGGAGATGGGAGACGAGGGAAATAGTCAGGCAGTCCAGGGGCGCGATGTGGGAGACAGGACCCAGGGCTTGGGCCGGAAGGCGCCGGCTGTGATGCGGGAGGGGGCTTCCTGAGCTCCGGGCTGCCTGGGCAGGGCTCCCGAGTCCTGAGCGCTCGGAGAGGGCTTCGCTCTCACGGAAAGATGGCCTCGGGGGGCTCTGCCCGGCAGACATCACAGAAGTCCTGGGCCAGCACGTCGCGGAGCCACGCACCCAGGCGCCCTCCTGCCGCTGTGCATTATTAAATTATTCCTGGGGAAATTAGGGGAGAGGCATGAATAATTCAAAGCCAGGGATAAGTCAAATCTAATCAACTCTGTCTGCTGGCTTGAACTTGGGCGTGACAGCCAGCGAGCAGGAGAGCCCACGGGAGCCTGGACGAGGATCCAGGCCCGGACTTGAGCTCAGACCTTTGGAGGCAGCTCTGCTGTGAAGTCCCAAACTGTGGCTGGGAACTGTGGTTGTGGTGGCGGCTCCCCTGCCCGGCCTCTCCCGTTGGTCCTTGTCGTCCTTCAGAGGACAGCTGGGCAGCTGACGCTCGCCTGGGAACTTTTTACATGTGTGACCTCGGGAGGGTGCCTCGCTGGGCCAGGCCAATGTCCTTGTCTGTAAAATGGGAACAGAAACACAATCCGCCTCACAAAGCTGTTCTGAGCATTCATTCGGGGAATAACGTACAGGCAGCATCTCTAGCCAGCATCGAATACAGGCTGGGCATCTGGCGTCATGTTATCCTTTATAAAAACACTTCTATTTCATGTCACCGCAACATTCTGAATTTTACTGAGGGAAATAGGTCCATATACATGTTAATTTATATGATGGCAAAAATGCATCTTTCTCGTGAAAGAGCTTCATTTAGAATTCCAAGAGAATAGAGTCTAACATTTTCTCCACAAATGTCCACACAGGTCCATGGGTTTTGAAATGGTAAATGGTGGAGACAAGACACCACCAATCACACATCAAGAATGCTGACAAGGGCATGTCCGGACCTCATCACAGCAAGGTCATCGGTGGAGTTGCATCATCAGGGTGAACTCCATGCTCAGGCAGCATCTCCAGCCCCTGCAAGCTTCCCTGGGGTGGGGATTCGTGAACAAGCCAGCTGTCTGCACCACTCCGACCACCCAGGACGTCCTGACCAGACCTGCAGTCTGTCGTCTAGGCTGTGGCTGTGGGCCAGGTGGCCAGGTGTCTCGGCCCCTGCGGCATGGCCGCTCGTCTGCAGCCCCCTGCAGGTCGGGGGGGCTGCTGCTCCAGCAGGCTCCCTGGTTTCCTGCCGGGGCACCACGAGTCCTCCAGGCACCGTGGGTGCTGGAGCTGTGCCCATGAGCTGCCAGGCCCCACCTCTGTGCCCAAGCCATGCTCCAAGTCTCCATGCTTGGAGACCCCCAGGAGGGGTCACCCAGCATCGCTGCCAGGGCTCAGGATCAGTAACCCTGTCTACAGCAAGGCTTGACCCCAGAGACCAGCCTGAGGAAGGACCGCTTGGGAGCCTGCTCACCACTGTCAACACACTGCCTCGTCCCAGGGCCAAGCCAGGGCCTCCCACAAGTTACTCTGCCTCTCTCAGCCTCTATGTCCTCGTCTGCAAGAATGAGGGTGACGACCCGGCTTCAGGATTGGCTTTCAGTAAATATTATGGGAGAATTGTGTCCCCCCACCCCCGCAATTCATATGATGGAATCCTAACCTCCAGGGCCTTGGCATGTGACAGCACTTGGAGATAGGGTCTTTAAAGAGGTAATTAAGACAAAATGAGGTCATATGGGTGGGTCCTAATCCAATGTGACTAATGTCCTTGTGTGAAGAGGAGATTCAGACACAGACACTCGTGGAGGGAAGACAATGGGGAGACACAGGGAGAAGACAGCCCCCTGCAAGCAGAGGAGAGAGGCCTCAGAGGAAATCAATCTGCCAGCACCTTGATCTTGGACTTCTAAGAACTAAAGAAACTAAAGGAACTAAATTTCTTTTGCTTAAGAAACAAAAATAAATTTCCATTGCTTAAGCCCCCAGCCAGAGCAGACTGATGCAGACACTTGAACTCTATCTGTGGCAGTTCCTCCCACAAACATTTGCTGGGCACCTGGCTGTTCCTGACACTCTTCCAGGCACAGGGCTTACACAGCACGCAGGCCTGGCCCTCATAGAACTTGGTCTAGGGGCTTCCAGCACCCTCCAACGGATCACACAAGGAGGGCTGTGAGGAAGGCGTGCCTGGGCCTCCGGAGTTGGTCACAAGGATCTGCCACCCTGGGCGCTGCCTGCAGTCAGGGCGTAGGGCAGGAAGGGGGCTGCTTGGCATTTTACATTTTCCTGATTCTGCTGAGATGTAGGAGACCCCAGAATGGGTGAGGCTTCCAGCACAATCAGACTCAGGGCCCAGATGCATAGACAAAGAAATGCCAGAGGGAGCTTGCAATGGGGCAAGAAAGAGCCCCCCCAGCCTGGGGACCAAGCAGAGCTGTGTTAAAAGGTGAGGAGAGGGGCAGAGAGGAAAAGACAGGGCGTCCAGAAAGGGAGCCATCCAGAGAGACAGGCAAGGAGGTGAGGATGGGTGGGCTGCCCTGGAGCCACCCGGCCTGGTGGAGGGCTCACAGCTGAGTACCGGGCCCCCAGCTGAGCTGCCCCCTGGAGGCAGGCGGGCCAGCAGGGAGGGAGGCAGCTGGGCCCAGGGCTGTGAACAACTGGAGAGCGCCAGGCCCTCCCGGGGGGGGGGGGCGGCTCCCCCCCCCCACCGCTGTCCCTGAGCTGAGCCAGACGGAGGTCAGCCAGGGCGGCTCTCTGGACACCCAGGCTTTGATGTAACCTTAGCAATTTGTCACTGCAGTGATGTCAATTCTTCCGGCTCAGTCTGGCACGTTCCCTGCCTCTTCCCACCACAGCTGCCACCTTCCCTGACACCCCCTCCCCAGCCCAGGCCCAGATGATCTCGGGCCTCGGGGGGGCTTGTGGGGAGCACTCATCGTCCTCTCCTCCCTGAGCTCCCAGCAGGCTCCCCTGAGCCACACCCTGCAGGCTCAGCCTGACAAAGGGCAGCCGTTCTTCTCTCTGACATTTTCCAAAGAAGTGGATGCTTTTATTCTGGGATTTACGAGCGACCTTTATCTACTGTCTGGGAGGAAGCATCTGTCACCAATGTGAAACCTCCACTCGTGGCCCCTGCACAGGTGGGACCTGTCCTCACAGGTGACAGCCAGTGTCTGGGGCAGGCTGGCCACGGAGACAGGGAATTCCCAGACCCGGCGGCTGCCCGGAGGACACAGCCTGGCCTGGTGAGGCAGCAGGTGCAAATACCCAAGGGACACAGGGAGACAGCACTGTGGGCCATTCCTGCAGTCCCTCTGGGCTGAGCACAAAGAAGAGAGGAGCAGAGAGCAGCCAGGGAAGGCGTCCCAGGGGAGTGGACGTTAGAAGTGAACCTTCTGGAACCCACCAGGGTTCCTCTGATCAAAATCGGGGTGACGGCTACGAGAAATAAGATGGGAAGGGAGAAATCGCTGCTGAGCAAGCAGCCGACACTCTGCCCAGGGGCTGTGCTGGAGAGGACGGAGTCGGTATGGGGGAGGTGATGAGGTCTCAGTGTTTACCCATACCAAGGAGACGGCTCATGAGTTGCTGCAGACGAGGCTGCTCCTGGGGTGTGCAGACCCCGTGAAAATATCTTTTGTGGGGCTTTTGTGTATGTGAACTATTCAGGTCACCCAAAATCAGCATATCAGCATCATTCTGGCAGCCCAACCTCACATGACCCCGCAAAAGGAAGGCCACACCGGCCAGCAGGAACTATCTGCTTGATAGGCCACCTTCCTGGAACCAGGGCCCAGCCACAGGGCCCACAGATAATGGCCATCAGCCTGAGTCCCAGCATTCCTTGAGGTGTGTAGTCAACTCCACTCACTGGGTGTAGGGCCAGACAGTGCCCAATGGAGAGAAACAGGGACCAGGGCCCACCTGGGTCCCTGTCCAGGCTTGGAGAGCCCCACCACGGCCAGCCCTGGCTGGTCCCAAGCACTGAAGGGGGACTTGGACAATTCCAAGGAAGGTACCCCAAAGTGTGGAGAGCCCAGGCGACCCAGGACAGGGCCCCAACCACCCAGGCCTAAAGCAATCCTGACTGCAGAGACCCCAGCAATGGGACCAGGGCGTCCCTACACCCTCCCTCCCAGGAGCTAGGGCTGAGCCCAACACAGGGGATGGGAAAGGGACCAGGGCAGGGCTGGCCTCAGATGAAAGGGAAACGGGAGGAAGGCAGCCCTGACACCAGGACCAGCCCCCCGGGGCACGCAGCATCACCCCACACAATCCAGAGGTCAGTCGTTCAGGGCTCGAATGCTGCGCCCATCTGCCTCCCTGCTCAGGCCACCCCGACCGCCCCCAGTGGCCCCTCCAGGCCAGGGTGGGGCCCAGCCCCCTTTGCCAACCTCTGGGCCCCTGCAGACGCCTTCTCCCTGAGACTCTGCCCAGAAACACAATAGGCTGTCTCTGCAGACCCGCAGACCAGACAGCGCTCATCTCTCAGTGTCAATAAACCCTGCGTCTCCAGGGCAATGACTTTTACTCAGTAAATACTAAGCAGTCAGGGAGGGGGAGGGCAGGCGCGAGCCCCAGTCCAGGAGAACTGCAGCCAGCGCTCTGCACCTATTGATCGCATCTCCCTCCCAAGGCCATGGCGCTGTGGGGATGAGGGGATGGAGGGTCTGACAGGACCCCTGCCTGCAGGGACAGGAGGAGCAAGCCATGGCTTCTCTCCAGCTGCATGAGGTGGCCCAGCACAGGGAAAGAGCCCAGCCTCTGGGGTGTGACCTAAGTAGGGAGGTGACAGCTGCTACAAAAATCCACCCAACATGTGAAACGAGCTGTGACTGCTTGTTAGCAGTTGGGAGGGAGCAGGGAGTCGTGGAGGTGCGGCTGGGATCCAAGGGTGGATCCCAGATGGTGGTGCTGCTGGTGGGATCCCTGCCCATGGGTAACTAGGGAGGGAACATGCACTGTCCTCTCCCAGCTTCCCTTTCTTTGGGATGGCCACTCCACCATTCCACAGGGAGTCTGCCCTGGCGTTTGGATTTGGGGGTACAGAACCCACCTCCCTGGCCCCCAGGGTGGGCTGTGTCTCAAGCTTGGCTCATTTGTGTACCCCACTCCCTTGCATTCAACTCTCCCCCTCCTGTGAGTGGCAGAGACCCAGCTCATCGACCCTTGGGCATTCTCAACCTGCAGAGAAAGAGAAGTGTTTGCCTCATGGTCTGCTGGCTCTGGGGTGAGGGGTAGTTCTGAGTCTGTTGGCAGGAGAAAAGGTGAGAGTCATGGGGTCTTCCTCTCTGGGATGCAGACTGCTCACTTGAAAAATATCCAAAGTCAAGCCTTGTTGCAGAGTGAAGATTCATTCTCCATTATCAGGTCCATATGAGAAATTAATATTGCTCCTAGTCACGTGACTCTGACATTTTTCCCTGGTGAACTAATAGCCACGTGGCTCCTTTGCCTAAGGGAGCTGACATACCTCCTCCTACTGCGTTAGGCTGCAGTGACTTCCTTCACTTAACTACCACTGAAGAGGGCCAAGGCAGAGCCAGTTCCCCCACCCCTGTGTTTCTAATCACTCCACCACCTTTGTCTCCACATGACCTATACTAGGCTTGGCTCCTCTCAGGAGCCAATATGCAAATATCTGCTGGATGGATAAATGGATGGATGGATGAATGGAATAAATAGATAAATGGATGGATTGTGGATGAATGGATAGGTGAATGGATGGATAGTTGGATGGTTGGCATAGATATATAGATGGATGGATGGATGGATGGACAGATGGAATAGGTGGATAAACAGATGAATGTGTGAACAAATGGGAGGATTGAGGGATGGATGGATGGATGGAGGGATGGAGGGATGAATGGGTGAATGGAGGGAGGGAGGGGTGAATGAATGGGTGGGTGGATGGATGGATGGACTGATGCACAGAGGGATAGATAAACAGATGTATTTCCCTTAGGACACAGTCAGCTTTTTGAAGACAGGTCTGTGCATTTCACTTCCTTGTTTTCACTCACAGTGAATTCCACAAAACAGGCTTCACAAAGTGTTTCTTAACTATAACAGACTGTGTCTGGACATTGCCCTCAGATCCTACCTGTACGTACCATGTAACATTCTTATGAAAATCTGGTAAAATCAGTAGGAGTGATTTTAAATGGCCATGCCCCAAAAATTATATTTACAAGCTATTTTCTGAAAGCTGCTGTAAGATAATTGTATTGTTTAAAATATACTTTGAAAATGTAATTTATTAAAAACATATACATATATAAAACCTTTGAGTGTTATGAAAGATGTTTAAGCGGGAGAGAAATAGTATTATTTTCCTAAATAGGAAAATAAGGACTCATACTAAATAGTATGAGTCTATCTCCCTTGGCTTCTGTGCTAAATAGACAGCAATGTAATTTAAGAAAGAAATTTTCATCAATATTTCTATTCATTTTACAAAGAAAAAGAAAAAGCACTTTTTCTCTAACCAATCAGTTAAATCCATGAGGCATATAGGTTTTCAGATTCTCAACAACAATTCAGAAATCATAGACTCTTGGAACGAATGTGACCCCCAGGAGAGCACTCCTATCCACTCTCCTCGTCTTAACCCTCAAGAACATGGAGACCAGGACAAAGGAAGTGACCTGCCCAGAATCACTAAGGGCCTGAATGACAGATGTAGAGACCACAGGCTCCAGTGCTGACTGGCACCGTTCCACTCAGTCAGCGAGCCTTGGTACTGTGTGCTAAGTACCGTGACAGACATAGGGAGCAGTCCTCTCGTCAGAACCTACCCTGTGCCCTCCTCCCAGACCTGCTTCCAGCCATGCCTCTCTTCATGAGAATGGGGTGTCCACAGGGTCAAGGGGACGTGACACCCGGCACCCACTCCCTCACTCTCCAGACCATGCTCAGGGTCCCCAGACTCCCCAGGTCCCTGCCCAACAGCCCAAGCTCACTGTCAGGACCCAGTGCAGGCCCCTTGCATGGACCTATCCCAGAGGCTGGACCACACAACAACAGGCCCGAGGGGAGGCCAAGAAGCCTCTGTTTCCAGGGGTGCCTGGAGCCTGGTGAGGAGAGAGGGTGATGCCGGGCCATGGCTCCCCTCTCCACCACATTCCAGCACAGAACTCTGAGGATCTCATGAATTCTAAATTTGAACCCGCTTTCCAGGCCATTTTAAAGATATATTTTTCAAGGCTAGAACCAGAACATATTTTATTTACCAACTTGTTCGCTTGACTTATAACTGTTAAATATTCAGACCAGCAGTTCTCAAACTTTTTGGTCTCAAGACCCCTTCACACTCTTAAAAATTATTGAGAACCCCAAAGAGTTTGTGTGAGTTATGTCCATCAATGTTTACCATATTAAAATTTTAAACTGAGACATTTTTAAAACATTCATTAATTCATTTTAAAAATAACAATAATAAGGGGCCGGCCCGCTGGCATGCTGGTTAAGTTCACACGCTCCGCTTCAGTGGCCAGGGGTTTGCAGGTTCAGATCCCGGGCACAGACCTACACACCACTTGTCAAGCCATGTTGTGGCGGCGTCCCACATATAAAGTAGAGAAAGATGGGCACAGATGTTAGCTCAGGGCCAGTCTTCCTCAGCAAAAAGAGGAGGATTGGCAACAGATGTTAGCTCAGGGCTAATCTTCCTCACCAAAAGAAAAAAAAATTTTTAATAACAATAATAAGCCAATTGCACGCTTATACAAATTACACACTTTTTATAAACACTAACTATGTTTTCCAAGACAAACCAAAAACTGTAGTGCAAAGCATGCCATTATCTGGCAGTTTTGCAAGTCCCTTTACTGCCTGGATTAGAGAGACAGCTGGGCTCTCATCGCTGTTCCCGCCTTCAGTCTGCTGTGACTGTTGTTTGGTTACAGCATCAGAAGAAACTCTGGACTCCTGCAGAGATGCAATTAGAAAAGGTAGGAGTATTTTAACAGCCTTTTCTGATAATTTTAGATATTCTTACCTGATACTACACCAGAATTTGGCAGGCAGCAGTTTCTTCAAGATTAGCTGCCAGGGCCCGAACTAGGGTAAGCGAGGCCCTCAAGGAGGTGCTTGCCTTCTCGGGGGTGCAGGTGCCTGCGCTTCATCCCCTTCGCCTAACACCAGCCCTGCTGGTGGCAGTGTGAAATCTGAAACCATGGTGATAAACTTTTTGTACTCTATCCCATCAAAATTCATTCGTGTGTCTTGTACTTTGAATGAGTCTTTTGCCCATGCATGATTCTGTAACTGTCAGTATTAGGATTTGATTTTACCCTACTTGCAAGCTGATGAATTAACTTGTTACTTTCCATGGATGCTGGCAGAAGACATGAGGTTCCTGTGTCGGAGACAAAGGACTTCGTTACTCACAGTGTGCTTCCACAGCAACGGGAGCATCAGCCTCTCTGCATGGCTCTGCTTTGCCCGCTAAGTCCCACAGAGATGATGCAGAGGGCCCAGAGAGATGGCACGCACACAGTAGGTTTGTTTTGCAACTGAAGGACTCTGATCCTGGGGATCCATCTCTTTACAGCACACAGGAAGCAAGCCTGCTCTTTGTCCCAGAGGGAGACAGTACCTCACCCCTCAAGGCTGCTCAGCACAAACACTTCTGAAAAACAGGTTGGATAAAAAGAGTGTCAGGGTCTTGCATTCTTGGCACACTCAGCAAGACCTGTAGGAGTGGGAAACAGCTACAGAGCAGGATTGTGTTTCCCAACAGAAACATGGTGCATGGTCATTTGGAAAATATCGATTCACTGAGTCATGCAGATCTTCTAAATGTTGACAGATTTCTATAAACAATATTTAAAAATTGCATTCATTAATATCATCATGAATCTCATCAGAAGTCTTGAAGTATTGAGAAGCTATTAAACACACAGTGGTGTTTGCTTGAAAGTTCAAATCTTATCATTGGCCATGAATACCATCAGGTGTTTTCCTTGAAGAGCCTGGCTCACTTGTTCATTTTCACTAGAATGTCTTCCATATACCCAAGTCTGAATAACCATAGTGTATCTGTCAGTTGATCTTTCAAGTAATTGTATTCTGTGAAAAAAAGTGGTTAGGGTTAGTTCAGCTTGCAGCTCAAACAATTGCACGAATGCTTTTCCTCGAGACAACCGTCACGCTTCCAAACATAGCTGACACCTCATGACACAAAACACTGAAAAGACGTGCTCAGAACAGGAGAGATATTGTTTAAAGGTACAAACTTGCAACTAGTAAACAAATCAGTCCTGGAGAGCTGGTGCACAGCATAGTGATTATAGACAACAAGGTGGTATTACAATCATCAAACTTCCAACAGACTAGATCTTAATAAGTCCCACCACAAAAAAGAAATGATAACTATGTGACATGACAGAGGTGCTAACTATCACTGCAACGGCAATCATATCACAATATATCAACGTACCAAATCCACACGTCCTACACAATGTTATATGCTAAGTATATTTCAATAAAAATAAGTAAATAAAAAGACACACTCAAAGGTCAAAATTTAATAAAATGAATAATTTTTACTGCGTCATCAAGGACGTTCTTAAGTGAAAGTGACTTTGTTTTTGACTGAGAGTGTCGAATGGTAGAGAAGACGCTGAGGAAGTGTACACCAGAGCCACCGCCTTGATCTGGATCAGGCCAGTAGTTTCACCCACCATTGTCTGGTACCCTCAGGGCAAATGCCAACATGATGAAAATGGCAAATCATGTCTTATTATTAATATGAAAACAACTTCAATTTCACAGACCCTCTGAAAGGGTCATGAGACCCCCAGAGGCCCACAGACCACCCCTGAAGATCTGTTGATCTACACACTGGAAACTTGTGTCTCCATCTCCACCCTTGCCCGAGGCCCCATAAATGTTAGAGAAAGATCTTCTAGGGATACAAAGTCACAAGACAATAAGACACAGTCTTTGCCCTCAAGGAATTCACAGTCTTCAGGGGTATTCAAAACCTTAGATGCCTTCAGGGACCAAGAAGCACAGAAGTGGGAGAAATGGGT
The DNA here is from genome assembly GCF_020826845.1 of Diceros bicornis minor. Lineage (NCBI taxonomy): Eukaryota > Metazoa > Chordata > Mammalia > Perissodactyla > Rhinocerotidae > Diceros > Diceros bicornis. The sequence continues at coordinate 92,450,521 of NC_080740.1, forward strand.
GTGGGCAGCCAGTCGTGGCCATGTGGACACTCAGACCCAGTGTGGCCACATCTTCTAATTCATCAAGAAAAGCCAGAAACCCAGATGATTTTTCTACAGAACTTCCAAAATTTTAAAAGTTGGCAACTAATTTTCTTGGGGGGAAAAAAAAACCTTTGGGGGCTAAACAAAATATCCACAGGCTGGATTCAGGTTATGGGTGCCAGTTTGCAACTTCTGGTCTACAAGGAGAGCCAGACTTAGAAATAATTACAATCTATGCTTATCTAATGGACCGGTAAATGGCCCTAGGAGCAGAGAGCTAGAAGGGCCTGAGAATCACAGCTTCCTTTTCCTGAGAACACGTAGCTACCTGGGGATCTACACAAAATTGTGTCATGCAATCCCCTTTACAAGCTAGGTAGGAGCTGTTATCAGCCCCTATTTTATAGATGAGGGAACTAAGACTTAGGTGGATAAATAACTAGCCCAGGGCTGCATGATCACACCCTTACTGCTCTCCCCCTCACTTCTACTTCTTTAGCCCCTTTGAGTTTCTTGCTGTACCTTAAGACAGTATGTTTCTGCCTCAGGGCCTTTGCAGGTGCTGTTCCCTTCTGCCCGGAATGCTTTCCCCCAGAGGGCTTCCTCCCCCACTGCACTCAGGTATCTATTTTAAAAAGCACCTTCTCAGAGATCCCTGCCCTGACTACCTGGCCTACAGTAACCGCCCCACAAATGCATTGTATGCTGTCACTCTGCTTTATTTTCTCCCTCATGTCTATCATTTCTTGGAATCATACGATTTATTTTCCTACTTATTTACTCTCTGTCCTTCCCCCATCACCATCACCACTAGAATGCAGCCCCCTGTGGGAGGTGGTCCAGCAGGAGGACAGTGCCTTGGCACATCGTAAGGGCTCAAGAACTATCTGCTAAGTAGATGGAGACACCTGCTGCTAGACACGGGCTCCAGAGACAGAGCTACAGACGCACAGAGCTGTGACTCATAAGACATTTGCAATGTGCTTCACAGTTGCAAAAGAGTCTAACGACAATGAAATGTAAAAGAGAAAGGCACAAAGAAGGAGAAATCAGCTGAGCAGCGAAATAGTCAAAAACCCAAACACCCATCAACAAAGAAGTGGGCAAATAAATTGTGGCCTGTGCATATAATAGAATACTTACTGCGCCAAGGAGAGAGAGAGAGAGCGCACAATATTCTCAAAGACATGGACGAATCTCATTACGCTGTGTGAAAGAAGCCAGACGCGAGGGGAGTACTGAACGACTCCATTATGTAAGTACGAGGACAGGTGGTGTTCTCTTACGACAGAGATCACAGCAGTGGTGCCTCTGGGGACGGAGTGTGCAGACCAGCAAGGGACGGAAGGGCCATCTTGAAATGGGATTTTATTTTAATCAGATACGGTAAGGTGACGGGCACAGAGACTTTGAGAGAAAAGTTTAGTACTTACAATTCCCAAGAGAAGGGGGTGCACCAAGCTACACAGGGCAACACGGGGAAGTACCAGTGTCAGTCAGGAGGCAGAAGGACGCAGGGCCTGAGGGACGGGAATGGAAAAGGCAGGGAGGCAAGTTGAGCAAGTTCAGGATTGGCTAGTTCGAATAATTTTGGCAGGCTCTGGGCTATGGGGTGGTCTCTGTTGTCTGGTACCCGGCCCTGGGGTGACGCGGGGCAGGAGGATATTGGCTTGGTGTGTGAGAGTTCCATACAGAAGGGGGTTGAGGGTGTGGGCTCTGGATTGTTGGTTTGCATATGAAAAGCACACTTGCAGGGGCAGTCTCCTCCGGGAAAGGAGGCTTCTTGAGGCTAGAAGTGCTTGCTAAGCACACGGGAACTACTCTTGGGGTAAGCATGGGGGCAGGCGTGGAGCCAGGACAGCCACAATTAAGCCAAACGCAAAGGTGGCCTGGGGCAGTGGAGAGTGGACTAGTGCTCTGCACACAAGCAGGGGACCTGGGGCACAGGCCCCAGCGCTGGACTGGGCAGGACACACTCAAGTCGGCACAGGTGCTCTTGCAGCCAGGCTCCGGCGACACCTGCCCTCTTCCGACAGTCACATCTGCCACATGGCAGTGCCTCTGCGGTCTGGCCCCACTCCCCAGAGCAACCACTGTGGGTTGAGGCAGTGGATGGGTGAGGGTTAGTATGGGGCTCATCAGAGTGACACCTGAGAGGTGAGGGCACGTTCTCTGGGGTGTTACCCCTGACGTAGCCCAGCTAGGCACTGCCCAGAGCTGAGATTCGGAGGACGCCTTCCGTGACACCATATCACAGGATTCAAGTCCTTCCAACCCGGGACAAGCTCAACCGAGTGGCCATGAGGCTGCTCCCAGCTTGATCTTGCAGCGTTTTACTATGAAATGCCTTCTTTAGTGGTGGCCAAGCCCCGGCCCGGCCAAGGACAGTTCAGGAGAGGCGGGCCCGGCCCAGACAGCACACACAGATGGGCACACAGACGAGCTGGCAGGTCGCCCGGGCAGCCAGCTCTGGCCTGCTGCGGAGAGCTCTGGTCCACAGGCTATGTCGAGGGCCTGCTCAGACAGTCCTTCCTCGATCCTGGAAGGGAGAAACCTAGTTATAACAGCTCCTGGCCCACGTGGCTCTCAGCCGAAAGAAGGCCTGCACTGCTAGATGGGCCTGCTCATTAGGGTGGGGAGCGTGGTCTTTCTTATGCAAATGAGGGCAAATAAATCCATCAGAGAAATGTGAACAAAAAACATGAACAGGAGCACGGACTGTGTGGGTACTGGCCGAGAGAGGAGGGAGAGGAGGCTGGGGAGACCCCCCAGCACTGCCCCTGGGCACTCTCAGCCCAAGCGTTCTGGATTTGCCTTCCCAGGCCACCCAGGAGGGAAACTGAGGCCCCCAGGGCCCATCCAAGGCCAGACACAAGGGTACTGGCCGGGCCTGGCCCGCACTGCTGTGGGGCACAGAGGTGAAAGTGGGTCGGGAGGGCACCAGGAGCTGGACACGCTGGAGGCCAGGCCACAGTTGTCCAGGCCAGCTCCAGCAGCTCGAGTGACCCCTATGTAGATGGATGCTGGCCAGACCCAGCCAGCAGCCAAGGAGCCAGGAAAACGACCACCAAGGCCCAGTCCATGGGACCAGCCCCACGGGAGGCAGGGCTGTCCAGAGCTCCAGGATGTCTCCAAGACCCCACAACTCAACATGCTCTGCTCTTGCCCCAGGACAGGAGTCCCCTGCTGCCTCCCTGCCCCATCTGACAAACGTCCCCACCAGAGATCTTCTCAGACCCTCCCTCCCTGCCTCCCCAGTGTCTTGCCCACATGCTGTCCTGTCAGCTTCAGCTCCTAGTTATCCCAGCACACCCACCTGCTTCTCCCATCTCTACCACCTCCTCCTGCCCCGAGTGGGATGGGCCTCACGTCCCCACCTACCTCGCCCAAAATTTACCTTTTCAATGAGGCCTGATCTGACTACCATTTTTAATGCCAAAACCTGCCTCTTCCTCCTCCTACCCTGCTCCTCTTTGTCTTTCAGCAGCACTGAGCGTATTCTAGCACATTCAATAATGTACTCATTCATCATGCTTCATGTTCATTACCTGCTTCCCCCACTGAGACGGTAGCTCCACGAGGGCAGGGGTCGTGGTCTAATTTGATCCCTGGTGCCCCCGAGTGCCTTACGTCACACTTGCCCATGGTATTACATCTTCAATATCGTACACAGTATTTGAATGAGTAAACACGCAGTGCCCCATGACCACCCTTTTTATGAATGCCAGGTGAGTACAGCTCTGCACCTAACTAACTCGCCAAGCTGGACTTAGGATGGAGATTAATAGGGTGGGTATTTTTCAAGTGTCATCTAGTCAAAAGTGGCAAACCTAACTCAACATGACTTCACAAAAAACAGTCTTTGTCGGCTCATGTAACTGAAAAAGCCAAGAATAACCAGCTGCAGGCATGTCTGGATCCAGAGGAGCAGCTGATGCTGTCACGACTTTGTCTCGTTGTTGGCTTGAGCCTCAGGCAGGTGTTATTCATGTGTGACCCCAGCAGGTTCAGGCCAACTCTCTCCATATCTCAAGTCCACAAATCAGAGAGTTTCTCTTAAAAAGAGTCCCAAAATTAGCTTGCTGGGCCTGGCTTGAATCTGGTGCAAATTTCCCCACACCCACCTCACTCTGAACCAGTTGCCATTCCCAGTGACTGACCAGACCTGGAGTACTGGAACTGCATGGACTGGGTGGAGGAGGAGTCAGGTCTGTTACCAAAGTAGGGGCCACAGGTGCAGGGCAAGCATGAGTAGCTGTCCACTCCAGGGTGCCTGCCTGCCAGGGGTGCAGGGATGGCTCCCAGGCAGACTGGTTGATCCCGGCGCTGACAGTGGTTGACCTGAGGAGTAGCCTGCCTCGCCCAGAAAACTCAACCTGTCCTTTTGCCACCACAGGCTCCATCCAGATGAGAAGTAATGTGAGAAGGTCAAGATGTCAAAATATCCCCTCTAACCAGAATCTAGCCTCATTTGCAATGCAGCTTCCTACAGGTTCTCCTGACCCCACTCTCCACCAGCCCCCAAAACCAGAAACCATTAGGTCAGGACTAAGAAAGATGGTCACCATCATCACCATCACATAACATTGTTCTAGAACTACCAGACCATGCAATTAGACATGAGAACAAAATACGAAGTTTAAATATGCAAAAAGAGTTGGCAATAGTATCATTATTTGTAGATGATATGATTACAAACCTGAAAAACTCAAGAGAACTGACTGAAAGATATTGAAAATGGTAAGGTAATTCAGTGAGTTATAAAATTTATATCCAAAACAAAATCGATTTCCTATAAATTATTACAGGAAATAGAAACCAGCCAGATTATGTAACAAAAGAAACTATATCATTCACAAAAAGGACAAAAAAATTTAACTAGGAATAAACTATATGAAGAAATTATACCTTTTTTGTGTGTGTGTGTGAGGAAGATCAGCCCAGAGCTAACATCCATGCCAAGCCTCCTCTTTTTGCTGAGGAAGACTGGCCCTGAGCTAACATCTATTGCCAATCCTCTTCCTTTTTTTTTCCCTTTTTCTCCCCAAAGCCCCAGTAGATAGTTGTATGTCATAGCTGCACATCCTTCTAGTTGCTGTATGTGGGATGCCACCTAGGCATGGCCGGACAAGTGGTGCGTCGGTGTGCGCCCGGGATCCGAACCCAGGCCACCAGTAGCAGAGTGCACACACAACCGCTAAGCCACAGGGCCAGCCCCCAAAAAAATTATAAAATTCTACTAAATGACATCAAAGAAGACTTGAATAAACAGACATATGCTGTTCTTGAATACAATAATGATACAAATTTTAGAGATGTTCTACTGGGTTTGATAATGTCCCCCCAAAATTCATATCCTTCCTGATATCTCCGAATATGACTTGATTTGGAAATAGGGTCATTGCAGCAATAATTAGTTAATATGAGTTCATGCTGGAGTAGGGTGGGTCCTTAATCTGAAACAACGGGTGTCCTTGTAAGAAGAGGACAAGAGACAGACACCTGGGGAGAACATTATGTGATGACAGAAGCAGAGACTGGAGTGATGCGTCTACAGGTCAAGAAATGTCCAGAATTTCCAGTAACCACCAGAAGCGAAGAGAAAGACATGGAACAGATTCTCCCCTGGAGTCTTCAGGGAGAGCATGGCCTGCCCACATCTTGATTTTGGACTTCTTGCCTCCAGAACTGAGAGAATAAATTTATGTTGTTCTAAACCACGTAGTTTGTGGTAATTGGTTATTGCTGTCCTGGGGAACTAATACAGATGTCAACTCTCCCCATATTAACTATAAGCTTAATTCAATCTTATTCAAAATCCTACGGGATTGGTTTGGCAATTTTTATTTTTTTTACTTAATTTTTTTGTTGTTTAGGATAGTATTTTGTTCTATTTTTGCTTCTCATTTTTAGGGAAGAGGAAGAGGTTTAAAAGTCAATCTATCAGAATGAGAATAAAGTCATAAGCAGGAAATTTCTGAAAATCAAAAGTAACAAAGCAGGACCAGAACTCTGTCCCAAATGTGATGAACCCAGGTGGCACCACAGCCAAGAAGGCGAGGCCGGGGCAGACGAGGACGTTCAGAAATAGTCTAAGTACACGTAGGATTTAATATGGGATGGAGGAGAGCCATCGAGTCAGCGGGCAAACACAGACCATTCAAGAAAAGACACTGAGACAACTGGAAAGCTGATCACTTAAAAATAATACGAACAAACATTAACGCCAGGTCACAGCCATACTCCTTCCACTAAAATAAAGTCCTGATAGATCAAATTTTTAAAGCTCAATGATTCAAACAGAGATGTCTAGTTCCAGATGGTGAGCCATATTCATATTATATCCCCTTCTCCCGAAAGAGCCAAGAAATGGCAGGAGAAAACAGCATTTTCGAATGTGTAAGGTCCCCCAACAGTATGGGGAAACAAGAAGGATGCTCTTTGTGGACCATGTATTTTAAGGAATTTCTCGAAAATAGAAAGCAAAAATGAGATCCGATATATGAGAGAAACCAGAGCAGAGGAAGTTTCATTTTGGGGTGAGGATTTATTTTTCTCACCAAACCTCCCTGGTGCTTCTTGCAAAGGAACCCCCGACACCCAAACATGCCTGCGACCGGGGAGTTTGCCTGCACGGTTTCACTTGGAAGGACTCTCAGAGAAGAAACCCAACATTCTAACAATGAAAAATATTACTGATCAGACAAGATTTTCCATTCATCTTTTAAACTATCCTCTAATGGCAAAGATTTTAGAACACTGAAGCAAACTCAGGAATTCCTGAAATGCAAAGACTTCTACTGGAATAAACCGATGGATGTATAGGACATACACGACCTTGTGTAAGACACTAGGTAAACCAGTGTGAAGCTCACTGATTCTATTCCTCCACGCCATGGACCACCTGCCATGCTGTGTTCACGGCTCTGTCCACAAGGGGGAAATAAGCAGTTGGGGGTGCAGCCACTGCATAGACACCCCACAAAAGAGGGGCATGAAGGACATCAGATTCGGGCAAAACCCAAATTCCCTTCTCCTTCCCTCCTCCCCCACAAATACCTTTCAGATGGTTCTTAGGTTCTTTGTAAGTCATCCTCCAAAGACCTTCCCCCACCAGGCAGCGTCTGCTGAAATGGAATCATTCTCCTGTAACATCGCTGAGTTGGGCCGAGTCCTGCTGGTGTTCCAGCAGCCCCGTGTGTCCTTTGAGCTGGGTCCAGAAGCTGTGATGGATTTTCACCTATCACTTCCTTGGCCCCTCTTGGGCAGCCTGCAAAAACAGAGCCGGCCCCGTGGCGGGAGCAGAACACACTGGCCTTTGCTGCACGGTTGGAGATGTGCTCTGTGTGTTCATGAGAAATGGGAAGACCGCGTGGAGGCCAGGCCCTGTGTCCCAGTTCTCCGGAAGAGTCTGGAAGCAGCTCCACGGGCAGTGAGCTAAGGAATAAATAGCCATCGCCATGGAAAAAGCCTGCTCCAAACAAATCCATCGACATCTTCATCCTTTGTTATTAAAATTAAAGTAACACTGAAGTTCCGTTTTAGACCCATTAATTCAGCAAAGAATAGGAAAGTTAAATGACACTGCTTGGCAAGGGCACAATGAAATCTGCATACTTGCATACACACACACACACACACACACACACACACACACACACACAGAGCTACTGGGCGCAGCCCTTCCCCCAGGAGGCCTAGGGACCAATTCCCTCAGCTCCTCAAGTCACCTCTGTCGCTTGCAACCAAAGCGTCCTGACTGAAGCAAGGACTGAGGCTGAGATGCTGAGAGCACCTTTGCAAAATCAGACACAATCTCAGCTCACCATCCAGGAGAGACTACAACACAGTGATGGCACATCAGCACAGCTGAATGGGTGTGGCCTCAGAATGATATAAAGACTCAGTCGCACCTATATCAATCGTTACGTTGCACACCTGAAATTCATACAATGCAATATGTCAGTTATATCGCAATCAAAATAATAATAAAATTTTTTTCTAATTATCAGAAGAAATACACATAAAAGGACAAAATGAATAAAACAGATCACATAGGGAGTTTTTTACAGCCCTAAAAACTAAATTATGTGACAGAATAATAAAGATAAAACACCCCTGTTACGTGACTAGTACATGAATAAACACAATCAAAACTGTTTCAAAAAGGGCCGGCCCCGTGGCTTAGTGGTTAAGTGCGCGTGCTCCGCTGCTGGCGGCCCGGGGTTCGGATCCCGGGTGCGCACGGACTCACTGCTTCTCTGGCCATGCTGAAGCCGCGTCCCACATACAGCAACTGGAAGGATGTGCAGCTATGACATACAACTATCTACTGGGGCTTTGGGGGAAAAATAAATAAATAAAATTAAAAAAAAAAAAGAACTGTTTCAAAAAGCAGCATCCCACTCCAGGCCATGTGCAAGAGACACAGCTGAAACAGAGCAACTCACACAGATAAAACAGGGAAGTGTGAACAACCTTACATCAGGGAAACGCAGCAAAAAGAATATAGAGGAGATTGGACTCATGGTAAAATACATTAATTAATACAAAGAATGGCCCGTTGTTCCAGTCAAAGATGCAATTCTCAACATAGATATTGATATCTATATAATAAATAACAGCATCAATTTTCATAAAGCAAAAATTACAGAAGATATAAAGAATAATAGACACATTAATATTAAAGGCTTAAGTTCACATCTCTTTTCTATGACAGCGCAGGGAGACAAAATAGGGATAACTAAACAAATAAAAATAAATAAAAGCTTAAAGCAAATAACTGCTTTTGTGCATCTTCCCACAAAAAAGAAAGCCTCCTCGATGTTATCAACACACACACACACAGCACACACACACAGCAGCAGCAACGTGAAAAAACACAGGTGACACCCAGTGAAGGGAAAGAAGGGCTCAGATGAGACCTATCTCGTCCTCCCACGTACATAAGAAGCAGCCACACGTGTGAGCAAGACTGGCCCTCTGGCTGGTCTGGATTCGGCCCCGCCTCTACTCGGCCGGTGCTCAAGGCCTTATGCACGTCATCACATTCAGTGTTTGCTGTGGCTCTGAAGGAGGTACATTTGCAGGTGAGGACACGGAGCATCAAGAAGTCCAGCAGCTGGACCGTGGCCAAGCCACAGCCGTGGAAGGAACAGGAAAAGCAGCCACTGAAGCCGTGGGGACTGCTCAGAGGCTTTTCATGTGTCGGTTTGTTTTCATATTCCATTTTGAGTTTTTCCATATTCTTTTCTAATTAAAGTCAATAAGACATCTGTGAAAAGATTAGCGCCTGACTCCGTCTCTAGGTTTCCCTCCCGCCACCCAGTCCATGCCCTGTGCCCCACATGCCCACCCCGGCTGTGGTGGGAGTCCTCCTGGTCCCTGCATCCCAGCACCCGTGAGGCGTGGGGCCTGGCTGTGGCAGACAGTCAGGCCACACTGGCTGGATTCATTGATTAGGTAATTAACACCAGTAGGGGCGTGGGAACAGAGGCCATTCTCATTGCAGGACCTCCCTCTTCCCCAGGGTCCCCAGAGTCTCTCCCGGGCCTTCTCCCCACCAGCCACATTGAGTAGCCCTTCTCCACGGCTCTGGAATCCAGTCCTCTTCCCCATGCCCATGCCCCCGCCCTGGTTCAGCCCCGGCTTCAGCCAAACGCTCTCAGTCCTGGAGCGATCTTTCTTCTTGCCACTCTCCGGTTCGTGCTTTTCACTGGCTCACCACAGCCTTCAAAGAACACCCAGGCTCCACGGCCTGTGCACTCCAGCCCATGCCCACTGCTCTCCTCTCTGCATTCCGTGCCCCTCCACATCCCGCCGCTGCTGCCGTCACAGAAAAATTCCAAGTTACCAAACATGCCCCTTCACAACGCTGTTCCACAGCCAGTGTGCCCTTCCCACTGCCTCTTTTTAATAACAACTTTATTAAGATATAATTCACATACTATAAAATTCACCCTCTTCACGTGTGCAGTTCACTAGTTTTTAGTATATTCACAGAGTTGTGCAACCATCACCACAATCAATTTTAGAATATTTTCATTACCTCCCCAAAAACCCCATATCCGTGAGCCTTCACCTCCTTTCCCCCCAGCCCTAGGCGACCACTAATCTACTTTCTGTCTCTGAATTTGCCTCTTCTGGATATGTCATATAAATGGAGTCGTATCACTGGTCTTTCACTCCACATCATGTTTTCAAGGTTTACCCTTGCCGTCCCATGCATTTTCATTGTCAAATATTCTATTGCATGAATGTACCACGTTTTGTTCCATTTGTCAGTTGATGGATTTGGGGGTTTTCTATTTTGGGGCTATTACGAATAAGGCTGTTACGAGCATTCATGTATAAGTCTTTGTATGAATGTATGTTTTTATTTTTGTTGGATATATACCTGGAATTGTTGGGTCCTCTGGTAACTCCATGTTTAACCTTTCAAGGCTCTGCCAGACTGTCTTCTCAAATGGCTGCACCCCGTCTACGTTCCCACCAGCAGAGGATGAGGCTTCCAGTTACTCCACATTCTCACCAACACTTGTTGCTGTCTGACTTTTTTGTGTGTGTGTGTGAGGAAGATCAGCCCTGAGCTAACATCCGTGCTAATCCTCCTCTTTTTGCTGAGGAAGACCGGCTCTGAGCTAACATCTATCCCCAATCCTCCTCCTTTTTTTCCCCAAAGCCCCAGTAGATAGTTGTATGTCATAGTTGCACATCCTTCTAGTTGCTGTATGTGGGACACGGCCTCAGCATGGCCGGAGAAGAGGTGCATCTGTGCGCCCGGGATCCTAACCCAGGCCGCCAGTAGCGGAGCACGTGCACTTAACCGCTAAGCCACGGGGCCGGCCCACTGTCTGACTTTTTTATTCTAGCCATGCTACTGAGTGTGAGGTGGTTCTTATTGGGGTTTTTTTTTTTTTTTTTTTTTTTGTGAGGAGATCAGCCCTGAGCTAACATCCGCCAATCCTCCTCTTTTTTTTTTGCTGAGGAAGACGGCCCTGGTCTAACATCGGTGCCCATCTTCCTCCACTTTATATGGGACGCCGCCACAGCATGGCTTACCAAGCAGTGCGTCGGTGCGCGCCCGGGATCCGAACCAGCGAACCCCGGGCCGCCGCAGCGGAGCGCGCGCACTTAACCGCTTGCGCCACCGGGCCGGCCCCTTTATTGGGGTTTTAATTTACATTTCCATGATAGCTAATGATGTTGAACGTCTTTTTACGTGTTTATTAGCCAATTTGTATATACTCTTTGAAAAAAAAGTGTATTCCAATCACTTGAACATTTTTTTAATTGGGTTATTTGTCTTTTCTTAATGAGATCTAAGAGTTCTTTATATATTCTATGTCCCTTATCAGATACGCAAATATGTTTACATTTTTGATGGTGTCCTTCACAATACAAAAGTTCTTAATTTTGACAAATTCCAATTTATCTTTTTCCTTTTACTGCCTGTGCTCTTGGTGTCGATTGGTTTACGTGCTTTAGGTCTATTCAAATTTTCTATTTCCTCTTGAGTCGGTTTCAGCAGTTTGTCTCCTAGAAGTTTGTTCATTTCACCTAACTTATTTAATTAATTGGCAAATAGGTGTTCGTAGTATTCCCTTATAATCTCCACCTTCCCAACACACACACTCACACGCCTTCCTCAAGTGTTCGTCTGTGTTCACTGCCTACCTCAGTCACCACCCCATCTCTCCATGTCACAATCGGCTTGCTTCTATGTCAGGAGGCTGTCAGCTCTTCGAAGGTCCAGACGTCCCCACTCATCTCTGAATGTCCAGCCACCAGGGCAGGGCTGGCTGGACCATCACTGAACTGGATGAGTCTGCTGGGAACAAAGAAGGAGTGTCCTTGGCTTTCTCTGGCAGTGCCTATGGGGCAGAGTGGGAGCAGTGCCTACGGGGCAGAGAAAGCTGGCATGAGGGAAAGTGAGGTGAGAACTAGTAAGGGCCTCCAAGCCCTCCTATGGAGTAATAAATTCTTTCCAGACCGTGTCATTAAGTGCTAAGGAAGCACAGTGCATGCAAGGCTCTGGGGCAGCACTATAGTATCAGCTGTTCCTAACGTGCCTTTCTGTAGGCCTCTTCCTTTCTCCAGGGGTATTCGACGTTAGGGACTTGACAGATAAGGTTTGAAAGTTAAAACCAGTTCCCACTAACACAATCCCCAGGTCCCCTGGACACTATCACCAGCCATCTGAATCTGTAATAAACACCCAGGGCTGAACAAAGCCTGGAGGCTGTTTCATCAGGGCTAGGGTGGTTTTACGGGATCCCTTTGCTAATTGAAATTCACTCCTCCAGACAGCTGTGATCTTTGGTGTCTTATGCACCCGAAAAATAGATCTTGACATTTAAGCCACACTCTCTGGGATGGTGCTAGTAGCAGCAATAAGCCGCAAATTCCAATCAGAATGAAAATGCTAAGTTCTATGTTGGGGCTTGATCTGAAGGGCAAGGACACCCCAATTCCTAAGGATTGTCATTAATCCTTCAGCACCCAGAGGAACAGCCCTCTCCCTGTCCTTGGGGTGACAAGTCATCAACCCAAGGCCACTGCCCACTCCTGAAATTTGAGGCTGTGATAACAATAAGCCACCTTTTGGCTCTGGACAATTTGGGATGGTGTTACGGGCCAGTTGGCATCTGCGCAGCATATAGTTCAGGAATGCACGGGACCACACAAGTTCGGAAGACCGGGTGAGCAGAGCCCCCAGCCCTGCTCCAGGCTCAGCCCCAAGCCCACAGTGGCAACCAGCCACCATCTCTGCCAGGGTCCGAAGGTCTCTGAACAGGACCCAAGAGCCTAGGGCGAGTGGGGAGGCTCCTGCCTTGCTGCCGGATCGCTGCTCCCAGGCATCCCCGTTCTGGGACCCTGAGCTTTCAGCCACCCAAACAAGAAGAAGTTCCCAAAGCCCCTCCCCATCCCCTCCCAGGTCCCCGGGAGAGAGCACCCACGGTGGGTGAAATGCTTGGTAGGTGCCACAGGGCTCTAATGTCTGCGGAGGCCCAGGCCGTGCATTCCAGAGCAGGGTGGCTTTGAAGGGTGTCTGAAATGTGGGCCCCAAACATGCTTCCCTTCATGCCTTTGCAGGTGCTGCTATTAGATCAAAATGCCCCTCCCCATCTGCCCCAGACCAGGACTGCACCCCTCCTGGTGTCTACTCTCCCCTGTGCCCCAACCTCCTTGCGGGGGTCCCCTGGTGCAGACAGCCCTGACTGGGTAGCTGTGCTCCCGTGGTCTGCCATTGCTGTCCCACGTGGAGGGAAGGCACTGTTGGTTCACGGGGGTGGGGCTGAGGGTGGCAGTGCAAGGGGAGATCCCCCCTGGAGGCTACAGAGACCCACCACGGGCTTCTTGGCCCCTAGGGCCCAGAGGACACAAGGAGCTGAGGTGGTCTTCAGGTGGAGAGGCTGCTCAAGAAAACGCTGTCTTTGTTCTTTTTACTTCCTCTAGGAGATTGCCAGAGAACACAGTTTTTGCAGAGAGTCAAAGGACAAAGGGGAGAGTGAGGGCAGGCCCAGGAATGGGGCAGGAGGTAACTGCAGGAGAGGGATGCTGGGACAGGGGATTGAGATTCGGCGATGCTCAGTCCAATCAAGCTGCTCCCACTCCACGCCCTGGGTCCCATCTGTCACCTGCCACCAAGGTTCTTTGTTTTGCTTTGTTTTGTTTAGTTAACAATACAACTTTATTACCTATTCACAAAATAAAATGCATCTTAAAAATATGTGTGGAAGTGTGAGATGGGAACGTCCTAAGCTGGCTGCCAACCCCTGTTATGGCCCTGGGACCCGGCAGGCATGTCCGGTGAGGGTGACCTGTCCAGGTGTGGTGGGAGATGCCCCAGCTGGGTCAAGGCCACCAGCTGTAGCTCAGGGAGGGCAGGATGAAGGGGCTCAGCTTCTAGGGCGGTCCCTGCTGGGGGATTCCTACACCCTCTACTTAATATTCTCTTTAACTCAGACTCTGTCCTGGAGGCTGACACAGGGAAGTCCCGCAGAAGAAGGCTCCATCTTTTCTCTCCTCCATTGCCATCTTTGCATTGAACCCAGGCTGTTGGAATCATCACATTTACAAGTCCTTTGCGAAATATTTGCTGGCTTTATTGTTAAGCACCTCATATTTTCTGTTGCTTTGGTAAATTGATTTTTTTTCATTGTTTTTTGGAGCATAGAAAGGCAATTGATTTTTGTTTATTGATTATATATCCAGCAACTTATTAAACTACCTTATTAATTCCATTCATCTATCTGTAAATTTGGGGGGAGGTGGTTTCCATTTATATAAATATATCATTGGACAATAATGACAATTTGGTTTCCTTTTTTCTAATCTTTACACATTGGATTTCTTTTTCTTCTTTGCAGTGTCTGCGACCTCTGGGACAAAATTAGATGGAAACAGTACACTGGGTATCCGATCTTATCCCTGATTGGCTAAGGACTGCCTCTAGCATTTCATCCTCCAGTGTAACATTTGCCGTAGATTGTTAGATCTACGTAGATAATACCCCTTTCTGTTCCTACTTTTGCCAAAGTTTGGTTTGGTTTTCTTTTCAATCATGAGTGGCTTTTGAATTTTATCAAAATATTCTTCTGCATCTATTGAGAATATCATCTGCTGTTTTCTCCCTCTGCCTATTAATGTGTTGAATTTACTAGTAGACTTTCCAAAGTTAAGTCAACATTGAGTTTCTGGAATATTACGACCTTGACATGAACTGTTTATATTTTCATATATATGGCTTGGATTCAGTTTGCCAATGTTTTACTTAGAAGTTTTGTGCATCCAAGTTCAGGAGTGGATTGGCTTGTAATTTACTTTTCTCCTAGTTTTCTTGTCTAGCCTTAGTATCTAGGTCATTGTAGTATTGTGAAATTAGTCGGAGAGTATTTCCTCTTTTTTTCCAGAAGACTTCATGTAAGACTGAAAAGATCTTCTCCTTTAAAGTTTTCTTAAACTTACCTCAGTCTGTTGTTTCCTTTATGAGAGCTTGTTTACTAATGATTTAGTTTCTTTAAATATTATTGGACTATTCATTCAGGTTTCTTATTTCTCTTTGAGCCAATTTTGTTTAATTGTATTTTCTAGATGTTTTTAGGAAGTTTTGGATTTAAGGGCATCAAGTCATCCATATGATTTTCCTACTATTAATTTAATCTTTGCTGTATCTTGAGTATATCTTCTTTTCATTCCTGAAATTTTTTGTGTGTATGTGTGCCTTCTTTTTTTTCAGCTTTATTGAGATATATTTCATACCACAAAATTCACCATTTAAAGTGTACGGTTCAGTGGTTTTTAGCTTATTCACAGAGTTGTGCAACCATCACCACTATCTAATTTTAGAACATTTCCAACATCCCTAAAAGAAACCCCATCCACATCAACAGTCATTCTCCATTCCCATGCCCCCCTTACCACCTGAACTGGCTTAACATGTTGTATGTTTACACTGGTTCAAAAGTCAAAATGACATTAAAAGGTATAGAATAGGTATAAAAATATACAGAGAATTCTAACTCCTATAGGTAACCATTTTCATTAGTTTTCTGTTTATTTTTTGTGTATTTCTTTATGCAAATACAAAGAAATGCAAATATATTTATTCCTGTTTTCCATCCTTTTCTTACAGAAAGATAGCTTAATTTACACACTGTTCTACACCTTCCTTTTTTACTTACTGTATCCTACAGCACATCCTCATTCTTTCTTCCAGTGGTGGCTCGTGTTTATTTAAGCAGTTCCCTCTTTACAGACCGTTGGCTTCTTTCCAGCCTTTTGCCATTACAAACAATGCTGTAGAGTATAACCTGGTTCACAGGTCATGTCACACCTGTGCATAGCTATCTGTAGAATAGATTCTCAGAAGTGGGATTGCTGGGTCAAAGGATAAATGCATTTGAATTTTTTATAAGCAATGCCAAACTGCTCTTCAGAGGGTTGTACAATTTTGCATTCTCCACCACAAAACCTATTTCCTTACAGCCACACCAACTATATCCTATCGAATTTTGGATTTTTGCCAATCTGATTTGTGAGAAATGGTGCCTAAGTGTAGTTTAATTTGCATTTCTCCTATGAGTGAGGTTGAGCATCTCTTGATGTTTAAGAACCATTTGTATTTCTTTCTCTAGGAACCATTTCTTTCCTTTGCCCATTTTTCTATTGAGTTCTTGGTTGTTTTCATACAAAAGAAAAAGCTCTACGTAAATTATCTATTGCTATGTGTGACATTGAGATTTATAATAAGCAATACATATATTTGGTTTTCATCCCCATTTCTGACTCAGAGCTCCTAAAACACTTGGAATTTCCTAAGTGCTGAGAGTGACAAAGGTGTCTTTTGTTACGTTAATTAGAAGTATGTAAAGAATGAGGGCTGGTTGCCAGGGGACTCAACCATGTCATCAGAAGGTTGGAACTTTCAGTCCCATCCCCTGACCTCTGGGGGAGAGGGGAGGGCCTGGAGATTGAATCAACCTCCAATGGCCAATGATTTGTTCAGTCATGCCTATGTTATGAAGCCTCCATAAAAACCCAAAAGGACTGGGTTCAGGGAGCTGCTGGATGGGTGAACACGTGGAGGTGCTGGGAGAGTGGTGCACCTGGAGAGGGCATGAAAGCTCCATGCCCTTTCCCCATCCCTTGCCCTACGCATCTCTTCCATCTGGCGTTTCTGAGTTATATCCTTTTATAATAAACCAGTAGTCTAGAAAGTAAAATATTTCTTTGTGTTCTATGAGCCTCTCTAGCAAATTAATCAAACCCAAGGAGGGGGTCATTGGAACCTCCAATTTGGAGGGTCATTGGGGGTCATTGGAACCTCTGTCGGTCAGTCAGAAGCACAGGTGACAACCTGGACGTGTGATTGGTGTCTGAAGTGGAGGGTGGCTTGCAGTCCTGTGGGACTGAGCCCTTAACCTGTGGGATCTGATGCTACCTCCAGATAGATAGTGTCAGAATTGAGTTGGATTGTAGGACACCCAGCTGGTGTCGGAGAATTGCTTGCTTGGTGTGTGGGGAAAAAATACCCACATTGGAGTTGGTGACCAGAACTCTTTACTGTGTAACAAACCACTCCAAAACTTAGTGGCTTAAAACAACAATGATTTATTATTCCTCAGGATTCTGTGGGTTGAATGGGCTCAGCTGGGTGGTTCTTCCCCAACTGCCACAAGCTAGGCTTACTCAGCTGCATTCTGCTGGCAGCTTGACGCAGCTGGCCAGTCCAAGACTTCACTCACTTGTCCAGTGCCTTAGTGCTCCCTCAGAGGCCTCTTCAAGTGGCTAGCTTGGGCTTCTTAGTACAGTAGTCTCAGGGAAGTCAGCCTTCTCATGGTGGCTGCCTTTCAAGAGGGAGGAAACAGAAGCTGCCAGTCCTCTTAAGACCTGCATTCAGAAGTCACAGAACATCATTGCTGCATTCTGTTGGTCGTTGAAAGTCACAGAGCAGGCTGGATTCACTGGATGGGAAATAGACTCTGCCTCTGAGTGAGAGAAGTGGTGTGGGGCACAGGGAAGGAAAGAATTGCTGGCAGCCATCTTTCAAGACCATCTGCCGTCTACATCTACATCAGGTAGATCATACCTTTGTGAAATTAGTTAGAAATATTTTTGCCAGTTTCTCATTTGCCTTTTGACTTTGTGTGTGTGTGTAGGGTTTTTTAACTTTTTATTTTGAAACAATTATAGAATCACAGGAAATTGTGAGGATAGTACAGAGCAGTCCTCCTGTACCTATCACCCAGTTTCTCCCAGTGATAACATCTTACATAACCATAGTATAATATCAAAACCAGGAAAATTGGCATTGGTACAATGTGTGTCATTTTATCTCGTGTATGTATTCATGTAACCACTACCACAATCAAGACCCAGAACTTGCCCATTCCCATAAGGGCCTCCCTCTAGAGCCTCTCCTTTATGGTCATGCCCACCACCCTCTCCCCACCATATCTAACCCCTGGCAACCACTAATCTGTTTCCATCCCTACAGGAGCCTGAAGAGTGGCCTCTAAAATGCTATGTACAACTCCTAACCCCCAGAATCTGTGACTACAACCTTATTGGGGAAAAAGGCCTTTGCAACTGTAATTAAGGATCTCAAGCTGAGGTCATCCAGGAGTTAAGGTGAGCCCTAAATCCAATGGCAGGTATCCTTGTAAGAGGAAGTCAGAGGGACATTTGAATCACAGAGAGGATAAGGCAATGTCAAGATGGAGGCAGAGATTGGAGCACGGCATCTAGAAGCCAGAGAACGCCAAAGATTGCTGGCAACCGCCAGAAGCTAAGGAAGAGGCATGGAACAGATTCTCCCTCAGAGCTTTCAGAAGGAACCAACTCTGCTGACACCTTGCTTTCAAATTCTGTCTTCCAGAACTGTGAGAGAATAGATTTCTGTTGTTTTAAGTCTTCAAGTTTGTGGTAATTTGTTATGGCAGCCCTAGGAAACTAATATAATCTCTATAATTTTGACATTTTGAGGATGTTAGATAAATGCAATCACACAGTATATGGCCTTTTGAGATTGGCGTTTTTAGCTCCGCGTAATTCCCTGGAGATCTTTCTAGGTTGTTTTCTGTGAAATCGTCCATTCCATGGTATGAATACCATCGTTTATTTAACCATTCACCTGCTGAGGGACAACTTGGTTGTTTCCAGTATTTGGCTATTATAAATAAAACTGGTATGAACAATCATGTACAGGTTTTTATGTGAACATAAGTTTTCATTTCTCTGGGAAACATGCCCAAGAGGGTAATTTCTAGGTCATGTAGTAAGTATATATTTAGTTTTATAAGAAACTACCAAACTATTTTCCAGAGTGGCTATACCTTTTCGCATTCCCACCAGCAATGTCTGTGATCAAGTTTCTCTGCATCCTCACCGACATTTGGAAGTGTCACTGTTTTTTATTTTAGCTGTTCTAATAGATGTGTAGTGATATCTCATTGTGTTCCTCATTTGCATTTCCCTATTGTCTAGTGATGTTGAACATCTTTTCATGTGCTTATTTGCCCTCTTTGGTGAAGTGTCTCATGAAGTCTTTTGCCCATTTTCTAATTGAATTTTTCACTGTTGAACTTTAAGAGTACTTTATATACTCTAGATATGAATCCTTTGTCAAGTATATGGTTTACAAATATTTTCTCCCGGTCTATAATTTGTCCTTTGATCTTAACAGGGTCTTTCACAGATCAAAGTTTTTAATTTTGATGAAGTCCAATTTATCAATTTTTTTAATGGATTGTACTTTTAGTGTCATGTCTAAGAAATCTTCACCAAGAACTAGGTCCTTAAGATTTTCTCATGTTATCTTCTAAAAATTTTATAGTTTTACATTTTACACTTAAATCTGTAATCCATCTTGAGTTAGTTTTTGTGTAGAGTGTAAGATTTAGGTCAAGGAACATTTTTTTGCCTATGGACGTCCAGTTGTTCCAGCACCATTTGTTGGAAAGACTATCCTTCCTCCATCTAATTGCTTTTGCACTTTTGTCAGAAATCAGTTGGCCATACTTGTTTGGGGCTATTTGAGGATTCTGTATTCTGTTCCATTGACCCCTCCACCAATACCACACAGTCTTGATTATTGTACTCACATAATAAGTCTTGGAATCGGGTAGAGTGATTCCTCCTACTTTATTCTTCTTTTTCAAAATTGTTTTAGCTATTCTGGTTCCTTTTCCTTGCCATGTAAATTTGGGAATAATCTTATCTATATCTAAAAAAATCTTGCTGAGATTTTGATAGCAATTGTGTTAAACTCGTACATCAATTTGGGGAGAATTGACATCTTTACTATGTTGAATCTCCTAATCCATGTACAGGGTATGTGTTTCCATTTATTTAGATTCTCTTTGATGTCTTTCATCAGCACTTTGTAGTTTTCAGCATATAAATCCTGCATGTGTTTTGTTAGATTTACACCTAAGTATTTCTTTTTTTTTAAGTGGTTATAAATGGTACTGAATTTTAATTTCAGTGTCCATGTGTTCACTGCTAGTATATAGAAACACAATTGATTTTGTATGCTGTAACTTTGCTGAACTCACTTATTAGTTACAGGAAGTTTTTGTAGACTACTTGGGATTTTCTATGCAGACCCTACATGTCATTTACAAATAGAAACAGTTTTATTTCTTTCTTTCCAGTGGTATACTTTTTCTTGACTTACTGCACTAGCTAGAACTTCTGGTACTATGTTGAATAGCAGTGGTGAGAACAGGCTTCTTTGCCTTGTTTCTGATCTTAGGGAGAAAGCATCCAATCTTGCATCGTTAAGTATGATGTTAACTACAGATTTTTTTTTAGATGCTCTTTATCAAGTTGAAGAATTTCTCCTCCATTCCTAGTTACCTGGGAGTTTTTATCATGAATAGATGTTGAAATGTATCAAGTGCTTTTTCTATATCAATTGATATGATCGTGTGATTTTTTCCTTCTTTAGTTTGTCAATATGGCAGGTTACAGTGATTGATTTTTGAATGTTGAACCAACCTTGCATCCCTGAAACAAACTCCACGTGGTCATGGTGTATAATTATTTTTATATATTGCTGAATTCTATTTGCTACTTCTGTTAAGAGTTTTTTGAGATACCTTACAATTTTATATGTCAATTTTACCTAAATAAAGCTGAAAAATGAAATTAGCAGGAAAAAATGTTTTCATCTCTATGCAGGAGAGATATATACATTAATCCTGAATACATGAGGGATATATACATTAATCTGTAGTTTTGGGGGATTTTTTTGTCATTTTTTTGCACTGTCTTTGTCTGGTTTTGGTATCAGGGTAATGCTGGCTTCATTAAATGAGTTGGGAAGTGTTCTCTCTTCTATTTTCTGGAAGAGATTGTATAAAATTGGTATTAATTCTTCTTTAAATGTTTAATGGAATTCAGCGCTGAAATCATCTGGCCCTGGAGATTCATTTGGAAGGAGTTGTTAAATTATGAATTCAATTTCCTTAATAACAATAGGGCTATTTAAATTAACTATTTCATATTGGATGAGTTGTGGAATTTGTGTTTTCAAGGAATTGGCCTATTTCATCTAATTTATCAAATGTATGAATGTAGAGTTGTTCATAGTATTCCCTTTCTATCATTTTGATGTCTGCAGGGTCTGTTTTATTCCTGATATTAGTAATCTGTGTCTTCTCCCTTTTTTCTTTGTCAGCCTTGACAATTCTTTGTCAATTTTATGATCATTTATTGATCAAAGAGCTAGTTTTTTGTTTCATTGATTTTTCTCTATTATTTTTGTTTTCAATTTCATTAATTTCAGATCTTGTCTTTATTATTTCCTTCCTTCTGCTTGCTTCAGATTTATTTTTCTCTTCTTTTTCTAGGTTCTTGAGTGACAACTTAGATTATTGATTTTAGATTGTCTCTCTTTTCTTTTTTTTTTTTTTTTTTTTTGGTGAGGAAGATCAGCCCTGGGCTAACAACCATGCCAATCCTCCTCTTTTTGCTGAGGAAGACCGGCCCTGGGCTAACATCCGTGCCCATCCTCCTCCACTTCATGTGGGATGCCACCACAGCATAGCTTGAGAAGCAATGCGTCAGTTCGTGCCCGGGATCCGAACCCAGGCCACCAGCAGTGGAGCACACGCACTTAACCGCTACGCCATGGCCATGGCCGGCCCCTCTCTTTTCTAATGTAAGCATTTAGTGCTATAAATTTCCTTTTCAGCACTGCTTTAACTGCATTCCACAAATTTTTACGTTATATTTTCATTTTCAATGTATTTTTTTCCCATTAAGATTTCTTCTTTGATCTGTGGATTATTTAGAAGTGTGTTGTTTGGTTTCCAAGTGTCTGGAGATTTTCCTATTATTTTTCTGTTACTGATTTCTAGTTTGATTCCAGTATGGTTGGAGAACACACTCTCTATGATTTCAGTGATTTTACATTTGTTGAGGTTTGTTTTATGACACAGGATGCAATCTATCTTGGTATATGATCTGTAGGTGCTTAAGAAAAATGCATATTGGGCTATTGTTGAGTGGAATGTTGTGTAAATGTCAACTAGGTCTTGTTGGTTGATGGTGTCGTTGAATTTGTCTGTAACTTTGATGATTTTCTGTCTAATTATTCTATTAATTGTGGGGTTTTTTTGTTCCAATAAAACTTTATTTACAGGTAGAAAGTGGTCAAGATTTGGCTAATTGGCTATAGTTTGCCAACTCCTGTTTAAAATTCTCCATTCCTGCTTTATTTTTCTCCGTTGTACTTAACACCATCTGACATACTATTTATTTACTTGTTTGCTTGGTTCTCTAACTAGAATATAAGCTACACGAGGGCAGGCACATTGTCTCTTTTCTTTATGCAGTATCTCCAGTACCAAGAAAATTCCTAGCGCATAGTAGGCATTCAATAAATATTTGCTGAATGAATGAATAAGTGAAGATGAAGATGCAGCCATGCAGGAGATCATTGGTCTGCTGGCTGAGATGCCACTGTACGGCAGAAGGAGAACTAAAACATACAGTCCACAGCACACACTGTGATGCTCCACCTCATTACACTGGGCAAATATTTCCCAACACCACCATTTAAATTTCTTTTCAGTTTTTTTTTTATTGCAGTAACATTGGTTTATAACGTTATATAAATTTCAGGTGTACATCATTATATTTCAGTTTCTGTGTAAATTACATCATGTTCACCACCCAAAGACTAATTACAATCCATCAGCACACACATGTGCCTAATCATCCCTTTCGCCCTCCTCCCTCCCCCCTTCCCCTCTGGTAACCACCAATCTGACCTCTGTCTCTATGTGATTGTTTGTTGTTGTTTTTATCTTCTCCTTATGAGTGAGAACATACGGTATTTGACTTTCTCCCTCTGACTTATTTCGCTTAGCATAATACCCTCAATGTCCATCCATGTTGTCACAAATGGCCAGATTTCATCATTTCTTATGGCTAAGTAGTATGCCGTTGTGTACATATACCACATCTTCTTTATCCATTCGTCCCTTGATGGGCACCTAGGTTGCTTCCACATAGTCTTGGCTATTGTGAAAAATGCTGCAATGAACATAGAGGTGCACATATCTTTACACATTTGTGTTTTCATGTTCTTGGGATAAATACCCAGCAGTGGAATGCTAGATCATATGATATTTCTATCCTTAATTTTT
Organism: Diceros bicornis minor; assembly: GCF_020826845.1. Lineage (NCBI taxonomy): Eukaryota > Metazoa > Chordata > Mammalia > Perissodactyla > Rhinocerotidae > Diceros > Diceros bicornis. The sequence continues at coordinate 92,473,707 of NC_080740.1, forward strand.
TGAGGAATCTCCATACTGTTTTCCATAGCGGCTGCACCAGTTTGCACTCCCATCAGCGGTGTATGAGAGTTCCCTTCTCTCCACATCCTCTCCAACACTTGTTTCCTGTTTTGTTGATTACAGCCATTCTGACCTGCATGAGGTGATATCCCATTGTAGTTTTGATTTGCATTTCCCTGATAGTTAATGATGTTGAATATCTTTTCATGTGCCTGTTGGCCATCTGTATATCTTCTTTGGAAAAATGTCTGTTCAGGTCTTTTGCCCATTTTTTAATTGGGTTATTAGTTTTTTGTTGTTGAAATGTATGAATTCTTTATATATTTTGGATATTAACCCCTTAGCAGGTATATGGTTTGCAATCTTCTCCCAATTGTTAGGTTGTCTTTTTGTTTTGTTGATGGTTTCCTTTGCTGTGCAGAAGCTTTTTAGTTTGATGTAGTCCCATTTGTTTATTTTTTCAATTGTTTCCCTTGCCCAGTCAGACATGGTATTTGAAAATATGCTGCTAAGACCGATGTCGAAGAGTGTACTGCATATGTTTTCTTCTAGAATTTTTATGTTTTCAGGTCTTACATTGAAGTCTTTAATCCATTTGGAGTTAATTTTTGTGTATGGTGTAAGATAGTTGTCTACTTTCAGTTTTTTTTGCATGTAGCTGACCAGTTTTCCCTACACCATTTATTGAAGAGACTTTCCTTTCTCCATTGTATGTTCTTGGCTCCTTTGTTTAACATTAGCTCTCCATAATGTGTGGGTTTATTTCTGGGCTCTCGATTCTGTTCCATTGATCTGTGTCTGGTTTTGTGCCAGTACCATGCTGTTTGGGTTACTATAGCTTTGTAGTATATTTTGAAATCAAGGGGTGTGATACCTCCAGCTTTGTTCTTTTTTCTCAGGATTCCTTTGGCTATTTGGGGTCTTTTGTTGTTCCATATAAATTTTAGGATTCTTCGTTCTAGTTCTGTGAAAAGTGTTGTTGGAACTTTGATAGGGATTGAGTTGAAACTATAGATTGCTTTTGAAAGCATGGACATCTTAACTGTGTTAATTTTTCCAATCCAAGAGCACAGAATATCTTTCCATTTTTTGTGTCTTGTTTGATTTCTTTCAACAATGTTTTAGAGTTTTCAGTGTACAGATCTTTCACCTCTTTGGTTAAGTTTATTCCTAGGTATTTTATTCTTTTTGTTGCAATTGTAAATGGGATTGTATTCTTAATTTCTCTTTCTGCTACTTTGTTGTTAGTGTATAGAAACGCAACTGACTTTTTTACGTGGATTTTGTATCCTGCAACTTTACCGTATTCATTTATTATTTCTAGAAGTTTTTTGGTGGATTTTTTAGGGTTTTCTCTATATAAAATCATGTCATCTGCAAATAGTGACAGTTTCACTTCTTCCTTTCCAATTTGGATCCCTCTTATTTCTTTTTCTTGCCTGATTGCTCTGGCTAGCACTTCCAATACTATGTTAAATAGGAGTGGTGAGAGAGGCATCCTTGTCTGGTTCCTGTTCTTAGAGGGATAGCTTTCAGTTTTTTAGCATTGAGGATGATATTAGCTGTGGGTTTGTCATATATGGCCTTTATTCTGTTGAGGTACTTTCCTTCTATACCCATTTTATTCAGAGTTTTTATCATAAATGGATGTTGTATCTTGCCAAATGCTTTCTCTGCGTCTATTGAGATGACCATGTGATTTTTATTCTTCATTTTGTTAAGGTGGTATCTCATGTTGATTGATTTGTGGATGTTGAACCATACCTGCATCCCTGGAATAAATCCCTCTTGATCATGGTGTATGATCTTTTTAATGTATTGTTATATTCCATCAATTTGGAGGTATTTTGTTGAGGATTTTTGCATTGATGTTCATCAGTGATGTTGGCCTGTAATTTTCTGTTTTGGTGTTGTCCTTGTCTGGTTTTAGTATCAGGGTAATGTTGTCTTTGTAGAATGAGTTAGGAAGCTTCCCCTCCTCTTCAATTTTTTGGAAGAGTTTGAGAAGGACAGGCATTAAGTCTTCTTTGAATGTTTGGTAGAATTCACCAGGGAAGCCATCTGGTCCTGGACTTTTATTTTGGGGGGGGGGGGAGCGGTTGATTACTGTTTCAATCTCCTTACTGGTGATTGGTCTATTCAAATTCTCTATTTCTTCTTGATTCTGTTTTGGAAGGTTGTATGATTCTAAGAATTTATCCATTTCTTCTAGATTATCCAATTTGTTGGCATATAGCTTTTCGTAGTATTCTGTCATAATCTTTTGTATTTCTGAAGTGTCCGTTGTAATTTCTCCTCTTTTGTTTCCGATTTTATTTATTTGAGCCTTCTCTCTTTTTTTCTTGGTGAGTCTAGCTAAAGGTTTGTCAATTTTGTTTATCTTTTCAAAGAACCATCTCTTGGTTTCATTGATTTTTTCTATTGCTTTTTTCATCTCTATTTCATTTATTTCTGCTCTGATTTTTATTATTTCCCTCCTTCTACTGATTTTCAACTTTGTTTGTTCTTCTTTTTCCAGTTCCATTAGGTGCACTGTTAGATTGTTTATTTGAGATTTTTCTTGTTTGATGAAGTAGGCCTGTATTGCTATATACTTCCCTCTTAGAACTGCTTTTGCTGTATCCCATAAATTCTAGCATGTCGTATTTTCATTTTCAGTTGTCTCCAGGTTTTTTTTTTTCCCCCAAAGCCCCAGTAGATAGTTGTATGTCATAGTCCACATCCTTCTAGTTGCTGTACGTGGGACGCAGCCTCAGCATGGCCGGAGAAGCGGTGCGTCAGTGCGCGCCCGGGATCCGAACCCGGGCCGCCAGTAGCGGAGCACGCCCACTTAACCACTAAGCCACAGGTCCGGCCCTGTCTCCAGGTATTTTTTGTGTGTGTGTGAGGAAGATCAGCCCTGAGCTAACATCCAATGCCGATCCTCCTCTTTTTTTGCCGAGGAAGATTGGCCCTGAGCTAACATCTGTGCCCATCTTCCTCTACTTTACATGGGACACCACCATAGCATGGTGTAACAAGCAGTGCATTGGTGCATGCCTGGGATCTGAGCCCATGAACCCCCGGCCACCAAAGCAGAGCGCACGCACTTAACCACTTGAGCCACCGGGCCAGCCCCTGTCTCCAGGTATTTTTTGATTTCTCCTTTGATTTCTTCATTGACCCAATTGATGTTCAGTAGCATTTTGTTTAATCTCCACATATTTGTGGCTTTTCTGATTTTCTTCCTGTAGTTGATTTCTAGTTTCATACCGTTGTGGTCAGAAAAGATGCTTGGTATTATTTCAGTCCTCTTAAATTTATTGAGACTTGTTTTGTGGCCTAAAATGTGATCAATCCTAGAAAATGTTCCATGTGCATTTGAAAAAAATGTGTATTCTTCGGTTTTTGGATGGAATGTTCTGTATATATTTACTAGGTCCATCTGTTCTAGTGTCACTTAACGCCAATGTTTCCTTATTGATCTTCTGTTTGGATGATCTATCCATTGGTGTAAGTGGAGTGTTAAAGTACCCTACTATTATTGTTTTGCTGTCTATTTCTCATTTTATGTCTGTTAATAATTGCTTTATATATTTAGGTGCTTCTATGTTGGGTGCATAGATATTTACAAGTGTTATATCCTCTTATTGGATTATTCCCTTGATCATTATGTAGTTCCCTTCTTTGTCTCTTGTTATACTTTTTGTTTTAAGGTCTATTTTGTCTGATGTAAGTATCACTAGCCCAGCTTTCTTTTCATCATCATTTGCACGGAGTATCTTTTTCGATCCCTTTGCTTTTAGTTTGTGAGTGTCTTTAGGTCTGAAGTTTCTCTCTTGTATGCAGCATATATATGGGTCTTGTTGTTTTATCCAATCAGCCACCCTATGCCTTTTAATTGGAGCATTTAGTCCACTGACATTTAAAGTAGCTATTGATAAGTATATACTTATTCTATATTTAAACTTTTATTCTGAGTGTTTTAGTAGTTATTCTCTGTGTCTTTCTTCTTCTCTTGCTCTCTTCCATTGTGGTTTGATGGCTTTCTTTAGTATTATGTTTGGGTTCCTTTCTCTTAGTTTTTTGTGTATTTATTATAGGCTTCTGGTTTGTGATTACTATAAGGTTCATATATAATAACCTATGTATATAGCAACCTATATTAAGTTGATGGTCTCTTTAGTTTGACTTCTTTCTAAAATCTCTACCCTTGTACTCCCCTCCTCCCACATTTTATGTTTTTCATATCATATCTAACCTCTTTTCTGTGCATTTGTATCTGTTACCCTCTTATCATGGAAATAGACAATTTTTTTCCTATTTGTAGTCTTCTCTTTCCCCCTTAAATAAGTCCCTTTAGCGTTTCTTGTAGTACGGGTTTCTTGGTGACAAACTCCTTTAATTTTTGCTTATCTGGGAAATTCTTTATCTCTCCTTCCAATATGAATGATAACCTTGCTGGGTAGAGTATTCCTGGCTGTAGGTTTTTTTCCTTTCAGCACTTTAAATATATCGTGCCACTCCCTTCTAGCCTGTAAGGTTTCTGCTGAGAAGTCAGCTGATAGCCTTATGGGATTTCCTTTGTATGTAACTTGTTGCCTTTCTCTTGTGGCTTTTAGGATTCTCTCTTTATCTTTAATTCTGGACATTTTAATTATGATGCGTCTTGGTGTGTGCCTCTTTGGGTTTATCTTGTTTGGTGCTCTCTATGATTCCTATACCTAGATGTCTGTTTTCTTCCTTAGATTAGGAAAGTTTTCAGCTATTATTTCTTCAAGTAGCTTCTCTGCCCCTTTGTCTCTCTTCTCCTTCTGGGATACCTATAACATGGATGTTAGTGTGCTTGATGTTGTCCCAGAGGTCTCTTAGACTGTCCTCACTCTTTTTAATTCTTTTTTCTTTTGTCTGTTCAGTTTAGGTGATTTCCTGTAGTCTTTCTTACAGCTCGCTGATCCATTCTTCTGTATCCTCTACCTTGCTTTTGAGTCCCTCTAGTGAATTTTTCATTTCCAGTATTGTATTCTTCATTTCTGAATGGTTCTTTTTTATATTTTTTCATTTCTTTGTTGACGTTCTCACTGAGTTCATCCATTCTTCTCCCAAGATCAATGAGCATCCTTATGACTCTTTGTTTGAACTCTTTGTCAGGTAGATTGCTCACTTCTGTTTCATTTAGTTCTTTCTCTGGCATTTTGTCCTGTTCCCTTACTTGGAACGTATTCCTTTGCCTCCTCATTTTGTCTCTCTCTCTGTGCTTGTATCCATGTATTAGGTAGGTCAGCTATGTCTCCTGATCATGGAGAGGTGACCTTATGTAAGAGATGCCTTATGAGGCCCAGCAATGTGCTTCCCTCTCGTCACCAGTTCTAAATGTTCCAGGAGTGACCCCTGTGTGGGCTACATGTGTCCTTCTGTTGTGGCAGGGTTGCTCTTGCTGTAGGTGCCCAGGGAGGCTGAGCTGTCCCTTTGGCAAGCTGGTTGTAATGCTCAGCTGCATGTGGCTGTTATGGACCCTTCAGTTTCTTTCTCAGGTGTGGGGAGCCCCAGCACAGTTGGCTGCAAGGCCTAATAGCACATTCCTGTTGCAGTTTTTCTGTTAAGTGTGTAGATCCCCAGTGTGGCTGGTTGTTAGGCTCAGAGGCTTACAATTGCTGTAGGTCTCCAACCAACGAGGCTCTTGTCAGCTCTCTCAGGATTGCTGCTGGGAGGGGCTGGCCTCAGGCAGGGGAACACCCAGTTGCTTCAGGCTTTGGAAGGTGGGGCCAATCCCCTATGTGGCTATTTGAGAAGCACATGTCTTCTGCAGCTAATAAGCCCCACCAGCCACAAGGCCACACACACAGTCAACACAGTCCTGCCCCGTGCTTGCACCCCGACCCCCTGAAGCAGACCCAGTCACCCCATGGCAAAGGCCCCACACACTCCACCAATGCCCCACAAACTCCACCCACTACTCGCACATGCCCTGCCTGGCAGAGGTGGACCCACTTGCTCAGCTGCAGTGAATCCAGGCACCCAGCCTATGCAGGCCCACAAGTTCTCCGCAGGTTTGCTATTGGGTGGGGCCAGTCCCTTACGCAGGCTGCCTGCTCAGGCTGAGTTGGATTAAATCGGTGCTCTAGTGCATGGGGCAGACCCCTGCACTAACAAGTTGGGGGAAGAACTCCAACGGCGTGTGCCAGCTTCTGTGTCAGCACGCCTATACTAGGACACAACAATAGCTGCCACCAATGTCCCAGTCCCTGGAGAGGTCTCAGCTCTCACCAAGATGCACCCAGAGCCTATCAGGTGAGTCTCTTTTCACCAAAGGACTGTGCATCTTTTTTTCTGGTGATTTTAGGTTGCTTTCCCAAGCAGGTGAATTTTTGCATGAGCCCTTTAAGAGATGGCTTTTTTTTTCTTATGTCCAATTTCTTTTCTGGGGGTATTCCCCCATTGTTGTTAGTAGCCAGCAAAGCCGGATATTATGACACTTGTCTCGGATGTGCTGGGTCCAAAAAATGCTTGTAGCACTAACGCTACCCTGCTCAGATCCCCCACTCCTCCAGGGAAGTCTGTGTACCTTTGGATTGCTCCTGAGCAGCTGTGAAGTGCTGTGGCTTGTGAAGGTGGTGTTTTTTTTTTCTCTCCAGAAGGGAATTTCTGCCTCTTCCACCTCAGTCAGGACTGTCATTTGTTGCAGGGGTTCCTCTCATCCAGCTTTCAGTTCTTTCTCAGGGGTAACTGTTCAAGAGTAGTTGTAAGTCTGCTGTGTCCGTGGGAGGAGGTCAGTTCAGAGTCTGCCTACACTGCTGTCTTGACACCGAATCCCCTATTCTATCAATTGTTGAGGAGAGGTGTTGAAGCCTCCAACTATAATCGTGGAGTTGTCGCTTTCTTCCTTCATTTTTTTTCAGTTTTTGCTATGAGTATTTGACAGTCTGTTGTTTGCTGCAGACACATTTAGGATTGATATGTGTTCTGACAGACTTGCCCTATCATTTGGTGGATCAACTCTTTTTATCATTATGTAATTTCCTCTCTGTCCCAGGTAGTTTTCTTTTCTCTGAAGTGTACTTCATCTAATACAAATGTAGCCACTCCTGCTTTCTTTTAATTAAGGTTTGCATGGTATACCTTTTTCCATAATTTTACTTTGACCTACCTACAGCATTATAGTTGAAGTGAGTTTCTTGTAAACAGCATATAGTTGGGTCATGTTTTTAAACCTACTTTACCAATCTCTGTCTTGTAATTGGTGTATTTAGACCATTTATATGTAATGTAATCACTTACATATTAAGGCTGAAGTCTGCCATTTCATTTTTTTCTGTTTGTTCTGTTTTTCATTTCTCTGTTTTCTTTTTCCTGCCTTCCTGTGGGTTACTTGAACAATTTTTTAGAATTCCATTTTGATATCTCTCTCATGTTTTTGAATGTGTGTTTATATAGTCTTGTTAATGGTTGCTGTAGGTATTATGTTGTGCATACAAAACTTATCACAGTCTAATGGTGTTGTCATTTTACCAGTTTGAGTGAAGTGTATAAAACTTACCTCCTCTAATGTCCCTTTATCCTCACCATTTATAATATAATTGTCTTAAATATTATCACTATATACATTGAGAGACACATGAGACAGTGTTATAACTTTTACTTCAACCATCAAATTTGGAAAACTCAATAAGAGAAGGAAAATCTATTGTATTTATCTATATTTTCGTTCTTTCCATTGTTCTTCTTTCCTGATGTTCCAAGATTCCATCTTTTGTCTTCCTTTCTGTTTAGAAAAATTCCTTTAGCCATTCTTTTAGAGTAGGTCTACTAGCAACAACTTTTTTTTAGTTTTCCTTCGTCTGAGATTGTCTTGATTTTTCCTTCATTTCTGAAGCGTATTTTCACTGGATATAGAATTCTGGGTTTACAATTCTTTTCTTTCAGCACTTGAAAATATTGTTCCACTTCCTTCTACTCTCCATGGTTTCTGGTAAGAAATCTTCTGTAATTTGAATTGTTTCCCCCGTAGGTAATACATTGTTTCTCTCTACCTGCTTTCAAGATTTTGTTCTTTGTCTTTATTTTCAGATATTTGACTATGATGTGTCTTGGCATGGATTTCTTTGGGTTTATCCTGTTTAGAGTTCACTAAGTTTTTTGAATCTAGGTTTATGTTTTTTTCCCAAATTTGGGGATTTTTCAGCCATTATTTCTTCAAATACTTTTTTGTGTGTGTGTGAGGAAGATCAGCCCTGAGCTAACATCCATGCTAATCCTCCTCTTTTTGCTGAGGTAAACCGGCTCTGAGCTAACATCTATTGCCAATCCTCCTCCTTTTCTTTTCCCCCAAAGCCCCAGTAGATAGTTGTATGTCATAGTTGCACATCCTTCTAGTTGCCGTATGTGGGACGTGGCCTCAGCATGGCCAGAGAAGCGATGCGTTGGTGCGCGCCTGGGATCCGAACCTGGGCTGCCAGTAGCGGAGTGCACGCACTTAACCACTAAGCCAGGGGGCCAGCCCTCTTCAAATACTTTTTAGTCTCACCCTCTTCATCTTCTCCTTCTGGGACTCTAATGACATAAATGTCAGATCTTTTGTTATAGTCGCACATGCCCCTGAAGCTCTGTTCTTTTTTTCTTTTCCAGTCTTTTTTCTCTCTGTTGTTTAAATTAGGTAATACATATCATTCTATCTTTAACTGATTCTTTCCCCTGTCCTCTCCATTCTGCTGTTACGCCCATCCACTGAGTTTTTAATTGTGTTACTGTGCATTTTAGTCCCAAATTTTCCACTTAGTTTTTCTTTATATCTTCTATTTTTCTGCTGAGACTTCCATTTTTCATTTGTTTCAAAAATATTCATAAATTACACATTGCAGCATTTTTATGAAGGCTGCTTTAAAATCCTTGTCAGATAATTCTAACCTATGTGTAGATACCTATATATATTCATGTCTCATGATTGTCTTTTCTCACTCATGTTGAGATCTTTCTGTTTCTTGGTATGATGAGTATGCTTTGATTGAAACCTGGACACTTTGGTGATTGTGCCATAAGGCCCTGGATCTTATTTAAAGCTTATATTTTGGCAGGTCTCCTCTTACATCACTCCAGTAGGGGAGGGGGGCACTGCCTCATTAAGGCCAGGTAGGGGTCAAAGTCCAGGTTCTCCACCCAGCCTCCATTGACACTCAGGCGCGTGGAAGGGGATCCTTGTTACTGCTGGGTAGGTATGGGAGTTCAGCCTCCTCCCTAAGCCTCCAGTGACAGCACCCTGCCAGTGGGGGAGGAGTGCCTCATTACTGCTCCCCATGTGGCCTCCACTGACACCTTGAGGAAGTGGCCCTATTACTTCTGAGTGGTGGTTAAATTCCTGACTCTCCCCTAGGCGTCCTCTGACACCACCCCAACAGGGAGGCAAAGCGGTACCTTGTTACTGCTGAGTGGAAGTGGAAGTCTGGGCTCCCCACATGGTCTCCACTGATACAGCAGGGTGTTGGGCAGGACAATGCTGTTTTCATTCAGCAGAGATAGAAGTCCTGGCTCCTCACTTGGCCTTCTCTGTCACCACCCCTGTGATGGGGACATAGATTGGAGTACCTCATTATAGCCTGGCAAGAATGGAAATCTAGTCTTTCCACATGGCTTATGCTGTATGGGTGTGAGGGTGGGGCCACCATTTTTTCTGTGGTGTTTGGCTGGAGTAGAGCAATTATTGTCTAAAAGCCTCCTTCTGGAGACTCTAGGAGAGAATCAATTTCCTTGCCTTTTCCAGCTTCTAGAGGCTGCCCTCTTTCCTTGGCTCTTGACTGTGTATCACTCTGACCTCTGCTTCCATTGTCACATCTCCTCTAACTCTGACCCTCCTGCCTCCTTCTTATAAGGACCTTTGTGTTTACGTTGGGCCTTCCTGGATAATTCAGGATAATTTCATCTCAAGATTCTTATCTTAATCACATCTGCACAGTCCCTTTTGCCATGTAACATATTCATAAGATACGGGGATTAAGATGTGGACTTCTTTGGAAGGACATTATTCTGCCTACCACAATGGGGGATCAATTATTCTTCCCATCAGAAAGAATTAATTTGCATATGTACAGATAAAAATCATTTGCACTGCTATTGGTTACCTATAATTTACAAAATTATAAGACAACACAAAGACAATGAAAGGAACAGACCCAGAAGGGGGTAATTCAGAGCTGGTGCTTAGTTTTCCATTACACTCCAAAGCACAATTTTCCGTTGAAGACACCCAATAATCCTTTTGGTCCATTTCAAAGTCTTTCACAATTTTTCCTGATATCTCTAATCTATTTTATCCCTTTATTTATATTTCAGGTTCTTTCTTCAATTCTAACCTATATATGTCTTATTGTGCTTTCTGCTCTATTCTCTCTCGAGATTCTTTTAATTTAGTGTTCACTTCTAAAATTATTTTATCTTCCTTTTCTTTCCTTACTTCTACCAATCCCTAATGTCCACCCACTATCTGCCCATCTCTTCCTCTCATCTGGCTATTTCTACCCTAAGGTTTTCAATTTCTGCTTTGTGATCTTTCTTCATAGCTGTAACTACTTCATTGAGGGATTTTTTTATCGTTATTAATGTATGTTGGGAAGTTCAGGTACAATTTCCCCCCATTTTTTACAACATTTTTCTGATGTATTTTCTGCACCTGCAGAAAAATTTTATTGTTCCTTTTCAGGATTTTTCTTATGGAATTCTGTACGAATTTGCAACTATATCTGTACTGAAGTTTGAGTGAGTTTTATTTTCTTGGACCAGCTATTAGCAAGGGAATCATGGGTGTCAGTGGTGTTGGGGAACATGCCTCCAGGGCTCCCTCCTCTGTGACTATGAAGGACAGCTTCTTTCACCTATGCCTCTGCAAAGCCAAGACATCAGTCTGGGAGGGCTCCTCTCAAACTCACAAATATGTGGAAATTAAACAACACACTCCTAGTTGACCAATGGGTGAAAGAAGGAATCAAAACAGAAATCAGAAAATACTTTGAGATGAATGAAAATGAAGACACAACATACCAAAACTTATGGTATGCGGCTAAAACAGTGCTTAGAGGGAAATTTATAGCTGTAAATGCCTATATTAAAGAAGAGGGGCCGGCCCAGTGGCGCAAGCAGTTGGGTGCGCATGCTCTGCTGCGGTGGCCCAGGGTTCGCTGGTTCAGATCCTGGGCATGCACCAATGTACAGCTTGTTAGGCCAAGCTGTGGCGGTGTCTCACATAAAGTAGAGGAAGATGGGCATGGATGTTAACAGGGCCAGTCTTCCTCAGAAAAAAAGAGGAGGATTGGCATTGGATGTTAGCTCAGGGCTGGTCTTCCTCACAAAAATAAAAAAGAAAGAAGAAAGATCTCAAATCAATGACCTACCTTAAGACACTGGAAAAAGAAGACAAACTAAACCCGAGGGAGGGTTCCTTCCCAAGCCCAGAGTCCCTCCAGTTCCATCACCAGCAGCTGCTACTCTCAAAGGATACTGCACCTGCCTTCTAAGGGATCCACTCTCTTCCTAAAGAGGTTCTTCCTAGGTTAGCCACTTCTGGACCCCACCAGGTCCACTCACATCTTCTCTCCACCTCCTCCAGCTAACTTTCAATTTTGCTTACAACAGCTCCTCCTCAGGGAGGGGCCTTCTCTTTCTAGGACCTGCCTGTTAGACTCCTCCCCATGCCCTCCTTCTTACCTGCCAGTCCTGCTGCCCCACTGTGACTTCCTGTGCAGATGTGGCTGGCTTTAAGAGCTTTTGGCTACAGTTAAATGTAATTTGGACTTAGAGCTTTCCTCTGTCTCCTAGATTCATTGATGGTGCAGTTTTATTACTTGAGGTATAAGGGTAGATGCAGGACTTTTGTTGCTCTGTGTGGTTCTTAGGACCAGAAGTGGGAAGATCTAGAACTAAGCTGCTGCCAAGCTCCTGCTTGAGCCCCTCCAGGTGCCCCACAGAGCTTCATCACCAAGTAACCAGTCTTGACCATAACTTGTATGAGAGGGCACAAAGGCCTGTCCCAGCCTATGGTGTTGGGAGGCCCCTGGGCTGCACTAGTGGTGGCTTCCTCACCAAGGAGCAGAGGCCACTGTCCCCTTGCATGCTCAGTACCACATTTTTACTGGGATTATTGAGCCTGGGCGCAATACTGCAGTTCAGTTCTGATGCTAACCACCAGGGGTTACATCAGATTCTGTAATATTACAGGTTACAGTACAGACCCCAACAAGCCTTCCCGCAGTTCAGACACCAGCTGCAAGTTCAGGAATCCCTAGGCCACCTGCACTTCCGACCAACTGGCTACAAATTTGGGGGTTCTCATGGCCTCCTCAGGTTCAGTAATTCACTAGAATGACTCACAGAACTCAGGAAAGTACTAGACTTCCAGTTTTATTATAAAGGATACAATTCAGGACTAGCCAAACGAAGAGACACATAGGGCAATGTCTAGGAGAGAACCAAACGCAGAGCTTCCCTGTCCTTTTGTTTAGAATCAGGACACATTACCCTCCTGGCACATTGAGGTGTTTACTAACCAGAGAGCTCCTCGAGCCTCAGTTTCCAGAGTTTTTATTGGGGTCTCATTACATAGGCATGATTGATTGAATCATTAGCCATGTGATTAAACTCAATCTCCAGCCCCTCTTCTATCTCCAGAGGTCAGGAGGTGGGGCTAATATGGCATGGCTCAAAGCCCCAACTCTCTTTGCACATGGTTGGTCTTCCTGGCATGACCAGTGCCCATTCCTGAGTCACCTCATTAGCATAAACTTAAGTGAGGGCCAAAGGCCACCATGAACAACAAAGACACTTCTGTCACTTGAAAAATTCCAAGGGTTTAGAAGCTTCATCTCAGGAACCCAAGACAAAAAACAGACAAATTCCTTATTATAGAACATAAGCACTTTTGGATAAGTGTTCCCAAGACAGTGGGAGGCTGAAACCTGTCATCAGAGTAGCTGAGGGGACTAAGAAAGAAGGCCTGGGAAAGAGAGGATGGCAGACAGGAGAGCTGTCTCCACAAGGAGCTACATAAAGAGCTGCCATAGGACTTGTTCCTCTCGCCTCAGAAAACAAACCAGAAACAGGCAATTCCAGGTCCAGGAGACAGGCTGCTCGTTAAGAGGAAATATTCTTCCCATTTGAAGTGCTCTGAGAGAACAGTGACTGCCATCCCTGCAAGTTCTCTGGGCGCGCATGTGCTGGGGGCTCTGAAAGAAAGACCCTGCTCCAGGAAAGGGACCAAGGGTCTCTAAGGGTCACTGCAACCCACAGGAGCCCAGCCCAGTGCCCAGACCTCAACACGCACTCAGCAAACATTTTGTCCTGCTGTGCTGACTGCCCCTCCAGGTTTCGGAGTAATGCTGCCCAGCATTGTATACAACAGGATCAGCATAGCGTTGAACAGTAGACACTGTCTGCAAAAGCCCCTCTGGGAACACCTCACTGGCCATCTTTCTTCCTCAAGCCTTCTCTCCCCATAGGCTGGCTCTACTCCTCTCTTCCCCCACAGCGCCTGCCCCTTGTTCTCACATTCTTGTACACAATCCAAAATGAGGCCCCAGGACAACCTCTACACAACAGACTCACTGAGGTGAACCCTAAACAAAGCGCAAGGACCTTGACCTCCGCTCTCAGCAGCACAGAATAGAGGCTTTGGCCCCTCCTTCCTCAACACCCCTTGGGTCTGCTCTTAGCAGGGCCCCCACCTCAAGGGTGGGTGGGGTGAGGTGTTTCTTCCCACTTTACCAGCCCAACCAGGGACAAAGAACACCATCTTCGCAGCAGCCCCATGATCTGTCCCTCTGCTGCTCACTCAGCCTGGCTTCTTGCTCTCTCCGCTTCCCCTGGCTCTGCCTCCTACCCAAAAGCTAAAGACCTTCAGAGCCTGTTTCCCGTCCAGGTCCCTCTCCCATCTGTGGATGGAGACACAGAAACTCCTCACTGTGGTTTCCTCTGGGGAGAAGTTCTGGGAGTTTGGGATGACAGGAACACACTCTACTTTACTCACCCTCTACTACTGGAATATTTCATGATCCCGTCATTTGCTATCTGTGATGGCTAGGTTTATGTGTCAGCATGGCTAGGCCACAGTCCCCAGTTATTCAATCCGACACTATCTAGATGTCGCTGTGAAGGCATTTTGCAGATGTAATTCACCACAACAACCAGTTGACTTTAAGTAAAGGATAATCCTTGATAAACTGGGCAGGCCTCAGCCAATCAGATGAAAGGCCTTACAGCAAAACTGAGGCTCCCTGAGGAAGAAGAAATCCCACCTGTGAACTGTATGTCGCTCCTCCTGATGGTTCCAGGCTGCTCTTCCTCACAGCCCATGCTTCAGACCTCAGACTTGCCCAGGGAGCCCTACACTCACATAAGCCTTGCAAAAGAGAACTTTCTCTCTCTCTCCCTCTCTCTCTCCCTCTGTATAATATAGATGCTAGTTCTGTTTCTCTGGTAGAGTGCTGACTGATACACTACCTAATACCATTAAGTAAATTCAAACTTATTCTCCCTCCCTCTGCCCCCACCATTGCACCCACCCAGGCGCCCCTGCACAGTCCTCACCCTGGTGAACTGTCTGGCCTGCCTTGCCGCTACCCAAGCCAGAAGCCCAGAGCTGTGACCTGGCTCCTCCCTCTCTCTCCTCCTACACCCAGGCAGCCAGCCCATCCCAGGGGTCTGTTGAATCTGCGCCCAGCCCTCCACCCCTTGCCCCTACCTCTTCTCCCTCTAGCTTCAGCAGTAACAGTCTCAGTGGACTCCTTGTCCCCATCACAGCCTCGTCCTCCCCATTCCACCCACCAGCCCCGTGATCCCTGAGAAATCCACCTCCCCTGTTTCAAGGCCTCTCCCCTATGAAGCATGGAGCCCACACCCCCAAGCTGCGGGCTGTACCCATCTCTTACCACACCTCTCACTCCGGTTGCTGCCCCCCTCAGTTTTGTGCCTGGAATGGGCCTCCCACTCTCACTTCTGCATCTTTTCTTCAGCTTTCCCTCCCCTCAACCACTTCACCTGTCACGCCCAGGTCTTCAGGCCTCTAGCTGTCCCCTCACTGGCAGCTGGCTTCCCTGAATCCCCAGCAAACTCTGCCCTGGGGGTGAGGGCTGGGTCTGTCTTCACTCAGTTCCTACTTCAGAGCCGAAAAACGTCCTAAGTGCTAAAAAATCATTGCCCAAGGAGTCATCAAATAGATTGGGTTACCCACTCCTCCCATCTCCCCTCCTCCTTTTACTGGTCATAACACGGAATCAAAGAAATGCATGTGATTAGTCTGGGGGTTTACCAAAGGGAATTTCATTGTCTCTGTTCATGACTTAACTGCAGATGGTTAGGGCAAAGAATGTTTTGCCCCTTAATAAAAATAAATAAATCTGCTTTGACTCATATATGGGCTTAAATTGAGCTTTATTTTTTGTTTCCCAATGGCTCTTGATACTAAAATATGTTCTACTCTGTTTGTTGATTCTCTAGTGTGTCCAAGAAGAACATGTGGCTTCAGAGCCACTGCCTCCGAGTCTTGAGCAATTGAGAAGAGCTGGTCCTGCTCCATGTCCCTGCCATGCGCACCTTCATGACTATTGGGTGGAATCTGCTCAGAGCATCTTCATTTGCCGAGCCAGAGTCCTTGTCCCTGACCCCAAGCGTTTGTCTCCAACCTTGTCATGGAATTATTCTAAGCATTAACTCATCCTTCTAAGCACAACTCGCCCCCAGGGCAGAGCCCGAGCCTGCGTGCTCGCTGGGCAGAGCCCACAGGGTCCCACGCCTGCCGCGCGGGCTGGTCCTGACACCACTGGGCTGCAAAGACAGCAGCTGCAGCCTGCTGGCACGGACACCAGAGGCCCTTGCCGAGAAAGTGCTGGTGAACTTGGACCTGACTTTGATACCCTTCTCCATTTGAGACCCTTCGCTTCCCTCACATGACTCTGAACTCCTAATAATCCTGTGGTAATGTATCCTTGCTGGAAAACCGCGGACAGTGATTAAACTGACATTTCTGGGCTGTGGCAAGTAATACAACATGCACAGTCTTCTGGACTTCATTAAAGGACGAGATCAGATGAAACAAGATGGGCAGACCCTGCATTCTAACAGCCGGCTGCCAAGGATATCTGTGAAGAG
This sequence comes from Diceros bicornis minor, assembly GCF_020826845.1. Classification (NCBI taxonomy): domain Eukaryota; kingdom Metazoa; phylum Chordata; class Mammalia; order Perissodactyla; family Rhinocerotidae; genus Diceros; species Diceros bicornis. Next base: position 92,489,811 of record NC_080740.1, read on the forward strand.
GATCTTGTGGCCCTTTACGGGCGAACCTCTCCGCTGTGGAAGGCATCCTCCTGCCGCCCTTTGCAGGAAGCTCAGCCATCAGAATGGGCCTCACGTCCAAGTTCTAGCCTCGCTTCAGAGAGACGTGCTGTCTCCCGGTACTTTTCCACCCTCGCATCCTGAATTCCTTCCATTCAATCGCTTGGAGATAAAGTCGCACTTTATGTAAGCTCAGAACTTTAAGGTTCTCTCACACGGAGATCAGCCTTGTAAAAGGAGTAACAAAAGGCCTTCTAAAGCTCCAGGAACCAAGAGGAGTGAAGGGGACGGCTGCCAGCAGCAAAGCAGGTGGGCCAGTGCTGAGCCAGTGCTGAGCCAAGCGAGCGAGCCACCTGGCTGCCGTCTCCACAGGTCTCTGCAGCCCACTGCCATAGACACCGCATATGGCATCGCGGCTCCTCACGTCCTCAAGGAGCCAGGTGACAGAGTTCGGCAGGGCCACTCAGTGGGTAGAAAACAGCTGAGCAAAACCTCGGGAGGCTGGCCTTCTTTCCTCAGGTCCCCCACTCGCTCCTCACGGTGTCTGTCTAGGACAAGGAATTGCCCCGCAAGGACTGCTTGTCCCTGGAAGGTGGGAATGACATCATAAGATTAGAAGGTAAGAACCTTAGATCAAAGGCACCAGCCGGCTCTGTGAGCTTGAAGTGGCTCATAGTGTTTCGATTACTGTGCACTGAGTGACAACGATAAGGACCACCCTTGAGGAGCCAGTGGAAAGCGGCCCCTCACTCTTTCCATTCCGAAAGCATAATAAAGAAATTACCCCTCCTGGCTAAGGCTTTCTCCCCTGGAGCCCCTCTAAGTGTCGTAACAGACAACTGCTAAATAGCAATATTACACATTTATTCCCACGGCAAGCCACAGCAGGTACATGGAAGAATTAAAAATTATGGTCTCTAGTCTTTTACCCATCCTGAGGCCACTGGAATTAAAATCTGCCTTGACACGGCTCTAACCATCTCCTCCCTCCACTGTGAAACCTTCAGTGGCTGTCCACTGCCTGCAGGAAAAAGCCAAAGCTCTTGATGTGTGGCTCCCCAAGTCCTCCACCATCTGCCCCGACCTTCCCTCCCGCTGCTCAGCAGCTTGAACCTGGACCCCAGCCACCCTGTGCGCCACATCGTCCCTTAAACACTCTGGGTTCCCTTCGACAATTCCTCATCTGGCGCACCACAAAACAAGTGCTGGATAACACGTCATCTACTGATGAGCAGCTGTGCTCGTGCTGATAGAAACCGGGATGACACCCCAGAACAGGGACAGCGCTGCGAGGAAAGCGGAAGTAGTATTGGTACTGGAAGACAAGAGAGGATTAGAAATACCCTCACCCAGGAGAAAGAGGCGCTCTCAGACATGGCTGGGAGAAGGCTAGATGGTTTAACCTCCGTAAAGGGACAGCTGGCAAAACCTGCCAAAAGTATAGACACAAGTACCCTTTGATGTACTGAGCCCACTTCTGGAAGTCAGTTCTGCAAATACCCCTGCATGCATACAAGTGGCAGATATACAAGATTATTCATTGGGACATTCACTGTAATGGCAAAAGCTTGGGAACATCTCAAGTGGCCCTGAGTAGGGGGCTGGTTACTGTGCTGATACATCTGCCTAAGGGACCACTAAGAGCTGTGAAAGGCAATGAGTGAGATCACTATGGACCTATATGAAAAGATCTCCACGATGTATTGGTAAGGATACTGCATGCCACCCTTTTTAGGAAGGGAAAACTAAAATTCATATCCATATATAATTGCATAAGAAAACACTAGAAGTATAAACAAGAATCTAATAAAAATGGTTATCTACGGGGGATGGGAGAGGAGGAGTGGAAGTGGACAACTTTTCACACCATTTTGATTTTTGAACCCCATAACATATCTCCCATTTGAAAATTAAATATAATTTTTAAAATGATTATATCTACACAAACATAAAACATTTTTACATTCAGTAACCACAAAAACATGTCAAACTTGGCTCCATATGCTGGATGATCCACGGACTCTACGTATTTTGCCTTTTCTTCCTTGAGGGAAAGCATCTGTCCTTTGTGTCTCTAGGACCCAGCACGTAGTAGGCATTCAACAAATATCTATTGATTGGATGGCTGTTGTTTTGTGGAGACTGACAGCCACAGATAAAATGCCAAATAAGACGCCAGAGCCCATGATCGGGACTGTTCACTCTATTTAACGAGAATCACCATAGTGATGAGAGACAAGTGAGAGAAACGGCCCTGCGGTTGCTAATAGCAGCAGCCAGAGGCCAACAGGCCCTCTCAGGCAGAGCCTGGACCATATCAGAATGAGGGGCTCATCACTGTCCACAACTTTAAGTTTTGGGGGGATCTTATTGCAAAGTTTTATTCATTTTAACAGCAGTGCTGAAAATGTTTAAATATGCATTATCCCTTAAAATGTGTAGCTAAAATATAGGAGATTTGGTTTTCTTGCCATTTTTCCTTTGCCGATTAAAAAAAAACAGGAAATGAAATCTGGTTTATATATAATTTGTCACACATGTAATATATCCAACTTTGTAAGCACTCCAAGTTTTCATTAACTCTGCTGAAATATATTTACATTAAGAAATCTCTCAGCCCTAATGTCGTTAGTTTTAAACTTCCAAACTTAGTTGTTTTGCTAAAAATGCAGATCAGAGCCAGATGGAGGACCAAGCACCCCCATTTGACCTCCCTCCTAACCAAAATTCCATAAACGACAGAAAAGACTTGTTTAATTAGAAGAAGCACAAAAGGGAAAGAAAAGGAAAGGAAAAAAAAATCCGTAATACTATGGGAAAATAAGAAAGATCACCATCATTAGACCACATCATTTGCCCCCAAGCTAAATCTGAGATTGTGAATACTTGGTCCAAAGAGGCAAGACAGGGCAAGACATGGTCCAAAGAGGCCGTGACTACTGACTCCCCAGGAAGGACAAGGAACTCCTAACCCTCTGAAGAACAGGGCCTGACCCACCCCAATAATCCTCAAAGGCAGGTATGGTAAGTAAAATAAGCAAGCTGATAGGAATTCTTACATGTAAAGATGGGCAGATGGCCGAGAAGCTCCAAACATTTGAGAAAAACCAACACCATGATAAAAAGACATCAAACGTAACATAGAAGAACTACAACCAAAGGAAATCAATAGAGAAAAATAGAGACGTTATAGTAACTATAATTTCTATCTTCAGAGAGATAATAGAGGATATTTCATCCATAAAAATTAATTGCAAATAGTAAAAACTGAAGATTAACTTCAAACACTCAATAGATGGAGTGAATACCAAAATAAACACAGCTAAGGGGAGATTAGTGACATGGAACATCAAACCAAGGAATTATCCTAAAGCTTAGTGTGAAAAGACAAGGAAATAGAAAATGTGGGTTAGAAGTTATGTGATAAGAAAGATAGACCCAGAAATTCCAGTATCTACATAATAGGAGTTCCAAAAGGAAAGAACAGGTAAAATGGGAGTGAAGAAGTACTCAAAGAAATCATGGGACAGTGGGTGGGGATTCCGGAGCTGAAGAAAGACATCAGCCTGCAGACTGAAAGGGTTCATTGAATACTAAGCAGAGTGAATGAAAAGTAAAATAGAATTTCAAAAATCTAGAGACATTGTGGTAAAACTTTGGAATACCAAGGATGAAAGGAAACTCCTACTAGCTTCCGAAGAGAGAAGAGGTTATCACCATAGAACGAGAATCAGCTTGACACCTGACATCTCCATCACCAACCCTGCATGCTAGGAGATAATAGAGCAATTTCTCTAATGCTTGGAAGGAAAAGTCTCTTTAACCTAGAATATAATACCTGGCCAAATTAGCGTTCAAGTGGGATGCAAAATAAAGATATTTTCAAGCATGTGTAGGTTCATACCACCTATAAACTCCCCCCAAAGAATCTGAGAAAGTGGAAGATATAGAATACAATAAATAATGGAGAAGGAAATAAAGTAAAAACTTAGAGTTGATGCACTAGGTTAAAAAAAAGTTAGGGGCTGGCCCAGGGGCATAGCGGTTAAGTTTACGTGCTCCACTTTGGCGGCTCAGGGTTCGCTGGTTCAGATCCCGGGAGTGGACTTGCGCACCGCTCATCAAGCCACACTGAGGCAATGTTCCGCATAGAGCAACTAGAAGGATGTACAACTACGACATACAACTATCTACTGGGTCTTTAGGGAGAAAAAAAGGAAAAAAGAGGAAGATTGGCGACAGATGTTAGCTCAGGGCCAATCTTCCTCAAAAAAAAAAAAGTTAAATTTCAATCTGGAATGAAAATGTCAAATGAGCTCAGTGCAGTAGGAGCTGGTTGCAGGGTTAACGGAGCAGCAGGGAGGGAAAGAGGAGACGTCGCACTCGGAGTACATATGTTTCTGTCCCACTGCAAGGGCGGATCTTTCTTGCAAAGTAGCCAATTAGAACTACCACACTTCTGAAAATAACTTAATTTGGGATTTTTAATAAACTGTACTGATTCACTAAATAATTGGACTAGTAAACTAGTTTTCCTTTCTTAAGTTAATGAATTTATAAATTTTGTGTTTTGAACTCACTCAAGGGCAGAGGAAGGATGGGGAGCATATCTAAGAGACCCATTTAAATCATCACATATGGTTTTCAGCGCCCTTTGTGCTGCAGAACATCAGATCATGCTACGTGGGAGCTGCCTGGGGTGGCAGAGAGATCACATACAATCAGGAACTGCACAGAAAAAGCTGTATCCTGACAGGTTCTCTTATAAAGAGTACTGAGTTGCTGAAATATGAAAAACAAGAATTCCTAATATACCAACATATTAAGTTAAACAGAAATCTCTCTTTCATCCTCTCAAATCCAATAAAGAACCTTCTTTTAGACAAGAAATAATAAATGCTGGTGAGAATGTGAAGAAAAAGGAACACTTGTGCACTGTTGGTGGGAATGTAGATTGCTGAAGCCACTGCAGAAAACAGTTTGGAGGTTCCTCAAAAAATTAAAAATAGAACTACCATATGATCCAGCAATTCCACTTCTGGGTATTTGTCCAAAGAATACGAAAACCCTAATTGAAAAGATACATGCACTCCTATGTTCATCGCAGCGTTATTTACAATAGCCAACATATGGAAACAACCTAAGTGTCCATTGACAGATGAATGGGTAAAGAAAATGTGGTATATAGATATACAATGGAATATTACTCAGCCATAAAAAAGAATGAAATCTTGCCCTTTGTGACAACATGGATGGACCTTGAGGGCATTGTGCTAAGTGAAATAAGTCAGACAGAGAAAGACAAATACTGTATGATCTCATTTATATGTGGAATCTAAAAAATAATTTTAAAAAAAACAAGCTCATAGAAACTGCAGAGAACAGATTGGTGGTTGCCAGAAGTGGTGGATGGGGGGTGGGAGAAGTGGGAGAAGGGGATCAAAAGGTACAAACTTCCAGTTATAAAATAAATATGTCCTGGAATGTAATATACAGCATGGTGACTGTAGTTAATAATACTGTATTGCATATTTGAAAGTTGCTGAGAGAGTAAATCTCAAAAGTTCTCATCACGAGAAAAAAAAGTTTGTAACTATATGTGGTGATGGATGTTGACTAGACTTATTGTGGTGATCATTTCACAATATATACAAATATTGAATGATTATGTTGTATATCTGAAACTAATATGTTATATGTCAATTGTATCTCAATTTAAAAAAAAGAAGAAACTTCTTTTAATTTACAACAATAGAAAGCAAGGAGTGGTAGACTGAATTATTAACCCCAATTCTTCCCCTTCCCTGAACCCACACCCTTGCCACAGCCTCGTTGTGAGTGGGATGCACTTTCCCACCCCTTGACTTGGCCAAGGGGATGTTAGCAGATATGACACAAGTGAAAACTTGAAATGGGTTGGTGTAATCAGGTGTGCCCTCTCCCAGGCTAGTCCCCAGAGGGGGATGAGAGACACGTGCAGCACAGCCGCCTGGCCTACCTGCAGCAAGAAGCAGCCACACCAGCCAACCTGCAAAGTCATGAGTAGGAAGTAAATGCTCATTATTCCACGTCGTTGATGTTCAGAGCTGGTTGTTATGCAGCATCACTGTGGCAACAGCTAACTGGTACTGGGCAGGCGCCAGGTGTCCCTGCAGCAGACGTGAGGAGTAATTCCTGAGTCACCACCCACCAGCATGGCTTCTCTCACCGTAGACAGAACACTCCACTCTGGTAAAAAGTCACTGCTGTCCAGGAACGATGTGGTGTCATGGGCACTCTCATATGCTGCTGGTGGGAGAGGAAATGGGTGTGTTTTAGAGAGCAAGATTCTGAAAAATGCTTGCATCTACTGACCCAGAAATTTCACTTCGGAATATTGATCCTAAAGGAGTAATCCTAAGTAAGGAACAAAGCTTTATGCACAATGGCGATGTGGTTTATGATAGAAAGAAGCATTTCCTGCTCACTTTCTCCTCTAAGGTTTTCACATGCATTTTCTTATTCAATGCTTTCAGCACCTGGTGAGATTTTGCAGTGACCCAGAGAGATTAAGTCACCTTTTCTTCAAACTCTGACCTCCAGTTCCAGGGCCCACAGTCCTAACCTCCGTGCTATCCTGCCTAAAACGGCCAAAAGGAGGGAGGTGATTCACTCACATTCTGGAATGCTATGCAGCCATTTAAAGATAAACTACACAAACATATTTTAAATACTTTGAAAATAGATTATGATATAAGGCTGTATAGAAAAAAAGTAGAACACAAATTAACCACCTAAAATCCTTCTTAGAATAAGGTAGAGGACAAATACACTAATAAGTAAAAATAAAATAAATACATATAAACCAAACACATGTGCAAATTAAAACTATGAGGTATTACTACACACCCCACTAAGACGCTCACATTAAAAGACGACAAGACCAGTGTCCACTCGGACGCCAAGCAGCTGGAATGCTCGTACATCGATAGTGGGAAGGTACACTGATACAAGTGCTGTCAAAATTGTTGGCAGTTTCTTACAAGGTTAACATTCTCCTACCTTATGACCCTACAATCCCATCCCCGGGTATTGACCCAAGAGAAATGAAAACGTGTGTCCACACAAATCCTTGCACAAGAATCTTGACTGCAACTTTATTTGTAACGGAAAAAATTAAAAACAACTCAAATGCTCAACAGGAAAATGGATAAACTGTGGTGTACTCATACGAAGGATTACTACTCAGTGGTTAAAAAACAAATGGTTTGCTAATATATGCAAAAACAAGGAAGAACCTCAAAACCAGTATTTTGAGCTAAAAGAGTCAGATCCAGAAGAGTACATACTTCATGATACACTAATATGAAGTTCAAAACCAGAACGAAAAAGAGCCTAATCTTTTGGAATAGAAATCAGAATAGTGGCTGCTTAGAGAGCAGGGGTGGGGGGGAGGTAGATAGACTGGAAAGGGGCAGAAGGGAATTTTCTAGGGTGATGACAATGTTCTATATCTCGATCGTGGTGTTGGCTACACAGATATATAAATATTTGTCAAAAATCATTGAACTATACATTTAAGATCTGTGCACTTGCCGAACTGTACCTCAATTTCTAAATGTGTGTGAGTGGAGTTGCATACGGTGTTCGGCTGAAGAAAGGGGCAGACAGGCCTGTCTGTGGAGTTGGAAAGCCCCCAAGACCCAGAGGGCTCTGGGCAGACCGAGTTCAGGGCTCTTGTGGGGAGTCTGGAACACTTTTCATGGGGCTCGGGGTCTAGCCACATCTCTAGACATTCTGAGGCCCCAGCTGCACGGTGGGAAAGAACTTCAACTGGCTCACAATCCCATTTAAAGCTGTCTATGGGATGGTCGGGAAGAAGGCGGAGGAAGGCAGGTGAGCAGAGAGAACAACAGAGCCTGTGCTGGCGAGCAGAAGCAACAGGAGGTTGGCCCTGAACCCACCTGGGAAGCCCCACCGGGTCCCCATGAGCCCTGGGGAGGTAGGGTAGTGCCCCCCTTTGCTGGCCACTCTGCTCAAGGACCTCCACGTCCACCTTGACTCACCAGGGGTCTTACATAAGTCCACAGTCCCTCTGAGAGTTGCAAGTGGACCAGGCAGGCATTTCTCAGCTCTCTCTTAGGATAGAGACACATGGGGAGGTCTGGGTCACGGAGACAGAGGTGTCTCACCCTGCCACAGGTGCTAAGGAAGTGGACACCATGGGGGCCACCCAGAGGGCAGAGCCAGCAGAGGTCAGGGGAGCAGGAGCAGGAGCAGGGCACCGCAAGACCATGGCCGTCTCGAGGGGGATGGAGGCGCCCTCCACACCCCCCGGGGACAAGGAGAGACCGCAGCGGGAGGGCTGAGGGCTCCACAGCAGAAAGGGGCACCTGCGGACGCACCTTAGCCAGACCCCACAGGGTGACAAGGTACAGGCGACGGGGGTTACTCAAGTAAGACCCCTAGAAGGCTCGAGAAATACTGAGGGAGACGGGCCACCCCCGGGAGCCTGGGCTGTAGTGGGAGCAGGTGCAGGCACGAGCCCCAGAACCACCAAGTTCACGTGTCCACACCAGCAAGACTCATTCGGAGTGCCAGCCAGTGCAGCCTGGGACACAGCTTAGGGGCAGGACGCAGGAACCGCAGAGAAGTATGTGCAGAAACACAACCAGGAGAAAACGCTGCAAACGTCAGTAGCGACCGTTTCCAGTCTGGGCAATAAGATTGTAAGGGGTTGTCCTCTTCTCTGTACGTGTTGGTTCTTTATAAACGTATAATAAAAGAAAAACCTTGAAATGTATCTATGGACATGTGATTACATGCAGAACAGTGATTGGCAAACATTTTGGCCTCAGAATACCTTTATACTCTTAAAAAATTATCGCGGACTCTCTAAAGAACTTCTGTTTATGTGAGTTCTATCTATCGATTTAACTGTATTGGAAATTAAAACTGAGGAGATTTCAAAATATATAAATTTATCTCTATTTATTTAAAAATAGCAATAGTAAACCCATTGCATGTTAACATAAATAAAATTTTTATGAAAAACAACATCTTCTAAAAATTTAGAAGAGTGGCATTGTTTCTTCATTTGCAAATGTCTTTAAAGTCTGGCTTACACGACAGCAAGATTCTCAGATCTGCTGCAGCCTTCAGTCTGTTGCAATGTCACACGTGTAGTCTCTGGAAAATTCCACTGTATACTGAGAGTGAAAAAAGGCAAATGACATCTTAGTATTATTATGAAAATAGTTTTGGCCACACTGAGAACTATAGCATAGAGTATAATCACAGCTATATAAAAATAGACAAGTAAAACTTTCTGAAACAAAGTGTCATGATGCCACTTAGTGGTACCTCTAATTATTGCAATCCTTGGTCACCAAACATATGTCCGTGCGAGCACGCGCGCACGTGCGTACTTAGAGTGTGTGTGCAAGTATGTGTGGTGTGTGTGAACATGCTGTGTGTGGTGTTGTGTGTGCATATGCGTGTATTCACATGGGTCGTGTGTGTGATGTGTACTGTATGTGGTGCATGTATGTTGTTTGCATATGGTGGGTGTGTGTGCATGTGTTGTATTGTAAGTGGTGTGTGTGCATGTGTTGTATGTCTTGGTGTGTACACGTGTGTGTGGCACGTGTGTGTGCATTCAGTGTGTTGTGTATGTGTTGCATGTGGTATATGCATGCCCGTGTTGGGGGTGTGTTTAGGACTTACACATGGGAGAAAGGAATTATCTCAAAACCTTCTGTGTAGTGTCTGGCCCTGTGCGAGGGGCTTTACTGTTAAGAAAGCGTCTATTAAGTTGCCCAGCCCAGCGCCAGACAGGTCCAAGTCCTCAAGAGACATGCCCTCCTCTCCACCAGCTTCGTGAAGCAGGCGTCACCTGCACCTAACGAGGAAGTCTCCTGGAGGTGAAGTGCCCTACTCAAAGTTCCACAACTACTGAGTGGTGGCTCCAGGATTCAGACCTGGGTCTTCTCATCAATGAGGAATTGAGTCATCCTGTTCTAACGATTACCTCTAAGATATAAAATTCATTTATATGGTATGATCAAAAATGTGTCAAAGGCAAACAAATTTCTGAATAAAAATAATATGACAGGGGGCCAGCCCAGTGGCGCAGCAGTTAAGTGCACGTGCTCCAATGCGGTGGCCCAGGTTCACAGGTTCGGATCCCAGGCGCGCACTGACGCACCAATTGCTAAGCCATGCTGTGGCGGCGTCCCATATAAAGTGGAGGAGGATGGGGATGGATGTTAGCCCAGGGCCAGTCTTCCTCAAGAAAAGGGGAGAGAATTGGCATCAGATGTTAGCTCAGGGCTAGTCCTTCTCACAAAAAGATTAAAAAAATAATAATATGACAGCATAATCTGGGCATTCTCTCTGCCCCATTACCCTCTCTGCTGGTGTGTGTGCACGTATTTTGGCTATGTGCATAATTGGGGAGATGTTAACCAGCCCCTGCTGGGAACCAGCTGCCTGCCAGTCACTGTGCGAGATACCCTCACATTCAAGGATAAACTGAACAAGTACAAATCCTCAGTCTCAAAAGTCACGTGTATAAAATGTAACTATTATTTTTTAATTTTTTTTTCCCCAAAGCCCCAGTAGATAGTTGTATGTCATAGTTGCACAGCCTTCTAGTTGCTGTATGTGGGACACGGCCTCAGCATGGCTGGAGAAGTGGTGTGTCGGTGCGCGCCTGGGATCCGAACCCGGGCTGCCAGCAGCGGAGTGCATGCACTTAACCCCTAAGCCACAGGGCCGGCCCAAAATGTAACTATTTTTTGTAACTCAATTTTATATCTGATTCCAGTTTCTGCAAACATAATCTAGTCCCAGGAAAACTCAGGCACTTTGGTCCCCATCTATGGTCACTCAGACACTTTAGGCAGATTCATCCCACTCTGTCCTCTGCCCCTTTCCGCAGGTGGAGCCCCAGCCTCAGGGAGACTGATGCCCAGTCCCAGTTCCCCAGCATGCTCCCAGCCAGCATGATAGGCCAGCATCTGTGCCCACCAGCATCCTCTGAAGCCACCACCCCCAGCCATGACCGCCTGCTGGGAAGGGAAGCACTCTGCATGCTTTCTTCACAGCTTCAAGTGATGCTGAGGTTCGCCAGTTCTCTCTCAAGAGACCCAGGATGCGCAGCAGCCTTCCCTGGCCCCCAGCCCCTATGACCAGCCTGCTCTCCAGCCCACAGCCCTTCTCGGACACACACGGCCCCACACACCGCCCAGCTCTGGGGGCTTCCCTGACCCATAGACTCATCTCCCAGCTCCCATCAACCTGCATCTTCCCCCTCTCAGTTCTTCGTGTGGAAAAATGTTTAGATGAAGTCCTTCAGGATTTTTCTCTGGGCAGTGTTGGGGAACAGGGAGAATCCCCCTCTGCCCTTTCCCTTAAGGTTCTTCTGGCTGGCCAAATAATTAAAAGACAGGTTAGCAGGAGAAAATAATACCAAATTTAATAACACGTATACATGGGAGAAACCAGGGAAACCGAGTTTCTCAAAAAATGGTGAATATTCTCATCTTAAATACGACCTTCAGCTAAAGATAAAGGAGGATGTTGTGAGTGGAGGAGGAGACAGCTATGAGAGATTACCAGAAAGCACAGCAATCAAAGGTATGTAGATTTAAGTCCTCTCCTTCTGTCCTGATAAGAGTTTCCAGAGATAAGGTCATCCCCCCAACTCCCCAGTCCACAGAGTGAGGTACTTTTACGAATGTAAATGTTTGTCTGACAACACTTTTGCAGGGCCACCTAGAGAATGTGGCCGGGGAGAGACAGAATTTTTGCTAAGATGGGCTTGTGTTGCCTTTCCTATTGTAACATCTATTTTACATTATATTACAGCCATCATATGGTAGTGGCTCCTTCCTGGAACAGGCCTTCTATGTTAAATTCTTTAGGCAGTTTGGGGGAGGTCAAATGTCCATCAGAGAAAATAATCAAGGTAAAGAGACATATTTCAGGGTGGCCAAATTTAGATCTCCCACAGCAGCCAAAGCAAATCAAAAATATCTTGATTTTCAAACAAGTCTTTCCTCTCTTATGAGTTCCTAAAATCCATTTAGAAACTCAGCTGGCTTCTGCATTCTCTCTGGGTCTGAGATCTCAGTATCCTCCCTTCACTGGGCCTGGGAAGAGTCTTGAGAAAGTCCACAGGGACCACAGTGAGGTAAGAACAGGAACTAACATGCACGGGGCTGTCTGGGTACCAGTTCAACCCAAAACATATACATGGAGAACCCTGGGAAATGGAGAGCCAGGGCCCACCACTGTCTTCCCCCCACCCGGAAAGAAGGAACAGTTTGCTTCGGTGCCTAGTGCCAGCTCCCCAGTGCAGCCAGCATGGGTCTGGAGGTGCCCGAGTCCCCGACATAAGTAGGAAAAGAAAGGCCACAGGTGATACAAGCAGCGGTTCTCAACAGAATCCCTGGGGAGCCAATGAGTATGCACATTCCTGGGCCCCAGCCCCAGAGATTTGATGGGGAGTGGATCTGGGCGGAGCCTGAGGATCTGCATTAGCAACAAGCTGCCAGTGATGCCAGTGCCACTGGTCTGGGACCACACTGAGCAGCATCGGTGTGAGGACCCAGTGGCATGAGGGAGGGAGCCAGCCATCAGAGCAGGTGGCTCCCAGAGAGGCAGACTTCAGGAGAGAACAAAAGACAGCATTGAGAGAAACAACTGTAATGAGAATCCTTAAGGAGAGAGATACAGAGATAGAAATAGAGATAGATTTGGAATAGATCTATTCCAAAATCTTTTTTGTTTTTTCTTATCATTCTATGTGATATCTTCTTAACTCTCCTTAAGGATTCTCATTACAGTTATCTTTTATTATAATTTTTAATTTATTTTTTATTTATCATTTATATATTTATATTATGTTTTTAATTATTTTTGTTATTTATTTTGTACACAAACATACATTATATATATGTATATACATATACTCAGATTATAAAATTCAGTAGAGGTAGTGAAAAATAAAACGGATGCTGCTGGAAACATAATTCATGATCCAGAAGATCAAAAAGAAGAGCTAACATTATCATATCGTCATCAACTGCTTGCATACACCCCAAACTCCTGCCCCTCTCACTTCCTTGTACTCTCTTGACAAAATCTCAGCCGGACTCAATCCAGCCCTCCAGCAGAAGGTGGCTGGGAGAATTGCAAGCCACATGGACCTGACAGGTCTTGCTTCAGTTCCTGACCATGAACCTCAAGAGGCGATTTGTCCTGCCCAGGTCACACTGAGCTTCCCTCATCTGTCCACTCCCCAACTCTCCAGAAGGCTGTTTCACACTTTCTCCTCTGTCCCCCAGCCCCGCTCCACCAGAATCTGCCCCAACTTCTCTACCTTCCACCCACTACCTGAGGTGGGCCTTCCAGGCTGCCATCTACGGCCAGTCCCTCCTCATCTATTCAAGGGCAATACTCCAACAACATTCTCTTTCTCCTACATCATCAGTTTTCACTCTACTAGGTCATCTTCAACAGCATATAAAAATGCTGTTATCTCTCCCAGCTGAAAAGACCAAACAAAAACACCCGTGTCTTGAACCTATTTCCCCTGCCAGTGTCTGCCTCATTTCTTGTCTATACTTGTCTCTAATTCCTCTCCCTGCATCCTCTCTCTTTATCTCACTTCAACCAGAGCTTTGCACATGGCTCTAATAAATTGCTCTTCTCAAGGTTACAGATCATTTCCACCTAAATCCCATGGCCAGTCTTCAATCTTCATCTTACTGCCCATCTTGATCACTCCCTCCTCCTTGTAACATTTTCCTCCTTGGGTTCCAGGATACCATGTCCTCGTCCTCCTTCCTCTCTCTGAACGTTTCTTCTCTGTCTCCTTTGCTGGCTCCTCCTCTTCTCGATGACCTTCTTTTCCCCTTTATCCACCCTGGCTTCCTTGGTGACTTCACTCATGTATATCTCCTCCCACCCCTTCCCAGCAAGTCGAAGACCATATGTGACTGGCTCTGGCCAATGGGCTGTGAGCAGAAGAGATGGGTCACTTCCCAGCAAAGCCTGGCACATGACTCTCCAGCTGTCTTTTCTCCTGCTGCAGCTATTTGAAGACATCCTCATGTTGACGTGTGGGACCGAAAAACCAAAGCAGCCTGATCGCTGAGTCACTCAATGAAAGACAGATGTCCTGGAAATGAGCTCAGACCTGCATCAGGCTTCACATGATTGAGCAATAAACTTCTGTGTGTCCAGCCACTGGGATTTGGGAGCTATTTGTTACCAAGGCGGAAGCCTAGCCTAGCCTAACCAATACTGTTACCTCGTCCAGTCTTAGATCTTTCAATACTATCCGTATGCCGATAACTCCCAAATTTACGGATCCAGCCAAATTTTCTCCTGGACTCCAGACTCAAATATCCAACTGCCTACTTGACGTGACCACTTGGAACATTAGACATCTCAAACTTAACATATCCAGAACCAAATTCTTGATTTTACCCCCATAGCATTTCTCATTTCATCTGGTGGCAACTCCAAATCCAGATAGTCACCATTTCTCACCAGCCTCCACTGCTCCCGCCCTGCTCCCAGCCTCTGTCACCTAGTCCCTGGATGGCTGCAGCACCTCCAGTTAGGTCTCCTGCTTCTCCCTTTACAGTCTATTCCTAACACATTAGCCAGAGAGATCCTTGTATAACCTAAGTCAGATCACGTCACTCTCTGTCTCAAAACCCTACAAAGGCTTCCCATTTTAGGCAAAGTAAAGCCAAAGTCTTTACTGTGGCCTATAAGATCCTACAGGTTCTAGATCTGTTACTCATCAGAACCCCCGAACCCACTCTGCACCAGTCTCACGAGCTTCCTTGTTCTTCATCCAACATGCCAGGCATACCCCCTTCATAGGGCCTCTGCACCAGCTGCTTCCCACAACCTTCCTCCCCCAGGGCCTGCATGGCTCACTCCTCCCCTTGTTTTCTTAAACCTCACCTACTTGCAGACGTCCTGTCTCCCCACTCCCAATGGCCTTGGCCCTATTCTGCCTGCCTCTTTCTTCCTTAGTACTCATCACCTTCAAATCTATTACAGAATCTACTGCTTTTCTTTTTTATTGTGGCCCAGGAGAAAGTCTATTTTTGTAAATGTTCCATGTATGCTATAAAAGAGTGTATTATGAAGTTGTTGGTTAATGATGTTCTCTGTAAGTCCATTAGGTAA
This sequence comes from Diceros bicornis minor, assembly GCF_020826845.1. Classification (NCBI taxonomy): domain Eukaryota; kingdom Metazoa; phylum Chordata; class Mammalia; order Perissodactyla; family Rhinocerotidae; genus Diceros; species Diceros bicornis. The sequence continues at coordinate 92,505,024 of NC_080740.1, forward strand.
AGTTTGTTAATCTTCTGTTGAAGTCTTCTGTTTCCTGATTTTTCTCATTATTTGTTTCTATTGAGTATTTGATAGCGATGTGTTAAAATTTTTCACTTTGTTTGTAGACTTTACTACTGCTTGTCATTCTATCAATTTTTGCTTTATTACTTTGATCTCATGTCATTACATTATATCTTCCAGATGAATTGAACCACCTTACTTTTATTTTGAATTGACTCTCTTTATTTCCAATTATACTTTCTTTCTTTAAAGTCTCCTCTGATATTAATATATAGTTCCCCAATTTTCTTTGGATTAGGCTTTGCATGCTCTATTTTTTTAATCCTTTTACTTTCAGTCTGTCTTAATCCATATGTTTTAGTTAAGACTCTTGTAATTATATAGTTGGATTTTAAAAATCCAACTACAAAGTGTTTATCTTTTAATTAGAACATTTAGTGTACTTATACTTAATGCAAATATTGATATATTTGCATTTCAATACTTATAAAACTTAGAACTCTTTTTTATTAACTGAAAAATGGGTTTATTTTTAAAGAAAGCACCAGAAGGACCAATCAGCATACTTTGAATTATTAAATGTTGCCTAGTTTGTTAATTAGAATCTGCTTCTTTATTTATTATCTGTCTCCTCCCACTAAAAGGAGAGTTCCATGAAGGCAGGACTCTTCATATTGTTCACTGGTGTAACCCAACTGCCCAAATCTGGGCACAGAAGAGGTGTTCAAAAAGGTTTGTTGAAAACATTGTATGATCTCACTCATATGTGGAATATAAACCAACACATGGACAGAGAAAACTGTACTGTGGTTGCCAGGGGCAGTGGGGGTGGGGGGTGGGCACAAGGGGTGAAGGGAGTCATATATATGGTGATGGACAAACAAAAATGCACAACCCAAAATTTCACAATGTTAGAAACCATTAAAACATCAATAAAAATAAAAAAATAAAGATGCAAAAATATCAAAAAAAAAAAGGTTTGTTGAATAAAAACATAAATAAATAACTCCCCCAAAGCAATAAAAGATAAAGATACCATTCATGAAAAGAAAAGCACCGTGGAGAACAAATAATTAATAGGAGCTCCACAATGAAACAAAGGAGTGGCAGAGAAAAGTAATAAGACAAGATGCAAATACAGGAAAGGAAGTTCCTTGTCTGAAAAAAGACGAGAATTTTCTGATTGAAAATGCCAAGCTAAGTACCAGGCAGAGTTAGTTTTAAAGTCATAAATATAGACATTTCCTGTGAAATTTTGGAACTACAATGATTAAAAGAAAATCTTACAAGCTTCCAGAAGAAAGAACAGGATATTCACCAAAGAAGGTGAATATTCCACCGAAGAAGGATATTCACACTTTCAACATACTTCTCAGAAAGTCCACCAAAAATATATCCTTTCTGGGTAAATTATTCAAGGATATTCTCATCAACATGAAAATTAGATCAGAACAACGGCCTCAAGAGAGGAGAAGACAAAGTGTACAAGAAATACCAGTGAATGATAAATCTAATAACAATATAACTTGCTTTATGAAATTGTTACACCAAATTGCCCGTTAGCAAGTGGGTGTTATCTGGGAGGGGAAAGGAGAGTTAGCATTAAATTGGTTCAGAGTTTATGTTGAGGAAGATAAAAATGTTTAGAGGGTAGATAGTGGTGATGAGTAGACAACGTTGTGAATGTATTTAATGCCACTGAGGGGCTGGCCCCATGGCTTAGCGGTTAAGTGCACGCGCTCCGCTACTGGCAGCCCGGGTTCGTATCCCAGGCGCGCACCGACGCACCGCTTCTCCGGCCATGCTGAGGCGGCGTCCCACATACAGCAACTAGAGGGATGTGCAACTATGACGTACAACTATCTACTGGGGCTTCGGGGAGAAAAGGGGAAAAAAAAAAGGAAGAGGATTGGCAATAAATGTTAGCTCAGGGCCAGTCTTCCTCAGCAAAAAGAGGAGGATTGGCATGGATGTTAGCTCAGGGCTGATCTTCCTCACCAAAAAAATAAATAAATGATAGGCGAAATAAAGATCAAAATAGATGGTGTAAATGAAACCAAGCACGAAGAAGTTTAAAAATCTTCCCCGGGCTAGAAGAAGAGGACAAAAACTTTGAGATAAGCTTTGCTAACTGCAGCTGTGCATATTCAACATAATCAACTGTTGTTTAAAACTAACCAGGTCTTTCTGTCCCTCCTTAGTATATGAGTGAGCTGTCTTTCCCAGGAAGTCAAGGTCCAGACATCAAGATTCAGCCTCACAAAGCCAAATGCAGGCTGAAGATGAAAACTAACCCGAAAAGTCCAGACAGTCAAGGAAAAAGAAATTCAGTCTTCAAGGCCAAACACAGGCTGGTGGGAAGGTGCCAACCAGCACGGCCACACGCTCCACCTCCCTTACATGAGATCCCAGCACACACTCCCTCCTCCACCTAAAACCCCAGCACATGCTCTCACTCCCCTACCTAAACCCCCAGATAAAAACCCCTACCTTTATCCCTCCGAAGAGATGGATCTGAGTTCTAACTAACTCCCATCTCCTCATCTGGCTGCCTTTCGATAATAGTAAACCTCTTTCCTTACTACAAGCCTGATGTTTCAGATTTTTCTTTATTGGCCCTGCTATGTGGCAGGTAAAAGAACCTGTGTTTGGGTTCACTAACATAAATAATAGGGGAGGTAGAACTCAAGAGAGAACTGGTAAACTGGAATATCAGATTGAGGACTCTCCCAAAGGAATCAGGAAAGTGTACTGAGTTAGGAAATATTAAAAGGAATGGAAAGAAATTTAGAGGATAGAATTGGAAGTGTCAATGTTTAGATGATAACAGTCCCACGAAGAAAAATGAAAAGGGAGCAGAAGAAATTCCTGAAGACAGAAATGGAGATAAACTTCCCAAAATCAAAGCAGGATGGAAGGTCTTAGATTGAGAAAGTCACAGGGTGCCACAGAGGAGACATAAGGAAAACACTGCGTGTAGATACAGCTTGGTGAAATTTAAGCAGATCAAAGACAAAGAGAAAATTCTAAAAGCTTCCCCCAGAAAAAGAGCAGTTCACCTATTACTGTATAGGAATCAGACTGACATTAGACATTTCAATGGCAACACTGAATGACATAAAGCAAGCAAGTAAAATTTTCAATGTACTGAAGTAAAAGAACCTTAAACCTAGACTTTCATATCCACCCAAATTTTCATTCAAATATGAGAGGGTAATTAAAAAAAATCATCTCAGGCACACAGGTCCTCAGATATTCTCACACAATGACTCTCATCGAAAACAATTCTGACTTCTTAACTATGACTCAAAATCCAGAAGCAATAGACAAAGATTTACATGTTTGATTACATAAAAAGTACAAATTGCATGGCAAAATCACCACAAAGTTAAAAGATAATGAGAAAAATATTTTCAACTTATAATACAAAGGATTATTATGCTTAATATATGGGGAACTTCTAAATATTGAAAAGAAAAAAAATCAACAACCCAATAGAGAAATGGACAAAAGAAATGAAGAAACAGATCACAGAAAAAAGAAATGGAAATGTCATTCAAATCTATGAAAAAAGCTCAACCTAGCTTATAATAAGAGGAATGAAAATTAAAACTACATCAAGATATAATTTCTCACCCATTATAGTAATAAAAATCCAAAAACTTGACCATACACCCTATTGGCAAGGTTATGGGGAAACTGTCACTCTCAAGTACTATGGGTAGGAATGCAACCTGGTACAATGCAATGGAGTAGAAATTGACAATATCTAGCAAAACCACGTACACATTTACCTAATAGAAAAAAATACATCCACGCAAACATATATGCCCTGAAACTTAGAATCTCGAATTGTGGAAAGCCACAACTGGAAGAATTTCTAGGAGAAATAATAAGTTGATAATGCTGGCACATGTTCTCAGAAACTGATGAGAATTGTAAGAAGTAATAGCTAATCAACAATTTTAACACATCTCTCTCAGAAACCAATAAACCAAGCAAATAAAAAATCAGCAGAGGGGTCAGCCTAGTGGCGTAGTGGTTAAGATCTCGAACTCCGCTTCAGCGGCCCGGGGTTCACAGGTTCGAATCCCAGGTGTGGACCTACTCACCACTCATCAAGCCATGCAGTGGCAGGTGTCCCACATACAAAAAAAATAGAGGAAGATGGGCACAGATGTTCGCTCAGGGCCAATCTTCCTCACAAAAATAAAATAAAATAAATAAGCAGAGATGTGAAAGGCCTGTACAATACAGAATATATGCCTGTGTACATGTGTAAATACATCCACAATAAACAGAGAATCATATTCTCAGGCACACTCAGAACATTTACAAGAATTAAACACACATTGTACCTTAAAGGAAGCTTTAATAATTCCGAAAAATCAGTACAATACCGAAGATGTTCTCCAACCATAATGGAAATGGAAAGAGAGAGAGGAAGAGAAGAGAGGGGAAAAAAAGGGAAAAAGAAAAATTAGAAAGTAACTAATGTATTACTAAATGACTCTTAGTAGAAAGCAAATTAAGAAATATTTAAAACTGAACCATGGAGATGTAAAATGTGTGGGACTCAACTAACACCATACTTGAAGGAAAATGTATACCTCTAAATATTTATTTATTTATTGGGAAGAAAGAAATGTCCAAATAAATAATATTTATTTATTGGGAAGACAGAAATGTCCAAAATAAATGAGATCAGCATTCAACTCAAAGAGTTGCAAAAGAAGCAGCAGAGCAAATCCAAAGAAACGAGAAGGGGGCGATAATAAAGATAATTGTAGATAAAAAGATACTAGAAAAGATTAGTAAAGATGACATATATTCATAAATTATAAAATGCGAATAATTTTTAAACCTAAACAAAATGGATAAATTCACAGACAAAATTTAAAATACCAAAATTGCACAAGAGGGAAAGATCATTGGAATAGATTAGTAATTTTGTGTGTGTGTGTGTGTGTGTGTGTGTGTGTGTGTGTGTGTGTGAGGAAGATCAGCCCTGAGCTAACATCCATGCTAATCCTCCTCTTTTTGCTGAGGAAGACCGGCTCTGAGCTAACATTTATTGCCAATCCTCCTCCTTTTTCTCCCCAAAGCCCCAGTAGATAGTTGTATGTCATAGTTGCACATCCTCCTAGTTGCTGTATGTGGGACGTGGCCTCAGCATGGCCTGAGAAGCGATGCGTCCGTGCACGCCCAGGATCCAAACCCGGGCCGCCAGCAGTGGAGCGCACGCACTCAACCGCTAAGCCACAGGGCCGGCCCAGTAATTATTTTTTAATTGAAATGGTAATCAAAGACTTCCTCCCACCCAAGACTAGATGGAAAAAAAAAAAAAACTGGCTCTGGCCCAGATACATTACGGGTGAGACTTTCTAAACTTGCAAGGAAGAACTAGTTCTTCTCTTACACTAGTTGTTCTAGGGCTGCGCTGTCCAATACAGCAGCCACCAGCCACTTGTGGCTATGAGCCCTAGTATGACTGGGGAACTGAATGTTTTATTTTATTTCATTTTAATTAATTTTAAGTTTAATTGAACAACTGATAATTCCATTATCAGAAAACTTTTTAATGTTGTTAAGTTTAGCATTTATTAAACTTATTCATTTGTGGAATCTTTTTAATTTTTTTTTAATTTACATGAAGTAAATTACAATTCATTGCTTTGGATGTACGGTTCTGTGAGTTCTAATAAATGCATAGACCCGTGTAACCAGTACCACAGTCAGGGTATAAAACAATTCTCTCACCCCAAAAAATGTCCCTCGTACTTCTCCTTTTTAGTTAAACCCTTCCTCCAGCCCTCACCCCTGGCAACCACTGATCTATTCTCTGTCCTCATCGTTTTGCCTTTTCTAGGATGTCCTATAAGTAGAACCAAGGTATGTAACCTATGAATGTACATATTAGGAAACTTTTACAGATGTTTGAAACAACTCGGGTGTGTGAATCTACTTTTTTAACTATAAATTTATGAAATCTGAATACAGATCATATATTTCTTATGAAAGTATACAAATTAATTACATTTATTCACACTAGCATAAACCAACACAAAATTAATTTAAATAAGATACCATACACAATGGCAAATATATGTATATATAAAGTTATTTATAAATTAACTTAACCGATTTGTACAAGATGATTACAAAGAAAATTTAAACACTCTTAAAGGACATAAAAGATCATCTGAAGAAATAGAGAAACAGTCCAACCTCTCCCTCATATTAACCCACAAATTTAATGCAATTCCATTATAATTCCAATTGAATTTATTGCAGAACTTGATACACTTACTCTGAAATATTCTGATCCTAGTAATGACAGACTAGTTTATCCAAACAAAGCTTCCCACCAGGAAAAACTAAAATGCAGTTTAAAATGTCTCTTGGGTCTTCTTAAAAACAATTAAGAGATCCTGGTTCCAAGTACAGTGGAGTCAGCACAGTCCACTCTGTCTCTCCCACTGAATGCAGCTGAAAACTCTGGACACGATCTGCAGAGCGGTTCTGAGGGTCTGAAAAACAAATGGTAGCAGACAGATTGGAGAAGAAACCGGAACTCACAGTACACATTGATACCAGCCCTGATATCAGTTCCCCTGTAGTAAACCCAGCATATATGGGGTTAAAAACCAAAAGCACTCATCCTCTATCCCGGTTTCTCTAAGTTACATTCATATGTAGATATTGGTTGTTTTACAAATAGTTAAAAGCCCAGGTGGCCGCAAGCTGGGCTCACAATGATGTTTTGGCTAATTAGCAGTTCTTGAGGTTTGTTACATGGAAACTGATATCAAGAAGCTAAACCTTCTCAGACCTCAGCTCCTTGGCCTCCTGGCGCCGGAATCCACCATCCACCAGGGAGATGGAGACAGGACAAATTTGGGCCGCTCTCTCGTCTCCCGGCTGACGTCACCCAAAATAAAAACTCTTTCCTTGCCATAAGCCTGGCGTTCTAGTTTTTTTTGGCCCCTCTTGTGTGGCGGGTAAAGAACCTGGGTATGTATTCGGTAACAACGTCAGCTGGCAGTGAGCTGCCTGGGGTCTCTTCCTCCCTTACCTCCTGGTCTGGATTCAAAGGAGTGCAAATCCTGGAACTGCACACTGGACACCAACAGAAATTGCTCCAAGAGAAGCCCTCCCTCTCTTGTCTGAGAAGCAGGAGGGGAATCCCTAAGGGACAGAAAGAGTAGGGAATATCCCTGGGTTTCTTTGTTTGTTTTTGTCTCACGACCCTGACCCCAGGCAGGCTCAGTCCTGAAGCTGCAGCCCTGTGCTGTTTATTCCTCTCTCTCCTCCCACCACTTCGTCACAAAGGCAGGCCTCTTCACAGAAAGTGTGCAGAGGGGAGACCACAGTCCCAGCTGTCTAGTCCGCGGACAAGGAAGGGGGCTCCTGGGAGTGAGAGAGTGTGGAGGAGATTGTGAAGAGGGAGGAGCTTAGAAAAAGATCCCATAAAGTTGTAGATGACTTCCTGGGCTCCCCCCTAAGGTGCACATGTGTGGATCTGACCCTAAGCAGAATACCAATGGCTCTGAGAACTGGATGACATGTTAGCCCGGTGACCAGGACTCAGATGACCCCTGAAAACTGAACTTGGTGTTGGACCCAGAGCCCACAAAGGGCGGGTTGGAACTTGTAGCCTAAACTTGAATGGATGAATTGTCTGATAAGAAAAAAAATTTCTCCACGAGATTTAAACGACACTCAGAGTCTCATAGAATATTATATTCAAAATGTCCAGGATATTAAAAATTGTTTAATATACAAAGAACCAGGAAATTGTGATCAATTCTCAAAAGAAAAGGCAATTAACACCCCAACTTCATGATGACCCAGATGTTGGAATTATCAGATTTTAAAGCAGTTGTTTTAACCATGCTCCAAGAAGTAAAGGCAAGCATTCTTGAAAGAAATGGAAGTAGCCTATCTCAGCAGATAAACAGAAGTTTTAAAAAAAGAAATCAAGGGGCCAACCCAGTGACGTAGCGGTTAAGTTCGCGTGCTCTGCTTCGGCAGCCTGGGGTTTGCAGGTTCGGATCCCAGGCGCAGGCATGCGCACTGCTTATCAAGTGATGCTGTGGTGGTGCCCCACATATAAAGTAAAGGAGGATGGGCATGGATGTTAGCCCAGGGCCAATCTTCCTCAGCAAAAGGAGGAGGATTGACAACAGATGTTAGCTCAGGGCTGATCTTCCTCACAAAAAAAAAAAATCAAGTGAAAATTTCAGAACTGAAAAATATAATTACTGAAATAAAAATTTACTGGATGAGCTCAAGAGCAGACTGTAGATGAAAGTGGAAAGAGTCAATGAACTTAAAGCTAGACCAGTGGATGTTATCCAATCTGAAGAGAAGAGATTTAAAAAGATTGATGAAAATGAACAGAGCCTCAGAGACCTGTGAGACAATACTAACAGTCTAACATCCACATCACTGGATTTCAAGAGGAGAGAAGTTGTGCTGCTTAAAGAGTATTTGAAGAAATAATGGTTGAAAACTTCCCAAATTTGGTGAAAGGCACAAATCTACTGATCCAAGAACTTCCATGAACCCCAAGCAGGATAAACCCAAAGAAATCCATGCCTAGAAATGTCAGGATCCAGCTGCTGGGAATCAAAGACAAAGGAAAAATTTCTAAGTTGCCACAAAAAAAGACACATTATGTAAAGAGAAACAATTATCCAAACGACTAGAATTTCTCATAGCAGGTTTATTTGCAAAAACTGGAAAAAACTCAAGTGTCGTCAGCAGGGTGAATGGAGGAACAAATTTTGGTGTGTCCACAGAGTGGAATACTGCTCAGCAATAAAAAGGAAGAAACTATTGATACACACAACAACGTAGATAAATCTCAAAATAACGATGCTGACTGAAAAAACCCATACATAAAAAAGTATGGAGCGTATGATTCCACGAATACAAAACTCTATAAAATGCAAACTGTCGTGACAGAAAGCAGATCAGGTGTTGCCTGGGGAGGAAGGAGGTGCGAGAGGGACTGGACGGAGGGACCGTAACGAGGCATAGGGAAACAGGGGGTGATGGGTGTGTTCACTATCCTGATCATAGTGATAGTTTCACAGGTATTTGCACATGTCAAAGCTTATATTGTACAATTAAATATATGCAGTCTATTATATGTCAATTATACCTCAATAAAGCTGTTTTTTTAAAAAGTAACTACTGACATAGGCCACACATGGATGAATCACAAAAAGATCATGCTGAGTGAAAGAAGCCAGACATAAAAGAGTAAATGCTGTATGATTTTATTTACGTAAAATTCTAGAACATGAAAAATTAATCTATACTAAGAAGAAGGAGGAGGAGAAAGAGGAGAGGGAGGAAGAGGAGGAGAGGGAGGAGGGGACAATGGTTGCTGCCCCTGGAGTGTAGGGTCAGGGATTGACCAGGAAGGGGCATGAAGGTGATGATAAACCCTTAATAGGGGTTTGAGTTACATGAGTATATTCATTTGTCAAAACTTACAGAATGAAAACTCTAGATTGGTGCAATTCACTATATGCTAAGGTGTTTAGGGGTGAACTGTGCTGATGTCAACAACTTACTTTAAAATACACTTTTTAAACAGATGAATTGATGGATGAATAAAGGGAAGCATGCATAAATGTATAGACGTGATAAAGCAATACAGTAAAATGTGAATTCTATTGGAGATGATTTTTTGGATTTGACACCAAAAGCAAAGACAACAAAAGCAAAAATAAACAAGTGGAATTAACGAAACTAAAAACCTTCTGCACAGCAAAGGAAACCATCAACAAAATGAAAAGGCAACCAAGGAATGGGAGAAAATATTTGCAAATCATATATCTAATAATTGGTTAATATCCAAATACATAAAGAACTCATACAACTCAATAGCAAAAAAAAAAAAAAAATCTGGTTTAAAAACGAACAGAGGATCTGAATAGACATTCTTCCAAAGAAGACATATAGGTGGCCAACAGGTCCATCACTACTGGTGCTCAACATCACTAATCATCAGGGAAATGCAAATCAAAACCACACTGAGCTAACACCTCACACCCGTTAGAATGGCTGTTATCAAAAAGACAAGAAATAACAAGTGTTGGAGAGGATGTGGAGAAAAGGGACATGAATGTACTGCTGGCAGGAAGGTAAATTGCTGCAGCCACTATGGAAAACAGTACAGAGTTTCCTCAAAAAATTAAAAATAGAACTACCATATGAGCCAGCAATTCTACTCCTTGGTATTTATGCAAAGTAAACAAAAAAACTAACTTGAAAAGATATTTGCATGCCCATGTTCATTGCAGCATTCATTGCAGTAGCCAAGATATGGAAACAACCTAAGTGTCCATTGATGAATAAGTGGATAAAGAAAATGTGGTGGACATATACCATGGAATATTATTTAGCCATAAAAAAGAAAGAAATCCTGTCATTTTTGACAACATGGATAGACCTTAAGGGCATATGCTAACCGAAATAAGTCAGACAGAGAAAGACAGATACTGTATGCTCTCACTTATATGTGGAATCTAAAAAAAAAAACAAAAAAACAAAAAAAATGTCAAACTCAGAGAGGACAGATTGATGGTTGCCAGAGGCAAGGCAGGGTACAAAATGAGTAAAAGTCATCAAAAGATACAAACTTCCAGTTATAAAATAAGTCCTGAGGATGTAAAAAACAGCACGGTGACTATAGTTAACAACACTGTACTGTATGTTTGAAAGTTGCTAAGAGAGTAGATCTTAAAAGTTCTCATCACTTTTTTTTTTAATTTCACACAAAAAATTTTGTAACTAGGTATGGTGATAGATGTTAACTAGATTTATTGTGATGATCATTTCGCAATATATACAAATATCTAATCATTATGTTGTACACTTTAAACTAATATAATGTTATATGTCAATTATATTTCAGTAAAAAATAAATTAAAATATGTAAAATAAAAAATCGTTTTTAAAAATATGAATTGTAGAATCTAGGTGGTTTAATTCTTTCAACTTTTCTGTATGCTTGAAATTTTTCATAATAAAATGTTGGAGGGGGGCCGGCCCCTTGGCATAGGAGTTAAGTGCGCGAGCTCCGCTGCTGGCGGTCTGGGTTCGGATCCCGGGCGCACACCGATGCACCACTTGCCAGGCCATGCTGTGGCGGCATCCCATATAAAGTGGAGGAAGATGGGCACAGATGTTAGCCCAGGGCCAGTTTTCCTCAGCAAAAAGAGGAGGATTGGCATGGATGTTAGCTCAGGGCTGATCTTCCTCACAAGAAAAATAATTAATTAATTAATTAGTTAATTAAAAAAAAATGTTGAAGGCTAGCCGGCCCCATGGCGTAGCGGTTAGGTGCGCGCACTCCACTGCCAGTGACCCGGGTTCGGATTCCGGGTACGTACCAACGCACCGCTTGTCAGGCCATGCTGTAGTGGCATCCCATATAAAGTGGAGGAAGACGGGCACAGATGTTAGCTCAGGGCCAGTCTTCGTCAGCAAAACAAGAGAAGGATTGGCATGGATATTAGCTCAGGGCTGATCTTCCTCACAAAAAAAAAAAAAATGTTGGAGGGAAACACCCCAAACAAACTATTTGTGCATCTCAGTCCACACGTCTATAAGTAAATGCAAAGGAAATGTAAATACAAAAGAAAGCTTTTAGCAGTGGTTACTTGTGGGGAAGAGAAGAATCGGGGGAAGGGGGAACGACAGACAAAAAGTGGGACTTTGCTTTTCCATGTTTTGATTTTTCACAGTGAGAGTATATACATGTAATCATGTGTTAACTCTTTTAAGAAAAAATCAATCATGTGAGCCTTCCACAAACTCATGCTACAGACATCATTCTTCCTCAGAAGAGCAAATCTAGGGCCAGAGGGATGCAGTGGTCCCTCCAGGGTTCCCAGAGGCAGTGGGAGATCAGGAACGAGAACCCAGTCCTGTGCTCCTGCAGGTAAAGAGGCCTTGATAGAAAGGCCTTGGAGAGTTCATTTCATCTTTCCCAGTCCAGCTCCTTCACAGGAAATGGAAGTTAACATTTAACACCAGCATTCCTTCACTCCTACTCATGTGGCAGGAGATACACTCGGCCAGGGTCTCCTGCTCTGGGTCCGCACATCCCACCACATCCTGGACCGCTCCATCTGGATGTCCACACTGAACATTCCTCTCCCCCTTCCCCATGAGTACATCCTCATTTCTCCCTCTCCCTCACCACCATGTCTCACCAACAACAAAGTCTTCTCGACTCTCCTTCTCAAACATCTCTGACATTAGACTCCTTTTTGTAATCCCCACTGTTTCTGCCTCAATTCAGGCCTCTTTTTCTCTCAGCTGGATGACTGCAAGTCGTTTCCCAACTGGCCTACCTGTCTTTGATCTCATATGCCCTTGAACCATGCCACCAGCCACCATATTTTAATTTCTAGAGAATGATTCTGAACAGATCACTGCCTACTTTACAAGCTTCATTGTCCCTGTTACATACAGGATAAAGTCCAGACTTCTCAGAGTCTCATTTGACACCCTCCCCCGTCTGCACTCAGACAGTTTTCCAGACCCACCGTTACCCATCCCATCAGTCAAAGCCCACACCCCATTCTGCACAAGTGCAGATCCTGGAGCTATTTTAGGTCTCTGTGCTTTGTTCTGGCTGCTTCCTCCGCCCACTGTGCCCTCTCCCCACCCCCAACCCCACCCCCAGTTGAGCAACTGCTTATCTTTCAAGGCTCAGGCTGTGTTAACTTCTCTAGGAACACTTTTCAGCACCTCCCCACCACCACCCAAGAAGACCCACCACTGGCTCCCTTGTGTAGCAGAAGATATTGTGCTCTGCCACCCGTCCAGCTGGACCCTCATGGCACTTGTCGTGTGTGTCTGCCTCACTGAGGTGGAAGTCTAGTCTTGGTCACTTCCAGTTCCGGTTCTTCTAGGCACCTGGTAGGATTGCATTTCCCACCCCCTTGAAGTTAGGCATAGCAATGTGTCCACTCTGGCCGATGAAATGTGAGCATAAAAGCATGGGTCACTTATGTGAAGAAGCCTTTAGGAGCAGGTCACTTTTCTCTCTGTTTCCTTCCTCTACTGGGGTGATAAAGGAAGTTCCAGAGGAAGGGGACTTGGCCAACTGGGTCTCTAAGGGAGAAGAATGGTAAGCAACTCTACCAACAAGGTGGCTGTGCAGTGTGAGCATGAAATAAACTTTTGTTGTTTAAAGTCACCGACATATGGGGGTAGTTTGTTCTGAGCAATGGGGATACAGCAGTGAACAAGAGAGACAAGCTTTCCTCTGAGAGACGTTCCAGTGAGGGGAGGCAACAATACCATGGAAAACCCCAACAGGAAAACATGAGGAAATGAAGGAAGTAAAACTGGGTGAGGTGACAAAGAGGCACCAGAGCTGGTATTTTAGAGTGGTTAAGGACAGTCTCGCTGAAAAGGTGAACTGAGCTTGGATATGATGATAAAAGGTCGGTCAGGCTAAGACCGAGAGAAAATCATTCCAAGCAGAGGGGAAAAAGTATATGCAAAGAATAAGCTTGATGTGTTTAAGGAACAGAAAAAAATCATGTGGGACTTAACAAATCCACATATAATGATATGAAATGGGGTCATAAAGATTGGCAGGGATTAGATCACATAGGGCCTTGCAGGCTGTGATGGCTACATGGAGGGGAGAATATATATGGATGGATGGGAAGATGGATGGGAGGATGAACGGATGGATGGATGGATGGGAGGATGGATGGATAGACAGGAGAAGGGATATGGATGAATTGTAGGATGGATAAAGATAAATAGATGGATAGGGATGGATGGGGGAAATGGATATAGATAGACTGAAGGATGGATGAGAGGATGGATGAATCTATGGGTGGGTGGGTGGGTGGGTGGTTGGATGGATGGATGGATGGATGGACGGAAACTGTCAAAATCCTGGATGGTTAGAAACCCAAAACCATGTTATACCACTAGATGGAGCCAAACACTGATATATGTTACACAGTTACGTCTGTCTGTCTTTAGGCAAAAATTTAAAAGTATTCACGATATTCCTCAATGAGAAGCAGACAAGCCTTCAACTCAGAGTAGAGCGGAGCTTCTCAACTAGTGAGGCTACCGGGCTATTAGCTGTGCAGATATACTGATGTTCTTAGCCCAGGAGTGACCCTATAAAGTCTGGGAAAGTCAGACTCTCCAAGTGTTACCTCCGTCCACTTATAATGCTGTGTTATACAACAAACATTATCATGTTTTACGTGGGTCATAATGTGAAAAAGATTAAGAGGCACAGCCTTAGAGAATGAGAGTCTCTGATTCTGATAAAGGAACAAAAATAACAAAAAGTTTGAGAATACTGGATCAGGAAATGACCTGGAGGAGCCATCGACCCTGGAAAAGTAAATATTCATCCTGGACTCTCCATTTTAAAAATAACTTGCATATGGAATTAAATTATGTCATTCATTCCTTCAAAACACATTTAATGATCACTCAATCCATGTCTGCTCTCCCATACAGAAGTGGGTAATATTATCAAGCTGTCCATTTTCTCACTATAGAGGAACCAGACAGGAAAAGCAGGGACTATCATACAGCAGGATACATGTTGTGGCCAAATGGCACACAAAATGAAGTTCAGCCTCACGAGGTATATCATATAGGAATACTTGTTGCAAGTAAGAGATTTACTGTGGCTTAAACAAACAGAGTTATTTACCTTGAGTATTCCCTCATGCTTGTCACGTTATGATCACAATGGCTGCTCTAGCTCCAGGCATCACATCTACATTCAAGGCAGGAAGAAAGGGAAAGGAACATGAATCATCGCCTGTATTTTCCCATTTATTAGGAAAAGCAAAAGACTTCCCAGAAGCTCTAACACCCTCAAGTTACAGTTCATTGGTCAGAACTAGACCAGATGGCACCCCTGGCTGCCAGGGAGGTTGTAAACATGAGTATCTCATCTAGGGCTGAGCCTATTAACAAAATAAGGATTCAATTAGCAAAAAAGAAGAGGGCATTAATATTGGGCATGCAATTAACAGTGTGTCTCAAACACTAATAATCAAAGACATGCAAATTAAAATGAGATATCTGTCAGCAGAACTGGCAGCTCCACCCTGGGTCCCAGGGACCCAAGCCGTAAGCTGAGGGGAACTCACACCCGGGGGCTGTCTGGGCTATTTTGTTTTGTTTATAAACCACGGTAACATTTGTTTGTAACATTGTATAAATTTCAGGTGTACATCTTTATACTTCTATTTCTGCATGGATTACATCATGTTCTCATGTTCATCACCCAAATACTAGTTACCATCCATCACCACACACATGTGCCGAATTATCTCTTTCCCCCTCCACCTTCCCCCCTTCCCCTCTGGTAACCACCAATCCAATCTCTGTCTGTATGTGTTTGTTTGTTGTTGTTATTATCTACTACTTAATGAGTGAGATCATACGGTATTTGACCTTCTCCTTCTGACTTATGTCACTTTGCATAATACCCTCAATGTCCATCCATGTTGTCACAAATGGCTGAATTTCATCGTTTCTTATGGCTGAGTAGTATTCCATTGTGTATATATACCACATCTTCTTTATCCATTCATCCCTTGATGGGCACTTAGCTTGCTTCCAAGTCTTGGCTATTGTGAATAATGCTGCAATGAACACAGGGGTGCATGTATCTTTATGCATTGGTGTTTTCATGTTCTTGGGATAAATACCCAACAGTGGAATGCTAGATCATATGATATTTCTATCCTTAATTTTTTGAGGAATCTCCATACTGTTTTCCACAGTGGTTGCACCAGTTTGCACTCCCACCAGCAGTGTATGAGAGTTCCCTTCTCTCCACATCCTCTCCAACACTTGTTGTTTCCTGTCTTGTTAATTATAGCCATTCTGACAGGCATGAGATGATATCTCATTGTAGTTTTTTTATTTTTTTGTGTGTGAGGAAGATCAGCCCTGAGCTAACATCCATGCTAATCCTCCTCTTTTTGCCGAGAAAGACTGGCTTTAAGCTAACATCCATTGCCAATCCTCCTCCTTTTTTCTTTTCTCCCAAAGCCCCCCAGTAGATAGTTGTACATCATAGTTGCACATCCTTCTAGTTGCTGTATGTGGGACACAGCCTCAGCATGGCTGGAGAAGCGGTGTGTCAGTGCGCACCCAGGATCCAAACCGGGGCCGCCAGGCCAGTAACGGAGTGAGCGCACTTAACCGCTAAGCCATGGGGCCCGCCCCTCATTGTAGTTTTGATTTGCATTTCCCTGATAGTTAATGATGTTGAACATCTTTTCATGTGCCTGTAGGCCATCTGTATATCTTCTTTGGAGAAATGTCTATTCAGGTCTTTTGCCCATTTTTTAATCAAGTTTTTAGTTTTGTTGTTGTTGAGATGCATGTGTCCTTTATATATTTTGGAGATTAATCCCTTATCAGATGTATGGTTTGCAAATATCTTCTCCCAATTTCTTTTCGTTTTGTTGATGGTTTCCTTTGCTGTGCAAAAGCTTTTTAGTTTGATGTATTCCCATTTGTTTATTTTTTCTATTGTTTCTCTTGCCCAGTCAGACATGGTGCTTGAAAATATGTTGCTAAGACTGATGTCGAAGAGCGTACTGCCTATGTTTTCTTCTAGAAGTTTGACGGTTTCAGGTCTTACATTCAAGTCTTTAATCCATTTGGAGTTAATTTTTGTGTTGGTGTAAGGTAATGGTCTACTTTCATTTTTTTGCATCTGGCTGTCCAGTTTTCCCAACACCATTTGTTGAAGAGACTTTCCTTTCTCCATTGTATGTTCTTGGCTCCTTTGTCGAAGATTAGCTGTCCATAGATGTGTGGGTTTATTTCTGGGCTCTTGATTCTGTTCCATTGATCTATGTGTCTGTTTTTGTGCCTGTACCATGCTGTTTTGGTTACTACAGCTTTGTAGTATGTCTTGAAATCGGGGAGTGTGATACCTCCAGCTTTGTTCTTTTTCCTCACGATTCCTTTAGCTATTCGGGGTCTTTTGTTGTTCCATATAAATTTTAGGATTCTTTGTTCTATTTCTGTGAAAAATGTTGTTGGAACTTTGATAGGGATTGCATTGACTCTATAGATTGCTTTAGGAAGTATGGACGTCTTAACTATGTTAATTCTTCCAATCCAAGAGCACGGAATATCTTTCCATTTCTTTGTGTCTTCTTCAATTTCTTTCAGCAATGTTTTATAGTTTTTAGTGTACAGCTCTTTCACCTCTTTAGTTAAGTTTATTCCTAGGTATTTTATTCTTTTTGTTGCAATTGTAAATGGGATTGTATTCTTAATTTCTCTTTCTGCTACTTCGTTGTTAATGTATAGAAATGCAACTGATTTTTGTAGGTTGATTTTGTATCCTACAACTTTACCATATTTGTTTATTATTTCTAAAAGTTTTTTGGTAGATTCTTTAGGATTTTCTATATATAAAATAATGCCATCTGCAAATAGTGACAGTTTCACTTCTTCCTTTCCAATTTGGATCCCTCTTATTTCTTTTTCTTGCCTGTTTGCTCTGGCTAGGACTTCCAATACTATGTTAAATAGGAGACATGAGAGTTGGCATCCTTGTCTGGTTCCTGTTCTTAGAGGGATGGCTTTCAGCTTTTCAGCATTGAGGATGATATTAGCTGTGGGTTTGTCATATATGGCCTTTATTCTGTTGAGGTACTTTCCTTCTATACCCATTTTATTCAGAGTTTTTATCATAAATGGATGCTGTATCTTGTCAAATGCTTTCTCTGCATCTATTGAGATGATCATGTGATTTTTATTCTTCATTTTATTAATGTGGTGTATCATGGTGATTGATTTGTGGATGTTGAACCATCTCTGCATCCCTGGAATAAATCCCACCTGATCATGGTGTATAATCTTTTTAATGTATTGTTGTATGTGATTTGCTAGTATTTTGTTGAGGATTTTTGCATCAATGTTCATCAGTGATGTTGGCCTGTAATTTTCTGTTTCTGTGTTGTCCTTGTCTGGTTTTAGTATCAGGGTAATGTTGTCTTCGTAGAATGAGTTAGGGAGCTTCCCCCTCCCTCAATTTTTTGGAAGAGTTTGTGAAGGGTAGGTATTAAGTCTTCTTTGAATGTTTGGTAGCATTCACCAGGGAAGCATCTGGTCCTGGACTTTTATTTTTGGGGAGGTTTTTGATTACTGTTTCAATCTCCTTACTGGTGATTGGTCTATTTAAATTCTCTATTTCTTCTTGATCCAGTTTTGGAAGGTTGTATGATTCTAAGAATTTATCCATTCCTTCCAGATTGTCCAATTTGTTGGCATATAGCTTTTCATAGTATTCTCTTATATATTCTCTTTGTATTTCTGAAGTTTCTGTTGTAATTTCTCCTCTTTCATTTCTGATTTTACTTATTTGAGCCTTCTCTCTTTTTTTCTTGGTGAGTCTAGCTAAAGATTTGTCAGTTTTGTTTATCTTTTCAAAGAACCAGCTATTGGTTTTATTAATTTTTTCTATTGTTTTTTTAGTCTCTATTTCATTTATTTCTGCTCTGATTTTTATTATTTCCCTTCCTCTACTGATTTTCGGCTTTGTTTGTTCTTCTTTTTCCAGTTCCTTTAGGTGCATTGTTAGATCGTTTATTTGACATTTTTCTTGTTTGTTGAGATAGACCTCTATTTCTATAAACTTCCCTCTTAGAACCGCTTTTGACATATCCCATAAATTCTGGCATGCCGTATTTTCATTTTCATTTGTCTCCAGGTATTTTTTGATTTCTCCTTTGATTTCTTCGTTGACCCAATCATTGTTCAGTAGCATTTTGTTTAATCTCCACATATTTGTGGCTTTTCTGATTTTCTTCCTATAGTTGATTTCTAGTTTCATACTGTTGTGGTCAGAAAAGATGCTTGGTATTATTCCAATCTTCTTAAATTTATGGAGACTTGTTTTGTGGCCTAATATGTGATCAATCCTGGAAAATGTTCCATGTGCACTTGAAAAGAAAGTGTATTCTTTGGTTTTTGGATGGAATGTTCTATATATATCTACTAGGTCCATCTGTTCTAGTGTGTCATTTAAGGCCAATGTTTCCTTATTGATCTTCTGTTTGGATGATCTATTCATTGGTGTAAGTGGAGTGTTAAAGTCCCCTACTATTGTTGTGTTACTGTCTATTTCTCATTTTATGTCTGTTAATAATTGCTTTATATATTTAGGTGCTCCTACGATGGGTGCATAGATATTTACAAGTGTTATATACTCTTGTTGGATTGTTCCCTTCACCATTATGTAATGTCCTTCTTTGTCTCTTTTTACAGTTTTTGTTTTAAAGTCTATTTTGTCTGATATGAGTATTGCTACCCCAGCTTTCTTTTCATTGCCATTTGCATGGAGTATCTTTTTCCATCCCTTCACTTTCAGTTTGTGAGTGTCTTTAGGTCTGAAGTGTGTCTCTTGTATGCAGCATATATATAGGTCTTGTTTTTTTATCCAATCAGCCACCCTATGCCTTTTAATTGGAGCATTTAGTCCCTTGACATTTAAAGTAGCTACTGATAAGTATGTACTTACTGCCATTTTTTAACTTTTTTTCCTTGGTGTTTTAGTAGTCCTTCTCTGTTCCTTTCTTCTTCTCTTACTCTCTTCCCTTGTGGTTTGATGGCTTTCTTTAGTATTATGTTTGGGCTCCTTTCTCTTAGTTTTCTGTGTATTTATTATAGGTTTCTGGTTTGTGATTACCATGGGGTCTATATACAGTAACCTATGTATATAGGAATCTATATTAAGTTGATGGTCTCTTTAGTTTGACCTCTGTCAAAAAGCTCTACTCTTTAACTCCCCTCCTCCCACACTTTATGTTTTTGATATCATATCTAACCTCTCTTTTTTGTGCATTTGTATCCTTTCCATGAGTAGTTGTAAATCGGCTGTGTCGCAGGAGGAGGTGAGTTGAGAGTCTGCCTACGCCGCCATCTTGACTTCTCCCCAAGATATTTTTTAAATGCTAATATTTTAACCCAACAATTCCACTCCTAGAAAGTTATTCTAAGGAGATAAGTGGACAAAGATATAGTGTTGTTTAGAATATTGAAAATTAGGAAACTATCCATATGTCTCAAAATAGGGAATTGGTAAAATAAATGAAGGTATCTCTATACAATGTAGTACATTTTTTAAAAATAAGAATTGATACAAATGCAAGATTAGATTAAAAGTTTTTTTTTTTTTTTGATGATTTTCTGTAGTGGTATGCTTTGATTCCTTTATCTTTTTCTTTTGTGTAACTAATACAGGTTTTTGTTTTGTGGTTACCGTGAGGCTTACATAAAACATCTTTTAGTTATAAATTCTATTTTTAGGTGATAATAACTTAACTTTGATCACATACAAAAGCTCTATGCTTTTTCCCCCACCACATTTTACATGTTGATGTCACAATTTATATCTTTTTCTATTGTGTATCTATTAACAAATTATTGTAGTTAGAGGGGTTTTGTGTGTGTGTGTGTGAGGAAGATTGGCCCTGAGCTAACATCTGTTGCCAATCTTCCTCTTTTTACTTTACGAAGAGTGGCCCTGAGCTAACCATCTGTGCAAATCTTCCTCTATTTTGTATGTGGGATGCAGCCACAGCATGGTGTGTAGGTCTGTGCCTGGGATCTGAACCCATGAACCCTGGGCCACCAAAGCATAGCATATGAACTTAGCCACTAAGCCACTGGCCCAGCCCCTAGAGTTTTCTTTAATATTTTTGTCTGTTAACCTTTATACTGGAGTTATAAGTGATTTACACACCACGATTATAATATTAGAGTATTCTGAATTTGACTATATATTTACATTTACCAGTGAGTTTTATGCTTTCATATGTTTTCATGTTATTAATTAACATCTTTGCATTTCAACTTGAAGAACCTTCTTTAGCATCCCTTGTAAGGTAGGTCTAGATTAAAAGTATCTTAGAGGGTGACGTCAGCATCATGGCAGAGTGAGTTGTTCCCTTTGTCTCTCCTCTCTAAGTTACAACTAAATGGACATTCCTTACCAGCAGAAGATTTCCTGCACAGAACAACAGGACGTCTGAGAGATCCACGCAGCTGTGCAACTGAGAGTAGGTGGACTGGATGCCCAGGAAGCAGTGGAACTAGGTGAGCACACCCTTCCCCCTCCCCGGTGGCAGTGAGGCAGGTAGCAGATCCTCACACAGTGTTGCAACTGTAAGAGGGGGTGAGAGCAGCCCAGCCCGCACAAACGCTTTCAGGTGCTCCCAGCCTGAGGGAGCACCTACCATGCCATGACAGCCCCACCAGTGGGAACTCTCTACATTGAGTGGTGGCAGCTCAGCCCCCACGAAGGCGCCTTCCCGCTGAGCACAGCGCAGGTGCCCCTCCCACTCAGAAGGCACCCTGCCCATGGAGCACAGCAACCCGAGGGACCTACCAAGTGGCAGCTCAGCTGCCCCATATGTGTCTCTCCTGCCTAGCGCAGCAGCTCAGCTGGTCCCCTGCCAATCACAACAGCCTCACCCGCATGAGAGCAACCTGTCCGCTGAGCACAGAGGCCCTGCCTATGTTGTACAACCCACCCACCCAGTGCAGAGGCCCTGCCTACATGAGTGCAACCTGCAGAGCTGCTGCAGCCAGCCCACGCAAATGCAAAGCAGCCCTACTCACATGACTTTCAGCAGATGGGGCAGGATCAGAAAACTCGACTCCTGATCCCTCCCAGCAATGGCAGGTGGAATTTGTGACCTGACACTACCATAAATGCGCTGGCAAAGGATCAAATCGTCAAATACCATGAAGAACTACAGTAACACTTCAGAGCAGAAGGAAAATGATATGTCTCCAGAAACCAATCTGAAGTCACAGAAATTTACAATCTAAATGACAGAGAATTCCACATAGTTGTCATAAAGAAACTCAATGAGTTACAAGAAAACTCAGAAAGATAGTTCAATGAGCTCAGGAATAAAACTAATGAGCAGAAAGAATACTTCACCAAAGAGATTGAAACTTTAAAAAAAAAAAACAGGTATTCTGGATATGAATAACACAATTAATGAGATAAAAAATAATCTAGAAACCATAAAAAATAGAGCTTATGTTATGGAGGAAAGAATCAGTGAATTAGAGGACAGAAATATAGAAACACTTCAGGTAGAAGAGGAGACAGAACTAAGATTTCTTTTAAGAATGGGGGCCAGCCCCATGGCTTACTGGTTAAGTTCGGTGTGCTCCGCTTCTGTGGCTCAGGTTCGGTTCCCAGCTGCGGACCTACACCACTCGTCGGCGGCCATTCAGTGGTGGCAACCCAAATACAAAATAGAGGAAGATTGGCACAGATATTAGCTTAGGTTGAATCTTCCTCACAAAAAAAAAAAAAAACTTTTAGCCAAGAATACTCTATCCAGCAAAATGATGCTTTAGATATGATGGAGATATAAAATATTTCCCAGCTAAACAAAAGCTAAGGGAGTTCATCACCACTAAACCTCCTTTACAAGAAATGATGAAGGAAGCTCTCCTTCCTGAAAGAAAAAGGCAAAGGTTTACAAAGCTTTGAGCAAGGAAATAAATGGACAAGATCAGAAAATTGCAGCTCTCTATAAGAACAAGTTAGAAAACACTTAATTAAACATAAAAGATAAAGGGAAGGAAAACATCAAAAATAACTATAAACACTTCAATTTAGTCACAAACTCACAACACAAAAAAGAAGAATTTGTGACAACAATAACCCAGAAGGGGAAGAGGAAAAGGATGGAACCTGCTTAGGCTAATGGAGATAAGAGGCTATCAGAAAATGAACTATCTCCTCTATGAGATCTTTTATACAAACCTCATGGTAACCACCAAACAACAAATCAGAGCAGAGCCACAAATCATAAATAAAGAGAAAACTTAGAAAACCACCAAACTGAAAAGGCAGTCAGAAATATAAGGGAAAAGAAACAATGGAAATATAGAACAACTGGAAAACAAGAGATAAAATGATCGTATTAAGCCCTCACGTATCAATAATCACTCTAAATGTAAATAGATTCTCCAATCAAAAGACACAGAGTGGCTGGATGGATTAAAAAACAAAGACCCAAGGGGGCCAGCCCATTGGTGCAAGTGGTTAAGTGCATGTGCTCCACTGCAGCGGCCCAGGGTTCGCCAGTTTGGATCCTGGGCATACACTGACACACCGCTTGTCGAGCCATGTTGTGGCAGCATCCCATACAAAGTGGAGGAAGATAGGCACGGATGTTAGCCCAGGGCCAGTCTTCCTCAGCAAAAAGAGGAGGATTGGCAGATGTTAGCTCAGGGCTGATCTTCCTCACAAAAAAAAAAAAAAAAAAAAAACAAGACCCAACAATATACTGCCTCCAAGAAACACATCTCAGCTCTAAAGGAAAACATAGGCTCAGAATGAAGAGATGGAAGACAATACTCCAAGCAAAAGAAATCAGGTGTTGCCATACTTATATTAGACAAAGCAGACTTCAAGATAAAAAAGACAAAGAGGAGCAGTATATAATGATAAAAGGGAGAGCCACCAAGAGGAAATAACACTTATGAATATATATGCACCTAACACAGGTGCACCAAAGTATATAAAGCAACTACTAACAGACCTAAAGGGAGAAATTGACAGCAACACAATAATAGTAGGGGACCTCAACACCCTACTTACATCCATGGATAGATCATCCAGACAGAAAGTCAACGAGGAAATAGTGGCCTTAAATGAAACACTAGACCATATGGACTTAATAGGTATATATAGAACATTCCATCCAAAAATAGCAGAATACACATTCTTTTTGAATGTACATGAAACATTATCAAAGATAGACCATATGTTGGGAAACAAGGCAAGCCTCAATAAATTTAAGAAGATTGAAATCATATCAAGCATCTTTTCTGACCACAATGCTATGAAACTAGAAATCAACTACAAGAAAAAAGCTAGGAAAGGCACAAAGAAGTGGAGATTAAACAATATGCTGCTGAACAACAATTGGATCAATGAGGAAATCAAAGGAGAAATCAAAAAATACCTAGAGACAAATGAAAATGATAACACAACATACCTATGGGTTGCAGCAAAAGTGGTGCTAAGAGGGAAATTTATTGCAATACAGGCCTACCTCAACAAACAAGAAAAATCTCAAATAATCTTAAACTACAGCTAACAGAACTAGAAAAAGAAGAACAAACAAAGCCCAAAGTCAGCAGAAGCAGGGAAATAATAAAATTACAGGAGAAATAAATGAAATAGAGATGGAAAAAATATAGAAAAGATCAATGAAACTAAGAGATGGTTCTTTGAGAAGATAAACAAAATTGACAAACCCTTAGCCAGATTCAATAAGAAAAGAAGAGAGAAGCACAAATAAAAAAAATTTAAAAATGAAAGAGGAGAAATTACAACAGATACCACAGAAATACAGAGGATTATAAGAGAATACTATGAAAAACTATATGCCAACAAATTGGATAACCTAGAAGAAATGGATAAATTCTTAGACTCATACAACCTCCCAAAACTGAATCAAGAAAAAATAGAGAATCTGAATAGACCAATCACAAGTAAAGAGATAGAAACAAAAATCAAACACCTCCTGGGGCTGGCCTGGTGGCATAGTAGTTAAGTGCACTCACTCCACTTCGGCAGCCCAGGGTTCGCAGGTTCAGATCCCAAGTGCGCACTGATACACCACTTGTCAAGCCATGCTGTGGCAGCATCCCATATAAAGTAGAGGAAGACTGGCATGGATGTTAGCCCAGGGCCAATCTTCCTCAGCAAAAAGAGGAGGATTAGGGCCAGACCCGTGGCTTAGCAGTTAAGTACCTGCGCTCTGCTGCTGGCAGCCCGGGTTCGGATCCTGGGCGCGCACCGACGCACCGTTTCTCCGGCCATGCTGAGGCCGCGTCCCACATACAGCAACTAGAAGGATGTGCAACTATGATGTACAACTATCTGCTGGGGCTTTGGGGGAAAAAAATAAATAAAATTATAAAAAATAAAAAAAAAAGAGGAGGATTAGCATCAGATGTTAGCTCAAGGCTAATCTTCCTCACACACACACACACACACACACACACACACACAAATAGAAACCTCCCAAAAAACAAAAGTCCAGGGCCGGCCCCGTGGCTTAGCGGTTAAGTGCGTGCACTCCGCTACTGGCGG
The DNA here is from genome assembly GCF_020826845.1 of Diceros bicornis minor. Taxonomy (NCBI): domain Eukaryota; kingdom Metazoa; phylum Chordata; class Mammalia; order Perissodactyla; family Rhinocerotidae; genus Diceros; species Diceros bicornis. The sequence continues at coordinate 92,530,216 of NC_080740.1, forward strand.
CCTGGGTTCGGATCCCGGGCACACACCGATGCACCGTTTCTCCAGCCATGCTGAGGCCGCGTCCCACATACAGCAACTAGAAGGATGTGCAGCTATGACATACAGCTATCTACTGAGGCTTTGGGGAGAAAAAAAAGGAGGAGGATTGGCAATAGATGTTAGCTCAGAGCCGGTCGTCCTCAGCAAAAAGAGGAGGATTAGCATGGATGTTAGCTCAGGGCTGATCTTCCTCACAAAAAAAAAAAAGTCCAGGATCAGATGTTTTCTCTGGAGAATTCTACCAAACATTCAAAGAAGGTTTAATACCTATCCTTCTCAAACTATTCCGAAAAATTAAAGAAGACAGACTGCTTCCTAACTCATACTATGAGGTCAACATTACCCTGATACCAAAACCAGACATGGACAACAAAAAAAGAAAAAGCAAATTACAGGCCAATATCACTGATGAACATCGATGCAAAAATCCTCAACAAAATACTGGCAAAGTGAATATAACAATACATTACAAAGATCATACACCATCATCAAGTAGGATTTATTCCAGAGATGCAGGGATGGTTCAACATCCACAAAACAATCAACGTCATACACCACATTAACAAAATGAGAAATAAAAATCACACGATCATCTCAATAGATGCAGAGAAAGCATTTGACAAGAAACAACATCCATTTATGATAAAAACTCTGAATAAAATGGGTACAGAAGGAAAGTACCTCAACATAATAAAGGCCATATATGACAAACTCACAGCTAATATCATACTCAATGGAGAAAACCTGAAAGCTATCCCTCTAAGAACAGGAACCAGACAAGGATGCCAGTTTTGCCACTCTTATTTAACATAGTATTGGAAGTCCTAGCCAGAGCTATCAGGCAAGAAAAATAAATAAAAGGGATGCAAATTGGAAAGGAAGAAGTGAAACTGTCACTATTTACAGATGACATGATTTTATATATAGAAAACCCTAAGGAACCCACCAAAAAACTTTTAGAAATAATAACAGAATACAGTAAAGTTGCAAGATACAAAATCAACCTACAAAAATCAGTTGCATTTCTAAACACTAATAATGAACTAGCAGAAAGAGAAGTCAAGAATACAATCCCATTTACAATCACAACACAAAGAATAAAATACCTAGGAATAAATTTAACCAAGGAGGTGAAAGACCTACACACTGAAAACTATAAGACATTATTGAAAGAAATCGAAGAAGACGTAAAGAAATGGAAAGATATTCCACCCTCATGCATTGGAAGAATAAACATAGTTAAAACATCCATATTACCTAAAGCAATCTACAGATTCAATGCAATCCCAATCAGAATCCCAACGACATTCTTCAGGGAAATAGAACAAAGAATCCTAAAATGTTTACGGAACAACAGAAGACCCCAAATAGCCAAAGCAACCCCGAGAACAAAGAACAAAGTTTGAGGCATCACAATCCCTGACTTCAAAATATACTACAACACTATAGTAATCAAAACAGCCTAGTACTCGCACAAAAATAGACACACAGATCAATGGAAGAGAAATTGAAAGCCCAGAAATAAAACCACACATCTGTGGACAGCTAACCTTTGACAAAGGATCCAAGAACACACAATGGAGAAAGGAAAGTCTCTTCAATAAATGGTCTTGAGCAAACTGGATAGCCACATGCAAAAGAAAGTAAGTAGAAACAACAAGTGTTAGAGAGGATGTGGAGAGAAGGGAACTCTCATACACTGCTAGTGGGAGTGCCAGCTGGTGCAGCCACTATGAAAAACAGTATGGAGATTCCTCAAAAAATTAAGGATAGAACTACCATACGATCCAGCTATTCCACTGCTGGGTATTTACCCCAAGAACATGAAAACACCAATGCATAAATATACATGCACCCCTGTGTTCATTGCAGCATTATTCACAATAGCCAAGACTTGGAAGCAACCTAAGTGCCCATCAAAGGACAAATGGATAAAGAAGATGTGGTATATACACACAATGGAATACTACTCGGCCATAAGAAACGATGAAATCCAGCCATTTGTGACTATATGGATGGATATTGAGGGTATTATGCAAAGTGAAATAAGTCAGAGGGAAAAGGTCAAATACCATATGATCTCACTCATTAAGTAGTAGATAATAACAACAGCAAACAAACACATAGAGACAGAGATTGGATTGGTGGTTACCAGAGGGGAAGGAGGGAGAGAGGAGGGGGAAAGGGATAATTCGGCACATGTGTGTGGTGATGGGTTGTAATTAGTATTTGGGTGGTGAACATGATGTAATCTATGCAGAAGTAGAAGTAGAATGATGTACACCTGAAATTTATACAATGTTATAAACCAATGTTACTGCAATAAACAAAAAATTAATAAATTTAACAAAAAAAGAATGAAAGTAGACCATTATCTTGCACCATACACAAAAATTAAATCAAAATGGATTAAAGACTTGAAGGTAAGACCTGAAACCATACAACTCCTAGAAGAAAATATAGGCAGTACACTCTTTGACATCAGTCTTAGCAGCATCTTGTTGAATACTATGTCTACTCAGGCAAGGGAAACAAAAGAAGAAATAAGCCAATGGGACTACATCAGACAAAAAAAAGCTTCTGCAAGGCAAAGGAAATTGTGAACAAAATGAAAAGACAACCCACCAACAGGGAGAATATACTTGCAAATCATATATCTGACAAAGGGTTAATTACCAAAATATATGAAGAACTCATACAACTCATCAACCAAAAAAACAAACAACCCAATCAAAAAATGGGCAGAGGATATGAACAGACATTTTTCCAAAGAAGATATACAGATGGGCAACAGACACATGAAAAGATGTTCAACGTCACTAATTATTAGGGAAATGCAAATCAAAGCTACAATGATTTGTAGTTACAATTGTCAGAATAGCTATAATTAACAAGACAAAAAATAACAAATGTGGAGCCAGCCCGGAGGCGTAGTGGTTAAGTTCGCATGCTCTACTTTGGCAGCCCGGGGTTCACAAGTTCAGATCCCAGGTGCAGACCTACACACTGCTTATCAAGCCATGCTGTGGCGGAATCCCATATAAAATAGAGGAAGATGGGCATGGATGTTAGCTCAGGACACATCTTCCTCAGCAAAAAGTGGAGGATTGGCAATGGATGTTAGCTCGGGGATAATCTTCCTCACACACACAAAAAAGTATGTTTCAATGTTCAGTGTACTAAAGTTGATAACATTACCATGGTTATGTAAGAGAATATCCCAATTCTCAAGAAATATATCTTGCAGGATTTAAGGGTAAAGGGTCATGATGTATGTAATTTACCCTTAAAAAGTCCAGGAGGAAAATGTACAGATATAAATACAGATATAGAGACAGCACATGCAAATGATAAAGCACGCAGAGTGAAATGTTAACTACAGGTGAATTCGAGTAAAAGGTATACAGTTGTACTTTATGCTGTCTTTATTCTTTGCAACTTTTCTGTAAGATTAAAATTATTTCTTTTTTTTTTTTTGTGGTGAGGAAGATTAGCCCTGAGCTACCATCTGTTGCCAATCCTCTTCTTTTTTGCTGAGGAAGATTGGCCCTGGGCGAACATCCATGCCCATCTTCCTCTACTTTATATGGGACACCGCCACAGCATGGCTTGACAAGCAATGAGTCAGTCCATGCCCCGGATCTGAACCTGTGAAACCCAGGCTGCCGAAGCGGAGCAAGCTCACTTAACCACTGTGCCACCAGGCAGGCTCTTAAAATTATTTCTAAATAAAAAGTTTTTTAAATCTTAGGGTCTGGAATTTCCTTTGAAATTCATCAGAAAAATAAGATGGGTTAACGGACGGATACAGGGATAAATACATAGAATAGACATGGTAAATGTTGTACTCTATGTTTGAAATTTTTTATAACATGTTAGGGACAGGGGGAGAACTAGGCAAATTTATATGACCTGTTATGGAAAAAATGTTACCAAATCAGAAAGCCTATTGTTCTAGAAGCCACTGGCAGGGGCTGTAGAGCCCACCTTCCTGGCCCTGCTGTCTCATGGTACTTCCCCCAAAAGCATGAGCTGGGCTGCTCTCAAGATTCTCTCCACCACCCCATGGCCACTATGAGGTCCCTAGCAGGGAAAGGACAAGTCACTCACCTGACATAATGAGAGATCTCTCTATTACAGACATATTATGCAAATTCATTATGCAAATTATCAGGTTAATTTTTTTGCAAGTGAGCTATCTATTTTTGAATTGATACAAGATTATCTTCATGAAATAACTGTGTGACATAATAAGAAAGATATATTTGGTCTCTGTTCCCAGTTCCCAGCAGAGAGCTTCTAAAACCTTTGTAATTTCCTGAGTGATGGGGCAATAGAGCATCTTTCATTATTTCTAACAAGGCCCTTTCAACGGAGGGGAGACGGGCTGGAGATCGAGTTTAATTACTAACGGCCGATGATTTAATCAATTGTGCGTACATGCTGGAACATCCATAAGAACCGTAAACAGCAGGGTTGAGGGTGCTTCCAGGTTGGTGAACACAGTGAGGTGTTGGGAGGTTGCTACACCCAGAGAGGACGTGGAAGCTCTGCACCCCTTCCCACATACCTTGCCTTGTGCATCTCTTTCATTTGGGTGCTCCTGAGTTGTGTCCTTTATAATAAACGGTAATAGTAAGTAAAGTGCTTTCCTAAGTTCTGTGAGCCCCTCTAGCAAATTACCTAACCCAAAGAAGGGGTTGTGGGAACCCCCAACTTGTATAGCCAGTCGGTCAGAAGTAGCAGAGACCCAGACTAGCATCTGGCCTCTGAAGTGGAGGGGATGGTCTTGGGGGACTGAGCCCTTACCCTGTGGGGTCTGCATTAACTCTGGGCAGTTAGTGTCAGAAGTGTTGTGAGTAGGAAAACCGAGTTTTCCTTTTAGCTGGTTACCCTTTAAGCTGCCATACTGTGTTGCCTTCTCAGCTGTAGCACCTACATCCATTCAGTTATAACAACCACAACAGGCTCTAAAGTTCTAAGCTCAAAATATACAGTGTCTTCATTATCTGAGGCTATTTTACCCATGTCCCTGCAGTTACAAGGCCAGTTAGAGAGCAGAAGTCTTTGGAATGTTAAAATATTCACTAATGTATTACCCGCTTATCAAATCAGTCCCTACTCAAAGCTCACTTCCCACTGGGCTCCAGAGCACGTGCCCGACGTGTGGCAGCACCTGCCGGCCGGTCTCCAGCGTGTCGTCAGGTGTCTATAGTGCAAATCACTTGTTCAGGGAAACTGTGAATTGTGCATACGATGCAAGATTTCACGGAGTAAACGAGAGTGTTGCTCAATTCCCACTCAGTTCCTGCACAAAGCCACTGAGGCATGAGGTCAGCAGAAAAGAAAATCAGTGTGGATGATCCAATAGGAGCTTCAAAATAGAACAGTTGAAAAAAATAATAAATTTAAAACTTGTATTGAAAGTGAAGAGTGAGCTTAGATAGGCTCAAAATACAGAGTGAGGAACAGTATCAAAAAATGGCTTGTTTTCTCCTATGAGACGTCCATGAAGCTATCCAGAAGGATGACGAGCATGGTGAATAGGATCATTACTTCATCACTTTGGGCCAATTAGCTTGAATACTAGCTACATGCAGAGACACAAATAAAATAAAAATGTAGCCACAGAAAAAAGGGTATGATTTTGTCCATCAAGGAATTAAAGAAGCCTTGAGAAAAAAGATGAAGGCTAAATATTTTTGGACCCTCTTTTCGACTTAACCATGAGTCAGGTGTGAAATGAATGATGCTGTATCTTGATATCATGTAACTTTTCATAAAAATTGTGTAAAAATCAGCACTTGTTCATTATTCGTTCTGAAAACTAGCACATGGTTGCAAACACATTCTAAATTTTGTTAAATATAAGATAAAATAAACTTATTTTCATAATTTTTGTTTTCATTATTCAAAATAAAATTTCAATCAAGCTGTTTGTGGAGATTTTTCACTTTTTATGAAACATTGGCTCCTGTTTCGTATGTATTCACTTTTTTATATATCTTTTTAGTGATTGTGAAAAATCAGATATTCAGAAAAGTAAGAGAATATATAATAACTCTCCTATACTCATTACCTAGATTTCAAAACTGTCAAGCTCTTGCCATATTTGCATCAAATATTTTGTTTTGCTGAAGTATTTTAAAGTATATTACAGACTCTGTTACCACTTACCACTGTAACAGAGCTTGAAAAAATAAAGGCATTTTTCCACATACCCACAACCCATTACCACACTGAACACAATCAATTATTCCACGATATCATCTAATGTCCGGTCCCAGCAGGTAGCTCCGGTCTCAGCGGGGTGGCCTTTCCGGCCAGGCCCTGGGATGCTGCCTCTGGGAGCGCCTCCCTGTTCACTGCAGCCACTGCTCCACTGCCTCCTGTCTCTCCTCTAGTTCCTGTAACCTCAAAGTCAGATCTAAAGCTGCGTTGTCCAATACAGTCGTCACTGGCCACATAGAGCTAGTTTAATTTAAATGAATTTAATTAAAGTGAAAATTTCATTTCCCAGTCACGTGAGCCATATGGCAAGTGCTCAGTGCCACCTGTGGCTTGTGGCCACCGTACAGGACAGCACAGGTCTAGACTACTTCCATCACCTCAGAGGGTTCTATTGGACAATACTGCTCTAGTCTTGATTTACAGGAAGGCAAATATTTTTGGCAGAAGACTTCATAGCCGACGAATGGGTGCTTCACTTTGCATTGTTCAGAAAAGTGATTTGACCTCAATTGGCTGCTCTTGGCACCAGGGCACCAGCGATGTCCAGATAGTGAGGATCTCCTAGATTATAAAATGCCAACCAAAGTATAAAATGTGTACATGTAAGATAAAATTAGTTCAGCCCCAGGTGCTCTCAGCTGGTGGGCCAACTCACACCACCAATGAAGCCCTGAGGATCCCTCTCTGGATACTGCCTGTGGCTCAGGCATGTCACTGAACCCAGGGTACTGCATTACTCAGTTTCTAGCTCACACCAGGGAGAAAATGGGCACTCTGACACTGCAGCATGTGGACAAGACAACTCCTCCTGCAATGGGGAAGCCACGGGAGATCTGCAAGCAGGAAGGTGAAAGCACCAGCCCCGGGTCTTGGGAAGTCCTCGGGCTGAGGTGTCTAGAACAGAACAGAGGAAGTAAAGCCCTGACACACAAAGAGACCTCCTAGAAAGTGACTACAAACCAGGTGAGAATCCGTGCGGGCAGTGGCACTGGGTATAGAAGGGCAGGGCCATATTGGAGAGATAGGGTCCAAGAAACGTGGTGAGAATCCTCCAAAAGACTAGAAAGAAAAGTGAGACAGATGGGCAACAGACAGAGGGCAGAATCACCCTCAGGAGGCAGCAGGCAGCTGAAACCCAAGGCATAAGAAACAGGTCCTGAGTAGAGAGGAGGAAAAGGACTGGGGGACAAACCACACAGAAGGCATCCGTAAAAAAAGTCTGGGGTGGGAGGGAGGATTGGGCCACATGTTTGGAGGGGAGGGGCTTTTTAATTATTATAGAACGTTTCAAGCATGTGAAAATTACAAAAAATAACATAACAAATATGTTAAGGTACTTGAAATAATCACACACACTCTGTTCACCAAAACCCCTCTTACCAAGTTTTCTCCAGAGTTGATCTCATATAAAGTAAAAATTGAAAGAACTTAGAATTGCCACATTTGTTGCTGGGAGAATTAAGATAAATATGTGCAAACTCAATTGCCTACCCTATCAGGAATACATGTTTTATTTTATTTTATTACTTTTTTTAAGAACGGTTATATAGGTCTCATAGACTTTTTCTTTTCTTTTCTTTTTTTTCACTGCGGAAGATTCGCCCTGAGCTAACACCTGTTGCTAATCTTCCTCTCTTTTTTTCTTTTTTCCCTCCCCAAAGCCCCAGTATATGGTTGTTAATTCTAGTTGTAAGTCCTTCTAGCTCTTCTATGAGAGCCGCAGCAACAGCATGACTACTAAGAGGCAAGTGGTGTGGTTCCACACCCGGGAACCGAATCCAGGCCACCGAAATGGAGCGTGCCGAACTTTAACCACTAGGCCATCAGGGCTGGCTCAGGAATACTTATTGTACAATGCCCTATTCACTATTCTGAAATGAAATTCACAGATTATAAACCTACCAACACTCAAAATTTCAAAAAATTAATATAATGTCCTAACTGTAATATAAAAGATAAATAAATCTATAGTACGTATTTCAATATGTAAATGGGGCACAACTGTCACCAACTAGGTGTCCCAAGGAACTCAAGGGTGGGTTTGAAAGCATTTAACTGTTTTTCCAAGTTGTTTTTTTCCCTTTTGTTATGTTAAGGAGGTGTAACCACCAACCACCCTGAACCAGACCAAGCCTCACCACAAGAGCTACACCCAGGACCTTTGCCTCATTTGTAATGCTAAGATCTCTCCAGAGGAGTTTAGGCCTTATCACCACCACCTGCAGTGTATGTGGAAGCACGTTTTCCTACTGAGCCTGCAAAAGCTAATACCCACCTCTCCCTTTTGAATATTCATTCCCACCCGAAACAAAGGTCCCTGCTTGCCTTTGTTCGGGGAGCCTTGACTTTGGAAATGACTCCTCATGGCTTCCTATTTGCTGCAAATACACTTTACTTTGTGAGACAACTTCCACTGGTATAGAGTCTCATTTAACTTGCCAGGAGGTGAGCCCACTTGGTTCAGTAACACAACTACCAGGCACTGTCGCAATGTCTTAAACACCAGAAGCAGCATTGCTGTGGGTGGTATGGTTTTCTGAAATGGTTAATAGCTCTTAGGTTCTGAACAATCAATTTAGTTGCATTCTGGGAAAATTCAGGGTTCACTTATGGTAGTCCTTATACTGCTCACCAGTATTCCCAGTTCTCCTTTTCCTAGACAGTTGTAAGATTGGACTTGCTACCTCTCTTGAAGCTAGAGGTGGCCTGTGACTTGCTTTGGCCAATGAAATGTGTATAAAAGCAAAGTTTGTCACTTCAGGGATAGGGCTTTTAGTGTTGATGCAAAACTCTGCTCCCAGTGATGGAACCTCCCACAGCCTGGGTCCCAGAGTGAAGCATGACCAGAAACAAACTTTTCTTATGTTAAGCCACTGAGATTTGGGGGTTACTGCAGCATAAGCCAGCCTGATACGATATTAAAACTATTCAAAAAAAAAAGAGTTAATGTTTTTATGCAACATGGAATTAGGTTCCAGGCTCATTATAAACAAGCTTTTCACCCACATGAACGCCCAGTGGCATTGGAAAGTCCTAAAGGATACTGGACAACTGTTTGTTATTCCAGGCCACCTAACGCCCCTGTCCACCCCACTCCAGTAAGACGAGTAGCAGCCCCTCAATCATTGTGACAACTCAAACACCATCCCCACAAACACCCCAGGCACTCCCCATCCCCTTCCCCCCAGAGAAAACAACTGAGATTACAAGAACTTGTGAAGAGGGTGGACTAAGATGCCAGGAGAACCTGGGCTTCTAAAGGGGCAGCCATCAGGGAAATATACTCTGAGTTGCCAAAGCTTCCGATATTTCAAGAGAAGGCCAAAATCCAGACTTTTATATGAAATCTTTTGATTTCTAAATATCAGCAACAACTTAATTTTTTTTAATTTAAACGCTCTGGGATTCAAACAAAACAGTTCTCCTAGTTTCACAAGGCCCAAGTGCAGCACTTTGCAAACCAAGTGTCACTGTCACAGACTAATTGCCCCGAGGAACTCAAGTGTGGGTTCAGAAGCATTCAACTGTTCAAGAGATGCAATCACCAGCCACCCCTGAACCAGACCTAGCCCCACCACAAGAGCTACGCCTGTGACTTTTGCCTCATTCCCGCCCCCCCAAAGCCCCAGTAGATAGTCCTGTCATAGCTGCACATCCTTCTAGTTGCTGTATGTGGGCCGCAGCAACAGCATGGCAGGACAAGCGATGCCTTGGTGCGTGCCTGGGGTCCGAACCCACGCCGCCAGCAGCGGAGCGCGCGCACCCAACCGCTAAGCCATAGGCCTGCCCCCTTTGCCTCATTTTTGATGCTAAGATCTCCTCTCAGGCGTATCACCATAACCTGTAGCATATGTGGAAGCATGTTTTCCCTCTGAGCCCAGACAGGCAAATGTCCCTCTCTCTTTTGAATGTTTATTCCCCATCCAAAATAAAAGGTCCCTGCTTTCCTGTGCTTAGGGAGAGCCGCGACTTGTGAAATGATTCCACGATGCCTATCTGCTGCAAACAAGTTCCACTTTGTGTGACAAGTACTTCTGGTCAAGAGTCTGATTTTAACTCATCAGGAGGCGAACCCACTTTTCGGTTTGGTAACAAAAAGTGAAATTTGAGTTTCTATTTGGGCCAAGTCCCTTCTTTTCCAAGCTAGGAAACAGATTATGAGTAATTCCCTACAAGCGGATGGTGTCTTGCCCATGCCGCATAGCTGGGTGACAGAGAGTCATCACAATCGCTGACGTCCGCCACGTGCTCTGACTGCAAAATCCTATTTTACACCCCGACCTTCTGATGCCCCATCCACCACAGTGTGCTCTTTCCTGCCAGGCCATCGCATTTCCTTATTTAATTAAGAAGAAAAATCCTTCTTTCCTGCCTCGCCTGTCCCAGACTTTCCTTGCCAGCCCTTTTAGGGCTTGTTCTGAAGACTGCTGCAGAAAAATGACGAAGTAGGAAAAGTAAATCAAGAAATGAAATTTAAAAAGAGGAAACAGTGTCACAAAGACGACTGCGGCCATAGGAGCTGTGTCCCAGGCCAAGCCGGTGGGCCACTGTAACGGGACAAAGCCCAAGAGTAACTTCATAGAAACAAGTCCTCCAGGCTGGTGGGAACGCGCGTGTATGATCTGTACTTTCCTGAACCTTTTCAAATTGAAAGGAAGGAAAGCAGCGCTGTGAACAGGAAAAAGAACGTTGCCAACGGGAAAAAAAAAGAGCGCCACGGAGCTAAAGCGCCCGCCCGCCCGCGCCCAGTCCGCCCCCGGCTGCAGCCACGTGACGGGGCCAAGATGGCCGACGGGGAAGACGGCTGCCCGGCGGGGCGGGAGCGGGTGCCGGAGCTGGGGCCGGGGCCGGGAGAAGAGTTCGAGATCGTGGACCGGAGCCAGCTGCCTGGACCGGCAGAGCTGCGGAGCGCGGCGAGGCCGCGGGCGGCGGCGGAGGGGTGGTCGGCGCCCATCCTGACCCTGGCGCGCAAGGCCACAGGCAACCTGTCGGCGAGCTGCGGCAGCGCGCTGCGTGCGGCCGCGGGACTGGGCGGTGCTGACGGCGGCGCGGACGGTGCGGCGCGCGCAGGTAGGCTCCGACCGGGCGCGCGCGTGTTCTGCACGCGACCGCGGCCGTTTCGCAGGGGGAGCCGGGCTGGCAGGGGCGTGAGCTGCCTCAGCCGGTTGGAGAAGCTGCTGGCCACCTTGTCAGCACGCCTGACCGCTCGTCCTTTTTCTCTATCCTGTGCTGCCAGGCCAAGATGCAAACGTGGGGGTGGCTGCCCTGAGATTGGGGCGACTCTCGTACCTTATCCCTCCCTTCTGTGTTTCCCAGACAACATCCTTATTCTTAGTGGCGGGCTGTAGACTAAGAAAATTTACGAGTTTAAGCTTAGGTAGTCTGTATTAATTTCAGAAGTACTTAAGAAATGAATCCAGTACTGGTCTCTGCTTTAATCTCACAATGCCAGTCCGGCTCACACCTCCGGGGGTTAACCGCGCATCCCGCCTCAGCGCGGGGTCAGAGCACCCAGGCGGAGGTCGGGAGGTGCGGGTTCCGGGCGAGCCTCACCACCAACTCGCTGTGTGGTGCAGACAAGTCGCCACATTTCCCAGCCTGTAAAATTTATAATCCTCTTCAGCCCTTGTCATCAAGAATAGAGTTTCAGCATATCTGTGAGAAGAATGGAAACATTAACTGGTATGATATTAAGAGCGTGGCCTAGAAAGCCTTATAAAGCCGAGTTGTGCTGACCAATATAGTAGCCACTACCCACGTGTGATGTTTAAATGTTAAATTAAAATTAAAGATTCCGTTCTATCTTCATAGAAAGCGCTGTGGGGCAGAGCTGACTAGACTATAGTACTCTCTCAGAAGCATTATCATGTGCCTTTGCGGTTTCTCGATTCCCTGCTATTCACTGGTGAATTTGCTATAGAAGTCATCACTCAGGCCAGAATAGTGGATTGTGAGAATTTCGGTGGTTAAGAAATATTAATGAGTAGAGAAAAGTTTAAAAACTGGCTTGTTTTGAGATTCTGGCAATAGAAAGTAGGACTAGAAGGTAATGAGGAAGCCTGTTCAACCCAGGAATCTAGTTCCTACCAGCTCCCCACCTTTGCACGTGTCAGTGGATGTTTCATGGTATACCCACCCCAAGGAGGTCAGTTCTGAGAGTCAAAGCATGGGATCTTCTGGAGGCCCACAGCAAGGAAATTATAAATGTTAGATGTTCACTGATAAATAAAATGTGCCAGTGCCTAGAACAGTGCCTAACAGAATAATAATTGTTGAACAAATGCACATTCGAAAAATACTTGTTTTCCATTTATAGTAGTGCTATAAATAATAGCCAGCACTGATATTGCACTTACTAGGTGCCAGGTATTAGTCTTAGGTCTGTACATACGCTGATTCACTTAATCCTCACAGTAACCTTAGATGACTGCAGGACTGGCTTCATGTTGTGCAGTTCACGCAGGCTATGATCAGTGTGGTCGCCCAGGGCCAGGCACTCAGAAGTGCCCCACTTTTGAAATTCTTATTATCTGTGAATTTGTTTTGCAAGTGAAGTCCTATGGAACAAAGGAGCATGTGTGGAGGCCTTGGAGCTCATGTGTGGTGCCACCTTCCGCTGCCTCCCTGGGACAAGCTCTCAGCAGCCCTGGCCCACTCAGACTGCCCTGGGGCTTCTTCCTACCCCTCGCTGACCCCACTCTGTGACTACTCCTGGCCGGGGGAGGATTGAGATCACACCCTCTGAATCTCAGGGCAGGGCAAGGTGTCCACTGTCTTGCCCCAGGCTGGCACTGCCACAGCACATTAGGCAGGTAACTGGGCAGAGGCCTCTCGCCCACCCAACCAGGTACTGACTACCTTCCTGCAAAAAGTTGCAGTCCCTTAGGACTGTGGGAAGAGGAGATTGACTTCCAAGCTGGCCCCATGTTATAGGCACCATTATTATCCCCGTTCCATAAAGAGGGAAACTGAATTAAAGAGAAGTAACTTGACCAAGTTACTTAGAAGTGGCCGAGCCAGGACTTGAACCAAGACAGTATTCGTCTTGAGCCCATGCCCTTAGTCACAACACTTCAAAGCCTTGATGTCTTTAAATAACTTTATAAGCAAAATGCCATAATATATACCATATGGATTTTTTAATTAGTCAATTTAAAGAAAATATTAAATAACTGCCACTCAGATCTGGCAAAACTTGTGAACATGGCTTACTAAGGGCTGAAATGTAGGGAACCGCTGGGATGAGCTGTGTGGCTAGTCCCTGAAGGTAACCAGAATTTGAAGCCAGCAGTGGGAGAGGAGTGGGGATGGGAGTGGGAAAGGCTCTGCAGAGGCCTCAGAAAAACATGTCGGGAGAAGGAGCAGCCACCACTTCAGCTGGGGCCAGGACAGGGCCGGCTCTCATCTCTTTTCACTGACCTGCTTACACAAGCAGTGAGGACGGAGATTTTTCAGAGGGAGCAGTGAGGGTGCAGAGATGGTATGTGAGCAGCGCTCTTGCCAGATAAAATGTGTTTGGTGATAGACGTTTAAGGAAAATGCTGTGGAATGTTGTGTAATACTTTGATACTCATTTTAAGATATTATCCTCTGTGGGGTCTGGTAGCATAGCATGCCACGGTGATTGGTTCTCTGTGGTTGTCTGGTTTGGTTTGTTGTTGGTTTTTTTTTTTTGGAAATAAATGCAGGTGGTAAAAAAAAAAAGAAATCAAACCAAACCAAAAGGACATTTAGTGTAGAGGAACTCCTCCTTCCCAGAACCTGTCCCTAGTCCTATAGTATCTGTCAGAGAGCGTCTGTGCACAGAGCACACGGTCTCATCCCACCAGTTTCACACAAACCACAGGACAGACACACTAGGTTCTACATACTGCTTTTTTGTGTGTGCGTGTGTGTGTGTGTGTGTGTGAAGAAGATTAGCCCTAACATCTGTTGCCAATCCTCCTCTTTTTGCTGAGGAAGATTAGCCCTGGGCTAATATCCATGGCCGTCTTCCTCTACTTTATATGTGGGATGCCCACCACAGCATGGCTTTGATAAGCAGTGCCTAGGTCCATGCCCGGGATCCGAACCTGCAAACCTCTGGCCGCCAGAGCAGAACGTGCAAACTTAACCATTATGCCACCGGCCCAGCCCCTACATCCTGCTTTTTAGGTTGATGCCTCCTAAAGGATGGATGACAAAGCACACATGTTCATAAGAATTAACATCTTGCACTTGGGGACTCATCACTGTAGTTTTATAACTACTCAGATATATATTTGCAGTGAGGTAGGTGGTATGTATTATGCCTTTCTCTGTTCTCTTCCATGGCAAATTTTATTTTCCACGTGTGAAAACACTCCTGCACAAGTGGTACAGCTCCTTCCAAAATGAAGCACAATAACTTTGTCCATTTCATATTGCTGAGCTCCTTAAGTTAACCATGGAGATGATAAGTGAAAATTAGGAAAGTTTAAGAACAGTTTTCTTCTGTCAGTACAGGACACCACCATACTGTATTATAAGATCTTTCAAGACACCAAAGGGCTACTCAAACCTAAAGCTCAAATTTATAAAGAATCTAGTCACTTCTCTATAATTCAGAACCTAACAAAAAAATCCATACAGCTCACTCCCCCTCCTGAGTACTTATTCTCTATACCAAAGGTTACAACAAACTGGCAGCTCTTTGAGCTGTTGGTGGCTGGTAGCTGCTTTTTTTTCAATCTTGTACATTATAAAAATCTTTTTTTTTTTATTTTTTAGCCAGTTAGCAGGTTTTACATAAAAACCCAGAGCTCCAGCTTCTCCTGACAACCCTGCTCTGGCCCTGCTGACTAGATTCCTCCACAAGAGGTCTCAGCGGCGTGCCTCCCTTGAAGCACATACTCCCTCCAGCTCATCCTCCTAGAGCGTCACTCATTCACATTCCAGGCCCAGCCCCGTGCCACAGTCAAGATCGAGATCTCTGATCAGACCATTTATTTGGCAACTCAATAAGTGTACAACTTTGTGACACTCTGCGTGTTGTGTTGAACTGTTATTAATGAAGGTTAGAGATGTGAATAGCTCGACCAAGGCCACAAAGCTAGTAAAATTGAGAGATGGACTGGCATAAAGATCCTTCCAGCTCGAATTTTCCGTAACTCTCTAAATTGACCATGAATGGGAATAGGTGACTAATGGAGCAGGGGGATGGCCGCAGAACACTGCCATGTTCCCAGAAATGGTGGTAGGAGCCACTGCCACTCAGCTCTGATTGCCTAAAACACTAGTCTTCACTTTTGCTCACATGACCCCGTAAAAAAATCCTCCACTTTTAAAGATGACATATAAAATTCTTCATAATTCTGAAGTTTAGAATGCATTTTCTGATCTATTATAAATACAGACCTTTTAAAATAAAACTTACATCATTCTTTTAAATGTATCATGGGTTATATAAATACCTTAATGATTTGATAAGCACTACCATCCATCTTAAAAATAAATAACAAGTTAGTTAATATTTGAAAATATTTTATTTCCCTTTTATTCCATGAACTTGAATTTCCATTCCACTTCTGTTTTAAAAATTTTTATTGGTCATCCTGTCTCAGCAAAAAATATGTAAATAAATTAAAATTTAATAAACCTTTCTTGTAACTAAAGCTCTAAGTGTATAAAAAACTGGATAGCAACATGCAAAAGGATAGCAAACTGGATAGCCACATGCAAAAGAAAGTAAGTAGAAACAACAAGTATTGGAGAGGATGTGGAGAGAAGGGAACTCTCATACACTGCTGGTGGGAGTGCAAACTGGTGCAGCCACTATGGAAAACAGTATGGAGATTCCTCAAAAAATCAAGGATAGAACTACCATATGATCCAGCTATTCCACTGTTGGGTATTTATCCAAAGAACTTGAAAACACCAATTTGCAAAGGTACATGCACCCTTGTGTTCATTGCAGCGTTATTCACAATAGCCAGGACTTGGAAGCAACCTAAGTGCCCATCAAGGGACGAATGGATAAAGAAGATGTGGTATGTATACACAATGGAATACTACTCAGCCATAAGAAACGATGAAATCCAGCCATTTGTGACAACATGGATGGACATTGAGGGTATAATGCAAAGTGAAATAAGTCAGAGGGAGAAGGTCAAATACCGTATGATTTCCTTCATTAAGTAGTAGATAATAACAACAATAAACAAACACATAGGGACAGAGATTGGATTGGTGGTTACCAGAGAGGAAGGGGGGAGGGAGGAGGGTGAAAGGGATAATTCGGTACATGTGTGTGGTGAGGGGTTGTAATTAGTATTTTGGTGGTGAACATGATGTAATCTATGCAGAAATAGAAGTACAATGATGTACACCTGAAATTTTTACAATGTTATAAACCAATGTTACTGCAATAAACAAAAAATAAAAAAAAAATTTTTTTTCCTTCTGAAATGAATTACCATTAAAATCATTAGTAATGCTAAGTTGATAAAAGGAATATAAATATAATTTTTATAAATAATAATACATAATTTTTTCTTGGAATTGTTTCTCTTAATGAGCTGAATGGTGTTAGTTTTTTCATTAGCATGTATGTGTAGATGATATATATGATTTATGATAAAATGTGATAGGATTCAGCATCAATTTTATTCCAGTTTTTTGTTTTTTTATAGATAGGATCTCTGAGAAACCTGGTTCATATAAATAAGAAACAGAAATGCAGTTTTGTTAGTCATATTGCTCGTCTTTGAACTCCTTCTAAGTTATATGCCCCAAATCACACTGATCTAATATCAAAAATTATATTTTTGTTCAAAGCAAATGAAAATCACCTGACTTGCAAAAGGATGCAACCTAGTCCTATTAAAGAAATTTCTCAACCTTTGGGAAGCTCCCCAAAAAAGGTTTTACCAACACTTATCAAATGATAATTGTTATTTGTAATTCTTTGACTTAGTTACCTTGTTTAACCCAGAACACTCAGAATGGTTGGGGACACCTAAATATTGCTTGTTTCATTACTCCTTTGCCAATACAATATTTTTTGACAAAAAGGCTTAGTTTACATATACTTCAAATCCATTTTCATCAAGAACTTGGACTACAGTCTTGGCTCATTTAATTTATGGAAGATGTCCATTGAGTTAATGGCACATCCTACGGATGAGTTTTGAGACTAGCTGAAAATAATTACATATATTTGTATTTGTGGGAGGAAAATACATTTCTAGCTCTCTAAATTCAGGATACCCAGCAGAGGACTAGACACCACCTCCCACGTCCAAGACCAGGTAACCTTAACTAAGTACAATAACGCAGTGGGAGACTGGAACCTCCTCAGGTTTTTGGTGACTTGATTATCATCAAAGGAGGCCCTGCCTCCATTTCGTGTGTGGGACTTGCCACACCCAGGTCAGTGCATTGAGAGGGATACAGGACAGGGAGTGAGTTGCCCTTCTTCTGTAGAGCCCGGGAAGAGACAGTGTCTGTGAAACTTGAGGAACTGGAAATGGATTTTCTGAAAACATCTGGGCCTGCCTAGCCCTCGGCAAGACTTCCTGGATATGTATTCCGATTCCAAGGCCACTAGTTTATAGAGCCAGACTCGGTGTCTTCTTTACGGCTAAATTTACAAATTGCTTCTATGGTTATTGGTCTAAGGGTTTCTCTTCTTGATGAGGTTTTACAATTTTTATTTCCTTTGCCAATCATCCATTTCATTCAAGTTTTCAAATCTATAAATATTATAGGATTCTCTTTAAATTTAAAAATAACTATATCACCCCCATCCAAATGCTTTAATTAACCAATATTTCTCTCTCCACAACGAAGATGAAATGTTTAGGCCATTTTTTCTTTCCCAGCTGCAGTGTTCTTGGGTTTTGCTGAGAGAATTTAGAATTTTTAGTCCCAGGCAGTCTCAAGTCTCAGGAATATTTACTTAATACCTTTATGGTAAATTCGTAGTCATAATACCGTTCTTGTCGCTTTAGCTGTGTCTGTGTGTGTCCAGACACGCCGTCGGCCGTCGTATCCGCGGGTTTCGCGGTGATCCGGTGGCTCAATTGGGGTGGGGGGGCTGTGTTCACTCTGCTGCCGTTTCAAGCGGGACGTGAGCGTCTGCGGCCCTGGGTGCTCGCGGGGAGCGCTCTTTTAACTATCTGTATGTCCGCATAATTAATGCCATGAAATAAGACCGGTAAACAGAGGACCGATATCCAGAATATACGAATCAGACAAAGGCAAACTCAACAAGAAGGTGACAAGACTCAACAGGCAGTTCACAGAAGAGGTGGGAGACCAAAACACGACCAGCCGCGTCACCTCAGCGGCCGTCCGGCCGCCGGGGCGCTGGCCGGGCTCGTCCCGCCACGCCGCTCTCCTTGGGGTGGACACCGTGAAGTTCGAGAATGACGGCTTCCTGGCGTGAGGGAACCTGGGGAGCACTCGTCCCGGATCTCGGACACGACTGCAGTCCAGCTGTTTTATTCTCAAAGCGACAAGACGAATGGAACTGAAATGGAAGGCGGCGGAGTTGATTTCAGTCTCACGGTTTTATTTACAAAAAAGGTATAAAACTCGTAACCGCCCACTAACTGTAGACGAAAGACAGGCAACAAGGAGAACCTGCGTCTGAAACTGAGGGGCAGACCCTGCCCCGGCGGCACCGAGCCGGTTTCGCGGCCTAAGGCGCAGCTCAGGTCGCCGTCGGCACACACGCGCGAAATGGCGCCTGCGAGCCGTGGGCGTGGCCTCGAGCTGGACTCGCCCAATAGGGACGTTGGGGGCAGAGCGCTCTCCCCGCACGCTTGCTAGGTGGGGGCGGGGCTTCCCGGCGTTGGCGCCCTGCCATTGGTCGAAGACGGAACACTGGGTGTGAGAGAGGCCAATCGCGACAAGTCTTGGTAGGGCCGTCGCCCTAGCAACGTGCGGAGCCGCCTGGGAGAGGCCTCTGGAGTCCGACCCGCGGCCCTGCTGTCCAGCTGCGGCTGGGACCTCAGGGGGTCAGGGGCCGGGTGACTGCGAACGTCAGCTGTCCGCCCGCCGGCGTGTCCGCGCTCCGAGCAGACCGCCTGGCCCCCGCCGGGCCGGTCCTCCCTCCCGTGCCCCGCGTCCGATCTCCTCACCGCGGACTGCGCTCAGTCCACTAACGCAGCTATTCCTGCCTCTGCCCCACAGCTTCCAAGTGCCAGGTGATGGAGGAGCGTACCAACCTGATGCACATGATGAAACTCAGCATCAAGGTCTTGCTGCAGTCGGCCCTGAGTCTGGGCCGCAGCCTAGATGCGGACCATGCTCCCTTGCAGCAGTTCTTTGTGGTGATGGAGCACTGCCTCAAACATGGGCTAAAAGGTGAGCCTGAGGGGCGCGGCGTGTGGAAATCCGGGCTAGCTGTTTGCTCAGTTATTCATCGGTGCCAAATATTGTTCCGGGTGCTAGGATAACAGCGATGGACCCTGCCCGCAGGACGCGACACTCCAGAGCGGCGCTGCCCAACCCGTGCAAGCCACATGTGCAGTTTTTAATGTTTTTAGTAGCCACGTTAGAAAAAGTGAAAAGAAACAGATGAAATTAATTTAATAATATATTTTATTGAACCCAAAATATTATTTTGACACATAATTAGTATTAAAAAGCTTTATTAGTGGGATATTTTACATTCTTCTTTTTATACTGAGGCTTAAGAATTCACTGTGTGTTTTACACAGCACATCTCAATGCACTACCTACATTTCAAGTGCTCAGGAGCACATGTGGCTGGTGAGTGCCTGGAACAGCACAGTTCTAGAGGAGGAGACAGACAATAGACGAAAAACAAACAGAATTAGAAAACGCTACAAATTCAAGGAAGCAAAATGGCTTAAAGATAGAGAATCAAGTAAGAAACCTTTCAGCTAGAGAGGGGAAGGTCTTTCTGGGGAGGTGAAATGTGAGCTGAGACCTGAAGGAGAGGAAGGAGTCAGCCAGGCAAAGATCTGGGGCAAGAGCATTCCTAGCGGAAAAAAAAAAAAAAAAGTGGTGCAAAGGTCGTGAGTGGGGCCAGCCTTGGTTTGAGGAAAATGCCAGGTCACTGAGAGGGAGGAGGCGAGGTCGGGCAGGTGGGGCAGCTGTATCGTGTAGGCCTTTATAGGTTGGATGAGGAGTTGGATTTTATTCTGAGTATATTTGAAGGATATTAAGCAAGGGAATAACGTGACCTGACTTACATTTTTTTAAAAACTTGCAGTTGTGGAGAAGAGATTGTAAGTGTGGGGAGGTGATGATATTAGGAGCAGAGAGACCCATTAGGAGACTACTGGCAGTTCAGATGAGGGATGGCGGTGATGATTTGAAATCAAGCCTTGAGTTGGCACCAGGTAGGAGGGAGAAAGGGAAAGGATTTCATAGGTGATCATATGAGGCACCTTTTCTATCTCATGGGCAGTAAATACCTGGAGAAAGAGCATAGTAGGTATATCAGAGAAACCCTGTCACCAGAGGAAGGGAGAGCTAACCTGTGACTTGGCCTCTCCCAGTCCCCAAGACTAAATCAGGAGGATTTAAGCGGTGGAGATCTGCTTTTGGCTTTTGGGAGGACTGTGGGCCCCTGAAGACATTCTGCAACCTGTTCTTATGAATAATACTTTTGTTTTCCTTTTTAGTTAAGAAGAGTTTTATTGGCCAAAATAAATCTTTCTTTGGTCCTTTGGAGCTGGTGGAGAAACTTTGTCCAGAAGCATCAGATATAGCTACTAGTGTCAGAAATCTGCCAGAATTAAAGTGAGTGAGTAGTAGTTATATTGATTGATGTTTTAAAAAACTCCCTCATACTTACCAATTTCTCAATTACCTTGCTGATAAAATATTTTCTAATTTAGAACAAACTGTAACATGAGCCGCACTCAGACTTCAGTCCCAGCTCTGCTGCTCATAATTCACGTGATCTTGAGCAAGATTTGCCCCTCTCTGAGCCTCAGTTTTCTGTGGTGATTCCTGCTTGTCACACAAGGTCATAGTTTGAAAAGGTGTTGTCACTCGAGGAGCAGTTACAGGAGGAAAAGGAATCATTGTTGTGCTCCTAGAATCACTGCTTTGGATACGTCTGGGCTGTTTTCTGAATATGGTTTGGGCCAGATTTTAGATTCCAGGACAAGGGACATTTGTGAATAGGCTGGGACTAATGAGTCATTTGCCATGTCTGGGTTCACCCTTGGAATCCCTATGCATAGGCTCGAAATCAAAAACTGCACAGAACACAAACAAGGTGTCATTGTAGAATATGGCATTTAGAAGGGGCCCTAGAGATCCTTGGGTTGATGTGAAAGAGCCCCATGCAGAGTCTCCTACAAGGGACTCAACTGTCTAACCTCTGTTTCATCCACTTTCAGATAATAATGATAACTGCCACCATTTACTAAGGGCCTGCCATGTGCCTGGCATGGCATGGTGCTAAGGACATTTCATTATCTCATTTAATCCTCCACACCAAGCCTGTAAGATAGCTATTGGTCTCTCCATCTGCAAGTGTGGAAATTGAGACTCAAAAGTGGTGAAGAATTTGCTCAGGGTCCCTCGGCAAGTGAGTAGTGGAGCCAGGAAGAGAGCACAGGACTGTTGGACTCTGAGACACCCTAAATCCCACTACACTCCATTGCTGCCGACCCCTGCACGTTCTTCTCAAGAGAGGATTTAAGCCTCTGTCTCTGTCCCTAGTTCAGCCCTCTGGGCCTATACCGCATAAGGTGAAAGGCTTTTGCATGTGGCAACCTTTTGAATCTTTACTTGGTGACCTCTTAGGAGCCTCCGCCATCTTCTGCCGTGTTTCTTCAGTTTGTTCTCTATGTGGTGGGACTGCCCATCCCCTTCCAACCAGCTCACGCCCTCTAGAGTAAAACTAGACCAAGTGAGTGTCCCAGTGTGTTCTAGGGCAAGTCTTGAGGCTGTGGAATGTGGCTCTTGGTGGTCTCTGTCTGATTCTCCTAGCTTGCCGATTGGTTAGGGGCCTTATCTTGTTAGGCCAAGGGCCTTGTGGACGACCCTGTCTCATTAGGCTGGTTCTTGTCTCACTTTCAACGCATAGTTACACAAATAGGTAAGATTCTGTTTTTGTTCCTGCCCCCATGGCATCATACTGCACTCATCTCGTGAAGGGCAGTTTGGCCCAATCCACCAAAATCACCAAGGCATCCGCCCTCTGACCCGGCAATCCCACTTCTCGGCCTTTTACCCTCCAGAGCTAACACCTGAAAGTGACACATGTACAGAATTATCTATTGCAGTATTATTTGTAACAGCAGAGGATTAGAAACAGCCTAGATAACAACCAGCTAAATATATGATGCAGTCCAATAATGAAACACTCTAAAGCTGTAAAAAACAAATGAGAAATGCCCTGTGTATAGAAAGATTGTCAAGAAGACAGATATTTGGTGAAATAAGCAAGTTGCAGAACAGCATGTTTAACGTGTTAATTCTTTTGTAAAAAGAGGAGAAAAAGGGGCCGGCCCGGTGGCGCAAGCAGTTAAGTGTGCGTGCTCTGCTGCAGCGGCCTGGGGTTTGCCAGTTCAGATCCCAGGCGCCCACCGACGCACTGCTTGTCGAGCCATACCATGGAGGCATCCCATATAAAGTAGAGGAAGATGGGCACAGATGTTAGCCCAGGGCCAGTCTTCCTCAGCAAAAAGAGGAGGATTGGCATCAGATATTAGCTCAGTGCTGATCTTCCTCACAAAAAAAAAAAAAAAGAGAGAGAAAAACAAGAATTTATATTTGTACTTGTTTTCACATGCATAAAAATGTTTTGGAAGTAAACCTAAACTAAGAGTGGTATATTAATGTATGGGGAGGGGGAACAGGGAAAAAAATTATTAAGCTTTACATACCGTTTTATAGACTTTTTTCCTTTTTCTATTTAATATTAGATTTTAAGCCTCTTTCTGTATCAAATATGTATCCACGACGTCATTTTTTAAATGGCCACATAGCATTCCGTATGACCCCCCCTTTGGGCTTTGTGGTTGTCTCCAAATTCTCATTATCTAGACAGTGCAGTGGTGACTATCCCCCCAAAACATGCATCCTAAGATGATTTCCTTAGGATGTATTACTAGATGTAGAGTGTTGATAACCTGCTTTCATCAAACGGCCTGCTGGAAGAGATGATCCAGTTACACTCCTACCGAGCTGCACATGTCAGTGTCCATGTTTCACGTCATGCAAACATTAAATATCTTTTTTTCTACTTCATTTCATTTCCTTTTCACTCTGTTTTAACATCATTTACTGGGGAGAGGCAGCATGTTCCAAAGCCTTGTTGGGGCTAGATTAGCCCTGATGGAGGGCCGGCCCCATGGCTTAGCAGTTAAGTGCGCGTGCTCTGCAGCTGGCGGCCTGGGTTCGGATCCGGGCGCACACCGACACACCGCTTCTCCGGCCATGCTGAGGCCACGTCCCACATACAGCAACTAGAAGGATGTGCAACTACGACATACAACTATCTACTGGGGCTTTGGGGAAAAATAAATAAATAAATAAAATTATTAAAAAAAAAAGATTAGCCCTGATGGGCCTGGCCCTGAGATCCTCCCAGGGGCACAGCAACCCCTCCAGCCCAGAGCTCCCTTTGATGCAGATGTTGATGGCAGCAGTGCTTCAGGACTTGCCTGGAGGTTACAGGTGCACTTACTCTGCCTAGAACTGAGTCTTTTTTTCCTTAAACCGTGTTAGGTCTATAGTTGGGAGGCTATTTTTCTTCTAATTTTTACAGCAGGCCTTTTCAAAATTGAGTCTTTGAGATTGGTTGCACAACAATGTGAATGTACTTAACGCTACTGAACTGTACACTTAAAAAGGTAAACTTTATGTGCATTTTGCCACAATTAAAAATAAAATAACACTTTTGAGCTAATGCCTTAGAAATCTTGTGAGACTTCAACACTTCAATAAACACTGTGTTCTATATATTAATCTTTTGAAAGAATGTTTATCCATTATACAAATCTAATCTGATATTTACTGGCTCCCTGTGAAATTTTATGAATATATGCAAAGTTTTATCTAATTGTATTTGTTCCAGAAATCAGATTTTTGTGGCTTAAGATTTTTTTTCCTTTTTTGTTGAAAAAAAATTACGCCCGTGATAGAGAATTCAAATAGAACACAAAGGTACACAGTGAGCCATTGTCTCGGGCTTCCCAGGCAGAGGCACCCCCCACCCCCCAGAGCAGCTATTCTTAGTGTTCTCTGAGGTCACAAACATGTGTAGGTATGAACGTGTGTATCTCTTTGGCTAAATGGAGTTTATTTCTTTGTTTTTTGTTGTTATGCCTTAACAGTTAGATTCTCTGTTTGAATTGTAGGACAGCTGCGGGAAAAGGCCGAGCTTGGCTTTATCTTGCACTTATGCAAAAGAAACTGGCAGATTATCTGAAAGTGCTTATAGACAATAAACATCTCTTAAGGTATTTCATCACCTATCTTTGATTGTTTTTTGCTTTGTAAATAATCAGAACATAGTTCTGTAGATCATTTTGAATTAAAATAAGAATGTATGATGTCCACAGCTGTTAGTCAAATTATTATTAATTGTAAATATTCTGTGGCTTAGTTTTAAAATAGCATTTCATTTTTTGAGCACTGATATCTGAAAGTCATTATGAATGAAGATTCGTATTACTTTTCATTTTGGAAAGTCATTCTGAAGATAATTCTTCAACAATACCTAAGATTAGGTAACTAACAGGCTACTCCATTAAGTTTCAATGAAAAGGTATTTATTAGATTGGATGATAATGGGAAAAAATGACTTTAGAACTAGATGCAGTAGGCAATTTTAAAGTATAGAACCCTGCTTTTTGGAAGAGAGTATACTTACATTACCTATTTTAGGATTCTATATTCAGTTTGAAAAATTTTATATCCGCTGGCATCAGTAAAACCTAACTGGCTATCTCTGAAATTTATGACTGGTTCATTTTTTATATTTATAACAATATAGGCAAAAATAATCATTATAAAAGTCATTTTCTCTAGAATATGAGAATTTACAAGGGAAGAATCTCTCTAGAGTTAATTCTCTTGTCTAATTGAAATAAAAATATCTTTTACAGTATTGCCTATCATCCAGAATTTTTCATGTTTTCAAATCATGGCTTATTATTGAACATATCTTTACAAGATAAATACTGATTTCAAATATTTCATGCAGTCTGTACTTTGAGTACAGTTATACTGAGTAACTTTGAGATACAGATTTTGTTTTAATGAGCTAATTCTTAAGACAGTAAGTTCTCATGCACTCACACACACGTAATGTTAAATTAGCAAATCATTGGTGACCAGAAGCAGTAATGGTCAGGGGGCGGAGCCCCACTGCAAATGGCTGCACTGCCTGGGAGGTAAGGATGTCAAAGCAGCCAGTGTTGCTCAGTGGGACACAGGGAAGAGGGAGGAGTTTTATTCTTGGATGTGGAGGGGCTGTGGGATTCTGCTTCCTGTTGACGTGAGTGTAAGCATAGAAGTAGTTCATAGCAGCACAGCAGGAGCCAGGGGGACAGGAGGGGCAGAGTGATGGTCAGGGACATAGGAGCCAAGAGGAGGTGAGAAGGACTGGGGTCCAGGGTCCAACTGGAGGAGTTAACCTTAGACAGGAGGTGGAGGAGCCCATTCTAAGCCACAGGAAGAGAGGAGAGGCCAGAGAAGAAATAGCAGCCCTTGAAGCAGGAGAAGGAAATGAAAGACAGAAGGAAATTCACATAAGGGAGCTTCTGGCTCCCAGTGAAGTTGGCAGCCAGGCCATCAGCTGAGAAATGAAAAGGCAGGGCAGGTCATGGAGAAGGGATGATGAAGGTATTTCTGAGCAGCTCCCCTGTCCTGTCAATCTCTTTCAGTGAGTTCTATGAGCCTGAGGCATTAATGATGGAGGAAGAAGGGATGGTGATCGTCGGTCTGCTGGTGGGACTCAATGTTCTTGATGCCAATCTCTGCTTAAAAGGAGAAGACTTGGATTCTCAGGTAAAATGGGAATTTGGGCTCTAGATGGAATGCCTTCCTTAGGCCAGGGATTTTACATAAGATCTGCAGACATATGCTCAACCTAAGAAAAGGGCAAATGGCAGAGGGCCCTCTGACAGAGGGCTGCGCAAGGTGCCGTGCTGGGGCAGAGCGGGAGCAACTGGGGAAGGTGTCAAGGAAAGGTGAAGGAATCACTTGGGCAAAGGCACAGAGGCACACACGAAAAGCACAGTTTGGGAACTGGAAACAGATCTCCGTGGCTGGAACATGGGGTGCTGGATGAGTAAGGTGCAGGTGGAGGCTGAGCCCAGTTGTTAGGCCATCAGTGCCATGCTACAGGGTTTAGCACGTGTCCCTGGAGCTTTGGGAAGCAGTTGGAGGTTTTTAAGCAGTGCAGTGGAATGATCAGGCTGAGGTATGAGAAAGGTCAGTCTAGCAACCATCCAGGTCATGAGTTAGAAGTGGGCAAGAATAGAGACAGCAAAAACATTGAGGAGACAAGTCTAGAAGTCCCAAAAGGTTGGATGGGGAGTGGGAAGATAGAGTCAAGAGAGATTTGGGAAGTCAGGTTGATGAAATGCGGCACAAACAAAAGTTGCTGGTAAGGTGCAGAATGCCCTGTGAGTGGGCTGTCCCACTCCACTTGGGAGCAGGTGACCAGGGTTGACCAGGGCCTAAACTCCTGGTGGCAGGACTGGAAGTGTCTGAGGGGGATAGACACCCTGACCCATCCTCACCTCCACCCCTCTTCAAGGCATCTGTAGCTGTGGCTGGGCCACTGCCCAGCCTTCTTCCCACCACATGTTTGGACCTGAAGAATCTAAAGCTTCCCCAATCCCTCCATGCCTGGGTCAGCTCTTTTTTTTATTTCAAGTAACCTCTTCTCCCTTTTTTTCTT
This sequence comes from Diceros bicornis minor, assembly GCF_020826845.1. NCBI lineage: Eukaryota > Metazoa > Chordata > Mammalia > Perissodactyla > Rhinocerotidae > Diceros > Diceros bicornis. Next base: position 92,557,352 of record NC_080740.1, read on the forward strand.
TCAATAGTTTTGTTGTTTTTACGTGTTGAAAATTTTTCAAAAAGTACAGAGCAGTATTTTTGAAAGAAAACAAAATATCACACATAGTCCCATTACTCAGAGACAGCTAATTCAGTGTTACGATTTGGGATATATCCTTCCAGCACGTGAATAAGGGTGTGTGTGTATGTGTGTGTGTTTGTATATTTTAGAGAGAGAGATTTGGAGTTTTCTTTTTTATTTAACCAAAATATGATTCTTCCAAGCACAGCATTTTGTAATTTTTTTATTCAACAATATGTCCCACATAGCTCTTGATGTCGAGACGTGTAAACCATTTTAAATGCATAGTATTCCATTTTATGAATGTACCATAATTTATTTAACCAATACTTATGAACTTAGGTTGTTTCTATGTTATGACAATGATATTATAAACATCCTCATATCCCTTTGTACTCTTGTCCATTTATTTCCCTAGGATAAATTTGGGGCTTGCTGTGTCCAAGTACACACATTCTACCTGAGTGTTGTGATGATATGATGAGCGTTCTTGGCCTTTTCAATCTGATAAACAAAACAACTCTTCATCTCAAATGTACATTTTTGAGAACTAGGGAGGTCAAGGATTTTTTTTATGTTTTATTTGCCATTGGTGGTTCAGCTTTTGTGATTACCTGTTTATATCCTTTGCCCATTTTCCTGAGTTTTCTTTTTCGCTCCTTTATTATAGATTAAGGATATTAACCATTTGTCAGAATACTTTGTTACAATGTTTTTTTCTACTTTCTCAGAGCTGGTTTTCCCTGTTGAGTTTTTTTGTTGTTTTTGAGTCAAATTTAATGGACTTTTCCCTTATACCTTCTAAGTAGACCTTAGAAGGTCCTTCCCCATCTAAAAATTAACCTAATTTTTAAAATTAAATGTGTATTTTTTACATTTAAATAATCTGCTTGTCATTTGTTTTGACATAGTGTGAAGTGGAATTCTAGATTTCTTTTACAAGTAGTAAACCAGTTTTCTCAGTATCGTGTATTAAATATGTTATTTTCCTACTAATTTGAAATTCCATCTTCATTGAGTGTGAAGTATCCAGAGTGCACAGAGGTTCATTCCTGGACTCTGTCTAGTCCCTGGATCTTTTTATTCCTAATGCCAGGACCACAGTCTTTTATTACTAGTGCCACATGGCATGTTTCACACTCTGGTAGTTCACCTACTTCCTGCCTACTTTATTAGACTTCTTTTTCAAATACAGCTCAGGCTGTCTATTCTGTCTGATGAACTGGAGCATCATCTTGTCAGATTCCAAAATAATAACTCGATTGGGATTTTTATTAAGCAATAGATGTGATTGAGCCCCCTGGTCTATTTTATCTTCAACACAGTGCCTCTCGTACGTCACCAGAAAGTGGGAGTACTTGCTGTTCATGTCTGAGGAATCCTCTCTCTAGTGTGTAGAAAGTACTTTCTAGTCTTATTTACTTTGCATTTTTATTAAAAATGAATGTTGAATGCTATCAAATACCTTTTTTGGCATCTGTTGAAATGTCATATCCATTTTTAACCCATAAATATAATTGAATTAATTCGTAGGTTTCCTATAGTGGTATTATACCTGCATTCCTAAAATAAGCCCTACTTGGTCATCATGTATTACTCTTTTAGTGTACTCTTAGATTTAATATGTCTGTGGTTTATTTGGAATTTTTGTGTTCCACTTATTAACGACACTGCTCTGAATTTTCCTTTTCTATACTGTCACTTTTCTGTGTCAGGATTGTTTTAACCTCATAAAATAAGCCGGGTAATATTCTTCCTTTTCCTGTTTTCTACAGCAGTTTATTAGAGCAGGAATTATTTTCTCTCTGAAGGTTTGTTAGAACTCACCGGTATGACCACTTCAGCTTTATGTTTTTTTGCTCCTAGTTCTTTGACCACTTTAATTTTTTGCATAGCTTTTGGTCAATTTATTGGTTTCCTATGTCTTAGTACAATTTTTTTTTTAATTTTATTTATTTATTTTTTACCCCCCAAAGCCCCAGTAGATAGTTGTATGTCATAGCTGCACATCCTTCCAGTTGCTGTATGTGGGACGCGGCCTCAGCATGGCCGGAGAAGCGGTGCGTCGGTGCGCGCCCGGGATCTGAACCCAGGCCGCCAGCAGCGGAGCACGCGCACTTAACCGCTAAGCCACGGGGCCAGCCTTAGTACAATTTTTTAGTCATTTATATTTTTCCAGAAATCATTTGTTTCTTTCAGGTCTATTAGTTGTATAAGAGTGTTCTCTTACAGCTTCTTAAAATCTCACTTTTCTCATTTACAGTATTGTCCACTTGCTAAATCTTGATCATACTTGGTAGAGATTTGTCTACTTTCTTGAACTTGAAGACCCAGCCATTTCTTTTATTGATGAGTTCTCCTTTGGGAGAGGGGCTTTATTTGCTTTCTAATCCATCAATTTCTACTTTGGATGTTAATTCTTTCTCATTCTTTCTATTGTTTTGTTCCCAGTTGAATATATATATTTCTTTTTTATTATTTAATTTTTTTATTATTTAATTTTATTACAAAAGAAATGCATGCTTGTTAAAAAAGTTAATTAGTACAGAAGCATATAGAATGAAAAGTGAAATTCAAACTTCCCTTCTCTCCTCCCCACTCAATCCCACTCTTGTCCCCACAGATAATGGTAAAAATTGGGGGGAAAAATCTTTCTAGAACTGTTTCTACCACTTCTGTGCATTTATGTATACATAGGTTTTGTTTCAAATTTGTTCTTTTGTGGTTTTTTTATTGCTGTGTAACAAATCCATAGTCATAAACAATAACGGTTGCTGTCTCTCTCCCAGCTGGGGGTTGACTGGGCTCAAGAGGGAGGCACTTCTTGATTAAGGGTGCCTGTGATTGCAGGCAGGTGGTGGCCGGGCGGGAATCACTTAAGGCTTGCTCTCTTGCCTGTCTCTCTTCTGAGCTGCGAAGGCTCAGTGAGCAGGAGGCTGGAACAGCAGGGGCTTCTCTGGCATCTCTGCCAGTGTATGGTTCCTCCACTTGGTCTTCAGCGTGGTGGCTTCAGGGCAGCCAGACTCCTTGCGTGGAGGCTGAGGACTTCAAAGGTGTATGCCCAAGGGGAAACAGCCGGGAAGCAGCTGGCATTCCCTTCATTCACCTGGCTGCAGATGTCACGGCAGCATTTCTGCTGCTTTTTCTTCATCAAGACAGGCACCAAGACTGCCAGGGTTCAAGGGTCAGGAATGTAGATGGGTGGGAGGTGCGACAGAGAAGTTGCAGAAACTATCACACAGCTTTGGCAACTACATAAATGGGCTTACTATCAAGGGTTAATGCTGTACGTGTTATTCTTTGACTTAAAATGTTATCCTGGAGCTTTCTTCATATCGTTACAAATCCACCTGCCGCATTCTTTGTTATGGCTGAGCAGGGTTCTGTGGTATGGTTATAACATTCGTGATTTAAACATTTCTCTATTGGTGGACCCACTTTTCCTATATTTCAAATAGGAATGGCCTCACTTACATTGGAATGGACAGTGGCAGACTAGGACTCTCACTCACTCTCTCCCAAATGCTTTATTTCTGGACAAAACCCTTGACGTTTCCGTGTGGGAGGGGTCTTGGTCTGCCCTGGCTCCCCGCAGCAGCAGAGAATCGTCCCTGGAATGCCGAGGGGGCTGTGTCAGCACACTTGGGGAAGGAAGGCGTCAGAGTGTCAGTTAAGGTCACTGAAGTCTGGAGATCCAGGTCTCCTTGTTTTTTTATTACTTTTTACCCAAAGAACTTTGCTGCTCTTTGTCAACAACTTGATTATTGGATAAATACAGAAAACTAATATTAACTAGGTCGTAAAATTTCAGAGTAAAATTTCAGAGTGATTCCCCTAAATTCTGATTTTTAGTAAGTTTTTGTTCTAGAAGGTGGTAGGGTTGTTTTTCTCTTGGTTTGTTTGTTCAATTGATTGTTCTTTTATAGAGCTGGTTAGCCTAACTAAATGTTTGTAGGAAAGAGACAGGAATGTAAATGCCCTGAATTTTAAAGATTGCAAGGCTTGTAGAAAGCGGGAAAAGCTATTTTTTATTTAAACTTGTGCATTTTATTTCAATCAGGTTGGAGTGATTGATTTTTCCCTCTACCTTAAGGATGTGCAGGATCTTGATGGTGGCAAAGAGTAAGTACTGCATTGTACGCTATTGTTCCTCACACTTTTCATGAAGTTCTGGCAAAGAATGCTACTTTTGTTTTTGATTTTTTTGAAATTTTAGTTTCTATTTAGCTGTTTTTAATTACAGATGTAATACATTAATGTTCCCATTGTTTCGTGAATTAAGCTCTGCAGAATAGAGAGTACAAGTGAAATTTTCCCATTTGCACTGTCCCCTTGTCTCCATCTCAGTCCTACTCCCACTCCTCCCTCAGAGGAAGCTACTTATATCTCCTGCCCAGCCCTTTTTAATGCCTGGCAGGTATGTGTTTGTTGGAAGTAATTTGCTTTACGGCCTGTTTGAACGTAAATGGGATGGTACTGTTATATGTAGAAGTTGCCCTTGGACTTGTTCTTTGATCCTAGTGTGTCTTGGATATCTTTTCGTGCTCACGTGTAGCTCTCTCTCATCCTTGTGAACAACAGCATTCTTTTAAAAGAAATTATCCTAGGGAAAAAGAAAGAAAAGAAGAAAAGCAAATAATGTGTATAACACGCTGCCATTTGTGTCATGATAAAAAAGAATATACATCGGGGCCGGCCTGGTGGCGCAAGCGGTTAAAGTGCGTGCGCTCCGCTGCGGCGGCCCAGGGTTCGCCGATTCGGATCCCGGGCGCGCACCAACGCACCGCTTGTTAAGCCATGCTGTGGTGGCATCTCATATAAAGTGGAGGAAGATGGGCACAGATGTTAGCCCAGGGCCAGTCTTCCTCAGCAAAAAAAAAAAGAAGAGGATTGGCATTGGATGTTAGCTCAGGGCTGGTCCTCCTCACCAAAAAAAAAAGAATATACGTCCATATTTATCTGTTGTCCTTGATACGCACGGACCACTTCTAGAGCAGCACACAGACCTCGTGGCTGCCCTTGGGGAAGAGGATGGAAGGCAGGCTCGGGGGAGAGTTTCATGTAAACCCTTGGATCATGTTTGAATATTTTACAACATGCATCTGTGACCTGCCTTTTAAACATCTTCTGGACAACTCTCGTGGTCTCAGTGCCCTGGCAGTGAAACTTACCAAGGACTAGCGGGAACCCCATTAATGCTTTATGCACCCTAAGTACAAGGATTCACCCACTTGAAACTTAAACAAAATATATTTTTAATGTCAAAAAAAAACTGAGAATAAACCAATTATCCACCATTAAGGAAATAATTGGATGAATTATGGAATGTCCAAGATATTCCACACTGTAGTATGTTATGCAGACATAAAAAAGAACAAATTTGGCCTATGGGTATGGTAGACTTAGAGGGATTTCTGCAAGGTATTATTGAGTAAGAAAAGTATGATACTGAGAAGTATATATATCCCATTTTTATAAACCAAAAAACTTGCTAATATATATTTTATATTGTAATTACATATACTATATATATGTACTATAGATAGATATTATGATGATATGCACATAGGTTGCTTAGTAGGCTATCAATATAGGTTACCTGGGAGGGCCATGGAAAGGGCAGAGCAGGTAAAAGAAGAAAACAGCCGCACTGAAGAACAAAGCCAGCTCCTGTCGCATGAACCCGTGCAGAATGAGCCATTTATGTATGCGTGTACCTGTACGTGTAAGGAAATGGGGGCCTAACTTGAAAATGTTCAAGTCTTTTTTTTAACCCAGACTGACCAGCTGCTTTGTGTTTTAAAAAGCCTCGTGGCTCCTTTTCTGACCCAACCTCCTTTCCTTCAGTATGACAAGGGCTGCTTCATCGGCCACCTTGAGGGGCCATTTGCATGTGGCTGTTGGTGTATCCACCTTGCATGCTGATGGCTTTCTCTCCTCTTCCCGGGGTAGGGGTGGGGGGTGCAGGTAGGTGTTTGGAGGGAGCTTACTTTCCAGGCGGCGTATTTCTGTGCCTCCCGGGGCTCTGGCTGCTCTCTCCCCAGCCAGCCTTGCTCTCTGTTCACTGGGCACTGTGCAGACATTACTAAGCTCTCTCTCTTGGTTTCCTGATGACATTGGCACTCCTACAGCGTGATTGGAAGGTTGGGGGACAGTTACAAAGTATTAACCCTGAGTAAAAAGAATTTCTCTCTTTTTATGCTCTTTTAAAAGTCATGAAAGAATTACTGATGTCCTTGATCAAAAAAATTACGTGGAAGAACTTAACCGGCACTTAAGGTAGGACTCCCTCCTTTTTCAGTGTTACAGTTCATTCTCAGTATCCCTGATAATTGTTTCATGGAACTTTTTTAAGTTGCTGTATATTTATAATTAACTTGTTTCCAAAGCAAGAAAAAAGATTATCATGCAGTGGTCATGTGTACAGACTGGAGGGAAGTATGATTTCTTGATAAAGAGCTTTTCGGATTTCTTTGATTCTTTGTTTTGTGCAGTTATACAATTTAGAGAGTACGTAGATGAGTCTCCACCCCTTGCCCCACAGCCTCATAGTTGGAAATCCTGCCGTAGGAAGCACTGTTGCTGCTGGGAGTCAGCACATGTCCCTGAAGTGTGTTGGGGCAGGAAGAAAGGGTTGAAAACCACTGGGCTAGACCTTCGAGAGCAGTTCACTAGCCATAGCAGGCATCTTTGTCTTGATTTTCTGTTTCAGTTGGAAGGCTGCTGCATGTCTCATGACACACTAGTTGGTGAGGTGTTGGTGGGGAGTGGGCAGAGATTCTCGGTCTGGTGTGGTTGGGAGACGTTATTCTCTCTCTGAGCCCCTTTTAGAGAGGGCATGATGGACAGTAGCAGTGCTCCACAGGAGCAGCCTTTCTGGCCCCAAAAGCCAGTGACACCGGCACAGGAGCCGGCACGTTTCTCACCGTGTACCTAGGGAGATGCTGCTCGGAGGTCTCCTTAGACGTGACAGTGGCTCTTGTTATGAGAGAGTTTCTTAATCGACTCCTAGTTTGTTGAGAGTTTTTATAAGGAGTAGATGTTGAATTTTATCAAATGCCTTTTAGTGTCTGTTGAGGTAATCATGACTTTTACTCCTTAATCTATTGATGTGATGTATTTTGTTAGTGGATTTCTTCATACTGAACCATTCCTGTATCACAGGAATAAACTCTATTTGATCATAGTTTTAATAATTTAATCGTTCTCTTAATATGTAACCTGACCTAACTGCTCTGTAGTTTTTTGCCTCTGGCGTGCCATCAGGGTTATGCAGCTTCACAAAATGAATTAGGAAGCTTTACCTTGTTTCTGTGCCTGGGAACACCTCCTAGTTCATGAGAATTATTTGCTCCTTGAAAATTTGAAGCTTGAAGCCTGTATGGAGGCAATACTTTGCCAGATTTTCAGTTTTTCCTTAGTTATTAGTTCTTCTAGGTTTCTTCCTTATGAGGATATGTCGTTTTTGGTAATTAATGTTTTATAAGAAAAGTGTAAATTTCGTTGATTTTTCTAACTTATACAGTTGGTATAGAATTGGAAATTGTGTACTCTTAAAACTTTTCATTCCCTCCATATCTTTTGTTTGGTTCCCTTTTTCATTTTGTGTCATTATATTTTATTTTCCCACCCAGTGCTTGCGCCTTGACTCATTAGCCTTGCCGGGTTTGTTTTTTAGTCCCCCTCACTGCAAGGGCACCATTTTTGGCAATAGGGCCCCTTGCCTAAAGGGACAGGCTCTGGAGCCAGACCCCCTGGGCTCAGATCCTGGCTCCACTTCTAGGGGTGTGACACTGAGTGAGTTTTTCAGTGCAGAGTTATGGTTCCCTCGTCTGTAAAACACGTGAACAATAAGATTTACCTCACAGAATTGTGGGGAGGATGATATGAGTTGATGCATTTAAAGTGCCTTGAACAAATAGGGCCTGGCACGTCATCCAAAAAGAAAGTCCCTACTGTTATTGTTGTGGTTATTATGATTATTGTCGTTTATCAAGTATTCATTAGCTTTTTACATATTTTTCAGTATGAAAGTAGTACATATTACTTAAAGAATATTTGAAAAATGGGGCAAAGTATAAAAAAGATTTTAAAATCACCTTTGATCCTACTACCCAAAAGTACCAATATCTTGTTGTGAATATTACTTTAGATGTATGACTGCCAACACATTTTGGTTCCCATCTATTGTGTTGTGGAAAAAACTGTTTTCTTTCCAGTTGGCTAAAAAAGAAATGGGTAGCATGTTTTGGGGAGAAAATATTGAAAACTTTCTATAAATGATAGCCACACACACATATATTTAGAATATTCAGAATCCTCATCTCTGAGTTTATTGGAGACCCTTTGACCCTGCATTTCCTACAGGAAGTCTAGGAATCTCTATTCTCATTGTTTATCGGTGGGGAAAACAGTCAGCTTTTATAAGTTCACATTTACTTAATATTTTATTTTCTATAGCTGCACAGTTGGGGATCTTCAAACCAAGATAGATGGCTTGGAAAAGACTAATTCAAAGCTTCAAGAAGAGGTTTGTAACTTATTGAAATTCTTAAAACAGAGTGACCCAAGTTTAAGAGAAGTGATGTGGTTGGTATATCTGACCAGAGAGAAGTGGTGGTTGGTATATCTGACCAGAGCGTCTCGCTGTAAGAATGGGAATTGCTGACCTTGGGTAGGGCTGCACGTGTGACAGGCATTCTCAGAATTTTGCATCCTCGGAATGTCTGTGTTTTGCTCTGGCTCTGGCTCCCAGTGCGGCTGATCATGAGCCGGTTCTAGGTGACTTAGTTTTTATTTCCTCACAGTAATCTAGTAGAAGACAAGTCCTCATTAGAAAAGCCCAGCTCCTGTTGTGAACATGCTGTTCTCTTCCTCTGTTCCCACCTTTGCTATGATGTAGTATGTCTCCCCGCTGCCAGGAAGGCACAGACTCTGTTAGAGGTAAAAGTACCGTAGCCTACCCCTTCTGTGTTTCGGCCTCTCAGGAGCATGGAACCAGTCTCCCCACAGTGTGGTCTTTCTCTGCTTTCTCACTAGGAAGAGAGAGGATGAAAGGACAGGAAGAAGGAGGGCTGAGGCCGAGGAAGACAGCTTGCTGCCAGCTGCCCGGCAGTCTCCTTGGTGGACACATCTTGTCTCCTGTTAGCAGGAGGGGGGTTGCTCAGCCTTACTGAGGCTTTCCACAGGTAGTGGTCCCTGGCTGCTCTCACTGGGAAGGAAGAGGGCTGTGAGGGGGCGGAGAGTGAAGGCCCCACAGTGTGGAGGCAGGTTACAGCCAAAAGGAGAGTCACAGAGCATGCCTTTGTAATAAAGGACCCAGTTTAAGGCTCACTTTAAACCAACTGCTGTCTCCTGAAGGGCCAGCTCTGGAAAGCTTCAGGAGAGGAGCTCAGCTTTGTGTGAGGAGCAGGAAATTCAAAGGTGGCATTCGTCGATGGTGTCCCGGGGAGACCTGACCTCACTTAGAACTGGAGGCTCGCACTCCCTGGGCGGGGACCTTCGGGCGAGAGTCTTTGAGCCTCACTCTTCTCACCTCCAAATTGGATGATAAGCCATGCTTTACAGTAAAGATTAAATTAGATTAATATCATAGGAATGTGCCGAACAGCACAGGTGTGTGGAGGCTCACACCCAAGAGACACTGGTCGATTTTAGAACAAGCAGGTTCACTCTTTGTTCTCCCAGACAAGGCAGAATGCTTTGAGTGAAGGTCTGATTTAGCTTTTGAAACTAAACAAAGTTATTTTTCTTCAAAGGCAAATGATTGTAATAGAAAATGAGCTTTAGAGAAAAGCATACCTCTCTTCAGGGTGTGCTCTCTGTGTCCTCAGAGAGTGGGATGGGAATTAGCTTGTGGTTTTTGCCTGTTTCTTCCGTTGTAGGAAGGCCTTCTTTAAAGCCTTGAAGTTTCTTATCTGGGCACAGCAGCTGTGTTTAGAAACCCTAGTCCTGGGTTCCGAGTCTAAGTGGACTTAGATGCTGCTGACCAAGAGGAGGTGAAGAGATGAGTGTTCAAGGCCCCCCATGAGTGAATGATGCTACGAGCACAGCCACGAACCAAGGACACGTCTCCTCCTTCGTCCTTTCTCTCCAGGCTGTGTGCAGAAGTGGGATCGGGGGGGCCGGGTACTGTGTGCCCTCTGCCTTGCCTCTCCCACAGCCTCTCCTCGCAGGGCTGTGAAGGCACCCTGCTGCTGTATACTTTTCCCTAAGCTATGATAACTCCTTGAAGGAGAGAAAGTGTCTTCCTCTGACACATCTTTAATGGCTTGGTTGTGATTCCTCCCCCAGAATTCTTTAATTCTCCCTCTAATGGTAAAATATCCTTTTGTTCATTGGCTAGAAAAACTGGAAAGAATGAAGAATCAGAAAATAGCCCATAATCCCTTGGCTAAGTGACAGCTATTTTTATCATTTGGTCTATATAGTGCCCATCTTTTCTTAAGCGTTTTTAACATAGTTGAGGTTTTTTTTTTAATTAGAGGTGAGAACATACTGCATAACCTGCTTTATTTCCCTCTTAGTATTATATCATAAATATGTTCTCAAGTCATTAAAAGCTTTTGTAAACATTTTGATAACTACATATTTCTGTTTTCTGCTTCCTCTGTAATTTATTAAACCATTTCTCTAATATTGGACATCAGGCTGTTTCTAATGTTTTGTGTCCATAAATCTTTGTCCACGTTAAGTAATATGCTATCATTTTTGTAAAAGGAGAAAATTTGGGGAGGGGAGGGGTGGGAGAGAGATTTTACTATATACATTTTTATATCTTTGGAATTTTGAACCATGTGAATGTATTTATTACCTATTCAAAACAAGAAAATAAAATATCAAATATGTGAAAATACATTGTCAATTGTGAAGATGCCAAATGTTAGATTTTAATTTGAACAGTAAGATTCATTTTGATGTTAAGTATAAAAATCTTTCTTAATCAGCTTTCAGCTGCAACAGACCGGATTTGTTCACTTCAAGAAGAACAGAAACAATTAAGAGAACAAAATGAATTGATTCGTGAAAGAAGTGAAAAGAGCGTAGAGGTGAGAAATTGACTTCACAGTTGGACAGCCTGATTCTCACACACACATGTCCATCACAAGTCTCCAGCGCATAGTTTAATAATGACCCAGTCCTCAGAACATGTAAAGACGCCTTGTTTCGTGTCAGACAGTGCCTCCGGCTGCTGTACCCTCCCATGTCACTCTCAGGCCACCAGGACCACTTGGGGATTCCCAAGCCCACTGTTCACATGCCTCTGGGCCTTTGCACTTGAAAGTTCCTGTTCATTCTTCAACTTCTGCTCGTATGCCAGGTCCTCTGATGCCATCCCTGGCACCATCGCTGGGCCGGGGCCCTCCTTCTCTTGTGTTCCCGTACGCTTTGCACCTCCCTCCTTTATAGAATCCATTTGCTGTTTTGTAGACTTGCTGGCTTGCAGCTTTCTCGCCTGATGACTTGAGGGTAGAGACCATAGCTGATTCATCTGGAAATTCACCTAGTGCTAAACACATGCTCAATAAATACTGAATAATGGATTCAATGGGGGCCCTTCCCACTAACAATTGTTCGTTTTAAAGAAAATGAAATATAAACTGTTTTCTGAACCTAACTTTTCTTTTAAAAAATCTGTTGGCCTACTCTCATCCTTCAAATTCAGAGATATTTCAGAATATCTTTCAAGTTTTAACCTTTCTCTATTTTTAAAAAATAAAAATTATGCTACATTTTTTTAAAATCATGGTATATTTTAAAATACTTTGTAGTTAGCTTGCTTTCATAAACAAACCATTCCTCTTGTTGTTCTTGTTTGATACAGATAACAAAACAGGATACAAAAGTTGAGCTGGAGACTTACAAGCAAACCCGGCAAGGTCTGGATGAAATGTATAGTGATGTGTGGAAGCAGCTGAAGGAGGAGAAGAAGGTCCGTCTGGTGAGTGTGCACGCCTGGGTGTCTTTAGAAAGGAGTCCCCATAGCCCTCTAAGTTATTTCTTTCAGCACTTTTCACATACGTGCTCAAACCTGAAAACTGCTGACACTCATGCAAAGTTAGAAATTGTCCTTTTTTTAAAAAAAAAAAGGCTGTTTTTACCACTCAGTTCTGTATTGTCGCTTATATTTTTTTCCAATTTTGTAGACGTTTTTCAGGGATCGCTGTGAGACCAGACTCGTAGTTTCTTTGACAATACAGTTCCCTCCATCACAACCTCTGGTCTGTGTATTTCTACCCACTCTACCCACTCTACATGCCAGTGACTGGTGTTTTTTATTAAACAGCTCTTGTGCCTGCTTCATTTCTTTGCTTCTTTGCATGGATGTGGGGAACGTGTGTCCTGAATTATCCAGGACAGAACCATTTCAGAATGGTTGCACCTTTGTTGCCATAAACTAGCAAACCATTCCAGAAATTCTAACGTTGCAACATCAACTCTCCTCTAGCACTCAAACACGAGACAGACTTGCTTTCAGACCACGTGTTCTGATCTTGGGGTTTAAAGAACACGGTTGCTAAAACTCTCGGCTCATATTGCCAGCCATCAGCTTTCTGTTGACTTGATGCAGAGCCAGTTTTCATTGTAAAATGAGAAAAAGGGAAAAACTTAATCCAGTTATGCTCCAGACAGACTTTTCTAAATCTCTTCAACCTATTCTGACCTTCAGTTTGTATTTTAGACATTGACCAAGATAGAACCTCAGTTAAATACATTTCTGTGATCTACTTTCATAATATTTTCCTTGTTAATATCTTTTTAAGGAACTAGAAAAAGAACTGGAGTTACAAATTGGAATGAAAACCGAAATGGAAATTGCGATGAAGTTACTAGAAAAGGACACCCATGAGAAGCAGGACACTCTGGTCGCCCTCCGCCAGCAGCTGGAAGAAGTCAAAGCGATTAATTTACAGATGTTTCACAAAGTTCAGGTGGGAATTGGCTTTGTGTCCATGTCACAAGCTGGTTTTCTGCTGCTTGTCTACAGCGATAGAGCTTGTCACACGCTGCCTTTCAGTCCAATCATTCTTCCTGCAGAAGCAGAGAAGAGACACCTCTGTGAAGTCAGACCTGGTCCTTGGCCCTAGTATGTGTCATTGCATTTATTTTCTTTGAGCCTCCCAATTGCTGAGAAAAGTTTTTAAAATGGGGGAAAATGTAAGTGACAAGGCAGAACCGAGGGGCTAAATCACATGCCCCTGGTGGCACAGCTAATAAATAGAGCTGAGAACTGAACTGTGTCCTTTGAATCCAAACCCGAACTTGGCCTGCTGTACCTTCACTGTCTCCCTACTGTCTGTCTCCCTCTACTTTGGTGACTAATTGTTTGCCCAGAGAAGTGGAGAAGTGGATGAAGGATATAAGCTGGTACAGTATTGTCTTTCCAGGCTTTGCCGTTACATACGTCTTGCTGAGTCTCAAGGCCGCACAGCTAGCTGCCGCCTCTCCTGTCATTTCAGAGTGGTCAAGGAGAGCTAGCCAGAAAGAATCCATCATGCCAGAGTTTGAAAGATAGCATCTAAAATTATAAAGCTTCCTTGCTCAGAAGGACACCATTCTGTGTCCTTCTCAAAGCTTTTCTTTTTTTGAAGGTCTGTTTCCTGTTTTATTGACAAAACAGTCCCACTTCATTGTGCATAGATGTGGGGTCGGTCTCACTTGCAGTAATATCTGTGTCAAAGATAATGTGAGGACACACAGTACTAATAAACTGTTATTTCTCCTTTTTTAAACTATTATATGATCAATATTGTTATAAAAGCAACAATGAAATTGAAGTAAAGCAAAAGAGAAAAGGAGGAAAATAGCTTCACTCTCCTAACAAATTATCTATTTTAATTTTTTCGTGGTTTCTTCTGGTTTTGGTCAGTATATAGACATAATGTTAATGCACGTTAGGGAAAACTGCTATAATAACTTCGCAGACCCTAAGATAGAGTGGCTTAAAAATATGGAAGTTGTATTTCTGTTGTGTCATAGTTCCAAGGAGAGCATCTCAGACCAGCAGTTTGGCTCCCCACAGTCATTCAGGGACCCAGGCTATGCCAGGTCCAGCTCCAGCTCTCAAGGCCACTCGAGTTGTCACCGTTCTTGCCAATGGAAGGAGGGAGAAAAGCAAAAGTCCAGAGCCAGGATTTCTTCTCAAGCAGTGAGACAGAAGTTGCACACATCACTCCGTTCGATTGCACAGAAACGGGCTGGTCAGCATGGCCACGCCTGTCATTTCTGGGCTACACCCTGCTGAAGGGGAGAAGAGGATGAGTAGACGTAGTGTCTCTACCACAGTCAGCCCCACAGAGCTACCCAAAGTCCCATCTAGTCCCTGCATCCTCCCAGGCTGAAACCCCTGGGGGATGGGCAGCACCCTCCATCAAGCCCACATGGCCTGTGTTCAAACCAGAAGACCTGCCATCTTTCTCACATTAACCTGTCCTGCCCAGAATAAAATGGTAGAGCACAGGAGAAAACGCTGTTTGGAAAGGGGAAACCAAGGAAACAGCCCATGGTGGTCATTGCATCCTCTAGGCAGGAAGTGTGAAGGCTGCCCAGTGGGCAGGGGCCTCCATTTCTCAGCACATCTGGCTACCCTGCTTCTGCCTTCCAAAGAACTTCTTTGTCAGCTGACCTTCATGGCCCCTGGAAGGTCCACTGTCATCTATGGCACGTTAGAGTGGGCTCTGAGGGAGTGTGGCCCTCCTGGCAGCTACACAGCCTTCACGGACAGCTTCTTGCTGGTATCAGTTTGGGGGCCTGGGGGTTGTGTTAGGGATCAAATAGTCACAGATATTTTTCAGGCCTGATTCATGGTTTCTTTGACAGTACAGTTCTCTTGGTCACAGCCTCTGGTCTGTTCATTTCCACTCAATCCGTGTGTCAGTGACCAGTTAGTTTATTTATTAAACACAGTTCTGAATGCCTGCTTCATTTCTTTGCTCTGTCGGTCTCTCTCCCTCATATTAATGGCGGCCATCTGAGACAACAGGTCGAGGTGTGAGGGAGGCACCCCGGTCTAATCTTCACTGCAGGACATCCAAGGGCCTTCACTGCCCAGTCTTCAGTCTTCTCTCACTTATTTCAGGGTCCAGAACCAGTTGGCTTTTCTACTCTGCGAGGCCCCTACCTTTGGACTCTCTTCCTCTCCATCTCTCTGCAGACCCCTTGCTTACAGCACCTGTCCAAACAGGAGGCCCCACCGCACGTACCGGCATTCTGGAGCTCTGGCGTGATTGGCATGGATTCTGTTTTACAAGTTTGGGCAGGTGACAGTTTTCCTAACTGTTTGCCGTAACTAGTAAGGGTCACCAGCTTTCCAGCTTGTAACATCTGCTTTGACGGTGCCAAACCCCTGACTGCTGAGTCAGTGCTGTACACGTTAGCTTTCCTGTGGCGGCTCCACGCCCCACAGCCCTCCCTGGTCCTGCTGGAATTCTCTCAGCCTGTTTTCCCTTCACACCCTTCTACCCTCCGGGCTGCAGAGACAGAAGGTAGAGTCGGCGGTGTCCCTCAGGCAGGGCCCACTGTAATAAAACGCCTCTCTGGTTCTCTTTCTTTATCTCCTTGTATCCTCCATCCCCACTCCCATCCTCTTTCCTCTAGGCCAATAATCTACAGTGTTTCTCTTTTTATTTATATTTGTCATTATAAAACATGTCGTATCATTTTGAGTATGTGAATTTTAGTTTCTGAACTGGTGTGTGCTGTGGGTCTCAGTGTGCTCCTCACGTTTTCCTCCCAGCACTGCATTCATCTGTGCACATATCTGGTTTTGGCTTGTGAGTACAGTTGAGTCTCCTAGTGTCTGCACCCCTTGTCCTCCTGCCCATTCCTCCGTGATGGACGACAGTTTCCCTCCAGTCCACCAGCACAAGGAACACCTGCGGCGCATGTCCACATCTCCCCCTGGACCTGGGAGAGTCTCTCTGGCCAGCATGGTTGACTTGCCCTGTGGTCAGACACTTGTTCTGTGTCCTTGGTTTGCACAAGACCAGCCAGGTTGCTTCCGGAAGGGCTGCACCAGCTCACGCCCCTCCAGCGGGTCTGGTGGTGCCTGTGTTGTGAGTGTGGAGTGGTTTTAGTGCTTGTTCCTCAGTCCAGTAAGTTTGAGCACCCCTTCACGTGTTGGTGAGCCATGTATGTTTCCTCTTTATGACGTGGCCGTTCACATTTTTTGTCCTTTTCTCTTTGACTTTCGTATCTTTTCCTCGTGATTAGTAGTAATTCCAGGTATAGTCTAAACATTAGTCCCCTATTGGTTTATGTGTTGTAACTGTCTCCTCCCAGTCTGTCGTCTAGTATCCTTACTTCCTTATTTTTGATGTAATCAAGTGTGCTGACTTTTCACATTATGGTTTGCAGTTTTGGGGGTTGGTTTTAGAAGCCCTTTCTCAAGCCGAGATGTCAAAGATATTCTACACTGCTTTTATAGACCTTTCCATTTAGGTTTTTAAGGTATAGAAAGTTAACCTTTGTATGTGGCCTTACTTAGGGATCCAGTTTTATTTTTCTCAATATAGTAAGCCATTTAAAAGCTAATCCGTTCTTTTCTCATTGATATGTGGTGCTGCCTTTTTCACTTACCAAGTTCTTATATAAAATGGAACTGTCTCTAGGCCTCTATCTCCTTGATTGTCTATTTGTTTTAATGACCATAGCTTTGTAGTATGTTTTAATGTCTGGTTGGTTGTATGTTTGCTAGGGCTGCTGTAACAAATTAACACAGACTGAATGGCTTAGCAGAAATATACAGTGGCACAGTTCTGGAGGCCAAAAGTCCCAGATGAAGGTGTCTGCGGGGCTGGCTCCTTCTGAAGGCCGTGAGGGAGAAGCTGTCCCATCCGCACCCTGCTCCGGTGGTTGCTGGCCATCTTTGGCGCTCCTTCACTTGGAGAAGTTATCACCGTGTCTCTGCTGCCATCTCCACGGGGCCTTCTCCCTGTGTTCGTGTCTGGTGCAAGTTCCTCCTTCTATAAGGCACCAGTCATGTTGGATAGGGCCCACCCTACTCCACTGTGACCTCATCTTAACTAATTAGGTCTGCAGTGACCCTTTTTCCAAATAAGGTCACATTGTGTGGTACTGGGGGTTAGGACTTCAACTTACAGAACTGGGAGGGACACAACTCAACCCATTACATAGGTCAAGCCTGCCCTCCTTGCCCTTTTTTTCCCCTCTTTTTTTTTTAAGGTTGACTTATCTATTTGTAAACCTTTATTCTTTTTTAACTTTATTTATTTATTTTTTTCCCCCAAAGCCCCAGTAGATAGTTGTATGTCATAGCTGCACATCCTTCTAGTTGCTGTATGTGGGACGTGGCCTCAGCATGACTGGAGAAGCGGTGCGTCAGTACGCGCCCAGGATCCGAACCCGGGCCGCCAGCAGCAGAGCGCCTGCTCTTAACCACTAAGCCACGGAGCCGGCCCTGTAAACCTTTATTCTTGATAAAAGTTTTATAATAAGTTTATAAATTTCTGTTTGAAAAATCCAGCTGAATTTCGTAAATGGAGATTACACTAAATTTATACATTAATTTGAGAAAAAATTGACCTCCGTAGAGTATGAAGTCATTCTATCCAAGAGCATGGGGTAGCTCTTCGTTTATCCAGGCGTTCTTTTTTCTCTTTGTTGGTCCTTTTTACCCGATAAGGGTCTTGCCTTTTCTCCCGCTGAATTCCTGGGTCTGTGTCATTCTTGTTACTGGTGTGCCTGGTGCCCTGTGTGTCTGCCTCCTCGATCAGGCCTGCTGGTGGAGCGCGGTCTGACAGCCTGCGCTACACGCAGTCTCGTAGTTTGTCTCTTCATCCTGGGGGTTTAGACGTCGCTGATCGTGCAGGCAAAGGAAGACAGTTAATCTCTCCACTCTCAATTTTGGACTTCTTATTTCTTCTTTGTTTCTTTGGCCAGAGCCTCCGAGACTACATTAAACGGTAGTAGAAATGGTGAGCAAACTTTGATCCTGGTCTTAAAAGGAGTGCATCTATAAGTCTCTGCATTAAGTACAATGCTTGTTACGTGTTTGGTGTATCATCTTTACTGAGTTCAGAAAGTTCCCTTCTAGTTCTTTTTGCTGAGAAGTTTTATCATAAATGAGTGTTGAACTTTATTAAATGCTTTTTCTTTGCATTTTTTTTTATTGTGCTAATCATGTTCTTTTTCTCCCTTATTTATGTTATGATTTATATTGATAGATTTACATTCCTAGAGTCCTACTTGGTTACGATATATTTAAATATTCTCTTGATTCAGTTAGCTAATGTTTTATATCATGATATGTGTTTATATGAGATGGATCTCTAATTTTCTTTCCTTTTACTAACCTTTTCTGGCTTCAAAATCAAGGTTGGACTGGCATTATAAAAGCAGCTTTCCTGCTCTCTTTCTCTGGAATAACTCGTAGGAGATGGCAGTGTCTGTTCTCAGAAAGTTCTGAGAGCCCACCTCTGTTGTCACATTCGTCTGGGCTGGGCTCTTGGGCAGAGAGACTCTGATAATATTTCAATGTATTGAATGCTTACTGGCCTATTCATGTTTTCTACGTCTTCTCATGCCAGTTTTGGTATATTTTTATATTTTTTCCAAAAATGTATCTTATTTTAAGTTTTCAAATGTTTTAGCTCATAGTTGTTTATAATATTATTTTATAAAATTTTTTAATCTTTTTCATTCAGTTCATTTGCAATTCATTCAATCTCATTTCAATCTGTTTGCATTTTCTGTCTTTTTTACTTATTCAGTCTTGTCAGTGGTATGTCTGTTTCAATAATCTTTTCAAAGAAGCAGCTTTTTTTCCTAATATTTTTTGTTTATTATTGTTGTTCCTTATGTCATTGATTTCTACCCTCCTTTTTATTATGTTCCTCTTTATTTTTTGAGGTTTACTCTGTAGCTTCTTCTTTTTTTTTTTTTTATAATTTTATTTATTTATTTATTTTTCCCCAAAGCCCCAGTAGATAGTTGTATGTCATAGCTGCACATCCTTCTAGTTGGTGTATGTGGGACGCGGCCTCAGCAGGGCCAGAGAAGCGGTGCGTCGGTGCACGCCCAGGATCCGAACCCCGGGCCGCCAGTAGCGGAGCACGCGCACTTAACCACTAAGCCACGGGGCCAGCCCTGTAGCTTCTTTTCAACTTCTGAAATGCATGCTTAGCTTATCTGTTTTATCTTTTTTTATTTCATAAAAAAATTTTATTTAAAGTTAAAAATTACCCACAAGTACTGCTTTAGCTTTGTCCCTCCAATTTTGACAAAAGTATTTCATCTGAGAAGCACATTTTTCACAGTTTAGCATCTCTGAACTCCAGATGCATCTCATAGTCAATGGCATGACATGTTTCAGGTAGTAGTTTCTTCCTTCTTAGTGGTGTGAATGAGGGTGCGTCTACACTCGCTGCCATCTTCAGTACAGTGAGATATTGCATAGTGTTTTCATTGCCTTTTAGCTCTAAGTATTTCATAATTTCTCTTCTGGTTTATTTTTTGTAGCTCAATAGTTTTTTAGTAATATGCTAGTAGTTTCCAGGTCTGAAGTGTTTTTAGATATTTTCTTCTGTTGTTAATGCCTAATTTTATTACATTAAGGTCAAGGATTACAGTCTGTATGGTGTTTCTTAGGAATTTATTAGGATTTCTTTCTGTCTTCAGCCTTTCTGTATCCTTTATTTTAAGAATGTCTCTTGTAGACGTACAGGAACATAGTGTTTTTTTGCTCCCTCCTGGTCACTCAGCATCTGTCATGGTTAAAAGCCTCAGAAAGTCACCCAGGTGTATGAACCCAGCTCCGTCCCTCATTTGCACACTAACCTTCACCCACGTGCTTTCTCTGTCGGAGCCTCCCTCTCTTGCTCAGAGAAGTTGAGACCACACCCACCACAAGAACCCTGCAAGGGTCTGATGAACTCGTGGATGTGCCTGGCACGTGAGAACTGCTCAGTAACGCTGAGTCAGATCTGACTCGACGTTCCTTTTCAAAAAGGAGCCTGGACCATTTGTAGAGGAAAACAAAAGACTTCATTCCCTCTCTCTTTGTCTTTCTTTCTGTGGATAAAGCTGGGAGGTTGACCCAGGCCTCCAAGGTTTGACAGTTGACCTTTGTCTTCCAGGGCTCTGGGGAGGAGCAGCAACTAATGAAACGCTCTTGAAAGTGTTATAAACGTACAAGGTGAACAATTAAACCCACTTGTAATCCAGACCAGGCACGGGGATAAGGGAGAGGCAGAATATGACCGCTTTTCCTTGCTGTTGTCTATAGAATGCAGAGAACAGTTTACAGCAGAAGAATGAAGTCATCACATCTTTTGAAGAAAAAAACAATCAAGTAACGTCCAGCATGAAACAAATAGAAGAAAGGTAATTAGTCCCCCCTGGCAGATATTCCCTAGAAGGTGCTGGGCATCCTCTGGGCCTGGGGACCTACTCAGAGTCTCTCCCAAAAGTACATATGACTTAGGATGACTGTCCTTCAGGTCCACAGGCTTGCCCAGCAAAGGGGCTGGATTCTCCAGCCTTGCCTAGACATGTATTCAGTCAGCCTTTGGGCTACTGCAGCAGATTGTCCTCTCAGGGTCAGAACTGTCCAGTGAGCTCCTTGTCACTGTCACACTTAAATCTCAGGTCAGTGAGTGAATCAGAATAGGGTCTGAAAATAAACCCACACAAATATGGGCAACTGATTTTTTACGAAAGTGCAAAGGCATTTCAATGGAGAAGGGATAGTGTTTTCAATAAATGATGTTGGGACAATTGGACATCTATAAGCAAAAAGGGAACCTCAATCTATACCTCACACCTTGTACAAAAATGGACTCAAAATGGATCATAAGTCTAAATGTAAAACTTAAAAACTATAAAACTTTTGTTTATTTTTTTTGTGTGAGGAAGATCAGCCCTGAGCTAGCATCCATGCCAATCCTCCTCTTTTTGCTGAGGAAGACTGGCCCTGGGCTAACATCTGTGCCCATCTTCCTCCACTTTATACGGGACGCCGCCACAGCGTGGCCTGACAAGCAGTGCATCAGTGCGCGCCCGGGATCCAAACCCGGGCCACCAGCAGCGGAGTACGTGCACTTAACCACTACACCACCAGGCCGCCTCCAAACTATAAAACTTTTAGAAGAAAACAGGAAAAAATCTTCATGACCTTGGTTTGGGCAAAGAGATTTTAGGTGTGATGTAAAAGCACTATCCATAAGAGAAAAAAACTTAATTGGACTTTATCAAAATTTAAAACTTTTGCTTTGTGAAAGACATGGTTAAGAGAATAAAAAGACAAATTATAGTGGGCCAGCCCGGTGGCATAGTGGTTAAGTTCGCGCACACCGCTTCAGCGGCCCGGGGTTCGCAGGTTCCGATCCTGGGCACGGACGTAGGCGCCGACTGTCAAGCCATGCTGTGGTGGCATCCCACATAAAGTAGAGGAAGATGGGCACAGATGTTAGCCCAGGGCCAATCTTCCTCAGCAAAAAGAGGAGGATTGGCAACAGATCTTAGCTCTGGGCTAATCTTTCTCACCAAAAAAAAAAAAGACATATACATTGGGAGAAAATTTGCAAATCACGTATCTGGCAAAGGATTTGTACCTAGAATATATAGAACTCGCGAAACTCAACAAACAGTCCAATTTAAAAACAGGCAAAGGACTTGAACAGATAATTCGCCAAAAAGGACACATGGGTAGCAAATAAGCACGCAAAAAGATATTCAGCACCATGAGCCATTAGGGAAGTGTACATTAAAATCACGAAGAGATGCCACTACATATCCTTTAGAACAGCTCAGTATTTCTTTAATGACAATACCAAGTGCTGGTGAGGCTACAGAGCAACTACAGCTCTCATACATTACTGATGGGAATGCAAAATGGTACAGCCACTTTGGAAAACAGTTTCTTAAAAAGCAAAACATACTCTTACCATATGACCCAACAATCCCACTGCTGGCTATTTGCCCAAGAGAAATGAAAACTTATGTTCACACAAAAACCTGTACACAAATGTTTATAGCAACTCTATTCATAATTGCCAAAAACTAGAAGCAGCTCAAATAGCTTTCATTAGGTGAATGGGTAAACTGGTGTATCTATACAATGAAATACTACTCAGCAATAAAAAGGACTGACCATTGATATACACAAAAACTTGGATTGACCTCAAAAAATGATGTTGAGAGAAAGAAGCCAGTCTCAAGAGGTTATATGAAGTATAATTCCATTTGTGTGACACCAGGGGTGGGGAGAGGGTGTGGCTGCAGAGGGGCAGCACTAGATTTTGTGGGTGAGGCAACTGTTCTGTGTGCTAATTGCAGTGGTGGGTACACAGATCTACACATGAGCTAAACTCATGGACCTCTACACACAAAGGAGTCAGTTTTACTACATATTAATTTAAAAATAAATTTTAAAAATAGAAATAAATTTTTAAAATAAATTTTAGAAACAAAAAATTCAAGCCAGCAAGAATATGAAAAAAAACACGGTAGATCGTGAGGATGGATCCTTTCCTTACAGAGACTTGGTTCCTTGGTCTAGGTTGCAGCTCTCAGAAAGGGCGAGGCAGCAGGCGGAGGAGCGGAGCCGTGCCCTGCAGCAGGAGCTGGGCGGGAGGACCGGGGCGCTGCAGCAGCAGCTCTGCGAGCTGCACCAGCAGTGGTAGGAGCCCTGGGGCGGCCGGTGTGCTCAGGAAGGACGGGGAGGCCATCTCCTGCTTCAAGCAGGTGGTGTCCCACCGCAGAGTTACCCCTGCAAAGCGAGAATGAGGACGAGAGAAGAGATGTCTTTATTCCTTGTTTCACAAATGAGAAAACCAGCTTCCGGGGCTTCAGTAACGTCCCCAGGGCTACTCTCAGCTGGGGAACAGGGAGTCAGGATTCAGGCTGAGGCTCACTCCTAACCTTCGGTAGCTTTCTCCCCACCCCCAACCCCCCAGTATCCTGCATTGTCAGCTGGCTCTGGGTTGGAAAAAGCAAATAAATGTTGCCTCCTCTTTCCCCTCAGGTCTCCATCTCAGTAGAGGAGTCTACTGTGTGGTCCTAAGGGTTTTATAGCTCTTTTCCTTTCTCTCTATTTGCATGACTGTCCAGGGTGTGCCTTCACCTGCTTTCCCTTACATGATCCTGGGCTTCCGTGTGGAGGTGCAGGTGGCCCTGGAGGAGAGAGAGCCTTGTTTCCAGGCTTTGTTGAAGGGTTTAGATGCTCATGTAGCAGTTTTGAACTCCCCGTTGCTTGTGTGCTGATTTGGGTTGTGGATTTTCCATGAAAATATCCCATCAAGACTAACTCAAGTTCATTTTGGGAAAACAGCTCAAGTCTAGAGAAAGAGTTGAAATCAGAAAAAGAGCAAAGACAAGCTCTTCAGCGAGAATTACAGCATGAGAAAGATACCTCCTCTCTACTCCGAGCAGAGCTACAACAAATAGAAGGATTAAAAAAGGTAAGGTGGGGGGCTGGCCCTGTGGTGTAGCGGTTAAGTGCGTGTGCTCCGCTACTGGCGGCCCGGGTTCAGATCCCGGGCGCGCACAGATGCACTGCTTGTCGGGCCATGCTGTGGCGGCGTCCCATATAAAGTGGAGGAAGATGGGCACAGATGTTAGCCCAGGGCCAGTCTTCCTCAGCAAAAAGAGGAGGATTGGCATGGATGTTAGCTCAGGGCTGATCCTCCTCACACACACAAAAAAAAGGTAAGGTCAGGTCCGGCTCAGTGGCAGAGTGGTTAAGTTCGCGTGCTCCACTTCAGCGGCCCAGGGTTTGCAGGTTCAGATCCCAGACCTGGACCTATGCACTGCTTATCAAGCCATGCTGTGGCAGGCGTCCCACATACAAAATGGTGGAAGATGGGCACAGATTTTAGCCCAGGGCCAATCTTCCTCAGCAAAAAGAGGAGGATTGGCAATAGATGTTAGCTCAGGGCTAATCTTGCTCACCAAAAAAAAAAAAAGGTAAGGTGGACTGTCCTTGGGACAAAAAGAGCTTCTAGCATCTCCAGAAGCTCCTGCTAAAGAGCCTTCCAACAGGCGAGTGAGCTCCACGCAGACTCTCACTTCCTCAGAGCCAGGCCCTGCCGTGCTGGCTTGCTCCCAGGTCTGGGACACTGTTCCTTTGTCTCGGAGCTGCTGCTCTAGGAGCGGAAGGCAAAGACACAGCGTGAGCCAGTGAGCAAACCAGAGAGACGCAGTGATGAAGAAAATAGAACAGGAAGAATCCCCGCAGCGGGGCAGGGTGTTCAGGGAAGAGGGTGACAGTGAAGCAGAGACTTGAATGATGAGCAAGGGACAGCCACGCAGAGATTTGGGCGAAGAACCTCTCGGGCAGAGACACCAGGAGGTGTGAGGGTCTGTGGTGAGGGAGCAGAAAGAAGGGCAGCGTGGCTGAGGCGTGGTCAGCAGAGGGAGGAGGCATCTGAGCTGAGGCCTGGGTGTGCAGAGAGCTGATCATGAGCCCTCGAAGGTGTGCGAAGGAATTTGGGTTTTATTCCAAGCCCAACAGGAAGCTGTTGGAGGGACATGATCCAAATCATTTTAAGACCATCACCAGCTCCTGTGTGGAGAGTGGTGGTAGGCTTGCAGGAGAGGAAACCGGGAGAACCAGTCAGCATTTTCCACACCTTCACCCCGGACATGGGTTGGCCAATCTGCCCAGGGTCTGCTATCCTGGTTCCCAAGAACTACCTGGTCCTGGGTCATCCCTGGGAAGCCACCTGAACCAGAGCCGTAAATCTCCCAAGACTAGACCTGAGTCAAGTCTACCCCTGGAGTCACCTCAGTCCTCTGGAGGCCTCACTTCACCTGTAGTGGTGGCCTGGAGCCTGGGTGAATCTTCAGAGAGCGAGAGGAAGTGGGGGCCAGCATGGCGCCTTTGTCTGGTTGCAGAAGTAGAGCTCTTGGGAAATTCAGGTAGTCTACAATTTCTCCTACTGTGAAATCACCATACAGTAGGAGGGTCCCGGCAGTTCTGGGTGAAGCAGCCTGAGGAGCTGGGGGCGTGTCTCTGGCCTCTGTGGCTTCTCCCTGTGGGGCTTCGGGGGCTGGTGCCAGGCTTGGGGGAATGCCAAGCCGCAGGTGGCCGCCCGGCACCACACCTTCCTTGAGGGAGGATCCTTGGGCCGGGGCAGCTTCCAGACCTGGAGTTTGTTGTGGGGAAGAGGGTAATGGGTACTGCTGTGCAATTTGAGTGAGCCGAGAACGGCCTTTCTGATTCCTGTTGGAAAGTGCCTAGGGCCCCTCAGAGAGCCCATGAAGCCTGGGGAGGGGAGAGGTTCCTCAGGAGCTACTCAGTGTCTAAGAGAGGAGGAGAGGAAACAGAGGACAGAAGAGGACTTCTGGAAAGTTCTGCCACATCCAGGAACATGCCCCCTTTACTCCACTTCAAAATACTTTAAGATTTGTATTATCCACCCTCCCCCCACCCCCTACCAAAGAGACAAAACGATGTGTCTATCACCACCGGTAAGCCTGAGGGTGCCCTTTTGAGCCTGTGTTAAAGAGTTCTGGGGCAGAAGGTCCAGGCGCAGCTGGGGGGAACTGCCCCCACTTGGGCCTCAGCCCTGCTGCTGCCCACAGTCAGGCCTGAAGCCCCGAGTTGCGTTTCTGAGTCTTTGTCTTAGGCCTAGCCAGGCTGAGTCCTCAGGAGACGCTGGCCCCAGATTACAACCCGCCGTCGGCGCCGTTGTCCCCTAGTGTGCTTCACGCCCCGCGCGCACAGCTTCCACGTGGGCTGTGGGAGCCTCTGGAAGGTCTGGCCACACTCAGGCCACGAATGAGGCCGCAGCTCTTGGCCTTCATCAGCCTTGCTCAATGCAAATTTTCCTTGCATTATCAGGAAATTTTGACCAGCCCTTTCCAAAAAACAGTTTATTCAAACTAGCCTTCGCTGATGCAGGTCTGTCCTTTCATAGAAACTCAGATAGGCAAAGCCTCATTTGCCCTGTGAGGGTCTGTTGTGAATGTGCCTGATGAATGTAGCTGCTTCCTGTCCCCCGTCACTGTCCCCTCTGTGGAGCCGTTCTGGTGGTGCTCACCTTCCGGTTGCCCATTCTGGAGCAGTAAGCCAGTGAGAAGTGGTCCATGAAATAACCCTGGCTTGATTGAGGTTAATACAACAAAACTGCTTTTTGCTCTTGAAAAGCATCCTGACCTGCTTGTTGCTATGATTACTAAACCTTAAAAAAAAGATTTCCAGTCCTGTGTCAGGTGTCTGGTTTGTTCATTTTAGGAGCTGCAGGAGCTCCAGGACGAGAAGGCTGACTTACAGAAGGTTTGTGACGAGCAGGAACAAGCCCTCCAGGAAATGGGACTGCACCTCAGCCAGTAAGAACCCATTCCCTGCATCTGCACCTGCACAGGCCCCCAGGCCTCCCACCCCAAGGAGTCACACCAGCCTGCCCCCAGCATTACTCGAGCCCCACACCTGTGTCCTGTTGTTAGAGGAGAGAGGGCCGGTCATGGAGGCCTGATAGCTGTTCAGGGATGACCCCGCGGAAGTCAGGCTTTGGAGACGTAGCGCTGATTTGAGTCAACTCGTTAAGAATATCCTTTTTGGGGCCGGCCTGGTGGCATAGTGGTTGAGTTCATGCACTCCATTTCAGCGGCCTGAGGTTCGCAGCTTCAGATCCCGGGTGTAGACCTACACACCACTTATCAAGCCACACTGTGGCAGCGTCCCATATAAACTAGAGGGAGATGGGCAGAGATGTTAGCCAAGGGCCAGTCTTCCTCAGCAAAAAAAAAAAAAAAGAGAGAGAGAGAGAAGTATTGGCAACAGATGTTAGTTCAAGGCTGGTCTTCCTCACAAAAAATATATATATATATATCCTTTTCTAGTGACTGGAACCCTCGTGTTCAGTAATGCAGTATCCAGGTCTCGGGAACCAGGTGGGTAGTGAGAGAGGGTCGCTTGTCCAGCCTGCACAGACCTGAGGGAGTGCTGTGGCTTGAGGATTTAAGCCTGCCACGAGCAAGCACAGTAACCACCTCCCTTTCTTGGGACTGGACATCACATCCACCCAAGTCTGTCTGCCTCCGCTAGTGATGCTACAGGCACAAAGACCCTGGTGGTTGTGTCTCCCCTCTGACTGGACAGCTCTCCACCTAGTGTCCCAGTCTTGCCGGGTTGCTCTGGACAGTCTGGTAGGTCACACTGCAGATTGTGGAACTTGTCCATTTGTGTATCAGTGCATTTTTAGACCCAGTGGGTTGCCTTTTCTCCTTAGAGTCGGGACTCTTTTGGTTGCAGGTGGCAGAAATCCACCTCAAACTGGCTTAAGCAGAGAAAGCCATCAGGAATCAGTCTCTGCCTCCCACCTCTGCCCTCCTGTCTGTTGCTTACCTCATAGGTGGGTCTGGCCCAAACCAGAGTAGCGTGGCGCCCCACAGGGCCACCTGTTAGAGGGACGCAAGTTCCTTTCTCTGTCCCTCCCCCTGAGCCTTGCTGCTCCCCGCAGACGCCAGTCCCAGTGCTGACACCTGTGCAGTGACCAAAGCTGGGGGCTCTCGGGACCAGCACAGCCTGGGCTCAGGCCCAGCACTGAGTACACTGTGACCAGAAACGGTCCAGAGATGGGGAGTTATGTCAGAGGAAGTAGAAACACACTAAATAAAGTAATACACAGATGTGTACAACCTGAGGATTTTCCTCTCCATCTGGAAAGTCAAAAGGTCTACAGCAATGTTCTGGGCTAGCCCACGAAAGTATTAAGAAAAATAAGACAGAGAAATGTTAGGACTGGTGGGAATGTGGTCTTTTCAAATAGTTTGAGATGAAGATGCTACCCATGCGCCATCCTCTCCCACTCACCATATCTTTCTAGACCAGCTCGGGGCTACTGATCTAGCACCTTCCGCCCTGAGGCCTGCCTGCCCCCCTCAGGCTGAGTGCCCTGTGCTACTGCCCACCTGAGGGTTGCGCCTTGAGGTTGGGCAAAGCCAGGTGTCCGCCCCATGCGCAGAGCACAGGCCAGCTCTGAGGGCGTCCCCTGAGACTGATGAGAACCAGATGTGGAGGCTGGCATGAAGCTGGCTCCTTGGGTTTGCAGTGTTGTTCAGAGAGAGGGAGAAGAAGGAGACCTCAGGGCAAGGTCTCTTGGGGGCCCGCGCATGCCCTCTCCCCTTCTCAGGTAGCTAGCACCATTATTTTCCTGCCCATCCTCTTCGCATTGGACAGACAGTAAGCAGAGTCAGAGAACACCCTCCTGGTGCGCCACAGGCCTCAGAACTGTGGGTGGGCTCTGGTCTTGAGAACGTACCTCTGCACTTGACGGCCTCCTAGTGCTACTGCCCGACCCAACTTCAGAACATGCCTCACGGCCGGATTGCGTGGGTGTTGCTGTGGGGGCACGCGACACGGGCAGGGCTACCCAAGAACTTGCCTTTGTGCTTTCTCCCTTCCTCTCTTCTCCTTGCAAGCCCACACCAGAGGACAGAGAGGACAAGCCTGTCCTCAGACCCCTCCACCAGCCACAGACACAGCTGCCCTGTGTATCTCGGGAACATCTGCATTCTTTGCAAGCTATATTTCCCAGGGAAGTTCTTGTATGTTCAGGCTGCCATCCTGATCTGGGTTCCCCAGGTCTGTCCTCCCTGGGCAGCCTCTGGTCCCTCAGTCTGTGGGCCTCTTCCTGCAGCTGCTTGGGACAGCGAAGGAGCTGCCTGCAGTCGCTCCTGGAGGCCACAGGCTTATTTCTAAAGGCCCTGGTGCTTGGTTTCCTAATCCTGCCCCCAAAGGCTGGCCTGCGTCTCCGAGCCCTGCCACTCTGACACTTAGATTAGGCTAATCCAGTGACAGTTTAGACTAATCTCAGCTTTTACGAAAGGACTCAGACCATTACCCCCAAGTTACAAATACATAGTGTTTCCTCATACCTGGTTGAATTCTGCAGTTTAGACCATGGTCAGTCCCGTCTTTGATATGGACCACTGAGGAATCGCTCTCACACTCACGAGAACGGAGCGAGAGCAGTGGCCACTCCCTCCGCACCTGACCACTGTGGATGCAGCAGGGCAGGCAGGGAGATCCCTGCAGATTCCAGCTCCTGCTGGGGGGAGCCCACACTGGAGAGAGGAGCAGCCCCCCACTTCAAGCACATGTCACACGCAGGAAGAGTTGCCCAGAGAAGCCAGAAACCTGGGCTTCTGTGAGAGAATTCTCAATTTGTAGATGATTGCAACTATTTCAAAGTCTTTTTAAACCCTTACAGGCTCAACAGTTCTTGGGCGGGATTCAGTCCAGTCAGTCTCAGACCAGGGCAGACGTGAGCCAGTGCGATGCAGTGAATCTGGGATTATAAAAAGGTGGAAAGAAAGCGTTTTAGAACAACTCGGCTTATTGTACTCCTCTCTCACAAGTCTGGCACCCTCACAGAGCCCCACAGTGTCTGTGCGGTTATTTGGTTAGAGTTTGGGAGCCTCTCTCACTGCTATGGATGATTTTTCTTTTTTAAGGTCCAAGTTGAAGATGGAAGACATCAAAGAAGTAAATAAGGCACTGAAGGTACTGGATTATTAACGTTTTTAGCATAAGAATCACTACTGGTCACTATTAGCTCGTGCTAATAGGCTGCGTGCTCTTGGGTTTTCTCACAGCAGTCAGGTGAGAATGTGTGGTTGAGGCAGTGGTTGTTAGCACTTGTCTACAGATAAAATGCTGCTAGGGCCACATAACTCAGCTGAGATGGCGATGCTCATAAGTGGCAGGGCCCAAGCGGGAACCTAGGTCTTCTGATTCTGGTCCCTCTGCCATCAGCTATCATTTGACAATAGACCTAGATCACAGGTGCCCTAAGGAAGGAAGTGAAAGGTGACAGAAAGAGATCGAGGGATTTTTTTTTTTTTTTTTTTTAAATAGTGAGAGTGAGAACTTTCCTTCCAAGTGAGGGGCCGAAGGCCACCCTGCACCACTGTAGTGCCCTGTGCCGTTTCTGAGCTGGGCCAACTTTCTAGACCATTTTTGGGAGGACAGAATGACGCACACAGCTTAAGAAGCAGGAGTAGGTGGACTAGGTGACCCAGTGCAGGTGCCGAGCTGGCCTGCTGGGTTGGGGAGAGTGGGTAAGAAGGGTGCAGATGCTCCAAGCCACTGCCCACCTCCCAGGGCAGCTCAGAGCAGCAGGCCCATCTATGACGGGAGCTTCCACTGTGCAGCCTCGGCTCTGCCGTGGCAGCGGTGCCCAGGCAGCCGACTTCCACAAGGCACCGTCCAGCGCATGGTGGGGCATCTGACTTCCCAAGTGCACCACAGGTCAGAGGCAGCACATTGGCCTAGCAGCTAATAGCAGCCTGGACTTGTAGTTAACATCAATTGATTTTATCCTCCTGGTAGGCTGGAAGCTTCTTGGATGTAATTGCTGTGAGCTGCTTACCTTTATATCCCCTGTACTGCACAGAAGGGCTTGCACAAAATAATGACAGCTCACAGCACCAGAGGAAGGGTACACGTCATAAGATGGGACTCTAGAGCCGTTGGGAGCCACTGGAGCCCCGGCTGAAGCCCTGAGCGTGGAGCTGCAGCTCCCGATTAGAAGATCAGTCTGTGTCATGAGGAGAGTGAGGTCCAACAGATGCTGAGGAGCCAGAAAAATACATCAGGCCTGTGACCCCTTTGAACACCTCAGTCCCTAAGACTGACTGAATCATGTCCTAGTTTTCCCACAGAAAGACCTCCAAAAAGGCATCTTTCAAAGCCTCAGTTGCCTCCTCTGCAGAAGAGACATCTGCTTCCCTGCCTCACTCTGGAGATCGGGGGCTTGGCATGTGTGGAGGAGGGCTTCCTGTCTCCACGGCACTTTGCCTTCTGTCTCCCCGCAGGGACCACTGTCACAAACTGTTCTAGTCTGGCTGATAGGGTTGGCCCTTCTCCCTCCGCCAGTTCAGGAGGCACTTTGGATAGTGTCTCAGCCAGAGTTGGGGTTGCAAACACCCAATCCTGACTCTGGTTACCTCAGCCAAAGGGCCTTTATTGAAAGGGAGTGGATGAGTCTCGGGCTAACAGGAGTCTGGAGACTCTGCCTGCAGCGGCTGGGAAGCAAGAGCCAGAGAGCAGGCCCTGTCTGCAGCCTGTGAGCTCCAGCTGTGGTCCGGGGGGGAGACACGACAGTCCTGTGGGGCCACATCTCGTGAAGAGACATTCCCTCAAAAGGAAACTAGGTACTGTCAGGAAAGGGACAGTGGACACTGGGCAGCCAGAACGCAGCTCAAGGTCCATCAGGAGCCAAGCCATGAAATGGTATCCTGCAGCGTTCTTTCCTTCTCAGGGCCACACTTGGCTGAAAGATGATGAAGCCACGCGGTGTAAGCAGTGTGAAAAGGAGTTCTCCATTTCCCGGAGAAAGGTATGTGGGCTGGCCCTCCACCCGCTCACCCGAGGGCTGAGTTGGTGCCCCACTGGGGCCTCCCCTCCTCTGCTTCCAAGAAAGGACTGTGGTCTGCTGGCCCATACAGACGGCCTCCCAGCCTGCCCCCTTTCTGGGGACCCTAGCCAGTGGGTCACAAGCCTTGTCCCCACCACAGTCCCTTCAGTGATTGACAAATTTCTTTGGGAGTTGGGGCCGCTTGTGTGCAGAACTGTTCAAGGTGAGTGCATTACTGAAAATTCTTTGTAAGCAACAGGACCACCTTCTGGCTAAGTTAAACAAAAACAGACTCTGGGGAACCTTTGGGTGGCAGGTCTCAGGACAGGTATCCAAGTGGCACCACGAGCTCACTGGCATTACGGCAGGGCACTTGTCCCTGGTGAATCTGCCTCTGCAGCCTGCCTTCAGGTTCTGGAAACAGAAGGTCCTGGGCCCAGCCCTTGGTCCAGGGTTGACAGGGCCTTGATTGACCAGTTGGGCAGGACAGGGCCAGGGTTAGATCCCAAGAAAACTGGAAGCCTTTACTGAGGGGGAAATGCTTGCCACACTGCCAACACCATCCTATCCACTACCACATGGATGTGTTCTCACCTGCCCCAGTTAGCAGCCTTTCTGTGAGAGGAAGCAAAACTTCTCCAAATTCTAGTCAGGGTCTTGCAATAGGTTCAGAGCTAGAAACAGCCCTCCTGGGGCTGCCTTTGAGATCACACTTGTCCAGAAGCTCCACTGGCCGTCCCCACACCTGAATGACCCAGTTCAAGGTGGTTGTCTAGCCTGATGGGGGTGGGCCTGTTGGCGGAAGTGATGTCCAGAGCCAGGAGGAGCAGTGGCTGCATAGGTCCCTGTCTTGGTGTATGTGTGCCCCAGGTTCTTGGCAGCCCTATTTACAAAGCAAGACTCCCCCCCTCAGGAGGGGCCAGCTAAAGAAACCTGGGGTCCCCACCCCAGAATGCAGCAATTACAGGGATCGAGCCGGGGCTCTTTATGTAGTGTGGACTACCAACGCACTGAGTTAGTTATCAAGTCCAGTAACACATTTTAAAGAAAAAGAACCTTACTCATGCAAGTGCACACCCTCCGCCAACACTCCTAGTTTCACAGGAACATCAGTGGAGAAACAAAGGACGTCTAGAAGAACCCCTCCCAAACTGACACGTGCCTCTGGGGGAGGGGTTCTAAAGTATTAAATAAACTTTTCAAGTTGAAAACACAGTGGGTGTGCAGAGCCAGGGAGCGCAGCGTGTTCTGTGACTGCCTCTTTTCCATCCTCTAGCACCACTGCCGCAACTGTGGCCACATCTTCTGCAGCACCTGCTCCGGTAACGAGCTGGCCCTGCCCTCCTACCCCAGGCCAGTGCGAGTGTGCGACAGCTGCCACACCCTGCTTCTGCAGCGCTGCTCCTCCACCAGCTCCTGAGGGCGGGGCCCGCCGGAGCCTGCCTTCTGCACCAACTGCAGTCCTCGCCAGGGCTGTGGGCAGCCTTGGATCAGTGCCAAACGCTCTGGCTCTCAGGGCATGACCAGGACTTGGGAGGTTTGTTTCCCAAGAGAATCAAAGGAAAGAGTAAGATCCTCGCTGGGCTGCTGGTACTCGGAACACAGCCTGCCCAACTGGAAGCCGCACCACTTTCTCTTCCGAATTGTATGGAATTAACTCCTCAGGGTTAAAACTCTTCTCACTTGGCCACATCACTAGCTTTGGCTCAGATGTAACTTCATGATTTTGCTGTAATTTTTCACTTTTCAAAGAGTTAACCTACTTTGCCGCAGTTGCACTAGTATCGTGAGTAATCCGTTCCTTTCTCTCCCCGCAGTGCGCCTTCCCTGCTTCAGAGTCGAGAGATTTGCCATTTCGTACCCTTGTGAATATCTGTTATTGGCCCTGCAATAAAATCACTTATTTTTCACTCTGGTGCAGAAATGAAGGAGCCTGTGTCCACTTCACAGGAGCTGCCTCTGAGCAACCCCCATTTCAGGACGGAAGGCCCTCAGCGGGGGCAGCTGCATTTGCCATGAGGGCTGTGAGCCCGCTGGGTTATGGAGTACAGGCTGCATTCTGCCCAAGTGAGCCAAGGACTAGGTGGGCCATTAAGTCCATCAACAGGCTTAGAGGAAGTGACCTTAAGCCTGTCACCAAAGCTCAAAAGTTGTTCCCTTGTATAATGGGAGTCAGTATAGAGGATTATCACATAGACGATAAGGAGCTGATGTAGTTGATTACACACAGAGACACCTGTGGGGCAGTGCCTGCCCAGCAGTCACATTTTTGAATTTCAAAAGCAGTGCTAGGATGGGTGCTGATTGTGGGCCATGAAAACAGGCTCAGCGCCTTCCTCCTCCGGAGCCCCACATGAGCACATGCTCACAGCCCCCCAGACAGGAGTCAATGAATGGCCTCTGACGTTGAGGTTCAAGAACCATAACAAGCACTGTAATGCTGTCCAGGCAAGTTGGTACATCTGTCTGCAGAGCCTCAGCCTTCTCCACCCTCAGTGGACTCACACTTCCCCCCGCCAGTCCTCTGGCCTGGCTGTCTTCCTTCTTGCACTCTTTCCCTGCAGAAGGCTCACCCACACCCTGGCTCAGGTTCCACATCTGCTGCTCCCTCAAGCACATCCATGTTATGGTTGGGAGACCAGGGAGGTTCAGCGAGGTTAGGTCCCAGGATCTGTGCAGTCAGCCTCCAAAATCATGTGCCCAGCTCCAAAGCCACGTTCTTTCCAAGCTGCAAGTTTTCAAACCCTATTTATTAAGGAAGCACATGGCAGCAAAAGGGGCCCCCTCCCCCTCCCTCCCTTAACCTAATTTTTTGTGTGTGTGAGGGAGATAAGCCCTGAGCTAACATCTATGCTAATCCTCCTCTTTTTGCTGAGGAAGACCGGCTCTGAGCTAACATCTATTGCCAATCCTCCTCCTTTTTTTCCCCCAAAGCCCCAGTAAATAGTTGTATGTCATAGCTGCACATCCTTCTAGTTGCTGTATGTGGGACACGGCCTCAGCATGGCCCGACAAGCGGTGCGTCGGTGCGCGCCCAGGATCCAAACCCAGGCCGCCAGTAGCGGAGCACGTGCACGTAACCGCTAAGCCACCGGGCCGACCCCTAAATTGCTTCTTTAATCTCCTTCAGGGGGGACCAGCTTTTTCCAAAAAGCTTACGTATTGCTGCTCTACCCCCAAACTGGAGTAGCATTAGATAGTGTGCCTTGTTTTCAGTGCACCCGATTTGGACTCCAATTTCCTGGGGAGCCTTAGGCAAGTCACTTCACTTCTGAGCCTTAGCTCTCATCTGCACACACACAAAAGGAAGCAGGGTACTACCTCCCTGCTTCAAGACTCTTCTCACCCACGACTGCCCCTCAGTGCTCTTCCTTTATCCATTTCCTTCTCCCAGCCTCACCTCCCCACCCCACAAGCAACAAATTCAACAAGCATTATTCACAAAGGATCCTTGGGCCAGTTACCAATATTTAGCTGTGTGGAAAACCTTTCTGCTCCGACATCAAATATGTACCTGAACTTTGGAACCCTCGCTCTCTGGTCTGGCAACCTTCCTCTGACCTGGGCCATGAGAGACAGATGGTCTAAAAGCAGTGCTTCTCAAGCTTGAATGCACAGGTTGATTACCTGGGGGCAGGGATGAGGATTCTCAAGTTAAAATGCAGACTCTGACAGCCTCTGGAAGTCCTGGTCATTCCTAAACTCCTCCCAGATGGTGATGGTCAATGGAGCACAAGATTCCAAAGAACTGGAACGATTCTAGGACTCACTTGTCAAAAACCAAATGTTCTGGATTAGCTTATTGATTAGCCTTACTTCCTAAGTTTCTAGTTCTAGTCCCTTCTCTTCCTCCAACAGGCCATGTTTTTCAAAGATGTTCTTTATGTAAAAACAATTTAACTGAAGGACCCAGGGAAGGAACTCGCCTTGAG
Organism: Diceros bicornis minor; assembly: GCF_020826845.1. Taxonomy (NCBI): domain Eukaryota; kingdom Metazoa; phylum Chordata; class Mammalia; order Perissodactyla; family Rhinocerotidae; genus Diceros; species Diceros bicornis. Next base: position 92,592,651 of record NC_080740.1, read on the forward strand.
TCTTCTCAATGCCAGGTGTCTTGATTCCACAGACATCAAGTAACTCAGCCAAGATCAGGGGCAGTACTATGTTTAGAACACTGGCAGGCTGGCTTGGTGGCGCAGCAGTTAAGTGCTTGTGGCCCAAGGGTTCGCAGGTTCGGATCTCAGGCATGCCCTGACACACCGCTTGTCAAGCCATGCTGTGGTGGCGTCCCATATAAAGTGGAGAAAGATGGGCATGGATGTTAGCCCAGGGCCAGTCTTCCTCAGCAAAAAGAGGAGGATTGGCAACAGATGTTAGCTCAGGGCTAATCTTACAAAAACAAACAAAAAGAAAACAACACTACCTCTTCTGAAAGTTCTGTCTAAACCTGCTGAAGACAAGCTACATGGTGTGTTCCAAGTGCAACACTTCCGTATCCCCAGCCCAACTGGAGACCTCTCTCCATGGTGTGGAGCAGCATGAGCCAGCAAATGAGCACTCAGTCCTTGCAGAGCATGCAGCAGGGCAGGAGCGTCTGCAGACCATCATGCACATCTTTCAGCAACGTGGCCATCTATCCAGTTAGAAATGGCTCTGGTTCTCTGCAATTTTTCAGTCCGCTCCCCATACCTCACCCAGGATAAAACACCACTTTCAACACTGCCACAGCAATGAACAATGTACACACATCTGGCTTCAAACAGCATAAACCTCTATCTGCAGCTCCAATTGTAAATTCTAATCTCAAGACAGCTAACTTTTAAGTCTAGAGGGATGATGAATGAGTGGCAGTTCCCAAAGTGCAGTGTAGCTACTGAAGGGAATTCTAGAACTACACTTTTAAGAACTGCTTAATGCAACTGAACTCAGAATTTTCCTAGAAAATGTAATTTGAGTTCTAATCAGCCAAAACAGAAATAAGATTTCAATTACTGATTTAAACTAGTCATTTTTGCTCTCAGAAATACTTGGGAGCCAGCCCTGATGGCCTACTGGTTCAAGTTCAGCATGCCCAAGTGTGGAACCACACCACTCTGTCAGTAGCCATGCTGTGGTGGCGGTTCACATAGAACTTACAAAAATCCACAACTAGGTACTGAGACTTGGGGAGCAAAAAAAAAAAAAGACTGGCAACAGATGTTAGCTCAGGGCGAATCTTTCCCAGCAAAAAAAAAAGACGACTATTTACTCGGTATTCTACTTTAGGAGCTTTATAAAGGAAATGAATTTTGCTTTCACATAGGCTTGATCTTTAGGAATGAGGCAAAAATATCAAGATTGAAACCTCAATTTGAAAGCTATGAGCTAGCTCCTTCTAGAATACACTCCATATAAGCAAAATTCAAACGATACCATCAGATTGGGAAGGGCAGCTTCTAATCAGTCACCCCTTGCCTCTGGTACTTCTGAGCCATGCCTGAAGGCTCCGTGGCCATGCAGAGGGCATGCAGTGAGGGCACTTCAACCTTAGCAAGTCACACGCAGTTCAGATCAGGTCCTGTGCAGCCAGGCCAAACATACAGCCTTTCCACAAGGGCCCCAAGGCTACATTTACCTTCAGTTGCACTGGAGGGAAGAGAAGTCTGAAGACATCACATGACAGACTCAACTGCCGAGCCTCTCTGCCACAGCAGAGAGGTGGGCCACTGTCACCTACCCCAGGCAGGAATACAGCACCAAGAAACAGTCTATATGATACTTTAGCATAGACAAGACAAAGTGCAGTTTTTAAAAGAAGATTTATTTGACAAGTTTCACTTAGCGCAATACACCTAGAAAGAAATCACAATACAATGAAATTTAAATCAAGGCCTCAGAATGTCATACAAACACCAAGACCAGAAATCCTAAAGTATTGGTATTGCGTCTGAAATTTTCCCCATTAACTTAAAAAAGCTTAAACTTACGTGCCTTAGAGGTTATTAAATGAAACTAGAATTAACAAACATGCCAAATGTTTCACTTTTAATTGTAGACACAGCTCCTATATTGAGTTTTACAAAAAAGCATGTCTCTCAACATGCATTCAAACAGTGCTCAATGTAATGTGGTATAAGAGCAACATTTAACATAATTCAACTGCTTTAACCTAAAACACTTACTGCTTAAGTACATCCTACAATATAACTAACTTGAGAAAAGCTGAAAATTGTTTAACAGTTATAGTTTACTCAACTTAGTTGTTATATCCTAGATGAATGTTTGTGTTCAAAAATACTGAACCTTAAGTTTTTAAAACAATCCTGATTTCCACTTAGAGTAAGGATAAATCACAAGCTTGTATTGCAAAACTGTTAAACTTAAGTTTTTCTTTAAAAAAATGTTGACCAAGAGTCAGTGATCAGGATCAATTACATTCCCCATCCACCACTCATACTGGACATGCTAGACATCCCTCCCATTCCGTTCACTCCCATAGATGCACGGCTTCCACTACTGTAGTAGCTGCTGTTCACTGCTCCTTGGCTGCCTGCAAAGAGATTCATTTGACAAGTCAGAAGTTATCAGATTAAAAATCAAACAAAATATAGCATTCCAAGAAAAAGTTTAAAAAGTATACGAGTACAAATGGCTGCTGTCCAAGTGGCGAGAAGCATGTTTGGGAAAGGGGACTCCCGACTCCAAACAAGTCTTAATTAACCCCTTTTCTCTGCAGTACCAACTTGCCAGACTCTTGTGCTACCATTTAATTGGACGCTTCAGGATCAACATGGAAAATTAAGTTTAAAGGAAAACTAGTGTTTTTCAAAAATTGCAAAATTACTTCATGTTGTTTTTAAAGCTAAACAACGCATTTTAAAAAAAAATTTACCATAAACATTCACAATGTGTCCATCGAATGGCATATATGAATAGGGAGCACAGGGGCAGTCTCTTGCTTTTCCTATTCATGGTGGGCAGGAAGTGAGACGACAAAGTTGGACTAAAGGAAACTCACTGTGCCCAAAATGGCAGCCTCCATGGAGTTAAGTCAGAGCCATTGACTGCTATAGAAATAGTGTTATTACAACATATCAGTATTTGCTATTGGGAATTTAAATTATATTTTTTGAGAAAATATTTACCTATGCAATGTTTGATTGAAAATCACTGGAGTTTTCCTGTAAAACTTGGTCTGCAAAAGGATTTTGTAGGGTAAGACTATAATACCAAAATCACCATTCTTTAGACCAATTGAAAAAAAGTTAATAAATAAAATCAATCCTAGGTTAACTGACTAGTAAATACGGTTCTGAACCCAACCACCATTCTACTGTTCAAAATTCTCCCTCCATCTAAAATGGATTTAATGCCAACCAAAAGACAGAAAAAGTGAACTATTTAATGTTTTAATTAAATGGAGGCAGATGTTTTCTGGCTCAACATTATTCCAAGTTGTAACAATGACTATTTTTAATTTTTAGAACACTTCCCCCTCCCAGTGATTGGTTCTGAAAATTAAGCTATTATCAACAATAACATTAGGATCAAAAGCATACATTTAATAACCCAATTTCAACAAAAAGGAGCCTGCATATTCCCCAACTAAAGAAACCTGCCTACAACTTATTCTAAGTATATAAAAAAGCGCACTTACCATATCCACTCATGCTGCTCTGGCCACCATAGCCACCTCCATAACCACCACTCAGCTGCTGGCTGGCTGGGCCACCATAACTGGACTGGTTTGCTGTTAAGTTAAGAGAACATTAGAACCTTGTTCCTTATGTGACGTGGTACCTGGTGGTACCGGGCTTGTAATTCTAATTCTATGATTTTTCCATTCTTGATCTTACATTACTATAACCCTCTGCCTCCTGCTGCCTATTGTCTATGACCCGACTACCTCTCTGTCCATCATCTGAGCTAGTCAAACATTTATAAACCAAAAGGCCAAAAGTATACACATCAGCAGGACTAAATCCACATGATTCCATTAAGTAGAAGCATTCTGCTAAGACCTTATGAAACTGTTTAACTGGATTTAGTGGGGGTTTTCCCATTAATTTGATATATTAAGGTTGTATCAATACACAAGTATCACTGAACACCTAATTATGCCCAACAATTTATTCTGATCCTGAGCTTTCTACTAAGTATTAATTTTAGATTTATATATACTTAAAGACAATTCAACTAGTTTCTTGCTGTAGTCCCCTCCCCCAAAAGCACTTCAATTTTTTCTAAGCAGTTTTATGTAACTCAAGGATTTAAGTAAGCCAGACACAAAATTCAAATCGAAACTTTTCTTTGCTTAACTTAAATTATGCTAAACCCATTAAATAAAACAACTTAATATAATCAACTTATACAGATATAAACGTTTTGGTTTTTAAAAAAACTAACGATATTTACACAAGCCCATGCCTCCCATCATTTGGCTACCATAAGCACCACCGCTTGCTCCTGCTGTAGAATTCAAGAAGAGTTCTACATATCTGTGTTCTGAAATGAGAGAAAAGGCATACAAGGTTAGCTGAAAAAAAGACACTAAAGTGATATTTACACAAACCCACGCCTCCTAGCATTTGGCTACCGTAAGCACCACCGCTTGCTCCTGCTGTAGAATTCAAGAAGAGTTCTACATATCTGTGTTCTGAAATGAGAAAAAAAAGTTTGAAAACGTTTGTTGGTGAAAGAAAACAAGATAAGCACTTTAAGTTCTTAAACAAGTAGATCTGTGACCTTCAAATACTTGTGGTAAAAAAAAATTATAGCTACTTTTCAGGTGATTTACTTTATGCAAATTTCAAAAAACAGCCTTTTGTTTTAAATATTCATCTAAATTGCTTTTATTTGTCAATTAAGGATATACTTCAAATCAATGTTCATATCACAAATCTCTTTCAGTCATACTAATTTTAAAAACCACAATCTTTTTAAACACATCCCAAAGAACTAACCTACTATCACAGAACAAATTTTTTTTGTGAGGAAGATGAGCCCTGAGCTAACATCTGCCAATCCTCCCCTTTTTGCTGAGGAAGACTGGCCCTGAGCTAACATCTGTGCCTGTCTTCCTCCACTTTATGTGAGACGCTGCCACAGCACCGCCTGACAAGCGGTGCATCGGTGTGCGCCCGGGATCCGAACCCGGGCCGCCAGCAGCAGAGCGAGAGCACTTAACCGCTACGCCACAGGGCTGGCCCTGGAACAAATTTCTCATGCATCCTTACTATTCCTCTCACAAACATTAGTCACACAACCACCTGCAGACAGAGCTCCCCAGATACTTAAATCATACTTACGCATATTGGCTTTGTCTTTTGACATAGCTGCCACAGCGTCCTCATGAGTTGCAAACTCGACATCTGCTTCACCAGTTACTCTGCCATCAGGACCAATTTCAATATGTACTCTCACCGGGTTAAGCGGTGAAAAGAACTAAATATAAATACAAGGTATTTCAGAGAATCAAGTCCAATATCTATTGTTACAAAAACTTATAAAATTTGTAACATGCTCTTTCACCTAAGTAAGCTAGGAACGAAGTTGTTACGGCTATACTGAAATAGATGACTTTTGTGAATTTACCTTACACTTACATTATAAATGTCATTCTCAGTAGCTCTGTAAGGTAATCCCCGCATGTGTACACAATGTCCTGTTGTGCTCTGGAAAGTAGAACCACCATCCCCATATCTGTGATCAGACATTCCTGAAAAACAATAATTCAGGTCTAGATGGACAAGAGTGTAAGTATCCTTCAGTTGAGAAATTCAATTCTTACCTTACCTCTTCCAAATCTATCTGACCCAAATCCATAGCCATCATTATAGCCATTATAATCATCATAGCCTCCATAACCTAAAAGAAAAAAAATACAATCAGTCAAATGCAAACATGTACAGAAAGACAAGAGCTCATGACACCTGCATATTCTTTATGCGTACCTCCACCATAAGCACCACGCCTCATCCTTTCAAAGCCAGCTCCCCTGCCAATGCTGTTATATCCTCTGCCAGCCCCAGGTCTGTCATAGGGACCTGGCCGCTGCATGGCCATAAGCTTTCGTGGTGGATCATAGTGAGTTCTAACTTCAGCTCGACTGCTCTTAAAGATTTCGATATACCTAAAGCATTGTTCATGAGGGAAGGGGGTGGGGAGGGGAGAGAAAACATTAGTTCATTTCATACAAGTATTTAGTTACACAAGAAAACAATGTAGTCATAGCCATGAAACTGACTAATATTTAAAGCCAGATTTCTTATACTTGCATAGGCAATGACCAGAAATTCACTCAATTGTAAGATTATTTAATGTAAACTTTACAGAAAAACACTCACTCCTCTGAGGCAGAGAGCCCAACCTTAGGGGTAGTGAGGAGTACTGTAAATAAATGTTTTTAGGAGGGAAAGAATTCCACTCAACTTTCAACATTTCATGTCTTAATTCCATTGGCAGCATGTATAGCAAGTGGGCTAAAAAGCCAGCCTCCACCAACAGTCTAGCCCACACTACACATTTCCTTTCGCCAATAAATACCCCAGCCTATGCTTTTAGTAGGAATCAGCATAGGTAAGCGCATGCTTCAATGAAAAATAGTCACAAGCAAAGAGAATAAAACCTTTTGTGACAATTTCTTGAAAGCTATGCTTATTAATACATATGCAGAATATTTATACAGCAAGAAAGTTTGTTGCATTTCAACTTTAAAAACAAGATCAGAAAGTATCACATTTTCTTATGGTAATATTAATTTACTAGGTGGGTGTTATAGCTAAAGCCAGGTTTGCATTAACATTTTTTTAAAGCCATAGTCTCTCAACTCCATTGACTGGGGTTAATTAGGAATCTTACAAAATTGTAAAGCAGACCAAATTACCTGGGGACAATTTTAAAACCTAAAATTTAATCTGAATGCACTATGGGACTTCAACATAGGAAAAATTTGAAAACTGTGGCAAAACATCAATTAAGAGGACTAGGAAAAAGATTAATTTCTTCCTTCTAAGCAGAGAGAATATGGATTTAATTGTTTACCATAAGAAAAGTGACAAATCCAACCAACCATCCATCCCCACCTGTGCCCTATTCTTTCCTTGTGTTTCTTTAGAGCCTTTTCAGCTATTTCCTGTGAAGCAAACTGCACGAAGGCCTCCCCCGTACTCCTCCCCTGGAAGTCCACCGGCAATGTTATCCCATTTGGCACGATTTCCAACCCTTCAACCCAAGGACAAATAACCCCAGTAGGGGGGCAATATTAACATCACAAGCCCAGAAATGATTCTTCTTATAGCTTTAAATAAACCAGAATTTTAACTTTAGGTGAATGGTATGCTTTCAACAAGTACTCTTTAAATATGCATTGCAGTAATATGAAGTTCCATTATTACAAAGTATAACTCAATTCTTAACACACCCCATGGCACAGTATACAAGAAAAAACTTGCTGAACACAGGATGCATTAAGAATTCAACAATTAAGAACACTCTTATCTATGCAACTTAATGTAGAAAATTATACAAGAATTTAATAAAGTTTCAAGCATTAAATACAACAGTTTTACGAAATTAAAGACACACCTTTTACCTCATTTTATATTTCAATGTTTTAAGTTAGTGGAACTTCAAAGTTTAAAAAAAATTTACACATTTAAACATTTTCTATTCAAAGTGAAACATTACTTAAGTCATATCATTGACAAACATACAATCTAAACTTTCAACAAACAACTGATCTACACAGCACAATCATGCACTCTTATGCTCTAACAGTAGTATGATTCACTTCTGGAAATTCCGTCTATGAAAAATCCTTTCCGTGGATACATTCCCAAGCTTACAAAAAGGGCTTAAAGCACTTTCCTAGAAGATATGAAATTATGTTCATATTTAACGTTGACAGACAGCATTCAATTCTCACCAATTTAGACAAAAACAATCAAAACAGACTTGATTTCAAAAATTCTGGCAAAATATTAGGACTTGATACATATCTAATAGTCAAGATTTTAATACATACTACACTAAACCATGAAAGGATTTCTTGTTCTTAATTCCAGTTTATCACATCATGATTATTAAGTAATAGTACTTAAAATATACAATGTAATATTCTGCTAAACATGCAATTTTATCAGTTCTTCAGCATAAAAACATTCAAATACTTTAGGCCCAGAACAATTTCAAAACACTTTCTGTATTTCAGATACTGAGACTACATTCCACCTACTCTTACATTAGACTGACTTTTAGTTAAGTTTATAATTCCCTGGCTAACTAAACTAGTTGCTTCCATAAATAGTTTTTTTTGCATCAGAGACAATTCTAGTCCCATGACCCAATGTGTCTTACGACATAGACACTTGGGAGAAATCACAATCTAACTCATGCTAATCTAATGTGAAGGGATCTTACCTTTAACTTGAAGTACTTTGCTGAACAGCATTGTGAGGAAAGGAGTTAAGCTGTTGAGGACAATCCTCAAAGATCTACTCTGCACTATAATACTAAATACAGGCAAAGTTAGCATTTTGGAAGTACTTAATTTCCACCTTTAAGATGGGCTTAAATTATTTGAAGGTCTCCAGGAAGAAAAAACATTAATTCACCTGCATATACTCACAACCTGTTTTAATATCTGAGCTGCTAAACTTTAAGGTCTATTAAATCACACGTTGCCAGAAGCTAGCCAGAATTCGCTGCTCAGCAACAAACACGACTACATACCTGAGAAGAACTGAACAATTTCTTCCTTGCTACATCCAAAGGGGAGTCCTCTAAGCCGTACAAAGCCATCATTGGCCGTGTCAGGACTATTTGGACCAGTATGCTTCAACACCCAATCCATTTCAACGTTGTTTGACTTGAATACTGAAAGAGGTGCTTAGAATTAGTCAATTTTGGAAAGTTAGAGAACAAAGTTCAGATTTCCTGGGTCTTTAGATAATCTAGGAAGAGCTGCCATAAACTCCCTTAGATGACCATTTCCATGCGGTCAAATACCTAAAATTCAGAAGGGGTAAGATAGATCTCTCTGTGTTTAATGTTTTATTTACTGTTACTAGGGCAACGTAAATCAAACCTTCAACATATCTGTGTCCCATAGTTTCTCTGTCTTTTTTCAGGGCCAATTTGACTTCATCTTCTGATTCAAGTTCAACAAAAGCCTCGCCACTCGGTCTGCCTTCTCTGGTGTAGATGAAACGAATACCTTGAGCCCCATTTTGAATTTTGCAGTCTGGAAAGAAAACAACCGTTAATACAGAATTTAAAACTTAAAACCACCTCTGGGTGATACAGATGAACTGCCTCCTCATGCCCCTACTACAAAGTAGATCATCTGTGAAGCCTAAAATGACCAAATTATTACCAACTTCTAGGATGTCTCTGTCCAGTAATTAAGCAGTTATCCTCTCTCCATCAAACTTTTATTTCCTAGATGATATATTCCCAATCCATCAAAAAAATCCAATATTTAAAGCAGTTTCTAATGAAGTTATCTCTAAGTCCTCACTACCCAAGTGTCTCCCATTCAACATTTTTAACTGGTCAGCAAATTGTCTGGACTTGGTTATTTTGTGGCATTTCCTGAATATACTTAGTTGCAACTTTTCGTCTGCGGCATTTGACCGTTTTACCTTACTAGCAACATGATAGTTTCTTTCTAATCCAAATCGCACTGCCAATACTCACCTGAAAAGGGATCAATGTTACCAAGCTAAAATGCTCCAAGTTGCACAGCTGAAGCCAGACCCAGTCCTGCCCACTGCAAGGCGGCTTCCAGTGTACTTGGTTCTCGTTTTACAGGTCGTTTTCCGTAACCCACGCTAAATTCAGACAGTAAGTCAATACTACAAGTGTCCTTCCAAAACCCGGAAATTTCTTCCATCTTCCAAATATCTTTATCAGTCTAATCTTACACTAATGAGAACAAGGACGTTTTGGTAAAAATTATTCAGGATACTAGAAAAAACTAGATAGGCAAACTTCCCTGGGCTTCCGTGTCCTCAAATGTAAAGTGAGCCAGATCAAGAACTAGATGAGCAAGAACTCTTCAATTACTAAATCTTGATTAGGAAAATTGTCTGAAATTAAGAAGTGACATTTTAACTTTCCGAAGCAGAATGCCCCTTTTCGACAACATACTTTGAAAACTAGAAAGTATACGTTCTATCTTTTAAGACTTTGCAAAACATCACTATTACGCGCGCAGCTACTGGGCAATTCTCTCAAGATTGAGGAGGAAATCCCATCTATCCTTTGGAAAACACATTTACAGGAGGACTAGTGCTCGAGAGTAGGGAAACAAAACAGCCCGCCGGAGAGGCCACGCTCTCCCGAGGGCGGGGGGGCTTTCACAATTTCCATTGCGTAACGGCGGCCGGCGGGATCAGCGGTCGCCCGCCCCGCCAGGGGGCGCCCCGTCCGCCCCGCCAGGACGCCGGCCGCCCGCTGCCCCGGCCGCCAACTCCCGCCTCCGCTCCAAACTCACCAGAGAAGAACCGCTGCACTTCGTCGGCCGAGCAAGACCAGGGCAAGCCCCGCACCTTCACCACGAAGCCCTCTCCGCCCTCGGTGCCCAACATCATCGTCTCCGGCGGGTGCTGGCGTCGACAGACTGCGGGGCGGGACGAGGTCAGCCCGGGAAGCGCTCAAACCAACTGCCCTCCGCCCCAGTGGCGCCCGCTGCCCCGGCGCCTCAAGAAGAGCCGAGCCCGTGCGCACGCCCCAACCCCGGCGACTCTGCCCCCCAACACCCCGCGGCCGGCGACCGGGCCCCCGAGGCCGCTGTGGGCACCAAGCGCCGGCGCCCCGAACCGAGGAGTCCCCGGCCGGGCGCCAGAGTGGAGATGAGGAAATGGCGGCGGCCGCTTCCGCTCCGCCTCCTCCGACGCCTCACACAATAGAGGCGGCGGGGCCTGCAGGCCTCGGCCGCCCTGCGCGGCTCGGCGAGCCGCTCCCGGCTCCCAGGGGCAGCCTGCACCTCGCCACGGCCCCCCAGGCTCTACAGAAGTCTAGGGACACGCACTCCTCGCGAAAACGGCATCCTCGAGGGCCCCCGGGGGGGGGGGGGGCGAACACGGAGCGACACACACTCACCCAGACAAACGACTTCAGCGTGGCTGAGAAGAAATGGCCAGCGAGCGCCTGCGCAACCTAAATAAGGCCCTTCGAACAAGTTCTGCGCACGCGCAGCCAGAGGCCCGCACCGCCCGCTTGCGTCACACAGACATAGAGCGCATGCGTAATTTCATGAGCAAGCTCACCTCCAGCCAGCAAGTTATTGTGCGCATGCGTCTTGAGCTCAGCCCCTCCCACCTCCTTACACCCGCCGGGCTTTTTTGCGCCTGCGCCTTGTCGCGATTATTGAACTTCGAGCCTTGGCGGTTTAGACAGTCATTTAGTTTCATGCGCATGCGTCTTCCTTCAAGCGGTTCTCGCCCTACCCGCCACAGTGGGGGAGGGGAATGGCGGCAGTCAGTTCCCTATGGGGACAGTGTGATAGTCCCGGGCTCTGGGTCGTGGCGAGGGGGCCGTCTTCCTACCCCTACCCGCAGCCTATTATCAGCGCTCTTGGCCGACCTGAAAGGACAGGCTCCCCGCCCTCGCGCCACCTGTACCCCCTTTCTCCCTAGAGCCCGGCGATGACCACCGGGCCTCTCTTGGGGCTGCGGGGCCGCGCAGGCCTGTGCCTCCACCTTCCCGTTACCTGCCGCCGTCGGGCCTGGGCCCGGCCCGCGCGGGGTCCCCGTGCTCTGACTCAGTCCCGCACCCCGCCTTCGCCCTAAGGAACTCGCCCCCCACGACCCCGCCGCCCGCCCCAGGGTCGTGGGCCCTGACGCCGCGGGGCGCTCCTAGAGAGCGGGGACCGGATGTCGACTGCCGCGCGCGGGGGGAGCGCGAGCGAGCCGTCGGCGCGCGCCGGCTCTTTCCGGCTTCGTTCCCCCAAGACTAAGTAGGTACCGTTACATCCATTTCCCGGGTGGAGACGCTGGGAGGTGACCCAGGGTCGCCGCGTGTGCGCATATTGCACGAGACGAGCGATGGTCTCGATTTCCAGGTGCGGGAAATTGGAACAATGCCCGCAGCCCCTCAGGTCTCCCCTTCTCTGATCCTGCCAGTCCTTCCCACCTCAGGCCCGGTGGACACAGGCAGTAAACACATTAAAGATAAGGCAGTGTTGGACGTTAGTGAAGGCCTCTCTGAGTGCCACCACGGGAAGATGCGGACAAAGCATGTTCCCTCCCAAGCACAATGGTCTGGAGGCCAAATCCGGTTTTGACAGGTGTGAGAAAACAGAGACGACATCAGTGAAATAAAGGGGGAGGGTGATCCAAGATAGGATCCCAGAGCTAGGCAAGGCCTGATCTTGAAATGACCTTGAAATGCCATTTAGGCCTTGGCAAGGGTGTTAACTCCCGGTGCACGGGAAGGCATTGGCAGGTCTTCAGCAGAGAGCGAGAGGAGCTGTTTGTAAAGGAAAACGCAGTTGCTGGGAGTGAGGGGGACACAGATGGAACAGGCAGGGTGAAGGACGCTGCCTGCCCTCAACTGCAAACGGAGCTGGAGGAAATGGAAGGCCTTTTGACTGATGTCACCAAAATGTGGACTCCCAAGTCTTCCAAACAGGAGGTCTGTCTCTGGGTGATTCAAAACCAAGGAGAGGGGCCTGCCCCATGGCACAGCGGTTAAGTGTGCGCGCTCCGCTGCCGCGGCCTGGGGTTCGCAGGTTCGGATCCCTCGCGCACATGACGCACCGCTTGTCAAGCCGTGCTGTGGTGGCATCCCATATAAAGTAGAAGAAGATGGGCACGGGTGTTAGCCTAGGGCCAATCTTCCTCAGCAAAAAGAGGAGGATTGGCATCAGATGGTAGCTCAGGACTGATCTTCCTCACAAAAAAAAAAAAAGGGAAAGAAAAAGCAAGGAGAACACTTTTTGCTCTTGGATACTCTCTTTCCAGGACATCACCAAGACACCTCCTGGTGTGTCTTCTTAATAGGTGACAGCATTTGAGAGTTCTGGTCTTATTAAATGACCTAAGAACACTAGTTTCTGATTATATGAGGGAAAAACCCTGATCCCCTTGGTAGTGCATAAAAAATCATATTTTTACCTTTTGTAACAACAAGGCCACATTTCTAAAGTGTTTATTTTTCCTAATTTTTTTCTAAAGTTTTCTCGGATTTTCTTCCTTAATAAGAGTAAATGTCATGTATAATCATCATAGAAAGATTAGATCATATCCTTAGGATAGATTTCTAGAAGTAAAATTATTCAATGGGAGGTCTGAGTATTTTTAGGACTACTAATAAAAAAAGGTTATGGCACTTGACAACCCTCTCTGTGGTGTGTGAGTGTTCCATATCCCCTTGTTTTGCTGACACTGAAAATTTCCTTTCCTTTAATCTCTGCTAATTTAATACTGAGAAGACTCGTATCTCTAATTTGCATCTGTTTATTACTAGCAAGGTAAAGTAAATTTTATACACTTATAGCCAATTCCCTCTTATATAAACTGTCAGTTTGACTTCTTTCTCCAGTGATCTTTGGTTTTTATTAAAGCTATTAACCCTTGGCCATAGTTGCCCCAAATGTTTTTGTTTGCTTGCCTTTTAATTGTTGTTGTTGTTATTGGTTTTTATGTTTAGACATACAGAAGTTTTTTGTTGTTTTGCTGAGGAAGATTTGCCCAGTTGCCAGTCTTCCTCTGTTTTGTATGTGAGCTGCCGCCACAGCATGGCCACTGATAGATGAATGGTGTAGGTCCGAGCTGAGGAGCCTAACCTGGGCCAATGAAGTGGAGCATGCTGAACTTAACCACTAGGCCAGCAGGCCTGGCCCCAGAAGTTTTTAATTTTGATGAAGCCATGGGTGCTTTCCTCTGAGTCTGTCTTTAAGCTCAGAAAACCCTTCCCTATACAGAGATAAAGCACATATTTATTCATTATCTTTTTTATCAATTCTAAAACACACATTTTCTCACAGTTTAACCTCTCTAAAATAGCAATATGTCTTAAAAACCAATGGCATATCATAGTTTAATTGGCAGCATTTTTTTCTTAGTGGTACACAAATAATGGTGTGTCTTAAGATTGATGATACCTTAGACTTGATGGAAACTGTTATAGTCTACTTTTTTCTTTAATTTTTTTGATGACAGATTACAGCCATTAAAATTATGTTTTATAGATTTTTTTTAAATGGTGTGAAGAAATGTTTGTGATATAATGGTTTGTGGGGAAAAAAGCAGAATACAAAATTAAAAAGTGGTATATCAACCATGTAAAACTCTGTCAATGTTATATTAAAGCACTGTAGCCCCAGCACAGAAAGAAACAGCTCAGTGGGACAAAATCTAGAAACAGGTCCAAGGTGTATTTGGGAATTCAGCATTCAATGAGGTGATATGTCACATCAGAATGAAAAGAATTTTCTAAAAATGGTGTTAAATCCAATGACTAGAAATTTGGGAAAAAATAGTATTCACACTATACATCAAAATAAACTCTAAATAGATTAGAAAGATTTATGGGCCGGCGCCATGGCTTAGCGGTTAAGTGCGTGCGCTCCGATGCTGGCGGCCCAGGTTCAATCCCGGACGCGCACCGACGCACCGCTTCTCCGGCCACGCTGAGGCCGGGTCCCACATACAGCAACTAGAAAGATGTGCAGCTATGATGTACAACTATCTACTGGGGCTTTGGGGGAAAAAATAAATAAATAAAATTAAAAAAAAGATTTAAACTTGAAGTATGTAAAGCTAAAGGTACTAAAATAAAATGTATGTGTTTATAAATTTTTGAGATGAGGAAGGCATTTCTAAGTGTGAAATCAAAGACATAACCACAAAGGGAAAGACTGGTACATTGGCTACAGAAAAATAATTTTTAAAATTCTGTATTGAATAAAGCGAGAGAATTGAAAGACAAATAAATTGACAATTTGCAACACATTTGAAACACAAAGAATGTATGTGTGTGCATGCACACAGTGTGTGAAATATATACACACGTAAATATATACATATGTACATAAATAGACAGGAAATGTTCACTCTGTCCTAGTGTGTTACATACAGTATCTCATCTAAATAACCCAATGGGAGATATGTACTATTATTATCCCCATTTTACAAATAGGCAAACTGTAGCTTAAAGAGAGATTAGAGAAATTTGCTCCTGCTGCACAGCTGGTAAACAGTGGAATGGGGATTTTTTTTTTTTTTTTTGTGAGGAAGATCAGCCCTGAGCTAACATCCATGCCAATCCTCCTCTTTTTGCCAAGGAAGACGGGCCCTGAGTTAACATCTGTAGCGATCTTCCTCCACTTTATGTGGGACGCCACCACAGCATGGGCTGACAAGCGGTGCGTCGGTGGGCTCCTGGGATCGGAACCCCAGCCAACAGCAGTGGAGTGCGTGCACTTAACCGCTATGCCACGGGGCCGGCCCCGTGGAATGGAGATTGATCCACTGGTCTGCTAGGAATCCCAGACCATAAAGCCTCAGAGGAATAGAATTTGCAAAAGAAGAAATGCAAATGATCAGTATACATGAAAAGTATCTCCTTGGGCTGGCCCATAACTTAGCGGTTAAGTGCTCTGGCTCTGCTGCTGGCAGCCTGAGTTCAGATTCCGGGCGCGCACCGACGCACCGCTTCTCCGGCCATGCTGAGGCCGTGTCCCACATACAGCAACTAGAAGGATGTGCAGTTATGACATACAACTATCCACTGGGGCTTTGGGGGAAAAATAAATAAATAAATAAAATTATTATTAAAAAAAAAAGTATCTCCTTGGTGTTAACCAAAGAAGAAATACAAATTTCATGGGGAGGGGGGAGAGATTAGGGAAAAAATTGTCTAAAAAGCCTCCTTTGGGTGGCAATCACGAAACAAAAAGTTGGGAAAATCTGGTCTATATGATGGATTACTCAGCAGTTATTAAAAATGTTGACATAGAAGTATATTTTTGACTGGAAAGATGTTTACAATATTCCTTGAGTGGAAAAAAACAATTTACAAAACAACAACATGGTATGGCTAAGTTTTCTGAAATATGTATAATTACACACATGCATAGAAAACTTATATATATCTGGAAAAGATATAATCCAACATGTTTACAGGGACTTGTATATTTAGGTGGTGGGAGTATGGGTGAATTTTTTTTTTTTGGCTTCTCATTTCCAATTGTTTTAATGATGAATACGCATTACCTGCAGATATAAAACTTGACAATTCTCTGAGTAGTAAGGATTGAGAACGTCAGAGCGGGAGTTTCCTCCCACCCTCCTAGCACCGTAGCACCAGTCGCCTCTGGAACCTGCTCGTTTTGAAGCTGGAGACTGGAAAGAGAGCCGCAGCGGCTCGGGGGAGAGCCCGGGTCCCAAGCCCACCCCGGCCGGTGCAGCGCGGCTGTGCCTTCCAGCTGTGTGATCACGATTGTGTGAAATAAGAGAGCTGGGCCAACGCCTCGCGAGGGCTCTGTGACCACTGAGCCCACTCCGTGTGAAAGCAGACAAAGGCGTCCCCGTAGCCCGCCCGCGCTGGAGGCGGAGCGTCGCGGGGATGGGCCGGCGCTCCCGGACAGGGGTCTGCCGCTGACGGCGACCTGGACAGGGCATCCTAACACGCCCTGGTGGGTCCGCTCAGCGCACCTCCTCTAGCCGGAGTGCGACAGCCGCTGGTTCCGAACCCTCTAGGTATTGGCCCTGGCTTCCCAAGGCTTCAGCAGGGTTGCTCACTGTGGTTGAATTCTTCAGGCATGCGTTCAGAATGTATTGGTGTCTAATGTCATTCCTTACACTAAAACAATTTTTTTTATTATGGTAAAATATACGTAACATAAAAGTTATCATTGTAACCGTTTTTAAGTGTACAATTCAGTGGTATTAAGTACATTCAGAGTTTTGTGCAAGCATCACCACCATCCATCCCCAGAACCTTTTCATCTTCTCTAACTGAAACTCCCTACCCATTAAACACTAACTCCCCAGTTGCCATTAAACACTAACTCCCCAGTCGCCCTCTCCCAGCCCCTGGGAACCTCTATTCTTTCTGTCTCTAGGAATTTGCCTATTCTAGGTTCCTGATATAAGTGGAACCGTACAATATTTGTCCTTTCTGTGTATGATTTATTTCACTTAACACAACGTTTTCAAGGTCTATTCATGTAGTAGCACGTGTCAGTATTTCCTTCCTTTTTAAAGCTGAGTGATATTCTGTTGTATGCATATACTACATTTTGTTTATCTATTCATCTGTTGATGGACGTTTGGGTTGGTTCCACCTTTTAGCTACTGTGAAGAATGCTGCTTTGAACTTTGATGTACAAGTATCTGTTTGAACCCCTGCTTTCCATTCTTTCAGGTATATATCCAGGAGTGGAATTGCTGGATCATATGGTAATTCTATGTTTAACTTTCTGAAGCACCGCCAAACTGTCTTCCACAGAGGTGGAACCATTTTACATTCCCACCAACAATGCACACGAGGCTTCCAACTTCTCCACATCCTCATTAACATTTGTTATTTTCTGGATTTTTTGATAGTAGCTATCCTAATGAGTGTGAAGTGGTATCTCACTGTGGTTTTGATTTGCATTTCCCTAATGATTAGTGATTTGAGCATTTTTTCATGTGCTTCTTGGCCATTTGTATATCTTCTTTAGAGAAATGTCTATTCAAGTCCTTTGTCCAGTTTTTAATTGGGTTGTATGTTTTTTTGTTGTTGAGGAGTTGTTTATATATTCTGGATATTAGTCTCTTATTAGATATATGATTTTCAGATATTTTCTCTCACTCTCTGGGTTGTTCCTTATATTTTTGAGTCTTTGTAATTTCAGTCTCCTTTTGGAAGTTTCCTTGACCCACTGTTTACTAGCTTCTCATATATGCATTCATTTCATGCATTCATTCAGGGGCCAGCCCCGTGGCGTAGTGGTTAGGTTCGTCTGCCCCGCTTTGGCAGCCCGGGGTTGGCAGGTTCGGATCCTGGACGCAGACCTGCACACGACTCATTAAGGCCATGCTGTGGCAGCATCCCAAAAAAGAGGAAGATTGGCAACGGATGTTAGCTCAGGGCAATCTTCCTCACACACACACACAAAAAAAACAGGCAGCTTCATGCATTCATTCACTCACCAGATGTTCTAGTGCATTTGGTGTGCTATGGTCGGGGCTGAGCACTAGAGGGATGATCAAAGGAGAAAAGATCCCTGCCCCAGAGGAGCTTGCAGTCTAGAGCGGGAGGGGAACAAAAACAAATAAATATGCAAGTCAGTCGATGACTACAGGTTTGGGCAAGTGCTGTGCAGGATAGCAAGAGCCCCTAACATAATTTGGGGGTTGGAGAAAGTCACTGAGAAAGTGGTGCTTAACCTGGGATTTGACTGGTGACACGGCCAGGTTAAGGTAGAGAGATTTGGCGGAGGGAATCCAGCTTTGAGGCTGGGAGGCCCAAGGGCAGATGGGCGGGACGGTCTGGCTCTACTTGCAGCAGGAACCACTGAAGGCTCAAGCTGCCCTGTGACATGATCCACTTTACCTCCTTCAAAGATTGCTCTTGCTGCTGTGCCAAGAATAGTTTGATCAGGAGTCCTCCTTTCTGCCCCCTCCACACCACACTCCCCTGCACTCACCACATCTGGCCTCGTATGCACAGGCACCACTCTGGACCCCGCTCCGTCACCCCTCTGGCATCTGATGAGTGCCATTGATCTCCCTGGCTGTACTCTTGTCCTCTGCCTGGTCACTCTCATCACAGTCAGAGTGATTTTTTTTTCCTGCTAACAGATTTACTAAGATATTATTCACATATCATACAATTTTTTTGTATATTCACAGAGTTGTGCAACCATCACCACACTCCAAGTTTAGAACATTTTCATCACTCACGAAAAGAAACCCTATGCCCATTATCAGTCCAGAGTGATCTTTCAAAACTGCACATCAGATCGAGTAACTTCCCTGCTTAACATCCCTCAGTGGCTCTCACCAACTTCAAATTAAGTCATTTCTTCTTTTTTTTTTTTTTTTGGTGAGGAAGATCAGCCCTGAGGTAACATCTGTGCCCATCTTCCTCTATTTTGTATATGGGACACCGCCACAGCGTGCCTTGACAAGCCATGCATTGGTCCATATCCAGGATTCGAACCTGCGAACCCTGGGCCACCAGGCTGGCCCCAATTAAGTCATTTCTTGGTCATGGTCTACAAGGTCCTGCATGATGTGACTCCTCCGTACCGACCCATCTTCTTCTCATTATCTTCTTCTGGTTGTCCACCCCCTTCTCTATGGGGCAGCCACACTGACCTCCTTGCTGCTCTTTTCCACCCACTGGCCTTTGCAATTGGTGTTTCCTCTGCCTGGAGCACTCTCCCCAAATGCTCCTAATCACCCGTTCCTTCTTCAGGTCTCTCTCTATTAAATTTCTCTATTCATTTCCTTCATAGTGTTTCTACACTCTGTGATTATCTTGTTTATTTATGTGATTACTTTTTATTGCCTGTTCCCCACACTAGAATGTCAGTTAAATCACTAGCACTGGACAGAGTGCCTGGCCTGCAGTAGGCATCAACAAGTAAGTGTCAGGGGCCGGCCGGGTGGTGTAGCGGTTAAGTTCGAGTGCTCCGCTTCGGCAGCCTGGGGTTCCCGGTTCAGATCCCGGATTGGCAGGGTGGGAGGGACCTACACACCGGTCATCAAGCCATGCTGTGGCAGCCTCCCATATAAAGTGGAGGAAGATGGGCACAGATGTTAGCTCAAGGCCAGTCATCCTCAGCAAAAAGAGGAGGATTGGCAACAGATGTTAGCTCAGGGCTAATCTTCCTCACAAAAGAAAATAAAAACCAAAAAACAAGTACGTGTCAGATGAGAGGAGAAGTAAGGGAAGGAGGGAGAAGGTCACGTGAAGGTCGGTGCCTTGGAGTGGATGGAGTGGATGGAGTGGATGAATATGGGGAGAGCTGGGGGCAGGCAGAAGGTGGGGGCATGTCAGTAGAGCCAGTCAGAACAGCAGAAACAGGAAACTAATGCAGGGTTTATTCCAGGAAATAAAAAGGATGGTTCATTTTCTCACAAATTAAGAAAAATCGTGGGCCGGCCCGGTGGCTTAGTGGTTAAGTGTGCGCGCTCCGCTGCTGGCGGCCCGGGTTCGGATCCCGGGTGCACACCAACGTACCGCTTCTCCGTCCATGCTGAGGCCGCGTCCCACATACAGCAACTAGAAGGATGTGCAGCTATGACATACAACTATCTACTGGGCCTTTGGGGGAAAAAATAAATAAATAAAATTATAAAAAAAAAGAAAAATCGTGATTATGTCCATGGATACTCAAAAAAGGCACTTGATAGAATTCTCTATCTATTCCTAATAAAATCATAAGTTAAATAGGAATAGAAGGAAAATAATTAAATATGATAAAGACTATTCACCAAAACCCGAAAGGATAAAGGAAACTAAAAGGGAATATCAAAGTTGTTTCCACTAAAATCCAGATCAAGACAGGGATTCCCACTACAGTTTAAGACTGTTTTGGAGAGTCTAGCTGGACAATTCAATTAGAACTGGTTTAAATGATTTTAAAGTTCAATGGGAATAACAAATGCCTGAGTAGATCCCAGAACTTTCTGAATAGAAAAATGGCGTGGGGTGGGGAGGCGGTGGTGGGGAACTGACCAAGAAACAGACAAGTAGAATTTAGAAATAGTGGTAGATATATGTGGGGAATCAATATATGACTCAGGTGACACTTCTGTTGAGTGGAAAAAGAGATGACTTATTGGATGGATGGTGCTGATATTGTTGGCCATGCTTATAGAAAAAAAACAAAAGCTGGACTCTAACTCAGTGGTCCTCAACTAGGGGGCATTTTGGTTGTCACAACTGGGGGGTGCTATTGGTATCTAGTGGGTAGAAGCCAAGCATGCTGCTAAACGTCCTACAATGCACAGGACAGGCCCCACAACAGAGAATTACCTGGCCCCAAACGTCAGTAGTGCCATGTTGAGAAACTCTGCTCTAAAATAATGCAAAACACCAGAATACCTTTCTAATGTGTTAAAGATTTCATCATAAATACCTAAATATAAAACAATTAAGATAGTAGAAGGAAAAACAGAAGAATATATAACTGTGGGGTGGCAAAAACCTCCCTACATAAGCCTGGAAACCAAGAAGCCTAAAAGAAAAATACATATTTGACTATGTACAAATTTTAAGTTTTCCTAGAAAAAGATATAATAAGAAAACATATAAGCAAATGAAGACTGAGACAATATTTACCAAATATGTGAAAAACAAGGGTCAAAAGCCCTAACATGCAATGGTACCTACAACTTTAACAGACCAATAAGAAAACAGGACACATGAATGACATAAACCTTATGAATAGCGAGTGCTTCAGCCTCTTAAGAGTTGGGGAAATGCAGATGAAAGTATTGAAGAATGACTGGTGTCCACAATCCCTCTCCTCAACCCAAAATTCATAAAGTTCTGAAGACCAGAAAGACGTTTTGGCTTTGCTAATTTTGAGGCCATTTCATTTAGCATTAAGACTTAGCTTGAACCCATCCGGGACTATTTGCAGTCTTGAATCACCTATCTTGGTGAGAATATTTTCTATATTCTGCTGCAGAACCATTAATTAATTTGTTTGATTAGGAGGTGCTGCCTCAGAGTCCAAGGGAGGTGTCATATAATTTCCTAAAATCCAGGTAAATCTGCATTCTGAAACATGTAAAGATTTTGAATAAGAGCTCGTAGATCTGTAGTCTCCAGGGCTGGCAATGATGCAGAAGGAGAGAACCATGCATTGACTGATTTTCAAATATTAAAACAACCTTGCATCCCAGGGATAAACCCTACTCAGTCATGATGTGTTATCTTTTTATGTAACGTTGGATTTGATTTGCTGGTATTTTGTAAGCATGTTTAGGTCTGTATTCACCAGGGTATCGTCTGCAATTTTCTTTTGGTAATGACCTCCCAGGCTTCTGTCCTAGGTAATGCTGGCCTCAGAAAAGGAGTTGTCAGTGTTCCTCCCTCCTCTATTTTCTGCAAGTGTTTGTACAAGATTGGTGTTTATTTCTGTTTGATAAAATTGACCAGTGAAACCAATGGGCTTGGATTTTTCTTTTGGGGAAGGTTTGGATAACAAATTCAGTTTCTTTACCTGTGTTTCTTTTGAACAACAAGCCCCACAGCAAATACCCCCACATCTGCCTCCATGGTCAGATCTTGGTCACGTGCTCAGCCCCAGCCAACCAAGGGCAGGGTGGTGGCTCTGCCGTGATTGGTTTAGACAAGACAGGATTTATCCCTGAACCAGGACAAGGGGCACCTTCTCCTAGGGTGGAACCCAAACAGTCAGAGTTCTGTTGGCAGAGAAGGGGGGAATAGGGATTATGCAGACAACCCAGTGTCTGCTACAGAATGAGAAGGGGGAAAGGAAGAAATTTTGAAACACTGAGGAATTACCCAAAAGACTAAGTTAAATCCAGAGAGACTGCCACCATTACAGAGCAAGTGTGCTCTGTTTCCCTTCAGGAGGAATGGGACTCAGAGCAGGAAGGGCTTGGATTTGAGGACACTTTGACTTGCCATCTATTGTTCAGGAATGAATTATGGGTTCTCAGGGCTCACAGTCTCAAGAGAAATAATCTGCCTACCCACTCATTCGCTAGTTTGCTTGCACCGTGTTTGGTTTCAGAAAGGATTTAGGATGCATTAGTCAAGATGGGCCAGATTATGCTCCAATAACAAACCAAAATCTCAGTGGCTTTACATGACAAAGTTGATTTCTTACTGCTCAAACCACATGTCCGCCTTAGGTCGGGGGGCTCTGCTCCTCCATCTTGCCTCCCTCAAGGGCTCAGGCTGATGGAGCCTCCACCATCTGGAACCACCACTATGGCCCTTAGGGGCTTCTGCCCAGAAGTGACACATGTACTTCTGCCAACAGTTCATTAACCAAATAAGTCACATGGCCAAACCTTTCCTCAGGAGGCCAGGAAGTGAAAGCCTCCTGGGGGCCTGAAAGGAGAAGAACCAGATGTGTCAGTGAACAATTGGAATGACCACCCTGGGTGGGGCATCCCCTCCCGCAGTAAAGACAGAGCACCTGCTTGGCAGCACCGCTGAGTTTCATTTAGCCTTTGAACGATTGACCCCAGTCAATACCCGCCCAATCAGTCAATTAGTCAGGAGACGAGGCAGCGTCCCCAGAGAGCCTGGCCTTATCAGTAACATCCCTGCTGCACCAATGTGTTTCTCACCTTCCACACCCTTCCCTCCTGGGGTTTTTCCCATTCAGGGCTGAGTCTGTCACCCGATAAGACCTAGTGTTTTGGTCCTGGACTTTGACAAATAATTATTTTAGAGTTGAGTTACTACTGAGTCCAGAGTCTGAACTGCTGTAAAAGATACAGGGAAGCCCAGGGTCAGGCCCAAGGGCGGGGAAGAGTCACTCAGAGTGCTGTGGGAGGCTGTGCTTGGGGTACCTTCCAGCTGAGCACAAGGGATCACTATTGGGAGGGACAGTCATGAGCTGAGAGGCCAAGGTTGACAGCGAGAGGGGGGAACATACCCAAGTTCAGGCAGTTGGGTTCAATGACTATCTCAGGGCCAGACGCCATTGCTGAGTGCTTCACCATCTCTGTCTCATTGGGGCCTCTCAGCAATCCCAAACTTCCAAGAAACAGGCTCAGAGAGGTGCACAGTCAGAGATCCAGAGAGTGGGCAGAGCGGAACTAGACTCTAGGCCATGTTCAAACCCAGTGCCCCTTCCACCACACCAGCCAGTCAGAGAGCCAAGGGCACCTGGCCAAAAGGAACTCGAGAAGAATTGCAAGCTCCAGCCAGGAAGGTGGGCCTGCACTCCAGGGCTGCAGCTGGGGGAGAAGCCTGGGCTCCTGGCTGGTGAGGCACCATGGGGAGAGAAGTCTCCCAGAAACTCAAAGCAGCCTCAGGAGCTCTACCAGCGCAAGGCAGGTGCCGCCCCCTCCAGGAGGCACAACCCGCGCGGGTCTCCGCGTGACCAGAAGGGGGCGCCCAATCTCTGTGCTCCCACTCGAACCCTGGAGCAGGCGGGCGGGTGGGCTGGGCCTGGGGAGGTGATTCAGCCGGGAGAAGTCCTTTCCGTGTTTGTGCATTGAAGTGGTTGAAAATTATCATCACTGGTTCCCACTGTGGAGCTGCGTTGGGGCAGGGTAAGGACTTTTCCTTTTGGTTTTAAACCCTGCTCTCTTAATACTAAACGTACTGTTTGACACATTTATAAGCTTATGTTATTCTGGTAGAGCACCCGTTCTGTATCTGACTTGGCCTGGGTTCTCCTGAAAGGAGAGAGTTGTGGGGACTCTATTTCAGAGGTGATGGTAAGTGACCAGGAGAGGAGAGAGAGTCAACAAAACCCTGTCACAAAAGTGGTCTCCCCGCTCGGGCCTCCAGCACATCCTGGGGCACTTGACGAGATGTGTCTCAGAACCACCACCACCCCCCTACCCGGGTAGGAGAGGAGGAATTTATCCATTGGCTCCTGACCCCTCCTCCAGCACAGGCCTGAAGGGAGATTCTGTGCAGCTGCACCTGTGCAAAACCTGTCCAGGGTGGTCTCCCACAGGGGCTGGAATAAAAGGTGGGTGACAGCGAGAGGATCTGAAGAGGTGCACATGGCCTCAGAACCCCACCTGAGAAAGGGACCTAAAGGAAACCACCCACACTACTGCCACGATCCTCATCTTAGGGCCATTTACGTTAGGGTGAAGTGGGATTGCTCCGTCAAACAGTAAAGGCACACACAGACTCGCTGCACATTGTCAGATCTTCATACCCAGCAGGTTGCACCCTGTTGCATTTCCCCAGCACCTTATGTGAATGCCTGCTTCCCCAGAGCCTTGCCTGTGGAGTATGTTTCAAAAACTTGGGTTTTTGCTGACCTGACAGGTGAGAAATGACATCTTAGTGCATTTTTATTTTGCATTTCTGTTATTATGAGCAAGATCGAGCATCTCACCTATGCACAAGGCTTTTCATTGCAATATGAATTGTACTAGCAAATTACAGGAAACACAAACACAATGAGACACCACCTCATGCCCATTAGGACTATTAAAAAACAAAATAAAACAAAACAAACCTAGAATATAACAAATGCTGGTGAGGATGTGGAGAAATTGGAACCCTTGTGCACTGTTAGTGGGAATTATATAACCACTGGGTATATACCCTAAAGAACTGGAAGCAGGGGGCCAGCCTGGTGGCTTAGCGGTTAAGCACACGTGCTCTGCTTTGGTGGCCCAGAGGTTCGCAGGTCCGGATCCTGGGCGAGGACTGGCATGCCGCTTGTCAAGCCATGCTGTGGCAGCATCCCATATAAAGTAGAGGAAGATGGGCACAGATGTTAGCTCAGGGCTAATCTTCCTGAGCAAAAAAGAGGAGGATTGGCAACAGATGTTAGCTCAGGGCTGATCTTCCTCACCAAAAAAAAAAAACAAAAAAAAACTGGAAGCAGAGTCTCAAAGGATATTTGTACACCCATGTCCATAGCAGCATTATTCACAAGAGCCAAAGCATGGAAGCAACTCACATGTCCACTGACAGAGGAACGGATAAGCAAAATGTGGTATAACCATGCAATGGAATATTATTCAGCCCTAAAAAGCAAGGAAATTCTGACACATGCTACAACATAGATGAACTTTGAGGATATTATGCTAAGTGAAACCAGCCAGTCACAAAAGGACAAATACTGCATGATTCCACTTATATGTGAGGTACTTAGTCAAATTTACAGAAACAGAGAGTAGAATGGTGGTTAACAGGAGCTGAGGGGAGGGAGAAATGGGAAGCTGTTTACTGGGTACAGAATTTCAGTTTTGCAAGATGAAGAGTTCTGGGGATGAATGGTGGTGATGCTTGCACAACAGTGTGAGTGTGCTTAATGCCACTGAACTGCACACTTAAAAATGGTTAAGATGGTAAATTTTATGTGTATTTCATCATAATTTTAAAAAAGGACAACAATCCAAACATTGAATTCATAGTGGAATAGATTGCGCTATATTCACTCAGTAGAATACAGTACAGCTGTAAAAAAGAATGAGGAGTATCTCTGTGTCCTGCTGAGATGTGACCTCCAGGATATGTCACTAAATGAAGACAGCAAGGGACTTTACAGGTTTTATAGTATGCTACAGTATCCAAGAAAGGGAGGAAATACAAATACATGAGCTTATATTTTCAAATAGAAACAATAGAAGGATACATAAAAAATTAATATAAACATTTATCTAGGGCCGGCCCCGTGGCTTAGCGGTTGGGTGCGCGTGCTCCGCTGCTGGCTGCCCGGGTTCGGATCCCGGGCGCGCACCGACGCACCGCTTCTCTGGCCATGCTGAGGCTGTGTCCCACATACAGCAACTAGAAGGATGTGCAACTACGACATACAACTATCTACTGGGGCTTTGGGGGAAGAAAAATAAATAAAATTAAAAACATTTACCTAGCGGGGGAGGAAGGATAAGAGTAGAAGGGACGGGGTGCAGCTAGATCCCTCTGTATGTTCCTTGCTTCACAGATTTGTCTTTGGAAACATGTAAATACACACAATTTTAATTTAATCAATATAGAGTTAGTTGGATTGATTTCTCTGCAATCTCAATTAGCATAGCCTGAGAGAGGCATGGATGGTGATTTTTGAGAGTTCTTCCATTAGGTTGGGTATAATAACAAAAAAAGGGGCCGGCCCAGTGGCGTAGTGGCTGGGTTCACGTGCTCAGCTTCGGAGGCCCGGGTTCACCAGTTCAGATCCTGGGTGCGGACCTACGCACTGCTCATCAAGCCATGCTGAGGTCTTGTCCCATATCCAGCAACTAGAAGGATGTACAACTATGACATACAACTATCTACTGGGGCTTTGGGGAGAAAAAAGGGAAAAAAAAGGAAGATTGGCCACAGATGTTAGCTCAGGGCCAATCTTCCTCAAAAAAAAAAAGTATTGATGAGGATGTGGAGAAACTGGAACTCTGATACGTTACAGGTGGGAATGTGAAATGGCTGCTTTGGAAAATAGCCTGGCTTCCTCAAAAATTTAAACACAGAGTTAGCATACTCAAGAGACATGAAAACACATGTCTACAGAAGGCTTGCACATGAATGTTCATAGCAGCTTTATTTACAATAGCTAAAAACTGAGAATAACCCAAATTTCCACCAACAGGTGAATGGATAAACCAGTTGTGGTATTTCCATACAATGAACAACTACTCAGTAATAAAAAGGAATGTTGATGCACACAACAGAGATAAATCTCAAAATAATTATGTAGAGTAAAAGAACTAGATTTTTTTTAAGTACATACTGTATTATTCCATTTGCAGAAAATTCTTGAAAATGAAAACTAATCTATAATGACAAACAGCAGACCTGTGCTGCCCTGAGGGAGGGGTGGGAGGGAAGGATTAAGAGGCACTTTAAATATGTGCAGTTAATTGTTCACAAAAAAGGATGAGATAATAAACAATACTTAAAATTTTAAAAACAATGAATGTTGTAAATTTTTGAAGGATATCTTCTATCTAGTTAGGAATTCATTTCTACTTTTAGTTTACTAAGAATTTTTCTTTCGGGTGGAGTATTTATCGAATACTTTTTTGGCATCTTTTGAGATTGTCATATGATTTTTCTCCTTTAATCTGTTTGAATGGTATGTTATATTTATAGATTTTCCAACATTAATTCACCTTTGTATTCTTGGAATAAACTCAACTTGAACATGACACATTGTCATTTTAACGCACTGCTTAATTTGATTTGCTAATAATTTGTAGGGATTTTCACATTTATCTTTTTATTACTAACTTCTAATTTAATTGCTTCTGTCTTCTTGGTGAGAATGGCCAGTGGTTTTCTTTTTCTTAAAGTCCTTGCCTGGCTTTGTTCTCCAGGTTACACTGGCCACGAGCTGAGGGGTGTTCTCTGGAAGAGTTTGTTCTTTTATGATTGGAATGATCTGTTCCTTGACAATTAGGCAAAGGCTGCATATGAAGCCATCTAGGCTTGGCATTTTCTCTGTGGGGAGATTTCTAATTACTAGTTAAATCTCTTTAATGGTTACAAGGAAAATTCAGGCTTCCTTTTTTTTCTCTCCTTTTGAAAAAATTTTATTACAGAAAATATCAACCATACACAAAATTAGAAAAGTCTAATGAACTCTCACGTATCCGTCACCCACCTTCTATAATTAACAATTATGACCAAACCTTTTTCATCTATACTCCCACCCACTACCCCTACCCACATCCTAGACTATTTGGAAACAAATTCCAGACATCTTGAAGCCAGGTACCTGAGAATTACTGTAAATATTCAATAAGAACATGATTACCTTTCAACCTTGTTCCCAACACAGACATAGATGAAGAGAAGTTAATCTTGTCAATTTGCTGTTTCCTTGTTTAACCTGAGGGGTGACTCAAGGGTCACAAGGATTTATGAGCTTCTTTTACAGAAGAAAAAGAATGCCTTCAAGGAAGTTAATTACCACCAAATAACCAGCCCCCAGGCTGCCATGATGCCCAGCATTGCCCACAGGCTTATCTTGAGTGAAAGGAAAACAGATTACCCCTTTATTTCTCTGAAACTCCTCCTGCCAAGCCCCTTAGCTCTATAAAACCCCTGCTTTCTTCTCTGGTTAAGGTGGATTTGAGAGAACCTATCTACCTGCCTTCTCCTTTTGGCCAATTCGAATAAAGCTTTCTCCATCTCCAAGCACCCATGTCTCAATGATTGGCTTACTGTGCTTGGAGTACATGAACTTGAGATTAAGAGGTTTGCTATCAATCTTTTCATTTTATCTATAAATATTCAGTAAGTCTCTCTAAAAGAGAAGGATTAAAAAAATAATAACTATATATAGCACCTACAAAAATTTAACAATTCCATAATATCATCAAATATTCAGTCCGTTTTCATCTTTCCTTGATTGTCTTGTGTTGTCTTTGTTGGTAGTATGTGTATATATATGTATTTTTTTAGTTTGTTTGAAAATCAGGAGCCAAATAATATCCACATACTGTGACTGCTTGATATATCTCTTAAGTCTCTTCATAGGTCTGCTGGAGGCTTGAGGGTCCAGGCCCCACTCCCCCATCTGCCTTTCACTTCTCAGGCCACATACAGGTCCTCCTCACTGGTCATGATACCCAACCAAGTAGGCTCACCTCCTGGTGAGTTAAATAAGACTACACCAGTGGAAGTTGTCTCACAAAGTAAAGTGCAATTGCAGCAAACTGGAGGCCATGAGGAATCATTTCCAAAGTCATGGTCCCCCCAAACAAAGGGAAGCAGGAACTTTTATTTTGGTTGGGGAATGAATATTCAAAAGGGAGAGGCAGGTACACTGCATCTTATGGTAATGAAGCTTAATCTCCTGCTGAAGAGATTTTCGATTTAAAAATAAGGCAAGGTCATGGGCATAGCTCTTGTATGGAGGCTTGGTTAGCTTCAGGGTGGTTGCTGGTTGTGTCTCCTTAACATAAAAAAACAACTTGGAAAAACAGTTAAATGCTTCCAAACCTACTCTTGAGTTCCTCAAGGCACTAGTCGGTGACAGTCACCTACACCCAAGCTGTTGACTGGCCTTGCACTTTCTCTCTGTGGAGTTGTGGGATGCTGGCGTAGCCCCAGGACGTGGATCTCAAGAGTCTATGCCCAGCCCCAGCCCCTGTTGAGCGCACAGAGGCCCCGTGACCCCACTTCCCTTATTTCAATTCAGCACTGGCTGATTAGAGCTAGGTTGGACATGGACCAGCTGAAAATGGACTGGGCATTGATGATATTATAGTATTGTTACATTTTTGTAGGCATGATATATTAGGAACGGACAGAAAGCAGCAGACACATCATTGGTGGTGGCTCCCAAGGGGGCAGGGGCCAAGGCTCCTGCTCTGTAGCTCCAGGGGCAGCCGATGCCAGTCCCAGGCCCAGGCCACTCCTCTCCCAGGGTCCCAAGAGAGGCCCCCTCCTGCTCAGCACTGTTCCTGGTGACTCAGCAGGCTCTGTGGGCCTTTGGTCCCTGCTCAGTCCCCTCTGGTTGCCACAGACTTCTGTGGTAGTCCCATCCCACACATGTGCAGATGCACATGGGACACCAGGGACACAGGCTTCTGAGTGATCTAGTTCCCATGCCAGATATGACTGAGAATCGTCAGCAGGCAAGGCAGCACACGGATGGCCTCCCAGACTGACCAGGTGAGGGGGTCAGTCATGGCAGGAGTGGTCCCAGGAGCAAGAGGTGAGAGAGGAGACACATATGTGTTGGAACTGACGGGTGAGGCAGGGGCAAGGGTAAAGTGACGACGGGAGATGTTCAGAACTAAGCCAGATGGGGGTGGGAAAAGTAGAAAATGGGGCGAAGCTGGGAACACTTTGCTCCTGGCCAGACATAGGACAAGCAGGTGGTTTTCTGGGAAACACCCCAAGCCAGCTATGATTAGACAGCTGGGGTCCCCTACAAAAGGCAGGAGGGCACAGCCCCCATCCTGCCAATGCAAGAACAATGCACTGGCCCTGCAGACACATGACCATTGTCTACTGCTCTGCAGTCAGAACTACTCCTCTCCTCTTTTATCCTACATGTGTTCTCCCAAGCACTTCTGTCCCAGGATTTGCAGGCTGTTTTCTGCACAGATACTGTTTTTCAGATATGGCCTGCTTTTCCTCTTAATAGCTGTGCTGCTTCTTACACTCCTCTGGCTAATATTCCATTCTGCACCCCAATCTCTACACAGTCACAACAAACCATTTTTTCTTTGTTTTTTTATTGTGGTAAAATACACAGTGTTACCACCCAAGTTGGGGGAGGGTCTTCTGCCCGTTGCAAGACATGCCAATAGTCAAGAGGCAAGGTGGTAAGAGAGAAAGGACTTTTTATTACAGCATGCTAGCAAGAGAGAAGATGGCCGACTAATTTCTGAAAGAATCATCTTAAGGGGGCACAAAATCTTACAGCGGTTATACAGGCCAGTGGGTTATAAGGGAGGGGGTTAGGAATGTTGACCTTCTGATGTTACAGACTGGGAGTGCCACATCAGTTTTCATTGATGATGGCTATCAGCATAGACTCTCTGTTTGAGGGTCATCACATTCCTAAGGAACTCAAAAGAACAAAGTTATCATCTTATCACAGCTAGAAGGTACATGCACAAGCAAGGATTGTAAAATCTACAAAGCAGTTTGATCTCCTGGAGGGTGCATATTCCAGCTGGGTTAGTTAGTCAGAGGTCATCCAAAGTTACAAGAGGGTTTCTTTTCTACAATATGGCTTCCTGTATGTCAACCTTGTCTTGAGCCAGTATCAACAGGACATAAAATTTACCATCTTAACCATTTTTAAGTGTACAGCTCAGTGGTATTAAATACATTCACATTGTTGTGCAGCCATCCCTATACCTCTTTTCATCTTGTAAAACTAAAAACCACTGACCATTTTTACTGGCCCTGGTACAGTCTCAGCTGCCATCCGTCACCTGGGTCATGGAGTGGGTTGAGGTGCAGAGCGCCATGGCTTCAGGTAGAGGTCCTGGAGTCATCACTGCTGACTGCTGAGCCTGCTTTCAGTTCTGGGTTTGCCTTGTTATGGACTCACTGTGTCCCCCCGAAAGTCATATGTCAAAACCCTACACGCCAGTGTGCTGGTATTAGGAGGTGGGCCCTTTGGGAGGTGAGAAGGATTAGATGAGGTCATGATGTGGAGCCCTCATGATAGGATTAGTGCCCTTATAGGAGTCACAGGAAAGCTTGCTTCCCCACTCTGCTCTCTGCCACGTGATGAACAATGAGACGTTGGCCATCTGCAAGAGAGCCCTCACCTGACCATGCTGCACCCTGATCTCCAGAACTGTGAGTAACACATTTCTATTGTATATAAGCCACCCAATCTATGGTATTTTGTTATAGCAGCCAGAAGCAAGCACCCCCAAAAGGTCTGAATTTGGTCAGTCATTGTCACATCCATTTCTCTGTATGCTGTACCTCAGCATCTGGTACTGCCTGGTCTTCTTGTTAGTATTTGTGGCTGGTACAGATCTCACTCCACATTCCTGGGTGTGCAAGAGATGTGGTTTTTTAATGTTTTTCCATAACCCAATTTGTAAGTCAAACCTGCCACTCTAGTGCAGTGGTAGAAACTTAACTGGTCAATTTGGACATTTCCCTAGGATGTGTCTAAATACTGACATAATACTAAAGCATTTTTAAAAATTTTTTATTTATTTATTTTTGCTGAGGAAGATTTGCCCTGAGCTAACATCTGTGCCAATCTTCCTCTATTTTTTATACATGGGTTGTCGCTACAGCATGGCTGATGAGGGGTGTAGGTCTGCACATGGGATCCGAACCCATGAACCCGGGCTGCCGAAGCAGAGCACACTGAACTTAACCGCTATGCCTCGGGGCTGGCCCCTATACTAGGGCATTTTAATAGCAAGACTGTCAGATCTCTGCTGGCTTGTCTCTCATCCTTGTTCTTCAACCCTTTCTACCACCTACTCTCTGCTTTCCTTGGCTGCCCATTTATTTTGCCCCTATCAACACCATGGTCTATTATCATCATTGCACAAACCTCTGAGAAGCAGGGACCCCCTAGTTACCACTCCAATCTTGCTGCAAAGTATGGTAAGAATGGCCTCCTGGCCTCTGATGGGTAAATAACATCACCCTCTGGAATGGTTAAATGCCGTTCCAGAATTCCATCATCCCCAATAACACTAGGGAGCCCAGTTCCATGGCAGCATCTCCTGCTGTCAACCCTGGCCTACAGAGGACAGCCACCAACAGCTTCTCAATGACACATTGGTCACTGTCACACTCCCTACCACCTTAGCGAAAGGAGCATCCTCTGGGCAGCTCCCAGAGAACATGGTCACATGGCTGGTCTTCTGGTCTCATGTAATAAACCCATTCTAACATTCCCACTTCCCCGAGCCTTCAGCCCCCTTCTTTAAAGCTCAGCCAAGGCAGTTCTAGCATCTGCACTCCATTGACTGTAGGTACCACCATGTCCAAGCTTGTGGAGTCACCAGCAGCATGTGAGGGAAAGCTCCTGTGCTCTGGAGTCATGGGAAACGCTCCCATGTCAATCGACTACCCACCCAGTCTCATACATCCCACTCCCCGTCTGGTACTCTCAAGACCCACTGCCACGTGTGTTCCCCCAGGTCCTACTGCGACACGTGGGTGATCAAGCTGTTTCTTCCTAGAGTAGGGACCGTGCTTCACTGTTGGGCTATGCTGAGACCCAATCCTAGCTATTGGTCTGAAGGCAATGAGAGGTGGACCTTGAGAAGGATTAGCATCATTTATAAGACATTCACCTCAGGCAAAATGAGGCTGTTCTTTATCAAGGAGAAGGAGGCAGCTGCTGCTGGCCACGAGGGTTCAGGGGTTCTGGGGGCTCAAGGTTCTTACCTGAACATCCTTATGCCAGGCCTCGAGTTCCATTCCTTCCCTTTAAAAGCCCTGACTTTAGTATAGGAAAACTATGGAGGGCATATAGGTCCCCTCTGCAGCTCTGCTGCCCTGAAGATGAAATCTTGGGCCTCATCTTCAGCATGCTCTGCCTCCTGGCTGCAGAAGTGAGCATTCCTTTACATGCTGTCCTGGGAGATTTTCTGGCTTTCACATTATGCCCTGAGTTGAGCAGGCCAACCTGAACCTTTCATTCATTCTTCAAAGCTTCTAAGGCACTTTAGAAAAACCACCACTTCCATAATCCTTGTAATTACAGCTGCCTCCACATCTTTCAAGTGCCAAAGCTACTGCATAAGCCAAGCTTTCCCTTCAGCTTCTCTCTCCTTCCAATCTACCAAAGGTCAGAGTCTTATGCTTGGGCACTAGCGGGCATCACCACCCCCTCACTAACAGTGGTGAGAGGTCTTGTTGCCTTCTTTTTTTTTTTTTTTGAGGAAAATCGGCCCTGAGCTAACATCTGCCAATCCTCCTCTTTTTCTTTTTTGCTGAGGAAGACTGGTCCTGGGCTAACATCCATGCCCATCTTCCTCCACTTTATATGGGACGCCGCCACAGCATGGCTTGCCAAGCCATGCGTCGGTGCGCGCCCAGGATCTGAACCGGCAAACCCTGGGCCGCTGCAGCAGAGCGCGCGCACTTAACCGCTTGGGCCACCGGGCCGGCCCCTCAACCAGGTATGTTTTGGCTTCTGTGCCTTACTGGTGGAAGGTTGTCCCAGAAGGCATTAACTCTCCTGCACTCCCAGGCTTTGCTTATGGGTTGAGAGAGTTCCTGAGGCTTAGGAGAAAGCCCTGAAGCAGAAAAGCAGAGAAAGCCACAGTGGACACTTGAAATGAGGCATTGACAGTGTACACAGAGCCATCCACCATAGCTGTGGCTAAAATCAGAGGTGGGATGATCAGATGTAACCAAAAGTTCCAAAAGCATCTGGTGCATCTTCCCTGCCTCCTAGGGGATCAGAAATCTGTGACAATGTCAAAGGCAGAACACCATCTGCTCCCTGGGATTCACCTGCCTGTCTCTTGTGGACCTTTGTTCATTCTAGAAATATTTGGAGAGGGCCTAATAAGTGTTAAGCACGTTTCTACACTGAGATACAGGAGAGAACAGAAGGAAAAGCCCTACGGAGTTTACATTCTAGTAGCAGGAGGACTGACAATAAATAAAATATGTAGCAGTCAAATGGTGACAGATGCTAGAAAACAAAGCAGGAAAGGAGAATACGTTGTGCTGGTTTGGTTGGGGGTGGGGAGAAGGCACGCTCTTTGAAATAGTCATAGGGAAAACCTCACTGAAAGGTGACATTTAAGCAGACATCTGAAAGAAGCGAGAGTCAGTAAAATCAGCAAGACACTGAGAAGGAGCAACTGTGAGGGAGGAGGGAAGTGAGAAGAGTGTGGGGCCCAAGACGTCAAGTGAAGACAGTGTTTCAAGGAGGAGGGCCACTCGTGAAATGCTGCTGATGGGCCAAGGTGAGGATGGAGAATTAGCCAAAGGCCTTAACAACATTGGAGGTCAATGGCATTCTTGACAAGAGCAGGCTGGGCAGACTAGGGGGTGAGAAGTCCAAAGTTGAGGGGAATTAACAGCAAAGAAGGAGGGGAGGAACTGAAGACAGTGAATCTGAGCAACTTTTTGTTGTTTAGTTATAAAGGGAAGCAGAGAAATGGGGCAGTAGCTGGAAGGTAATGTAGGGTCAAGAAAGGATTTTTTTCCAAGATGGGAGACCTACTAGGGTCTCTACTCCCATTTCCCTTCATCTTTCCTCTTGCTATAGACAAATCTACAGCCTTTTTGACCTCCCTCCTCAAGCCCAAAAATATTTTTGCAAAGCTCTGATCTCCAGAGGGTTCCGAGCTGTAGCAGGTGAAAGCCACAAAGAGTCCTTTGTTCCTGTTTTCACATCCCTCCCTGGGGCAATGAGCTTGGCTGCCTGTCAGGGGGTGAAATTCCAGAGCAGAAAGAACAAAGTCAGATATCTCAAAAGATCCTCCTGCCCCATTTAATTCAGGCCTTTTATCCACTTTGATGCCTCTCCCTAAACACGGGGCTCCCTGTCTGCCTGCTGCTGGTCTGGCAGGGCAGACACTTTTCTCTACACTAGAACTATTGTTTTCTAGTACTCTGGCCAAAGCAATATTCCCTAAACTTTGGGCATTCTTGGATCACCTTTATGATTTTTGCTATTTCCCTATACTGCATATAGTTTTTACTTCATGTTTTTATGTAAAGCACTTTCCTTTTTAAATTTTTTTTGTTGTGGTAAAATTCACATAACATAAAATTCACTATTTTAAAGTGTGCAATTCGGTGGCTTTTAGAACATTCCCAACGTTGTGCAACCTTACCACTGTGGTTCCAAAACATTTTTTATCAACCCAAAAGGAAACCCTGCACCCATTAAGCAGTCACTCCTTCCTCCACACTCCCCCCAGCTCTTGGTAACCACCAATCTGCTTTCTGTCTCTATGGATTTGCCTATTCTGGCTATTTTATATAAACAGAACCCTATAATATGTGGTCCTTTGTCTGGCTTCTTTCACTTAGTATGATTTCTCCATTAGTGCCTTCTTTTGTGTTTGATTTTTTTTCTAGTGTATCGTTTTGATTCCCTTCTCATTTACTTTTCTGTATATTTTTTGTTATTTTAAAAGGGAATTTTATTTCATCATCACAACTACTTTACATATTTTTATTTAATCTATAGTAATATATAGAATTGTTAAAATACAAAAGAGCCTACTCAAATTTTTAAGCTTAGTGTCTAATGACGTTTTGTGTTGTTTTGCTGATTTAATTAAAAAGGCCACTATTATTATACAAAGTTAGTGGTTTAGTAATCACTAGTCTACTCTCGAAAGCAAGTTAGGCTGAGGCAGGACACCCAGTTCTCTCACAGGTTTCATAAGGCCCTAGGGAAATGGGTCAGAGTCCTACAGGGTTTAGGTTTGTGTGTTTCCATGGATGCTGAAATGGCCTGCCTACATTGCAGGGTAAAGGCTGCAGGGACCAGTGTCATCACTCCACTGTGCACCCGCATCACTCACAAGTACCACACACTCCCCATGGCACTTTATACAATACCTTGTGTGCAGGGCGGGGCGCGGGTATGTGTGGGGCGAAGCAGGCTTTCCATGTACCAGGAGAGAACACCGATCTAGAAAGGATTTAGAAGGAAATCCAAATCAGACACCTACAAGAGGAAAGGAGTGAAGCTGACCAGGAGGTGGCAGCCACAATTCAGCTCAAGGCAACTGCTGCTGGGCAGGACGAAGGTCCAGGGTGGCGAAGTCTTGTGGTTCTTCCAGAGAACACAGGAAATCTGGATTTCTGATGTGAAATCTCCAAATTCTTAAATGTTGGCAACTAACGCAAAATTTTAAAACAACGTGGGTGGAGCAAATCCTATCTGTGTACAAGATCAGCCCCAGAGAATGCTTATTTGTACCCAGGCTCGGACAGACCCGTCACTCTACGGAGGAGAAAAGGAGGCCTGTAACGGAGAAGGGACTCCCCAAAAGCCGCACAGCCAGGTGAGGGAGGCAGAGCGCAAAGTTTCAGGAAAGCTTCTTTCGGGGAACAGTTTCGAGGTCGTAAAACACACTTAGCCTGAACAGAGGCTGAAACCCTCCCGCACGCGCCTCGAGGCTGGGAGGGCCAAGTGCAAGGTCCCCGACTCGCCCGCCCTGCCCGCCTCACCGCACCCTGCATCCCTGAGCCCCGGGTCCGCTGCTTCCCGGACTTCGCCCTCCGTTCTTTGGGCCGAGAAGGCCATCGCCCGCCACTGCCTGGCATCGCCACCCCCCGGGCGCTGCCTGCTGCGAGCCGGGCTCCCACCCCAGGTTCCTCGCGAGCCGCACGCACACCGTCCTCCACGGCCCTATCGCACACCCCCGAGACCCGCTGCTAGCTGAGCGACGGTCCCCGCGGGCACGCAGCGCACCCCGCAAACCCACCAGCCCCACACAGGCGGCGAGGAGCGAAGCACGCGCCACACGGGCTTTATTGCGTCACCGCGACTGCAGCGCGCGCGGCTCGAGCACGAGCACGCCGCCCGCGCCCTCGCGCCTGCGCATCCTCCTCTGCCAGGCTCGCGCCGCGGTCGCCGGGCCGGCCTCGGCGTCCAGCTTCTTCTCCAGCAGGTGCATGCGCGCCGTGGTCTCAGTCAGCATGTCCATGAGCAGCTCCTGCTGCAGCTTCAGGTAGTTGTTCTCCTCCAGCAGCGCCTGGCTCTTGACCCGCTGCACCTGCGCCTTCCAGCCGGAGATGGTCGGCGAGGACAGCGGCGGCCGCGACTGCACGGACGCGCCCTCGACCTTCCACTGGCCGCCGCGGAACACGAAGGCCTCGTCGCTGAGGCGCGTGCGCGGCGCGCCGTAGCTGAGGCCCAGCTCGGCCTGGCGCGTGCGGTGGTCCAGCAGGTAGAAGGTGGACATGGAGGAGATGCGGCGCAGCGGCGGGCGCCGCGGCGAGAAGCGCCTCGAGAAGTGCTCGGCCCAGAACTGCCGCAGCGGCTCCCACAGGCGGCTGGCGTGGCCCGAGGCCACGCACCCGAAGGCCTCCAGGGCGAGAGCCAGGAGGGCCTCGGAGGCCGCGCGGATGCCCGGAGCGGAGCCGCGAGGACGCGGGCGACCAGGGCTGTGCCCTTTCCTCGGGAGTCCCAGTGTCCTGAATGATGAAGGCGAGCCTGGGGCACTGGGGAGAAAGAATCTGGGTGAGCAGCCTGCTCAGGACGGGCTGACCCCTCAAACCACGAGGCCCGCTGGACCGGGTTTAGCCCTACCCTGCCGCTCGGAGCACACCAGCTGCTGGCCAATAAGAAGCCCGACCCTGCACACTCGCACTAGCAGCAGTCTCCCCGACACCACCTTCCCCAAAGACCACTGTTTGTCAGGCCCTGGGAACAGATACGCAGATGAAGGACTAGACTTCTGCTCTCTGGGCGGTGGGCAGCAGCTGGAAGGAGTTATGGGCCTGAAGGAGGGAATGATAGCAGAGACAAATAGGTACTTAAAAGATGCGCAGGACTTTGCCACGTAGATTGGGGGTGGATAATGGAGAACCTCTAGACAGAGTGAAGAGCCAGACAAGGCTTGTATGTTCCAGATGTGAGGAAGAGCTTGGGGTAGGTTTGGTGTAGGTGTACTCGACTGGGAATAGCAGAAGAGGAAGCTGGAGAGGGGGACCAGGGCACTGTACAGGCAGGCTTAGAAATTTAGACTTCATTCTTTGGGTAAGAGGGCACTGCTGAACCATTGCACAGCCAGGGCTAGATGTGGATTCTGAAAAGTATCTGCTGGGATGTGTAGCATATCCAACAGCATTACTGCCCTCATTATCCGATTGTTTTACAGCCTTGAACTGGCACGTACTCTGTGCCAGTCCCTGGTCTGGGCAGGGGGTCCCAGCACAGCCTGTGCCTTCCCTCAAGATGTTCCTGGTCCAGCTGGGGAGCCAGATGTGTGGGTAATCACCGTCCATTGTGCTCAGTGACATCCTGGGGGCGTGTGCCATGGGCTAGGACCTACGCTTAGGGCTTGAGGTGACACGCTGTGCAGACTAGACGTGACTTTTGTCTCAAGCAGACTACATCCTCAAGGAAGCTCAAGTCCAGGTAAAACGGACGTCTCATTCTCCCTCCCTCCTCCCAAGCCCTGTAAGTGCTGATTCTACTATGTGAGAAAGAGGACTACATGCTCTCTTTTAAATTCCTCTTCTCCCCATGGCGAGTGAAGAAGGAAAGAACTCGGGCAGGGTTCCTTCTGTCGTGCCTTCATTAATTCAACACACGCTTATTCCTCACACACAGCTGTTCAGAAGTCGGGTGGTAGGGGCCGGCCCCGTGCCTTAGTGGTTAAGTGCGCGTGCTCCGCTACTGGCGGCCCGGGTTCGGATCCCGGGCGCGCACCGATGGGCCGCTTCTCCCGCCCTGCTGAGGCCGCGTCCCACATACAGCAACTAGAAGGATGTGCAACTATGATGTACAACTGTCTACTGGGGCTTTGGGGGAAAAATAAATAAATAAAATTGAAAAAAAAATGTCGGGTGGTACTATCCCTTAGATCTGGCTCAGGGACATGTCTCTGGAAGTCCACAGAGGGTCCAAGAGGTGCACCTAGGCCCACCCTTGAGGTTGCATCTTTCTAGAGGACCCTTCCCCGATAATACTTGCTTGTTGTGCCTCACCTGGAGGATGTGTTGGAGGTGCTGATCTGCTGTCCTAGGCCTGGCCCCATCTCTGAACCACTCAGCTGCTGTCCACCATCTATGACTCACAATGCCTCCAGGCCAGATCAGCCCAGAACAGAAGGGGTACTGAAAGGCAAGCTATAAAACAGAATGAATATAGGGCTCTCCCCTATATTCATTCAGTACACTCACTGAGTGCCTCCTGTGTTCCAGGCACTGTTCTAGGGAAGTGACAAAGATATTCCCTCATCAAGCTATCATTCTTGAGGGGAGGAGGTCATAGGCAGAGCCTGAGATAGGAATTTGTTCTAGGGGCCGTGACCACTATAGTCCCTCATGAAGCCAACCTAGGGTGTCATGGGTCAGGTTTCCTAGAAGCAGAGCCTGAGATGAGAATTCTTGTTTGAGTGATTTATTGAGCAAGTGCTCTCTAGAGAAGGGAGTGAGAGAAGCAGGGCAGGGCAGGGCAAAAAGCTAAAGCTAAGCAAGAGTGTGTCCTCAAGTGGAGACCAGCTCTAGCCCGATCTCACAGGGAACTGCAGAAATTGCACCAGAGTTAGGCCTCCTTCCTGCTAGGGAGCCAGTCTTTTGTATCCCCCACCCCCATTTCAGTCAGTCATTGGCAGGGGCAGCGTGAGTTATCAACCAACACGTAAGGCACGTATGGTGTGGGTGCACCCCCAGTAAAAAGGGTCTGTGGGGCACCAACAGCATAGAGGAGGGAGGAAGCAACAAGATAATAAAAATGAAAGGAAATAACCAAATGGATAAGAATTTCTAATTGTGATACATGCAATGAAGAAAATAGAGAAATAAAGAAAGTGTCTTTAGGACAGAGTGAGGGGTAGGAACCAATTTAGATGTGGTGCTCAGTGAAGACACTTGATATTTATGTTAAGACCTGAATGATGAGGAGCCCCCAGCTACATGAAGATAGGCTACAGGCAGGAATGGGGCTGGGCTTGTTTGAAGGACAAGCGCCATATGTTGAGGCAGCAGAAGGAAATGCAGTTGGCCCTACCAGCCAAGCACACCCAGTTAATTGCCATCACCTCTACTTGGCTTTCCAGACCCCAAGGGCCTCTTGTAGGGGCCTCCTAGTTAATCCAGTCTCCTGATGGCCCTATAAGGGGCCACCCAGCTCCAGGGGAGCTCACAACATGGGGCAGAGCCAGTTGGTAGCTCCACCTCCTGGGAAACTTGAACAGTTTTATTGAGGTGTAATTGACATAAATTACATATATTTATAATGTATAATTTGATCTGATAATTTGATGTATGAAATCATCACCAAAATCGAGATAATGAAGGTATCCATTACCTTCAGAATTTATCTCTGCTCCCTCCACTATGTAGATTAGTTTGCATTTTCTAGAGTCTTATATAAATGGAATTATTTAGTATGTACTTTCTTTTTTTTGCACTAGCTTCTTGCAGCAAAGTTATTTTATTTTGAGATTCATTCATGTTGTCGCAATTATCAACAATTCATTCCTTTTTATCAATAAGTAGTATTCCATTGTATGAAATCACCAGTTTGTTTTTCTGTTCACCTGTTGATGGAAATTTGGGTTTTTTCCAGGTTGGGGGCTGTTACAAATACAACCACTGTGAACATCTGTGTCCAAGTCTTTGTGTGGACATATGCCTTAATTTCTCTTGAATAGATACCTAGGAGTGGAATAGCTGGGTCACTGGTGTGGTAGGTGTGTGTTTACCTTTTTATAAAGGTACCAAGCTTTTTCCGAAAGGGTTGTACCACATCCCTACTAGCAGTGAGAGTTTCTGTTCCTCCACATACTTGCCAACACTTAGGGTGGTAAACCTTTTTAATTTTAGTCATTCTACGAGGTGTGTCTAAATTGTGTTCTGATTTTCATTTCTCTAGTGGCTAATGATGTTGAGCATCTTTTCATGTGCTTACTTGTTACCCTTTTTGTTGAAGTTGTTCATGTCTTTTGCCCATTTTTTTTTTACTGAATTGTTTGTCTTATTATGTATAAGGAGTTCTTTAATGCTAGATAAAAGTCCTTTGTTGGATATGTTTTGCAAATATTTTCTCTCAGTCTGTGGCTTGCCTATTAAAGCAAAAGTTTTTAATTTTGATGAAGTCCAATTTATCATTCTTTTCTTTAGTCATGCTTTTTGTGTCATATTTTGTGTGTGTGTGTGAGGAAGATCAGCCCTGAGCTAACATCCATGCTAATCCTCCTCTTTTTGCTGAGGAAGACCGGCTCTGAGCTAACATCTATTGCTAATCCTCCTCCTTTTTTTTTCCCCAAAGCCCCAGTAGATAGTTGTACATCCTTCTAGTTGCTGTATGTGGGACGCGGCCTCAGCATGGCCAGAGAAGCGGTGTGTCGGTGCACGCACGGGATCCGAACCCAGGCCGCCAGTAGCGGAGCGCACGCACTTAACTGCTAAGCCACCGGGCCAGCCCTTTGTGTCATATTTAAGAGCACTTTGCCAAACTAGAAGTTTTATGGTTTTAGCTTTACATTTTGAGTTAATTTTTGTTTGTAGTGTGAGGTAGGAGTCAATATTTTTTTCATGTGTATATCCAGTTGACCCAGTGCCACTTATAGAAAAGACTGTCCTTTCCCACTGTTGCAGTCCTCTCTCTTGTTCGTCGTGTGACTGTGCATGTGTGCTTGTTTCTGGGCTCTCTGGTCTCTTTCAGTGGTCTGTCTGTTCTTGCACTAATACCATATTTCTTCATTATTGTAGCTTACAGTAAGTCCTGATATAGTGTAAATCTTCCAACAATATTCTTTTAAGATTGCTTTGGTTTTCTAGGTCCTTGGAATTTCCATATAATTGCAACTCCATATAGTTGAATTTCCATCCTAATTTTAGAAATAAGATGTCAGTTTCCACAAATAAACCCTCATGTTCACTGTTCAAAGCACTCTCTTTTTTTTTTTTTTCTGTGAGGAAGATCAGCCCTGAGCTAACATCCATGCCAATCCTCCTCGTTTCGCTGAGGAAGGCGGGCCCTGGGCTAACATCTGTGCCCATCTTCCTCCACTTTGTGTGGGACGCCGCCACAGCATGGCCCGACAAGCAGTGCGTCGGTGCGCGCCTGGGATCCGAACCCGGGCTGCCAGCAGCAAAGCACGCGCGCTTAACCGCTAGGCCACAGGGTCGGCCCCTTTTTTTTCAGTTATGAAATTTTTGTTGTACATTATTGTTTGTCAGTCACCATATAAGTGCGTCCCTCCACCACTTCTGCCCACCCCCCACCCCCCTAGCCCTTCGTAACCACCAAACAGTTTTATCTGTCTGTATGTTGGTTTATCTTCCACATATGAGTGAAATCATGCACTGTTTGTCTTTCTCTTTCTGGCTTATTTCACTTAAATAATACCCTCCAGGTCCATCCATGTTGTTGCAAATGGGACGATTTTGTCTTTCTTTATGGCTGAGTAGTATTCCATGGTATATATATACCACATCTTCTTTATCCAATCATCAGTCGAGGGACACTTGGGTTGCTTCCGTATCTTGGCTATAGTGAATAATGCTGTGATGAACATAGGGGTGCATAAGCCTCTTTGGATTGTTGATTTCAGGTTCGTTGGGTAGATACCCAGTGATGGGATAGCTGGATCATAAGGTATTTCTATTTTTAATTTTTTGAGGAATCTCCATACTGTTTTCCATAGAGGCTGCACCAGTTTGCATTGCCACCAGCAGTGGATTAGGGTTCCCATTTCTCCACAGCATCTCCAGCATTTGTTGCTTTTTGTCTTGGTGATTATAGCCATTTTAAAGGGTGTAAGGTGATACCTTAGTGTTGTTTTGATTTGCATTTCCCTGATGATTAGTGATGTTGAGCATCTTTTCATGTGCCTATTGGCCATGTGTATATCTTCTTTGGAGAAGTGTCTGTTCATGTCCTCTACCCATTTTTTGATCGGGTTGTTTGTTTTTTTGTTATTCCATTGTGTGAGTTCTTTATGTATTATGGAGATTAATCCCTTGTCAGATATATGGTTTGCAAATATTTTTTCCCAGCTGGTGGGTTCCCTATTCATTTTGATCCTGGTTTCATTTGCCTTGTAGAAGCTCTTTAATATGATGAAGTCCCACTTGTTTATTTTTTCTTTTGTTTCCCTTGTCTGAGTAGACATGGAATTCGAAAAGATCCCTTTATGGCTGATGGCGAGTAGTGTACTGCCTATATTTTCTGCCAGGAGTTTTATAATTTCAGGTCTCACCTTCAGGTCTTTGATCCATTTTGAGTTAATTTTTGTGTATGGCGAAAGAAGGTGGTCTACTTTCATTCTTTTGCAAGTGGCTGTCCAGTTTTCCCAGCACCATTTATTGAAGAGACTTTCCTTTCTCCACTGTATTTCCTTAGCTCCTTTGTCCAAGATTAGCTGCCCGTAGATATGAGGTTTTATTTCTGGGCTTTCACTTCTGTTCCATTGATCTGTGTGTCTGTTTTTGTACCAGTACCATGCTGTTTTGAGTACTATTGCTTTGTAGTATGTTTTGAAGTCAGGGATTGTGATGCCTCCAGCCTTGTTCTTCTTTTTCAGGATTACTTTAGCTATATGGCATCTTTTGTTGCCCCATATGAATGTTAGTATTCTTTGTTCTCTTTCTGTGAAGAATGTCCTTGGGATTCTGACTGGGATTGCATTGAATCTGTAGATTGCTTTAGGTAGTATGGACATTTTAACTATGTTTATTCTTCCAATCCAAGTGCATGGAATATTTTTCCATTTCTTTATCTCATCATTGATTTCACTCAATAAT
Source organism: Diceros bicornis minor (assembly GCF_020826845.1). Classification (NCBI taxonomy): domain Eukaryota; kingdom Metazoa; phylum Chordata; class Mammalia; order Perissodactyla; family Rhinocerotidae; genus Diceros; species Diceros bicornis. Next base: position 92,637,025 of record NC_080740.1, read on the forward strand.
GTCTTATAGTTTTTATTGTATAAGTCTTTCACTTCCTTGGTTAAATTTACTCCTGGATATTTTATTCTTTTTGTTGCAATTATAAATGGGATTGTCTTCTTGAGTTCTCTTTCTGTTAGTTCGTTGTTGGTATATAGAAATGCAACTGACTTCCGTAAGTTGATTTTGTACCCTGCCACTTGGCTGTAGTTGTTGATTATTTCTAATAGTTTTGCAATGGATTCTATAGGGTTTTCTATGTATAAGATCATGTCATCTGCAAACAGTGAGAGTTTCACTTCTTCGTTGCCTGTTTGGATTCCTTTTATTCCTTTTTCTTGCCTAATTGCTCTGGCCAGAACCTCCAGTACTGTGTTGAATGAGTGGTGAGAGTGGGCACTCTTGTCTTGTCCCTGTTTTCAGAGGATGGCTTTCAGTTTTTCCCCGTTGAGTATGATGTTGGCTGTGGGTTTGTCATATATGGTCTTTATTATGTTAAGGTACTTTCCTTCTATACCCGTTTTGTTGAGAGTTTTTATCATAAATGGATGTTGGATCTTGTCAAAACCCTTTTCTGCATCTATTGAGATGATCATATGGTTTTTATTCCTCGTTTTGTTAATGTGGTGTATCACATTGATTGATTTGCGGATGTTGAACCATCCCTGCGTCCCTGGTATAAATCCCACTTGATCACGGTGTATGATCTTTTTAATGTATTGCTGTATTTGGTTTGCCAATATTTTGTTGAGGATTTTTGCATCTGTGTTCATCAGGGATATTGGTCAGTAGTTTTCTTTCTTAGTATTGTCTTTGCCTGGCTTTGGTATCAGGGTGATGTTGGCCTCGTAGAATGTGTTGGGAAGTGTTCCATCTTCCTCTATTTTTTGGAATAGTTTGAGAAGGGTAGGTATTGAGTCTTCTTTGAATGTTTGGTAAAATTCTTCGGAGAAACCATCTGGTCCTGGACTTTTATTTTTGGGGAGGTTTTTGATTACTGTTTCAATCTCTTTACTTGTGATTGGTCTATTCAGGTTCTCTATTTCTTTTTGATTCAGTTTTGGAAGGTTGTGTGAGTCTAGGAATTTATCCATTTCTTTTAGATTGTCCAATTTGTTGGCATATAGTTTTTTTTTTTTTGTGATGAAGATCAGCCCTGAGCTAACATCCGTGCTAATCCTCCTCTTTTTGCTGAGGAAGACCGGCTCTGAGCTAACATCTATTGCCAATCCTCCTCCTTTTTGTTTTTTCCCCAAAGCCCCAGTAGATAGTTGTATGTCATAGTTGCACATCCTTCTAGTTGCTGTATTTAGGACGTGGCCTCAGCATGGCCGGAGAAGTGGTGCATGGGTGCGCACCCGGGAACCGAACCCGGGCCGCCAGTAGCAGAGCACGCGCACTTAACCGCTAAGCCGCGGGGCCGGCCCTGGCATATAGTTTTTCATAGTATTCTCTTATAATCTTTTGTATTTCTATGGTATCTGTTGTAATTTCTCCTTTTTCATTTTTTTTATAATTTTATTTATTTATTTTTTCCCCCCAAAGCCCCAGTAGATAGTTGTATGTCATAGCTGCACATCCATCTAGTTGCTGTATGTGGGACGTGGCCTCAGCATGGCTGGAGAAGCGGTGCATTGGTGCGCGTCCGGGATCTGAACCTAGGCTGCCAGCAGCGGAGCACACACACTTAACTGCTAAGCCACGGGGCCGGCCCTCCTTTTTCATTTCTAATTTTATTTATTTGAGCCTTCTCTCTTTTTTTCTTGGTGAGTCTGGCTAAGGGTTTGTCAATTTTGTTTATCTTCTCAAAGAACCAGCTCTTTGTTTCATTGATCCTTTCTACTGTTTTTTTTTTTATTTCAATTTCATTTCTTTCTGCTATGATTTTTATTATTTCCCTCCTGCTGACTGTAGGCTTTGTTTGTTCTTCTTTTTCTAATTCTGTTAGGCGTAGTTTGAGGTTGCTTATTGGGGCTTTTTCTTGTTTGTTAAGGTGGACTTGTGTTGCTATGAGTTTCCCTCTCAGGACCACTTTTGCTACATCCCATATGAGTTGGTATGGTGTATTTTCATTTTCATTTGTCTCCAGATATGCTTTGATTTCTCCTTTAATTTCATCAATGATCCATTGGTTGTGTAGTAGCGTGTTGTTGAGTCTCCACAGCTTTGTCACCTTCCCGGTTTTTTCCTCGTAGTTGATTTCTAACTTCATGGTGTTATGGTCTGAAAAGATGCTTGTTATGGTTCCAATCTTCTTAAATTTATATAAGCATGCCTTGTTTCCCAACATATGGTCTATTCTTGAGAATGTTCCACGTGTGCTTGAGAAGAATGTGTAATCTGCTGTGTTTGGATGGAGTGCTCTGTATACGTCTATTAAGTCCATCTCATCTAGCTTTTCATTTATTTATTTATTTTTTAATTTTTATTTATTTATTTTTCCCCCAAAGCCCCAGTAGATAGTTGTATGTCATAGCTGCACATCCTTCTAGTTGCTGTATGTGGGACACGGCCTCAGCATGGCTGGAGAAGCAGTGCATCAGTGCGTGCCTGGGATCCGAACCCGGGCTGCCAGTAGCAGAGCGCGCGCTAAGCCACAGGGCCGGCCCCTGGCTTTTCATTTAGGTCCATTATTTCCTTATTTATTTTCTGTCTGGATGATCTGTCCATTGATGAGAGTGGGGTGTTAAGATCCCCTACTATTATTGTGTTGTTGTTAATATCTCCTTTTAGGTTTGTTAATAGTTGCTTTATGTACCTTGGTGCTCCTGTATTGGGTGCATATATATTTAAAAGTGATATGTCTTCTTGGTGGAGTGTCCCTTTTATCATTATATATTGCCCCTCTTTGTCTCTCATTACCTGTTTTATCTTGAAGTCAACTTTGTCTGATATAAGTATGGCAACACCTGCTTTCTTTTGTTTGCCATTAGCTTGGAGTATTGTCTTCCATCCTTTCACTCTGAGCTTGTGTTTGTCTTTAGAGCTGAGATATGTTTCCTGGAGGCAGCATATTGTTAGGTCTTGTTTTTTAATCCATCCCACTGCTCTGTGTCTTTTGATTGGAGAGTTCAGTCCATTTACATTTAGGGTAATTATTGATATATGGGGGCTTGTTGTTGTTATTTTATCGCTCTTTTTCCGGTTCTTTTGCGTTTCTTTTGTTTCTCATCCTGTGTGTTTCGGACTACCAATTCAGTTTGGTAGTTCTGTATGGGGGTTCTCTTAGTTTTCTTTCTTTATCGTGTGTGATTCTGTTCTGATTATTTGGTTAGTGGTTACCATGAGGTTTGTATGAAAAATCTCGTGCATGTGATAGTCCATTTTTTGATGGCCTCTTATTCCCTTAGACTAAGTCGTTTTTTGATGGCCTCTTATTCCCTTAGACTAAGTCAATTTGATCCCTTTCCTCTCCCCCTTCTAAGTTATTGTCACATCTTATCCATTCTTGTGTTGTGAGTTCGTGTTTAACATGATGAGGTTATACGTATACTTGGTGCTTACTTTCCCTTGATCTTTAGTTTTATAATTAAATGTTTGCTAATCTATTTTGATAGAGGACTGCAATTTTTCTGGTTCTGTCGACCTATTTTCCTCCTTGTTCAAAACTTTGAATCCCCTTTCTCTTTTTTTCCTCAGGGATGAGGGCCTTCTTGAGTACTTCTTGTAGTGGGGGTCTTGGGGCAATGAACTCCCTTAGCTTTTGTTTATCTGAGATAGTTATTATTTCTCCATCATATCTGAAGGATATTTTTGCTGGATAGAGTATTCTTGGCTGAAAGTTTTTGTTCTTCAGAATTTTGAATATATTGTTCCACTCTATCCTAGCCTGTAAAGTTTCTGTCAAGAAATCATCTGAGAGTCTGATAGGAAAATCCTTTGTATGTAATTTTTTTTTTTGTCTAGCTGCCCTTAATATTTTTTCTTTGTCATTGACTTTTGCCAGCTTTACTACTATATGCCTTGGAGAGGGTCTTTTCACGTTGGTATACTTAGGAGATCTATTTATTTCATTCACTGATATTTCCAGCTCCTTCCTCAGGTTTGGGAAGTTCTCAGCTATTATTTCTTTGAACAAGTTCTCTGCTCCTTTTTCCCTCTCTTCTCCCTCTGGAATACCTATAATCCTTACGTTGGACTTCCTAATCGAGTCAGATATTTCTCAGAGAGTTTCTTCATTGCTTTTTAGTCTTAGTTCTCTTTCCTCCTCCATCTGGAGCACTTCTGCATTGCTGTCCTCAATATTGCTAATTCTTTCCTCCATATTGTCAGCTCTGATGCTGACAAGCCTTTTTAAGGCTTCTAGATTTGTCTTTGTCTCCTCTATTGTTTGTTTTTTATTTTATAGTTTCAATCTCTTTTGTGAAGAAACTCCTGATTTCATTGAATTGTCTGTCTGTGTTTTCTTGTATTTCATTAAGCTTCTTTATGATGGCTATTTTGAATTCTCTGTCATTAACGTTATACATTTCTGTGCTTTCTGGGTTGACTTCTGGGTGCTTGTCATTTTCCTTTTGGTCTGGAGATTTAATATATTTTTGCATGGTGCTTGTCAGTGTTGGCTTATTTTTCCTCATAGTGAAAACATATGGGGCCGGCCCGGTGGCGCAAGCGGTTAAGTGCGCACGTTCCGCTGCGGCGGCCCGGGGGTTCGCCGGTTCGGATCCCGGGTGTGCACCGACGCACCGCTTGTTAAGCCATGCTGTGGCGGCATCCCATATAAAGTGGAGGAAGATGGGCATGGATGTTAGCCCAGGGCCAGTCTTCCTCAGCAAAAAAAGAGGAGGATTGGCATTGGATGTTAGCTCAGGGCTGGTCCTCCTCACAAAGAAAAAAAAAAAAAAAGGAATGTTGGGCCGGCCCCGTGGCTTAGCGATTAAGTACCTGCGCTCTGCTGCTGGCGGCCCAGGTTCGGATCCCGGGCAAGCACCGACGCACCGCTTCTCCGGCCATGCTGAGGCCGCATCCCACATACAGCAACTAGAAGGATGTGCAACTACGACATACAACTATCTACTGGGGCTTTGGGGGAAAAATAAATAAATAAAATCTTTAAAAAAAAAAAAAAAGAAAGAAAAAGAAAACATATGGTCGTAGTGTCCTCTTGCTGGTACTGGGTGAGGGTCAAGGGCTGTGTATTCTGGCTTGCCTCAATCTGCGGGCACTTTCGTTGGCCTCTGGCTGATCTGAGGCCTGGTTGAGTGGAGGCTGCTGGCAGGGAAGCGTGGGAACAGCTGGAGCTGGAGCGTGGGAACAACTGGGACTGGAGTGCAGCTAGGCCGAAGCAGCTGAGGCTCGGGTGCAGGTGGGTTGAAGCAGCTGCAGCTGAAGTGCTGCTGGGCCAAAGAAGCAGGAGCTGGAGCGCCGCTGGGCTGAAGAAGCTGGAACTGGAGTGCGCTGGGCCGAAGAAGCTGGAACTGGAGTGCTCTGGGCCAAAGAAGCTGGAACTGGAGTGTTCTGGGCCAAAGAAGCTGGAACTGGAGTGTGGTGGGCCAAAGTTGCTGGCGCCAAGTCAGCTGGAGCCTGAGCACAGGCCAAGCCAAAGCAGCGGGAGCCAGGGGAAGGGGGGGCGCTCAAGCCAAAGGAGCTGGGGCCGTGGCACAGTGGAGCCGGGGAATCTGGGGCCATGGCTTGGTCCAGCTGGAGCAGTTGAGGGTGTGGTGTGGTGGGGCCTGAGCTGCCACTGCCTCTGGTGCGGGGGCGCAGGCTCGCCCTGCTGCTGGTCGGGCCTGGGCACCTGGGGGCTGCTGCCTGTGGGGGTGGGGCGTAGTCATGCTGCCCCTGCTGGTGGGGCCCAGGCTCCTGGGGGCCAGTGCCCTTGTCCCACTCTGGGGACAGGGCAGACCTGAAGCGCCAGCCAGGTGGGCCAGGTTGGGGAGAGGTGCTTACTTTCACCTCCCCAATCTCAGAGGTTTCTCACTCGCTGTTGCTCTCTGCTCACCTGAGGGGCTAGTTTGTTGAAACTACCCTCGCAACAGTGCCACTCCCTCCGTAGGGGGATCCCCATGGGCTGTGAGGGATCTTAGTGCCAGTTTTCACGAGGTGAGCCACCCCTCCTCCTCCTCTGAGAGCTGCGTGGTCTCAGTCTCTGGGTCGCAATCCTTGGGGAAGGAAGGGAGCTCTTCTTACCTCCTTCCACTTACTCTGGGGATTCCAGCACCTCAGTCCTTGGGTGTACGGCTGCCTGGGTGCCTCAGACGTCCCCTGTGTTGTGTAAATAGCTTCTGTTGGAATATGAATGTATTTTTTGTTGTGTCTTAGAGGGGGAGAGTTCAGTGGGAGAAGCTCACTCCACCCTGATGCTGATGTCACTCCAAAGCACTCTCTTCTTATCTTCAAGACACTTGATAGCTCAAATCAGCCCCTCAGAAGATTGTCTGATGGACATGGAATGAGAACCCAGGAATGTTTTAACCAATCCAGTGATTCACTCTCTCTCCAAATTGTGAGTCTGTGTTATTAAAGCTCATTTTCATTAACAATCATGAGATTTCAGGCAGGTCATGGATGACCATGGTATCCAGCAACTTTCAATTTCCCTTATTTCCATGGACTACAGAAGAGGAAAGCTAAAAACCTGAGGAAATCTTTATTTGATGATTTAAACAGGAAAAGTTTAGAGAGATGAGGAACAATTCCCATTTAACATGTTAACTCCTTTCACAAGCAGATCTTGATTTTGAGGCAATTTAATGAAAACTATAGAATTTAAAGATCCGCAATCAAAAAAACAATGGTTCTTGCCTCCTCTGAGAAATCCAACTCAATGTCCCTGAAAAGACCAGATTTGGAGCCCATGAGGAAAGGCATGCCAGGTCCCCACAGGTCTAAGTTTAAGGACATGAAGTTGGTTAGGATAGCACAGAGGAAAGAGAAGAGGACCTAGAAATGAATTTTCATTTCCTCACACCACAGGCAAATGACATAGTGGCTGTGAATGACAGTGAATCCCTTCTCTTGGCAACCAAGAGGAATACTTCCAAAACCAAGGAAGCAAAATCTCGTTTTCCCTCACGACCATTTCAATCTAGCTTCTGAGATATTCTGTTAGTGACATTTGTCCTTCCCTGAAACAAAAATGAGGCATTCTCTGTGCTAACATAGCTTTAAAAAAACCACCCAAAATTCTGCATTTGTATAAAACTTGATAAAAGCAATAATTCATACAGTACAGAACACAATTATAAAAAATACACACAGTCCACTGGCACCTCCGCTTCCTGTAGAGTGGTTATTCTCTCCCTTTTCTGCAAGGTGCCTTTTTAGGAAGAGCAAATTTAGCAGGAAAGGATGCCCATCCCCTCTGTGGCTCATCCTTCCCTTGGGCTTTTTCTTCTTTACTCCTCCTTCACTCTTCCTCTTGGGCTTGGTGGTGACGGCAGCAGGGTGCCACGGTGGTGGCTAGGGGTTGCTATTGCTCCCCTTCTTCCCTATGCTGCTCCCAAGCCATTGTGCCATAAAATTAGTCCCACATATGTTCTTTGGAATCTGCAATACTCGATGAAAAAAATCTTTGAATTTTCTGTTTTAATAAAAAAAGTCTGGAAAAAAATGTTAATGATGTTCTCTCTGCTCTAGATAACCACTACGTAACCAGGAGGCACCCCAGAACCTGCGAGTCTGCACCTGGGTTGGAGTGGTGGCAGCAAAGGAGAGGGGAAGGCAAGCAGACAGGCATGGGAGCGCTGAGCTCCGCCGTGAGTGGAAGATTTCAAAGTCGCCTGAAGAGTGAAAAGTGGACTGAGAATGTGCGTGATGGCACAGCACAGAACGTGTGCCAGCTGAACTCCAAAACACCTGTCTCGGGGCATTGGGACCAGATCACAGGTCAAATAGCACTTATTTTCAGCAGAGAAACATTTTTTGTTATCCTATTTAAATGTTAATTTGAATATTTTTGTTTTGTAGGTAATTTATAAATGTATTATGGTTTTATATTTATATTACATTTATAATTAAATGAATGGATTTACTTTTATGTTTATAGACATTTAAACAAAAGTGTGTAGTGGGTTAATATATTATTTTATTTTATTTTATTTATTTATTTTTTTCCCCCAAAGCCCCAGTAGATAGTTGTATGTCATAGCTGCACATCCTTCTAGTTGCTGTATGTGGGACGCGGCCTCAGCATGGCCGAAGCAGTGCGTCGGTGCACGCCCGGGATCCGAACCTGGGCTGCCGGCAGCGGAGCGCGCGCACTTAACCGCTAAGCCACAGGGCCGGCCCTAGTGGGTTAATATTTTGATTAACACATGTATAGTTTGTCTTGAATAATTCCTTTTTACACAGGTACCTATTATCATTTAAATGAAAGTCTGAGGCTTTCTGCAGAAAACAGAATCATTTTCTGGGCTTTTAACTTCTAAAATAGGCTCAGAACAATTGTCTTGAATTGTGAGAGCCTGGCCTTTTTTTTTTAAGTTGTAAATTTAAAAATTGTACAAGGAACACCTGTATACCATTTATCCAGATTCCCTTACAGTCTTTTACCCCATTTCCTTTATCATTTTACAGTCTTTTATCCCATTTCCTTTATCATTTCTGAACCATTTACACACATCATGGCCCTTTGCCCCTAAATACTTCAATGTGTATTCTTACATAACTGCAGTACGGTTATCAACCTTATGAATTTATATTGATACAATACTTTAATCAACCATCCATATTTCAATTTTGTCAGTTTACTGATAGTGTCCTTTATAGCATTTTTGTCCCTTCAGTACAGAATCCCATCTAGGGACCGGGATTGTATTTAAGTATTGCAAAGGAGCCTTCTCTACTGTGGGCAGACACTTTAAGACCGTGGAAATATCCTGTTCCTCATCAAAATTTTCCCCTACATTTAGCATCCATTGGTGTTTCTTGCCTGATCCAATCTTTACTATTATGGTTGCCAAATGATGCTTTTCCAACCATAGCAGTCACTTTGTATTTATTGGTCGGCCCTCAGCATTCTGCTATAAGCAAGAGGTCTTCCTTCTCCTCTGGTATTGTAAGATAATGGAAAATATATATATTGGTCTCTGCCCCCAAATCCTGGCACCGAGCTCCTGAAACTTGTGATTTCCTAAGTGATAAGAGCACTAGGTGTATCTTTTGCTCCAATATTTGGTCTTTGACCCTTGTTCCTAACACAAAGTTTCTAAATCCCTTGGAATTTGCTAGATGATAGGAATGTCTTTTGATCTAATGAGGTGACTCCTGGATGGCTTCTGGATGGGGGCTGGTCATCAGAAAGATCAAAACCATGGTTAGAAGCTTGGAACTTTCAACCCTACCCCCATTCTCCAGAGAATGGGATTCAGAAAGCTTCCAGGTTGGTGAACACATCCACATACTAGAAGGCCTTTGTATCCCAACTGCACGAGAATGGACGCTCCTGCACTCAGGACCCTCCCAGACCTCATCTGATGTATCTCTTCATCTGGCTGTTCATCTATATCCTTTATCATATCATTTAATAACCTGGTAAATGCAAGTAAGTGTTTCCCTAAGTTCTGTGATCTGTTCTAGCAAATAATCAAATCCAAGGGGGAGGAGGTAATGGGAACCTCCAATTTGTAGCCAAGTTGGACAGAAGTTGTGGGTAACCTGGGGACCTACTACTTGCAATTGGCATCTGAAATGGGAGGCAGTCTCATGGGACTGAGCCCTTAACCTATGGGATCTGACGCTATCTGCAGGGAGATAGTGTCAGAATTGAGTAAAATTCTAGGACACCCAGCCAGTGTTGCAGAATTGCTTGGTGTGGAAAAAACCCACACATCTAGTGTAGGAGGTGTTGTGAATGGGGTAGTAGTGTGAGAGTACAGGAGAAACACACCAGAGTAGTGTAGATTTTTTTCTTTACAGGTGTAGACGTACTAGTTTCTATTTTTCTTTTTCTTTTTTTTTATTGACAGTTCTATTTTTCAGTGGTTTATAATTTATCTAGTTATTTTGATTCTCAAATGGCTGGGCCCTCCCCCAGACAGTCTGATGTAATGTTCTGGGGGTACAGCTTGGCCCTGAGATTTTAAAAGCTTTCCAGTTGATTCTAATACGCAGACAAGGCAAATAACCCTTGCAATGTAAAATACAGAGACCACGGCAAGCAAACAGAAAAAAAGCAACTGAGAGGAAACAAAACATGTGGAGCAAAACTCTTCAACTAAAAGTATATGAGGGTAGCAGTCTGGTGGAGTGAGATCAGCAAAGTCTCTTCCCAGAAAACAGTGATAAAACTGGAGGAAAAAAATTTAAAAAACACTTAGGGCTTTGGAAATTGACCAAAAGCAAACCAGAAGTTGAGAAGTGTTTATTCATGAAAAACTGCTAAACTGTGGGTGAGAACAGTGCGAGTCTTTGGCATTCTTGCCTGGGGCTGCTCACATTCCACCAGCTTGGACAGCAGGGTAGCTATACCAGAACAAGGCAGGCCTCACAAACCAGGAGCTTCACTGCCAGAGGGTGCTCACTGGATTTGGAACAAATCACAATGAGATACCACTACACACCCACTAGAATGGCTATAATCAAAAAGGCAGACAATAGCAAGTGTTGGCGATGATGTGGAGAAATTGAAACCCTCCTACATGAGGATGTAAAATAGAACAGCCATTTTGGAAAACAGTTTGGCAGCTTCCTAAAAAGTTAAACATAAACGTACCATACAAGTCAGCAGTTCTACTCCTATGTACTACCCAAAATAAATGGAAGCATCTCGGGGCCCCATGGCGTAGCAGTTAAGTGCATGTGCTCTGCTGCTGGCGGCCCGAGTTTGGATCCTGGGTGCGTGCTGACGCACTGCTTGTCAGGCCATGCTGTAGCGGCGTCCCATATAAAGTGGAGGAAGATGGGCACAGATGTTAGCCGAGGGCCAGTCTTCCTCAGCAACAAGAGGAGGATTGGCATGGGTGTTAGCTCAGGGCTGATCTTCCTCACACACACACAAAAAAATAATAAAAAAAAATAAATGGAAGCATCTCCATATAAAGACTTGTATACAACTGTTCATAGTAGCATTACCTATTAAAGCCAAAAGCTGGAAACAATCTAAATGTCTGTCATCTATTCAATGGATAAACAAAATGTGGTATATCTGTGCAACAAATATTATTCAGGAATAAAAAGGAATGAATTCCTGAGGATGGCCCAATGACGTAGTGGTTAAGTTCCCGTGCTCTGCTTCGGTGGCCTGGGGTTCGCAGGTTCAGATCCTGGGCGTGGACCTACACGCTGCTCATCAAGCCATGCTGTGGCGGTGTCCCACGTACAAAATAGAGGAAGATTGGCACAGATGTTAGCTCAGGGACAGTCTTCCTCAGTAAAAACAGGAGGATTGGCAACAGATGTTAGCTCAGGACCAATCTTCCTCACCCCCCAAAAAAAACAGGAATGAATTCCTGACACATGCTACAACATGAATGAACTGCAAAAACATGCTAAGTGAAAGAAGTCAATACAAAAGACTACATATTGTATAATTCCATTTGTATAAAATATTTAGAAAAGAGAAATCAAGAGAGGAAGAAAGCAGTTCAGTGGTGGCCTGGGGTTGGCTGGGAGTTGACTGCAAATGGACACAAAGGAACTTTTTGGTGGTGGAGATTTTCTAAGCAATTGTAATAACGGTTTCACAAGTCTATAAATTTACTAAAAATCATTGAATCATTTACTTACAATGGCCACACTTTATAGTATGTAAATTATATTTCAATAAAGTTTAAAAAACTGTGAAGGTAGAATAAAGATACTTTTAGATGTGCAAGATTTTTAAAAACACTTTCTACACAGTCTTTCTCAGGAAGCAACAGGAGGATGTAACTACCAATTGAGGTAGTAAACCAAGATAAAGGGAAGATGTCAGGTTATTAAGAGAAAATTAAAACGTATGTCTATACAAAGAGTCATACACCATGTCCATAGCAGTTTTATACCATATGGCCCCAAATTGGAAACAGACCAGGTGTCTATTATCTGGTGAATGGATAAACTGTGGCATACTTGTACAATGGAATATGTACTATTAGCAATCGAAAGGCATGAATTACTGATAAATGTTACAATATAGATGAGGATCTCAAAACAATATGTTGAGTAAAAAAACAGACACAAAACACTATATTCTATATGGTTCCATTTATATGAAGCTCTAGAAAAGACAAATCTTATCTATCATAACAGAAAGTAGATCAATTTTGCCTGAGGCTGATGGTGGGGATGGATTGGGATTGGGTTGAGGGAAGGGTGGTATAATAAAAATTGTTTTTTGGGGGCCGGCCTGGTGGTGTAGCACTTAAGTGCACACACTCCGCTTTGGTGGCCCGAGGTTCACAGCTTTGGATCCCAGGCACGGACTGGTGCGCCGCTTGTCAAGCCATGCTTGTGGCGGTGTCCCATATAAAGTGGAGGAAGATGGGCACGGATGTTAGCCCAGGGCCAGTCTTCCTCAGCAAAAAAGAGGATTGGCAACGGATGTTAGCTCAGGGCTAATCTTCCTCAGCAAAAAAAAAAAAAAAAATTGTTTTTTGTTCTGGGTTCCTCACACAGAGCTCTTAAAACCCTGGGAATTTCCTGGGTGTCTTTATTTATTTATTTTTTTATTTTTTTGTGAGGAGACCACCCCTGTGCTAACATCTGTCAATCCTCCTCTTTTTTTGCTGAGGAAGACTGGCCCTGAGCTAACATCCATGCCCATCTTCCTCCACTTTATATGGGATGCTGCCACAGCATGGCTTGCCAAGCAGTGCGTTGGTGCATGCCCGGCGAACCCCAGGCCGCCGCAGCGGAGTGCACACACCTAACCACTTGCGCCCCCAGGCCGGCCTCATCTTTAGTTATTCCTAATGAGCCCCTTTCAACCACAGCTGAGTTTGTGCTAATGGGGTGATCATTGGTGGGACCCTAGATGGCTCAGGATGGGGCTGGTTGCTAGAGGAACCAAACCAAGTGATTAGAGGAGTGCAACTTTCAGCTCCACCTTTGACCTCTAGGGGAGGGGAGAGGGGGCTGGAGATTGAGTGCAATCACCAATGGTCAATGATTTAATCAATCATGCCTATTAATGAAACCTCCATAAAAAACCCTAAACAGTGGTGTTCAGAGAGCTTCTGGCTTGGTCAGCACATCCAGGTGTTAGGAAGGTTGGCATTCCTGGAGAGGGCATAGAAGCTCTACATACATGCACTTACACGTGTGCACACACGCACACAGACATATACCCTAATACTTTGTCCTGTGCATTCTTCCATTTGGCTGTTCCTGAGTTGTAGCCTTTTTAATAACGTGGTAGTAGTAGGTAAAGTGCTTTCCTGAGTTCTGTGAATCATTCTAGTGAATTATTAAACCTGAGGTGGGAGTCATGGGAACCCCCAAATTTGTAGCCGGCCACGCGGACATGTGGGTAGCCTGGGCACCCCATTTGTAGCTGGCATCTGAAGCGGGGGCAGTCTTGTGGGACTGAGCCCTTAAACCTGTGGAGTCTGACGCTAACTCCGGGTAGTTAGTGTCAGAATTGAATTGAATTGACGGAAGTGTCAGAAGACAACACATATTTGGTGTCAGAAGAAAAGAAAGAACTTCAGAGGAAACTTTTGGGGTAATGGAAATATATATCTTCATGTATATCTATATCTTCATTATGTGAAGTATAATGTATAATATATATATCTTCATTATGACAATGGTTACGTGGTATGTACTGTACATTTATCAAAATCATGGAACTGTACAATGAAGTTGAATTTTTAAATGTGGGGTTGATGGGTTGTGGAAACAGAAGACTCAAGTCCTGGATGAGGTGCAGGGAGGTCCTGTGACGGTGGCTGAGGAGTCGTCCAAGAGAGCAGACTCGAGTGGGAGGACAGGGACCCTGGGGTCCTCAACCAGAGAACAGAATGGGTAGATTGCCTGCTGTGTTCCAACAGCTGGGAGGAGAGTCCACAGCTGAAGGGGCTTGGGGTTATTAGCCCTAAGTATATAGTTGGTCCTGGAGCTGAGGGTCCATTATGGAAAGAAAAGCTAGCAGGCTTGTTAAGCCTTATTAAAACGGCAGTAAGTGGACGTCCCTGGGTGTGGGGGCGGGGGGAATGGAGCAGACGTACAGAGTCCAGGTGGCTCTAAAAGCCAGGAAGAGCGACTCGATGCCGGTTCCCAGCTCGGGATGGCATAAGGCCAGGCAGTATTCCTTTTCCTTTCCCCGGGCTCTTTGACATCCCTAGGTACTTTCCTTGAGTTAGTTTCAATATATTTCTGCTCCTTATAATCAAAAAGACTCCCAAACTAAAAGCTGTAAAACTGAGGGAAAAAATAATTGTACTAAATAAGCTAATATTCTATTACATAAAGTTTTCTTACAAACCAATGTGAAAAAGACAAAACCTATAATAGAAAAATGGACAAATGACGTGAATAGACAGTTCACAAAGGAAGAAATATATATGGTTAATGAATGTGAGAAATGTTAACTTCACTGTAATAAAAGAAACTTCAGTTAACGTAATTACATACCTCAATTTGACAATGCCAGATGAGTGTGGGTACAGAGAAATGACCGTTACTGACCTAATCAGTAAGAAAGGACTGGATGGGTATGTGGGGTGCTCCCTCTGGCTGGGTGCCCACTTTCTCCTTTAAGCAAAGGAAGGTGAGGATGAGCAAGGATGAGGGTGGCTTTTCAGGAAGGTGGGAGGGGCAAGTTGTTATAAGAAGTAGCTGGATAGGAAAGACAAATTGGTCAACAATTTTGTTCACAGTGGTTTTAAATATATATTTTATCTTTTTTTGGAAAATTAAGTATAAAAGCAGAAATTTATTTGATCCTTTATTGAAAAAATAATATACACATGTTATTAAAAAGGCTCCTTCTCACTTCCAGGGTTTCAGGCCCCCTCTTCAGCATCAATCACTCTTAGCAGTTCTCCTGCATCTTTCCAGTAAGCTTGTTTGTCCAAGTTCATATTTATGAAAATATATCTCCCTTTGAAACATGAAAGGAAACATTACTCAGTGCTTTTTCACATAACACTAAATCTTGGCAATCATTTTATATCAGTACATATATGTGCTCACTGCATGCTCTCCAGCAGGACAGAACCATTACATGGATGACCTATATTCTATTTAACCAGTTCTCTATGATGATAGGTTAGGTTGTCTCTAGGATTGGGGTACTACAGACAATGCTGCAATGCACATCATTGTGTATACTTTTAAATACAAGTACAGTATGTGGATATATTCCATCTATCTATTGTATCTATCTATCTTATCTATCTATATATCTAGATATATTCCCAGGGGTGGAATTGCTGGGCAAAACGTATGTGCATTTTAAAATGGATATAAACAGTTTATTTTGAAAACCATCTTACAGATTATATCATAAGGTTAAAATACATTCAGCCCAATCTCCCATACCTTCTACATCTGAGAACTATAAAATGATTATTTCTTTTAATGAAATACTCTAACACCTCAAAGTACCCTTTGAATTATCAAGAAAAGATCTCATACCCTTTTCCAGCTGGAACCATAGAGGATGTAGAAGAGAAGAAAAAGGCAAAAGCTTGAGAAAAAGTGGAGGAATTTCACAGAGCTGACAATCAAGCACCTGAGAAAGAAAATTGCCCAAAAGATGCTTCAAAAGGCAAGGCAGGGGCCGGCCCCATGGCTTAGCGGTTGAGTACGCGCACTCCGCTGCTGGCGGCCTGGGTTCGGATCGTGGGTGTGCACCGACACACCGCTTCTCTGGCCATGCTAAGGCCACGTCCCACGTACAGCAACTGGAAGGATGTGCAACTATGACATACAACTATCTACTGGGGCTTTGGGGAAAAAAAAAAGGAGGAGGATTGGCAATAGATGTTAGCTCAGAGCTGGTCTTCCTCAGCAAAAAGAGGAGGATTAGCATGGATGTTAGCTCAGGGCTGATCTTCCCCCCCACCAAAAAAAGGAAAGGCAAGGCGGAAGTTTGTCTACAAAAAAGCTACTCTACACTTCACCTCCTGTCACCCAGGCTCATACTCTGAGTGTCTGCTTTGGTTCCTCTCTTTCCCCAGCCTGAGTCCATTCTTCAGTATCAACATTTAATGCTTTTGTTTCTATACAACCTGCCATTCCCTAATCCTGCCCTTGAATCAACTGCAAGAAGTAGCTTCCTAACTGGCCTCATAGCTGGTAGTCTCTCTCAGAACTTTCAGAACTCCCTGGAATAATATTAACATAATGCTTCCTAAATATCTAAATCATGACCTAAATCCAAAATCTAAACTATTTCCCTACAAACTCTTTGGCCAGGCCTTGAAGGCCTGCTCCTAACCCGACTCTGGAGCTGACTTCCCATCACTTTCACGAACACCTTTCTCCAGCCAAAACACTCGTGTGTGCGGTGTCCCCAGACATACGATACCCATTTTCCTGCCTTTGTATACGCTGGTCCCTCGTGTAAAGAAGCCTGCCTCCAACTCTCCACCTATAGAAATCCTGCATATCCTACTAGGTCCAGCTTAAGTCTTACCTCTTTACCTGTCCATTCTAGACAAAAGCAGTTCCTTCCAGCTCAAAACCCCATTAAATTTTCTTCAGGATCACCATCTTTTAGCATTTACCTTTGCTGGAGGAGCTCTTTTGCTCACACAGTTTCTGTAACTACCTTTTAAGCTCATTGTCCAGAACATGTGGCATCCAGAATATTATTCTGCCTTGAATATCCACTTCCCCAGGTAAACAGGAAAGCAAAATTCTCTTACACAAATTTGGGGGTTGAGAGTTGGAGAATACTAAACTCATGCAAACACCAATCTCTGACCTCTCTTTTCCCCTTCCAGGTAGTGGGAGGGAATAAAGCTGGATCCTAGTGATAAATAAATGGCAAGCAATAGGATATATCAGAGCATATGAGGAAGCCATTTGGGGTAAAACTAGTTCTGCCTGAGTTTGTTTTTCCAACAAGGCCTGTCGCCTTTAAACATGCATTGTGTATCCACTTTACCATGTCCCAAAGAGAAGAGTAAATGCCCTTAACATAAGAATGCAACTTCCCCCACATTGGCATTTCCTTAAGGATAAGTATTTCTCACTAGGCTAGGATTTGATTGCTGCACTCATCCTGTGACTGCCCAGATTGAGACAGCAGACCTGCTCCCCACTGTGTCCAACAGCTATTCCGCCAGGGCTATTCTGGCAGGGCAATCTTGTGGCTATTGTAAAAGGGACTTTGCCATCATATGTGATACATGTTCTTTGACAGTATATAACGCTCTGTATACCCCACTTCTTTGGTGGCCTTCCTTCCTTGGGGAAGGAAGGCCCAGGCTATGGTCCTCAAAAGTTGGCTCATAATAAACTCACCCCAATTTTGAATTATAGATTATGGATTATTTACATGGACACTAGGATAGGTGATACACCTACTGGTTCTAGTTTTTTCCACCCTAGTATTCAGACTTCGGGTAACCAAATGACAGACCGAGACCAGGACCTATAAACGTCTAGGAAAACCTAGGCCACTTCCATTTTCTGAGGTTCTAAGCATATTGAAAACTGAAGATGTGCTAAAAGTGGGTTACAAAAATTGTAGTGTGTTTGAAACCTTTCCATCGCACCACTGTTTTCTCCTAATCCTGTCGGGTGTCTGTGCCCTTATGTCTAATCTAACTTCAGGAAACATCACAAATTGAAAGTTGAAATAACCTTGGATTATAGTATTCTAGACTGGGTTTTATGTTGGGTAATGAGGCCGCTGCAGTCTGCTGGGCCCAGAGCGATGACTCTGCAGGAACGCCGGCGCCTTGTTACACAGCGCTGTGCACGACTCCAGGCCGGCCCGCAGAGCCGCTGCGGCTTCCGTCCGGGCCCCGCACTAGCAGAATCGGGGAACTGGCCCTTCCCGAAGGCCCTCCCGACCTCCCACCTCTTCTGCCGGCTGCCATTTGCCCCCTCAGCGAAGGGAACGGGATGCCCGGCCCGGGGACCGGGGCCCGGGTCCAGGCACCAGCAGGGTCCGGACCACACACGATGGGACAAAACGCCAGGCACAGCGCCCACTAGGGCACCACGGCAACCAGGCGCGGGAACGTCCCGTGGACCGGCCCACCCCAGGGCGCGCGCGCCCGCAGTTCCCTATTCCGCTGCGGCCCGCCCCTTTCTTCCTGCCCAACCAAGAGCCACTTCCTGCCTCACTCCTAGCCAATCCCCACACTCCACGAAGAAGAGCCCTAGGGGGCGTACGGGAAGGTGCATAGAGCGAAGGCCGCGCCGACCAACCGGATCTCGGAGCTTGCGCGGGGGGGCGGGATTTGGTGCCGGCCGTAACTACTCAGGAGCGAGGGGCGGACGCAGGGCCGGGCTTAGCGCACTGAGGCTCGCTCGCGCGGCGGCAGCGGTAGCCGAGGCCTCTTGCATCTGCGGCACGTGACGGTCGGGCCGCGTCTGCCGCTGTCTCGGTTGCGGCGCGGGGCCAGGTGTGCGGGCGGGAGAAGGAGCGGGTGCCGCCGGCGGTTCCCGGAGGCTCGAGGTGAGACGGGAGGCCTGCGCGCGTCCTCGGTCTCTGAGGACCCTGGGGCCTGGGTGCGCGGCGTCGCGGCCGAGGGGCCAGGGGGGCCGGGCGTGGCCTGGCCAAGGGGTCGGGCTGGGTTTCCAGGGCCCAGGCCCCGGCGGAGGCGCCGGCCGTGAGCTCGAGGCCGAACCTGGGCCACTTCGGTTGGGGCGCCGGGCCGAGGCCGCGCGCCGGCGTCGGGAGGCGTGGCAGGTGCCCTGGAGCGTCTCTTGACCTCTGGGAAAGCTAACTTCGTCCCATGGCTTTGCTTCTAGGGCTTTCGTAGGCCTTTTGCTGGTTGCCTGGGAAGCCGCGAGGTGCGCTGGAGTAACCGGGTAAAGGTCTGGAGTGGGCTTGGGCCTAGTCGGTACCCCTAGGGTTGGGGAAAGGTGATATCGGACCGAGAGAGAGTATTTAGGATTAGCATTACAGGTTCAATATCTGAAAATAAACCGCAAAGCGAAGACTGGACCCTAGCACCCTGAAGAGTATGGAGAATGTACTAGAACACGCAGTGGTTGGAACACTTACGTCCTAACATTTACACCTAATCGGGAGTGGGGAGTAATCCAGTTGGAAATTCACCGGACATTAAAAGCAGGAAAGCACCGAAAAGCTCACTGTGGGTAGGTCGTTTTATAGTGGAGGAAACTGAGGCCCAGAGCTCTGATATGACTGGCCCAAGGTCATGCGGTTAATTTTATGATCCCGTTGGGGTTATGGTTGAGAGCTAGACAGTTTTGGTGTAGTGGTTAAAGTGAAGGTCCTTGTTCAAGTCCTTCAGTAGGTCATTTGTTGCTATGTGAACTTGGACAATTTACTTACCCTTTGTGCCCCAGTTCTCCCTAAGTAATGGATATAATAATAGCTGATGGAGTTGTTAGAATTAAATTAAAATGTGTATAAAATAGGATAGGGAAATCTGATACATATTAACTGCTCCATAAATAATGATTGCAATAAATAATTGTAGTTTGAATAGTTTGTCTACTACACTGACATCCTACTCTTTGAGTTGGGTAAGTCCTATTTTGCAGGACCTGAAGTCACATTTATGGTGATGGGAGGAAGAAACTGGACCTAGTGGATTAACTGTTGGGCATGACACAAGTGATTGCTGGTTGAGGGAAGTTAAACTGAGCTGAACATTAAAAGCTTGGGAGGACAAAGGTGAACCACAGTTAAGTCTCTTTACCTCTAATTTAGGAAATGGAATATTTTGCTGAGTTTTTTAATAAGTAGAGTTTTGGGGGTTTTTTTAAGGGAAGAATTCTATTAATCTTTAAAAGCATTCTGTATCATCTTTTTCCAGCCATATTTGAGGGTCATAAATAGAATCAATGCCATGTTGTGCATTTGCTATAATTATATTTAGAGCAGAGGTAAAGAACTGTGGGAGAGTTCTCCTTTGCACCAGCCAGGGTGCACATGCAAACAAGCCAGGTAACAGGATCATGAGAAGGCAGGAGTGAACTGTGTACTGGAGTGAATGTATCACACAACAGACACATTTTCTGACCTATCTGAAAATGGGTGTCAGCATCCCTCCCCACATTACTATCTTAACTTGTCAGTTCAACTAGTACATTATCTTCAAGGACCACAAGGGGTAAACATTTTGACAGAAGTAACTATAGTTTTGGCAGTCAGGCTATTGCATCCTTTTAGTTACAGAGTTCACTTTGCCCTGCGAGATAGCTTAAGGGAATGAAGTGGTAGTTGGTAAGCATAAATGTAGGCTCAACAGGCTTGAATTCCAGGCCCAGTGTGGTAACTAGTTTATGAACCACCTTGGTTTCCACATCTTTAAAATGGAAATGAGAAGTCTCCTGGATCCTTTACTATTAGGGGGCTATTGAGAGGGACAAATAAGATGGCGAACATGATACTACTTTGAATAGTGTAATGAACTGTGCAAATAGAAGAATTGGCAGCTCATAAAAACTCCTAGGAAATAATAAAAGTTCTTGAACGTAGTTGTAGCCTATATAGCCTACTCTAGAACTTTGTCAGGAAAGTGCTGATGAATGCTTTGTTACCTGCAGCAGATTTGCTTTTAAATTAATGTTAACTGTGAGCTGTGAAAATTATTTGGAGAATTTTGTTTTTTAAAGAATTTTTGAGAATCTTCAGCAATATGTTTTGAGTATTCACATCTTAAACTTACTTAGTTTATAGCAAAAAAGAAAGTGCTATGGAAAAACCAATTCTAATGTTCCTGTCAATGAGAAACAAAATTCAAAACTGTAGACAAGGCAGTATATGTCTATTTTTAAATGGCTAAGCATTTACAGTGGTCTTTACTTGTTTTCCTCTTTAGGTGCTTTTATTTTTTGACTAGATGCACATGTAGTAAAATCAGAAGGTGCAAAAAGTAGTAGTAAAATGGTTTGTCTGTGACTGGAGTCAAATTCCTTTTAACTGGTTCCTTTCCAATGTAAGACTTAAAATTTCTTATTTGCCTTAAAATTCAGAGTTTTAAATTTTATTTATTTTATTTTTTTCCCCCAAAGCCCCGGTAGATAGTTGTATGTCATAGCTGCACATCCTTCTAGTTGCTGTTTGTGGGATGCGGCCTCAGCGTGGCCGGAGAAGCAATGCGTTGGTGCGCGCCCGGGATCCGAATCCGGGCCACCAGCAGCGGAGCGCGTGCACTTAACTGCTAAGCCACGGGGCCGGCCCAAAACTCAGAGTTTTAGAACCATTAAAACTTAAATGGTGTCTCTGGGCAATACCTAGTAATAGTAGAAATCACTGCTTATGTTGAGCATGTACTGTAAGCCAGGCACTGTCATAAGCACTTTACGTGCATTTTGTTATACAACCACCCTAAGAAGTATATATAGTGTTGTTGTTCTCATTTTAGAGGTGAAGAAACTGAGTAATTCACCCAGTGTGCCAAGTTATTAAGTAGCTGACAAGGGATTATGACTTTTGGATTCCTGCTCATAAATACTACTGTATGTCTTAACTAGGACTTTGGACAGTTTATGTAAATTCTCTTAGCCTTAGTTTCCTCATGTGTCAGATGGAGATGATAGAACCTCCTGGGGTTTTTGTGAGGATTAAATTAGACAACCTAACGTATCTAAACCTCACAAAACTTAAAATTTGAAAAGAGTATATTAATAGATGAATGGATAGCCTGTGTAAAAGAAAGACTGTCTCCTTTGTTATTACACACTGCCTTTTTAAAAATCACTTTTTTTTTTATTTAAACAAGCAAGAACATTAGCTAGGTCATTTCTTCTGTTCCTCTGTCTAATTTTTCATGGATTAAAGGAAGTAGAGTTGAAATTTCCTGACTACTTTTAAGAGACAAAGTCCCACAGAGAAAAGCCCAGAACCAAATGGCTTCACTGGTGAATTCTACCACATACTTATGGAAGAATTAACACCAATCCTTTACAAACTGTCGCAAAAAATAGGAGAGAGGAGAACAATTCCCAACTCATTTTATGAGGCTGATGTTACCCTGATACAAAACCAGACAAAGACTGTACAAAAAAAGGAAAACTGTAGACCAATATCTTATGAAAATAGGTGCAAAAATACTCAAAATGGTAGCAGACAGAATCCAGCAACATATAAAAACAATTATACACCATGACCAACTGGGATTATCTCTGGGAAGCAAGGTTGGTTCAGCGTACAATAATGAATATAATATACCACATTAATAAAGGACAAAAACCACATGATCCTCTCAGTAGACGCAGAAAAAGCGTTCGACAAGATGCAACACCCTTTCATGATAGAAGCGCTCAACAAATTAGGAATATAAAGGAACTTCCTCAACCTAATTAAGAGACAAAGAATCCCTTCCCTGGGATTTCTGTTCATCTTTCTAATTTCTCTTGGATTAAAGGAGTTAGGGTTGTAATTTCCTAACTTCTTTTCAGAGACAAAGTCCCACAAAGAAAAGCCCAGAACCAAATGGCTTCACTAGTCAGTTCTACCACATGTGTAGGGAATAGTTAACACCAATCCTTCACATACTTTTCCAAAAGATAAAGGAGGGGAGAACACTTCCCAACTCCTACTGTGAGGCACATGTTACCCTGATACTAAAAGCAGACAGAGTTCACAAGAAAAGAAGAAAACAGAATAATATCTCTTATGAAAATGGTTGGCAAAAATAGACTTGAAACGATAAAATATAAAGATTTAAATTTAATAAACTTAAAAATAATTTGAGCTCCATTTGTTTCAAAGATCTTTTTTCTGAGTGGACCCTTATTGAGGATGAAGTTTCTGCCTTTGAGAGGTGACAGATTTAATATTTCTTTAATAGTGTTTGCCTGTTCCTAAGGTTGATCTAAATAGTTGTCTGCATTTGCTAAAATTTGATGCAGTATGTGTCTGTTTCTGTTAAATAGAATATTTTGTGTTCATTTGAAGTCTTATGTACGTTATTAAATGTGTATAGTAAAATAGTATGGACTTTTTTTTTTTAGAATGTGTTCCGAGATCAGTATTATCATTAACCAAAAATGAATTAAATTTAGGAGAATTCATGAAGAAAAATAATGACAGAACAGGAAAAAAATCACAGATAAACATGGACATTTCTATATCCAAATGCTATAATTGTATATATACCATTGCAGGGAAGAGTTAAAGGAGAAATCATATAATGCAGTTGGAGGAAAGCGAGTTTTTCTTGTTATGTAAAATCATTCCGCTTTCGGGAGCTGGCCCTGTGGCTTAGTGGTTAAGTGCCCACGCTCTGCTACTGGCTGCCCGGGTTCGGATCCCGGGCTCGCACTGGCGCACCACTTCTCCAGCCATGCTCAGGCCACGTCCCACATACAGCAACTAGAAGGATGTGCAACTATGACATGCAACTATCTACTGGGGCTTTGGGGAAAAAAAGGAGGAGGATTGGCAATAGATGTTAGCTCAGAGCCGGTCTTCCTCAGCAAAAAGAGGGGGATTGGCACGGATGTTAGCTCAGAACTGATCTTCCTCACTAAAAAAAAAAGAAAAAAATCATTCAGCTTTGTTGAAATATGTTGGAGGAGTAGGCAGGCGTATTAGACCTTTCAGTTCAATATGAGAACTGAAAATGTATTCACTGTGGTTTTACTTATTGTGTGTCAAAGAACAAACCATTTGCATATACCTATGAAATACTGGACTCTGATAGACTTTGTATTTATCTTTTTGTATTTTCACAGCAAGCCTTTGAGCCAGTAGTACTATTACCCACATCTATAAAATAGGGAAAGAAGACTCCCGGAAATTCAGTAAGCTGACCAAGGCCACAGAGAGGAGCAGGAGAGTCTGGAACCCAGGTTTCTCTGACTTGACAGGTTATGCTACCACATACACTGTACTGCTTTGTGTATTAGGAATTAATTTTTCTGAATCATCAGTTTTTTTTTTTTTAAATAAGTTTTTTTTTTCTAATTTTATTTATTTATTTTTTTCCCCCAAAGCCCCAGTAGATAGTTGTACATCATAGCTGCACATCCTTCTTGTTGCTGTATGTGGGACGCGGCCTCAGCATGGCTGGAGAAACGGTGCATTGGTGTGCACCCGGGATCCGAACCCGGGCCACCAGCAGCAGAGCTCGCGCACTTAACCACTAAGCCACCGGAGCTGGCCCTGAATGATCAGTTTTAAAATAGGAAACTTCCATCTCTAGAATTCAAGATAAATTCACTCTTTTTTTTTTTTTTTTTTTTTGGTCAGAAAGATCAGCCCTGAGCTAACATCTGATGCCAATCCTCCTCTTTTTTTGCTGAGGAAGATTGGCCCTGGGCTAACATCCGTGCCCATCTTCCTCCACTTTACATGGAACGCCGCCACAGCATGGCTTGCCAAGCAGTGCGTCGGTGCGCACCTGGGATCCAAACTGCTTGCACTTAACCACTTGGCCCACCAGGACAGCCCCTTGGCGTTGTTTTTATAGAAGGAAAATACTAGCATGGGTCTTAAGTAGTACTAACAAACCTGTGTGCATTTTTTTGCAAGTTAGGTAGATAAGGTAGGTTATAATATCATGAATTTATTTTATTTTATTTTATCTTTTTGTGAGGAAGACTAGCCCTGAGCTGACATCTGATGCCAGTCCTCCTCTTTTTGCTGAGGGAGATTGGCCCTGGGCTAACATCTGTGCCCATCTTCCTCTACTTTATATGGGACGCTGCCACAGCATGGCTTGACAAGTGGTGTGTCGGTCTGTGCCCAGGATCCGAAACTGCAAACCGCAGGCCACCGAAGTGGAACACCGCAACTTAACTGCTGTGCTGCCGGGCCAGCCCTGAGTTTATGTTTTTATTTTTATTTTTTTTTCCTTTTTTTTTTGGTGAGGAAGATTCGCTCTGAGCTAACATCTGTTGCCAACCCTCCTCTTTTTTTACTAGAGGAAGATTCCCCTGACCTAACGTCTGTGCCATTCTGCCTCTGTTTTGTATGTGGGTTGCTGCCATAGCATGGCTTGACAGGTGGTGTAGGCCCGTGCCCAAGATCCGAACCGGGGCCACCAAAGTTGAGCGCACCGAATTTAACCTCTATGCCACGGGGCCAGCCCCAAGTTCATTTTGATATTAATCAAAAAAACCCCAAAAATTTGTAGAACTAATACTACACAATATTCATAAACTCTGAAAACATGAGCAAATATACACAGTCATCAAGGTCACCTTTAATCTATGAAACCTATATAGATTTCATATAATCTATAATCTATGTAGATTGAGCTCCTGAAGGTCAGAGACCAGTTTTTTTTTTTTTTTTTTTTTGGTGAGGAAGATCAGCCCTGAGCTAACATCCATGCTAATCATCCTCTTTTTATTTTGCTGAGGAAGACAGGCTCTGAGCTAACATCTATTGCCAATCCTCCTCCTTTTTTTTCCCCAAAGCCCCAGTAGATAGTTGTATGTCATAGTTGCACATCCTTCTAGTTGCTGTATGTGGGACACGGCCTCAGCATGGCCGGACAAGTGGTGCGTTGGTGCGCACCCGGGATCCGAACCCCAGGCCGCCAGCAGCGGAGCGCGCGCACTTAACCGCTAAGCCACGGGGCCGGCCCATCCAGTTTTTTTTTTTTTAATGCTTGATATCTAGTTGATACTCATGGAATTGAATGCTATCAGCAGACATTCGTTTAGTGTCTAATACATGCCACGCTCTGATGGGCATCAGATGCATTTTCTCCTTTAACCCCCCTTTTGTGACAGAATATCCACAGTTGAAGCCTGTGACTGTCAGAAAACAGTATAGAACTCTGCTACCCAGCTTTTATCAAAAGTCCAGCTGAGGCCTGGCCCCGTGGCTTAGCGGTTAAGTGCATACGCTCCGCTACTGGCGGCCTGGGTTCGCATCCCGGGTGTGCACCGACGCACCGCTTCTCCGGCCATGCTGAGGCCGTGTCCCACATACAGCAGCTAGAAGGATGTGCAACTATGACATACAACTATCTCCTGGGGCTTTGGGGAAAAAAAAAAAAAGGAGGAGGATTGGCAATAGATGTTAGCTCAGAGCCGGTCTTCCTCAGCAAAAAGAGGAGGATTAGCATGGATTTTAGCTCAGGGCTGATCTTCCTCACACACACACACACATACACACAAAAAAAGTCCAGCTGAGAGATTTATTGATGAGTATTTGAAGAATGTGCAATCTGTTCATTTCTCTAGAACCTAGGTATTGTAAGTTTTATTTTTAGATCAACAGAAATCAACTTGGACCGTATAGTGTTGGCCCATATAGTATTGGTTTTATTGACTTAGTTTTTGCTTACATTAAGGGATATCATAAGACAAAGCCACACAAAACTCACATTTGCATTTAACTTAAAAGTATTTTTGAGAAAATTTATCCACTTCAGTAGACTTATAACTGTTAAAAGATTTTCATGTTTGTGTTTTTGATTTTTAATTGCTGTTTCTCCTGGGGGTCCATTCTGTGGTAATTTGTATGTTGGCCAAGACAGGAATTTAAATGTGCCGACTGAGACAGCTGTGTAGCACTGAGTAGCCTCGTTGTGAGTTATACATCCACCCAGCCTTTGCACCCTAGCTCAGAGGGACTCTGCTGTAGAGTTTAGGTAACAGTCTTGCAGTGATAAAAATTCAGAGAGAGAGAGAGAAAATGGCTCCTAAAAGAAAATCGGAAAATGAAGTGCTCTAAGAAGATGATGGCCTTCAAGCAGAAAATACAAGTATGAGGGAAACTGCTCTAATGGCATTAGCAATTCGAGAAAGCTTGCCCTAGAGGAGCTAATACATCTTAGTGAGCGTGAACTGGGATGTAGAAGGGAATTTTGGGAAATGTGGTAAACATTTCTTTACTACAGGAAGCTCTTAGTTGGTTTAAAGGTAATTTCTTTATTCACTTTTATTCTTGAGCATTCCATATCTAGGGACCATTTGCTCTGTGGCTTTGGGGAAGTTGGGGGAGAGGTGTGCTGTTTGTTTTCTAAAATCATTATTGCTTTGTTGTTGAGCTACTTGTTACATATTTCCTATTGATAATCTTAGAAACAGTGCTGACAACAGAGAAGTATGTTGTCTGCTTAGGAGTCTGTAAATGTAAAGACAAATGAGTACTTAAAAGGAGAAAAAACTTCTGAAATCCTCTTACACATTAAAATATGTGAAAAATCATTTTATGTCTTTACGACAAAAGCAGTATAGAATTACCAAGTAGGGTGCACTGTATTGGGAGACAGAAACCTTGGCTTCTGATCCTGATTCTGCCAATAACAGTCTGATTTTTGGAAAGTCAATCTCTATACCTCAGTTTCTTCTCAAAAAGGAGAGTTAGACTAGATTCCTATAGTATATTTCAGCCCCAAGATTTTTTTGGAGGGGTAGTGAGATCAACATTTGAGGCATAGTAGTAGAACATGCTTTTTTTTTAAAATAAATTAATTTTTAGAACAGTTTTAAATTTACAGGAGAATTATGAAAATAGTAGAGTATTCTCATATAACCCATACCCAGTTTCCCCCATTATTAACAACTTCCATTAGTATACTGCATTTATTATAATTAATGAACCAGTATTGATAAATAATTAACTAAAGTTCATATTTAATTCAGATTTCCTTTGTTTTTTTTTTTTTCGTGTGTGTGAGGAAGATCAGCCCTGAGCTAACATCCATGCTAATCCTCCTCTTTTTGCTGAGGAAGACCGGCTCTGAGCTAACATCTATTGCCAATCCTCCTCCTTTTTTCCCCAAAGCCCCAGTAGATGTATGTCATAGTTGCACATCCTTCTAGTTGCTGTATGTAGGACGCGGCCTCAGTGGGCCGCCAGTAGCAGGGCATGTGCGCTTAACCGCTAAGCAACGGGGCCGGCCCCAGATTTCCTTTGTTTTTACCTACTGTCCTTTTTCTGTTCCAGGATGCCACAGTACATCGTGTCTCCTTAGGCGCCTCTTAGTTGTGACAGCTTTTTAGACTTTTTTTTTGTGTGTGTCAGGAAGATCAGCCCTGTGCTAACATCTGCCAATCCTCCTCTTTTTTGCTGAGGAGATTGGCCCTGGGCTAACATCCGTGCCCATCTTCCTCTATTTTATATGGGACGCCGCCACAGCATGGCCTGACAAGCGGTGCATCGGTGTGCACCCAGGATCCAAACCGGCGAACCCTGGGCCACCACAGCGGAGCGTGCGCACTTCACCACTTGTGCCAGCAGGCCAGCCCCTAGACTTTGTTTTTAATGACCTTGACACTTCTGAGGACTACTGGTCAGGTTATCTTGTAGAATGTTCCTCTATTGGGATTCGTCTAATGTTTTTCTCATGATTAGACTGGGGGTAGGGATTTTGGGGAGAAAGACCACAGAAGTTAAAGTACTTTTTTCAGCACGTTGTATCAAGGGTACATACATACTGTCGATATGATGTATCACCGTTGATGTTGACCTTGATCACCTAGCTGAGGTAGCATGTGCCCGATTTCTCCACATAAAGTTCCTCTGTTTTTCCCCCTGTCCATACTGTCTGCCCCTGCTCTTTGGAAGGAAGTTGCTATTGAGCAGCCCACACATAAGGAGTGGGGGGTTATGTTCCACCTCCTTGAGCCTGGAGTATCTACATAAATTATTTGGAATGTTTCTGCATGGGAAATTTGTCTCTCCTCCCCCATTTATTTATTTACTTAGTCGTATATTTATATCAGTATAGATTCATGGGCGTTTGTTTTATACTTTGGGATATAATCCAGTACCACTTTGTTGCTCATATTGTCCCAGCTTTGGCTGTTGCATTTTATTGTGTTCCTTTCGTATATCCCACATCATTGTGGGTTTTTGGTTTTTTTTTTGGATGCTTCTTTCCTTTCTGGCACTACAAGATGCTCCGGGCTTGTCTTATATATTTCTTGCCCCAATACTAGAATCAGCCATTTCTCTAAGGAGCCCTGTTTCCTTTTATTGGAGATAATATTGGAAACCAAGATCTTGGTACAAGGAGTATTTATTGCTACTAGGGTGTGGTTTCTTCTAGGCCTTCTCAGCTAACTGAGCAAGGAAATATATACTGATATATATGCATGTATGTATAAGTACTTCTATATGTAACCCTCTGTATGTTACACTAAACATGAGTTTGTACTGATATCTGCGACTCTCTCCCGTTAACATGTGGATTATTCTAGCCTCTTTCCCTTGCTTATCTGTGAATTCCCACACCTAACAGTGAAAGTGGCTCCCACCATCCACTTATTTAATTGTTCAATTCCAATATATGCGTATGGCAGTATATGTGTATGGCAGAATTGTTGACCTGTACACCATGTGAAACAACTTATCAACCAGAACAGTGCTTTTGTAGTCTAGTTTTACAGACTCCACTCATTTCCACAGTTACTTAGGTCAGCATCTTTTCCCTCCACCCCTTTCAATGAGGTTTGTAGTACAGTTAGATTGTTTTGTCACGTCCTGCATGCTGTCCTTGCATCACGTGACTTTCTAAATGATTTTTTTAAATTTTCATACATTAAGATTTACTCCTTGTGCTGTAAAGTTTTATGAGTTTTGACAAATGCATAGTATCATGTGTCCGTAATTACAGCAACATACAGAATAGTTTCACTGCCTAAAAAATTCCCTATGCTTAACTGATTCAACCTGGTCCCGTTCCCCAAACGTTTGGCAGCCACTGATCTTTTTACGTATCTAGAATTTTGCCTTTTTAGAATGTCATATAATTGGAATTACACAGCATGTCACCTTTCAGACTCGCTTTATTCACTTAGCAATATGCATTTAAGATTCATCCAAGTCATAGCGCCTAGTGGCATAGTGGTTAAGTGCGTGCACTCTGCTTTGGCGGCCCGGGGTTCGCAGGTTCGGATCCTGGGCGCGCACCGACGCACCGCTTGTCAAGCCGTCCTGTGGCGGCATCACCTATAAAATAAGGGAAGATGGGCACGGATGTTAGCCCAGGGCCAGTCTTCCTCAGCAAAAAGAGGAGGATTGGCATCGGATGTTAGCTCAGGGCTAATCTTGCTCACACACACACAAAAAGATTCATCCAAGTCTTTTTGTGGCTCGATAGCTCACGTTTAAATTGCTGAATAACATTCCATTGTATGGGTATATACTACAGTTTATTATTCATCTGTTGAACATTTTGGTTTCTTCAAATTTTGAGTGAGTATGAAGAAAGCTGCTATAAACATTCGTGTGCAGTGTTTTGTGCATTTGTAAGCTTTGGGACCAGTTCAGTAACTACTAGGAGCACAGTTGCTGAATCATATGGTAAGACTATGGTTAGCTTTGTAAGAAATTGCCAAACTATCTTCCAAAGTGGCTGTACTATTTTGTGTTTTCACCAGCAATGAAGTGAGAGTTCCTGTTTTGCTTCACATCTTTGCCTTATCTTGGAACATTTAAGCTAGTTTAATAGTGGCTCTTGGATCTAGATGTATTGACTGTAGCATTTTCTTGGGAGTATTGGCAAATTACAGTTGTTAAAACAGCATATGTAGGTGCCGGCCCAGTGGCATAGCGCTTAGTTAAGTGTGCGTGCTCCACTGCTTGTCAAGCCATGCTGTGGCAGGTGTCCCACATGTAAAAGAAGATGGGCATGGATGTTAGTCCAGGGCCTATCTTCCTCAGCAAAAAGAGGAGTATTGGCAGCAGATGTTAGCTCGGGGCTGATCTTCCTCACACGCACACAAAAAAAACCCCGCGTATGTAAAGCTAGCAGGGGCTAAGGCTCATACATGCACAGCTATGAGAATTGATTTGTCATGGTTTGGCAGTAGTGATTTCTCATAGCTTTAACAACCCTCTGGATAATGTGAAAGTAACAGATGAGCGCCTGCACACTTCTCATAACCTGAAAAACCAGGTTCTGCAACTCAGGGGTGTAGGGGAATTGGTGGTGGGAGAGAAGTGCATTTCCTGAAGTTTGCTGGAGACTTCCTGTGTTGTTCCTGACAGTGCCAGTAGCCTTCTGCTACCTGGAAACTTTTTCCTTTCACTGGGGCCATTCTGCCTCCCCCACGTGGATGCCTTCCTACCCCCTGGTTCTTGGTCCACCAACCTGGGCTGGCTGCTCTGCAGTTGTACCCTCCCTCGCTAAGCCCTGCCTGAATCCCACATTCCAGATCACTCCATTTACTGCTTTTCCCGGCCAGTCTTCCTGTCCTGTCTCTATCACACCTCCTCAGTATTCAACTACATAGTAACATTTTGTCTAGTGTGATAGAAATATAGGACTTGGATTCTTTGAATCTCACTTATTGGTTGTGATAATGAGTAGATTATTTTAATTTCACTGTCTTTGTTCCTAATGTGTAAAGTAAATGAGACCTCATGGGAGGTTTACAGGAAACAATGTATGTGAAAGTGCTTTATAAACTGGAAAACAAAGCACAAATAGATTATTCATAAACCCTAATCAGTGGTTCTCAAAGTGTGGTTCCTGACCCAGCAGCCTCAGCATTCCCTGGAACTTGTTAGGAAGGTAAAGTCTGGGCCTGGGGCCCAGCACAGACCTACTGAATCAGAAACTCTGGATGAGGCCCAGCCTCAAGCCCCCTGGATGATGCTCATGGCTGCTCAAGTTTAAGAAGCACTGCCCTACAACATAATACTTAAAAACCTAAGGACAATTGTATTAGTTTGCTTGGGCTGCCATAACAGACTACCACAGACTCGGGGGCTTAAACAACTGAAATTTGTTTCTTCACGGTTCTGGATGCTGGAAGTCCAAGATCAAGGTATCACCAGGGTTGGTTTCTGGTGAGGACTTTCTCCTTGGCTTGGGGAGAGCTGCCGTCTTGCTGTGTCCTCACGTGGACTTTCCTCTGTGCATGAGCACTCCTGGTGTCTCTTTGTCTTCTTATGTGGACACCAGTACTACTGGATTAGGGCCCCACCCTTATGACCTCTTTTAACATTAATTACTTCCTTGAAGATCCTATCTCCAAATATAGTCAAATTGGGAGTTAGGGCTTCAATATATGTATTTTGGGGGGAACACAGTTCAGTCTATAACAACAATGTATCAACAAATTTAAAATTATTAAGGGAAAAAATCAGCCCTACCTTTTTTAAAGGTGAGTATGTAGTTAGCCCACTGGACCCTATCTTCCTGATTAGCTTGTCCTTGAGCAATAGTGTTCTAGCATCCATACTTAGGCCTAATTAATCCATTGGTTTTGTGCTTTACTTAATTACTACTAGTCTTACCACATTTTGTTTTATTTTTAAAAAGATGTAACCATATATTGTTTTCGCTATGTTTTGGGTTAATTTGGTTTTGTAGCTTATCCCTGAGAATCCAGCCACCATTTATAGCATTGTTTCTATGAGAGAGAACTTGGGGTTGTATAGAGTTGATTTAGAAAAAAGTGTTGAATCAACCTGTTTAGTTTTGGAGAATCTCTTGTAGTTGTAAATCAAACAAAGTGATATTGCTATGTTATGTATATTATTTTGACGGTAGAGAATAAAGGTCTTAGCAGGGAATAAATGAAAGATTATGGTATTTTTTTTAAATATAAGAAACCATAGAAAAATGTTCACATTGAGAGTTTCTTCTAAAAACTAATACCAGTCCATGAAAGGTTATGAATGATTTTATTTAGCACGTATTTTCGACACTGCCTAAATGCTAAGCATTTGGAAATGCGACGTTCTTTCATTTTGTGAACATAGTCCCAAGGTGTGTAATAAAAGAAATACCCCCAAATGATATGTGAAAATCTAGTTCTGTGTTGAGTTACTTACTTTAAAGGATTATACAGTTTATAAGGAATTTGGCGTTAAATTCAGCATTAGAATAAGCTGACATATATTTTTTCTAGAAACTTAATTGGTAAAAATTGCAGCCTTGGTTGTGAATTGGGGCCATTGAAGTTTATGAAGGAGCTTTCTACTTCAGTTTCTTTCTTTTTTTTGTTTTTGGATTTTGCATGAGAAATAAAGATCTGCATTGTAAGCAATAGACCAAAAAAATTGAGCTCAGAGGTTTTTTTTGTTTTGTTTTGTTTTTTTTGGTGAGGAAGATTGGCCCTGAGCTAACATCTGTTGCCAATCTTCCTCTTTTTGCCTGAGGAAGATGGTCCCTGAGCTAACATCTGTGCCCATCTTCCTCTCTTTTGCATATGGGACACTGCCACAGCATGGCTTGATGAGCCGTGTGTAGGTCTGCACCTGGGATCCAAACCCATGAACCCTGGGCCGCCAAAATGAAGCACATGAACTTAACCACTATGCCACCAGGCCGGCCCCTCTTTTTATTTTTCAATGTTTTTTTTTTATTGTGGTAAAAACATATAAGATTTACCATTTTAACCGTTGTTGAATGTACGGTTCAGTGGCATGAAGTACCTTCACATTGCTGTGCAACCATCACCTCCATCCATCTTCAGAAGTCTTTTCATTTTGCAGAATTGCAACTCTATACTGAAAACTACCAAATCATTTTGTGCATCCATGTGGCTCAGTTTTGATATCTTTAGATCTGTGGTCCTTGGAAAGAGGACCCACTACCACCTGTGGCAGTCTAATACAATACGCAAGGCACTTAAGTGTTTAGAAAATGAGATAAAAGTTGCTGGTCCTTGGTTTAATATTTTTGTTGTTGAGTCTTAAAACACTAATGTAAAACCATATCTACACTTGATCTTTGAACAACAGCGTCAGTATCTATATTAAGTTTTTAATGTGAGGCTGTTACCATTTCATTGTAATGTTTTAATCAGTACTCATTGTAAATTAATACATGTAAGGGGCTTTTGTGCATTGTCAAGCTCTTTACAAATGCAAGAGGGTAGTTTGAAATTGTGTTTGAACGCTCTAGACCTAGATCTCTGTAGCCAACATGATATTCTATATGGGCACAGTTGTTTGAGTTTTATTTTGAAATTTTCTTTAAATTGAATCTTTTAACTAACTGATTTTAGGAAAACCCCTTAATCTCTCTGGGCTCACTTTTTTTATCTGTAAAATGAAATATTCACAGTAAAGTTCTCTTTAGCTCTGATTTTAAAGCCTTAATTTTAATTGAGAGGGGTTAGTGGTCTTTACAAAACTTTTAAAAGAAGGCTGTATGTTTAACTTACTTTACCCTTTTTATATGTAGATCATGGAAGGGAAGTGGTTGCTGTGTATGTTACTGGTCATTGGAACTGCTGTTGTTAAGGCTCATGATGGACATGATGATGATGTGATTGATATTGAGGATGACCTCGATGATGTGATTGAAGAGGTAGAAGACTCAAAACCGAAACCAGACACCAGCACTCCTCCATCTCCAAAGGTTTGAAGTGTTCTTTGAATCTATTCATTTTACCTCTTGAGATAATCAAAGGATGAAGGTAAATTTGGATCCTTTCCAAAGGGAAAGCAAAGTTTGCTAAAATACTTATTGACCTTTCTTACAGCCTTTGTTATATATTGCCAAAGATAAATTATATGGATTGAATTTGAGGGTAAGCTGTGAAAGTTTTGTGATAATTTAAAGCAAACCAAGAGAATAAATCTTACTAAGAAAGGAATGTTGCTGAAAATCTCGATTCTTAGTTCATTTTTGTTTTCAACACAGGTCACCTACAAAGCTCCAGTGCCAACAGGGGAAGTGTATTTTGCTGATTCCTTCGACAGAGGAACTCTCTCAGGGTAAGTATTTCTTAGGGGAAAAAATCTTAGAGGCAAACACTCATGTAAACAGGATGGAATAGTCGATTCTTTTTTGGATAGCAGTTTATGTAGTGAAATACTATTTTATATCCCTAGTGTTCATGCCCATTTAGGAAAACAGTCTTTCAGAACATGCAGTTATACTTCCATTTCTCTCTCCTTCTGCACCCTATATTTTGTTCTTTGAGAAAAATTTTTTCTCTTGAGTAGAATTATTTCATGGATTTGGTCGGTTTTTTTTACAGGTTTATGAGTTGAGTACAATATATTATTACTACTTATGTGACAGATTTAAAAGTTGAAAGTAGGGTGGTTAAGTAGGCTAAGAAGAGCTAGATAGATCCTGCTTTTATTGGTATTTACATTGTTTCTTTTCACAGGCCAGCTATCATTTGAATCTTAATTTTGGGGTTTGTCTTAATTACAGGTGGATTTTATCCAAGGCCAAGAAAGATGACACTGATGATGAAATTGCCAAATATGATGGTGAGAGTTCCATTTGATTTAGCTATAATAGCAGATTGAGGTTTGACATGTTTCCGTGGTATCTGTTAAGACTGGTTTAAAAGGAGTATGTATACATTTTAAGATTTTTCCTTGGAAGTTTTGCTATTTTTGTGTGCTCCATTATATTTCCTAGGGTTAGACCTGTTTAATGTTTGTTTTACACCATACAGTGGAAAGATAATTTATCACCTATGGTGCTGCGTGTTGGAAATGGAAGGACTTTTCTAGGCATTGGTAAAATGAACATGCTATAAGTTTTTAAATACGATATCCTAGTACTTTTCAAATATATGTCTGTTTATATTATTAGGCCATCTTTCATAGGTAAATGGGATATGTTAAGAATTTGTCAGTATGATAGACTTGCACAACTTGGAGTTTGGTTTGTTACCATTTAAAGGACCTTCAAAGTTATAGTTAAGGAGTGGAACTTCACTTTGTTGTCTTGCAGGAAAATGGGAGGTAGATGAAATGAAGGAAACAAAGCTTCCAGGCGATAAAGGACTTGTATTGATGTCTCGGGCCAAGCATCATGCCATCTCCGCTAAACTGAACAAGCCCTTCCTGTTTGATACCAAGCCTCTCATTGTTCAGTGAGTGAAAACGCTTGTGTGATAGAAGCTTTTTAGAAAGGGTGATTTCAGAAGACATTATATTATAAAACTATTACTCTGTGTAAAAAAATTATGCGAATAATTATATGTTACAATAGGGATTTTTTTTTTCGGGGGGGGAAGATTGGCTCTGCACTAACATCTGTTGCCAGTCTTCCCTTTTTTTTTGCCTCCCCAAAGCCCGAGTACATAGTTGTGTATCATAGTTGTAGAGTTGTAGCTCTTCTATGTGGGACGCTGCCTCTACGTGGCTTGATGAGCAGTGAGTAGGTCTAGGCCCAGGATCTGAACCTGTGAGCCTCAGGTCACTGAAGTGGAAGGCGTGAACCTAACCTGCTACACCACTGGGCCAGCCCCACAATAGGGACTTTTGAGTGTATTTAAGCATCAATAAATTATTTCCTGCTCAATAAATTATTTTGAAACAAATCGGCTATTTTTCCTTCTGATAGCAAATGATCTTCTGGATTTTGTGAAAAGTATTTACTGGGAATCTGTGTTAAGGTTTTATTTTATTTTTATGGGATTAGTAACCATTTAAAACCAATAGAAGATGGAATCTTTCTTTAGTATAAACATGTGACCCGTGATAAAACATGTGACCAAGATGGGGGAAAGGGGAAATAAATTAAGAAATTTGATCTTTCAAAATGCCATATGGTTTTCTGCTTTTCTCTCTGAAATTAGGTATGAGGTTAATTTCCAAAATGGAATAGAATGTGGTGGTGCCTATGTGAAACTGCTTTCTAAAACTCCAGAACTCAACCTGGTAGGTACTTCCTATTTTTTTATGTGGCCACCCACAGTTATTTTTTAAGAATGTTAGAGAAAAGGAAAGAAAATTTTGTAAGACCTGTGAAAATAAAGGCCTCCTCTCCTGCTGTCGAAATATTTTGGAGGATTGGGAATATTGACTTTGCCACTTCCATGCTTTTTATTTGAAATGCGAATTTTAAAGCTGTTCTGTCTTATCCCTGATTTCTGTTCTGTGCAATTTTTAGTTTTAGCAAACTTATTTCTTTGTTTTATGAAAGAAGCAGTAACTATCTAGATATATGCATTACTTTGTTTTTTGAAACACTTTCATATATTCTCATATAAAATTTCCTAGTAATTTCTGGTTATTTTCACTGGTATCTATACAAACCTCATAAATGAATCAGCTTTTCCTTTAAGGTTACACTAATTTATTTGGGATTTAATAAGAGGAAATATCACCCTTTGAAAGGTTGCTTTTGAACACTTGGAGTTACTTAAAATAATCCATTTTGTTTCTGAAGGATCAGTTCCACGACAAGACCCCTTATACGATTATGTTTGGTCCAGATAAATGTGGAGAGGACTATAAATTGCACTTCATCTTCCGCCACAAAAACCCAAAAACGGGTATATATGAAGAAAAGCATGCTAAGAGGCCAGATGCAGATCTGAAGACCTATTTTACTGATAAGAAAACACATCTTTATACATTAAGTAAGAAAAAACATTAACTTTGGGGTTTTATGACGCTACACGTTTATCATCTGTTTAATTTAAAGACTGCACGTCTGGAGAAGACTCAACTCTGCAAATAAGGGTCTCTGTTGACGTAATGTCCTTGTGGTGAAATGAACTTAATTTCTCAGCACTAAAAGAAGCTTCTCTTCCATAAGTTGAATTGAGAACTGGGGTTTGAGACAATTTTAAGAATAAGCTTTTATGTCCTATAAAGAGCTTCTCTGCTGATCCCTTCATTTCCTCCCTTTGTTTATTTTCTTGTTGATAAAATGTTAAATAATAGGACATACAATGGAAATGTATATACAGTTTTTTAAAATTATCTTTTAGTTGAACTGTGGATTCTCCAACACCTGGACAATTGAGTTTGATCATTTGGATATTGGAATGGCTTTTTTTATTTTAATGAAGCTTTTCCTGCTGGTTTGAGATCACATATAAATATGCCTCTTTTGCTAAAGAATACAATAACCTTTTTTCTTTATAACAAAAGTAATATGTATTCAGTATAGAAATTAAAAAAAATAGAAATAAGCAAAAGGACATTTAAAATTATCTGAAATATCAACATTGTGATATATATTTGACCATATGTAAATAAACACATGGATGTGTATAAACACACATGTAATTTCTAAGTAAAAGTTAAATATGCTATATTTTACTTGCTCTCCTAACTTCATAAAAGTGAGAATCTTTCCATGAGAGTACATATCATTGATAACGTTGCTCATTTTTGTTATTACTGAGGACAGCAGCATAGAACTCCATTGTCTGCTGTGGTATGG
Organism: Diceros bicornis minor; assembly: GCF_020826845.1. NCBI lineage: Eukaryota > Metazoa > Chordata > Mammalia > Perissodactyla > Rhinocerotidae > Diceros > Diceros bicornis. The sequence goes on from NC_080740.1 coordinate 92,675,043, forward strand.
ATGTGCTGTGACCTAGTCAATTGCCTATTAGAGACATGTACGTGTGGGATCCAGGCTTTAGCATAAGTCACACTTAGATTCTTTTATAGATTTAAAATTGTGTTTTCATTTTCCGTTGGACTCCAAAAGTACAACGTAGGTGGTGGTAATACCAGCTAAAAAATGAGGAAATGGGCCTTTTCTACTGGGGGGTGGTTTTAAAACATAAATAAACTTATTTGCCTGTTGACTGGTGTGTAACCATTTGTGTCAGACCAATATTGCATTAGTTTATGTACCTTTGGTTTTTTAATGTCTGTAAATGAAATCTTTTGGTGTTTTAAATTTTATCTATCATTTGTTTTAATTCCTAAAAACCTGAGGAACCACCATTTATGATTTATGAATAAGGGAAAGAGGGGGTCAGCCCCATGGCTTAGTGGTTAAGCATGTGTGCTCCACTATTGGCGGCCGGGGTTCAGATCCCGGGCGAGCACCGACGCACTGCTTCTCTGGCTGTGCTGAGGCCGAGTCCCACATACAGCAACTAGAAGGATGTGCAACTATGACATACAACTATCTACTGGGGCTTTGGGGAAAAAAAAAAAAAGGAGGATTGGCAATAGATGTTAGCTCAGAGCCAGTCTTCCTCAGCAAAAAGAAGGAGGATTGCCATGGATGTTAAAAAAGGGAAAGAGGGTTAACTCGCCGAAGGCCCTGAGACCATGCTCTAACTCTAATGCTGAGGTCTTTACTCCATGCTTCTGCCCTCTGTTAGAAATGTGATCTTTTGTGTTGTGGTAAAGAGAGCTTGGCAATGAGTGGTTAATTAACTTTTTAAAATTGCATTTAATTTTTTTTCAGTCTTGAATCCAGATAATAGTTTTGAAATATTAGTGGACCAGTCTATTGTGAACAGTGGAAATCTGCTGAATGACATGACTCCTCCTGTAAATCCCTCTCGTGAAATTGAGGACCCAGAAGACCGGAAGCCTGAGGATTGGGATGAAAGACCAAAAATACCAGATCCCGATGCTGTCAAACCAGATGACTGGTGAGTCCTTAAGATCTGTCTTTGAGTGCAGTGGAGCATTTCGCATATTCACGTGGCTTGAACAACTAAATGTTGATTGAGATCTGGTGATTTCAATAATCTATGATACAGTCTAAATGCTAGGAAAAATACGTAGACTACTATAACTGAAAGGGGCTGTGGTGATCATCTGGATTGCCTCACACCATTTTACAAGCCACAAAATGCTGAAATTGATGATAGAGTTTGCCTGTGGTAATACAATTGGTTTGTGGCAGAACTGTGGGTGTCTTGGCCTGGCCTTTCCAGTACGTCTATGAATTCACATGTAAAGCTGGAGTCCTCAAATTTTAAATTTTAATTTGAAAAATAACCTTTTTCCTATTTAAACAGTACTTGAGATCTCGGCTCTGTGCTGGGCAGCAGAATATAAAGCCACAAGGGCATCGGTGCCTACACAGCTCACAGTCCAGTTGTAAGACAGGCAAATAAAGGTAGCATGCATATGGTGAGTGGTCTGATAGTAGATGTAGCTTGGTGACCAGCACACCAGGTATCGCTAATCCAGGCATGGTTTCTTGGAGCAGGGCAAATCGAACTGAGGCTTGAAAGTGGGATGATCGTTAACTAAGTGGTGAAGATGGGAAATGATACTCCTGGTTGAAGAAGAACACGTGCAAAATTAGAGGAGCAGGAGTGAGCTTGACATCTATGAGGAAGATTGAGTATACGTGGCCTTCTATGTAGGGTACAAATTGGGAGTGATGAGAAATGAAAACAGGAGGGGTTGGCCATGTTTGAGCTCCAGTATGGTGACTTAATCTTTCTTTCTTTCTTTTTTGTTTTTTTTCTTTTTCGAGGAAGATCAGCCCTGAGCTAACATCCAATGCCAATCCTCCTCTTTTTCGCTGAGAAAGATTGGCCCCAGGCTAGCATCCATGCCCATCTTCCTCTACTTGTTGTGGGACGCCGCCACAGCATGGCTTGACAAGCGGTGCGTCAGTGCGCCTCGGGCCGCCGAAGCAGCGCACACGTTAACCGCTGCACCACCAGGCCGGCCCGCAGTGACTTTCAGAAATGTCAGAAAGTGAAGGAAGAGAAGCAGTAAAACTGATCTTCCATTTGTAAAAGTATCCACTTAGACTTAGCAATTAAATTCTAGTTGGTGTTTTTCCTTCCTTAAAGTTAAAGTATGTGTACCTGAACTTTTATGCTGCACTAGTGTAAATGCTGAGTTTATTTGTATGTTTGATGAACATTCAATCTGGACTCAGCCTAGTTCAGTATTGTATTCCTTAACCAGCTGTTTCATTTTGGGGTTGGGGGTGAATGTTCAGCTTAAAAGGGTCAGCTGAATGTTTTACAAGTTCTCATACAATTAATTTAAAACTAGCATGGTTCAAAAATAAGCATAATCCTGACCAAAGATGGAAGATGTCTTTGCTTACCAGCCAAAGGGGCACTGTCTTATAGTAACTGCATTAAACTTTGAAATTAGGTACTTCTTGATGAACTTTTATTTTAGGAGTAGCTGTTTGAGTTATAATTCATATACTAAAATCCACCCACTTAAAGTGTACAGTTCAATGGTTTAGTATATTTACAGTGTTGTGCAACCATTACCACTGTCTAATTCCAGAACATTTTTATCACCGAAAAAGAAACCCAAACCCATTAAGCAGATACTTGTATTTCTTTGTTCCACCAGCCTCTGGCAACCACTAATCTACTTTCTGTTTCTATGGATTTGCCTATTCCGGACATAGAATAATATACTATGTGACCTTTTGTGTCTGGCTTCTTTCACTTAGCATAATGTTATCAAGATTTATCCATGTTGAAGCGTGTATTAGTACTTCTTTCCTTTTATGACTGAATAATATTCCATTGTGTGGGTAATACCACATTTTATGTATCTATTCCTTAGTTGATGGACCTTTGGGTTTGTTGCCCTTTTTTGGCTACAGTTGTGAATAATGCTGCTATGAACATTCATGTACAAGTTTTCGGGTAGATATACATTTTCATTTCTCTTGGATACGTACCTAGGAGTGGAATTGCTGGGTCATATGGTAATTCTACGTTTGACTTTGAGGAACTGCCGAACTGTTTTCTAAAGCTGCTGCACCGTTTTGCTTTCCACAAGCAATGTATGAGGGTTTCATTTGCTCCACATTGTCACCAACACTTGTTTTTATTGATAAGTTTTCTTTTTTATAGCCATCCTAGTGGATGTTAAGTGGTATCTTATTGTGGTGTTTTTGTTTTTGTTTTTTGTTTTTGATTTTATTTATTTTTTTTTTCCCCCAAAGCCCCAGTAGATAGTTGTATGTCCTAGTTGCACAGCCTTCTAGTTGCTGTATGCGGGACGCGGCCTCAGCATGGCCAGAGAAGCGGTGCGTTGGTGCGCGCCCAGGATCCAAACTCGGGCCGCCAGCAGCGGAGCACGCGCACTTAACCGCCAAGCCACGGGGCCGGCCCGTTATTGTGGTTTTGATTTGCATTTCCCTGAAGGCTGATGATGATGAACATCTTTCCATGTGCTTATTGGGCATTCGTCTATCTTTGGAGAAATGTCTTTTCAAATTCTTTGCTGGTTCTTCAATTGAGTTGTCTTTTTATTATTCAATTGGGAGAGTTCTTTATCTATTCTGGATACTAGGCCCTTATCCTGTATATGATTTACAGATTTTTTTGTGTGTGTGTGAGGAAGATCAGCCCTGAGCTAACATCCGATGCCAGTCCTCCTCTTTTTTTTGCAGAGGAAGATTGACCCTGGGCTAACATCTGTGCGCATCTTCCTCTACTTGATATGGGATGCCACCACAGCATGGCTTGACAAGCGGTGCGTTGGTGCGCGCCCGGGATCCGAATCTGCAAACCCTCAGGCCACTGAAGCGGAGAGCGCGCACTTAACAGCTTCGCCACTGGGCCGGCCCTACAGATATTTTCTAGGACTAATTATTTTAAGTTTTGAGATTAATAAAGAACTAAATACTTTTAGATTGCCCTGTTTCAGATTCACAAAGCTGGACCACATGTGGTTCTCTGGTCAGTGGTGTCATAACTGGCTTTTTCTCTGGTGTTTAAGGGATGAAGATGCCCCTGCTAAGATTCCAGATGAAGAAGCCACAAAGCCTGAGGGCTGGTTGGATGATGAGCCTGAATATGTACCTGACCCAGATGCAGAGAAGCCAGAGGATTGGTACGAGCTTCGGTTAACGTTTTAAATTACTTGCTTTTTTACTGAAGTAAAAGTTAATTCTTAAATATAGTCAAAGGGTCAAACTTAAGTGTAGAGCTCAACAAATTTAATTACATTTTTGTCTCTCTCTCTCTCTCTTTTTTAATGCATCTGTCATGAAAAACCCTTGTTACTGGAAATGTAGAAACAAGATAATGTTCTATAGTATGTCACTGTGAAAGCATTCCTGCAGGATTTAAAAGGAGTCCAAGGAGGGCTGTTCACAGTCCTGTATCACAGAACCCATTTATAATTTGTTTATATCTCTACAGGGATGAAGATATGGATGGAGAATGGGAGGCCCCTCAGATTGCCAACGCTAAGTGTGAGTCGGCCCCTGGCTGTGGTGTCTGGCAGCGACCTATGATTGACAACCCTAATTATAAGGGCAAATGGAAGCCTCCCATGATTGACAATCCTAACTACCAGGTGTGTGCCTCTTGATGGTTGAGTTACTTCGTTGTTGTGTTTGCGTTCAGATAGAAGTTTTCTCTGTAATGAGGCTGCCAGGTGGATCACTATATTCAAACTACTGGATTAAAAACAAAGGAAACGTCAGGGGCTGGCCCGGTGGCATAGTGGTAAAGTGTGTGCGCTCTGCTTTGGCAGCCCAGAGTTCACAGGTTGGGATCCTGGGTGCGCACCGACGCACCGCTTGTCAAGCCATGCTGTGGCGGCGTCCCATATAAAGCAGAGGAAGATGGGCACGGATGTTAGCCCAGGGCCAATCTTCCTCAGTAAAAAGAGGCAGATTGGCATCAGACGTTAACTCAGGGCTAATGTTCTTCACCAAAAAAAAAAAAAAAAAAATTGCCCTTTGAAAAAAAGCTGCCCTTTGATTGTTCTGTTGATGGCCATTTAGGTTGCCATTTTTACTTTTTGAGTCCGTCCTGCAGTAGTCATCCTTGTACGTGTCTGGGTGTATGTGGTAACTGTTTGTCTAGGTAGTTATCTAGAAGTGAAATTGCTGGTTGACGATCGTGTACACTTTAAATCACCACTGAAGAACTCTGCACGGACTTATGCTCCCAGTCCTACTAGCAGTTGATAAGAGTGGAGGCTGTTGGAATGTGCCAGGCAGAGCGAGGTGATGGTTTGGATCAAGGTCATGGATGATATTAAAAATTGAAAGTACAGTCATGTGCCACATAACAGTGTTTCAGTCAGTGATGGACTGCATATAGGACGTGGTCCCATGAAATTAGTCCCATAGAGCCGAGGCATGTAGTAGGCTATACTACCTAGGTTTGTGTGAGTACACTCCATAATGTTGGCACAGTGACGAAATCACTAAACGATACATTTCTCAGAATGTACCCCATTGTTAAGTGACACCTGACTGTAGTTGGAATCCAGACATCTTAGAGGCAGGGTGTGTGAAACATCAGTAGCATCTTTGTTTTCTTCCTGTTATTCAGTTAAGTTTCACGAAGTCAGCACTTAGCTTCATTGATATGCAGAATTCATCTTAATTCTTACTTAGGTTCACCATAAATTTGTGTTGATTATTAACTGAAATGATTTTTTTAAATATTTTTCTCTAGGGAATTTGGAAACCCCGGAAAATAGCAAATCCAGATTTCTTTGAAGATCTAGAACCTTTCAAAATGACGCCGTTTAGTGCTATTGGTTTGGAACTGTGGTCCATGACCTCAGACATTTTTTTTGACAACTTTATTGTTTGTGGTGATAGAAGAGTAGTTGACGATTGGGCCAGTGATGGATGGGGTCTGAAGAAAGCTGCTGACGGGGCTGCCGAGGTTTGTGGTTGCTTGTTTCTTGTGCATTTATATCTGTTATTGCAGGTAACTAACTGCTATTTTTGTGAAAAACTATTGTCTAGAGTTTGTCTTTTCCCTTTTTTGGGAATATTGGTATAAAAAGTGTGATTGTATGCCTACTAAAGACAAAATATTGGGATTTCCAACATGACTTCATTAGTCTTTAGAATTCTCTATTTGTATTATGTGTAAGGTATTTTTTTTTATTATTGTGTTAAAATATATTTAACAAAATTTGCCATTTAAGGTATATTTTAATACACTCTTAAATGTTGACTCTTGGGTTACCCAATATATGGAATTTTCAAACAGTTGGTCATATGGCCGAGCTGCAAATTAGAGAACCAGAGACACTGAGATCAAGAAATTCTTCATTCACTGGTCCCTGAAATTAAGGAGCCTTTTGCAGATGATTAAGAAGCCAGCTTTCACATCTACGAAAGGGAAATCACCTTGATGATAGGAAAATTGGGGCTTTATCTCTTATTTCCCGTTTACATTGTATGAACATCTCAGCTTGAACCCGTAGAAAAAGGAGGAGCCTGAGTAGTGCCATGTAGTAATTGAACAATGCAGCCTCTATTTGGTGTCAGAAGCCAGAATGTGAAATCCGTCCTGTCTTGTTTTTCAGCCTGGTGTAGTTGGGCAGATGCTTGAGGCTGCTGAGGAGCGCCCATGGCTCTGGGTGGTCTACGTTTTGACTGTAGCTCTGCCTGTGTTTCTTGTTATCCTTTTCTGCTGTTCTGGAAAGGTATGAGTTTTGTGGGTTTTTTTGAGTCACTTTTAGAAAGAACTCTTATGACGTTGAAAATAACTAAGATATATTACCTGAGGTTTTCTTTGTAGCAACTCAGTAATGGCTGGGCCACATTTGGTGTTGACCTCCGAAACCTTATCCACGACTCTCAGTGGCCATTGATTGTGTCCAGATGAAAGTAGAATTTGTAGCCCCTCAGTTTCTAGTAGTATTGAAGCCCACTGTATTAGTCTCCTTAATATTTGGCAGCACCTTCCTGGGGTGGAGGGGTGGGGAATCTTAGATATGAAACCAGCCAACTGAGTACAAACCAACATTTCCTCCTGGCATAGCTGTTTCTATTCAGGTACTTTATAATTTGATCTTTGATTTCTCATTATCTGTTCCTCTCTCAGCATCCTTACCCTCCCCGCCAAAATACCTGTAGGGGTAATACAGCCTTATTTTAGTTTTTCTTGTTTAGCCTTTATTATATGCAATCAAAAAAGAAAATTTTGTTCAAGGTCTCTACTTCTACCAAATAAGGATTATGCTTCACCTTGGTTCAAGATGATTTGTAACCTGATTCCCAAAGTTCCTTTTCCGGCTTTATCCCCTGCCACTCTTCTGTGTGTCTGGGCCTCAGTCACCTGGACTATTTAGACCTGCACATTCCTGCCTGACTCCTTTGTTCTTACTGTTCCTTCTGCCTTCAGCCATACACACACTTACCAAAGAGAAAGCTCTCAGGGCAGGAATTACATCTTACTCATTTCCGTATGTCTGCCTCAGTATAAAGCCTGGTACTGAATTTTGCTCATAGGCATTCAATGATTAGCCAGCCCTGGTGGTCTAGTGGTGAATTTTTGGCCCTCTCACTGCCGAGACCCCAGTTCACTTCCCGTTCAGGGAACCACACCACCATCTATTAGTTGTCATACTGTGGTGGCTGCGTGTTGCTGTGATGCTGAAAGCTATGCCACCAGCAGGGTCACCCATGATGGACAAGTTCAGAAGAACTTCCAGACTAAGACTAGGAAGAAGGACTTGGCCACCCACTTCCAAAAAAATTGGCCGTGAAAACCCTGTGAATAGCAGTGGAGCATTGTCTGATATAGCGCCAGAAGGTGAGAGGATGGCGCAAGAAGACTGGGCAGGGTCTGCTCTGCTGCACACAAGGTTGCCGGGAGTCAGAACTGACTTGAGGGCCGCTCCGTGGCTTAGCGGTTAAGTGCGTGCGTTCCGCTACTGGCGGCCTGGGTTTGGATCCTGGGCACGCACCAACACACCGCTTGTCCGGCCATGCTGAGGCCGCATCCCACATACAGCAACTAGAAGGATGTGCAACTATGACATGCAACTATCTACTGGGGCTTTGGGGACAAAAAAAGGAGGAGGACTGGCAGTAGATGTTAGCTCAGGGCCAGTCTTCCTCAGCAAAAAGAGGAGGATTAGCATGGATGTTAGCTCAGGGCTGATCTTCTTCACACAAAAAAAACAAAAACAAGAACTGACTTGATGGCACTAACAACAATTCAGAAATTACATGAGAATGTAATACATAATAGTGTGAACAAAATTGTTGCGCTTTGGGGGAATATTTCAGAAACAGTCCAGTCCTGCGGAGCACAAGAAGACTGATGCTCCTCAACCAGATGTGAAGGAAGAAGAAGAAGAAGAAGAGAAGGAAGAGGAAAAGGACAAGGGAGACGAGGAGGAGGAAGGTGAAGAGAAACTTGGTAAGAAGTAAACCCCAAAATATGTGTTTTAAGCCAAGACCCTAAGATGTTGTTTCAAACTCTTAAAAGCAGGTTCTTGCTTAGTTGTTTCACTTTGACTTTCTGTCTTAGAAGAGAAGCAAAAAAGTGATGCTGAAGACGATGGTGGCACAGTCAGTCAAGAGGAGGAAGATAGAAAACCTAAAGCAGAGGTAATAGAAAGGGGGGGAGTACATTTTGTATTTCAAGCAACTAAGTTGAAGGTACATTTAAGTAGAAGGAGTATTTTCTTAGGGTAATTTTCAGTGGCTGTGGTGGTAAAAATTCTATTAAAGCCAATTTTGTAAAAGTGGAATTCTTAGCAATACAGGTCAACATTTTATAGTTTCAAATTACATCTGAACCTCAGAAGTATTTTTGTGTGCTAAAAATGGTTTTCTGGAATAAGCAGAAGGTCATAGGGGAAAACTAATAAAATGCTTTTTAAGATGGGAACTTCAGATTATTAGTTTGCAGTTCTGTCTCATCATCTTTCTCTCCTCACTGTGCCCTTAAAAAGTATTTCTTGCACAAATCACTGCATTCTAAAATTTTTGTCCCTGTTGCTCGTGGATTCATTCATTCAGTAAATATTTGTGGAGAGCCCATTATGTGCCAAGCATTATCAGTGAACAAGACAAAGATGTCTTGCCTTTGAGGAGCTTAAATTCTAGTGGGAAGAAACAGACAATAAGCAGTAGATATTATAAGGAAGTAAGTAGTATGTTAGAAAGTGATGGGCCAGGAATAATAAAAGTAGGACGAGAAAAGGTATTGAAAGTGCTGGAGGTGGGGTGGGTTGCAATGTTAAAGATGGTAGGCCTCGGGGCCGGCCCCGTGGCTCAGTGGTTAAGTTCGGTGCACTCCACTTTGGTGGCCCAGGTTCGGTTTCTGGGCACGGACCTACACTACTCCAGCGACCCACATACAAAATAGAGGAAGATAGCCACAGATGTTAGCTCAGGGGGAATCTTCCTCAGCAAAAAGGAAAAAAAAAGATGGTAGGCCTCACTGAGTAGGTGACATTTGAGCAAAGACTTGAAAGAGATAAAGGTAGAGATGCCTATGGGAAGAGCATTCCTGGCAGAGAAAACAGCCAGTCCAGGGGCCTAAAGTGGTAGTCTAGAGGGCCAGTGTGGCGGCTGGCCCGGTGGCGCAGTGGTTAAGTGTGCGCTCCGCTGAGGCAGCCCGAGAGTTCGCAGGTTTGGATCCCCGGCGCGCACCGACACACTGCTTGTCAAGCCGTGCTGTGGCAGGCGTCCCATCTAAAGTAGAGGAAGATGGGCACGGATGTTAGCCCAGGGCCAATCTGTCTCAGCAAAAAGAGGAGGATTGGCATCGGATGTTACCTCAGGGCTGATCTTCCTCACACACACACACACACACACACAAACACACAAGATAGAGGGCCAGTGTGGCAGTAGAGCAAGAGGGTGGAGAAAAGGAGGGTGAGGAAGGCTCCAGATTAGGTGGGGCCTCCTGGGCTGTTATGGGCTTGGCTTTCCCTCTTAGTGAAGTCGGCAGCCCTTGCAGTGGTTGCACAGGAGTGGCTGGGTCTGATTACTCTGGCTGCTGTGTTTTCTATAGACCAGAGAGAATGAAGGAGACGAGCTAGGAGACTGCTATAATAATCCATGGTGGCCCTGAGCAGGGTGATAGGAGAGGAGGGTGTGAGAAGTCATTTTGGACTTCTGGATCTGGGGTTTCTGGTGGATTGGATATGAGGTATGAGAGAAAGAATAGTCTGCACCTTTCTCACCAACGTCCCTTTTTCAAGCACTTCTCTATTTCATTCTGTTCCTTCCTGGAAAACTACCCAGTTTGCATTTCCAGCTACCACAACTCTGCCCTCCTATTGATGAAAGTCAATGCTGTTTATATTTTCAATGGATATATTTTGTCTTAACCAGAACGCAGAGTTCTTTCAGGTAGGGGCCAGTCTCACATACTTTTTTATATTCCCCAAAATTGCTTGCACAATAAGAAGTCGATATGTAGAGTAGAAAGAGCACTGGGCTTGTGGTCTTGAGTGTTCTATGGGATTCGGCTTAGTCTTCAGTCCCCATGAATCCTAGCTTTCTCAGCCTCAAAATGGGGGTGATGTGCCCACAGGCCAGTAGATTATTCAGGATTAAGGAGGATATGTGAAAGCATGGTGTCTGGTCGTTTTTAAAGAAAATGTTTATGGGTTAGATTGAGAAAAGTGCATGTTTATGGAAAACAAAAAAGACTAAATTAGAACACACATAATCCCACTACCTCTGAGACAATCATTGGTTTTGGTGCATTTTCTTCTAATCATTTTTCTTCTCGTTTTCTTCCTCAGATGGCTTACCCTCAGCCTGGCTGATCTTGACAAGTTGGTGAACTTTTACTTTTTTTTAACATGCTAATTATAGTGAATTTCTTGTTTTTTCAACCAACAGGAGGATGAAATTTTGAACAGATCACCAAGAAACAGAAAGCCACGAAGAGAGTGAAACAATCTTAAGAACTTGATCTGTGATTTCCTCTCCCCCTCCCCAGCCCCCCGCAAGTGTGGTCCCAGGAGAGGACCTGGCACACCTTAGGTTGAAATTCAGAAATCCTCTAGACGTCAACCATCAACAGGTTCCAGTTGAACACTAGCCCCTGTAATTTTAAACATCTAGCAGTAAATAATTGCAGTTGTGACATAAAGGACCCTGTTTTTGTAGAAAGAAAGCATCTAACATAATGGTTGTGAAATGTAACATGAGGCAACTAACATGTATTTTTTTGTTTTTAAACATCTTTGTTTTTAAGATAGAGTGATAGAACTTTGCCAGTGTTTAAAATCTTGGCTTAATTTAATATATTAATTTGTCCTTGCAGAAATAACACCACCTTTAGAAATGCTAGGGAGATGAAATTGCAGTTTTTATAACTGGTTTTGTTTTTTTAAGTTTGGTATTACAAAACATTCAAGTGTCTCTGTCCCTTAAAATCGATAATCATGTTTAAAGTGCCATCACTTGCGGTTATAATCTTGTTTTGCTTGCTTCCGTTACTCAATTCCTCCTAAAGAAATTGAGGAGAGGGATTGGATGGAAGCCCAAATTTATATAGAAGTTCTGTTTAAGTTGTATTAAAAATAGATATACAAAGAGAAAAAATCTTTTCACTTGATGTTGGTTAGACCATAAAGTGTGTGTGTTCTGTTGCCCTTGGAACCGCTGAGTTCCCAGACGGCTTTGCAATTAGAGGAGGAGGTGGCATAATGTGGCACTTGGGCATTCATACTTCACACCCCGGGCGTGTCTGGGCTCCAGCCTTCTCGAGCAGGTGGCTCTATAAGGAACGCTACTGGGGCCTGTGAGCCCCAGAGATGCAGATGTTTCATTGCTTCTTCCACTGTGTTGACACTGTTTTCCTTCCCTATTTCCTCAAGTTTCCAGCTTTCTCCTCTGCTATGCGTTTTCTTCACAGCGCAGCTTGCAGTCCATTGCTGAAAATGATTATAAGCTCTGCATAGTATTAAGCTTTATTGTGATTGTGTGTATATTTCTTCTTTTTTAAGCAGACCCACACCTTTTCAGGGTCAAAGTACAGGATAAAATACTATCTTTCATTTGTATCCATTTCTTTTACTCTGTGTAAAGACTTTAGAAGTCTAATCCAGAGGCGAGCCAATTCAGAATTGACTAATTGAACCCAGGCTAAAAGTATTTATGGGAGGAGTGACATATAGCATGAGTTATCTGATTTTTGTAGCTGCTAAGCCTTTTAAGTCTTCATTTGCAGTTCATGTAGCACTTGCATCTAAAATTACATGATAAAGCAGTCCTGTTCAAAAAGAAACTTTTTTTTTATCTGCTTTGTAGAATTTTTAAAAAGTGATCTTAGGTTTGTTTTTTCATGTGGAATGCAGATGGGTGCTATCAGAGCCTCTCCCCCATCGCTCTAGTGTAATATCATTATTACACCACACTGAAATGTATTCAGAATTAGATGTTGTTTTAGCTTTATTCTTTCTTTAGAAGTGTTTCAAATGTACCGATCATACTGTTCCTTGCACTGAATATATAAACACTCCAGAGTGTTTATATTGGGGAGATATTGGGGAGGAAGTATATTCATAAAACATGAAGGCTGTATCTGTTTATTTTGTTTATCTTCAGTTTTTTACTGGTTCACTTAAATTCTTATGAGGGTGGGATGCATTTTTCTTGCTGTTCAGTGCTTTCTCCTTTTCATCTGTTCTGTGGTCACAGTGACCTTAGCTATGTAGCACACTTTCCCAAATGTATTGAGTGCAAATAAACAGTTACTTAGCAAGACCTGAAAATATGTCTGCAGGTTTCTCCTTGAAGCAAATGTGTGGGATCATTGCATTTCCAGAAATCTGCCGTCTTCACTCTTTGTTGCCATTATTTCATGCCTCACTTACAGTTTCTTCCAGCTGAGCTATGGAATGACAAATGTAAATCAGTAGAGTGTTCATTTGCCTTTCCAGGGTGGTTTAGCAAAGTTTGTCCAAAAAAAAAAAAAAAACTTGGTTCTCTTTTTTGCTCTCTTTGTTGAAGGTGCAGCTTTCTCATTAAATGTTTTACACATTAGTGAATGACCAGCAGCAATTTTCAGCTCTTTAATAGGTACTTACATTATGATTTTACATGCTGGTTATCTGTCCCATTGTTGTAAAACGCCCACTCTATCAGATGTGTTCCTCAGTTACTCTTATCCACAAAATACTCTTCTCTTTTCTCAAATTGTCATGTTACTAAATGGTGTTACATTAAAGCCCTGCGTTAAGCGTCTGCTTTTGACTGAACTTCTTCATGGTAACCTTCAATTAGCTTGTTTTACTGTTTCAAAAGTGGGTTAATGTTCCTACTAGTTGAGAGTTTGCTAATATGCAGAAACTACAGCCCTCCCTTGGTATCTGCAGGGTTTGGTTCCAGGCCCCTCCCCAATACCAAAATCCGTGGATGCTCAAGTCAGTATCCCTGGATGCAGAACTCGAGCTTAAGGAGGGCCAACAGTATTATCAGCAGTGGAATAATTACTACATCTCAGCACATGCATTTGATCCAATCAGTTCAGTATAGGTTTGCCTCCTTTTCCTGCTCAATTAGGGTTCAATAGTTTCTGTTTTTTAAGAGGGTAGCAGCTCAGAAAGGGAGTTTGTAAATAATATTCTTTAAGATTTTTGGGAACCATTGAACTTTTAAATTTTTATTTGAAAATCTTTGTTCAGAATCAGAGTCCGTCTTTTACATGTTCTTACATATTTCAGGGATGTTTTTGAGAGTTAGGCCAAAACTAATTTTTTTCTGCGTTACTAGGCTTTTGGATTGCCTACTGAAGAGAAATATACAAAATATAGTGCTCCTAGTTACTATTTTGTTTCCTATTGGAAAAGAAATTATTTAATGCTGGTGTCAAATTTGTATGTTTGAAGACTGGTAAAAAGCAGGACCACATAGCATTCACGAACTCGAGGCAAATTTTGCCTTGGTGCGCCGCTTGTATTTTTTTACTGCATTTGTGTAAAGACACTATTTGAATAAGAACTCATTTTTTTCTTCTGATTTTAAAATAAACATTTTCGTGGGTCCTAGTAAAAACTGTAACAAATGTGAGAGCTGTTGATGGTGCCTCTCATGTGCATCCTCCTGACACCTTGTGTTTTAACTTTTTAGCAATTAGGGTGCCAATACCTACCTGTTCCTAGTATCTCTTGGGCCAACGCAGACTATCTAGTTTTAGTACTACCTCTTTCTTTGCTCCTGTTTTTTCCCTTACAGTGTCCTACTCCCTTTGCCTACTAGTTATAAATACTAGAGGTTAATTGTCTTTGGTTGGATTTTGTTGAGTGACTCAATTTTACCTAACAGATCGGTCATCTTTTACATGTAAAGCTTGCAGTCCAGGCTTCCCGTTTTTGACTGGCGCATCATCCTTTGCAGTTCTAGTCCTCACTAATGGAGCTAGGCTTTCCACACCCTCCTCCCTCACGTCTGCTGGGGCTTTTTTTTTTTTTTTTAAAGTAATTCTAAATTTTTGAAACTTGTTCAAACTTTTATGTAAATGGAAATAGTCCCAGTGATTCAGAATGGTGCAAGAGGAAAGGTCTTCCAGTTCACTTATTCTGACCCATTACGAGGCTGGGTGTAAGGAATGAGGTCGAAGAAAAGCAGCTGACATTGAAGAGCGTGGCTACTTTTGAGCTTAGCAAAGCCGAATTCAAGAGGCTGCCGAAGAAAATGGTGAAGCGCTGTGCTTTCAGGCGGGCGTCTGCGTCCAGCCGGTTCCACCGCGCCGACTGTCCGGCTTTCCTTGGACCCGGAAGGGCCTGCCCGCGGGGGCGGCGTTTAGGACCTGCTCGGGTCGGTCATCCTCGGCCCGACGCCCAGAATTGAGGCCCGCCCAGGGCTTCCCTCCGCCCCTCTCTTGAGGGTTCCTTTTAAACTGCGCTCGGGAGCCCCCGCGCCTCTTGCGTGCTCGGCGCCGTCCCTCGGCGGCCCGCTTTTCTCCTCTGATTGGCCGCAGTCCCTGCTCGTCAGCCGTGACGCAAGGATCGCCGCCGGGCCCCGCCCTCTTCCGAGAGCCCCGAAAACAATTTTAAGATGGCGGCGGCGGCGGCGCGGAAAACAATGGGGCCGGGGCGGCGGGGACAGGCCGCGGCCTGAGGTAGGCAGCGAGCGCCGGCCCGGGTAGGGCCGAGCGGGGCCGCAGGAAGACCCGCTACCGCGCGCTATCCCGCTCCGCAGCCCGCGGGGCCATGGCGCGGCCGTGAGGCGGCCGGGCCGCCGGCGGGAGCGGAGCCCGCAGTGCCAGCCGGCCCCGAGAGGCCCGCCCCGGGCCCGGCCCGAGCAGCCCGCGGCCCATGGTGCTGCCCACCTGCCCCATGGCGGAGTTCGCGCTGCCGCGGCACAGCGCGGTCATGGAGCGCCTCCGCCGGCGCATCGAGCTGTGCCGGCGCCACCACAGCACCTGCGAGGCCCGCTACGAGGCCGTGTCGCCCGAGCGCTTGGAGCTCGAGCGCCAGCACACCTTCGCCCTGCACCAGCGCTGCATCCAGGCCAAGGCCAAGCGCGCCGGCAAGCACCGGCAGCCGCCCGCCCCGGCCCCGGCGCCCGCCCCGGCCCCGCGCCTCGACGCCGCCGACGGCCCAGAGCACGGCCGCCCCGTCGCGGTGAGTAGGGCGCGCGAGCAGCCCCTTCCCGGCGCTGCCCCGCCGCCGCGAGACTCAGCGCCCGCCGCTCCTGCGCCGGGCTCGGGGGAGCTGCCCGGGCGGGCCGGAGCGGTTGTCATCTGCGGGGAGGGCGCGGTGGGAGGACGGGACGTTGAGGCCTCGGCTGGGAAGGCTGGTGAACGGTAGTGGAAAGGTTTTTCTTCCAGACTTGATTCCGAAATTTTGGGAACTTTACTTTGGAGCAGAGTTGCCTGGATAGTGGCCTCGTTTATTCTGCAAAGGTTTGTTGGGTCCTTGCTCTTTGCAGGGTCGGGGCTTACGTGTGGGAATAAGTCGGCCTTCAGTTGACCACATCAAACTGTTGTGAATAGAAAAATCCAAAAATCTTCAGAAAACTTAGTAAAAGGCATAGTACTGCTCGTTAAATTGTATAGGAGTATTACTTGTTTAGGCAACCCTGAAATTTGTGAACTTGTGATTCCAACGATATTGTTGATAATTCCAGTTTTAATCTATAAAGCTGTTTAAAATCTCTGATGGTATTAGAGAGTTTGTTGGTAAATTATTAAGCCCTTTGGGTTCCCAGTAGATATTCGGGAGATTTGTTGGTTAGAGGTTTTCCTCCCTGAAACTGACTTATAAAAGGGAGACCGTAAAGTTTTTTTTGTCGTTGTTTTCTTGGTAATTACATTTTAAAGCGAATGTTACCAGTCTAATTTCTTCTGTGCATTTCTAATTCATGCCTTTCTTCCTTCTCACCTGGGCTGTCGCGGAACACTTTCCTAAGTAGTCCCTAGGCGCTCAGTCTCTTTCTTTTTCCTCTCTCGGTGCTATGTCGCCCACGGGTCCTGTGCTGTGGTTGAATTTTCCTTATTCTCTCCCACACTGGCCTGGGCTGCTGGACATTTCATTGCTTATTGTATCAACTAGTCAAGTCGTCTTGTTCTCACTTTTCTCGTCTGTAAACTGAGGATGTGTTTGGCTTCTTATCCACAAGGATTCTTACAAGAAATGAATGTGGATGTGAAAATATTTCATAAACAGAAAGGCTGCCTGCAGGACCTTCCTCCCCACCTTTCTGAATCCTGCCATTCTTAGGTTCAGCTCATCGTCCTCTCTAAAGCAAGCGTCTGACCACCCTAGCCCACAGCAATCAGAATCTCCTTTGTCAAATATTTAGGAAATATATTGTCTGTGCTATTTATTTTTAGCACATAGTCACATACTAGTTTAGGTCATGTCTTGCCAACTAGACTGTAAACCCTGGGAGACAGGGAGGGGTTCTGCTCAGAGTCCCATACACATCTCAGGGCCTCAGCACGCGTTTGTTGAGTGATTGATATTAAGCTTGGTAGTACTTTTCCTCAGTCATGGGTCCTCCTATGAGCTAACCTCATGAGCCGCCTTTACTAACAACTCTTGTTTCAAGGGAAGACTTTAAGAGTAGTGGCTGGGGGCGGGCCCCGTGGCTTAGCAGTTAATTGCGCGCGCTCCGCCACTCTCGGGTTCGGATCCCGGGCGAGCACCAACACACTGCTTGTCCACCCATGCTGAGGCGGCATCCCACGTACAGCAACTAGAAGGATGTGCAACTATGACATACAACTATCTACTGGGGCCTTGGGGAGAAAAAGGGAAAAAAAGGAGGAGGATTGGCAATAGATGTTAGCTCAGGGCAGGTCTTTCTCAGCAAAAAGAGGAGGACTGGCATGGATGTTAGCTCAGGGCTGAGCTTCCTCACAAAAAAAAAAAAGAGCAGTGGGTGGTCATTCCAATTTAAGTAAGTAATGAAAGCTCATAAAAATCTTAGTTTTACACACAGCTAGCTGCCTTGAACATCCCCTAGAAAGTATATTAGTAGTGATTGAATTTGTTTAAAGAGAGTAGGAGTTTAGAACCCTCTATGGTATTTTCAGTCCTGAATTAACTGGAGAGAAATTTGACATGCTGTTTGAAGGGAAATTCATTCTGAGTGTGTTAGAACTTGAGTCTGGCTTGTCAGTCATTCCTTTGGGTGTGAGAGCCTGATCAGATGTGCCATGTTATGTTGATGTCTTATCACATTAAACCTTGACCCGTGGATTTCATGAGTTTAAACTTTAGAGTGGAGGTGCTCTTCTGCCTCCCTACTGGGAAGAGGGACCCTTCACTTCAGTCTCCAAGTGATTCGAGCTGAGCTCTTTGGCCTTGGAATGGAGTCTTAGGAACAGAAGATCAGTGTCACTAAGAAAACAGTGGCATTTTCCGTTTTAGTGGCTCCTTCAGTTCAGAGAGAGAGTCCTTGCCTGGGTAGGATTTCTGCTTAGGGAGAGAGCAGAGCTGTGCACAGAGAGATGGAGGAGAGAAGGTGCCTCTTAGTCATTGTTATTTTTGAAAATTTTATATATATATTTCAACTAATTAATATTCCTTATGTAAGGAATACTATTAGTTATTTTTTTCCAAATGTGCTGTAGTACCATTAGGCAGTCGTTTCATAGCCAGAGTTACCATCAGCAAACCATTTGTACAACTGAAGAAGGATCAAATTTACTAATAGAGTTCACCTTCAGGTTATTTTTTCCCTTCTTACGATGTCCTACCACACAGAGTTGTTTTAACCACTGTCTGCTTACTCTGTTGAAGATGAATCAGAAACAGTGCTTCAGACTTTTTTCCTATTCTAGTCGTCAAGGAATGACCTTATTAGGTTTTCTTTGTACTGTGTGCTCTTTAAAAACCAAATGGTAGTTTTCTGATGACAGTTAGGATTGACTTCTTTTTATTAGGAATGCTAGATTATGGAGAATTACCCACTCACTTTATACAGACTGTAATGAAAATAGTCTGTAATGAAAATAGTCTTTTACAATAGCTTGAACATGTTCTTTTAGTAAAATGCTGTAAAGGTTTATGCACATCCCTTTATCCGCCACTGTTACACTTTTGCTGCTTACTCCTTAAGTAGTTGTGATAGTTGACAAAGAAATTTGACAGTTGCATGCCAAGTACTCATGGCATGAAGTTGCCTTCTCTGCTTAGTTAAGGTGTGCAAAATTTCTCTTTCTCTCTTTTTAACTTTTTATTTGTACGTAATTTAAAACTTGGAGAAAAGGTACACAAATAGTACAAAGGACATCTGCATGCCTTCCACTTAGATTCTACCTATTATCGCCGTTGTGCCCCATTTGCTTTATCATTTGCGCATATGCTCTGTCTCTCCTCTTTACATCTCTCTCTTTCTCTAGAACTTTTGTACTCTGAACCACCTGAGAGGATGCTGCATACTTCATGGCTCTCTACCCCCAGACTCCCCAGTGTGTGCCTTCTAAGAGTTAACAAAGATGTGTAAAATTTTAATAATGATTTTGTAGACTGAAGTTATGTAAAAATTATGTAAATAAGTTATTTCCAGGGAGTAATATTTCTGAACATAAAACAGACATTATACTGTAATCACGTGGGATAGTTTTAGAGAAAAGATGACATGTGGCTTTAGGATCCCGTTTTTTCCTATAACATCTGGGACTTTGTCCTAGCACCCTCTTTCCTTCTTTATCTTCACTGTCCCCTTTCCCACTGGGTCCTTCCCTTCAGCTCGAAAGCACGAGCAGATAGTCTCCTTTCTTTTGTCTTTTCTCACCCTCAAAATAGTATTCCATCTTCTTCCTTCCCTTCTCCCTTTCTGCTGAACTTCCCATTTACTCATTAGACCATTGTAATCTGCCTTCTACTTCTACTTTTCCAAAGTTGCCCCCTTAAAGGACACCAAAGATGGAATTGCCACATTCAGTGGCTTCTTAGTCATCATTCTTCTTGGCTTCCTCATTCTTAAGACTCTTCTCTTAGCTTCTACTTTCTTCTGATTTTCTTTCCAACTGTTTTTTCTCAGTCTCTTTCCTGCTTTTCTTTAATTCTTGCAGTAAGTACATTCGAGTGCCTACTGTGAGCCAGAGTGTATTTAGTTACTAGGGATACAGCAGTGAACAAGACAAATTAAAACTCTGCTCTAATGGAGAAAGAAATCAATAATTTTAAAAATTAATTTTAACTTATAAATGCTCAGAAAAAATTAAAAGAGTAATGTGATACTGCGTGATTTAAAGTAGTAACTTTAGATAAGACACTTTTTCTTGATTTGGGCCTGAATGACGGGAGGTCATCCGTCAGCTGAAAGTCTCAGAGAAGAGCATTCCAATTACAGAGAATCACCAGCACAAAGTCTCTGAGGCGGGAACCTCCTGCGCTTGCATGCAGAACAGAAAGGAGGTCAGTGTGGCCAGAGCAGCCTGGCGGTGGCAGCTGGTATGAGAGGTGGGTAAGCAAGGATCAGATCAAGTGGAGTGGGAAGCAACGGCCGGATTTTAAGCAGAAACGTGACATGATCTCGCTTCTTTTTTAAAGGTCATTCTGGTGCTAGATGGAGGATGCCTGGGGTTGGTGTGTGCAAGAGTGGATGCGCTTAAGGCTTTTGCAGTGACCTAGGCTGGGGCTGGTGGTGGTAGTGGAAATGGAGAGAGGAGACTGGTTCTGAACAGCTCCTGAAGGCAGAGGGGTCAGAGCTTGGTGACCGAATAGATGGATTGGATGAGGCATGAGAGAAAGGGGGAGAGTAGAGGGGAATTCTGAGTTTTTTGGCTTGAGAAACTTTTTTTGCACAATTTTTAAATATTAGTGTTCCCCAGGCAACTACATTCTCTACTTTTTTTAAATCTTCTTTTCCCAGGTAATGTCATTGATTCTTTCATGGCTTCATCTATCACCTTTAATAATAAGATTCTCCGAATCTCCAGATCTCTCTTGCAAGAGTCAGATCCGTATTTCCAACTGTCTACTGGACATTTCCACTTTGATTTCCCACATGTCCAAAATGGACTCCCCCTTTTTCCTGCCAATCTCATATTCCTTACGAGTATTTTCCCTAGTCTAGTCATCTAAAGTAGAAACCTGGGAACTACCCAGGCTTTTCCTTCACTTCCAGCTTTCAGTTGGTCATTTGTTCAACCAAAATTGAGCTCCTACTAGGAGCCAGGAATTTTGATGGTACTGGACCTGTCACACAGCCTGATGGGGAGTAGGTGGTAAACGGGTAGTTGCAGACCCAGAATATTGGGGGAAGGGATGCCTTTTGGGTGAAGTTCGGAAAGCTTTAAAGACTTGGCTTTTAAAATGGATCTTAATATTTTACCAGATGCTTTTTCCAAAGGGTGTTCCATGGAACACTAATCTCATGGGCTGTTAAAAGAGTTCTAGAATTGAACAAATTCAGGAGACACTGGGATAAACAAATTTAAATAGTTTCCTTGATTTAGGACATTTCCAAACCTATAATAGGCTAATATGCATGGGGACTTGAGCTCTTATCAAGGGGCATCTTATAGTACTTTGGATCCCTTTGGGAAACTAAGCAAAAGCACAAAATTATGACAGAGTAGTTCTTTGAATTTGGGTCTTAAAGTGGCAGAGGCTGGAAGATAAAGCTGGAAAGGTAGGAGTCATATCGTGAAAAGCCTTATATTTATTTGATACTGGGTGTTTGGACTAAATAATTTTGAAACATTGTGAACCCCCTCACACATGTTTATGTTATCTAAAACTTTTCATTCTAAGTTTTTAAGCTTATTGAAAATTATAATGCATTTATTGTGCCAATCAATTGTATACTAAATTACCATAACTCAATTTATTAAGTGAAATACATGAAATAAGAAATTTATGTAACACAGAGCCTTATAAATGCTGCATTTATTTAATATGGATCAACTATTTTAAAAAGAAAAAGGGCAAAAATTTTATTTATAGTCGCAGGAGGTGTAACTTCCAGAGAATTATAAATATTAACATTTAAAAATAAAATAGTTACATCACTTTTTAAAAGGTAGCCTTGGACTCTGAGTACCTTAGTGATATGCTTTCATCAACCACTTAAAGAATGCTTTTCTTTAACAGAAATTTTAAATTATTCCTTTTTCTCCTGGAACTTGCATTTCTTTTACACTTGCCTCACACAGTTTTATTCTAACATAATGTATGCTTTTTTTAAGTCTCTCTCTTTTTTTTTTTTGGTGAGGAGGATTTGCCCTGAGCTAACATCCATGGCCAATCTTCCTCGTCTACCTGCCGTGCCCCGCCCCCCGCCCGCCCGCCACAGCTTGAGGAAGATTAGCCCTGAGCTAACATCTGTGCCAGTCTTCCTCTATTTTGTACGTGGGATGCCTCCACAGCATGGCCGATGAGTGGAGTAGGTCTGCACCCAGGATCTGAACCTGTGAACCTGGGCTGCCGAAGCAGAGTGTATGGAAATTGAACCACTTAGCCACCAGGCTGGCCCCCTAAGTCTTTTTATTTGGTCACTCTAGCATAGTTCTCTGCAACAAAAAAAGGTATAAAAATTGGAATTAAAAACTTTTCAATTTACTTTGGCCATAAAGCTCTATGTATATTTTTGCTTTTTTTAAAGGTGATTTATGCAAAAGAAGAATGTGTGTAGCATTTATAAGGTTCTGTGTGTTATGTGTATTTCTTATTTCAATAATTTGAGTTATAGTAATTTAATACACAACAAACAACAAATGCATTATAAATTTTTATAAACAATTTTAAGCAAAAACGTACAAGTTTATTAGAAAAGCCTCCTTCAATGAGACAGATAAGGCTTCCCTCCCTCAATTTGTTCACATAACCACAGGTGAATATTGTTGACAAAATGAGAGTTCTCAATTCTATTCCTGTTTTTTGTTTTTATAAATTTAAGCCCCAGAAGTCCTTGTTCACATAAATATAAAAGAAAGGAAGACATTTATAGCAATGTTATTTAATTTTCTTGAAACTTGAGTTGTCTGCCAAAATCACCTGATGATGTATCATCAAAAATTAATTTACTAATTAGCCTACAACTTGGTTAGGTACTCTTTCAGTTTTATTGAAAGCAAATAATTAGAAACCATCTGACTTACGAAAGGATTAATCTAGTCATTACTCATTCACTTTCTCAATTACTGAGAAATATAACAAAAAGGCTTTCCCAAGTCTTATCAATTGAAGATTGATTATATCTATTTTTCTTTCACTTAGAGGTAGCTTGTTGAACCTAATATACTCAAAATTGGTTGGGAAAATCAAAATACTGTTCATTTCAATACACCTTTGCCAATACGAGTATTTTTGATAAAAATACTTCTATCTACTTTAAATATATTTTCATCAAAACTAGAACTGCAACTATAGCTTGTTTAATATATGGAAAATGTCTACTGTGTAACCTAATTGGCAGAACCTGTCTTCGTAGTCAAATTAATCGTCGAAATCAGACTCAGCTTTCTGTCAGAAAAAGTTTGACTTCATTTTTCAAATATACATAATAATATACATCCCCCACGACTACCATCTCACTTCTGAATTCTGAGGGAGAATGTTAAAGAGCGTGGACCCTTGTGGTGAGTTTCGTTGCCTGCACTAAATACCGTGCATTACCTTCATATTTCTTACCCATGTTCTCTCTGCTCTCTGGTGAAGTGTTCCTTCAAAGAGCTGTATGTTGTTTGATTAGTTGACAGTGGAAGAGTGATGTCTTTAAACGAAAAATATCACAACTCTTGTTGCCCACTCTATGGTATATATGAATTCAAAGCATCCCAATTCACATGCCAAACTTTGGCCACTTAAGTGGTCAAGGCCATCAGGTTGGTGGAGAACTGTTGTGCCTGGCAGAGCAGAGTAGCAGGAGAAACTATAGCACACAGTGAACATTTAGAGCAGCGTCAGTGCTACCAGGCCTGGTGGAGCAGCATGTCATTGGATGGCACCTGGTACCACAGAAATGAAGGCCATATGCGATACTCCAAGATCCAAAAAATAGTTTGAATGCAGTTCTTTGAACATGGCCTAATTTCTCTTGGTGTCTTCACCTGTATCTTTCCCCAGTCTCATGATGTCAGACACTTCCTCACCATTCGGAACTCTGCTCCTGTGTCATCTCCTCCAGGACCCCTTCCCTAAGTCCCCTCCTCAGGCTGAGCTAGGTGTTCAACCTCTGTCAGAACAACCACGCTGAGCTTTAATTAGTGTATTTGTTGCTCTCCATTAGACTGTGAGCAACCTGAGAGCAAGACCAAGAGTCTAGCAGCACACCTGCTACGTATTTGGTAGTCAGCAGGCATCTCTTGGGTGGCTGTTAATGATTTTGTAGAAGGAGCTCTGAATTGGGAGTCAGAGCTGTCTATTTTTGGGCTCGGATCATTTCAGAAGTGCAGTTGGTAGAGGTAAGACAGTAGGCCCTGATTTGTACTCCCATGTTCGTTGCAGCATTGCTCACAATAGCCAAGAGGTGGAAGCAAGCTAAATGTCAACAGATGAATAGATAGAGAAAATGTGGTATATACATACAATGCAATATTATTCAGCCTTAAAAAGGGAGGAAATTCTATCATATGCTAAAACATGGATGAGCCTTGGGGACATTATGCTAAGAGAAATAAGTTGCAAAAAGACATGTGCATGCTTTCTCTTATATGAGATATCTAAAATAGTCCAACTCTTAGAAACAGAAAGTAGAATGGTGGTTGCCAGGGGCTGGAGGGAAGGGGAAAGGGGGAGTTGTTCAGTGGATATAGAGTTTCTGTTTTGCAAGATGAAAAATTCTAGAGATCTGTTGCACGACCATGTGCATATAATTAACACTATTGTACTGAACACTTAAAAAAGGTTAAGATGATAAATTTTATGATAGGGGTTTTTGACCACAATTTTTAAAAAAATTACGAGACAAAAACTATGATTTTACAAACCACATGCCCTGAAAAATTTTTGGCAGTTTTAAAGGCTTCTTAATAAAGGCATATCAGTGAAATTGGAGAGACTAGAGTCACTTTTAAAATCAAAGAAAGATGTGATAGATTCTGTGATTCTCTGCCTAAATATAAAACAAGGAAAAATTTTATATGCTTGCGTCTCTATTGCTATATAGTATTTTAATTGTTGTATAGTTAGGAATAAAGTCAGTTAATTTAAACAAAAACAAAAAAAGACAGTGGGCCCAGTGTCTCAGGGAAGGAGGGTGCTGCTAATGAGCAGAAGGAAGATAGTTGAAGGTCTGCATGCAGAAGGGATGAAGCTAGTTATGGGCCAGGAGTCAAAAGCAGTGACAGTATTGGCCTAAAGTAATTGTATGACTTTAGGCATGGCACTTAAGTCTCTCTGCTCCAACTTCCTCATCTTTAAAAGGTGTTAAGGAAAAAAAAAAATTCTAAGTGACCAAAGATTGTAAACTAAGTGGAAAAATTTTACCTCCAAGCAGAGAACCCATCTAGCACAGTCTAGGCTCTGAGGGATGTAGTTCAGGGGAGGAAAAATAGTGTGGTTCTTTTAAAGCCAGAGGACCACAAACTGTCTCTTCCCTTACTGGGAAAGCAAAGGCTCTGAGTGTTGCTGGTTGGCTAATGATATCAGGACCTTTCCATTAAGGAAGCCCTGGGCTGGCTAGAGGTGGTCTACTGTGGGGCAGCCATCTTGGGATTCTGCCTTCAGTTGCCTCTGCTACTTATATGCCATGTGCCTGTCTTGGGATCATGGCATCAATCAGGTCTGCGTTGATATAAGCAGCCTAGCTGGTCAGATCAAAAGAAAAATTTAAAAAGCCCAGACTCTTTAAATATATTGTCATTTAGTCCTTGCAGCAGTCTCATGTGGTAGATATTATTGTGTCCAGTTTTACATATAAGGAAAACTAAAACTCACAGGTTAACTTGCCAAGGTCGCCAGCTCAGTGGTAGGACTAGAATTCAAACCAAAGTCCAGCACCAAAGCCCGTTATCTTTCCACTATGCCATTTAGCTTCTGCAGATAAGAGCATAGATGGGGGGCCGTCCCCGTGGCTTAACCGTTAAGTGCGCACGCTCCGCTACTGGCGGCCCGGGTTCGGATCCCAGGCACGCACCAACGCACCGCTTCTCCGGCCATGCTGAGGCCACATCCCACATACAGCAACTAGAAGGATGTGCAACTGTGACATACAACTATCTACTGGGGCTTTGGGGGGAAAAAAAGGAGGAGGATTGGCAATAGATGTTAGCTGAGGGCCGGTCTTCCTCAGCAAAAAGAGGAGGATTAGCGTGAATGTTAGCTCAGGGCTGATCTTCCTCACAAAAAAAAAAGAGCATAGATGGGAAAGAACTTTATAAAAATTAGAAGTTTGTTTAGAGACAAATTGCTGGTTAATATGTTAGTATACAATGGTGATTTTCAGCCAAAGACACTGTCTGTGGCAGAGGGGCATATATATCACAATAACTTGGGGCACTTTTTTTTGTGTGTGTGTGAGGAAGATCAGCCCTGAGCTAACATCCATGCCAATCCTACTCTTTTTGCCGAGGAAGACTGGCCCTGGGCTAACATCCGTGCCCGTCTTCCTCTATTTTATATGGGACACCGCCACAGCATGGCTTGACAAGCAGTGCGTCGGTGCACGCCCGGGATCTAAACTTGCAGACCCTCGGGCCAGCGAAGTGGAGCGCATGCACTTAACTGCTGCGCCGCTAGGCCAGCCCCTGGGCACTTTTTAATTATATATCTCCTTGCTTACTGATGCCCTCTGTCCTCCACCTGTCCCCTTTTATCCCTTATTGCTGCTAAAATGAGTTGCTGTTATTAATGGGAGTATGTCATATCCCTTAGTTGCGTGGGGGTAGGTTAATGTTTGGTCTCAGTTCTTCACTCTCAAGGTCATGTTATAAACCCACACCCTTGCCATAGCTTGCTGGCAGGCAGAGTATACTTCCCCATTCCTTGATTTGGGGCTTGGACATAGGACTTGCTTTGGCCAATCAGATGTTAATGAGAGAGATAAGAGGATATATTGTAGTTATGGAGCAAGAATTTTAAAAAATTCAGAAAGAGAAATCTTGGAAGTATTTTTAAAATATGAAATAGATGTGTGAACTGTACATGTGAAATATGAATAATTTTCCCAAAAAGTAAAGAAAAAAAAGACAAAAGAGATGGAAAATAGAAAAAATTAGAGGACCCATGTAGGAGATCCAACATCTGAATAATAGAAATTATAGGAAGAGAGAAAACATGGTAGGAAATGATTAATAACATAATTTGAGAACTGAAGGGCATGAGTTGTCAGATTAAAAGGGCACATTGTGTGCCCAGCACTTGGGAAGAAATAGACCCACACCAGTCATAAAATTTCTGAACATTGGTTTTAAAGAAAAGATTCTACAAGCTTCCAGGGTAGGGAGGGTACTAGGTCATGTATCAAGAATCAGAAATGCTTTGGATTTCATGGCTGCAACATAGGAAGCAAGAAGACCGTAGTACAATGCCTTCACAATTGTGAAGGAAAATGGTTACCAACCTAGAATTCTATGCCTAGCCAAAGTATACAACAAGAATAAGTATAGAATAAACTCATTTTCAGAGAGTAAAGATTTAAAAAATTTAACTGTCATATACCCTTTCTTAGGAAGCTACTGCAAGATGTATTCCACCAGATTGAAAGAGTAAGACATGAGATACAGAAAACAGGAGACCCAACAGAGAAAAAAAAAACAAGGGAGTCCCTTGGTGAAATGATGATGAAAAGCGATCCCAGGATGACAGCTCTGAACCAGACGTGGAGGGCAACTGAGCCATCCTGCAGCAGTGTGACCCAAGAGATAGACTGTCATCACCAAGACCCCACTTCCATCGGGCCATCTTAACCTGAGGACAGAATGCCCAGGAGAGTGTGGCCCAGATTCTCATCAGTACGTGGCTTGCCTTGGCCGTGTGCTGATCAGGGTCTCTCCCCTCATGCTCTGCTGAGGGAACGCATGTCACTCACAGAAGTTCTCAGCTTCTCCCTGAGAGCTGGAGGTAGGCCACGGTGGGCTCAGAGCGGAAAGGACAGAGCAGCCCACTCCTCTGACTGTACTTCTGCTGCGTGTCCAGTGCCTGGTCTGCACCTCAGTCTTGCCGGGTGCCCGACTGTGGAGAGCCCTGTGTTTCTCAAGACTCACTTGTGGCCTTGTTCGCGACTTCCCCTGAAGGGGCCTTGTCAACTCCCAGAGAAGCAGAAGGCAGACCGTGACCCGGAAACTGTTCTGCACACCTCCTCCTGAGCCTCCATCCAGCGGGGGCCGTGC
The DNA here is from genome assembly GCF_020826845.1 of Diceros bicornis minor. NCBI lineage: Eukaryota > Metazoa > Chordata > Mammalia > Perissodactyla > Rhinocerotidae > Diceros > Diceros bicornis. The sequence continues at coordinate 92,702,839 of NC_080740.1, forward strand.
TGCCCTCTCTTGACACAGCTGGTGTGTGCCGACCCTCCGTTTTCAAGACTAGTCAGTATATTGTCTGGGGATAGATTACACGAGTGTGGTAGAACTATAAAGAAAAGCAGTTAACACAAAATCCAGATATTAGTTTTCTCTTGGGGAGGGTGAAGAAAAGGGATTCAGAGGCTTTTGAGGAGAGCTTCTCAGACTTAGTGTGTGGAAGAATCACCTGGAGAGCCTATTAAAATGCAGATTCTAAGGCAAAGGTGGCAGAGGCTGAGATTCAGCATTTTTAACCTTCCAGGTGATGCCAGTTCCGTTGGTCCTGGGACCACACTTTGAGTGCCAAGGATCTAAAGTGCTGGTACTGTTGTTTTTTAACTTGAACATTTGGTACATGGTGTTCATTTTATTATTACTCCTTGCACTGTTATGTATGTATATATGTAGGATACCTGTCACAACAAAAAAATTTTAATTGCAAAGGAAAAATATGAGAAAGATGTGTTGAGCAGTAAGCCTGGAGACGTAAACATGTCAAATCATAAAAGCCTTGCATAGTGTATTAGGGTTCTCCAGAGAAACAGAACCGTTTGGAGATATATAGAGAGAGAGATTGATTGATTGATTATAGTGAAGTTGCTCACTTGATTATGGAGGCCGATAAGTCCCAGAATCTGCAGTTAGCAAGCTGGAGACCCAGGAGAGCCAATAGTGGTGTTCTAGTCCGAATGTCAGCAGGCTTGACACCCTGTGAAGAGCCGATATTTCGGTTTTAGTCCAAAGGCAGGAAGATACTGATGTGTCAGCTCAAGGCAATCTGGCAGGAGGAGTTCCCTCTTACTCAGCCTGTTTGTCCTATTCAGGCCCCCAACTGACTGGTTGAGGCCCACCCAAATCAGGGAGGGCAGTCTACTTTACTCAGTGTACCAAGTGAAATGTTAATTTCAGGGACTGCGGTGGAGCAGTGGTTAAGTTCGCGCACGCTTTTGCCGCCCGGGGTTCACTGGTTCAGATCGTGGGCACGGACCTACTCACTGGTCATCAAGCCATGCTGAGGCGGTGTCCCGCATAGAAGAGCTACAACTCTACAACTGTGATATGCAACTATGTACTGGGGCTTTGGGAAGAAAAGAAAAGAGGAAGAGTGGTGACAGATGTTAGCACAGGGCCAATCATCCTCAAAAAAAAAAAAAAAGACGCCAAATGTTAATTTCACCCAGAAGCACCCTTACAGACACACCCAGAATAATGTTTGACTAAATAAATATCTGGGCACCCCATAGTTCAATGAAGTTGATGCACGAAATCAACCTTTGCATATGTCATGGGAAGGAGCTTGCACTTGATTCTTTCTCTGTACTATAGAGAGCCAGTTAAAAGATTTAAATGATGGTGAACCATGAGTAAATTTGTGCCTTAGGTAATCTTTGCAGTGATGTGGAGAATGGATTGGGGGTGAGCATAAGTGGTAGAGAGGGCTGGCAGCAGAGAGACCAGTTAAAATGCTATTTTATTGATCTAGCTAAGAAATGATAAGGAGGAGCTAGAAAGTGGCAGTGTGAAAACAGAGGAGAAGTCCAGATTCCAGAGATACTGAGATGGTAAAATGAACAGGATATGGTGATTGATCCTGAGTTGGAGAAGAATAGGAGGAGTTGAGGATGAATAAAGAGTTTCTGATTTTTGAAATTCCATTTCCTGATCCCTGGTCAGAAGGGATCAGGAGAGCCCCTGCCAGGCTAGGGGTTGCTGACAAGTTGCATTTAGCCACGTGGGCCTCTATGGGGACCTGTGTCAGGGCAACTGCAGAGGAGTGGAGGGGTCATCAGATGCAGAGCTAATCCACAGCTCCAGTTCTTCAGAGGACTTGAGCCACAGCCGCTTTGGAGCCTTGCCTAAGAAGCACTATTAATGTTGCACTGATCCATTTATAGTTTACCCCACAGGTTGCCTCAGGTTGCCCATTTCACCTCAAGGGACTATAAGCTTTCTACACTTTTGTCCTAAAAGTTTTTATTAGGGAAAGTTTAGAATCCGTGTCATAAGTTGGGTTCTGTGGTACAACTTGAGCATCCGTGTAGCCTGCATAACTCGTTATGTGGGGAGTTATGAACTTATGTGTTCTTTGTGCTTTGCCAGCCTTTAGTATGGCAGGCCGCGAGCCACCCCGGGAGCTGAAGGGCTGCAGGTGGATGTTAGCAGCTCACGTCCCCTGGTGCCCTCTACTGTGCCTTCAAGGATTGGTAAGATGTGAGCAGCTGTCACTCCTGTGTTCACTCCACACACAAACACACTCTGACATTGCTTCTGAGCTGCAGTTACCGTTGAGCTCTTCTCTGGGCTCCCCTTACCCTCTCCAAGCCTAAGTGTCCTTCCCTATGAAATGGTGATAACCACACCTGCTTTGCAAAGTTGCTCTGCCAGCACAGACTAGGTGCTTAATAAATGGTAGCTCTGGGGCCGGCCCCGTGGCTTAGCGGTTAAGTGCACGCGCTCTGCTGCTGGCGGCCCGGGTTCGGATCCCGGGCGTGCACTGACGCACCGCTTCTCCAGCCATGCTGAGGCCGCATCCCACATACAGCAACTAGAAGGATGTGCAACTATGACATACAACTATCTACTGGGGCTTTGGGGAGAAAAAGGGAGGAACAAAAAAAGGAGGAGGATTGGCAATAGATGTAAGCTCAGAGCCGGTCTTCCTCAGCAAAAAGAGGATTGGCACGGATGTTAGCTCAGGGCTGATCTTCCTCACAAAAAATAAATAAATAAATGGTATCTCTTACTGGTTTAGGAGATCTCTTTTTAAATATTTGTTTATTTTGTCATTGTTTTTGATCTCCTGATTACCTCTGTTAACCAGGTATCAGCCTTTGCCAGAAGACCTGGCCAACCATGGAGTGTTATTCTGGTTTGGCACATTAGCCAATCTCAACCAACAGGCAGAATTTAGGGTTTGTTTACTGAACAATGATGGTGAGTCAAATCTCATTCTGGTGCTGAAAAGACAGAGAATGAGGGAGTGACCCTGCCCTTGGAGCTGACAGAGACAGATATGGAGACTGGGGGCCCTGTGGTCTGCTCTCTGCCCAGCAGCCAGAATGATCTTGTTCCACTGCTGGCCCCCACCACCGGTTTTCCATCTCACCTGAGGGAAAAGCCAACCCTTAACCAGAGTCCACAGGCCCTGTGCAGTCTGGCGCTCCTGTTCCTCCTGCCCTCTCTTGCCTTCAGCTTTCTCTCTCTCCGGGTCCCCTCTTGGCACCATCTCTTCATGCTCCCACCACCACCACTTAGGCACTCTCCCACTCAGCCTCTGTGCTGTTCTTCCCTCAGCCTGGACCCTCGTCCAGAGATCTTGGCACAGCTTACTCTTTCTTCTCCTGCAGACTTTGGCTCAGACTTCTCACACTCCTTGAAGCCTTTACTGAGAGCCTTTTTTAAAACTCCCCACAAACTCCACTTCTGTGCCTAATTTTCTTGGGAGCACAAGCCAAGTAGAACGTAGGCTCCAGGACAGCAAGGGTTTGTTTTGTTCCCTGCTCTCCAGGGCCCAGACAGTGGCTGGCTCCCAGAGGGGTCAGTAGATCCTGATTGAATATATTGAGTGAGGTAATGAGAAAGCTCTTGGGAGAAAGAGAGAGGAGGGCCAAGGTTGATTACTTTCAGGCAAGGAAGCCACCTTTGCAGAGGTGCAGAGGGGCCTAGTGTGTTGAAGTTCAGCTTTCCTAATGCGGGAGGGCAGGCTGTGAGGAGGAGCCTTGTGTGCAGTATAGGGGCCTGCTGCTAGAACCAGGCAGCAGGTTCACTGACGCTTCCTTTTGTCTTAGCACTGTCCTGAAAACTCACCTTCAAGGCTAGTTTCTAGAGCTGCACTATCCAGTATGGTAGCCACCGGCCATGGAGGGCTATTAAGCACTTGAAATATGCCTAGTCCAAATTGAATTGTGCCAAAAGTGTAAAATACACACTAAATTTTGAAAACTTAGTACCAAAAAAGAATGCAAAATCTCTGTTTTAAATATTAATTACATTTGAAATGTAATTAATATTTTACACTTAACACAATATTGTGTTAAGTATATTACTAGAATTAGCTTCACCTGTTTCTTTATTTTTACCGTGCCTACACTTGGAGGGCTTCTTAAAACTGTTTCCTGGGCCCGACCCCAAGTTTCTCATTCAGTGGGTCTGGGATAGGGCCTGAGAATTTGCATTTCTAGTAGGTTCCCAGGCGATGTGGATGCTATTGGTCTAGGACCACACTTTGAGAACCACTGCTCTAGAACAAAACAGATTGAAGTTATTTTTGAGGTGGGGACGGGAAGAATTTGAAGGGGAAAAGTCTCAGATGAGGCAGGTCCAGAGGGAGTAAGAAGGTACAGCTGAAAGGAGTTAATCTTTGCAAGGAGAGATGTTGCCCTCTCAGAGAAGAGGGAAAGAAAAGACTTAAGAGAGACACTAATAAATTTTGAGGTGAAAAAGAGGCACATTTGAAGGAGTCACATAAGTCGGACTCTGGAAAATTACTTTGAATTATGTGTTCAAATCCTGGTTCAGTGCTCACTTTCCAAGTTTAGCTTTAACTTCTCTAAGCCTCAGTGTCTTGACCTTGAAATTGGGAATGATAGTACAGGACCGAAACTGTAGGTTGTCCTGAAGATTAAGTGAACCAATACTGCCTCCATTACTGGGCGGAGAGCAAGCCCGTGAAACTGAAAGACAGATATCCAAGAGGCTGAAGAATAGCGTGACCGTGAAGGGGAGCGATGAGGAGGGTGGGAGGGTTAATTCTGAAAACATTCACTGGGGGTACCTGTAACTTGCTGAGCATTGGCCCTTGCGCTGGGGATGAAAAGACCAAGGCTCTTGTCCTCCGCGGATGAGGGAAGATGCAGAGAAATAGGTCAGTGAGTATTTATAGCATGACTCCAGGGCTTTTCCGTGAATGTGGAATATAGGTACTATGTATGTACAAAGTTTTGTTAGAGCACTAGGGGTAGAATAAGGAACTTGACCAGGTGTGGGGTAAGTGGTCAGGGAGAAAGTACTCCAGAGGAGTTGATGTTCCAGCTAAATCTTAAAGGATTAGTAGGAGCTATCCAGGCTGGAAGTGTATTCTCAATCCTGAAAGGAGTTCCGTTTAAGTCGGGACCTCAAGGGAACGGCAGGGGATTAAACAAAGTTTATCGAGATCAGACCAAACAGGCCCTTACGTGCCAGGTTAAGGAATTTGAACTTCACCTGTAAGTGATGGGGAAATAAAAGGGATTTAAAATGGTTCAGTTAGGGCCGGCCCCGTGGCTTAGCGGTTAAGTGCGCGCGCTCCACTACTGGCGGCCCAGGTTCGGATCCCGGGCGCGCACCGACGCACCGCTTGTCCGGCCATGCTGATGCCGCGTCCCACATACAGCAACTAGAAGGATGTGCAACTATGACATACAACTATCTACTGGGGCTTTGGGAAGAAAAAGGGAAAAAAAAGGAGGAGGATTGGCAATACATGTTAGCTTAGGGCCGGTCTTCCTCAGCAAAAAGAGGATTGGCATGGATGTTAGCTCAGGGCTGATCTTCCTCACCAAAAAAAAAAATGTATATGTTTTATAGAGATCATGCTGATAACATCAGAAAGGGTGAGTTAGAACAGAGAGAGAATAGAAACAGATGAGCATGAAGTGATTTCAGTAATCTAGGTAAAAAAAATAATGAGGAGTTGAACTAAGATGGAGGTGACGTGGAGGGATCTCACTGGAGAGTGATTTAGAAGGTAGAATCAGCAGAAATCAGTGCCCGATCATTTGAGAGGACAAGGCTTGAGCCATGCTCAAGCCATGCGAATCAGGGAGCATGAGAGGAAGGGTGGATTTGGGGAGGAAGGCAAAGAGCCAAGTTTGGAGGCTGTCCTGTCTCGTAGGTACGTGCAGACTCCCAGTTTACAGTCGAATATGCAGATCTGGAGCACAGGGGAGAGGGCTGGGCACAAAGATGAGGATCCGGCAAATGTTCACTCAGTAAATATATGTGCCCGCTCTGTCCCAGGTTGTCAGGCTGAGGCCCTGAGTATGGATGGGGTTGTCTGGGGAGATGACAGCAGTGAAAAGGGACGAAGTCGCCTCAAACGTCATCGCTGAAGCAACAGGCATGAGAAGGAGCAGCCTGCAAAGAGTGGCTTTGGAGGCAGGAGCAGGTCCAGAGAGTGGTCTCGGGGCCCTTAAGGGAGGAAGACGCTTAGAGAAGGGGGATGTGGTCATTAAGTCTCAGTGCCTCAGAAAGGTCAAGTAGATACAGTTGAAAATTGTCCCTTGGGTTTAAGAACCAGGAGGTTACCTCGGTGAGTGTGACGAAGTAGAGACTGGTCTTTGAAGAAGCTCTGAAGCAAGGGAAGAGGATTAGCTGAACAGTAAGAACGTTATCAGGTCTCAGTAACTGGTAGTGACGTGCCTCAGCCCCCCAAGAGTGGCTCTTCTCCCTCTCCTGCTTCTTTGTTACATGAGGAACCAAAGCTTCTGGAGATGTTTAGAAGTTTGCCTGTGAGCACACAGCAGTTAAGCAAATGCACCAGGATTCAAACCTGGTCTAGTTGGGCTCTTAACACTGCTAAATGGTATGTAGAGTAGGATGGAGGTTAAAAGATGGGAGGTACTGAGTGTTTGTCCATGCTTAGGGGAGGAAAGAACTGGTAAAGGGGGAGATGAATGGAAAATAGAGAAAAAGGTGGTAATTGAATGAGCAAGGACGTTGAAGAGACTGGATGGGGATGGGGTAGAGAACCCAGGTGGTGGGCTTGGCTTTGGAAGGGCATGGCATCACTTTTTATGGGCACAGAGTCCCTCAATTAAGTCAGAATTTCCCTGTAAATGGGAAGATCATGGTACTGATGCTTTTAGTGTTGACATCTTTTTCATATTCATATGCCTGACTGCATTCATAGAGTAACAGAGTTCCAGAGGACTTCAGAGAAATCTAGTCTAATAAATAAGTAATTATCTGCTGTTCTTTAGTCTAATAAATAAGTAATTATCTGCTGTTCTTTAAGTGAGCTCAAGTATTATTCCAAAATAACCCTCCCTTGACCCTCTCTGGCTACCAACCCGTCTCTCTCCTTTACTTTTTTTAACAGCTTTATTGAGATATAATATATGTACTGTATAATTCACCCATTTAAAGTGTGCAATTCACTGGTTTTTAGTATATTCACAGAGTTGTGTGGCCATCAGCACCATCAATTTTAGAACATTTTCATCACCCCAGAATGAAATCCCACATCCCATAGTTGTCACCCATCAATCCCCTCGCTCCTCCTCTTTCCAACCCTAGACAATCTCTAATCTACTTTGTCTCTATGTCTCCCTTTTTAAACCAAACTTGGAAAAGAACAGTCTATACTCTACTATTCACCTCCCAGTTACTTCTCAAGTCAAGGGGTTTTTATTCCAGTCACTCTTGTGGAACTGCTCTGGGCAGCAAATCAGTGACTCTTCAGTGACCAGATCCAATGGACATGTTCAGCCTTTGTCTTTCTGGACTTTTCTGATGCAATTAACCCATCCCTCTTCCTTGTGCTGTCTTCATTATGGGCTCTTCATCTGCCCCTTAGATGGCTTCTCTTCCTGAGTGGTCGGATCCACTCATGGTTTGAGCTGCATGCATTGCTGGTGACTGTCTTTCCACGAAACTCATAGTCAGTATTATTCATTGCCTCTTGGACGTTACTGGATGGTCCAGTCATCTCTTCATGTCTACAACTGAACGAACCCCCCCCCCCCCGCAACCCTGCTTTTCCTTTGTTCTCTTACCCATATACCCAAACTAGATAGAAACTCCTTTCTCCTTCTCCCCCAGTATGAAATCAGTCTCCAGTACCTGCTGAATTTTCTTCTACCCTAACTCTGAAATCATCTCTTCTTTCCCATACCCACGGTCAGGTCCTCATCTCTTTCCCGGACTATTTCTGCAGTTTCCTACTTGGTCTCGCTGTAGCCTCCCTCTCTGAAATCCATTCGCCACACAGTCATTACCGAGAGCTTATAAAAATGCAAAGCTCAGCTCACCTGCTAAGGTCCTATTGAAATGACATGCAGCGCAACATCGCCTATAAGTATTTATGCCAAGAAAAAAAAATCTGAATCTGATCAAGCCTCTAACTACCAGCTTACAGGAAATACAGAGGATAGAAGAACTTGTAGAGACACCATAGGGGCATACCATCAGCCACCTATAAGCAAGTGACTAAGCGTCTCGGACAAATAAATGGCAAAGGAGAAAAAGGGAGAGAGAACTGTTACATATTGAAAGACTCTTAAGAGCTTCTCGAGCAAGTGCATTTTATAGGTCCTGACTTGAATAAACCAACTGTTAACAACCATTTGATTTTTGTGTGTGTGTGTGTGTGTGTGAGAGGAAGATCAGCCCTGACCTAACATCGAATGCCGATCCTCCTCTTTTTGCCAAGGAAGATTGGCCCTGGGCTAACATCCATGCCCATCTTCTTCTACGTTAGATGGGACGCCGCCACAGCATAGCTTGACAAGCGGTGCATTGGTGCATGCCCGGGATCCGAGCCTGTGAACCCTCGAGCACTTAACCGCTATGCCACCGGGCTGGCCCCTGATTTTTTTTTTTTTTTTTTTACCACCAGGGCTGGCTTGATTTTATTTTTTAACATTCAATAATGGTGTTATTTTCTTAAAGAACTTTTATATTTCAGTGATCTATGCTGAAGTATTTAAGGAGAATTATGTGATTCCTAGGTTAGCCCAGGGGGCGTGGGACGGGTGTGAATAAGACAAAATGGGCCATGTCTTATTTCAGTTGGGCAGTGGGTACGTGGGGGCTCGTTTTACTTTCTCTGTTTTAGTGTATGTTTGAAATTTTCCATAATAAAGGGGTTATTTTGTTAGTTTGCAAAAGATACTGATTAGATAGGGAAATGTGAACACTGATGGGATATAGGATAATAATAAAGAATTTAAAAATTTTTTTAATTGTGGTAAAATACACATAACATAAAATTTGCCATCTTAGCCATTTCAAGTATACAGTTCGTGGCATGAAGTACATTCACATTGTTGTGCAGCCATCCCCACCATCCATGTCCAGAACGTTTTTCATCTTGCAAAACTGACACTCCATACCCATTAAACACTAACTCTCCATTATCCCCTTCCCCAGCCCCTGGCAACCACCATTCTCCTTTCTGTCTCGATGAGTCTGACTACTCCAGGGACCTCGTATGAGTGGAGTCATACAGTATTTGTCCTTTTGAGACTGGCTTATTTGACTTAACATAATGTCCTCAAGGTTCACCTATGTTGTAGCATGTGTCCAAATTTCCTTCCTTTTTAAAGCTAAATAATATTCCACTGTATGGGGGCCAGCCCCATGGCATAGCGGTTAAGTGTGCGTGCTCCGCTGCTGGGGGCCCGGGTTCGGATCCCAGGCGCGCACCAACACGTAGCTTGTCAGGCCATGCTGTGGCGGCATCCCACATAAAGTGGAGGAAGATGGGCACGGATGTTAGCTCAGGGCCAGTCTTCCCCAGCAAAAAGAGGAGGATTGGCATGGATGTTAGCTCAGGGCTGATCTTCCTTAACACACACACACATACTAAAATAAATAAATAAATAAAATGGTGGAAATAGTGAATTAAAAAAAAAAAATTCCACTGTATGGATAGACCACATTTTCTTTATCCATTCATCCACTGATGGACACTTGGGTTGCTTCTGCCTTTTGGCTATTGTGGATAGTGCTGCTGTGAACATGGGTGTACAAATATCTGTCCTTTCAGTTCTTTTGGAAATGAAATTATTTTAGAAGTAAAATTGCTAGATAATATGGTAAATCTATTTTTTTATTTTTTGAGGAATCCCCATACTGTTTCCATAGCAGCTGTACCATTTTATATTCCCAGTAGTAGTGCACAAGGATTCCGATTTCTCCACATCCTTGCCAACAATTGTTAGTTTCTGATTTTTTAGTAGTAGTCGTCCTAATGGGTTTGAGGTGGTGATAATAAAGAATTATTAATGTTTTAGGTGGGAAATGATATTGTGATGTTATACACACACATATATTTTTAAGAGTTCTTACTTTTTAGAGATATATACTGAAGTATTTGTGGATTAAATGATATTATGCCTAGGACTGTTTTTTAAGTAATCCAGGTTTTTTGGGGGGTTTGGGGGTGGGATAGGGAGATAGAAGTGAAACAAAATGGCCAAATACTAATGTTTAAGTTGGGTGATGGGCATATGGGGGTTTGTTACACTGTTCTCTCTAGTTTTGTGTATTTTTTGAAATTTTCCAGTAAATCACATTTTGCGGCCATCACGGTCCGTTCCCAGCGTCTCTTTCCGTACTCCCTGTTGTGCCCTTTACACTTCAGCAACATGAAACTACTCATCTTTTTCTGCTTGCCTCCCTCCATCCATTCCCACGCAGTACTTATTTGTGTGTCCTTGCCTTCGCCTCTCAGCCTGTAATACCTTACCCCCTTTTCCTGGATCACTTCTCTGCTTCTTACTACGTAACTCTGGTGTCCCCTTCTCCAGGAAGTCTGCCCTGCCATCCCCACCCTGTTCTACTCTCCCTTCTGTTTCCTCCCATAATACTCTGGCCTGCCTTCATAGCTTCTCCATCACGTCCCAGGCGGTAGAGCAGGAACTGGGTCTTATTTATCTTTTTATCCCTAGTGCCTAGTGCCCTGCCTAGAATATAGTAAAAATCTAGTGAGTATCTGAATTGACCATCATTTTGTGCACAGCCTGTATAAGGGCAGTGTCTGGCACATAGTAGGATCTCGGTGAATGAGCACCGCATGGACCCTGAGGACATCTCCCTGCACAGGGCAATAATTGATATTAGAAGGATAGCATTATGGACCTTTAAAGCTGAGTGGAACTTTGATCATTTTACCCAGCGTCTTCATTTTATAGGTTAAGAAAGCAGATCCTAGAAGGATTATGTCTTAACTAAGGTCACACAGCCAGTTAGCAGTGGCCTGCTTTGTTTTCATGTGCACCGTGCAACCTTCCGAGCTTCAGGGGGCTTCCGCAATTGGTTTTTCAGCAGCAAAGAGAAGCTATGGTCTGCCTGCCAAGCACAAGAACCAATCTACCAATTTTGTTTCTCAGTATAAAGTATGAATTTTAACTGTCTGCTTTATAATCATGCAGGAAGAGATTACATTATTTTAAATACATAGCCTTGCTTTCTTTTTTTTTTTTTTTTTGGAGCTTTAAGATAGTGTTTTTATTTTTATTTTTGTGTGTGTGTGCTTACGTTCTGTCTTTGTTTCATTTTATTCATTGCATTGGTTTATAATGTATAAATTTCAAGTGTACATCATTATACTTCTATTTCTGCATAGATTACAATTTTATTTTTTTTATTGTGCCTTGCTTTTTTTTTTTTTTACTTTTTTTTATTGTGAAATTCTTGTTGTACATTATGGTTTGTCAAGTCACCATATGAATGCATCCCTCCACCCCTTGTGCTCCCCCCACACCCCCTTGCCCCTGGTAACCACAAAACAGTTCTGTCTGTCCATGTGTTGGTTTACCTTCCACATATGAGTGAAATCATGCGCTGTTTGTCTTTCTCTGTCTGGCTTATTTTGCTTAACGTAATGCCCTCCAGGTGCATCCATGTTATTGCAAATGGGACGATTTTGTCTTTTTTTTATGGCTGAGTAGTATTCCATGGTGTGTATATACCACATCTTCTTTATCCAATCATCAGTTGAGGGACACTTGGGTTGCTTCCATGTCTTGGCTATAGTGAATAATGCTTATTGTGCCTTGCTTTCTTAAATGGCTTTTTTTTTTTTCCTGAGGAAGATTTGCCCTGAGCTAACCTCCATTGCCAATCTTCCTCTTTTTTTTTTTTTGGCTTGAGGAAGATTAGCCCTGAGCTAACATCCTCACCAGTCTTCCTCTATTTTGTATGTGGGCTGCTGCCACAGCATGGCTGATGAGTGGTGTAGGTCCGCGCCTGGGATCCAAACCTGCAAACCCAGGCCGCGAAAGTGGAGTGCGCCAAACTTAACCACTACACCATGGGGCTGGCCCCAGCTTTTTTTGTTTTTTTTTTAAGCTTTTAAAAAGCTTTCTGTGAAGAGAAAGACAAACACTGTATGATCTCACTCATATGTGGAATATAAACCAACACATGGACAGAGAAAACTGGACTGTGGTTACCAGGGGCAGTGGGGTTGGGGGGAGGGGGGTGAGGGATGGGCACAAGGGGTGAAGGGAGTCATATATATGGTGATGGACAAACAAAAATGTACAACCCAAAATTTCACAATGTTAGAAACCATTAAAACGTCAATTAAAAAAAAAAAAACTTTCTGTGAATGTCATTGACACTCATATGCTGAAATGACATAGAACTATACACACACATTCTACCCATATCTTCTGCCTGATTTTGATACATGCTTTTAATTATGTAAAAAACAGCTATTGGGGGAAATTGGGTGAAGGGTACCCTTCTGTACTCTCTTTGCAACTTCCTCTGAATCTATAATTCTTTCAAAATAAAAAGTTAAAAACAAAAAAGGTGATGGTAAAAATGTCTAGGCACCGAACTATAAAGTTTTCTGGAAAATGCATTTTTTAGAACTCACTATTTTTAGTATGTCCTTGATAGTAGATTCAGTGGCAAGGAGTGGTGCTTAGCGATCTCTTTAGTACTCACATGCTTCTGAATCAGTGATGACACCAAACTATTAAGACAAATAATGTCTTAAAAGTGGGAATCTTTAGTAGCAGATTATAGAAGCTTCTGTGATATTTTTTCTTTTTCTTTAAATATTTTCCAAAGAATTGTCTGTGGCCGTGGCATCTAGGATCTCCTCGCGGCACAGCCGTCTTTCTGGTAACACCACCTTGATGGGGCCCTTTGTGTGTGGCCTCCGGGAGGTGCTCCTTTTCTACAGTTTGAACCTCTGACCCCCTCCTTGCTGCTTGTGCTTCATACACAGACTCGTTTTTCAGCTTCATAAGTGGAAGTGGGATTAATTTGGGCCCGTCTCAGTGTGCCCAGGGGAAGGGCAGGGCTGTGGGGATCTGCAGCAGATCCTTCCCGAGACCTCTGAATGCTCAAACCTCAGGAAACTTCGTGTCATCATCTGACTTTCCTCTGCTGTAGAACAGGAAGGATGATCCTCCTCCCCAGGGTGCCTTTGAAGGTTCAGTGAGGTTCTGAAACAACAAGAATAGTGAGTGCAGATGCCGAGTGGTCTGTGTGCCATTCAAAGGAAGGAATGACTTATCCTTGTAGCATTTGGCTCAGATTTGTGCCTTATCAAGGTTACTACTTGACGTGGATTTCCTGGATTTTTCCTCATCATTGAAACCGTGAATGTTGTGTGAAAACAGGTCCGCTTTACCTGGAGGAGGTCTTTTCCAACAATAATGACGGTTTCTTGGGGTCCTCTGAGTATATGTACAGGGTGCCAGAAGAGCTCTGGGAGAAAGGGAAAGCAAGCATTGTGTTAGGTTGAAATTGCTAATATTTAACCATTTTTACCTTAAAAAGTTAAAATTTTTTTGTGTGTTTCAGCCTATGCTTTTGAGGAGTTCCAGTGAGCCACACCACTAGAGTGCAGCATGGGCGTGGTTGCAGAGTTAGTGGGACGTTAAACTATTGCCAGAGCCTGAAGGATGGTAGAGCCAAGCCCAGGATTACGTAGACCTGAGGGCAACAAGGTGCCATTGAAGAGCTTTAAGGAGAAGAGTGATGGATCAGATCTGCCCTTCAGCACAGTCCTCTGACCATAGACTAGGGTGGGGGTTGCAACAAGACTAGCTTTAGACACAGTTAAAATAATTCAAGCAAGAGAAATTGGTGTTAGTGAGTGAAGTGTATGGATTCAAGAAATGCTGATGAGGTGGACTCAGTAGGACTAGGGTGCTGATTGGATGCGGGGAGTAGAGAAGGAGGAGCAACAGCTGCTCTCTAGTTTCTGGTTTATGTGACTGGGTGGGTAGTAGTGACATTCTCTGAGACAGGAACACAGGAAAGGAAAACAGGACTGGGGAGAAGCTGCTTCAGGTTCAGACAGATTTAGTCTGAATTATCTGTGATACACGTGAGTAGAGCACACCAGGTAGGTAGTTGGACAAACAGGAGTCTGGTGCTCTGTAGACATGGGTGGGTTAGAGATAGCACATTCATTCACAAATATTTATTGAGTGCTAGGAATTGTTATAGGTACTGGGGTCTCTCCTTTTCATTCTAATGGCGGGGGCTGGCCCATTCAAATTAGTGCTTCCGGGGGGAATTAACAAGGAAATAGGATAGAGAGTGACTGTGGAGGAGGAGTAGGTGATCAGAGAATGACTGTGGAGATAAGGGACCTGAATTATAAGATGAGCCACCTCTGGGAAGATGGGGGAAGAAGGGTTCTTGGCAAAGAAAAGAGCAAGTACAAAGGCCCTGAGGCAGGAATGAGCAGGTGCATTTGAGGAACTGTGAGAAGGTTGGTGTGACTAAAGCATGGTGCACAATAGAGAGGGCTAGTGAGAGGAGGTTGGAGGAGGGCGAGGGCTGATAGAGAAGCACTTGGGTTTATTCTGAGTGTGATGTTCAGTCATAGGAATTTCGGACATGAGAATGGATGAGATCACTTGGACTGTGTGTAGAGTGAAAAAAGGAGAGGACTCTGATATTTTTATTTGAAGGGGAGACCTACCTCTAAGGGCTGAGAAGAAACAACCGGAAAAGTAGAAGAGAAAGCAAGATAAGTGGTAAAGAAATATGAGAAAAGAGAACTTTAAAGATGGAGGGAATTATTAAGTGGCACATGATGGAGGGAGGAGTAGAAGGAGAAGGAAAGACTGAAAATGGGGACTGTATTTAACAGCATGAAGATCATTGCCAGCCTTGGAGAAAGCAGTCCTCCTAAATCCTCCTTTCTTTTACCCCCACATCCGATATCCTATCACTTTCCGGAAGGATGGAAGTCATATTGCAGTGGACGAAGATGCTAGTGGGGGGCGGGGGGAGTGGGGGGGTATTGGCTAATAGGAGGATGACGGAAGAGGGAGGAGGAGGAAAAGCAAATGTCCAGTGAGAAGGGGCAGGAAACACTGGTGGCTGCTCCAAGTGGCTGCTAGTGTATAAGGAGCACTGATGAGAGAGCCACCTGTCTTAGCCACATCTGTTTGTTAACTCAGAACGGAAGAGTATAGGTGTTATCATTTTGGAGCGTTTGACCACAAAGCACACTGGAATTTGAGCGGTGGGTCGTGTTAGAGGAAGAAAGTAGAGACTAGGTGAGGGGCTGTCCTAGAAGGCCAGTGCATCAAGCAGGGGACAGGATGCTGATTTGGTGGCCACAAGATGGTCACAGCTTACTCAGAGCAGCATTGATATCCTGGGGCCCCTCTCCCAAAGCAGAAGCTGGCAGGTGGCACAGGCTAGGGTGGGAGTCAGGCCTGCAGGGTGGTGCATTGGTGGAAGATGGTGAGCACGCAAGTCCTTCAGCTTACCATCAGGCATGCAGTATTCTTCAGCAAAACCCCTGTTGGAGAAGAAGAAGAATCCCCCTCTGCCCTTTCCCTTAAGGTTCTTCTGGCTGGCCAAATAATTAAAAGACAGGTTAGCAGGAGAAAATAATACCAAGTTTAATAACATGTATACATGGGAGAAACCAGGGAAACTGAGTTTCTCAACAGAATGGCAGATTCTCATCTTAAATACCATCTACAGCTAAAGACAAAGAAGGATGTTGGGGATGGGGAGGGAGACAGAAATCACAGTAATCAAGGGTATGTAGATTTAAGTCTTCTTCCATCCTGATAAGAGTTTTCACAGATAAGGTCATCCCCCACTCTTCCCACTACACAGAGGGAGATACCTTTACAAATATAAATATTTGGTAAACAGAACTTTGTTAAGAATGGGCTTAGCAAGGACCCTGCCAGTCTGTCTACACCCAGAGTTAAATTTTTTTAGGCAGTTTGGGGGAGGTCAAATGTCCGTCAGAGAAAATAATCAAGGTAAAGAGATATATTTCAGAGTGGCCAATTTTGATCTCCCACACCCCCTTGCAAAGGAAATGAGCTCCAGATCACGTTATCCCAGAACTGGATCCTTCTGGAACCCTGTGTACCACGAGATCATTTGGTAATTAAAACAGGAACCTCTGAGCTGAGCACCCAGAAGTACCAGGTACACTAAAAGCAAGCACATATGTTTATACGTGGCAGCCAGTCTTGCATGCTCTAGAGCTCCTACTGTGTTTGTTCTATAATTTATAATCTGTTCGGGCCGTTTTCCCATCTCTTTTGTAAATCTCTGGAGATTAGGCTCCGTGGATTACTCATTTTTGCCTTCCTCTCCAGTGCCATGTACATATCAGGCACTCTTGCAAATGCTCAAGGCTTAAAAATCTGCCAAAGCCACCACATTCCACACTCCGCACCCCCGCCTACATCATTCCAATTACATTTTATGAGCAGTTGAGAAAATGGCCTGGTGTTTCCTTTGGCTAGAAGCAATTGGTATTGCAAAAGTGGGTTGTTAACCTTGGAACTTGTCTGCAGCTGTTTGCATGTGGATATTGAAAGAGGGAGTGGTAGCCTGTCTCATTGTTCGGGTAAAGAAGGATTCTGTTTCTAATCTGGGACACCCAGCTGACTCATCAAGTGCCTTGACTGCTTAGCTTTCCCCTTAGGAAAATGGAAACTGAGTTCTGGGGTTTACAGACAGCCCAAACCTGACGCTGAGGAACAAATGGTTTTTCAAAAAGAAAATAATAGAATAAAAATCCAAGAAAAATTAGCAACTAATTTTGATTTCCTTCTGGTTGATTAAATGAGTACAAATTTACCTTTCCCAAAGGAAGCTTTTCGAACAATGGATCTAAGTGTCCATTTTAGGAACATGGGTCCCTTCCCACCTCTGACCACTAGGTGGCAGCAAGAAGCAGAACAACCTACTTGGAAAGTACAGCAGATGTCCTGTTGGAGGGGCTTTTTCTTGAGCTGGGTCCTAGGATCATGGTTTTGCTCACACTTTTGCCCTACGTGTCTGTTTATCCAACATTCCCGAGTGTTTCTGAGCTAACTTAGGTACCCAGATATGGATTTTTAAAAATACTAACTCAGCCAGGATTTATAGAGAGCTTTACAAGCTTTTTTTTTTTTTTTTGGTGAGGAAAATCGGCCCTGAGCTAACATCTGCCAATCCTCCTCTTTTTGCTGAGGAAGACTGGCCCTGGGCTAACATCCATGCCCATCTTCCTCCACTTTATATGGGACGCCGCCACAGCATGGCTTGACAAGCATTGCGTCAGTGCGCGCCGGGGATCCGAACCCGCGAACCCCGGGCCGCCGCAGTGGAGTATGTGCACTTAACCGCTTGCGCCACCGGGCAGGCCCCTATAGTCAGCTTTAACAGTTAAGAAATAAGAAAGTCTTGACGTAGAGGGAAAAATGAAATGGGAGCATTAAAACTGGGGCTCAGAGACTGAGAAAATTGCCCTCCTTGCTTTCTTGCTTGTGTTAAGTATTTGTATCTAGCTGAAAGCTGGTTCCTGCGTTGTTGCCTTGGGTAGGACCCCAGATGGGAGTCCTCCTGCACTCAGGCTCTTCAGGCTGGTGTGGTGGCTCAGTGTGGCCCTTCTCTGCAGCCAGAGGACGACAGCACAGAGTGCTGTGTACTACTCTCAGACACCTCTGAAATCGGTGTAAAGGTAATGAGAGCTGTCATTTGTAACTTTGTAAATAGCACGGTATAGATCCTTAGGGTCAGTAGGGTCAGTGGGAGTGAGGGATAGAATTGGGGTCTGGAGTGAAGGACGAAAATGTAACAAAAGTAAATATAGGAAAGGAGCGGCAGGAGTTGAAAGGCTGAGTTTAGGCCCTCCGTTCTGTTAGTGGGGGAGTCCTGTCCTTACAGCTGACCACAGATTGGGGAAATAGTGGAAGGATGCGACCTCCTCTCCTCCCACCCCAACTCTCGCCGCTGCACTCTCAGGTGCTCGTTGTTCTACCACTTGCATAGGGCATTTGTCTTATTCTATAGCCATGTCCGTGTCTGTTCCGTGTCCTAAGAGACTGGAAGCTCATGAAGGGCAGGGACCATCTCATTTCTCTTGATATCCCACAGTACTTGTACCAGGCACAAAGTAGACTCTTAATAAGGTTAGTTGAATGGATCTAGTTAGGAGAACATGGGGGAAGCGAGAATAAAGGTGCCAGACAGACCTGACTGTGTTCAAATAAATGGTCTTGATAAGAAGTGGTGGGGCTTGTGAGGGCTGGTGACTGGGCACAGGGGATTGGAAGGTGTTCGGGGTTGGTGGGGAGGAGAGTGAGACAAAAGCTGGAAGGCAGAGGCCTATAGGCATGTGAGGAAGCAGCCCAGCCCAGAGAAGGGGTGGAGCCGGGCAAGGGCTCCTAGAAAGGCTGACAAGGGCATGAAAACTGGTCTCTGTAACAAGATGGAGACCTGAGGCTGTGGTCAGCCCCCACCAAGGCCTGAGAAAGAGCCTGTACTGGCCAGGGCTCTTTAAGCTGAAAGCAACAGAAATCCAAGTTAAACCGGCTTTCACACAAGAAGGAATTTATTGGTTGCTATAAGTGAAAAATCCAGGGGGATGGCTGGTCTCGGGTACAGCTAGATCCAGGACTCCAACACTGCCCTCAAGAAGGTGTATGTCTCCTCCAGCTTTCTTGTTGGCTCCATTCTTGGGCACACCTTCAGACTAAATGACTATGGGTAGCACCAGGCTCGTGTCTTGCAAAGAGAGAGGGCTGCACAAGTCGAGGACTGACGCATTGACTGCAACTGGGTTGTTTTCCCACAGCTGAGCTAGTCGTCCTGACTCAGGCAAGGCCACAGGACCTGGGCAAGGGAGAGGCAACCCCAGAGGGGAAATGAGGGTGTGTTCTCAGAAGTGGGGAGTGTAAACTGGGCAAGCAAAATCATCAGGAGAGCACTGCAGGGATACAGGCCCATGGTTTAAGTTACCGTTAGAAGCAAAGGGGCCTCATACATGACGTTGTGTACGTAAGTCACTCTTCCATGTTTTTCAGCATCTCCATGATACAGTGAAGAGAAATCTTGATAGCGCCACCTCCCCTCAGAATGGTGATCAACAGAATGGCTATGGAGATCTCTTTCCTGGGCAGAAGAAGACCCGCCGGGAGGCCCCTCTGGGAGTAGCTGTCTCTTCTAACGGCCTGCCTCCAGCCTCCCCCCTTGGTCAGCCTGACAAGCCTGGTGCAGAGGCCCTCCAGGCCAGTGGGAAGCACTCATTGGGGCTGGACTCCATCAACAAGAAGTGTCTAGCAGACTCAAGCCTCCACCTGAACGGAGGCAGCAACCCTGGGGAGTCATTTCCTCTGAGCTTGAATAAAGAACTGAAACAAGAGCCTGTTGATGACCTGCCTTGCATGATCGCAGGGGCCGGAGGCTCCATATCTCAAAGCAACCTCATGCCTGACCTCAACCTTAACGAGCAGGAGTGGAAGGAGCTCATCGAGGAGCTGAATAGGTCAGTGCCTGATGAAGACATGAAGGATCTTTTTAATGAGGACTTTGAAGAAAAGAAGGACCCAGAGTCTTCTGGTTCTGCCACACAGACCCCCTTGGCACAGGACATTAATATTAAGACAGAATTCTCTCCAGCAGCCTTTGAGCAAGAACAGTTAGGTTCTCCACAAGTGAGGGCTGGGTCTGCAGGACAGACCTTTATGGGGGCTTCATCTGGCCCTGTGAACACAGATTCACCCAGCCTAGGGGCCTCTCAGCCTCTGTTCCACACCTCTGGTCAGCCCGGGGCAGACAATCCCAGTCCCAACCTGATGCCGGCATCAGCCCAGGCCCAGAATGCACAAAGAGCCCTCTCCAGTGTGGTGTTGCCTAGCCAGGGCCCAGGAGGGGCCTCAGAGCTGTCCTCTGCCCACCAGCTCCAGCAGATCGCTGCCAAGCAGAAGCGCGAGCAGATGCTGCAGAACCCACAGCAGGCTGCCCCGGCAGCAGCCCCAGGCCAGATGTCCACGTGGCAGCAGACAGGCCCCTCCCACAGTCCGCTAAATGTCCCTTATCCTATGGAGAAGCCTGCCAGCCCTCCTGGCTATAAGCAAGACTTTACCAACTCCAAACTGCTCATGATGCCCAGTGTGAACAAGAGCTCCCCAAGGCCCGGAGGCCCCTACCTCCAGCCCAGCCACGTCAACCTGCTGAGTCACCAGCCACCAAGTAACTTGAATCAGAATGCTGTGACTAACCAAGGGTCAGTGCTGGACTACGGCAATACCAAACCCCTTTCTCATTACAAAGCAGACTGTGGGCAAGGTGGCCCTGGGTCTGGCCAGAGCAAGACGGCCCTGATGGCTTTTCTTCCCCAGCAGCTGCCTCATCTGAGCAGTGAGCAGAACTCCTTGTTTCTGATGAAACCAAAGCCGGGAAATATACCCTTCCGATCACTGGTTCCACATAGCCAGGTGAGCACGTGGCTTCACTTTCTGTTCCTGGCATCCGTGGTTACCAAGTCCCGGGTAGTTGGGGAACAAAGGGAAGGAGGGAGCAACTACGGTCGTCCTTTGACTCCGTTGGGAGTGAAAATTGGTCAAGCAGACCAGGGTTGATTCTTAATAAACAAAAAGAGGGTAAAATTCCCTAGTATAGCTTGATTTTTTTTTTTTAATAATTTTATTTATTTACTTTTTTCCCCCCAAAGCCCCAGTAGATAGTTGTATGTCATAGCTGCACATCCTTCTAGTCGCTGTATGTGGGACGCGGCCTCAGCATGGCCAGAGAAGCGGTGCATCGGTGTGCGCCTGGGATCTGAACCCGGGCTGCCAGCAGCAGAGCGCACGCACCTAACCACTAAGCCACAGGGCCGGCCCGATATAGCTTGATTTTAACTATACACACATTTGAGGAATCAACAGCACTGTCTCGTGTCTCTTTCATAGTATACAACTTAAGTCATTTGTGGCTGTATTTTACAGGTAAAGATCACATTTAATGTGCTTCTTAGAGGCTATGCTTTTTTTTTAACCACGTTTCAGATCTCTGTATTCAAAATACCTTAAGTTTTAGTAAGCTTCTAGCATTTTAGGTGAGTACTGCTTCTCAACACATCTAAACTCCATGGTTATTTAGTCATGATGCTCAAGCTTAACAGAATCACATGGCTCTGGAGGGTGAGAATGGTCAAGTACCAGTTTTATCATGATCATTATTTGCATTTTCACTCATGTTCACATACATTCTAAAATGCCTCCTACCGGGAGCCCTCCCATGGTTAGGGCTTGTACAGTAAACAAACACGGACTTCCTCAAAGATGGAGCACACTTGCTTTTCTCCCTCAACAGTGTGTCTGCATATGTAGATCCATTGATACTTTTTAGCAGTTGTGTGACAGCAGTTGTGTAATGTGCAGGTGTGTGGGCTTACTGCATTGCTTCCTGTTTTGCACTACTATAAGCAAGCCTGCAGTGAATACCTTTGTGTATTTGTAGCATACTCTCAAATTTTAAAAATTAAAAAACCCAGTGGTTGTAATATTGTGAGAACATTGACATGCTCATATACTGGTGAGGGTGTGTAAATGGGTACATTGCTTTTGGAAAGTATTTTGGCATGATGTATTTTTCATAAGCCATAAAAATGTTCGTAAGCATAGACACATCATAACCCTGCAAGAAATAATCCAAAAAAAGAAGATTATCTACAAGATATTGCATGATTATTTCTAATAGCCAAAAACTGGAAGCAGTTTAGGCGTCTCTCAACAGGAGCATGCATGTGTCAGTGTTGATGCTTCCACTTATTCCAGCCATTAAACTGCTGCACTGCCACTAACAGCGACCCTAAGAAGGGGTGGCACAGGGACGACTGCCATTTCAGTAGCACGACTGCCATTTCAGTAGCACTTTGCCCCTCACAGGACACTTGTGTAGCCCATAAGCTTCCGGTGATTGGGGTGAGGGAGTTACATCAGAGTCTGTCTGCACTGAGATTAGACTCTTGTAAAGATTAAATATACAAATGAATAAGGACTAGAAAAGAGCTCAGAAAGTTGAACTTGTTTAAGTGATAATTGCTTTTTACCTTTTTCCTGTTTTGAGTTAAATTTTCCCTTTTTTTAAAAAATGTAAGTAATGGTGTTGGGATAATATTGTGATAACCTTTGACATGCCTCTCACTTTTGGTCCACGTGTTAATAGAGAATATCCATTAAAGTTCTCATTGATAGGCAGTATTTTTTGAGCATAGTATCTGACAAAAGCCAACCAATCTCTTCTCAGGAAAATGCTGTACGCACATGGTCAAACGATACAGTTCCAGGCGGCTCAGGGACAGCCCCATGGCTAGGGACCCAAGGTTTGCACAGGTGGAACTTAGTGTCTCCATCCACCAGAGCCCCTCAGAGCCTTCCTTCTCTGGGGGCCCATCTGCACTCACACGTTCCAGTGAGCGAGCATTTCTAAGCTACAGTTGCCTACTGGAACTGTTGTCTGCAAATATACGAGTTTAAATGTGAAGTCACACCTTTACCGCTGATGAATCATAGGAAGCAATGGTGACATGCCGCCAGTGACTGTTCTTTGCTGGGCCTGGGTACTCTGGTCTTAACTCTTTGGGTCTCTGGTCCAGCCCTGGAGGATGGTTGGAGTTGTCTTCAGGGAAACAGAAGCTTCAAGAGAGAGCCTTGCTCCAGGCTCTCACTGGGTGGAGCTCATTTGCTCTAATCAGTGCTTATAGACTTCACCGTGTCCCACCTGACTTGAGACCCCCTTATCTGTGTTGACAGGAGCAGAACCCTTCCAACGTCCCTGTGCCAGCCCAGGCTGCCAGCGTGGGAACCCAGCCTCCCGCTGCGTCCGTGGCCAGCACTCACAGCAACACCCCCTATCTCAGTAGCCAGCAGCAGGCAGCTGTAATGAAGCAGCATCAAATGCTTTTGGACCAGCAGAAACAGAGGGAGCAGCAACAAAAGCATTTGCAGCAACAGCAGTTCTTGCAAAGGCAGCAGCACCTTCTGGCAGAACAGGTAAAGAGAAAGGTGGACAGAAACCCCCACCACCCTCACCTCTGCCTGCCTCACAGGTCACCGAGGTGGCTGCAAGTCCATGGTGTGTGTGTGGATTTGCGCTCATTTGCGTGTCCACTGTTAGAGTGCTTTGCCCTTTTAAACCCCTTTCCAGGAGCGTGGCATTTTTCATACAGTGGTGGCCTGTGTCAGAAGCAGCTTTACATCACTCAGTGGGGATTAATGAAGGCAGAATCTGTAGCTAAAACTGTGTGTGTGAGGGATCTTTTTGCATGTTCCTTGTTGGGAGCTACCAAAGCACTAAGCCCAGTGGTCTGCTGGTTACCTGTGGGACCCAGCTTTGTTGTAAATGTGAAGTTTATTATAAGCCAGAAGGTGAAGCAGGGAAATGAAGATCTCCCTGAGGTCCTAGGGTCCCAGAATCAGGACTGACAGATCCCTTCCCAGTCCTACAGTTCAGCCACTTGGTCACTAAGTGTAGTATACGGGCACCAAGATTACAAGAGTTCTCAGGATTTTAAATTGTATCTTTAAGACATAAGAGAAGAGCTAGCTACCCAGAGGATAAAGTTGGTTGAGGATGACTTTGAAGCCCACAACACTGCCTCAGTTCTGCCATTTTTTTTAAATAGCAGGTTCATTGGGATATAATTCATATGACATACAATTCACCCATTTAAAGAGTACAATTCAATGGTTTTTAGTGTATTCACAGAGTTGTGCAGCCGTCAATTTTGAACATTTTATCACCTAAAAGGAAACCGTATACCCATTAAAGTTATTGCCCCATTCCAGGCCTAGGCAACCACTAATCTACTTTTTGTCTCTATAGATTTGCCTATCCTGGACATTTCATATAAATGTATTCAAGGTTCAGCCATGTTGTAGCATGTATCAGTACTTCCCTCCTTTTTATGGATGAATAATATTTTGTTGTATGAATATGCTATGTTTTATTTATCCATTCATCTGTTGATAGACATTTGGGTTGTTTCCCCTTTTTGTGGACATAGGTTTTCAGTTCTCGTGAGTGTTCCACCTAGGGGTGGACTTGCTGAGCCATACGGTAACTCTCTGTTTAACTTTGGGGGAACTGCCGGACTGTGTTCCAAAGCAGCTGCCCCATTTACATTCCCACAGCAGTGTGTGAGGGTGCCCATTTCTCCCTGTCCTCGACACACGTAGTTGTCTTTTGATTCTAGCCATCCTGGTGGGTGTGGAGTGGTGTATCACTGTGGCTTTGATTTGCATTTCCTTGATCTGCCCTCCGTTTCTTTAAACTGATAATACCATCTTCATTTTAAATCATTGTTCCTTAGATCTGCCCCATCCTTCTGTTTCATACTCTTTATTAAAAATCCCCCAAGTGAGATCACCAACATTATCTCCACAGGAGTCCATCCATGAGTAACAAACTTGGATAGTCCACTTTTCTCCAATCTAACTCTGTTTTTATTTTAAGTGGGTCTTATTGTTTTGTTCTGTTGTTCTTGGCATTTTCTAGGAGAAGCAGCAGTTCCAGCGCCATCTGACCCGCCCGCCACCCCAGTACCAAGACCCAACACAGAGTACCTTCCCACAACAGGTTGGACAGTTCACAGGTGAGGGGCATCCAAGGTGATGGAGTGGGGGCAGGGAAGGCAGGCACTGACAGAGCAATGGTCTTGTCCACTCACACTGAGTTCCTGCTGTCCGCCTAGCTTTATGCTAGGTGCTCAATGGATTGACTTGCTCATGTAAACTTCATTCTGCCTAAGGAGCAGTTCTAAGGTTTAAAGTTACCCCGTAGGCCAGGAGAAGAGGGTCATAGAGGCTGACCACTGTGGCTAAGTACTTTGGCTGGGTCCCTGGCTATACATTCTTTTTAAGCAAAATCATTTCTAGTTGGAGGATATCTTATCAACAGGAAACAGTTTCTATAATTCTTAAGAAAGTTCTTTGCTACTGCCGTTATACGTCTTCTCAAAAAATGACCCTCTCCTATTTTCTAGATAAGGGGAGACTTAATGTGCTGTGTGGCCTTGTGCTTCTTTTCTTTCTTCCTGTTTGCTCACTTTGGTGTCACGGGTGGCAGCATCAGCAGTGTACAGTTGACCAGAAAAGGGCAGCAAGTACTCTGAGGTCTTAGCTGTCACATCTCAGATATGCGGGGGAACCTGGCTGCCGTTGCTCAGGCTGTCACTCCACAAATACATAGAGATTTCAATTGACAGGAGCAGTAAAATCTTATCTGTACCTGCCTTCCTAGCTTTTCTTGGAATATCTTCAAAACCTGTCCTTTTCTTGGTGAATGACTCTCACAATAAAGTGTCCCAGAGAAACTGACCCATCACAGCTGTGCGTTCTGGAGGAGACTAGATGGGGTTTTATGTGTGTGCTAACCAGGACTGTGGAGTTGAAGTCTGCAGGCATCTCAGAAGCCTGGGTCTCGGCTGGCTCTCCTGCCTTCATCCCTCCTCGTTGCTGGGGACTGTCAGTGAGAGTGAAATAGACTATTTCAGCTCTCCTCTTTTCCTCAACCCAGTTTCCACTTAGGAGCTAGTGGAGAGAGGGAGAAGAGAAACAAAGTACTCAGTTATGGCCGACCCTGGAACAATCACTCTCCTACCCACTGAAACTCATCTCAGTTAGCATTGTCACCGTGCATCCGTTGCTTAAGGCAGAGCCCCAGACAGCAGGTTCCCCGAGAACAGAGCAGGTGCTTGGTAAATATCTGCCTGTGTCAGTCTAGACTTCTCCCTCCCGTGACCACCTTGTCGGTCAATGGTGTAAGGAATAGGAGCGCACGTTCCCCCTCTCTTACCCCCACAGTGCCATATTGTAGGAGCCCCTCACCTAAGTGATTTTAACAGCCCTGCCCAGCAGAGTCTAAACCACAGTCGCAGTCCAGTGACCCTTTGGCCTTGTAGCCTTTTCCTTCACGTGGCAGCCACAGCTGTTCTGGATCTGACCGAGACTGTCTCTTCAGTCTTAGCTCTAACCACCTGGATGTTCTCCCCACAACCCAGCCACAGAGTCCCCACATAGACTGCCTTTCATAACTCCATGCCTTTGCACACATTCTTTTCTCTGTCTAGACTACTGTTGTTCCGAACTGTTAATTACTAAACTTCTACTTTTAAAACCCAATGTATTTGTCACCATCCCTCTGAAACCTCCAAATCTTCTCAGGCATTGAGCCTTCGGTCGCCCACTGCCCAGCCTTTGTGGGAACCCTGTCACACCACATGTACTCTCTGTCTCCTGAAGGCAGATCCTGGGTTGGATCCATCTTGGAGTCCCCAGTACCCAGCACAGGGCCCACCACAGAGCAGAAATGGGGTGGGCCTTTGAAAGGTGAACGATGAGCCAGCCCCGTGGCTTAGTGGTTAGGTGCGTGCGCTCCGCTGCTGGCGGCCCGGGTTTGGATCCCGGGCGTGCACTGAGGCACCGCTTCTCAGGCCATGCTAGGGCCACGTCCCACATACAGCAGCTAGAAGGATGTGCAACTATGACATACAGCTATCTACTGGGGCTTTGGGGGAAAAATAAATAAATAAACGAAAGGTGAATGAGTCTACTGACTTTCCCTCCCCCGGGGCTTTGCCCCTTCCTCTGTGCTTGTCTTAATCTCCTCATTGCTCCAGACCAGCTTCCATTCCACCCTCTTGGAAACCTGCTACCTCTTTGGCCCCCAGGGCTCTCTCTTCCTTGAGGTTTCATTGACCATGAGATATCTGGTGTTCTGATTTTGCCTCATGCCCCTAGGATAGTGGCTGCAGCTTGGGTCTTGAAGGTGTCTCCACAGTGATGGTCAAGAAATGCCAGCTTGGGCCCGGCCCAGTGGCATAGTGGTTAAGTTCGCACTGTCCGCTTCAGTGGCCCAGGGTTCGCAGGTTCAGATCCTGGTTGCGGACCTACATACTGCTTATCAAGCCAGGCTGTGGTGGCGTCCCACATAAAAAAAATAGAGGAAGATTGGCACAGATGTTGGCTCAGGAACAGTCTTCCTCACAAAAAAAAAAAAAAAAAATGCCAGCTTGATTGACAGAATCTTCTCTGTCTTCTAGGGTCCTCTGCTGCCATGCCTGGCATGAACAACTTGGGTCCATCTAATTCCAACTGTCCTCGAGTGTTCCCTTCAGCCAGGAATCTGATGCCGGTGGGCCCTGGACACACTTCGGTTTCCTCTCTCCCCTCAAACTCAGGCCAGCAGGACCGAGGTGTGGCTCAGTTCACTGGCTCCCAAAGCATGCCGCACAGCAGCCTCTATGGCATGGCCTCTGGCATAACCCAGATAGTTGCCCAGCCTCCACCACAGGCCACCAACGGACATGCCCACGTTCCACGGCAGGCCAGTGTGGGCCAGAACACCTCAGTTTCAGCTGCCTATGGGCAGAACTCTCTGGGGAGCTCTGGCCTCTCCCAACAGCACAGTAAGGGGACCCTGAACTCTGTTTTAACTAAGCCACAGGTCCCAAGGGTGTCAGCGGCCATGGGAGGCCAGAATCCCTCATGGCAACATCAGGGAATGCCAAACCTGAGTGGCCAGACCCCAGGGAGCAACACCGTAAGCCCCTTCACTGCAGCCTCCAGTTTCCACATGCAGCAGGCCCACCTGAAGATGTCCAGCCCGCAGTTCTCCCAGGCGATGCCTAGCCAGCCCATGGCCCCCATGAGCTCGGCAGCTGCAGCAGGGTCCGTGCTGCCCGCCGTGAGCACGCAGCAGAGGACCGGTGCCCCTGCCCCAGCACCTCCCCAGGGAGCCCCGCAGCAGGGCTTGCCAGGCCTGAGCCCGGCTGGGCCTGAGCTGGGGGCCTTCAGTCAGAGCCCCGCCCCACCAATGGGCGGCCGGGCGGGGCTGCACTGTGCCCAAGCCTACCCCGTGCGGACCTCGGGCCAGGAGCTGCCCTTTGCCTACAGCGGGCAGCCGGGTGGCAGTGGGCTGG
This sequence comes from Diceros bicornis minor, assembly GCF_020826845.1. Taxonomy (NCBI): domain Eukaryota; kingdom Metazoa; phylum Chordata; class Mammalia; order Perissodactyla; family Rhinocerotidae; genus Diceros; species Diceros bicornis. Next base: position 92,730,776 of record NC_080740.1, read on the forward strand.
CCAACATGGCTGGAGATGCCGACCTGATCGACTCCCTGCTGAAGAACAGGACTTCGGAGGAGTGGATGAATGATTTGGACGACCTCTTAGGGCCTCAGTAAACAGCAGGATTTATGGTGTTTTCAGTGTTCATACATCCTGTATTTTTGTTCTCAGATTCAATAAAAAGCAACTACTTTGGACCAAAAGCACAGGGCCCCGAGGAGCAGGGCGGGTAGAGCCAGAGCCCTCAGGCTGAGGCCCGGCCCTGGCCAGGACCTCTGGGCCCATGTCTCTGAGCCAGCAGTTGTGGTCCGTCGGGCTGGCCCCCGCCCCTCTGCTGGCGTCATTACCTGGTGTTGGGACAGCAGGACAGGGTTCTACAGGTGGTTTTCTATCCAAATACCAAAACCCAACAGTAACAACAGTGAAACCCCATGATGTCAGGTTTATAAAAATCTCCTATCATGCTGACTTGATCCAAGATTTCTCCACTTGCCCCAATGTTGGGGATGGTTTCTATTGAAACTTTATATAGCAGAACTATTTACAATTTGTAGCATAGAAAAGATTAAATTTTGTTTAAAAAAGGTTTTAAAACAGATTGGGATAGGTGGTGGTTTAAATTGATTAAGTGGCATTGGGAACCTAGGGTTTCCTTTTGATTAAGAGCCTTTTTTATTCCTGCTCTTTTTCAGCTTTCAGGGGAAAGGGAGGGTCAGTGGAAAATCATTTCCGTAAGGACTGTATGTGCCAAAAAGGAACAGGATGCCGTGAGATAGCAGAGCGAGTGACACAGATGTGGTCTTTCCAGCAACTCCTCCTCCTCCCAGAGTGTTCTTCTTCCAGGCTGGCATTTACGAGGACCAGCTGAGGAATCCCTTCCTCCGCATTGGTAGCAGGACCCCAGGCAGCCCCCAGGCTAAATGCTGAAATGGAATATTTGGGATTCCTATGTCCTCTTTTGTTGTAACTTCCCACCTTTTGCAGTTTCTCTGAAAACATATTTAACATGTTAGAAAGGTGATCGTTGTTGAGTTATGCACAGATGTCTTCCTTCACCCGGTCTTCAATTCCCGTGTCCTTTCTTCCTGCCTCTTCTTTCTCCAGCCCAAATGGAAACCCTCTTTAAGGCAATGATTTACCAGATTGGAGGGGAAAAGAAAGAGTCATTAGAATTCCTTAGGGAGCAGTAGCATCATAGGGAGGAAGGTATCCCATCCTCAGAAAGGCTTAAGGGAAGGAGAAAAAAAGGTGGCCCTGTTTGCAGGGAGGCCGCAGCCCTTGCTGGGGGAGGCGTTCACTCTGCTGTACTCCTTCTGCCAGTCCCACGTCAGATGACTTGCACTTTTTAAAGAGAATTGCTTTATAACACTAATACATCCTTTATAGAGATTCCAGTGGATTTCTCTTTCAAGGTCTATGAATTAATGGACTTGCCTAAGCTGAGAGTCCACAAAGCAAAGTATCACCTGTGGGCTGTTTGTAGAAAGTGAAGACAGAGAGAGCACTTCGGTATAACAAAAGCAAAATGGTTAAGCACAGGGTGAGACCCTTTTAAACGGTGTTGGAGAGAAAATAGTACACTGAAAAGAGTGGCTTATATGTAGAGTGGTCTCTGGAGAAACCCCAACCCCATTTTGTTTTCCCTAGAGCCTCAAAAGGGATAATTCAAGGAGTATATGTAAAGAATTGAGCCAAGGAAGATATTCACGGGGCCAGCCTGAGTGGCTTTGAGGGGCCGTGAAGGGTTGTACACACTTTGGTAATTATTTTGCACCAGCAGTGCCTTTCATGGGGGTACTTAAGCCCTCACATCCTCTTCTCTAGTAGCCATTTGCCACCACAGGTGGTGTTTGGGCCATTTCCTCTTTAAATACCCTGCCGGCCTTCCCCAGATGCTGAATTTAGCTCTCAAAGAAGGGAATGAATCATTAAGCTAGTGAAGACTCCACCCTCTGAGTGAGTTCCCCAATCTGAAGGGGAAGAAGGTAACTTCAGCAGGTTTTCTACCAAAAATAGCGGGCTGAAGGCTGGTGATGGGTCCTTGTTCCTCTCCTGGTCTCCCTCTGACTGCTGCTCACCTCTGTCCTGGGGCACTGTGCCTCCCCCTCCTGGGGAGGGCTGCCCTTGCCTTAGTCCTGGGGCTGCCGAGACAGACAGCAGGCTTCCCACTTGCTGCAGTGTCAGAGCAATAAAATGTGATGCTTGGGGTCCCCCAGGGAGCTGCCCGTGGCTTTATTTATGAGTCTGGTTTTTGGGTAGTCAAGGGGGGAGACGACTCCGCTTTAGCGCAGATCCCCATCTTCCAGGAGCCATGACTCAAAAGGGTGCTCGGACTTTTGTTAAACACATCCGCTTTGTGTAAATAAATGTTTACAATTTTCTATTAAAGATGGAATAAGCGTTAGAGCTTCTGACTGTATATTTTTTACTTTTATAGATTTTAAAACTATGATCTTTTATATATGTGTTTTGGGGGAGCTATGATAAGTTTTATGGCAAACAGTTGATATTGTTAACTTTTTATTGTTATCAAAGTGCATAAAAATCCTATTAATCCCCTTATTCTTCTACTTCCCCTAACTCTGGTATACACCAAAAAGAAATCTTTCCTTTCCTTGTTTTATCATTATAAAATAATAAAAGTATTTTGCTAGTATGGAAACCGCCCGTGTGCTTGACTTCACATGGCCTGCCTGCAGGGAGGAGGTAGAGCCGACGGGACTGCTTTGTCTGGTGGTTGGTTTCCTTTTGTGATTTAGCTGCTTTCTTATTGCAGGGGTGGGGGTGGGGGGTTTACCTCAGAGTAACTTGTGTTGTGTGATGACAAATATGACATGAGAACTGACATCGCTCAGGGCCACCAGCCTCCCCCCCTCGGGCTCACCTGTGTCCTTGTGTCTAACGTGAGGGAAGTTGCGCCAGATAATTCAGGGATGCTTTAGGTCCCCAGCAGTTCAAATGTTCTACTTAAAGCTCTTAGGTTTACCCACAAAGCAGTTCTCCAGGTCATGTTTAGTTTCCCTTTTTTATTGTAAGAACATTGGCTCTGACGCATTCACCCACCCTGTCCTGTCAGTGTCACACTGTGTAGGGGCATCAGATGATGGTGGCAGAAGCCACCCCGGGGAGCCTGGAAAGTAGATTTCCTCGGTGACCATGGGCTAGCAGCGGCTCAGACCTGGAGAAGCCAGAGTGCCTACAAGGGTGGGGAAGAGCAGCCTTCCAGGAGGCCAGGCGAGGAAAACTGCCCTATGATAGAATTAACTTTGATTACTCGAATGAAGTCTGAATGTAGCCTTGTATAGAAAGCACAGGGAAGGAAAAAACTCTTAAGACCACCCCATGAAGTCTTGGCTGAGAATGCACAGAAAGGGGGGGGTTCACCCTCACCAGTGATCAAAGAAGCACAAATTAGAACGAAAATGAGATGAGTCTGCCCATCGGAGGAATAAAGATGAATGATGCTCTGCTGGTTGCAGAGTGGAGAGGCAGGCCGCTGTACAACTTTTTGTGGGAAGAAATTTTAAAGAAGGTATCAAGCTTCTTAAAATTTTAATGCCATCTGTCCAACCCAACAATTCCAACTCTGAGAAGCCATCCTTGAAAATAATTCTTGGTGCAGAAAAAAGGTCATAGCACAGAGGTGTTCATAGTAGCACTCTTGATGACTGCAGAAAACTAGGAGAATCTAAATAGCTGTCAGAGAGAATGGCTTGAAGTCACTGGTAGTACTTGGATCTGATGAGATATGATACAGTTATTTTAAGTATTTATGAAGCAACTTGGAATGATGGTTTTGTTGGGCTTCATGTTTTCAGCCAATAGAAAAGAAATGTGCCTAATAAAACCCTAAAAATTCCTGCTTCCAGCCCGTTCTTGAGGTTGGCGGGTAGCTCTCAGATCAAAGGAGGCACTAAACAGCCAGGCCTTAGGAGGGGCGAGAGCCAGGCGGTTCCCATCTCTGAAGTGCTGCCACCACTTGCTTCTTGCAGGTCTCCAGCCAGGCTCTTGGGGTGATGGAGGCAGTTTACTTGCCAAATGTTTATGGAGCACCTGCCATGGCCGGCATTGCACTAGTATCAGGGATAGAGCAGTGGTATAGGAGGGCTCGGCCCTGTTCCCGGGAGCCTGCAGTCTCGTGTGAAGGAGCCATCGTAGACAGGTCAAGATGATTTTGGAGTGGTAAGTGTCGAGAAGAAACAAAAGCAGGGTGAGGAGATGGAGGGCACTGGGGCTGAGGAGAGCCGGGAGATGACTTTAGATATGGTGGTCAGGGCAGGCCCCTCTAAGGAGACGTTTAACTGAGGCCGAGTGCTGGAAAGGAGCCACCAGAGCTCAGGGAAAGAGCAGTTCACTGCCGCAAGGGTGGGAGAGGAAGTTCCCAAAAGGAAGAGGGATGCTATTAGCGGGAGGAACACTGAGGAGGCAGAATTAACAGATGCCAGCATGTTAAAGTAAAACACAAAGGACATGCTGTTGCATGTAGTTGGGGAGTGGGCCCTTGCCCCTCCACTGGGTGCCTTGAGCACAGCAGTGTCTGCAGTGAGGGCCTGCACTACCCCAGGGCCTCTGCCAGCCTGGTCCCAGGAGACGCCCAAGGTAAGACTGGGTCCCACATTTAACCCTGGGGTTGGACTGCCCCTGCCATCGTTAGCAGCACTGTCAATAATGCAGCCTTAAGGCCAGCCAGCTGATGAGGGCCTGGAAGTGGCAATGTGGCTGTAAAGCTGTTGAAAGATGCAAAATGGTGGTTGCCTGTGAACTTGGTGCAAGGCTAGTGGCTGAACTCAGCTAAAAGTTCCAGGCACCCCGGGGCCAGCACAAGCAGTGGTGGGCGATGTCTTGGAAACAGATCTGCCTTTCTGCACATGGGATAAATTTGCCTTACTGGACTTTTCTTCTTTTGTCCTCAAGCTGGTAATGCACCTGCCACTTTTCAGATTGGCTGTGCTTACGTTTCACAGATAATTTGCTCTCTGAATGGTTGCAATAAGCTGGGCTGCAGACTCCAGTCAGTGCATGCAGACCATTTCATGAAGGTTGGAAAAATAACTTAAGACTCTCACCCAACTGGAAACCAGCGTGACAAGGACAGGATTCATGGATCCACCTCGATATCAATGTCCTGGAATGTAGTCTCTGAGAGGGGCAACCTACATGAGGGAAAAGAGATGCTGTCTACTGCAAAAACAGGACAACAAATACATCAGTGCCTGAGCGGGGTAGGGGGCTGGGGTGGGGTGGTGCCGAATTCCCTGTTCTGTGCAATGTGGCTGAGTTGGAAGACTTCACCACTGCAGGCAACAGGTCTTGTCCGGATGAGTGCGGAAGGAGCAGGAGCCGCTGTTAGGTCGTCGCACGGAGTCCATGCAGAAGGCTCATGTGTCTTTCTATCTGGAAAGCAGAACTTTCCAAGGTTGTGGAAAGAAAAGCTGGAATTATATATTCCTTATAAGTCCTGAAGGATCTAGCTCCACTTGACGCAGCCAGGATGAGTGCTTGCTGGACGCCTTTGGGTTTATTGCTGCTGACATCAACACGTCTCATCGTGAATTGTGAGGTTCTAGATTGGTTCCATGCTTTCACAAGCACCCAAGTTCTTTTCTCCAGCTCAGGCAGAGCCCAACCACATAGTCACCTTCAAAGTCGAGAGCTGCAGACATTGCTGTCCTTCCTACTCTGTCGTGTCACCCTCAGAGCGGGAGGCCCAAGGGAGTCCTAGTCCTCGAGTAGTGAGAAAATCCAGATCTGCTTTGTTATATCTCCCCCCGATGCCATTTCTTCTTTTTGATACTTGCTTGTGCAGTAAAAGACGCTTTTCTTAAACTCTGCAGCTGCCTCTCATTCCTTCCATTGAACCAATCCTACCCCACCTACTCTGTTGGCTCCCCTCTCCATCCATCCATCCCATGGAATTATAGCCATCCCATGGGATTATAGCCACCCCATGGCATTATAGGAAGACCAGAGCAAGAGAACAGCGCTCCTCTCCTGACAGGGTGTGAGCCTGCTGCCCCTTCAGGACCGAGGGACTCCTTCCCCCATGTGCCAGGAAGTTGGCTGCTGCCGGCTCACAGCTGAATCTCTGGGAATTGCCTTCAGTGGAAGGGAGCTGCCTTGCCCACGGCTATGCCACCTTCCCAGGGGCAGCCCACATCTGGAGACAGGTCAATATGGGAGTACAAAGGCCAAGCGCCTTTCCTCAGTTTGGGACATCTCCAAAGGACCACCCAGCTCCACGGTACATGAGGGATCGTCTGAGGCCTCTGTTGTAACTGCATCTCGGTTCAACTGCCCTTTGCCCAGTCCAGGCGCCCTTGCACACTCACAGGTGGTGGTCCTTGTGTGCTGAACCCTTTCTGGAGAAGCCAACCTCGGACAGTTGGAGCGGGGAGTGCTGCCTGAGCCGGCTCTGCACTGGGAGGTTAGTGCTGGGTTATTGCCAGCTGCCCAGCAACAGGAGCCCCATCACTGATGACCATGGGGCAGGGAGAGCCGCTGGCATGCTGTAGTTAAAAGACTTTCAGTGTGGTGATACTTGGATAGGATACTGGAGAAGGGAATGCAATATCCTAGGCCTCCGAGAAGTATAAAGGAAGGAGTAATTATAGGAACCATGGAAGGAAAGACAAAAAAGTGTTGGCAGGGATGTGGAGAAGTGGAACCCTTGTGTACTGTTGGTGGGAATGCAAATGGTCCAGCTGCTATGGAAAACAGTATGGGTGTCCCTCAAAAAATTAAAAATAGAACTACCATATGATCCAGCAATCCCACTTCTGGGTGTTTATTTATTCAATAGAATTGAAATCAGGAGATATTAGCACTCCCATGTTCATTGCACTGTTCACACTAGCCAAGATGTGGAAACAACTTAAATATCCATTGACAGATGAATGGATACCGAAAATTTGGTATTTACGTACAATGGAATATTATTCAGCCTTAAAAAAAGGAAATTGTGCAATATGCAACAGCGTGGATGAACTTTGAGAACAATATGCTAAGTGAATAAGCCAGCCACAAAAAAGACAAATACTGTCTGATTCCACTTATATGAAGTATTCAACATAGTCAAATTTATAGAGTGGAATGGTGATTGCCAGGGGCTGGGGGGAGGGTAAATGAAGAGTTGCTAATCAAGTCATAAAGTTTCAGTGAAGCAAGATGCCTAAGTTATAGAGATCTGCTGTACAACAATAGTCAAGAAGATTATATTGTACACTTTAAGAGGGCAGATGTCATGTTAAGTCTTCTTACTGCAATAAAATTTAAAATAAAATAATAAAATATTTAAAAAACTATGGCTCCAGAGGGCTGTTCTGGGGGCCCTCCGTGATGCACTGGAGAAAGACAATGAAAAGCTGAGGGGGAGTAATCACCAGCTCAAGGCAGTGTGTGAAGTCAGAGGGCCTCCTTGGCAGCCTGTGAGGAGGGCAGCCAAAGCCGGGGGGATCAGGCCAGGACTTCGGTGTTCAGAGCAAAGGTTGAACTTTCAAACCACCAAGTCTGCTACACAAAGGTCACTGTCCTGGTTTAGTAAGGAGTGGGCCCCTGACACTTGGGATGGGGACATCTGATTGATGCCCTAGAAAGCCCTGAAACCTCTGGGCCTGCAGACGTGGCCCACTCCTCCCTCTTAAGGGCTGGTGCTTTCCTCTTGCTTGAAAATCACACACAGGCCTCCTCACTCCCCTTGGGATCTGCCCCATACCTCCCCTCCTGGCCACTGGGCCAATAATGAGGGTCATGTAATAATATCATCTGGCTGGGGGAGTGCAGGGCCTGCCAAGAGAGGAAAAGGCGGGTATGCTGAAGGCCCTGCAGGACCTTGCCAAGGTGGACAGGCAGGAGCCCGGAGTGTGCATGGGACCGAGGGGGCTAGAGGTGGGCTCTAACAAGAAGCTGGTTCATGGAGGGCTTATCCATGTGGAGGCACCCTGCTGTAACACAGGACTTATTACCCTGGATGCACCACCCCCAGGGAACAGTGCTAATATGCTGCTAGCTGGGCTCTCGGAAGCTTTGAGGAAGCCAGGACCCATGCTAAGGGCAGTAGAAATGCAGGAGCTGCTGCAGCCGGCCATGGAGAAAGGGGTCCAAATGCTCGGTGAAGGGCATACTCTGTATTTGTGACAGGCCACAAAACCCACCGACAGATATGTCCTGCAAGAGGACCCAGAGGACATCCCACTTACCAAAAAGAGAGGGTGCGCTGTAGAGGGGTGGCACATCGCTGAGAAGCTGGGTGGCCGTTTCTCCGGGGCCCAGACTGACAGTAGAAGATGTTGTAACAGAACCGGGCTCCCTGATAGCAATGGAGTTGAGAAGATCCCAAAGAAATAGGGCCAGGTAGCAGCATGGACCTTTCAGAAGCACGGTGGGAGCAGTTATAATGAGCAGTCAGGTTGGAGGACCCGACTCATGGAGAATAGGGAGCTATTAACGGATCCTGGTGTAGCCTGGGGCAAAGAGCTGGGCAGCTGACAAGGGATTGGCTTCCTTATACAACCAGAAGGAATCAATGCTGGATCACTGATTGGATGGCTGAAGGAAGCTGTCCCAAGACAAATTTACAAAATAGCCCAGTTTCCAGGCTTGAGGCAATTCTCAGACTCAGAACCGCTGGACCAAAGGAGAGGCCGGATCCCGTGAGGGAGGCAGTAATGACTCTCCTGGTCCTTCCCAAAGAGACCTACCGCCATTTACTCAGAGGACCGCACCCCTGGGCAGAGGAATACCTAAATCGTTTTAGGGCACTTGGATAGGAGGTCTGACTTGGCATCTGGGGATGCCAAGTGGAGTAAGAGCAGGAGTCCTGGCCCAGGCCCAGCTCACAGGCCTGCTGGTCCACAGCCTCTCCTGGTCATTCCCTGGCCCTGATGTTTAATCAGAGTGGATGCACTTGACCATTGTGGAACCCTCCCATTGGCCAAGTGGAAGTCTCTGAAGACGGCTGCTCCCAACCACCAGAGTAGATGAAAAGCGATGTTGCATTCTGGAGAGAAAGGCAGAGATTAGTGCCACTCTAAAAGCCTTATGGGATGTGGGGGTGGTGGTCTCCTCACATATGCCCATTTAATCCCCAGTCTGGTCCCTACAAAAAGCAGATAGTCCCTGGCAGACGACTGTGGGCTACTGCCAACTCAAGTGGGTCAAGTCCAAATGGCAGCTGCAATGCACATCAGCCAACCTCTGCCATAGCCGTACCCCCCCACCCGCCACCATGCTGGAAAAAAGGGCTCATGAACAGACTACCTATGGTGGCAGTGGTGGGGGCTCTGCATTATCCCAGCAGCATGGCTCCTACCCACCGAGACTGCTCTAGCTCCGTCACTGCTGAGTGTCACCCTGCCAGCGACAGAGACCAATGCCAAACCTCTGAGTCAGCCCATCCCTTGAGGAAACCAACTAGCCACTTGGTAGCACATTGGTCCCTCTCACGCTAGAAGGGGCAGCGATTCATATTTTCTTTTTTTTTTTTTTTCATCTTTTCATTTTGAAATAATTTCAGACTTACAAAAAAAAGTTGTAAATAGTACAAAGACCTCAAAAACATCATGCTAAGTTGTGACAGACACAAAAGACCACATATCATACGATTGATACTGAGCAATGGGCTTGCTCTGCTCGCCGCGATCTAATCACAGCGAGTTAGAGATTGAGAAACAGAAGTTTAATTAGATTAGCCAGCAAATTGGAAGACAGGTGACTAATTTCTCAAAAACCCATCTTCAAAGATTACAGAATCTTGAGGCAGTTATATAGGGAAAAGGGGCAATGAGGAGGGGGTCCAGGGATGTTGGTCTCCACGCATGACGGGCTCCAGGCATCAAATTTTTCCATTGTTCTGTCAGCTGTGATGGATACCTTGTCGGTGTGTTTCCCACCTGTGGTCAGCCTGTTCCTGGATAGAAACTCATAGAACAAAGTTTTAATTTATGAAGCTATTGAGGAATACATACGTAAGTGGAGGCCATAAATCAGGAGAGCATGTGAATTTTTTGGAGTATGTACAGAGCAGTGAGTAGTCACACAGAGGAGGGGCTGGGGCCATTTGGTGTAACAAGATGGGCTCACTTATGTTTACTTACAATTTCCCCCCCTATCAGTAGTAACACATAATCATATGGTCAAGGGGGAGACAGGGCGTCGTAATTTCTCTAGCTACTTCCTGCTGAATCAGGACGTCATAGGAAGATGATAGCATAGAAAAGAGTTAGATAGAAGAGATCAAAGTTTTTTTTTAAAGACATATTTTAGCTCTCCAAGGGTTTCCATCACCCATTTTCCCTTAAAATAGGTGAGATACTTTCCTGTGATTTGGGGGCTGCCTTGATCCGGGGTGATGTATCCAGAGTTTCACGCCTCTAAGTTTTACAGATAAGCAAATGGTGAGAAGAATCTCAAAGGGGCCTGTCCATTTGGGTGACAACTGGTTTTTGGGTCCCTGGTCTTTCCAAGTTTCCAGCAAAACGTGATCACCAGGTCAGAAGGTGTCTAGAGGGACGTCAGACAGATATGCAGACCTATGAGAAGCAAACTCATGGACAGAAGTTAATACAGAGCTTAATGACTTAACGTAATTAGTAATAATAACATTCCTTAAAATGTCCGGAGATTCAGTCCCAGGGGAAGATGCCTGAAAGAGTTTCCCATATGAAATTTCAAAAGGACTCAATTTAAGTCCATTTCAGGGAGCTACTCTGACCCGTAGTAGGGCAAGGGGTAGTGCCTTATCCCAAGTTAGTCGTGTTCCCTGACAGATTTTGGCAATGGTCTTCTTTAAGACGTGATTCATTTTCTCCATCTTTCCAGTTGATTGAGGTCTCCAAGCTGAGTGTAGTATCCATCGGACGTCTAATCTTCTGGACACTTTCATTTGGGAGACAAAACCTGGGCCATTATCATTCTGTAAGGCATTAGGCAGACCAAACCTAGGGATGATTTTTTTTAACATGAAAGTGACTGCTGATGCTTTTTCAGTCCCAGTGGGAAAAGCTTCTACCCACCCAGTGAAGGTGTCCACAAACACTAAAAAAAACCCCTGAAATTCCCAGCTGCCCAGGGCATCTAGGTAAAGCCTATTTCCCAGTCTTCAGTAGGCCAATTTCTTTATGTTGGGTGCCCGGATGTGGGGGACCAGAAGCAGTCTTGAGGTTGTTCTTTGCACGGCTTATGCAATTTTTGATCACCTGTTGTACAGTCTTCTGTAGGTGAGGCCCTGTGATGTACTTCTGAACCCACTGAAGGGTGGGGTCTCTTCCATATTGGGTGCTCTCATGTACTCGTCTCAAGATAGGATAGAAGAGGGCCTCAGGTATTAGAATCACCCCATGGGCATCCCCTTTCCAGCCTCCTGGGTGTTAAGTGGAGGCCATGTTTGATTTCCTTTTTCCCTGCTGTTGAGTCCCCTTTCCTTCCAGATTATCCCATGAGCATGAACTACAGCAAAGGCATGACAGGAATCTGTATATATATTTACTTTTTTCCTCAAGCTACATGTAGAGCACGAGTGAGGGCAATGATTTTTGCTTTTTGAGCCGATGTCCTTGGGGGTAGGGCTTTAGCCTCTAAAATCTCTTGTGAAGTTATGACCGTGTATTCCACACGTCTCTTATCTTGATCCTATACATGCCTTTCATGTACATATAGGCTGAAGGGCTTATCCAAGTTAGGAAACCCCAAGGCAGGGGCTGAAATAACTTTGCCTTGACCTGACACTTGTCGGGGGAAGAGGGAGAATCTCCCTCTGCCCTTTCCCTTAAGGTTCTTCTGGCTGGCCAAATAATCAACAAGACAGGTTAGCAGGAGAAAATAATACCAAGTTTAATAACATGTATACATGGGAGAAAGCAGGGACACTGCGTTTCTCAGCACAATAGCAGAAATTCTCGTCTTAAATATCATTTTCAGCCAATGACAAAGGAGGATTTTGGGGGTGGGGGAGTCAGTTACAGGAGATTACCACTAAAGCACAGTAAACAAGAGTAAGGTTATTATGCAGATTTAAGACCTCACCTTCCACATTGATAAGTTTCTAGAAATGAGGTCATCCCCCCTCTTCCCAAGACAGAGAGGGAGATACCTTTACAAATGGAGATTTCCCTTATAAATGTAAATGTTTGTCTGGCAACTCCTCGCAGGGCCATCCAGAGAATGTGGCCAGAGACAGAATTTCTGATAAGATGGGCTTGTTGGTGCCTTTCCTATTGTAACATCTATTTTACATTATATTACAGCCATCAGATGGAAGATCTGTTCCAGGAAGGAGCCACCATGTCAAATTCTTTAGGCAGTTAGTGGGGGAGGTCAAATGTCCTTCAGAGAAAACAATCAAGGTAAAGAGATATATTTCAGGGTGGCCAAATTTTGATCTCCCACAGTCCCGCCTTTGAAACTAAAAGTTTCACAGTCCTTTTGAAACTTAAAGAAGTTTCATAGTCCAGAAGCTGAGTTGGTAGATTGTTTCATCTCACTGAACACATTTCTTAGTCCTGATAATAGATCAGTTCAATTAAGTTCCTTTTGGAAGGTGGTGATGCAGGTGGGCTCTCAAGGTCACGCCTATATTGTGGAAGCAAGCAATCAAGTATTTAATAGAAGCATTTTTATAAAAGAAAAACAAGGTTAATGGTTGGAGCAAGTTGTAAAGCAGTTTTTGAGTTCAGAGGACAGCCAGTGAAGAAGAATTTTAGATGTCAGCGTCAAAGCATCTTTTGCAGTTTAAAATGTCTCGGATGGTGTCGTCAGGTCATCTCAAGTTTATATCAAGTCCATCAGCTTCAGTTTGTAAGGCTTCAGGAAAAAGGGCAGGTTCAGTTTTTAGTGATTTCAAATGAAAATGATGGAAAAAATCAAAAACGTTAGTTTGGATATCTGTAGCCAGATATTTCAGGAGACTAGAAGAAATCAGGATCCAGTCTAGTCAACAGATATAAAACAAAAACCTCAAAAGACAACAAAACTAGGATCTAATATCTGCAAACTTATACTGAAATAGTTTTTACTGAAATATAATTTTTCTCTCTAAAATCACCCTCATTTTTATTAAGATAGCCAAATTAAAACTAGTTTGCAAAATAAGTCTAGTTCCAATAGAGTTGGCCCAATTATTTACATAAGTACAGCAAGAATAGCAGCTGATCACATAGGCTCTTTTAAACCTGCTTTGCTGGAACTTTTTATAAGGAATCTCAGATTGAACTTTAAAGGTCTCTCGAGGCCAGGAAAGCCAAGCCAAGGATTTTGTCATCAGACTTCGCCTGTAATACCTACAGATTTGGGTGAATTCCTCTCTTCCGAGGTTTCCCAAAATATTTTGAGGTTCCTTGTACCTGCCAGATAAGTGACATTCTTTACTTATCCTGGTAAGTGCTGCTTGGAACATAAAGGTACCAGGCCAATATTTCCACGTGGCTTTATTCCATAAAGTCCAATCTTCATTCCTCAAAAGCTGTATGGTTATATTGCAAATATGATGTTCCAGTCACAACCTTGGTAATAGACCCAGTGTTTCCAATTGTGTCCTGTTATAAGGAGAAGAGATTCTTATTGAACTTATGCAAATAACTATATTGCCATGAAAACAACAATATTCACTCACTAAGAGTTTCCAAATCCTGGAGGGATCAGATAGAGAGAAAAAGATAAATATTTCAATTTTACTTACAAAAAAAATATCATTTACTAAATTGCTGTAAGTCATAGCTATCTCGGGAGAAAAGAGAAAAAGTTTTCCTTAAATCTGAAAAAACAAAACATTAAAAATTCAGCAATACTTCAAATGAAAAATCATAAAAATTATAAGCATCCTTATCAGTTTATTCAGTCCTGTGTAATCTATTCTTGATACCACTCTTTTTGTTAGTGGCTTTATGAAGTCATCAGTTTCTCCATCGGATTTCTGTAATATTTTACCAAGTTCAGTTTTATGATCAGAAAGTTTGTCAGAAACCTGTACAGTTCCAGTGTAAATGTCAGAGTCCTTTCTATGAATTTTTCTGAAGTCGAAACATTTTGCAAAAGCATTAGAGCAAAGAAATGTCTGTAAACAACAAGACCTCAAAATGGCAATTGACAAGGAAATTTGGTTAATTTTGTGACATACAACACTTTAAAATAATAATAACCAGAATTATGACTGATAACCAGGACAGATCAGAATTTCAGTAATGTTATACACTTTTAAAACACCTATATCAATAACATTTGCCCACATAATAGCACCTAAGCAGGCTTATCATCACTTGTCTGACAATGCTTTCCATGTAATTTAACATACTGAATAAGCCTAATAAGTTTAGTATCTTTCCCCTTATAGGAAGAGAGCAAATTTCTTTGAGAAGTTCCAGGGCCCTTTGAAAATTCTCAAAGAAATAAAAGTTAAAAAAAAGACTTTAAGATATGAATTTTGGGGGAGCTTGTCAAAAATATAAACAATCAAAGCAAACAGAGCATTAACAGTCCAAAAGTCTTAATAGAGAGACCTCAGTCTTTTGAACGTAGGAAATTATTTTAACAGTTTTTTTTTTCTGTCTTTTAGGTAGACTTACTCAAAGGGAAAGAAAAATCTTTTATAACCTCTTTATCAAGTTTAAGCAAATTATCCTTTTATGAGAAATTTCAATTTTGCACCAGCTTACTTCTGCTATTAAAACTCATTTACTTAATTAAATTCATTTCAATCTTAGCCAACTTGACCATGCAAAAACTCCTTTTCCAGAATTCCTCTTCCACAAACCTTCTATAACTTTCTTTTTACATTCAGAATTTGTCCCATGTCTTTCTTTTCCCTTCTAGTACTTGAGGACAAATTTATCTTTCTTAACCAAACAAAATATTTCCATTCTTTGTACCTTTATACATCTTACTTTCCTTGTACACAGACATATTTTTCTTAATTTTTCAGTAGCTTCAATCACATATGTTAATTAGAAATTTTAACCCTTAGAAACCTTAATTTGTGTAAAAACTAAGTAAACCATTATAAACTTTCTTTTACATTAGTATCTTGTGGCTTGGAAAATTTATAAACACTTCATAACTTCTAGAAACATGTTACTTTATAGTATAATCTTTTAATAAAACACATGTTTATCAATAGACCCAAAACATCTTTTAGTTTTCCTGTAATGAAAAGCCAAAAGTAGACAAATGTACATTTAGCAATCAATGTCTAATAACTTATCTTATTTGGAAATGATGATACTCAAGAGAATTTTTATCATAAAACTTAGCAAAACTCTCAAGTTTTAAGTCACCAAAAAGAGTTTGGAAGCTGTAACCACCATAACACATGATTATTGTTTAAAGTTCATCTAACATTTATCTTTTTCACAACTATTTACTTGTTCCCAATAATTATTTAGATTGCCTACAAGACTTCATAAGACTTTGGATAAAATTAGCCATCATTTAAATTACTATTTTTGTTAACCAGTTCTGTAATAGAAATAACATCAGTTTTTTTCCTACAAAATTTCATGCAATTTTCATCACTTCTTATACCTTTAAACATAGTTATCATTAAGATTTTTATCAATAGGTCTTGGTCTTTTAACTTTGGACAAGAGAAGCATTCCCAGTCAGACATTTTAAAACATACTCAGGCAAAGTTGATGTAACCTCTTTGTATAAAATTAGCTCAAACATTCCAACCTTTATAATCTTATCAACACTTACACTTTTACATGTTTTCAATTTAATTGTAACCTGAGTCAAGGTCTTAAGACTAGTCAAATTTTTTCCTTCCTTTTTCTGGCCTTAATTCTTAGGTACCAATTAAGCAATTATGTGAGAGCTCTCAAAACATTTTTTTTTTCCCCCAATTTAGAAGTTTTTCCAATTCAAAGGATCCGTCGTCTGGCCATTGACGAGTAGGATCTTTATTTGTATATTTATTCCAATAGTGACTCGAACCAATAAGCCTTTTTAAGGAAAGACCCGGAGGTAACTTTCCACGCTTAGAATAAATTTACCATGGACGCAAAGAGGCATCCCTGGTGAGGGCACAGATGATGTAGCCCCCATGATCCACAGAATTCACTCCCAAAGATATTCAGAGACAGTAAAGACCTTCGTTGCACAGGCGGTAAGGATAAAAGGGTGTCTCTGGTCTCCCACAATAGTGTGGGACGCCTCCGTCACAGACCCGCTAATCTGTGACACCGGGCGGGCGATACTGGAATGGGATTTTTCCAGCACTAACAAGCAACGAAGGTTAAGACGACAAAAGCCCTTATGGACTGGGCCCTTTTATGACAAACTCCCCTGAGAACTTGGCACAGCCGGACAAAGAGACAGTTTGGAACCCCAGTCTACTCGACTGGCCACCAAGGTGCACCCCGGTAAATGCACCTTCCGTATGGTGGAGACCAAGGAGAATATTCTCACTGGTCACAAAGCCAAGTTCTCAGGACACAGAACAAGACAGAGACTACTCTGGGAGGAAAAGGGATCAAGATCAAAACCAAGAGTACTCTACCAAATTTAAACCAAGAGTCACTAAAAGCCCAAGAAACTAGTTTCCCAAATATTTTCTCCTGCCAATCTAAATTTAGAAAGAGAAAAAAATTCTCACCACTTCCTTCCGCCGGACTCCGCAGATAGAGATTCCGGGAGGCTGACGTGGTAAGAAGTCTTACCTTTTTGCCGGCTTTCGTCAGGCGTTCCCGTATCTCATCATCTGCAGTAGTCCAGGGAGAAGGCAGGTCTTCTAGCCAGAGAAGGCAACTTACCAGCCGGTGCTTCTCCTGGCTGGCTTGCCAAAACTGTCGGGGGAAGAGGGAGAATCTCCCTCTGCCCTTTCCCTTAAGGTTCTTCTGGCTGGCCAAATAATCAACAAGACAGGTTAGCAGGAGAAAATAATACCAAGTTTAATAACATGTATACATGGGAGAAAGCAGGGACACTGCGTTTCTCAGCACAATAGCAGAAATTCTCGTCTTAAATATCATTTTCAGCCAATGACAAAGGAGGATTTTGGGGGTGGGGGAGTCAGTTACAGGAGATTACCACTAAAGCACAGTAAACAAGAGTAAGGTTATTATGCAGATTTAAGACCTCACCTTCCACATTGATAAGTTTCTAGAAATGAGGTCATCCCCCCTCTTCCCAAGACAGAGAGGGAGATACCTTTACAAATGGAGATTTCCCTTATAAATGTAAATGTTTGTCTGGCAACTCCTCGCAGGGCCATCCAGAGAATGTGGCCAGAGAGACAGAATTTCTAAGATGGGCTTGTTGGTGCCTTTCCTATTGTAACATCTATTTTACATTATATTACAGCCATCAGATGGAAGATCTGTTCCAGGAAGGAGCCACCATGTCAAATTCTTTAGGCAGTTAGTGGGGGAGGTCAAATGTCCTTCAGAGAAAACAATCAAGGTAAAGAGATATATTTCAGGGTGGCCAAATTTTGATCTCCCACACACTCCTTTGTCCATTCTAGTGGCTCCTGGTCTAGGCCTTTTAGAGCCTCATAGAGGGGGCTGGCCCTGTGGCGCAAGTGGTTAAGTGCACGTGCTATGCTGTGGCGGCCCGGGGTTCACAGGTTCGGATCCTGGGCGTGCACCGAGGCACCGCTTGTCAAGCCATGCTGTGGCAGCATCCCATATAAAGTGGAGGAGGATGGGCATGGATGTTAGCCCAGGGCCAGTCTTCCTCAGCAAAAAGAGGAGGATTGGCAGATGTTAGCTCAGGGCAGATCTTCCTCACAAAAAAAAAAAAAGAAAGAGTCTTGTAGAGGGGTTTTACCATGAGACCATAGTTAGGAATCCAGATCCGACAGAAACCAGCCATGCCCGAGAATCCTCGTAGCTCTCGCCAGGTGGTGGGAGGACTCAAGCATGCTATAGCCCTTTTTTTTTGGTCTGGCAGCAGTTCCCTCTGGCCTTTTGATAAGGTAAATCCTAAGTACATGACTTTTTGTTTGCAGATCTGTGCTCTCTTTTGTGAGATCTGTACCCATATTCAGCCAAATGATTTAAAGTCTTTATTGCATTGGCCAGATACTGCTCGTAAGTGGGGCTCGCTATCAGCAAGTCATCCACTACTGTAACAGCAATCCTTCTTGTAAGTGGCTCAAGTCTTTAGCTAGGGCCTCCCTGATTAGCGAATAGTGTAAGGGAGTTTCGAAGCCCTGGGGGAGCACTGTCCAACAATATTGTTAAGTGGCCTGAGTATCTGGGTTATGTCATTCAAAGGCAAAGAGTTGTTGTGATTCCTCTGTGAGCAGTATGCAGAAGAATGTACACTTTAAGTCCAAAACTGAAAACCAGACGTAGTCACCCGGAATATTGGTTAGCAAGGTGTAAGGGCTGGGCACCACAGGGTGCAGGTCCTGAACCACCTCACTTATGGCATGAAGGTCCTGAACACACTGATATTCCTCTGAGGTGGTTTTTGTGTGTGTGTGTGTGTGTGTGTGTGTGTGTGTGTGTGTGTTTTGACCGGGGATATTATATGGCGATTGGCCAGGTCTGATTAATCCTGTTACCAGGAATTTTTGCAGCACTGGCTGAATGCTTCTGAGCCTCCTGTTTTAGCAGGTATTGTTTCAGGCTAGGCTTTATCTTTTGGGTTTTTGAGGGTATATGTATTGGCTGGACATTCTTTGCTTTCCCAGGCTTCCCATTTGCCCACACGTCCGGTCTTACCTCCTTGAGAATTTCCGGAGGCAGCGGGTCCTGTGGTGGTGTTTGAACACCTGGCAGGGCCATCTGGAACTGTAAGGATGATTGTTCCGGTGGCACTTGCTCTCCTAGCTGGCCTGGAGCAAAAGTCACTTGAGCATTCAGTTTACATAGAAGGTTTTGTCCCAGGAGGAGAACAGGGCATTCAGGCATATACAATTTTCCAATTAAAAAGATCCGAGGTAGAGAAAGGAGAGTGCGTCCAAATGAAGCCAGCCAGCTGCCCTTGTCCATTTACACCTATGGGATGTTGTCACA
Organism: Diceros bicornis minor; assembly: GCF_020826845.1. Lineage (NCBI taxonomy): Eukaryota > Metazoa > Chordata > Mammalia > Perissodactyla > Rhinocerotidae > Diceros > Diceros bicornis. Next base: position 92,749,711 of record NC_080740.1, read on the forward strand.
GTGGAAATCGCCCTGCTCCAGGAAGGGCCCCCTGACCGAATTGTGCCCCTTGCTGGGCTCGAGAGGAAGAGAGTCCCTCTCTTAGACCTCGCAATCCTTCAGGCATTTTCCCCTGGACAAGCCGTGGGCCTGGGAAAAGGGGGAGGAGGAGGAGGAAAAGAAGCCAGGGGACTCCTCAGTCCATTGTCCCCCCTTCCCCAATCTAGACAAGCAGCATAAAGTCTAGAACATGGGGGATTTCATCCTCCTTTCCTTCCTTCTTGCAGAACAATTCTATCTGTAAGATGATATCATAAATGAGTGACCTGTTTGGGGGCCACTTTTCACCTGAGCCTAGTGTATACTGCGGCCTGGCTACATTACAGTAAAAGATCATCCTTTTTTTTCTCATTGGCTCATAACTGAAATCAGCCCAATTGGCCAGCATGCACCCTAGCGGGCTTTTTCTTGGAACAGACAAAGTGGCGCCCGTGGCAATAAAGTTTGTGTCTGACAATTAATGGACTTGGAGAAGAGTGCAGGGCTCAACTCCAGGCATCCAGGTAACTATAGGACTTTTCTAAATCCCACTCCTCCCGAGCACACAGTTCTCGCACCAGTGCTAAACAAGCCAAAGAGGCAAGAGGTAATGGCTAAAGGCAGGGTAAAGGTCTAATTTCCCAGTGCCAATGTAGGGGATCAGATGTCAGGTAGAAAGTTTTTAAATCTTCTATTTTGCAGGAAGTTCAGCTTACTTTAAGCCCAAGCTAACTTCCACACAATGACAACAGAGAAGGTGCCAGACAAGACAGATAAAGAGGGATAAAATGTGGTCAGGCCGTGCTCTCAAGGCTTCCTCCCAAGGGTTAACAACACACAAACAGCAGTGCCTGCATTGAGGCGTACAATTCCGGCTTGACAGAAAAGGTCGCAAGCTTCACATCCCCACAGATGATGTAACAAGCACTGGAAGAATGCTGTGGATTCTGACACAGGGAGAAACTGGCACACAGACTAGTGGAACAGCACACACCTTCAACAGGAGAACAGACCACACAGGCGTGTGCACCACAGAAAAACCAGAGACTAGTCTTCCAGATAATATACTAGTCAGTCTGTACTTTCCTTTATCCTTAAACAATGGTGCCTAAACCAGGTGGGCCTTGGCCTGCCCAGGGCCCCCAGACAAGTACCCGGGAGGTGCACTGCGGACGACTCACCCAGCTGCAGATGCAAGTTCATCAGCTTACAGGCCAGTCCTTCGTTTCTCAATCACTGAAGCGTTAGAGGCAGTCGGCAAGCGAAGAAGCCACGAAGGGACTTCCCTGGGCGGAAAAAAGCCACCCAGCAGCTGAGGGGAAAAATCCCAAAACAGCTTCCTCCAAGACGACTAGCCACGGGCAGAAGCTGGTTCCATCTGTGTCGCCAGATTTTGGTACTGAGCAATGGGCTCGCTCTGCTCGCTATGATCTGAGCCAATTAATCACAACAAGTTAGAGATCGAGACATGAAGTTGAATTAGATTGGCCAGCAAATTGGAAGACAGGTAACTAATGTCTCAAAACCCATCTTCAAAGATTAGAGAATCTCGAGGCAGTTATATAGGGAAAATGGGCAGGAAAGAGAGTGTCCAGGGATGTTGGTCTCCACGCATGACAGGCTCCAGGCATCACATTGTTCCATTATTCTGTCAGCTGTGATGGATACCTTGTAGTTGTGTTTGCCACCTGTGGTCAGCCTGTTCCTGGAGAGAAACTCATAGAACAAAGTTTTTAATTTATCAAGCTATTGGGGAGTACATACATAAGTGGAGGCCATAAATCAGGAGAGCATGTGAATGTTTTGGAGTATGTGCAAAGCAGCAAGTAGTCACACAGAGGAGGGGCTGGGGCCATTTGGTGTAACAAGATGACCTCACTTATATTCACTTACATGATTCCCTTTGTATGAAATGTCCAGAAAAGGCAAATTAATCGAGACAGAAAACAGATCAGTAGTGACCTGGGGCTGGGATTTATTGGGATGATGAAAATGTTCTAAAATCGGGTTATGGTGATGCTTACACGACTGAGTAAATTTACTACAAGTCATTGAATTGTACATTTAGAGTGGGCAAATTTTATAGTACATATATAAATTATATACCTCAATAAAATTGTTTTTTAAAATAGTACAAAGAATGCTTGTATACCCTTCACCCAGCTTCTTCATATGTTAACATCTTTTATAACAACAATGCAATTATTAGAAAGAGGAAATTAACATTGAAACAAAGATTGTTAGCTAATCAACAGATCTTATTCAAATTTCAACAGCTGTCCCGTAATGCCCTTTCTCTGCTCCAGGATCACATTGCTTTCAGTTGTCAAGCCTTCTTAGTCTCCCCCAGTCTGTTGCAGTTCCTCAGTCGTTGTTGTTTATGACCTTGGCACCAGCCATTCACACCTCCTGGAATGGACACAGAGTCCAGGTGGGCTGTGCCTGTCCTGCCAGTGAGCCTGGGCCAGCACTGTTATCTGAGGGATCAGAGTGTTTGACCTGCTGTCACGGACTAGTGCCCCGAGGAACTCAAGGGTGGGTTTGGAAGCATTTAACTGTTGTTATGTTAAGGAGACAACCAGTAGCCACCCTGAAGCTAACCAAGCCTCCTTACAAGAGCTACGCCCATGACTTTGCCTTATTTTTAATTCGAAGATCTCTTCAAGAGGAAATTAAGCCTCATTACCATAATCTGCAGGGTACCCGCCTCTCCCTTTTGAATATTCATTCGCCAACCAAATAAAAGTCCCTCCTTCCCTTTGTTCGGGCTCGCCATGACTTTGGAAATGATTCCTCATTGCTTCCTATTTGCTGCAAATACACTTTACATTGTGAGCAACTTCCACCGGTGTAGAGTCTTATTTAACTCACCAGGAGGTGAGCCCACTTGGTTCGGTAACAATACCTTTTTTTTTTTTTTTAAGATTTTATTTATTTATTTTTTTTCCCCCAAAGCCCCAGTAGATAGTTGTATGTCATAGCTGCACATCCTTCTAGTTGCTGTATGTGGGACTCGGCCTCAGCATGGCGGGAGAAGCAGTGCCTCAGTGCACGCCCAGGATCCGAACCCGGGCCGCCAGCAGCGGAGCGCGCACACTTAACCACCAAGCCACGGGCCGGCCCCGTAACAATACACCTTCATGGTGGCTGTGCTGCTGGCTTGTTGTCGCAACAATACAACTTCATGGTGGCTGTGCTGCTGGCTTGATGTCGCTGCCCCATCGGGAGACCCAGCAGCTGCACTGAGTGCTTTGCTCAGAGGATCTCACCATGGAGGTGAGTGGCACCAACCCCATGGCACCGCTATAAGAGTTATTTTCTTCAGTTGTCTCACAAAGCCTGTCTGGGGCCTGGCTTCAGGGTTTGAGTCTCCATCCAGAGGTAGCCTGGCTCAGGGGAGTGAGAGTCCCCTCTGTCTGGAAGGATCGAACGACCCAGCCACTCCAGAAGGGCCGATGCTCGGTTCTGGCGAAACGGGAGCAACCCCTGGTGACTAGTCAGGGGTCAAACCCCATCTGGAGATTGAATCTCATCTGAAGTGCACTGAGTCTGTCTGTCTAGGGGTCAAATCCCCTCTGGAGATTGAATCTCATCTGGAGTGACGAGGTGAGGGCTCGAGGCCCCCCAAGGTCACTGAGTCTGTCATTGTGTTGTGCCTGTGATCGGAGGAGGGGTCCCCTTGCATGCGGTTAAACCCCTCTGGAGTTGCTGAAACCGTTTGTTGTTGTTGTTGTTTGTTTGTTTGTGTGTTTTTGTCAAGGACGCTCAACGTTTTCAAAAGTCTGGCTTTTCTGGCACAATAATTATAGTTTGTGCCAAAATCTCTTTGGTAACTTGAAACTTTGAAGTTTTGCTAGGTTAAGGATAAAAATTCATTGTGTATTTAGATCATTTTCAAATAAGATAAGATATGAAATAATCTTTGGTGAATGAAAGCTTGTTTAAGTTTGTTAGTTTGATTAGAATAGACGTGTCCTCAGAGTTATCAGCACTGGATCTGAGGCAGACACGCAGCCCGGGTTTACTAGTGAGATAAGCTCGTGTTATCCCTGTTACAAATTTGTCTGCAAAAAGAGCTTAAAGTAGTTAATTTTGTCCAATGTCTCATGAAGTTTGATTTAGATGTAAGTGATTTAGAATTTATAGATAAACTTTTATGCCTTGTGTTTTATCAACATGTTTCCAGAAACTGTTAAAAGTATTTGTAGGTTTGTCAGGCCACAGAAGGCTAATGAGAAAGAAAGTTTATAATTGCTTAAGGGTTAAAATTATTAAACTAAATCCAATTAAGTAAATGAATTTTAATGTCAAAAGTAAGCTGGTGCCTTCATTCTCTTAAAAGGATAATTTTCTTGAACTTGATAAAGAGGTTATTAAAGGTTTTTCTTTGCCTTTGAGTTTGGTCTACCCAAAAGATAGAGAAACTATGTTTCGTTAACATAATTTCCTATGTTCAGGGAGACTGAGGTCTATCTATTAAGGCTTTTTTTTTTTTTTTTTTTAAAGCCATAGCTTTATTTTTTTTAATTTTATTTATTTATTTCCCCCCAAAGCCCCAGCAGGTAGTTGTATGTCATAGCTGCACATCCTTCTAGTTGCTGTATGTGGGACGCGGCCTCAGCATGGCCGGAGAAGCGGTGCGTTGGTGCGAGCCCGTGATCGAACCCAGGCCGCCAGCAGCGGAGCACATGCACTTAACCGCTAAGCCACAAGGCTGGCCCTATTAAGGCTTTTTGGACTGTTTTAACTCTCTGTTTGCCCTTGGATGTTTCTGTTGTCACTTTGTTTGAATGGATAACTAAACATTATTTCAACAGTGACAAGATCAGCAATTCCTTAATCATGTCTGATGAAGTGTTTTAAAACCTTTTGATATTTTTGACAAGCTCCCCAAATTCAAATCTTAAATAGTCTTTCTTTTGACTTTTTTCTTGGAGAATTTTCAAAGGGCCCTGGGACTTCTCAAAGATATTTTCTCTCTTCCTATAAGGAGGAAGATACTAAATTTATTAGGCTTATTCGGTATGTTAAATCACATGGGAAGCATTGTCAAATAAGTGATGATAAACCTTAGGTGGTATTATGTGGGTGAATGTTATTGACATAGGTGTTTTGAAATTGTATAACATTACTGAAATTCTGATCTGTCCTGGTTATCGGTTCAGTTCTGGTTATTATTTTGAAGTAGTATATGTCACAAAATTAACCAAATTTGTCAATTGCCATTTTGGGGTCCTGTTTACAGACAGTTATTGTTTGATGCTTTTGCAAAATACATTTCATCTTCAGAGAAATTCATGGAGAGGACTCTGGAGCTTACTCTACAATACAAGTTTCTGATAAACTCAGATTATTAAACTGAACTAGGTAAGAAATTATAAAACTCTAATGGAGAAACTAACGGCCCCATAAAACTGCTGACAGAAGATTAAGATCAAGAATTGATTACACAGGACTGAATGAACTGATGAGGATGATTATAATTTTTATAACTTCATTTGAAAGATTGCTGATTTTTTTTAATGTTTTGATTTTTTTTCAGATTTAAGGAAACTTATTTTCTCTTCTCTTTCAAGCTAACTATGACTTATAGCAATTTGGTAAATTATACCTTTGTGAGTAGAATTGAAACATTTATCTTTTTCTCTCTACCTGATCCCTCCAGAATTTGGAAACTCCTAGTAAGTGAATATTCTTATTTCATGGAAATATAGTTATTTGCTTAAGTTCAATAAAAATCTGTTCTCCTTATAATAGGACACAATTGGAAACATTGGTTATAAAATAAGGGCTTTGACTGGAATGTCATATTTAAGAGAAACATATGACAAGACAGGTTTTGAGGAATAAAGTTTGAATTTCTGGAATAAAGCCACTTGGAAATGTTGGCCTGATACCTTGTTTACAGAAGTTCCGAGCAATCTTACCTGGGTGAGTAAGGAATATCACTTAGCTGGCAGGTGCAAGGAACCTCAATATTTTGAGGGACCTGAAGAAGAGAGGAATTAACCCAAATCTGTAGGTACTGCAGGAGAAGTCTGATGACAAAATCCTTGGCTTGGCTTTCCTGGCCTCGAGAGGCCTTTGAAGTTCAATTTGAGATTCCTTATAAAAAGTTCCAGCAAGCAGATTTAAAAGAGCCTGTATGATCAATTGCTATTCTTGCTGTACTTATGTAAATAACTGGGCCAAATTTATTGAAACTAGACTTATTTTACAAACTAGTTAGTCTTAATTTGGCTATCTTTGATAAAAATGGAGATGATTTTAGGGAGAAAAATTATTTCAGTGGAAACTATAGTACACATTTGTGGATATTAGATCCTAGTTCTGTTAATTGTCTTCGAGGTTTTTGTTTTATATCTGTTAACTGGACTGGATCCTGAATTATTTTAGTCTCCTGAAATATCTGGCTACAAATCTCCAAACTAATGTTTTCAATTTCCCATCATTTTCGTTTGGAATCACTGAGAACAGAACCTATGCTCTTTCCTGAAGCCCTGCAAACTGAAGCAGAACAACTTGATGTAAACTTAAGAGAGATAACCACGACAGCATGCCTGTTGCTGTAAGCCACTCAAAGGGAAGCTACAAGAGATGCTTTGATGCTGACATCTAGAAATCTTCTTAACTTGCTGTCCTCTGAACTCAGAAACTGGTTTATAATTTGCTCCAACCGTTAACCTTGTTTTTCTTTTGTTTCCATAGAAATGCTTCTTATTAAATACCTGATTGCTTGCTTCCACAATATAGGCCTAACTTTTATGAACAACTCGGGGCTATGCCTCTGGTGACCTGCAAACCTATTTGAGATTAGCTGTAAATTCTGCTCCTCTACTGGTCCCTTTGATGACACCCATGCTCAGCAGGAAGCAGTTACAGGAGACGGACCTTCGACCTGTGCCCCTCAAGAATGAGGAGCAGGATAAAGCTAGAGGGGGGATTTTTCACTGACTAGTGCCCCGAGGAACTCAAGAGTGGGTTTGGAAGCATTTAACTGTTGTTATGTTAAGGAAACAACCAGTAGCCACCCTGAAGCTAACCAAGCCTCCCTACAAGAGCTACGCCCATGACCTTGCCTTATTTAACTCACCAGGAGGTGAGCGCACTTGGTTTGGTAACACTGCCAGTACAGATTATACGTCTTATGTTGCCTTTGACTGAAGACCCTCTCCATAGCAGTGCGACTCTGGGTACACGACAACAGGATCCACTGTGCTATCCCCCTCTGGACCCTCAGAAGCTGCTGACCTGAAGAACGGTATAAAGACTATACAAAAGTACAGCTCAGGGGCCAGCCCTGTGGCCTAGTGGTTAAGTTCGGCGTGCTCCACTTTGGCTGCCCGGGGTTCGGTTCTCGGGTGCAGACCTATACCATTTGTTGGTGGCCAAGCTGGGGCGGTGACCCACATACAAAATAGAGGAAGATTGGCACAGATGTTAGCTCAGGGTGAACCTTCCTCAGCAAAAAAACGTATAGCTCAGGGGCAGCTTAGTGATAAGACCTTTTTTTTTTTTTTTTTTAATTTTATTTATTTATTTATTTTTTCCCCCAAAGCCCCAGTAGATAGTTGTATGTCATAGCTGCACATCCTTCTAGTTGCTGTATGTGGGACACGGCCTCAGCATGGCTGGAGACGCAGTGCGTCGGTACGCTCCCGGGATCCGAACCCGGGCCGCCAGCAGCCGAGTGCGTGCACTTAACCACTAAGCCATGGGGCTGGCCCGTGATAAGACCTTTTGAGGACAGGATGCCATCCTCCAGGAAGGGGTTACACCCCAGATCAGTGACCAGGACACTGTCTGTGTCACCAATAGGTAGGAGACATGGGTGGGGAAGAGATAGTGGAAATGATACTGAACCTCTTAATCTCAAGTTCATGTACTCCAAGCACAGTAAGCCTATCACTGAGACATGGGTGCTTGGAGATGGAGAAAGGTTTATTCTAATTGGCCAAAATGAGAAGGTAGGAGGATAAGTTCTCTCAAATCTGCCTTAACAAGAGAAGAAAGCAGGGTGGGGGGGGTTATAGAGCTAAGGGGCTTGGCAGGAGGACTTTTGGAGAAACAAAGGGGTAATCTGTGAAGTTATTTTAAGTTTTCTTTCTCTCCAGATAAGCCCTTGGGCAATCTGACTTCTGGGCATGGACAGCAGCTGGGGGCTGGTTATCTGGTGATCCTAACTTCCTTGAAGACATTCTTTTTCTTTCTTTTTTTTTTTTAAAGATTTTATTTATTTATTTTTTCCCCCCAAAGCCCCAGTAGGTAGTTGTGTGTCATAGCTGCGCATCCTTCCAGTTGCTGTATGTGGGACGCGGCGCCAGCATGGCGGGAGAAGCGGTGCGCGCCGGGGATCCGAACCCGGGCTGCCAGCAGCGGAGCGCATGCACTTAACCGCTAAGCCATGGTGCCGGCTTGGCATTCTTTTTCTTCTGTAAAATAAAGTCATATATCCTTGTGACCCTTGACTCACCCCTCAGGTTAAATAAGAAAACAGCATATTGACAAGATTAACTTCTTTTCATCTATGTCTGTGTTGGGAACAAGGTCAAAGGTAATTTTATTGAATATTTATGGTAGCCTTCAGTTACCCAACTTCAGAAGTAGAGGTGGCCTTGCTCGCATCACTCCGAAGACCCACTGGGGGAGCTTGTACTTCCCATTCTGCAACTTCAGGCTCTGTGGGTCCAGAGACCCTGGATCCCAGAGGGAGAACATCCACCAGGAGACAACAGTAGGAGTCCCATTAAGCTTTAAGTGACAGCTGCCACCTGGTCCCTTTGAGCAACTTGTGCCAAGAGACCAGAGAAATGAGCCACTGTCCTGGCAGGAGGAGTTGACCTTGACCAGAGGAGGAGGGCAAGTTTCCACGATGGGAAGGAAGAATGCAGTCGGCACCCAGCTGATCCACTGGGCTGCCTCTTGGTATAATTTTGGTGGTGAATGGACAAGTGCAGCCACCATGCAGTGAGGGTGCCCAGTGACCAGGGGCTCAGATCCCTCTAGGGACATGGGTCTGGGTGACCCTCCAGGAAAGCTGAAGTACTAGCTGAGGGTAAGGGCTATCTAGATTGGAGACTGAGTAGTAGAGGAGGGAGGTGATGAAGGCTGAGACCAGCTGTGGCAGTCAGGCTGTTGTGTGTCCCATGAACCATCTTCTTTTAAGTTTTCCCAGGAAAACAAACCAGAGTCCTGAGGCACTGTGCACAGAGGGACTGAATTTACTGTATGAACCAGTGGACCCAAGTGGTGCATGGTATGGACTCTAGGTGGCGCTGTGCATCGCCCCCCCCCCCCAACCCGCTCCCCCAGCCACGTGCCCAGAGCGCTGCCCATGGAGGATGAGGGATTCTCATTCCCTGAGACTCACCTGGGCAAGGGAGCTGTCTTGCCCAAGACATCCCCTTCCCAGGGTCACCTGCATTCAATGACTGATCGCTGTGTGTGTGCAAAGGCCTGACCTGCTTGTCCCAGTTTGGGACGACTCCAAAGGCCATCTCAGCCCCGGGGCCCCTCCGGGACAGCTGAGGCTCAGCAGTAACCACATCACAGCTCAGCTCCCCTCTGCCCTCCAGCTCCCTCACCTGTCTTACAGGTGGTTCCCAGGCCCAATCCCTGAGAAACCCTCTGCACACAAATCCTGTTTCTGAGCAACTCCCTCAATACAAACAGAAGGTTTTGCATTTAAGTATGTTTTTGTTGAGGAGATGGTAAGTTTATCAGCGTAGGGGAGGATGAACTATTCCTTTACCTTCTAGGTCCTTCTGGCTGGTCTAAGTGATACTGGCTCAAGACAAGGTTGACATGAGGGAAGCCATTGTAGAAAAGAAACTCTATTGTAACTTTGAATGACCTCTGACTAAGTAACCCAGCTGGATCTGCACCCTCCAGGAGATCTAACTGCTCTGTAGATTTTACAACCCCTGCTTGTGCATGTACCTCCCAGCTGTGATAAGATGATAACTTGGTTGAATCCCTTAGGAATGTGATGACCCCCAAACAGTCTATGCTGATAGCCATCACCAATGAAAACGGAAAGATCTGGTGTGGTCACTCCTAGTCTGTAACACCAGAGGGTCAACATTCTTAACCACCTCCCCCATAACCCACCAGCCTATATAACTGCTGTAAGATTTTGTGCCCCCTTAAGGTGGTTCTTTGAGACATTAGTTGGCCATCTTCCCCCTTGCTAGCAAACTGTAATAAAATGCCCTTTCTTTTCCACTATCTTGCCTCTTGATGATTGACTTTTGTCTTGAGGTGAGCAGATCGTGCCCTTTGTGCAGTAACTTGAGGATTAAATTACATGAGACAGAATAACAGTAGAAAATCAAACAAAGTTTAATAACATGTGTACGTGGGAGAAACCCAGGAAAACTGAGTAACTCGCCAAAATGGCCGAAGCCACCACCTTAAATACCATCTTTAGTTAAAGACAAAGGAGAATGTTGGGGGTAGTGGTTTGGGCCTTCAAAGGGGACAAAGGCAATTTACATGGAAATGGAAAAGCCAATGTTTGGTAAAACCATGTTTGCTGGGCCATCTATAGACAGTGAGAGAGAATTTTGATAAAAATGGGCCTTGCTAGGTGCCTTCCTGTCTACCACACCTCGTTTATTTTATCTATAGCTATCTTCAGGTATTAGTTCCTTCCTGGGACAGGCTTCTATCTTAAATTCGTTTAGACAACTGGGGGGGCTCGAAGTTTCTTTCTGAGTCCTTTGTTCTTAAAAATAATCAAGCCAGGGCCGGCCCCGTGGCTTAGCGGTTAAGTGCTTGCGCTCCGCTGCTGGCGGCCCAGGTTCGATCCTGGGCGCACACCGACGCACCGCTTCTCCGGCCATACTGAGGCCGCATCCCACATACAGCAACTAGAAGGATGTGCAACTATGACATACAACTATCTACTGGGGCTTTGGGGGGAAATTAAAAAAAAATCAAGCCAAAGACACACATTTTGGGGTGGCAAATTCTGATCCTCCACGTCAGCATTTCAAAGGTTTTTGTGGCCCAAACAGGTCAATTGAAAACCTGCCCTCCTTCAGCCTCCAAAAGAGCCTGTGTGTATAAGAACAGCTATTTCCCACCACTGTGGCCTCCCAACGTGTGCATGAGCCTTCTGGAAAATGAACATTTTCAGTCTTGTAGGGTTTTTGCTTCTGATTTTAAGCTCTTTTGAAACTGCCAGGTAGAGAATTTCAGCGAATGTTACCAAAAAGTCTTATTGGCTATGATGTTTAAATCAGTATTGGCAAGAGCTTTTCACGTATTGAGGTATATGGGGTAGCTATTCTGGTTCAAAACTGATTCGGCTTGAACTAAAGAAGTCTGACTTATGGCCTATCAAACATACATTGTACGTCTGCTTTAACCATTAAAGAATGCTCTCTCTTAAGATAAGAATGCACTCTTCCTCTCCTACACCCCATCATCAGTAATGCTCATATTAGTCCGTTTCTCGACATCAGGGTCATGTTGACCTGCTAATTTGCAACTGAAATACCTCTTTGAAATTTTTTTTTTCCCCGAGGAAGACCGGCTCTGAGCTAACATCCATCGCCAATCCTCCTTTTTTTTCCCCAAAGCCCCAGTAGATAGTTGTATGTCATAGTTGCACATCCTTCTAGTTGCTGTATGTGGGAGGCGGACTCAGCATGGCCCGACAAGCGGTGCATCGCTGCGCGCCTGGGATCCGAACACAGGCCGCCAGTAGCGGAGCACGAGCACTTAACTGCTAAGCCACGGGGCCGGCCCGCTCTTTGAAATTTTGATGAATATGTATCCTGGGTGTATTTAATGTATGTTCTTTGTTCTAAAAATGTATAAGATGGGGCCAGCCCAGTGGCATAGCAGTTAAGTTCATCTGCTCTGCTTTGGCGGCCCGGGGTTCACGTGTTTAGATCCGGGGCATGGACCTACACACCACTTGTCAAACCATGCTGCAGCGTCCCACCTAGAAAGTAGAGGAAGATGGGCACAGATGTTAGCCCAGGGCCGATCTTCCTCAGTTAAAAGAGGAGGATTAGCGACAGATGTTAGCTCAGGCTAATCTTCCTCACAAAAAATAAATAAATAAATAAATAAAAATAAAAATGTATAAGACTGTACTGAAAACTATGCTTCTTTGGAACGCTCTCTTCCTTTGTGGAAACTGCCTTCCCAGTTATAATCATCATCCTGGCTCAAGTAAAACTCACCTTGTCTCTCTTATCTATAGAATGGTTATTGATTATTTTGTGTCGACATTTCCTATATATCATTTAATAAAGAATTATAGTAGCTGATTTTTATATTTTAATCAAGTGAATGTATTAGCTATTCAGAAAGTTAAATTTTATAAAATCATTATATTAAAAAAATACAACCACAGTATTCTTTGAAGCTTCATCTGTAATTGCAAAGTATTGGACTAACCCTAAATGCCTATGCTGCAGGATGGTTAAGTAAACTACAGTACAACCCCCCCCCAACACACACACGCACAATGGAGGCCCTGCAGCTATAACAAAGGACGAGGACAATCTCTGTGAATTGGTAGGATGTATTGTCCAGGATATTTTGTTAAGCAAAGAAAGAAAAGTGCAAAAGAGCATGGCTTTTGTATCTACCTTTTATGTAAGAAAGAAGAGGAAATAAGAAAATTTGCATATGTCTGCTCATTTGTGCAAAAAGAAACACAGGGAAGATAAACCAGAAACTGAAGGGGTGAGTTACTAGAAGTGTGGGTGGGGAGCGAATGAAAGGATAGAAGGAATGGGATGGGGCAGAGACACTTCTCTGAGCAGATCTTTGGAACCACACTAATGTTTTACATTCTCCAAAAAAGTAAATAAAATCAACAAGGATGAAAGGGGAAAATCCTAAAATTGAATATAAACAGAAACAAACAAACCAAACAGAATTTCGAGTGACTAACATTTGGACTACACCCCTCAGGCTGAAGACAAGAGGAACTCTAAACAAATATTCAACTCGCTAGGTTTCCGGAGGCACAGGTTAGCCATTCTGAGACTTCTGTCTGGGCAAATAAGTAAATAACATTGTGGATAACAGGAGCCAGATTTTTCACCATTGAAGAAAGCTGGAGGAAGAGTAGAATGAATCCTACAGTTTTAGATTTAAAACTAAAAACATCAGTGCAAACTCATGGTTTTTAACATAGAGAAATATGTGAGAATATGTATATAGCCCTCTCTATATATACATAGGTAGATACATACATACACACACTATATATACACAAACGTGTATGTGTATGTATGTATACATATGTTTACATGTATACATATACATATGTTTACCATTTCTCTCCACCCAGAGAGCATAGAAGTAATTGTAAGTGAACATAAGTGAGGCCATCTTGTTACACTAAATGGCCCCAGCCCCTCCTCTGTGTGACTACTCACTGCTCTGCACATACTCTAAAAAATTCACATGCTATCCTGATTTATGGCCTCTGCTTATGTATGTACTCCCCAATAGCTTGATAAATTAAAACTTTGTTCTACAAGTTTCTATCCAGGAACTGGCTGACCACAGGCAGGAAACACACCTACAAGGTATCCGTCACAGCTGACAGAAGAAGGGAACGATGTGATGCCTGGAGCCCATCATGCCTGGAGACCAACATCCCTGGACCCTCTTCTGATGTCACCAACTAGTGCCCCGAGGAACTCAAGGGTGGGTTTGGAAGGATTTACCTGTTTTTATGTTAAGGAGACATAACCAGCAACCACCCTGAAGCTAACTGAACCTCTCTACAAGAGCTACGCTCCTGACCTTGCCTTAATTTTAATATGAAGATCTCTTCAGGAGAAGATTAAGCGTCATTGTTGTAATCGGCAATGTATGCGGAAGCATGTTTTCCAACAGAGCCTGCGCAAGCGAATGCCCGCCTCTCCCTTTTGAATATTCATTCCCCAACCAAAATAAAAGGACCCTGCTTCCCTTTGTTTGGGGAGCCATGACTTTGGAAGGGATTCCTCATTGCCTCCTATTTGTTACAAATACACTTTACTTTGTGAAACAACTTCCACTGATGTAGAGTCTTATTTAACTCATGAGAAGGCAAGCCCGCTTGGTTCGGTATCATTCACTGCCCATTTTCCCTATATAACTGCCACAAGATTCTATAATCCTGGAAGATGTTTTCTGAGACATTAATCTGCCATCTCCCCGATTATGCCAGCTAATCGTATTAAAACTTCCTTTCTCCATCCCTAACTCATTGTGGTTAATTAGCTCAGATCGCTGTGAGCAGAGTGAGCCCATTGCTCAGTAACACAATGACACCCTAGTGGTAATGACCACACTTGGGCCCAGATCTTGGTTTCTAAATACTGTTGTTCGTTAAAAAAAACAGGTCTTCTTGTCCTTGGTGAAACAGCGGATTCCAGGGCTGGGATAAGGAAAGAACTTAGATGCACTCTGGGAATCTTGTGATAGAGAATAAGGAAATGCTCTAAAGAAGACAGGGGCATGTCAGAAGAACACAGGAGCCAGTGTGAAGGAGTACCCACTGGCCAAAGCTGTGACAATATGGACATCAAAATAGATAATGGTGATAAAGAATTATAACCCATTGAGTAAAATAAGAACTTACTTTTAATTTAAGTATTTATGAATCCACAATGATTCAAATAAGGAAATAAGTAGAGGAGAAGGGAAAGTTCTTTCTTACTAATAAATGTAAAAAGAATGATGGAATTAGAAAATCACCATTTGGCAAGCATCAATAATAATAAGTGATTCAGGCAAGAATCACCAATATTTGTTCAAATTAATGGGTGAAAGTTTGAGGACTAACAGGATTTTTTACATAATCTTAAAGTATGGCCCTACAAAGATACTTATGAATTTCAGTGGGAAAAAGAGTTAACTTTTGTCAAAGATAAACAAAGCCAGGCATTATGTAAGGGAGGTGAAAAAAAGAGTGGGAACTCCAGCAGCGTCAGGTAGTGGAAAATCACAAAAAGCAGGGAGGAATGTTGATCAGTGTCAAAGCGATCTGGCCGTCCTGTGTGCTCACTGACACACAGTGAAGTCAGGCTTCTCCCCTCCCTCAGAAACCAGGAGACAGAGGCCCTGGCCTTCCTGGGAAACCAGGGCCAACTTGCTTCACCTATACTCAGTTAGTTGTCTGTTTGCAGACGTAGTTAGATCATGCATTATTAAAGCCCACCCTATAGATAGTGTCTCCAACGCTTGGGTCACTGTGGTAATGGGTCGGGTGTTTGAGTTTTTCAGGAACTGAGGGTTGATTCCTTGTCCAGTTCAGGCTGGTTAAGACCACCAACTCATCAACTGGGCCTGCACAGATGACCGATAGGTGACCCTTTGACATCAAGGAGCCAAAAACTCCACCCTCAGATCATGGTAATGCTGCCATTTTGTGAACATGTGTCCCATGAAGAACCATGAAGCTTGACTACACTTGAACAGATCATCAATTACCTCACTTCTCCTCACCTCCAATCATCCGTCTCCACACTTCAGACCACCTTGCCCCTTTATCCCATAAATATTCCTAATCCCCATTTTTTGGGGAAGTGGATTTGAGATTGATTCTCCCGTTTCTTCACTTGGGTGCCTTGTGAATTAAAAGCCTTTCTCTGCTGCAAACTTGTCATCTTGGTGATTGGCATAATTGTGCAGCAGGCAAAACGAGCCTGGTTCGGTAACACCTGATGATGACATTTCGAAGAGATGGCTTTCAGGCCCTTGAGAAGGACACTCCCAGGTTGTAGGAGATGCATCTCAAAGAGACGGAGGAAGGACTTACAATTGTAATGTTTTTAACTAAATGCTCTGAGAATGGCAGTTCAGGAGCCTGTCTTCAGTGTTGGCTGGAACAAATGGTAAATTCTTTTGTCAGCCTTGAGCTTTTCCAGACTGGCACTCAAGGGGGCTAGGTCATCCCAGGGACTCAGCCTTAGGCTGCTAGAAGCCATGGCAGAGTTTGGGCAAAGGCTGTTAGCGCAAGGGGTTTGGACGGAGCCGGTGTGCCGAGAGTTCGTGCAGTTCTCACTTTACAGTAGAGAAACCAGTGGATACCATGTTAACAGCACAGTTAAAACATCACCGGGTTCGGGACACACTGACATCACGTGCTTCCTGACGTGCACTGAGAACACAGCGCCACTCCTCTGACAATCCCGCCCAAAGCTCGTGATCCATTATAATCTGTGGAACCCTCAGATAAACCCAAGACAGTGGACTTCTGCAAAATAACTGGCCTTTGTGCATGAAAGACAAAGATCTGTGAACTCAGGAACTCTTCCAGACTAAGGGAGACTGAAGACGCCTAACAACTTAACACAATGCGTAATCCTGGAATTTCTTTTGTTGTAAGGACAGTATTGGGACAATTGGCAACATCTGGTTAAGATCTGTTGATTGGATAATGGTATTGTTCTATTTATTTATTTTTAATTTTATTTATTTATTTTTTTTCCTGAGGAAGATTGGCTCTGAGCTAACATCTGTTGCCAATCCTCCTCTTTTTGCTTGAGGAAGATTGTCCCTGAGCTAACATCTGTGCCAATCTTCCTCTATTTTGTATATGGGACACCGCCACAGCATGGCTTGATGAGCAGTGTGTAGGTCCACACCTGGGATCCGAAGCCGTGAACCCCGGGCCACTGAAGCAGAGTGCGTGAACTTAACCACTACGCCACTGGGTTGGCCTCTTGTCTTTTTTTTTCAATTGAGATATAATTGACATATAACATTATATTAATTTCAGGTGTCCAACATAATGTTTCAATATTTGTATATATTGATAATGATATTGTCTTAATGTTAATTTCCTGATTTTGCTAATTGTAGTGAAGCTATGTAAGAGAATGTTCATACACACGGAAGTATTGATGAGCAAAGGGGCATTGTGTCTGCAAATTACCCTTAAATGGCTCAGAAAGATAGGGTATGTGTGTGTGTGTCTGTGTCTGTGTGTATGTGTGTGTGTGTGTAAAGAGAGAGAGAAAAGAGGCAGATAAATCAGAGTCATGCATTGCTTAACGACAGACATTCTGAGAAATGCATTGTTAGGCGATTTCGTTGTTGTGGGAACATCGTAGAGTGTACTTATGCAAACCTAGATAATATAGCCTACCGCACACCTTGGCTATATGGTCCTAATATTATGGGAACACTGTGGTGTATTCAGTCCATCGTTGACCAAAACATTGTTATGCAGCACGTGACTTTATAGTAAAACAATAGAAACCTAGGTGAAGGGTATACTACAATTCTTTGTATTCTTGCAAATTTTCTTTAAATCTGAAATTTTGCTTTAAAAAAATCTTGGGGAAAAAATGCACTCCCAGCCTGACACCATAAGCAAATTAATTCCAAGTGGATTAAAGACCTAAGTGTGAAAGGCAAAGTTATCAAGCTTTTATAAAGTCACATAGAAGAATACCTTGATGACCTGAGAGTAGGAAAGAATTTCTTTAAATTTCTTAAATTTCCTATGGTTAGGAAAAGAGCTAACCATAAGGTAAAACGTGGATAAACTTCCTAGAGTAAAATTAAGAGCTCCCGTGCATCAAAAGCCACTGCAGGGAAGACACAGCCTCTGGTCAAAGGGACGCCCTCCCCAGGCCAGTTTTGGCCAGTGGCTAAGGGACAGGTGCTGGGGCCACAGTGGTGGGTGACACAGGTGCCTACTTGTGCCCTGGACCCCACTCAGCTGATGGCAAGCACCACTTCCCTGGTGTGATGGGCCACTGCTGTGACTCGTTGGGTCCCACAGAACCAGCTCATGTGACAGGCTGCTCTGGTCACATAGTCACTTGGTGCCCCAATGTCCCATGGTCCCATGGTTGAGTTTTTCTTTGTTTTTGCAATGATGCACATTCCCTGCGGGGGAAGACGTAGCCTTGCTCTGGGGCTCTAAGGGTATGCACTACGACTCTTACTGGGATTTGCCAAAAACACCTCATGTCTGTCTCTACCACAGATACTTCTAGCACCAGGGGATCTGCTGGACCTTATGGACCAAGCAGAGGGTTGCTTGCTCTGCAGGCTGGCCCTGCTGCAAAGCCCCTTCCTTGCTCTGGGCCCTAGACATAGCTGGCAACCTTCTGTGACACCCAGTAAATGTGTCACAGCTGGGTCACCAAATGCTGCATTCAGAACCCAAAGAGGTCCACCAAGTCTTGTGTTCCTTTTTTCGTGGTAGGAGCTACAAATTGCAATAACCTGTATTAATTTCCAAGGGGATGTCTGACATGCCACCAACTAGTGACCTCACTGAGGAGATAAGCCACTGACCCTCTAGAGTGCCTGTGTCTTACCAAAGTCTCTGATGTGCTCAGCACTTTCTGCTCATCAGGTCAATTTACACAACATCATCATTATAGTGGACCAATGTGATGTTGGGGATGTCCAGAGAGTCAGTGCTCCTCCATCTCATCTATAGGTCAAGCAACCAATGTGTGATTCTGCCTGTGTCAGGGAGATCCCCAAGACTAGCCCAGGTTCCATGATGTGCTAGGAGAAGTCCCAGGACTCAGCAATAGCAGTACCCACAGTACGACTCCTGGTACTCAGCAGTGGCTCTGATGTGTTATGTGGAAGGATGTAGAGCAAAACCAGCAAAGGGAAAAGGCACACGAGGTGAAGTCTGGGGAAACCAGGCTCAGGTTTCCAAGAGTCCATTCCCTGTGCAGTCACACAGGAGATGCTTAATTCTCCCAGCAACGAGTTGTGAAGACACGTGTGAAATGTTGCCCTCTGAGGAAGCTCATTAGAGACTCAGCACCCAGGGTTTTTACTGGGGGCTGGTCATGTAGGTACCCTCTGTCTGGCATGAACTAAAATTCCAGACTCCCCAAAGGAAAGCAAGTGTTTAACAGAACCCCAGAAAGGCCAGGCACAGTGAGCCAGTCTTAACAGCTAATGGTGGGAACCTTCCCCCAATCTTAGTTCCCAGACGCCAGCCAGGGGCCAACTTTGCCCACAGGTTGCAAAGACAGTAGTCTCAGGCCTGTTGTGTTAACTGTTTTTTGTACACTACACCTGCCTAGTAGGACCATTCTAATGATACATCCAGGAACCAGGGAAATGACCCAGGGGTCTTGGACCCAGTGGATCCATGTGAAATGGACCTGGGCTAGGACTCTATTTGGGAGGCCTGGAACACACCTGGATTGTTACCTGATCCCCTTGTTCTCTGCACTAAAAGGGGAGCCAGGATAGTGATTTGGGTCCCTAGGTGTCAGTGTAACTCAGTTCTGTATCCCACAGTCCGTAAAGCTCTGAGTATTCCCCTTTCCTTGGTGCATGCCATTTACCGAGGCAACAAGGGATGCACTGGGGAGGGGCACACATCGTTCCAAAGCCCATAGTGGCCCTTCTGTAGTATGGGATGGGGGCTAGGAGATGCCATTACACAACTGGGCGCCATCGGAACAATAGAGATAAGTCAGAAATAATAGAGGCCAGGTGGCAGCACAGAACCATCAGAAGACAGGTGTCAGTGAGTACCATGATGGTTAGCAGATCACAATAGTGGGATCTAGAGAGATGGCTCATAGAATGTGGTGTTCCTAGGGACAAGAAAGATGAGCAGGCGAAAGGGTAGATTGTTTAGTAGATACAACCAAAAGAGACTGCGAATGGATAAGCAGAGAGCCAAGTCAGCTGCCCCAGGGAAAACTCATGATCCCTTGTCCTATTTCCTGACTGAATCAGTTCTCAGACTCAGAATCCACTGGCTGAAGTGGAGACCAGGCCCCTAAGAACACTGTAATGCTCTAACCACTGTTTCTTCCATCCTCCCCTAAAGGGATCTGCCCCATTTACTCAGGTCATTGTTTTCTTGCTATCAAATTGTGTGAGTTCTTTATATATTCTTGATACAAGTCCTTTATCAAATATATATTTGCAAATATTTTCTCCAAGTCTATGGCTTATCTTTTTATTCTCCTGGTAGTATCTTTAGAGGAGCAAAAGTTTTAAATTTTGATGAATTCCAATTTATTTTTTCTTTTATGGATCATTGGTGTCCTCACTAAGAAATTTTTGCCTAACTCAAGGTCACAAAGACTTTCTCCTGTGTTTTCTTCTAGAAGTCTTATAGTCTTAGGTTTTACATTAAGGTCCACAATCAATCCATTTTGAGGTACTTTTTGGATAGGTGCGAGGTATGGATTCAAGTTCATTTTTTTTGCATGTGGATGTCCACTTGTCCCAGCACCACTTGTTGAAAAGGCTAGTCTTTCTCCACTACGTTGTCTTTCACCTCTGTCACAAATTAATTGTCCATATATGTGTGAGCTTATTTCTAGACTCTACGAGATTCCACTGGTCTATTTGTCTAATTTTATGTCCTACCCAGGCTGCTCTGATTACTGTAGCTTTACACTAAGTCTTGTTGTGATAACTGTTGCTGTGCTGAGGGGTTTCATCCACTAAGTCATTTTATGTTTCCTTGGTGGGTGCACATCAAGGCCCATGCTTTGTTGAAGGAGTAGCTAAGGCTCAGGGGAGAGGGAGGCAGGAGAGACAAGAAGAGGAGGAGGAGGGGCAGGAGGAGCACCTGCAGAGGGAGCAGGGGAGGGAGGAGGAGGGGCAGGAGGAGGGGGAAGAGCTCCTGCTCCTGTTTTCTGCCCTCTGACCACCCTGGTGTCTTTCCCACGTGGCCCCATGTGGCATGCTGTGCCTTCCATCTCTAGGACCTGTGAATATAATCAACTTTTTTTTCTTGAGCCTCTCTTACATCTCCTCTTGTGGCCGCACCTGACTGACCATCACATAAGAGAACATAAAACAAATGTTTACTTCTTTCTTTTCTTTTCTTTTTTTTTTGTGAGGAAGACCAGCCCTGGGCTAACATCCATGCCCATCTTCCTCCACTTTATATGGGATGCCGCCACAGCATGGCCTGACAAGCGGTGCATCGGTGCGCGCCCGGGGTTCCGAACCCATGCCGCCAGCAGCGGAGCACCGCACTTAACCGCTAAGCCACGGAGCCGGCCCCTACTTCTTTCTTTTTATTTGTCAATTATCAGAAGAATGAGTTAGTCCTTTAGCAACCTCCAAAGCTGTCCAGTGAGGTTTTTAAGTATCATTACAAATTCATGAATGTTTAGATATTCATATATTTTATATGTCTCAATAAATCAGAGCTATTATTCTTCATCCATGACAAATTATCCCTTCTATTCTTTGTTTTTAACAAGAATGACAATGACAACAAGGCACAGGCCTTAAGCTCGGAGCAAATAAGAATATCTAGCTAGAATTTAATTACATTGGTTTTTTTTTCTATTTATGACAAATAATATTGATTTTATTTTAATGGTGATGACGTAAAGTTTATTTTAAAGATTTAAAGAAAAATATTAATAATCCTCAACAAATACTGACAAACCAAATCCAGCAACACATAAAGAGGATTATACACCATGACCAAGTGGGAATTATCCCAGGAGTGCAAGGGTGGTTTAACATTAAAAAATCAATTGATGTAATACATCATTTTATTTTTTTATTTTTTTAAAGATTTTATTTATTTATTTTTCCCCCCAAAGCCCCAGTAGATAGTTGTATGTCACAGCTGCACATCCTTCTAGTTGCTGTATGTGGGATGTGGCCTCAGCATGGCAGGAAAAGCGATGCGTCGGTGCACCCGGGATGGGAAGCCAGGAACCCAGGCCGCCAGCAGTGGAGCGCGCGCACTTAACCGCTAAGCCACGGGGCCGGCCAATACATCATTTTAATAGATTAAAGAAAAAAGCATATCTCAATAGATGTACAAAAAGCATTTAACAAAATGCAATACTCTTTCATGATAAAAACAGTCAACAAACTAGGACTAGAAGGGAACTTCCTCGCTCTGATGAAAGACAACTACAAAAAGCCACAACTAACATCATACTTAATGGTGAAAAATTGAATGCTGTCTCCCTAAGATCAGGAACGAGATAAGAGCTTTTGCCACTTCAGGAGATTTTGGTTAGGGCAATTAGGCAAGAAAATGAAAGGATGTGAAAGGAAGAGGTAAAACTATCTCTATTGGCAGATGACATGATCTTGTATCATGAAAACACTAAGAAATCCATTGAAAAACTAATAAAACTAATAAACATGTTCTGTAAGTTTGAAAGATATAACATCAACTCACGAAAATTGGTTGTATTTTTATACATTTGTGATGTTCAATCTGAGAATGAAATTAAGAAAATCATTCCACTTACAGTAGTACCAAAAAAGAATAAAATATTTAGGAATAAATGTGACAAAAGAAATGCAAAACTTATACTCTGAAAACTATAAAACATAGTTGAAATAAATTAAAGACTATCTAAATAAATAGAAAGACATCTCATATACACAGATCAGAATATTTAATATTGTTGAGATGGCAATACTCCCCAAGTTAATGTACAAATTTAACACAATCGCTATCAAAATCCCAGCTGAATTCTTTGTAGAAATTGATAAGGTGATCCTAACATTTAAATGGAAATTCATGGAATCCAGAATAGTCCAAACAATCCTGAAAATGAAGATCAAATTTGGAGGACTCACACTTTCTGGGTTTCAAAACTTACTAAAAAGCTACACTTAAAACTCTGATTAAAGAAATCAAAGAAGAGCTAAGTAAATGGAGACATATTCCATGTTCATGGATAGGAAGACTCAATATTGTCAAGATGTCCGTTCTTCCCAACTGGATCTGTAGACTCTATGCAATTCCAGTAAAAGTCCCTGGAAATTATTTTGTGGACATTAACAAGCTGATTCTAAAGTTTATACGGAGAGGCAAAAGACTCAGAATATCCAACTCAATGTTGAAAGAGAACAAAGTTGGAGGACTGATACTACCTGACTTAAAGACTTACTATAAAGCTACAATTGTTAAGACAGTGTGGTATTGGTGAAAGAATAGACTGTCTATCAACAGAACAGAAAAGAGAGTCCAGACATGGACCCACATAAATAGCGTCAGCTGATATTTGGCAGAAGAGCAAAAGCAATACAATGGAGAAAAGATAGTCTTTTCAACAAATAATGCCGAAACAAGTGGACTTCCACATGCAAAAAAAATGAATCTAGACTTTATTTACACTCTTCACAAAAATTAACTCAAAATGGATCATAGATCTAAATGTAAAATGCAAAACTATAAAACTCCTAGAAGATGCCTTGGGTATGGAGAAGATTTTTTAAACACAACACCAAAGGCATAATCCATAAAATAACTAATTGATAAGGTGGACTTCATTAAAATTAAAAATCTCTACTTTGTGCAAGACACTGTCAAGAGAATGAGGAGACAAGCCACAGACTGTGAGAAAGTACTTGCAAAAGATATCTGATAATGGACTTTAATATAGAAAGAACAAAATATACAAAGAACTCTTAAAACTCAACAATAAGAAAACAAACAATCCAATTTAAAAATAGACAGTAAACCTGAACATACACCTCACCAAAGAAGATATATGGATGGCAAATAAGCATATGAAAAGATGCTCCACATAATACATCATTAGGGAAGTGTGAATTAAAACAATAAGGAGATACCACTATACACCTACCGGAATGGCCGAAATTCAGAACACTGACAACATCAAATGCTGGTGAGGATGTGGAGCAACAGGAACTCTTATTCATTGCTGATGGGAATACAAAACGGTACAGCCACTTTGGAAAAGACTTTGGCAGTTTCTTACAAAACTAAACATATTCTTACCACGCGATCCAGCAATCACGTTCCTTGGTATTTACCTAAATGAGTCAAAAACTTACATCCACGCAAAAACCTGCACACAATGTTTATAGCAGCTTTATTTATAATTGCCAAAACTTGGAAGCAACCAAGATGTCCTTCAGTAGGTGAATGGATAAATAAACTGTGGTCCATCCAGACAATGGAATATCATTCAATGCTGAAAAGAAATGAGCTATCAAGCCATGAAAAGACATGGAGGAACCTTAAATGCATATCACTAAGTGAAAGAAGCCAATCTGAAAAGGCTACATACTGTATGATTCCATCGCTATAGCATTCTGGAAAAGGCAATACTGTGGAGACAGTAAAGAGTTCAGTAGTTTCCAGCGGAAAGGTGGAGGGAGGGCAGCCAGGCCAGTGGGACAATTGTTCAGTTGCTCATTCATAGGTACGTTGCTTTGAGCACCTACTACATTGTGGGGCCAGGGGACCAGGCAGAGGATAGTCATATCCTCTCAGACACTCCTGGAATGGTGGGGAGATAGAAATCTAACAAGGAAAACAGAGAGGGACAAGGGCTGTCAGGGAAGGGTGCTCAGGCATCCTGAGGGTGCTTTGGGGACCTTAGGTGCCCGAATGCCATCATGCTGAAGAGGGCAGAGATCAGAGCCATGACTCTAGAGGCAACTCCACAGGGTGGAGTATGAGCTGGGGACAGGGTGAGTTAAATCAGGAGCAAGATCTGCCATCATCATAGGTGTTATTTACTTGTGTAGAAAGCTTAGGGTTGTGTGGACACAATGTTCATTTTGGTGTGATGCACTCAGAAGGGCACACCTCTTCTGTGGCATTTTTGCCAAAAATGAATAACCTTGGTCTAATCATGTGAAAAATTCAGACAAACCAAATTGAGAGCCATTCTACAAAAGAACTGACTGGTGTTCCTCAACAGTACTGAGATCATGAAACATGAAGACAGACTGAGCAACCATCCAACTGTCCCAAATTGGAGGAGACTAAGGACACATGATCCTGGATCAAATCCTGGACCAGAAACAGGACATTATGGGACAATTGTTGAAATTTGGATAAGGTCTGTAGATTAGTTAATAGTCTTGGATCAATGTTACTCTCCTGGTTTTAATCATTATATGTTGTTATATAACATTTGAGGAAGCTGGGTGAAAGGTACACAAGCATTCTTTGCACCACGTTTAAGAACTTTACTGAGGCATATAATTTATATACCATAACATTTGCCGATTTTAAGTGTACAATTCAATGACTTTTAGTAAATTTACCAAGTTGTGCAAGCATCACCATAACCCAGTTTTAAGACATTTTCATCACACCAATAGGACCCTTCACACTCCCAACCCCAGACCACCAATGATCTGTTTTTTTGTTTCCATTGATTTGCCTTTTCTGGACACTTCATACAAAAGGAATCATAAGATCTGTGGTCTTTTGTGTCTGGCACAACTTAGCATAATGTTTTTAAGGTTGTGGGTGATCAGAATTAGCCATCTCAAAGTGTGTCTCTTTGCCTTGGCTTGATTATTTTTAAGAACAAAAGACTGTGAAAGAAACTTTGGCCTTCGCTTTAACTGCCTAAAAGACTTTAAGATAAAATGCGCGTCCCCAGGATGGGCCATCACCACACATAACTCTGGGTATTGATAGACTGGGAGGGTCCTTGCTAAGCCATTCCTTTTTGTGTGTGTGTGTGAGGAAGATCAGCCCTGAGCTAACATCCATGCAAATCCTCCTCTTTTTTGCTGAGGAAGACTGGCCCTGGGCTAACATGTGTGCCCATCTTCCTCCACTTTATGTGGGACAGTGCCACAGCATGGCCTAACAAGTGGTGTGTCGGTGTGCACCCGGGATCTGAACCCGGGCCGCCAGCAGCAGAGCGCATGCACTTAGCCACTACGACACGGGGCCAGCCCCTAACCCATTCTTTTTTTTTTTTTTTTAATAATTTTATTTATTTATTTCTTTTTCCCCAAAGCCCCAGTAGATAGTTGTATGTCATAGTTGCACATCCTTCTAGTTGCTGTATGTGGGACGCGGCCTCAGCATGGCCAGAGAAGTGGTGTGTCAGTGCGCGCCCGGGATCCGAACCCGGGCCGCCAGCAGTGTAGCGTGCGCACTTAACTGCTAAGCCACAGGGCTGGCCCACCCCTAACCCATTCTTATCAAAGTTCTCTTTCCATTTCCATGTGAATTGCCTTCCTCCTCTTTGCATTCCCAAACCACTACCCCCAACATCCTCTTTTGTCTTTAGCTGAAGATAGTATTTAAGATGACAGCCTCCAGCATTTTGTTGAGTTGCTCGGTTTTCCTGAGTCTCTCCCATGTGTACAAGTTATAAAGCTTTGTTTGATTTTCTCCTGTTATTCTGTCTGATGTCAATTTAATTCGTAGCACAGCCAGAAGGACCCAGAGTGGGTAGAGGATATGTCTTCCTCTCCTACAGTTTGGCAACTTAGACAGGATAAAAATTCACTGGCTGGACACTCTTGGCTCCTGGACTACTGCAGCCAAGAGATCCTGGACCCCTGACAGGAGCTGGCAGGAGGTAAGAGTTCTTACCATGTCAGTCTCCCAGATCTCTGCATGCGGTGTCCAGTGGAAGCGAGAGTGGTGAGTTTTTTTCCTTTTCTAAATTTAGGTTAGCAGGAGAAAATATTGGTGAAACTAGCATCTTGGACTCAGCAACTCTAGGATTTGGTTGAGTACTCATTGGTTGTAGATCTTTTTCCTCCCAGAGATAGTATTTTTCCTTGTCTCTGCCTTCTTTTGTCATTTGTCATAAGACACAGGCATCTCTATAAGCCTGTTGTCTGGGAATATGCGCATCAAGTGAAAAGTTGTCACTAAGGGCATCTCAGAAGCCAAAACGGCCACAAATTTGGTTGGCGCGGGTTGAGCAGTTAAGATCCATTAGCGTCCTCCCACCTGATGAAGTCTCCCGTGAAAGGATCAGTTGGTCATGGAACGGGGTAGATGACGTAGATCCCCTGCCAACTTCAAGAAAATGTCTGTGCAATGACAAGTTACTGTGTAAAGCATACAGGATCCCCAACCCCATGGCACCTCCCTCCTAGGTGTTATTCTGGCTCCAAGAGACCCAAGGCTTAGCTAAAGCTGTTTTTTTGTTGTTGTCTTTTTGTTTTTGGTGAGGAAGATCAGCCCTGAGTTAACGTGCGATGCCAATCCTCCTCTTTTTGCTGAGAAAGATTGGCCCTGCGATAACTTCTG
Organism: Diceros bicornis minor; assembly: GCF_020826845.1. Taxonomy (NCBI): domain Eukaryota; kingdom Metazoa; phylum Chordata; class Mammalia; order Perissodactyla; family Rhinocerotidae; genus Diceros; species Diceros bicornis. The sequence goes on from NC_080740.1 coordinate 92,776,679, forward strand.
TGCCCATCTTCTACTTTATATGGGACACCGCCACAGCATGGCTTGACAAGGGGTGTGTCAGTCTGTCCTGGGGATTCGAACCTGTGAACCCCAGGCCACTGAAGCGGAGTGTGTGAACTTAACTGCTACACCACTGGACCAGCCCTTAAAGCTGTTAATGTGCATATCAGATGAGGTTTTTTTTCTTTTGTCTTGTTCTGTGTCTTGAGAGCTTGGCTTTGTGACCTTTCTGGTCTCCACCATCTGAAGGATGCACGTACTGGCACACATCTTGGCAGCCAGTCGAGTAGATGGGGGTTCCGGGACACAGTCTCTTTGTCCAGCTGTGTCAGCTCTCAGGGGAGTTTGTCATAATGGGTCCTAATTGCTTTCATAAGGGGCCTTTGTCATCTCAACCTTCATTGCTTGTTGTGCAACGACTGCCTTTGCTTTCTTAGGCTATTTGTGGGAGTGAATTTCCTGGATCTCTTTTGGGGACACCTCTTGAATCCATGGTTAAGCTTATTGGCATGAGTCGCTGTTAAGATCCTACTCATCAATGTGGCCAGACAATGGATCACTTAAATTGGAAAAACTTCTAAATTAGGAAAAAAAATTGTGACAGCTCTTATCATAACTGTTTTATTGGTACCTATGAAAAGACCAAATTAGAAAAAGGAAGCACACACACAAAAATAATAACTAGCCTAAGACCCTAATTCAGGTTACCATTAAACTGAGAAAATGTAAAAGTTTGGTGTTGATAAGAGTATAAATGTTGGGATGTTTGAGATAATTTTGTATAAAGAAGTTACATCAACTTTGCCTGAGTATGTTTTTTGTTTTGTTTTGTGAGGAAGATTAGCCCTGAGCTAACATCCGATGCCAATCCTCCTCTTTTTTCTGAGGAAGATTGGCCCTGGGCTAACTTCTATGCCCATCTTCCTCTACTTTATATGGGACACCACCACAACGTGGCTTGACAAGCAGTGCATCGGTGCACGCCCAGGATCTGAACCTGTGAACCCGGGGCCGCCAAAGCAGAGCTCACGCACTTAACCGCTGCACCACCAGGCTGGCCCCCTGAGTATATTTTAAAATGTCTGACTGGGAAAGCTTCCCCTATCCAATATTATAAGACCAAGACCTATTGATAAAGTCCTAATGAAAACCATGATTAGAGGTGTAAGAGTTGATGAAATTTTGTAGGAAAATTCATATATTTATGGGCTTTAATGTGAAGTGATTGTATCTCTTTTTTCCTGATCGTATTATAGATTGTATTGTGGGGATAGACATTGTGTCTCACTGGGGAATGTTTCCCCTGCCTGATTGTAAGACAGCATATAAATCTGCCCCTAAGACGATGGTAATTAAACTTACAAAAGGGAAGTCAATAGGGTTGCCTGAGTGCACACACTGTATGAGATAAAAACTAGAGACTAATATCAGGTGCTAATAAAAAGATAATAAAAGCTCCCCCCCACCCCACCCCAGGTAAATTGGTCTAGAGTTAAATTGTACACTTAGGAAAAAAATGGCCTTTGTTAAATGCTTTGTGCAGACTTTTAGTAGCATGTTGTTTAATCTCCACATCTTTGTCACTTTCCTAGTTTTTTTCTTGTGGTTGATTTCCAGTTTCATAGCATTATAGTCTGAAAAAAAATGCTTGTTATGATTTCAATCTTCTTAAATTTATTGAGGCTTGCCTTGTTTCCCAACATATGGTCTATCCTTGAGAATGTTCCATGCGTGCTTGAGAAGAATGTGTAGCCAGCTGTTTTTGGATGGAGTGCTCTGTATATGTCTACTAGGTCCATCTCATTCAGTTTTTCATTTAAGTCCACTGTTTATTGACTTTTTGTCTGGATGATCTGTCCATTGATGTAAGCAGGGTTTTAAGATCCCCTACTATTATTGTGTTGTTGTTAATATCTCCTTTTAGGTTTGTTAATAGTTGCTTTATGTATCTTGGTGCTCCTATGTTGGGTGCATATATATTTATAAGTGATATGTCTTCTTGGTGGAGTGTTCCTTTTATCATTGTATATTGCCCCTCTTTGTCTCTCATTACCTGTTTTATCTTGAAGTCAACTTTGTCTGATATAAGTATGGCAACACCTGTTTTCTTGTGTTTGCGATTAACTTGGAGTATTGTCTTCCATCCTTTCACTCTGAGCCTGTGTTTGTCTTTAGAGCTGAGATGTGTTTCCTGGAGGCAGCATATTGTTGGGTCTTGCTTTTTAATCCATCCCACCACTCTGTGTCTTTTGATTGGAGAATTCAATCCATTTACATTTAGAGTAATTATTGATATATGAGGGCTTAATGTTGCTGTTTTATTGCTTATTTTCCAGTTCTTTTGCATTTCTTTTGTGTCTTGTCCCATGTGTTTTGGACTGTCAATTCAGTTTGGTTGTTGTGTCTTGTGACTCTTTTAGTTTTCTCTTTATTTATCATATGTAATTTTGTTCTGATTATTTGTTTACTGGTTACCTTGAGGTTTGTATGAAAAAATCTTGTGTATGAGATAGTCCATTATCTGATGGCCTCTTATTCCCTGATACTAAGTCAATTTGATCTCTTTCCTCTTCCCCTTCTAAGTTATTCTTGTCACAACTTATTCTATCTTGTGTTGTGGGTGTGTGTTTAAAGTGATGAGGTTATATCTATTTTTGGTGATTTCCTTCCTTTGATCTTTGATTTTGGTATTTAAGTGGTTGCTAACCTGTTCAGGTAAAGATCTACTATTTTTCTGATTTTGTCTACCTATCTTTCTCCTTGCTCCAAGCTTTGTATTCCCTTTCTCTTCTTTTTTTCAGGCCTGAGGGCCTTCTTGAGCATTTCTTGTAGTGGAGGTCTTGTGGCCATGAACTCCTTTACCTTTTGTTTATCTGGGAAAGTTATCATTTCTCCATCATATTTGAAGGATATTTTCACTGGATAGAGTATTCTTGGCTGAAAGTTTTTGTCTCTCAGTATTTTGAATATATCATTCTAGTCTCTCCTAGCCTGTAAAGTTTCTGTTGAGAAATCTGCTGAGAGGCTGATGGGAGTTCCTTTGCACGTTATTCTTTGTTTTTGTCTAGCTGCCCTTAATATTGTTTCTTTGTTATTGACTTTTTCCAGTTTTACCACTATATGCCTTGGAGTGGGCCTTTGCCTGTTGACATATTTAGGTGACCTATTGGTTTCACTTACTGGTATTTCCTGCTCCTTCCCCAGATTTGGGAAGTTCTCAGCTATTATTTCCTTGAATAGGCTCTCTGTTCCTCTTTCCCTCTCTTCTCCCTCAGGAATACCTATAATTCTTATGTTACATTTCCTAATTGAGTCAGATATTTCTTGGAGACTTTCTTCATTTCTTTTTAGTCTTAATTCTCTCTTGTTTGCCATCTGGAGCATATCTGTATTCCTATCTTCTATAATGCTAATTCTTTCCTCCATATTGTCAGCTCTGTTCTTTAAAGATTCCATATTCTCCTTATCTCCTTCATTGTGTTCTTCATTTCCATCAATACTGATTGGTTTTTCTTTATGGTTTCAATCTCTTTTGTGAAGAAACTCCTTATCTCGCTGAATTGTTTATCTGTGTTTTCTTGTATTTCACTGAGCTTTTTTATGATAGCAATTTTGAATTCTCTGTCATTTAGGTTATGGATTTCTGTGCCATCAGGGTTGATTTCTGGGTGCTTGTCATTTTCCTTCTGGTCTGGCGATTTAATGTACTTTTGCATCATGGTTACTGTATTGGCTTTGTTTTTCCTTATCCTGGAAATATCTGGTTGCAGTTTCCACCTGCTGTTACCATGTGGGGGTCAAGGGCTGTGTAATCTGAGCCCCCTGCACTCTGCTGCGGCCACCTGCACTCTGCCAGGGCTGCTCTGACTGGTCGGCTGAGCTGCAGTATCGGGCATGTGGGAGGGAGGGGCTCTCTCTTTTGCCCGCTGGGTCCCTGGGGGGGGGCTTCTCACTTGCCCCTTGTTATCTGCTCTCCTGGGGTGCTCAAATGTTGTTCTGAGTCCTCTGTGTGGGAGTTTTCCACTGGCTGAGAGAGCTTGGAGAGCTACAGTTTCCCCGCAGAGGGCCGCCCCTCCCCCCTCTCTGGGAGCCATGGGGACCCGAGTTGCCGATCTGATGGTGTCTTGACATGAGTACAGCCATGTTTGGCCGCTCCATTGACCTACAGCCACCAGCACAAAAAGAAATATAAAAGCTGCTTTCTGCGTGGTGGGAACTGGCCCTTCTCTCACGGAGGGAGTTGCAGGTTGTAACATTTCAAGGCTCTTGGAGCGTCGTAGCACGGGATGGACTGGCCATCTATGCCGGGCTGGGACGATAACCAAAGAGAACAATGCACGTACACAACTACTGGGCTGGGACGTTAGCCAGGGGGCTCAGTGCACGTACGCCACTGATAATCATTTTGTGCATGGGAACACTAAATGCTTGCTCTGCAAACTCTGTAATTGCTTACTCTGAAAATTACTGATGGTATAAAAACTGCTGGAAACTGAGCCCTAGTGAGAGTTCCACCTGAGGAAGGGACGCCTTGCCCAGGACGTGTGATCCTTGCCCAGCCGCGTCGATTGACAGAGCTCTCCCGGCAGTGGGGCGTGGATGTTGTGAGTAACTGATTTGATGTGAAGCAATTGATTTGATATGAAGTAATTGATTTGATGTGTTCTCTTTTTGGTCAACCTGGTGTTTCTCTTTCTGGTTGATTTGTGTCCTTTCTCTTCAGCCGATGTGGGTGTTTTCCCTTTCCAGTCAGGCTGATGTTTTTTCCCTCTTAATATTTGACCTATTTGGATCTGTTTGCAGACTGTCACCTTTACTATCCTCTATATAATAAAATATACCTTCGGTCCATTTGTTTGGAGTGGAAAGTGTCTTTTACGTCTCCGATCTCATAACAGATGGGGAGGGCGAGGGTTTCTCCTTACCTCTCCCCACTTCCTCTGGGGGTCCTAGCACGTCCCCTCTCAGATGTGCGGCAGTGTGGGTCTTTCTGATGTCCCTTTGTGCAGTGTGAGTGTCTTTTGTTGGTCTATGATTGACCCTTTTCTTGTATCTTATCAGGGAAAGAGTTTACAGGAAAGCTCACTCTGCCATGTTGCTGATGTCACTCAGACTTTTAGAGGTGTGATACATTGTCCTGAAAGTTTTATTTTTATTATTATTATTATTTTTTTTTTTGGTGAGGAAGATTGGCGCTGAGCTAACATTCATTGCCAGTCTTCCTCTTTTTTTGTTGAGGAAGATTAGCCCTGAGCTAGCATCTGTCCCCCTTTTCCTCCATTTTGTATGTGGGATGCCGCCACAACATAGCTTGATGAGCAGTGCATAGGTGTGTGCCTGGGATTTGAACCTGTGAACCCTGGGCTGCCAAAGCAGAATGTGTGAACTTAACCACTATGCCACCGGGCCAGCCCCTGTCCTGAAAGTTTTAGAATATACAAATCTTTTGATTCACCTCTTAAGTTAAAATTTTCTCTGATATAAAAAAGCAATTGGAAAAATGCTGCTGGAAGTGTGTGTTAACCTCTTTTTTTTGTCATTCAAACTGTAACCCAGTTCTTTGGGGACCTGGAAGCAAATGTCTTTGTCTTACAAATCTCTACAAGGCCTGAGGTATGGCTCAAGGCAGCAGTTCAAAGTTCACCTGTCTTTTGCCAATCCCAAGGCCTCCCCTATTCCTCAAAATGCTCCTACATATTGATTGAGACAAAAGATTGAGACATTAGAAACAGAGAAGGCAGATATGCCCCCAGAAACTCCATCTTGAAGAAAACTTGACTACTTTTTCTGTGCCTTTATGATGTAGATTTTCTGCTCCTATCTTCTCTAGGACCTGAGAGCCATTCTTTTAAATACAAATGTTTCTCAGACACTAGTGGGTATTGTATTACACCTGATACACAAGAAAAATTTAACGTCTCTGTGTCTACCTATGTGTTTATGTGTGTCTATATGTATGTTATACATGTGTGATGTTTAACCTCCGGATGATATAGACAAAATTAAGAGCCCTGCTTAATTGACTTAAAGTAAGTGCTTACATGTCTTTCAAGTTAACGTGATATGAAATAATCTTTGGTAAACAAAAGCTTGTTTAAGTCTGTTGGTTTGATTAAAATAGACATGTCTTCAGTTATCAGCATTGGATCTGATGCAGACATGCAGCCTTTATTCTACATTTATTGGTCAAATAAGCTGATGTTATCTTTATTACAAAACTGGTTAACAAAAATAATAACAAAATAATAGCTGATTTTCTCTAATGTCTCATGAAGTTTTCTTGGGTAATCTAAACATAATTGGGAACAAATGATTTAGAGTTTATAGATAAACTTTTAGCAATAATTATATTTTATGAAGTGTATTTAAAATAGCTTCCAGAATCTCTTTGGTAACTTGAAACTTTGAAGTTTTGTTAGGTTAAATTAAATGACAAAAATTCGTTAAGTATTTAGATGATTTTCTTTTTTTTTTTTAATTTTTATTTATTTATTTATTTTTCCCCAAAGCCCCAGTAGATAGTTGTATGTCATGGTTGCACATCCTTCTAGTTGCTGTATGTGGGACACGGCCTCAGCATGGCCGGAGAAGCTGTGCGTCGGTGCGCGCCCGGGATCCGAACCCGGGCCGCCAGCAGCAGAGCGCGTGCGCTTAACCGCTAAGCCACGGGGCCGGCCCCTAGATGATTTTCAAATAAGATAAGATATTAGATATTAATTACTAAACATAAGTTTATCTACTTTTGGCTTCTCATTACCGAGAGACTAAAAGGTGTGTTGGGTTTATTGGTGAACACGTCTTGTAGTTTTTTGTTTTGTTGTTGGCTTTTTTTTTTTTGTGAGGAAGATCAGCCCTGAGCTAACATCTGATGCCAATTCTCCTCTTTTTTATGAGGAACACTGGCCCTGAGCTAACATCCGTGCTCATCTTCCTCTACTTTATATGGGATGCCACCACAGCATGGCTCAACAAGCAGTGTGTCGGTGCGCACCTGGGATCTGAACCCGCGAACCCCGGGCCGCTGCAGCAGAGCACGTGTACACATGCACTTAACTGCTTGTGCCACCGGGCTGGCCCCTCTTGTGGTTTATTTTTATTTTTGTATTTTTTGTGTGTGAGGAAGATCAGCCCTGAGCTAACATCCATGCCAATCCTACTCTTTTTTTTTTTTTTTTGCTGATCAAGACTGGCCCTGGGCTAACATCTTCCTCCACTTTATATGGGATGCTGCCACAGGATGGCCTAACAAGTGGCGCATCAGTGCGTGCCTGGAATCTGAACCCAGGCTACCAACAGCAGAGCACACGCACTTAACCGCTACACCACAAGGCCAGCCCCCTGTCTTGTGGTTTATTAAAAGATTGTACTATATCAAGCCATGCTGTGGTGGTGTCCCACATAAAGTAGAGGAAGATGGGCACAGGTGTTATCCCAGGGCCAGTCTTCCTCAGCAAAAAGAGGAGCATTGGCAGTGGATGTTAGCTCAGGGCTAATCTTCCTCACACACACAAAAAGATGGTACTATAAAGTAACACGTTTCCAAAAATTATAAAAAGTGTTTATAAATTTTCCAAGCCACAGAATGCTAAAGTAAAAGAAAGTTTATAATTGCTTACTTAGTTTTCGGCAAAAGTTAAGTTTTATAAGGGTTAAAAATTCTAATATATGATTATAGCTACTAGAAATTAATAAGGAAAATATGTTTGTATTCAAGGAAAATAAGAGATATGTTTTCAGTAAAGAAAATATAAAGAATGGAAATATTTTTGTTTGGTTGGTTAAGAAAGATAAATTTGTCCTAAAATACTGGAAGGAAAAAAGGATGGCATGAGACAAATTCTGAATGTAAAAAGAAAGTTATAAAAGGTTTGTAAAGGAGGAATTCTGAAAAAAGAGTTTCGTACGTGGTCAAGTTGGCTGCTTGAAATAAATGAGTTTTAATATCAAAAGTAAAGTGGTGAAAAATTAGAATTTGTTTTTTTCCCTCTCTTAAAAGGATAATTTTCTTAAACTTTTAGTCTGCTCTTGATAAAGAGAGTATGGACGGTTTTTTCTTTGAATAGTCTACCAGAAGGGTAGGAATTTTATGTTTTATCAAAATAAATTTCTTGTATTGTTTTTATTAGGTCTTTAATCATAGGTGCTGAGGTTTTTCTTCCAGCTATTTAATCTTCTACATTCACCTGAAAATTGTTAATTGTCACCATGGTTAAATGGATAACTAAGCCTTGTTTAAAAGGGACCTATGGTATTATGTGGGTAAATGTTACTGATGTAAGTGTTTTAAAAATTATATAACAGGGCCAGCCCCGTGGCTTAGTGGTTAAGTGCGCGCACTCCGCTACTGGCGGCCCAGGTTCGGATCCCAGGCGCTCACCGACGCACCGCTTGTCCAGCCATGTTGAGGCCGTGTCCCACATGCAGCAACTAGAAGGATGTGCAACTATGACATACAACTGTCTACTGGGGCTTTGGGGTAAAAAAAAAAAAAGAGGAGGATTGGCAATAGATGTTAGCTCAGAGCCGGTCTTCCTCAGAAAAAAGAGGAGGATTAGCACGGATGTTAGCTCACAGCTGATCTTCCTCACAAAAAAAATAAATAAATAATAAAAAAATAAAAATTATATTACATTCCTAGAATTCTGATCTGTCCTGGTTATTGTCATAATTCTAGTTATTATTTTAAAGTGTTGTATGTCACAGAAATAACCAAGTTTCTTTGTCAATTGTCATTTTTAAGTCTTTTGGTGTTCACAGACAGTTATTGTTTTACTCTGATGCTTTTGCAAATGTTTTCATCTTCAGAGAGATTCTTGGAAAGGACTCTGACATTTACTCTGGAATACAGGTTTCTGACAAACTTTCAGATTGTGAAACTGAACTCAGTAAGAAATTGCAGAACTCTAACAGAGAAACTGATGGCCCCATAAAACTGCTAACAGAAGATTAAGATCAAATCAATTACACAGGGGGCCAGCCCTGTGGCATAGCAGTTAAGTGTGTGCATTCTGCTGCTGGCAGCCCAGGTTCGGATCCTGGGTGAGCACCAACACACCGCTTCTCATGCCATGCTGTGGTGGCGTCCCATATAAAGTGGAGGAAGATGGGCACAGATGTTAGCCCAGAGCCAGTCTTCCTCAGCAAAAAGAGGAGGATTGGCATGGATGTTAGCTCAGGGCTGATCTTCCTCACAAAAAAAAGAAAAATCAATTACACAGGACTGAATGAACTGATAAGGATGATTATAATTTTCATGACTTTTTGTTTAAAATAGTGCTGATTTTTTTAAAAAAATATTTTGTTTTTTCAGATTTAAGAAAAGCTTTTTCTTTTTTTCCTTAAACTAACTATGACTTATAGCAACTTGGTAAATTATACTTTTGTAAACAGAATTGAAACATTTATCTTTTTCTTTCTACCTGATCCCTCCAGAATTTGGAAACTCTTAGTAAGTGAATAATCTTATTTCATGGCAATATAGTTATTTGCATAAGTTCAATAAGAATCTGTTCTCCTTATAACAGGACACAATTGGAAACATAGGTTATATTACCAAAGCTTTGACTGGGATGTCATATTTGAGAGAAACATGCATAGACTCAGATATGACCAGACAGCTTTTGAGAGACAAAGATTAGACTTTATGGAATAAAGCCACATGGAAATATTGGCCTGGTATTTTGTTTACAGTGTCTCCAGCAACCTTACTGGGTAAATAAAGAAGGTCACTTATCTGGCAGGTGCTTGGAACCTCAATATTTTGGGGAACCTCAAAAGAGGAATTCACCCAAACCTGTAGGTATTACAGGCAAGTCTGATGACAAAGTCCTTGGCTTGGCTTTCCTGACTTCGAGAGGCCTTTGAAGTTCAATTTGAGATTCCTTATAAAAGTTCCAGCAAAGCAGATTTAAAAGAGCCTATATGATCAATTGCTATTCTTGCTGTACTTGTGTAAATAACTGGGCCAAATTTATTGAAATTAGACTTATTTTACAAACCAGTTAGTCTTAATTTGGCTATCTTTGGTAAAATTGAGGGTGATTGTCAAGAGAAAAATCATTTCAGTAAAAACTATAGTACACATTTGTGGGTATTAGATCCTCGTTTTTTTAATTGTCTTTGAGGTTTTTGTTTTTCTACCTGTAAACTGGACTGGATCCTGAATTCTTCCAGTCTCCTGAAATATCTGGCTACAAATCTCCAAACTAACATTTTCAATTTTTTTCCATCATTTTCATTTGGAATCATTGAGAACTGAAACCACCCTTGCTCCTGAAGTCCTACAAACTGAAGCTAGACAACTTGATGTGAACTTAAGAGAGATCACCACGATAGCATGCCTGTTGCTGTGTAAGCCACTCAAAAGGATACTTGAACACCCAAACATCACCACAGACATTTCAAGCTGCAAAAGATGCTTTGACACTGACATCTAGAAATCTTCTTAACTGGCTGTCCTCTGAACTCAGAAACTGGTTTATAATTTGCTCCAACCATTAACCTTGTTTTTCTTTTTGTTTCCATGGAAATGCTTCTTATTAAATACCTAATTGCTTGCTTCCACAATATAGACCTAACTTTGGGAGCCCATATGAATCACCACCTCCTGAAATGAATTTAACTGGACTGATCTATTATCAGGACTAAGAAGTGTGTCTAGTGAGATGGAACAATCTACCACTCAGCTTCTGGACTACAAAACTTCTTAAAGTTTCAAAGGACTGTGAAACATCTTAAAGTTTCAAAGGTGGGACTGTGGGGGATCAGAATTGGCCACCCCAAAATGTGTCTCTTTGCCTTGGCTTGATTATTTTTAAGAACAAAAGACTCTGAAACTTTGGCCTTCCTCCTAACTGCCTAAAAGAATTTAAGATAAAAGGCCTGTCCCCAGGATGGGCCATCACCATAGATAACTCTGGGTAGTGATAGACTGGGAGGGTCCTTCCTAAGCCATTCTTATCAAAGCTCTCTTTTCCATTTCCATGTGAATTGCCTTCCTCCTCTTTGAATTCCCAAACCACTACTCCCAACAACCTCCTTTGTCTTTAGCTGAAGATGGTATTTAAGATGAGAACCTCCACCGTTTTGTTGAGTTGCTCAGTTTTCCTGCATCTCTCTCATGTATACATGTTATAAAGCTTTGTTTGATTTTCTCCTGTTATTCTCTCTTATGTCAATTTAATTCATAGCCCAGCCAGAAGGACTCAGAGTGGGTAGAGGATATATCTTCCTCCCCTACAAGGTCTTTGTGTTATTTTAGTAGGACAATTGGTGAAATTTGAATAAAATCTGTAAAACAGCTGACAGGATTGTATCAATGTTAATTTCTTAGTTTACATAGTTGAATTATGGTTATATAAGATTTTAACGTTAGAGGAAGCTGGGTGAAGAGTATATGGGAGGGGCTGGCCCAGTGGCATAGCAGTTAAGTGTGCATGTTCTGCTTCAGCGGCCTGGGGTTTGTGGGTTCGGATCCCGGGTGCGCACCAATGCACTGCTTGTCAAGCCATGCTGTGGTGGTGTCCCATATAAAGTAGAGGAGGATGGGCACAGATGTCAGCCCAAGGCCAATCTTCCTAACCAAAAAAAAAAAAGAGGAGGATTGGCATCAGATGTTAGCTCAGGGGTAATCTTCCTCAAAAAAAAAATTTTTTTTTGTAACGAGTATATGGGAACTGTGTACTACTTTTGCAACATTTTTTGGAATTAAAATAATTTCAAAATATATTTCTTTCTTTCTTTTTTTTTTTTTTGTGAGGAAGATCAGCCCTCAGCTAACATCCGATGCCAATCCTCCTCTTTTTTGCTGAGGAAGACTGGTCCTGGGCTAACATCTGTGCCCATCTTCCTCTACTTTATATGGGACACTACCACAGCATGGTTTGACAAGTGGTGTGTCAGTGTGCTCCCAGGATCCGAACCTGTGAACCCCGGGCCGCCAAAGCTGAGCGCACGCACTATATATATTTTTAATTTAAGCTTAGGGTGTAAGTTGTGCTGCTTATGATGGTCTATGATACTAAAGTTGTGATGTCTCTTCAACATAATAGTTCTGCTGGCCTTTCCAGTCTGCAGAGGTCCTTGGTGAGCTCAGCTTCCGGAAGGTTCCTCAGGGCCATGTAGGAGCTGTAGTACAGAGGGCATGGGTCCCAAGTCACAGAGGCACATCCTACAGGGGCTCAGGGAGGAGTTTTTTCACTTCCCTTGTCATGTTGGCGCCTCAGGGCTGCACAGGACGATGGGTGGGTGGCCTGTGCCTGGAGGGCTTTAGGCTAGACCTCTGTCAGCCTGAGCAGGCCCAGCCCAGGCAAGGGCCCAAGAGGCTGGGCAAGCTCATAAGGAGGCAGGTGCAGAACGAGGGGCCTGGGGAGGCTCCAGGGGCTGAGACCCCAGTCCCTGCCTGGACATCTGCCCAGGGATTTCCTCAGAAGCCGCTGATGTTAAGCTTCAGCTTCCTGTCGCCAGGACAGAAGGGGCGAGCTCAGAAGGGAGGAGGTCTGGGCCTCAGAGGAAACGAGAGCTTGGCAGAGAGGAGGCCTGAACACATGCGGAGACCCATGGACACAGAGCCGGCCTGTGGACGAGCTCGGAGACACTCACAAGCACAGGGGCCCTGAGGGACACCCAGGTGTGTAACGCATTGCCCTACGGGCAGCACGATGTGCAGACACACACGGTTCATGCAAACACGCTGGCACATAGCACACCCATCGGCATGTGTCCCACCCTTCAGGCAGGCCAGGCTGGGGCCAGAGGGGAGATCAGAGCAGGGGCTGTAGTCAGGACAGGTTTCAGGGAGGAAGGGGGCTGAGTGGGCAGAGAGGGGGCTTGAGGACGCCTTTGGCATCTGCTCTCAGGCACTCCTGTCCGTTCCCGAGCTTCTGTCAGTCATTCCCCCATCACTGAGCACATACTTCTACTACTGTTAGGCCTCGTCTAAAGCGGGGCACAGACATGGAGACCCAGCCCTGCCCCTGAGGAACCCACAGAGCCCCCAGCTGGGGAACTGCTGGTTCCCTGGGGTGATAATGGCCAAAGGGCATTCACTGGGCATTGGCCAGGTGATAAGAAGAGAAAAGTGGTTCTTGGGGAGCCCAGCAGACAGAAAAGCCCTCAGGCTTGGAACCCAGGCTTGGGGGCAGCAAGGAAGGAGGCCAGGTGGGTGGCAAGGGCAGAGCTCCCAAGGTCACATGACCCCGATGTATGGAGAACTCCCCGAGTGACTAGGCAGGGGCCACCAGGGCACCACGGTGGCCCAGGACCAGGTGCAGTAGCAGTGGCCCCGAGGACCTAGCTGCTCTGTCCCTCCCACAGCATGGCCTGTGCTTGCTTGGGGCCTCGCCAGCTTCTGCTTGTGCTTGTGTATCAGTCTGGATTCTGCCACCACTGACGAAAACCCACCTCAAACCAGCTTGAGCCAAAAGGAGAAGTGGTCGTCTTACAAAACAGAAAGGCTGAACAGCCAGGGGGGTGTTCCAGGCATGGTGGTCCCAGGGCTCTAGGACATGAGCCACCTCCCTCCTTGCAGCATGGCCACATGTTGGCTCCATCCTCCTCAGGGTGGCGAAGAGTCACCAGTGGACCCTCGGTTATCTCCCTCCTCACTCCTAGCTTCCCTTCCCAAAGTTCTAAGGAAGTTTCCAGAATTCGTTTCACCATCTTGAGTTAGCCTTGGTTCACAGTCAGTTTTGGCTCCTGCGTCCAGCCCACAGGCCTGGGGGGGCAGGAGGCAGCGCTGTCCGGACCACAGGACCTGAATGTGCAGAGGGTCGGGGCCTCAGGAAGGAGGGATGCAGGGCAGGCAGAAATGGCAGGTGACTGTTCTGGGGTCAGAGGCCTGGCAGAGGATGGGTTCAGCCATCCTGAGGGGGGGTGACCCACCCTGCCAGGCCAGCCAGGCAGCCTTCGGGATGGCCCATGTGCATGGAGCGCAAGCAGCTGTGAGGCTGGCAGACATGAGGTTTCCTGGTGGGGAGCAAGGCCGTGGCTGTGCCCACTGTGGTCCCGATACCGGGACGCTCTCAGTCAGAGGCACATGTTACAAAGCAGCCCTGGATGTGGGGGCAGGGAAACAGAGAAGTGGGCATGTACAGCGGATGGGGGGCTCAAGGCTGGGAACTCGTGAGGAGCCTGTGACCTGTGCGAAGGTGAGAGATGACTGGGGCAGGGCAGGGCTTGGCAGGTAGCGCTGGGGGTGGATTTGAGAATGAGTGGGACTTGGTGATAGATGGGAAGTGGTGGCAGTGGGGGCTTCAGGTAGGAGCCCCTAGTTTCCTGGGACTAGACTCAGGACAAAGGGAGGAACAGAGAGCCAACCAGGATCTGCTGAGGGTGCAGGCCCTGAGGGACACTGGGACAACATGGCAGCTGGACACACTCGAGGCTGGACAGGCTGCGTTCTGCCAGCACAGGGCTAGGCTTCGAAGGGGCAAGGACTGGGAGGAAGTGGCTGGGCTGTCCCCAGCTGGCTGCTTTCCTGCCCAAGCTCCGCCTGGCCCTGGTTTCCGCCTGCTCAGCCCAACCAGGCTCCCTGGCCTTCTGGCCATGGTTACGCCCCTCCCCCACACTCCCCTCCACCGAGAAGGGGTGGGGAGAACAGGCCACTCTTCCTCTCCTGGGCCAGCCTCCGAGCAGCACAGTGGCTGAAAAGAGCTCAGCAGCTAGTCCTCTCACACGCCAGCCAGGCCGGCAGAGCTGCAGGCACCATGAAGGACGAGGTGGCTCTTCTGGCCACTGTCACCCTCCTGGGAGTCCTGCTGCAAGGTGGGGAGGCTCTTGTTCGGGAGGTGGGTGGGCCTCACACGCCTGCAGCCTGCCTTCTGCCCTCTAGACCCCGGGGAGGTGCTGGAGGGCCCAGGCCAAGGTGAGGGAAGAGGCAGGGCCCCCGGCCCAGACTCCTGGTGCCCATGCTCTTCTGACCCCACCATTGGAGGCTGCGATGCCCCAGGGCTGAGGATTTGCACTTTTCCCAGGTGGGGAGGGGGGAAGCCGTGGAGGGCTGTCTGCAGCGTAAACTGTGAAACCCTGGGCAAGGACCAAGGCCAAGAGAGGCAGCGATAGAAAAAGGCCCTTAGGGATAGAAAAAGGCCCTTAGGGACGACTGAGGTAGGCATGCCAGGTGTCTGGCTTGGGGTTGGGGTGGTAGCCCCTGGACCAGCATAAAAAACCCTGGAGGAGGACAGGGGGCTTTCAGAGAGCAGGTGGGGCACCCAGCTGTGTTGGACAGTAGGCCCTGGGGGGTGTGCCAGGATGCTGGGTGCTCTGGTGCTGGCTACAGAAGTGGGACAGTCACGGGCCTGGTGCAGACCTGCTCCAGCCAGTCCCTGCCTCCTCCAGCTGTCTCCTCTCTGGGTATCCCAGCAAGAAGGCCCATCCTCCAGCGCTGCCTTCAAAGGCACCCTCTTCATGCTGGGACCATGTGGAGCTGGACAGGGGTTGGAACTTGCTCCCCAGGCCCCCAAAGGGGCCTGCTTGGTGCATATCTCAGATTGGCCCTGGAGGATGCATTCTCGGGTCAGATAGCCCTGCTGCTTGGGATACCATTGCCGCACAGCATATAGGCTAGTACAAGGCACAGCTGGGGACCGGGACCCTGGAGGGACCAAGCAGATGGGCTGACTTCACCTACAGCCACACCAGCAAGCTTGGCCCTCAGCCCCTACTCATTTGCCACAGGGACCCCTCCAGACCCTACACTGTGCTAGCACGGCTACCCTTGGCACCCACAGTGCACTTAGATGAGACATGTCTGCCCAGGGCCTGGCACCAAGGGCTCCAGAGCACAGTACTTACAGGAAGACAGTGGGGGACACCCAGCATTGGGGCTGTGTGGTGGGGGCCTGGCCTGGGATCAAGGACCCCTGCCCACAGAGCTCCCCTCAGGCCAGCCCACCCTCGGCTCCCACCCATGCTATACCAGAACCCCGGAGGCCTGGGGTTGGACCAGAAAAGTTCCAGCTGCAATCACCCAGGGGCAGGAAAGAGGATGTCTGTCAGATTTATGCCAGAGTCCAGAGCACCTGAACAGGAAAACTGAGACAGGAGCCCACGCCACAGAGTGGAAGCACACGTATCCAGGCTTGAGTGACCCGGGCCTGAAGCAGGGTCAGGAGGTCCTTCCTGGTGGCTCTGTAGGGGGCGGACCAGGGACTGTTGTGCTCCCCTGCACCTGGAAGGATGCAGCCAGCTCTGCCCTCAGGCCTTGCTTCTCCCTGCCTAGGGGCCCCAAAGCCAAGGTCCAGGCCTAGTGAGCGGGAGCTGGGTATTTGCCTGTGTTTTGCAAGTCAAATGATTTGCTGGAACAAAGTCCCCTGCAGCCCCTCCTCTGGGCAGGAGTCCCCGTGACTATAATTCTCCTCCCCCTACACTCACAGGGCGCCCCCGGCCGGCACCTTGCCCTCCCCATTAAGCGTCCGTGGATACTGGGCAAGCCCGGAGACGAGCAGGGTCGGGAAGTCCCCTTTAAAGGGGAGTCGTGACGAGTTCAGCTTGGAGAAGGGAGAAAAGAAGGTGCAGGGCCGGCGTGGAGGCGGGGCCCGGGGGAGGCTGCAGGCGTCGCGGCGGCCCGACCTGATGCCCGACCTGACTCCCGCTCCCTTCGGCCCCAGCCTACTTCTCCCTGCAGGTGATCTCGGCGCGGAGGGTCTTCCGCGTGTCGCCGCCGCTCACCACCGGCCCGCCCGAGTTCGAGCGTGTCTACCGAGCCCAGTGAGGCGCGGCGGGAGGGCGCGGGGCGGGAAGGAGCGAGGCGCGGGCCGACACGGTCCGAGGCCTCCGGCCGCGCCCTCACGCCGCCCCGCCCCCTGCAGAGTGAACTGCAGCGAGTACTTCCCGCTGTTCCTCGCCACGCTCTGGGTCGCCGGCATCTTCTTTCACGAAGGTCCGGGCGCGGGGCAGGGGCGCGCGCACTGGAGCCCAGAGGCCCCGCCAGCGTGCTCACCGCGCCCCGCCTGCCCGCTCGCAGGTGCGGCGGCCCTCTGCGGCCTGGTCTACCTGTTCGCACGCCTCCGCTACTTTCAGGGCTACGCGCGCTCGGCTCAGCAACGGTGAGAGCCGGGGCGGGGCTCCCGGGAGGGAAGGCGGGCGGGGAGAGGCGGCCTGTGGGCGGGGACTCGACGGTCCCAGGAGGCCGGCTGGAGGCGGGCCCCTTTGGGAGGTCCAGCGGGCTGGCCCTGGCGGCGGTCCCGGCAGGGCTGGTGGGCGGGGCCGCTGGCCGCCCCGCCCCTGCCCCCCCCACCTCCGCTGAGCATCGCCCGCAGGCTGGCCCCGCTGTACGCGAGCGCGCGCGCGCTCTGGCTGCTGGTGGTGCTGGCGGCGCTCGGCCTGCTCGCCCACTTCATCCCGGCCGCGCTGCGCGCCGCGCTCCTCGGACGGCTCCGGATGCTGCTGCCCAGGGCCTGAGACGGAGGACGCCGGGTCGGCGGAGCTACAGAAGAGCCCGGGCCTCCTGGAGGGCGGGGTATGGTTGCTCACCCCCGCTTTGAAGTCTCGAATTAAAGTGCCTGTGACCGGACCCCGAACGCGTTCTCTGGGTCGGAGGGGCCCGGCCCGGGGTCGCAGCGGCCAGGTGGGCTTCCCGGGGGCAGCAGGGGCGCGGCCGCGGAAGGAAGGGGGCCTTTCCCCGGGACCGGGGCTCGATGCAGTTCTCTCCTGCCTGCTCCCAGCCCCTGGAGCCACACACCGGGCCCGCGGGTGCCCTTTCCTGCCGGGGTCAGAACTCTTCGGAGGCCTGCTCTCCACTGACCGTTAGCCGCCCTTGTCCCCTGGCCTTCACACCCGACACCAGGGACTTTTTTACCTTGTCAGCGCTTGGTCCCTGTCATCCACAACAGTATAAGTGTTCAGGCACCCCGCCCTTCGTGAAGCCATGGGGACCACGACGAAGATGGTCAGTGTAGTCGTGTTAGGCTTTCTCAAGAAAACGCCCAAGTGCCTTGGGGGACCAGACCATGGGAAGGTGGCCAACAGTGTCCCTAAAGAGGTGACTTTTAGCCGAGCTGGCAGAGGAGAGGAGCTTTCCAAGCAGGGCAACAGCATGTACAAAGGTCCCCTGTACAAAGGCAGGAGATCCTAAATTGTGTCAGAGACCCAGGGGGGAGAGATGAGCGGGGCCTTGGGGACCGTGAACGACGACAGGGCTGAGACCCAGGAAGGAGGGGGTACGAGGAAATAGGAGATGCCTTCGGTTGAGAGGCCGCCATAGCAGGGGCGGGATGATGGGAGCTAAGGGGAGCAAGGGGTGGGGGGTCCTCATGGAGCGAGGGCAGCTTTGGGCACCTGGCCCCGGGCTCGCGCCCGCTCCACCGCGAGTTACTGACCAACAGGGCGGCCCAGACCGTCCCAGGAAATGGGGGTGACGTGTGAAACTGCGCAGAGGGCAAGTCCCCCTCCGTGGCAGGCGTGGCTGCGGGTGGCGCTGGGGGCGCCGGGTCTCCCCCCACCAGCCGGAGCTCGGGGTTCTCCCTCGGAGGCGTGCACTTCATTAACCCTTTATTACAAGTCACGCTCTTATAGAAGTATAGGTGGACTTACGTGAAAAAATCAAATGTATCCAAGAATAAAAAACACAGCACAGAAAGTAGTATATGCATTCCAGTGTTCGCGCCGGAGACAGCTGGCACCCAGGAAGAAGCTCTTCTCCACCGGCCTGGCTCCAGGCCTCAAGTGCGAACTGCTCCAGGCCTCAAGGGCCGGCCTCAGGCACAGTGTGGGGGCTGCCTACCTACTCCTGTGGCCCGGCGCAGGGCAGCACCAGCTCCTGGGGCCTCTAGGCCAGCAGAGACCCCAGGCCGCCAGCGGTCACCAGGCAGGACCCCTCAGGCTGGGGTGGCGGCGCCTGGACTGGCCCTCCAGGGGCAGCAGCCAGACATCCCAGGTCTCTTGGGCTTCAGGGCCAGTGAAGTGCAGCCAGGAGCCCTTGGCTTAGTCAGCCTTTTTCAGGAAGATCTAGAGGAGCAGGGCTCAGGGTTAGTGGGGCCTCGGAGCCAGCCCTGGTCTAGCCACTCCCAACAGCTCCCGGCGCCCCGCCCTGCCCTGCCGCACCGCACCTCACTCAGAATGACCCACACCGGAGAGTCTGTCTGGATGGAGAGGCGCAGTGCTTCCAGGGGGCCGAAGGCAGGGTCCACCTCGCCCTCTGCCACACCCTTGTAGAAGGAGCCTGGGGGAGGGCAGCGCTGAGAGGCTGTCCCAAGGCCCCTGTCCCCCAGCCTCTCCCGCACCTCTGCCTACCTGACCCCACTCACCAATCTGGAGGTAGCCGTCAGGGCTCCGGGGGTACCGGAGGGTGGCTGAGCGGCCCTCCTGTAGGGCCTCCTTGTCCGACTGAGGATTCTGGGGGCAAAATCAAGGGGCTGAAGTCAGGGGCTGGGGGAGGGCAGGCCTCAGTGCACACCCACACCTTTCACACTCACATCAAAGGGCAGCACCTCCACAGACGTGTTGAAGAGCTTGTCCTCCGGGTGCTCAATGTTCCCACTTCGGAAGAAGAACCTGCAGCCAGACAGGCCTGTGAGCTGCTGCAGGGGTGGGGCCGCCCAGCAGGGAAAAGGCCAGGCCTGGGCCAGGGGAGCAGTATTTGGGCCCTAGGGCAGGCTGCACCAGGCAACCAGGGCCTTATTCATAGGGACGATGGTGATGGGCAATGTCACTGAGCTCCTGTGGGCACTGCCTGACTTAGTCTTTACAAGGTAGCTACCATTATGAGCCCCACTTTTCAGACAAGGAAACCGAGGCATGGTGAGGTTAAGTAATTTGTTGGGGGTCACAGAGGGACATATGCAGGTCCAGAAATTTATGGTGAGGGCTATACCCTGGTAGCCACCCTCCTCCAAGGTGGACCTGTGGGTGCTGGCACTGACCGCTCAAGACGCAGTGGCTGAAAGAAGCGGAAGCGGATGAAGTCCCCTGCCGCAGGCGTGAAGGCCCAGAAGAAATCCTCGCGCAAGTAGGCCTTCTCCAGGGTGAAGTGCTGATATGTCTTGAGGCTCGTGCTCACTTCAGCCGGTGGGTTAACGTGCTCCTTCTGCAGTGCCTGCTTCCCAAAGTCCTTGTCCTGCAACCACCGGTGCTAGAGGGGGCCCGGACTTGCCCTGCCACTCCCTTGCCCCGCCCTCAGCCCAGCTCTGCATGTCCTGGGCCAGGCTCAAGTGGGGAACAGCTCACCTTCAGTTTCTGGATCTTGCCTGCCAGCGAGGAGTGCGTGCCCACGTGTTGGAAGAGGGATGGCTTGAAGCGGATCCGCAGGTTGGCCTTCTGCCGGTCACAGTGCTTCTACGGAGGGAGGGTGACACTCTAGGGCGCTCAGCTCAGTCCCACCTCCCAGGCCAGGGCCTCCCGCAGCCAGCAGCAGTTTCTTTGCATCCGGCGTGTGGAGGCTGACAGTCCACGCTGGAGGCTGCACACCCCACCGCCCCACCCGCCTCTGTATAGACCCTGCTCACCGCATCCTTCTCTGGGTTGCAGACTTTCACCCACAGAATATGGTCCAAAAGCCAGTCAATGGGCTTGTCTCGGTAGAACATGAGAATGAACTCCACAATCAGGCTCAGATCCAGTGACTTGAACATCTTCCCTGGAGGTGGGAGTGGGGGGAACGGGGCACTGAGTGGGCAGCTTTGCCCTGTTCTACTTCCTCTTAATCCCTGTGGGGGGGGGAGGGTCTCACAGCAAACCGTGTGGGCTGGCTGCAGGGAGGGGTGGGTACAAGGAGGCAGATGGGAATGGTGAGCCCAATATCCCCGATGCAGAGAGTGGGCGGGAGCAGGCCAGGAGGGGCCGCAGCCAGCACTCCAGGCAGGGCCCGATCTGGGCGAAGGCTCACAGCATGACACTGCATGGTACTGGGGATGGGGAGCAGGTTACAGCGGGCTGAGAGGTGATGACAGAGAGGTGATGACGGGCAGGCCTGGGGCTCTGGTCAGGTCAGTGGGGTGGGATGGGGGTGGCACACCGATGAAGCCCAGCTGGGAGAACTCCAGGATCATCCAGTCGTCTGAGGGCTGCTGCAGTGCGAAGTTCTTCATGGTGCTCAGGTAGTTGGGCTTGGCCACAATGTCATCCTCCAGCTGCACAGCGGGGGGTAGAAGGGGGCCGGACTGAGAATGGCAGAGGGGCAGGCAGGGCTCCCCACCCAGGCCCAGCCAGGGTCGGGGGTGGGGGCAGAGCAGGGTCTCAGAGCTGACCTGCACGTAGTAGATGCCTTTGGACTGCGCGTACATCATGAGGAAGCAGTAATCGAGGTTCTGTTTGGTCCTCCACCTGTGGGCCGGGTGGTGCCTCAGGAGCTCAGAACCCTCCACCTCCAGGGTGGCTACCACCCTCCCCCCAGGCGGAGGTCCTCCAGTGGAGAAACAGAGGCACTGAAGGGAAGTGCCCGGGGCTCAGACACCAACAGCCTAGGTTCTCAGCACAGGTGGGTGGGCTGCTGAGAGGACAGGCAGAGGGTGCTAGTACCTGACTCTCTCCTTGGGGTCCCCAAAGGACTCTCGGAGGCGGGAGAAGTCAGGATAGAAGTGGGGGGAAGGGGAGATGACCTCCAGGAGCCCGGAATGGATCTCCGTGGGGAACCTAGGGGACAGGAAGGCCCAGTGGGTGTGCAACCTCCAGGGACTGGAGTGGGGGCAGAGTTGAGCTAGCCAGATCCAGTCCCTTTCCTAAGGCCCACTAGGCAGACATCCCCCCACACCACACCCATCCTACCGAGGCAGTGAGGCTCCAGAGGGGCTGGGCCACCTCTACATCTCCACCGCCTTTCAGCCAAGAGGGGAAGCACCCTCTCCCACAGAGGGAAGGGGGAGGCAGGTACCTGCCCACCCAAGAGCCCATCAATGGTCCTCCCTCCACCAGCTCTGCAGGCTGCCAGTACTCACAAGGCCTTAATGTTCTCTGTCACCACCGAGGTGTACTGTGGGTCAGTCTGTGGGGAGACCAAGTGCCCTCCCTAAGCTGGGCTGCCACCACAAATGACCTGGAAGAAGGGGCTGAGGGAAGGGTGCAGGCTGCGGATGGCACCACACACAGAGGGAGTGAGCCCCCATCCTGAGGGCCAAGTAAGGCTGGGCCTGGGGGCCACAGGTGCCTCCGAAAAAGCCCTCTGGGGTACCTCGGTCCATGGGGGGGGGTGGCGAACTAGGTAACTGGCATCTCCAAGAGGGGGCACTAAAATGTTTCTCGTTAACATTATCTTGATAAATTTGTGAATCAAACTGACAGCTGAACTTCTGGTAGCTTTTTCTGAACGTTGCTGTTTTCATTTCTCCTTGTTATTTTGTGCGCGTGTCCTCCTCTGAATGTCCCCCGACCCCAGCCCACTCGCCTCGGCGATCAGCACCACGATGACCGCGTCCTCCTTCTCCTGCCGGCTCAGCTCCGAGACGAGCGAGTGCAGCGTGTCCGTCAGGTAGGAGTGCACCTCGCGCCGCACGCTGGGGATGCCCATCACCACCGACACTGCAGGGTGCGAGGGTCAGCACGGCGGGGTGCCTGACGGCCCGGCCCGTCTCTGCCCCTCCCGCCTGCCCCTACCTCCAGTGCGGCCCTGGCCCACGCGCACGGCCGGCTGCAGGCTGCCCTCCTTGGCCAGCAGGTGCGGCAGGTGGTGGAAGACGGTGGGCAGGTGCAGAGCGTGCTTGTGCGACATGTTCCAAGGCTTCAGTCGTGGGTCCTCTGGTGGGTCGGGAAGGGACGGGTCAGATGGCTGGCCTTCGGTCAGCCCCACCTCCCCCGCCGCCTCCTGCTCCGCCGCTCACCCGTCAGGCGGCCCCAGGTGCGATTGCCGTCACCGTCTCTCAGCGCCTGCCTCTCCGACACGGCCCTCTTGATCTCGTCCAGCACCAGGTTGAGCTCCTTGGAGCGCTTGAGGCTCTCCTGCTCAGCCGCATGCAGCCGGTCGCGCAGCGCCAGGAACTCCCGCTGGTACACGTCCACCACATCGCCTGTGGGTGGTGTGCACGCTGTCACCAGGGGGCAGCCTGGAGCTGACCCACTGCCCCTTGAGTGTGCCAGCCAATCTGTGCTATAGCCCACCTGCATCAGTTCTGAGGGTACAGACGGGACACTCTGAGGTCACACTCACGCTCACACTTGGGGGAGAAAAGCCTCCACCGGGGAGATTAGCCCTCTCCCCGATATGTCCTCCTTTGAGGAGGTGTCTGAAGTGGGAGGACTGCAGGATCACTTTCAGCCCCAGGTGGGACAATCCCAAGCAGGGGCTGGAGCAGCCTTAGACTGGATTCTCTCCATCGGGCGGCTCCCAGAGCCCCTCTGGCTTCTTCTCACACCATCTGCTCCTTCCAGGAGACGGGACACCCAAGGTCCCATCCAGGGACCAAGGACCCAGCCCTTCCTCAAGGGGCTTCTTAGGCCCCCAGCCTTCCCCTCTCCCTCCTCTCAGCCTCTGCACTTTGCTCCCCAGCCCCCTTCACAGAGGAGACCACAGGCAGCCCCACCCCCAAGGCCCTCTGGGGACAGACAACCTCCCTGGACTCCTTCTCCCTCCTCCAAGTAGGGCTGAGCCTCAGGGACCATCCATCACTGTCGTCAGGATCAGGCCTTGGTTGCTCATTCCGCACTGGGCACCAGCCCTGGATTCTGTCAGTCTCACACCCGAGGGGGCTGCTGCAGTTACAGCACCCAGAGCTCAGACGAGAAAATGAAGTTGAGAAACTAGCCCAGGATCACTCCCGAGTCCGTGGGCAGAGAGGGGACACGAGCTCTGAATGCCCTGAGGCCTGCTTCTCTGGAGACCCCGTGTTGGGCCTGGGCTACTTAAAAGGGTCTGCACGCCATCCTGGGGGACCTGTGTCAGAACCTTCAGCTGGCCCCCGCTGGGGCATTAGGGGTGCAGATAGGCCAGGAGAGCACAGAGGTGGGACTGCCTGACGGTGGAGAGGAATCCCCGGGGCACAAGTGTCTGGCTCCATTGGTCTGGCAGGGCCCAGCAAGCAAGAATGTCACAAAGGCCACCCTGCCTGCAGCTGGGGCCGGCAGGTCCCGCCTAGGGCACGCTCAGCACCTTCTCTGATCTCTCTGCCCTCTCTATCTGCCATCACACACAACTCCTCTGCCTCATCGTCCGGCTATGCCTTCACGCATGCTGCTGCTTCTGCCTAGGACTCCCTTCTCTTCTGGGCCGAAGGAAAAACCATGTAGCCTTCAAGGCCTGGTTTCAAAGTCTCCCAGTCTAGGACGCCTTCCAGAAGTCCTCTCCCACTCCAGGCAGCACTTCTGTTCCTTGATCCCTGGCGGGGTCACAGCCCTCAGCATGCCCTGTGCACCAAAGGTCACAACCAAGGCAAAGTTTGGTTACCTCAGGACATACCCCCTTCTGCAGCTGGGGGGGCAGAGGTCTCCGTGCTAAGTCCGGGGAAAGGGAAGACCCTCGGAGGAGGAGGGAGAGGGAGAGGGTGCCGGCCGTATCCTCCCTGAGGCATTCTAAACCCAGCTTGTGCTAGCCTCCCTCCCACACCCCGCCCCCTGGGGCTAAGGGCCAAGGCCACTCCCGGCTTCTGAGCTTGGGGACAGCCCTGTGGGGGAGGGAGAGAGAGTCAGATTACCGGATCCGGATGCGTGAGGCTCTGCACAGGGTTCAGAGGCCAGGTTACCCTGGAAACCCGACCCCTTGAACGGGAGCTGGCCACCCCCAACACGCACCTGCCTACCCCACCGCCAGTGACAGGGAGGGGGACTGGAGGTGCTGAAGCCCAGCAGCAGGGAGTTCAGAGCCGCCTAGACACTGCAGGTGGCCTCCCTCCTGCCTGGCTGAGACCCCACGCACCTGCCTATTGGTCCCCAATGCCCACCCCAGTGAGGTGGAGCCACTGAATCCTGCAGGGGCAGCCCTTGTGCCCCTAGCCACGCCTAAGGCAGCCCCCTGCGGTAGGGCCCTCTGTGAAGCGGGGGGTGAGAAGGCCTCACGCCCACCCCACTGCTGCCCCTATTCTCCCTCACTGGCCTCCTCGGACCTTTAGGTAGGCCACGCTCTGTCCAGCCTTAGCCTGCCCCAGGTGGGGCAGTGCTGGGCACTGCTGCCTGAATCACCCTGCTCTCTACCCTGGCCTCCCCTCCCAGGGCTTCCTGGGCCTGGCTCCTGCCCACACCCACCGTTCTGTCATTTCCCTGAACACTGCAGGCCCTGTCCCTCAGCAGCCTGCCCTGTTCCCGCCCTGCCTGCAAGCTCCCACACCTAACCCTCACCCCTGGCTTCTCCGGTCAGGGGTCCACTCTGTCCTTGACGAGACTCAAGTTCTGTGACTGCACCCCCATGGGCTGAGCCTCAGGCCAGGCCTCTGCCAGGCCATCCTGGCACTCCACAACCTTCATGGGCTGGGTGACTGGACTCAAGTGGTGAGTGGGCTAGGAAGGCAGCTCAAACGATGGGAGGGGCAGAGGCCTGGGGTGCCCCTGGCCTCTGGGGGGCAGGGCAGAAGTTTCTGAGAGCTAGAGCTGAGGGGCACTTGGCTTCTCCTTCCATCCACACCCTCGCACCCCAGGGTGGTGGTGGGGTGGGGGGTGAGGGCCTGGCCCCAGGTGCAGCTGGCCCCAGGGAAGGACTGTGGCTGTGGCCAGAGTATTGGAGACTGTTAAGCTACAGGTGGGGCTGGGGCGTGGCGAGGAAGCAGGTATCTACCGCCTCTCCCAGACTTGCACCCACCATCCCAGTGGTCAAGGAGGGTGTCCATCGTTGCTGAAGTCTGGGCTGCTTGGGGGGTAAGCCCGGCCCAGGACTGAGGAGAGGGAACAGCTTGGACACTGGAGAGGGTCACGTGGCCAAGGCCAGTCCCCTGGAGGGTGTGCTCTCCTCCCTGGGGATGGGCCTTCAGCAGGTGCTCGGCTGAGGGCTCGTCTGCAAGCTAGCAGAGCTGCTGCACAAATTTGGTCAAAGATGGACCCAAACCCGTATCCAGGCTCTGTCTTGCCAGGGCGTGTGTGTCCTTCCTGGCCCTTGGCTTCCAGGATGCTACCTGCTTCTGCTGCCTCCTTCCTCTCTGGCTTCCTGCCCACCCTTCCCTACAGATCTGGGTTTCTCTGCCCTTCTTCTAAGTATCTGTGCCTGGGCCAGCCATATGCTGAGCTCCCCCCACGCTGCAAACTGGAAACCAAGGGCCAGTATGGCATCTCCATAGGCTTAATTCAATTGTCTACATCTAACAATGAGAAGGTTCAGAGAGAGCCCAGATTCAAGATTCTCTTGAGGCCTCCAAAGACCTGGTCCTCCTGTGCCCCCCAAAACAGTGACACCCCCTCACCTCACCGGCTCCTGGGCTTCTGTGCCCCAGGGACAAGGACCCCTGCATCCAAGCCCCACACTTCTTTGGCTGGGGGTGCTCTCGTTGTCACCAGAGCCTTGAAGTGCCAGCCTCCTGGATGCTCCCCTCAGGGAGAGTGAGCCCTAATGGAGCCACTGGGATCCCCCTCACTCCACTGCTCTGGGACACTGGCTCCCTGTGGCCAGCCAGGCCCCCAGAGATGGTGTCCTAGTGGAGGCCCTGCGTTTCAGCTGCTGACATCAGGCTGAGGACATGGGGCTGCTGCAGGAGGCACACAGGAACTGCAGCCTGGCCAAAGACATGGCGCCAGGGCTCGTCATTTCACCCACAATGGGACAAATGTGCTCCAGCCTGACGGATATGGTCCCACCTTGGTCTCCATGCCAGTCTGCTTACGTAGCCACTCTCCATAAGGGTCCAAAATGCCATGCCCCAGGTGACATACTCCACCTACAGAAAACTCTGCTCCAGCCATGCTCTCCCTCCAGGTGGCACACCTCACGTACAGAGCTGTAGAGAACTCTGCCCCAGCCATGCCCTCCCTGTGCCCCAAGGGCAGCCCAGGCCTCCACCCAAACAGGAGGACTGCAGTGGGCTGGGCTGGGCAGGCAGGAGCCAGGAGGGGACCTGGAGGATCAGGAAGGCTCCAGCTCCTTCCCCTGCTTCACTGCGCTGTTGGGAAACAGGAAGCAGAAGGTGAGAGTGATGAGAGGGTTAGCAGGCCGCAGCCTGATCCTGCTGAGGCCTCCCACAGGAAGGCCAAGAGGCAGTAAGGAAGGAAGCAGCTCTCCCAGCACCTCCTGCGCTGCAGGCTGAGTGGACAAGGGCCTGCGCCCGCCTCCTGAGCCCTGGGCCAAGGCCCCCCACAAGCCCCAGCCACCTCAACCAACGCCCAGTGACTCCAGCCAGTGCTGCCCCTGCCCCAAGTCTGCTGGCCACACTCCGAAGGCCATTGAGGGTACTGGCCAGACTGACCAAACTTCAAGTGGGGGGCGGTGGCCCAATGAGGTCACACAAAATAAGTTAATGGTGGCCGGGCTGGGCTGGCTGCTCATGAAGCCCTCCACACACTCCCCAGGCCAGCAGCCACAGCAAGGCTTCCCCAGCACCCAGGTCTCTGCGGAGGAGGGCTGCCGAGCCCCCCGGGAGCAGGACCTGCAGTGCTGGATGGATGCGCGGACTTCTGGCTGCGCCCTCACACCTGTCTCAGAAACACCGCCTGCTCACGCCCAGGTGCCTGGAGCTGCTACCTTGGGGACCACCTAGTCACAGCCACCTCTGTGACCTTGCGTCTCTATCCGTCTGAGAACTCCGAGGTCCCCAGCTGGCCAGTGGGAGCAACCACCCTAACATCGGCATAACTGTACTCAGAGGCCGGGCCGAGCGCCGCACGGGAACCCACCAACCGCTCGGCGGGGCGGCCCAGTCCAGGCCGGAGGAGAATTTCGTGATTCCGGCAGCAAACAAGTGGGGGCGAGGATGGGAGGGGCGTCCTCCCGCGCCGCCCGGGCGGGGAAGGGGCGCTCGCGTCGGCTTCCGGCCGCCTCCCGCGGCCACTGCCCGGAGCCCGCGCGGGCCCGGAGCCCAGGTGCGCCCAGGTGCGGGCGCGGGGCGCGCGGCGGGGGAGGGGCTCACCTTTCTGGCCGCCGAGCGCCGCGTACCAGGAGAGCGAGAGGAAGGCGCACAGGCAGAAGAGCAGCAGCGTCAGGAAGGGGCCGTTGCGGAGCCTCATCTCCTCGGGTCCGCGGGGGGCGCCGGCGGGGCCGAGGCTGCATGGCCCGGGGCGCCGGGGCCGGGGCGCGGGGGCCAGAGGGCGGCGGGGGCCCCGGCCCCGGGGCGGGGAGGAGCTGGGGGCCCGGGCCGGGCACCGCGCGGACGGCTCCTGCGGGGCGCGGGCGGCGTCGGCGCCGGGCCGGGCCGAGCCGGGCTGGGCTGGGCTGGGCGGCGAGAGCCGCGGCCCGGCCTGAATCCGGGGCCGCCGCGGAGTCGGCCGCGCAGGGCGGGGCGGCCTGGATTTAAAGGGGCCGCATCACCCGCCGCCGCCACCGGCACCGCGAGGGGCGGAGTGGGCGACCCGCGCCCGGGATCTCGCCCTCCCGTCTGGGGATAGCGGCCCCGCGTGCGCTGGCGCGTTCCGAGCTTTGGGCAACCCGGGCTCCCGCCTCAGGTAGGTCGAGGCTGGAGCCTTCGTGAGTGCGGGTCGGCTGCGGTGGAGGCGGCACGCCGGGACCTCACAACCCCTTCTCGGTAACATCTCCATTATGAACCCTCCCCCAGATCCATACATCACAGGCATCCCAGACCCATTTACTCGGGATCCTCAGGCCTCTCCCCCTGGTCTGAGGGGTCTGGGTGGGGGCAGGGGAAAGGTATAGCTGGAGCTGGTCTTGCCTCCAGCTGGGAGGCTCAGCGGAGTGGCCGCTGCCTGCACCGACGCCCACGGGCTCTTCCCCTCCCGTAATCTCTTTCTAGTCTGCCGGATAAAGGGTGCTGGGGACGGGCAGTCAAAATAGGGATAATGGGCCGTTTTCAGGAGTAAGAGAGCCGATGCATGTGGGTGCTGGACACTCAGCGGGGCTGGCCTCCCGGTGCCAGGCGCAGGTGGGCAGGAGGCAGGCGAAACCACAGAGTGATGGGGACTGCGACCCCTAACGGTCCAGCGTCGCCTCCTCCTTCACCGCAGGGCGCTTACACCTTCTTTCTGTCCTAATTGCAGGCTTTCCCCAGCCCACTGTGGAACCGGGAAGGGCACAGACAGTAAAGGGACTGTCCTGCGCAGGAACTGGGGGGAGCGCCCTTGCCACTTCCCTGCTTGGGCCTGGGCACCATTCCTGAGTCCTGGTTCCCAGCATTGGCTGCAAGGACATCAGGAGGCTCACTCTTGGGGGTGGGTTCAGACTGGGAGACGTTAGTTAGAGATCTATCCTCCTCTTCCAGCCCAGGCCTGCACCTGGGGCGGGATGCCCCAGGGTCTGGGCATGCGCCTCTGCAGAGGTGTTGATGCCAGGAGCAGGTGAGGCCAGGCTAGTGATGAAGCTTCGGATTTCCTGCAGGCCTGATTCCAATGCTGACACAGCAGCGCTGCTCTCCTTACTTGCTAATGAACTTGGTGAACTGAGACTGGGCCTTGTTGGAGCCTTCTGGGGGAAACTGTCTTGTTCTGTGTTCCTATATTTTCACAGGCATCTTCTATTTGTGGCAAAGGATAATGGTTTTTCATTTGGACTGTGATATAAAGGGTTTAAATTTTTTTCTAAATGTGTATTTAAGTTTCAAAATGAGTTGATTTAAGGAAAATTGTTAAAACAGTAAAAATTGAGATGGCCCGTCAGTGATTAAAGCTTGGGAAGCTTATCTGAGTCTCCTCCCCCTCCACACTCTGGCTTTGGAGAGGAGGAACAGGGATGAGGGAGGCCCAGGAGGAGGGTGGGATTCTGCTCTAATGCCTGGGGAGTACAGGGCCTCTGTCAGAAATGGGACTGCCTAGCACCAGGGCCGGGGAGAAGAACGGTGATTGATTTTGGGAAGTGTGAGGTCTGGAGGGATGGAGAGTGGGCGAGGGGCTAGGTGAGTAGGCTGGAGGGGGCCATACCCCAAAACTGATGGCTGGGGTTGGGCAGCCATAGGGGTCTGGGTGGTGGAGACTGAGGGCAGTCCTTCCAGATTCCCCCAGCCAGTCTGCCTTTCCATGCCTCCTCACCTCTGCCCCATCAGAATCCCAGGAGGGGGTCCTGTGGGCCATGTCAGGGACACACACCCATGACTTGTCTGATAATGGGTCAGCACCAGGCCTGACTGCCCTGCCAGGGTTGTCACTGGTGACAAGAGACATCCTGAAGGAAAGCCAGGGTGCTCCCACAAGAAGGGGGCTGGAAGTGGGGTGGTCATGGAAAGAGAGCAGAAGCCTAAGGGGGTGAAGTCACCAAGGGTTTACAGAAGTGACATCATAGTGAGGGAAGGCCCACTTGATTCATTAGTTCCTTGATTCATTAGTTCCTGCATGCATTCATTCATTCATTCTGCCCACTGTTGCCGAGAGCCTCTCTGGGCCTGGGCCCTGCTGTCCCAGTGCTGGGAGGCCTTTAGCCTGACCCTCACTCTAGCCTCTGCACTCCCAACTTTCCCCTCGGAAACAGGAGCAGCAGTTGCCTCGCTCCTGGGCTCCTGGCCAGTGTCCACTGCTCCGGTGCCTTTGCAGTAATCAATTCCTCAGGGCCTGCCTGCAGCTCAGACTCCCTCCAGGCACTTCCAGGCAGGTGAGCTCTGCCTGTCACCCTGCGGCCCAGGGTGGGGCACCCCCTCACCTAAGGGTTCAGCTTTTCATGCCTGGGGACAGCAACTCCACCCCCCACCCAGGAGAGGATGGAGCCAAGTGGGCCCAGAAAAGTCTTACTTTCCCTCCAGACCCCAGGCTGGGGCCCCTACTCCTTTGTTCTTGCTTCCCACAGAGTGAAAATGCCCTTCTGTGTTGGGATTACATGCCAGCCCTCAGCTCACTTTGCCTTCCTGGAGATTTTCTGGGACAGTCCTTGGAGGTGGCCAGTCCTTCCATCCTTCTTCACAGGGCTTCTTAACCTGTGGGCCAGGGATCCAGAATTGGGCAGGTCCAGCTGAGATGAGGAAAAAAAAAAATCCATCTTTATTTTCACTAACCTCTTAACCTCTATCGGAAAGTTGGTATTTCCTTCAATTATGAATGGAGGCAGCAAAGTCCAGGAGAATGAGCAGTGTTACCGCACAAAAATGGGGTTCTCCTACCTGATGTGTATAAACAAGCCAATTAATTACAGCATCGGCTTTTGGGAGAAGAATTCAGCTCTATTCTGCGAGATCGACCTGGAGAGAGACAGGGGTGCGTGCCCTCAGGTCTGTCTCCCTGATTCAGGATTTGGGGTGAAATTTAAGAGGTTAGGGAGAACAGCCTGGCGCACAGAAATGCTGGCAGGACAGGTTTTGATTGGTGGGCTTCAAGCATTTATGGTAAGGTTCTAAACATTTATGATGAGGTGGGGAAGGAATTTAAACACCAGATCTTCCTGAATGACAGACCCCTCGTTTCTGATGAGAGTCCGACTTTGAAGTTCCGGTCGTGTTTCGGTCATGCCCCGGTCCTTTGGTTCCGTGGGGAGGAGAATCTTTGGTTCCACAGTCATTTCAAGTCAAGATTTCTTCTTCTGTGCATGCCCTGGGTAATGTGACTGCAAATTTTCTGAAAGACAATTTCTTCATTACTCTTGATAAGATGGGGTCAGTTGAACTGGTCCTGGAGGGCCCAAGGTGACAGTAGTGCTTGTGACTGCCACACACAAATCACAGAGCTTTTCACTCACTATAGGTGTTGCAGACACTTCAATAATGGTTACACACAACTATTTCATGTTTCTGGTATTTATTAGTCCTGCCTCTTTATCTCATAAGTTAATGAGTTAATAAAGAATCACAGATATTTCTATATCACAAATGTGTGTTTTTATATTTTGATATTTGCATTTCAATATCAGTAGTCTTTTTGTAATGTGATATACTTTTATGCATTTCAAAACATGGTTCTAAGCACAGTTCCTTGGTCTTCTCCAGAGGCTGATGGTGACTCTGGCACAGTGAGAGTTTGGCAGGCCTGCCCTGAGCATCCCTCACCTCATCCCTCCACCGACCCTTTCCTGAGATGTCTCACTCCCTTATTCATTTATAACACATGTTCTGAGTGTCCATCATGGGCCAGACGTGCTTGAGTCACTAGAGACACAGACACACTGTGCGCTGACATCTACCTGGTCCCTGCCCTGCCAGAGTCCCGCCCATAGCCACTGTGCCCAGTGCTGGAAAGGTAAGGTTCGTGGGGCTCAGAAAGCTTATAATGGGGGAAACTACTGTGCCAAAGGACAGAGGGCCTCCCTGGGAAAGTGAAGGTAGCCATTTGACCCAGGGGAGAGGAGGAGTTGCTTCAGCAAATGCTCTGGTGGGCCAAGCATGTGTCATGTGCCTACAGCACCCTACCCCCAATGGTAGGGGAGAAATGGATCCCCAAAAGAAAATTTGCATCCAG
This sequence comes from Diceros bicornis minor, assembly GCF_020826845.1. Classification (NCBI taxonomy): domain Eukaryota; kingdom Metazoa; phylum Chordata; class Mammalia; order Perissodactyla; family Rhinocerotidae; genus Diceros; species Diceros bicornis. The sequence continues at coordinate 92,808,992 of NC_080740.1, forward strand.
AAAAGGGATGGAAATTGAGCAGGGCAATGTGACTGGCGAATGCATATAAAACCTGGGGGCGAGGGCTTTACCCCCTTCCCTCATCAGAACGCCTGTCTTGGGGACCCTCAGCCCCTGCTCCAAGACTGCAGAGCCTGAGGGTGGGGGAGTGTGGGTCCTTACCACCCAGTGGGGGCTGTGCCCTTCTCAGTAGCTGCCAGCTTCTCCCCACCTGATAAGCTTTTAACCAGGTCACAGTGGAGGCCACCTTGCCAACTGCGGCATGGTCTCCTGGAGGCCCAGGCCCTGCAGCGCTCTCAGACCCTCTCTTCTTGTTGCTGAAACCAAAGCGGGTTCCCCTCCTGGTGAGTTAAATCAGACTCTCCACCAGAAGTAGTTGTCTCACAAAGTAAGGTATATTTGCAAATAGGAGACCATGTGGAATCATTTCCGAAGTCATGGCTCCCTGAACAAAGGGTAGGAGGAGCTTTTATATCTGGTGGGAATGAATATTCAAAGAGGAGAGGCGGGTATTTGCTTTCGCAGGCTCAGTAGGAAAACATGTTTCCACATACACTGCAGCTTACCGTGATAAGGCCTAAACTCCTGCTGGAGAGATCTTAGCATTAAAAATAAGGCAAAGGTCATGGGCGTAGCTCTTGTGGTGAGGCCTGGTCTGGTTCAGGGCGGTTGGTGGTTGCACCTCCTTAACGCAATAAAAAGGGAAAAAAAACAATTTGGAAAAACAGTAAAATGCTTCCAAACCCACCCTTGGGCTTCTCTGGGCAATTTGTTGGTGACATTCTCTCCTCGGCTCAGGGCCTGCCACACGGTAACTCCGGGCGCCAGGCAAAGCGGGGTGCTGAGGAGCAGCCTCAGCCACTCCTGGTCACCCGCGCGAAGCCCCGGCGCCCCCTGCCCGCGGCCCCGCGGCGCCTTGGCTCCGGCCCGCCCTGCTAGGTCGCCTGGTGGCTCCCATGGCCGCGGCCCGGGAGGGGGCGCCCTGGACCATCCCGCGCCGTCCCCGCCCCGGAGCGTCCGGGTTACACGGCACGGGGATGCGCTACGGGCGACACTCGTACGATCCCCACGCGCCGCCGGGGCTCCCGCACGTGCCTGGCAAAGGGGACCCACAGCGCGCCAGCCGCAGAGGGCGCGGGGGGACGCGGAGCAGCAGGCCGGCCCCGAGGCCGAGGGGGAGAGGGCAGCGCGGGCGGGGGGAGGCGGTGAGTCCCCGGCACGGAGGCGGCGGCGGGTGCCAGAGCCCGGCGGTGGGGGCCGCGCACGAGACTCTGGAGCACGCGAAAGGGTTAGATCCGCAAAGCCAGACAACGTTTCCAGAAAGTTTTCGACGGCAGGGGGAGAGGAGGGACAGGGCCCTGAGCCTGACCCGCAGGGGCCGCTCTCTCCACCTGACCCCAGACTCCTACCCGCTCCGGAGAGCGCCAGCCCCCCGCCCTTCTCCCGCGCCTCCTCTTCTTCCTCTGCCTCGAGCCGTTGTCAGCCGGTCCCGCCTGGCGACTCCGCAGGTCTCCGGCCTCTGATCGGCCTGGGACGCCTAGGTGCACTCTTCTGGGGTGGCCGCGCGGTCTCCTCACAGCCCCCCTTCCCCACACCTCGTGGCTCCTTTCATCTTTCCAGAACCTTCCGCATTCGGGCTGGCCCTCTGCTTTGGGGACACTGCCCGGCCGGGGGTAGGTCTCCACGGAGGAAGGGAGAGGCCAGGGAGGGGCGGGGCCCTGAGATCCCAGTCCTGACCCTCGTCCGACCCGCACCCCCTTGAAGAACCACCTTAGGGGCCCGGAACCCCGGGGCCGAGCAGACCACTAACGACCAGCGGATCTGACGCGAAGAGCGAGGTGTGCCCTCCCTGTCGCTGCGGGGAAACCGAAGCCTTGACCGGAGGTCTCAGTCGGGCAAAGACCCCGCCCAGCGCCGGGAGCCCAAAGACACACGCTGGGGCCGAGGGGGGCTGGCTGGCCGATGCCTCTTGGGGTGGGGTGGGGCGGGTCCAGTCTCCTCCTAGGCGGCACCCCTCCAGGGACCCCCCCCCCCCGCCCTTGGCTACCGCCCCGGGCCGCACGTGCCTTCTGAGCGGGGCGCGCGCGGTTGGGGTCTCAGCCGGAGAGGTCCCTGGCGCCGCCCGTCGGGCTTAGGGTTTCCGCCGATCTTGGGCGCCGGGCTTCCTGATACGCAGACAAGGCCCCGCATTAGCCGGTCAGCCTCACCTTCCCCCATGCGGCGTAGGTGAGAGTCGTTTCCACTGCTCCACACGCTTGGCATGGCCCCCAGGCGGGCGCAGGCGTCTCGCCCCCGCATCTAGTGCGGGCAGCAAAGCCCAGAACGGCTGCTCCAGCCCTCCAGCAGCCGTGCAGGAGGGCCCAGTGCTCCCACGCCCCGAGAACTTGGCATTACCTAACTCTCCAGCTGTGTCTCTTCGTGGCTCTATTTCATTTCCCCGATGACCGAGGACTTGAACCCCTTTTCTTTGAGAACCCTGCCCCCCCCAAAGCCCCCCACACCTCTTGGCTAGGCTGTGGGCTTTTGCAGGAAGGGCTAAAACGAAGTGATGTCCAGTGCCTGGGGATTTTCCCCAGGGGGTGGTCAGGGAAGGCCCCCACTGAGGAGGTGCCATTTAGCGTGGGAGGTTGCCTCTCTAGACAGCAGGGAAAGGGTTTCACGCAGGGGGAGGAGCCAGGAGAAAATCACCAGGTGGAATGAGTGGGCCTGGTTAGGACCAAGTATGGGCTGTGTCCCTACGGAGTGAGAGAGGGGAATAAAGTGGCAGATGGGTCCTAGGGCAGTGTGGCCTGAAGGCCACCCCATCCACGACCCTGTTCCCCACGGAGAGACAAACGCATCCCTTGAGCCTAGTGCTGAGGTCAGGAGGGGCTTGATCCCTTGTGATCCTCAATCTTAACGGCGGCCAGGGGCAGCTCAGCCTGAGTCCTGCAGTGGCCTTGTCTCTGGCTGCCCCCAACACCCACCTCTAGGCTTGGCTCCACACGGCAAAGAAAATAAAGAGAACTTCAGAAAACTTTTGTCAAAGGATGGGATTATTTTTGGAAGGGAGGAGGGGGAACTGAGGAGGTAGTTACAACACACCAGACCAAATCAGATGACCTCTTGGCCCCCCTGCTCCCAGAGTCTCCCAGAAACTCGACTCAGGTCTTGTCTCTGCTCCCCACTCTTTCACCTCCACTGTAGGCTGTAGCCTCTTTCCTTCCTGACAGCACCCCTGAAGCTGACACCCCCAAAGGCAGACAAACAACAAGTAGCACACCTAGGGGCATCACTTGGGAGAGGCGACTCAAGTCATCCCACTCCAGCCCCATTTCAAAGATGAAGCAACTGAAACTGGTCATTTGCCCAAAGATGGCAGGGCTGGTTGGATAGTCGGTCTTTTTATTCAGGTGCCAAGCTTTCCCCAGCTGCAGAGTGTTCGTGCCATGTTCTGGAGGGTGGGGAGGGGGCCAGAAGGCACAGGAAGGGTTGGGGGAGCTCCCTGCAGCCCAGGGAGTGGAAGGACAGCAGATGTCAGAAGCAGGCCTGGGTTCATGGGGATAGGGTCTGATTGGCTCTGGCCTCCCCGCTGCCAGCTCCCTGCCATCCTAGCCTCTGCGGGCTCTTTTGGCTCCGGGGGTCCCACAGAGGCCCATGCAGCCACTCCTCACCCCTGTGCTTGGCTGGCTGGTAAGATGTCACTGAGATTGGTGGCATCGGGCCGGGGAATCCCCCCTGTAATGAGGCGGTCATGAGACGCTGACTCACTGCCGGCCAGACCACCTGACTACGCAGCGGCAGGCGGAAGGGGCCCTGCCAGGGGGTTCCCCGGCCCGGCCTTGTTTACCTCTCACCCGCCGTGGGGGAGGGCAGGGGCAGGGGCAGGGCAGGGCGAGGGCCTGCTCAGCCGCGGGGCATGCTGGGAAGGCCGGAGCTGGGCCTCCCCAGGGGCGGAGGTCTCTCGGCTGCTTGCCAGGGCTCTATTTCCTGCCACCCCCTTTCTTCCTGAGCTCTCCATCTTTCCCCGAAAACCCACCACGGCCCCAGATGGGGCCAAATGGCGAAGGGCAAGGCGTTCCTGCCCGCGGCCTCCGTCTCCGCTGCTTGTTAGGACGGGGCCTGCGACTTGGGCCCTTCCTGAAACCCGCCGCTCCTCAGAGCCACAGGGCTTGCCTTGGGCACCCCACCCCCTCACACCCGGATGCTGAAGCTCTGGGGGGCGGGAAGCCTGGCCCTAGGCCCATCCCGCTGGGGGCTGCGAGGCTCCCAGGCTGCTGAGTCACGGGCGTGGGCGCCTGTGGGCCGCTGCACCCGCTGCCTAGCACTGCCCCCTCTGTGGCTTTTGACCCTGTCTGCAGGGCAGTGGGCAGAGGGTCACTTTCCCAGGCTCACAGCGGGGGTGCAGGGAGGGGCCTGAGACGGGACCATCCTCTCTACAGGGCAGTTTGGGCAGGGGTGCCAAGGCCGGCTCTGGAGCCCTCTGGGAAGGACCAGCCACACCTATGAACAAGTCCTTGCTGTGCTCCCATGGGCGTGTCACCCTTGTACCTGACTAGCCAAATCCACTCAACTTTCTGTGGTCTTTGGGTTTCCCATCCCTTGAGGTTTTACCTGCTCTCACAAACCCCACCATGATGGAAAGGACATGACTTTGACTCAGCAGGTCTGAACTTCTACTCACAGGACCCCACCTGGGAGACCTCATAGGGTGACATACCCTTCCCACTCACCTCCTTTCCAGACCATCCCCCCCAACGACCCCCTTTCCCCAAGCCTTGCGAACAGGTCACTTTCATCACATAAAGCGGTGTTTCCTGGTTCCTAGCTGGGGAGCTGTTGGTTTGCCCCCTGGGCTGCCTGTGAGCCCAGTAGGCCTGAGACTCCACAGGTCCTTGGACATCGCCTGCTGAACTGAACCCAGGCGCCCAAAGGGAGTCTCTCCGGCTGCAGTGAACACTCTGACCACTGAGGCTCCGGGAAGCCTTAGCTGGTGGTCCAGCCCGGGTGGGGTGGGGGCACTCTGAGCTCTTCCAGCACCTCTCAACAGTGTGCTCTATTCAACTGGGAGCTCCTCTGGTGCTCAGGCCTGAATTGGGGGTATGTCCCTCCACCAGTAAGGGGCTGTGGCCAGGTTACCAGGCTAGGCCATCATGGAGGATGCTAGGGGTGGTGGAGTGGGCTGCCACCTGGGAAGCTGGTTGCTTTGAATGGATGGGGTCGGGGTTCTCAAGAGTTGCGGTCGGGACAGAACCTCGGGAGCCAGTTTATTCCGGCCGGCCCTGCCTGATGAGCACCTAGGAACCTTCTGGCTTCCGGCCTCTGTCGCCCCCCTCCCTCCTGCGCTGGGTATCCCCAGGCGGCCAGCGTTCTGCTCTGCTGAGTCATGGTCAGATCCAAGCCTGGGAGGGGTCTGGGGCGGGGACCCCAGCGGGTCCCTTGCCCCAGGTGCAGAGACCAGAGTCCAGACATCTGTCGGAGTCCTTGGGCCGGCCTTTCGGGGTCCCTGTTGTACTAGGGACTGTGACGACAGTGGTCACCAATGAGGCGGCGGGGACGGAGGGGGCGGCAGGCGCGGGGCCCCAGCAGGGCGGCTCGCGCGCGGCGGCCCGGGCGGGGGGGGCGGGGCCGGGAGCGCGCAGGCCCGGCTCCCAGGAGGCCGGGCGGGGCGGGGCTTCCCGCGCTCCCTACAAAAGCCGCGCCCGCGATAGCCGCTGCCGGCTGCGCTCCTGCTCCTCGACACCTGGTGATGGCGTCGCTCACGGTGAAGGCTTACCTTTTGGGCAAGGAGGACGCGGCCCGCGAGATCCGCCGCTTCAGCTTCTGCTTCAGCCCTGAGCTTGACGCAGAAGCTGAGGCCGTGGCTGGCCCCGGGCCATGCGAGCGGCTGCTGAGCCGGGTGGCCGCCCTGTTCCCCGCGCTGCGGCCCAGCGGCTTCCAGGCGCACTACCGCGGTGAGCCGGCCGGCGGCGCGGGGCCGTGACGCAGGCTGCCCGCGGGCCGGGTGGCCGCTTCTTCTTCTCGTCGGGCCTGGTGGCGCCTGCAGGGGTCTGCTGTGGCGGCTTTCTGGGTGGGCGGCGGCCGGCGTGCGACCCCAGTTCGACTTCGGGTGCCAGCCTGGTGACCGGGTGTGATGACCAAGGCTGCGCTTTCGAGCTAGGCGCTGCCGGGGTCTCCGGGCGGATCTCAGGCCCCGGGGCGGGACCTGCCGTCCCTCCCCCAGCTATGATGTCGCAGATGTTGGCAAGGGCGCGCTGGGGCGTCCTCGCCGGCTCGCGGCGGGCACAGGGTGGTCAGGCGGGCACTCAGGTTACAGACGTCTTGCTCTGCGCTGAGTCTGGGTCTGCCGGCGCCAGGTGGGGGTTCAGATAATGCCGTGGAAGCGCCTGGACTGGGCAGACGCGTAGGAAGGGGCGGCGGGGAGAGGACTGACGTCAGTAAACAAGCCTGGGCGTGGGGGGGACCAGGGGCGGTGCGGCCTGGCCAGGAGCCCCGGGCCGGCGGGGAGGGGAGGTCAGGGACACATCACAGAAGCCCAGACCTGGCCAAGTCCAGGCGTTATTCCATTGGCAGCGGTCAGAAGGACAGGATCAAAATGTATTTCAGAAGTGTTGGTGTAGAGACAGAAGCCCAGGGACGAGCTGAGTTTCTTGCTGTACTGGTGTAACTGGTGGCTGCTGGGGTGGGGTTGGGAGGTTTTTGTGGCTGGGAGGGAGGCGGGCAGCCAAGGGCGGCCCCTGGAGGGGCAGTGCTGGGACCTCCCTCAGGAGTGCTGCCAGCTGGCTAGGCCAGCTCCTGGTTTGTTTTGGTAATGATTTTATTGAGCTATAATTTATATACCATACAATTCACCCATTTAGAGTGTACAATTTTTAGCATATTCACAGATTTGTGCAACTGTCATCGCAATTTCAGAACCTTTTCATCACTTTTTAAAGGAACTTGTACTTTTAAAGGAACTGTTAGCTCTCTTCCCATTCCCATTCTCTCACCCCCCAGTGCCAAGTAACCACAAATCTACTCTTTTTCTCTATGGATTTTCCTATTCTGGACGTTTCATATAAATATATAAATGGAATATAATTTATATGCATTATATAATCATACAATATTTAGTTTTTCCTAACTGGTTTCTGCAATTAGCATGTTTTCAGGGTTCACTTATGTTGTAGCGTGTGTCAGTACTTTATGTCTCTTTGTGGCTGAATAATACCCCATTTTATGGACAGACCACGTTTTGTTTATCCATTTCTCAGCTGATGGATGTTTGGGTTGTTTCTACATTTTGACACTGCCCTGTTTTTTTTTGGTTTTTTGTGAGGAAGATCAGCCCTGAGCTAACATTCATGCCAATCCTCCTCTTTTTACTGAGGAAGACTGGCTCTGAGCTAATATCTGTGCCCATCTTCCTCCACTTTATGTGGGACGCCGCCACAGCATGGCCTGACAAGTGGTGCGTCTGTCTGCGCCCGGGATCTGACCTCAGGCTGCCAGCAGCAGAGCGAGTGCACTTAACTGCTATGCCACAGGGCCGGCCCTCCACTGCCCTGTTCTTATGTTGGATGTTGTGGCTGGTGGCCCTCAGACCTGGCCCAGCCTGCAGATGCATGTGGTGCTTTACAGCCCTCTGAGCCAGCATCTAGAGGTTGGAGACTACGTACCAATACATAACGTTAGCTTTGCTGGGGGAGACAGCAGGCAGATGTGCTCATCTGCTTTACTCTCCTAAACCACAAGAGGCCCAAGGCTTTTGGAGGAGCTGGGCCCCCCCAGAGCAGATCACAGGCAGAGACCTCCCACAGTGGAAGATGGGCTGGGGCCTTGCTGGCTGTAGACTGAGGCAGCACCTTCTGAAGGGGCAGATGACAGGCTGCTGCTGCCACTGCACGCACACACTCTGCCTCCTAAGCGCCCAGGGCTCAGCTGAAGTACTTACCTTCCAGGCAGTGGCAGAGTGAATGGGCAGTCTGGTTTCAGCCTGCTTCCCTCTGGCTCAGACAGGTGGGCTTCAGTGTAGAGCCCTGCAAGTGCCCCTTTAGCGCTGGCCTCAGCCCTTTTTGGCACTGGTGTCCAGCTGAGAAGCCCTGGGTGCTCAAGTGCTGTCTTTTAAACAATCTAGATGAGGACGGGGACTTGGTTGCGTTTTCCAGTGACGAGGAACTGACGATGGCCATGTCGTATGTGAAGGATGACATCTTCCGTATTTACATTAAAGGTAAGGGGCTGCTGTGGGGTGCTGCCTGAAGCCAGGTGCTCCCTACTGAGTAAACTAGCTTGAGATTATGGAGAAATTACCCCAAAGAAGTGGTGAGGAACCTGCGGCTGTTTAAGACAGGGACATAATCATCGCTATGCTTGGCCTGAGAAAGGAGTCCATGTCCACCATGTGGTGGGATTGGATGGTCTCTGGGTTCAATCCTCTTTTTTTTTTTTTTTTTTGTTGAGGAAGATTGGCCTTGGGCTCACATCCGTGCCCATCTTTCTCTACTTTATATGGGACGCCGCCACAGCATGGCCTGACAAGCGGTGCGTCGGTGCGCGCCCAGGACCCGAATCTGAGAACCCTCAGGCTGCTGCAGTGAGCGTGCGCGCACTTAACCGCTCTGCCACCGGGCTGCCCCCTCTGGGTTCATTCTTTTTTTTTTTTTTTTTTTTTTTTTTTGTGAGGAGGACCAGCTCTGAGCTAACATCCAATGCCAATCCTCCTCTTTTTTTGCTGAGGAAGACTGGCCCTGGGCTAACATCCATGCCCGTCTTCCTCCACTTTATATGGGACGCTGCCACAGCATGGCTTAACAAGCAGTGCGTCGGTGCACACCCGGGATCCGAACCGGCGAACCGCGGGCCGCCACAGCGGAACGTGTGCACTTAACCGCTTGCGCCACCGGGCCGGCCCCTAGGGTTCATTCTTGATTGTGCCCAGACCAAGCACCACGGGCTGGGGGCAACTTTGGGAGTTCTGTGGCGTTTATTTTAGTGAGGGGCAAGGCCAAAGTGGTGCAGACCCAGCTCTTTGCTGCTTCTCTTCTGCCTGGGCCTCATGTGTCTGGGTAACAGGACGGGGGCTTGGGAACTTCCTGGCAGATTCTCAGGTAGCTTTCTTGCCACTTGAGCAACTGAATTCTGTGTGGACTCGGTGTCTGGAGAGCGGGGCCGGAGGCCCGCTGACAGCCCCGCAGTCGTGACAAGTGGGAGACTTCGTGGGACCCCACCTCACATCTCTGCCCTCCCTGCAGAGAAGAAGGAGTGCCGGCGGGACCATCGTCCACCATGTGCTCAGGAGGCACCCCGCAACATGGTGCACCCCAACGTCATCTGTGATGGTTGCAATGGGCCAGTGGTGGGGACCCGCTACAAGTGCAGCGTCTGCCCCGACTACGACCTGTGTGCCAGCTGTGAGGGGAAGGGCCTGCACAGGGAGCACAGCAAGCTTGCCTTCCCCAGCCCTTTCGGGCACCTCTCTGAGGTGAGCAGGGCCTCCCTGCGGGCCTAGGACGGCTGCGTGGTGGCTGAGAGGTGGAAGGAGCCCCCTGACCTGGCACCACCCTGCCCCTCTGCTTGCTCCTCCCCAGGGCTTCTCTCACAGCCGCTGGCTCCGCAAGCTGAGGCACGGGCACTTTGGGTGGCCTGGCTGGGAGATGGGCCCACCAGGAAACTGGAGCCCCCGTCCCCCTCGAGCTGGGGATGCCCGCCCCAGCCCCGCTGCGGAATCAGGTGAGGCTTGCATCTCCTGGCTTCTGAAGGGTGAGATGGAAGGGCTGACAGAGTTGGCCTTCCCCGTGTCCTGAATTCCTGAATTCCTGCTGTGCTCATGGCTGGGCTGGGCACTTCACGGCCATTCATGGCATTTAATCCTCATGAAATCCTGCAAAGTGTGGACCATTATCTTCCTGAGGCACCTAAGTGCCCAAGGCCACTAATTCACCTGCACTAAACCTAGACTCAGTCCAGGCCTGGCTCAGCTGCCCTGTTCCCGCCTCGCCATGCTGCCCTTCTGAGGCGCCCTCATGTACAGCAGGGAGGCCCTTCCAGCACCTCCATCTCAGTAATGTGCTCCTTTCTCTTTTGTGTTAGTAGTCAGGAAAGTCAGAGCCAAACTTGTCAAGTCTTTTTGAACATAGTCATAAAGTTAAAAACTTCCACAGAGCTTGCATTCCAGATTTTTGGATTCTGGTTTTATTTTGATTTTATTAATCTTACTGTGTCCTTTGATTCAGCTCATCCTTTGGGACAAAGGTGGGGATATTTGATTTTGAGTAAATAACATACTTAGGATGTGGCCAGTATTTTATACTGTGTACTGGGTCCCCTGATGGGCTTCCAATCACCAGGATCACAGACAAAGGGGGAGCGGTTCTGAAGGAGGAAGGAGCCCGGGGAGTGGCTGGATGGGAGTGGGAGAGGAAGGCACTGCGAGTGTAGGCAGCCAGGACAGGGCTCGGATGGAGGGGCCTGAGGCGAAGGTGACAGGACTGACATGGGTATCTGAGGCCTTGAGAAATACGCTTTGAATTAAATATATCTTTGTTTTTTAAAATGAAAGCCTCTGGCCCGCCGGAGGATCCCAGTGTGAATTTCCTCAAGAACGTAGGGGAGAGTGTGGCGGCCGCCCTCAGCCCTCTGGGTAAGTGGCTGCCCTGCCTGTCCTTTGGTGTCAGCGGGGCGTGTTAGTAACTTTGGCGTATGGGTGGCCATTGGTGGCTCTCTCTGGGACGCTATGGAGGATCGGTACTGCTGGGCCTTGAGACTGTAAGGATTTGTTGTCTCACATCAACCTTTGCCAGGTGCTGCACCACAGGCCATTCAAGGTTGAATTCCCTGGGCCAGCCCCATGGCTTAGCGGTTAAGTGCTCGCAGTCCGCTACTGGCGGCCCGGGTTCGGATCCCGGGTGCGCACCGATGTACTGCTTCTCCGGCCATGCTGAGGCCACGTCCCACATACAGCAACTAGAAGTATGTGCAACTATGACATATAACTACTGGGGCTTTGGGGAAAAAAAGGAGAATTAGCAATGGATGTTAGCTCAGAGCCGGTCCTCCTCAACAAAAAAAAAAGAGGAGGATTAGCACGGATGTTAGCTCAGAGCTGATCTTCCTCACAAAAAACAAACAAACAAACAAAAAAGGTTGAATTCCCTGACAAATTATCGTGCTTTTTCCACATGGAGTGAAGTGGAATCTGCCAACATTTGGTTGGGATAATCCCCCAACAGGGAGGGTGACCAGGCTCAGTTGCAAGGCTGGCCTGTCCACTTCTGCCTGTCTGTCCTTTGAGGGAAGAAGAGTCTGCATTTTCCCCTAATGTGAGCCTCGGGGTTTACTCAAGGACTTGGGTGAGTAGCTGGTTGAGAGGCCATTTTTCTTTTCCTCCCTTCTTTTGCAACCCCCAACCTTTCCGGGTGCTTCCCGAGTGCTGGGCTTGTGCCACTGCTAGGGAGCAGGGAGTGGTGGAGGAAGGTGCTGTGTGTGACACCAGGTTCCCAGTAGGCCTCTGGGTGGGTGAACCGCAGCATGCACCCCCACAGTGGTGTGACCTGGCCCAAAGTGTGAGCTCTGAGGCTTTAGCAAGTGCCCACCATGTCTGCTAGTCTGGATGGGCTGCTGCAGGGTTAGGCCCTGTGGCAGTGAGAATCAGCTAGTGAAGGTGACTTGTGGTTTAAGGCTACGATGGATCCGTGATCTCAAACTAGAAGAGAGCTCAGCTTTGTGACTGCCGTGGCAGGAAGTGTCCACCCAGTGTGTCCAACGTGTGAAAAAATGCTGATAGGAGGGTGCCCAAACCCCACCTGCCACCCACCCTGTGGCTTACAGGGCATGACCCCCATCGCCTGCGACCTGAGACCGTTTCTCCTCAACGCTCATTCTGCCCCAGGACGCAGCTTTGAAGCAGCAGTGACATCTGGGCATTGCTGCTACATGAAACAGCTCAGATCACACACGGTTTCTGTTCTGGCGTTAAAGGCTCTTTAGAGAATGAGAAAAAAGAATTGATATTCTTAATGCTTTCCAAGGAGGATAAAGCAGTGGGACAGTGATCAGATTATAATCGAGAGATAAGCTGTGCCTAAGCTTATAAGTGTAGGAACTTTACAACTATGTGGAGTCCCAGGTCCCACCTTCCTGAATCTCGTAGGTTGGTCTTGGGTAGGGCCTAAGATCTGTGTGTTTTGAAGGCTTTCCAGGTGACTCTGGGTCACCCTTGTCCATCCTGAGACCCATCTGAGCTTGTGGAATGTTTCAGAACTTGACCTGGATTCCCCACTCAGGACGCATGGGAATAATTTTGGAAGTGCTCAGAGGTCTTTTGGGATAAGGATAAAGGCCTTTTCAGATCTTTCAAAGTGGGTGGAGTTGCTTTCTTCCAACTAGGTAGGAACTCGGAGCTCTACGAAACAAGGGAAGTCTCAGTAAAATATGTCTGAGTAGTTTCAGTGGAGGAGAGCCATTCAAGGAGCTATTAAACTGCTGTTGGAGTGATGGGTATTTTCCTTTCTTATGAGGAACTGACAGGATGATTCACATTGCTGACTGCCTAGAAGGGGCTGTTCCCAGAGCAGAGCCCTCTGGCAGTCTGGGAGAGTAAGTCAGTGACCTGAACGGAAAATCCAAGGCCTTGTTTTGGTAAGAGCTGTGAGAGCCAGCTGAGCCGGTGCACCAGGGAGGAGGCTCATGACTGTTCCTGGCTAGGTTGTAGTCACTGACGTCTGGGACGTATACAGCAGGGCCTTTCCTGGTCTTCGAGAAACACCCCCCCACAAAGGCTCGGGGGCATCTGGGCACAGGCTGTCATAGTTTTGTGAGCCCTGAAGTCTTGGGTTCATCATTGGGTTGGGGAAACCCTTGCTCTACAATCTCTGATCCACCTACAGAAGAATCACGTGATTCACCCGTTTTAAAAAAGTAAGAAAGTCATGGATGTTCAGTGTACTGTTCTTCCAACTTTTCTATTTGCTTGAACCTTCCATAATGAAAAGTTGGGGGCAAATAGAAGGAGAAAAACAATTTAAACATTGCAGATGGGGGTACTCATAGTTAAGCCTGCTTTTATCTCTGCTCATAAAGAGAGTTTAAAAAGTATAAAGCTACATGGCCAAAAAAAAAGGGAAAAAAGTAAGAGAGGACAAGATAAAACGATGTCATCCAACTTTGGAAGATGGGAAATGGGTGGAAGGTGGGAACCAGCAGTGGAGGCATCAGAAACCCATGCGCGTTTGCAGGGACTCTGCTGAGATGCGAGACTAGCTGTTCAGGGACCACGGGAGGCCAGCAAACAAGGGAGAAGTTGAAGACCCCTATTAAGGATCACTTAGACACTTCAGGGCCCCGCTTAGCCAGATGACGGCCCTTGCCAACGCTTGCAGAAGACCTGATGTTTAATTCCTGCAGTACTTGATCCAGGGAGGCTTCAGCCATAGGGACACCAGGGACACAAGGCAGGGTGAGGCACCAGCCTGAAATGGACATCATTCTTGAATGAGCAGTGGGTCCACCAGGAGCTGAGGAGTCCCTGCTCAGGAGAAGCTGAATGTGCCAGAGAAGCATCCTATGGCTCTGCCATCTAGGATCCAGTGCCTGCCGGGCACCCACTCACCCTGCAGATGGAAGCTAGTGGCGGCCCTGGACCCACGCAGAGTGCTTCCTGTGGCCTTTTCTTCATGCCTCCCTAGGATCAGACAGCCAGGGGTCACCAACCATTTGGAAAAACCTCTGTACATGGGAGAGAGGAAACTTGGGGAAGGACTTAATGGGGAAGAGAATGTTAGCATCCTCAGTGAGATACAAAAAAGTATTTGTATCCATGAAAAAGGAACAGGATACCATAAAAATAACAAAAGGGAACATAACGAGAACATTCTTGGAAATTAAAAAAATAATAACAGAAAAAAGAAAACTTCAAAAGAAGCCTTAGGTTTTAAGATCATCTCAAGGAAGTATTCCAGGAACAAAAAAATTAGAGGCAGGAGGAGAGAAAAGATGAGATAATTCAAGGATTAATCCTGGAGGCCCCATGTAGGATGAATAGAAATTCCAAAAAGAGAGCAGAGAAAACCTAAGGGAGGAAGTGAACAAAGACTACAAGACAGTTTCTTGGCCCTGAGGATATTAAGTTGTGGGTTGCAAGGAACCCGTTGGACAGTGACTGAAAATGACCCCCCACCAAGCTTGTTGCTGTCAAGTGTCAGAACCTTTGGGGTAAAGAGAGGCTCCTCCCCTCCCCAGGTTACCAGAAAGTCTGGGCAAAGACAGCGAGTACAGCACTGGGAGCCAGGAGACAGTGCACAACCAATGATTTCCAAAGTCTGAGCTAGAATGGTTTTTCAACCTAGAATTCTATACTCAGCTAAGATGATCAAGTGTGAGGGCAGAACAAAGTTGTTTGCGGGTCTTCATCATCTTACCTGGGCTTGAGCCCTCTCTCCGGCTAACATGAGGAAATAAGCCCAGAGTGACGAAAGAGGTGCTCAACAAGAGGACCCAGCACAGGAGGGAGAGCACGGGCATCGCCAGGAGGGAAGGAAAGGCGGTCATGGGCAGAGAGCTGCCGATCCAGGTGGAGACAGAGGCTGGCAGCAAAAGGCCCGTCTCTAGGGACAAACCAGAACTGAGAGGTATCTGTACGCTGAGCCCCTGTAGAAATGTGAGAGAAGCTGTTGGAGAACAGGGCAAGTTAGCAATGAGAAAAGAGGGTGTCACTAATGCTGCAAAACTCCAACTCCCAGGAAATAACCAAGTCGCTACTCGGCCCACAATGTTTCTGTAGTGGCACTAACATAGACATAAGATGTTGTTTTCACCACACGTTGAGTTTTTGAAAGGATATGGGAAGGGGAGGTGAGTGTTGATCTTCTAGAGTAAGAAATAAAGAGAACGTAAACAATCGAGAGCAGCATGGGTTGAGAGTGGTCTCTGAGGGGTGCGCTGGGCTGTGTGCTGGGGTAGACGGTGTCTTCACTATAGCCGTTGGACTGTTTGACTCTAAGCTGTGGTCATGTAGTCCTTTGATAAATTAAAATTAGTTAAAAACACAGCGCTGGTGATTGTGCCCTCCCTCCCCCTTGGTGAGCATGTGCCCAGAGTGTGAGAGACTGGAGGTGGACACGCTGGGCCCGTGCTTCCAGCCTCGTGGGCCTCACTGGGCCTCACACAAAGCTTGCACAGGCCGTCCACCTACCTGAGCAGAATTCCAGTGTTTAAATGGGTGTGTTTTTCACACCACTAGGCCCCAGCATGCAAGCATGGTGCTTCATGTGGTCCAGTGCCAGAGTGGGGTGTTCTGGCCACACGTGGGATTGGCTCCCATCCTGTTGCTAGGGCCTGGCCCTGCCCGCCGCGCAGCCGCTGTCCTACATAGTTAGGGAAGAACAAGGTCTCTTGATGGAGTTTCTGGCTCCGAAGCTGACCTGGGGTGTTTGCCGAGATTACTGTTTTACTAAGTTGGAGGAAGAGAAAGGTCCAGTGAGGTGAACATGTCAGCAGAGTTTTTGTAGAAACCAAGAAGATTTGGGGCCAGGATATGGGGAGCAGCACTTCAGCCCTTGGGACCCTGCAGATCACAGATGGCCATCTGTTTGCCTTCTGGCTGTCGGGTTGGCAGCCTGGCCCCGTCCCGTCCCAACTCTGTGCCTCTGGATTCTATAGTGGATGCCAAGGTCTGCGTCCACACCGAGTGCCGTCCTCCGGACCCCTCACACACTCGTGGGGACTGAACGTGCAAGAGCTTTGTAAGCACACAGTCCCGCACACGCTGCATCTCACCTGCCGGTCAGCCCTCTGAAGGACTTACAGATTTTTGTTTCCTCCTTGGCCTCTAGGCATCGAAGTTGATATTGATGTGGAACACGGCGGGAAGAGAAGCCGCCTGACCCCCATCTCCGCAGGCAGCTCCAGCCCCAAAGAGAAGTGCAGCTCTCAGCCGAGCAGCTGCTCGTCTGGCCCTCACAAACCGGAGGGGGACGCAGAAGGCACAGCGCAGTCACTGGCAGAGCAGATGAACAAGATAGTCCTGGAATCCAGGGGGCAGCCTGAGGCAAGCATCTTCCTACCTATCCCCTGGGGCTGCAGCCGCCCAGCGCTTCTCCCAGTACCCCAGCCATAGCCCCTCCCCAGCACTTACACAGCCGGTGAGACCCTGTTTCTGCCGCAGAGTTAACTCTGTGGCATTTAAGTTATTCTGTGAACCTTCTGCGAGAACTTTGTAAAGAAAAATGTCTGTAACTCCTTGCCAGTCCTCCACACCCCAACTTGCCCAGGAATTGAGGCTGTGGTGAGGGGGCCGCTGCACACATTCCTAGTGTGCTCATGGCCGGGGTTCTGTTCCAGGAACAGATGGAGTCTGATAACTGTTCAGCAGGAGATGATGACTGGACTCATTTGTCTTCAAAAGAAGTGGACCCGTCGACAGGTGAACTCCAGTCTCTACAGATGCCCGAATCCGAAGGGCCAAGCTCTCTCAACCCTTCCCGGGAGGGACCCACAGGGCTGAAGGAAGCTGCATTGTACCCACATCTTCCACCAGGCAAGTGATTTCAAGCCATTTTGTATTTCTTTTTTGTTCAGAGCATCCTATCACCTGCTTTTAGCAATACAAAAAGATATCGTGTGCTCTACTGTGGGGCTTGTCTATTGACATGAGAGAAAATTAGGAGTTGGTTTTGTCCTCGTGTTTGTACTGAGCCCCAGTAACCTCAGCTCATTTTAGTTATTTTTTTTTTTTTAATAATTTTTTAATTTATTTTTTTCCCCCAAAGCCCCAGTAGATAGTTGTATGTCGTAGTTGCACATCCTTCTAGTTGCTGTATGTGGGACGTGGCCTCAGCATGGCCGGAGAAGCGGTGCGTCAGTGCGCGCCCGGGATCTGAACCCCGGGCCGCCAGCAGCAGAGCGCGTGCACTTAACCGCTAAGCCACGGGGCCGGCCCCATTTTAGTTATTTCTAAAACTGAAGATCCAGACCCAGAATTATGAAGGCAGATGTGATGGAGAAGATGGCACTGGCTTTGGCCTGCCGTGCGCTGCTGAAAGTGGACTCAGAGTCCATTTTCACTGTTTCCTCATGGAGAGCTAACTTTAGAGTAGGGGTCACAGCCAAGATCCCTGTAAGGAGCCAGGCAGGAAGCCAATGTGTGAAGTTAGGTGGTGTGGAAGGCAGTAGGGTGGGGTGGGGACTGTGGCAGCCAGCGAGCACACACTGAATGAAAGAGGCAGCTGATACCCTGCTCTGGTTCATTACTGTCACATGGAACGATGTTTAAAAAAATATTCAAGTGAAAACCCATCTGTGGGTCAGATTTGGCCCTTGGGCTGCCAGTATATATCTCCTCTGCCTTAGAGCAGGGGCAGCAAACCATGGCCTATGGGCCAAGAATGATTTTCCATGTTTATAATGGTTGAAAAAAAGTTAAGACTTATGAAAATTAGATGAAATTCAAATTCCAGCGTCCATAAAGTTTTTTTTTTAAGATTTTATCTATTTACTTTTTCCCCCACCGAAGCCCCAGTAGATAGTTGTATGTCACAGCTGCACATCCTTCCAGTTGCTGTATGTGGGACGTGGCCTCAGCATGGCCGGAGAAGCGGTGCATCGGTGCACACCCGGGATCCGAACCCGGGCCGCCAGCAACGGAGCCCGCGCACCTAACCACTAAGCCACGGGGCCAGCCCAAGCGTCCATAAAGTTTTTATTGGAACACAGCCATGCTCATTTGTTTACATATCATCTGGCTGCTTTTATGCTGTAATGGCAGAGTTGAGAAACTGTGGCAGAGACCAGATAGCCTGCAAAGCAGCTGAAAATATTTTGTTTCTGGCCTCTTACAGAAAAAGGTTGCCAACCCCTGCCTTGGAGGGTCCCTGTGAGGGTTGGAGGTCCTGTGAAGGGCTGGGCCGTGCAAGCACTGGGTACTTGTTGGCTGGACAGGATGCTGCTGCCTCTGGGCGCACACGGGGCCCCGAGACTCCCCTTCATGGCTTTCATTACTCTGGCAGAAGCTGACCCCCGGCTGATCGAGTCCCTCTCCCAGATGCTGTCCATGGGGTTCTCTGACGAAGGCGGCTGGCTCACCAGGCTCCTACAGACCAAGAATTATGACATCGGGGCTGCCCTGGACACCATCCAGTATTCAAAGCACCCACCGCCGTTGTGACAATTTTTGCTCACCTGTTCTATGTCCCCTTTCTTGTCTTAGTTGTGTTGAGCTAGTGTAGAACCCTAGGGCCTCTGTGAGGGCCAATTTCTCTGCATTTTTCTTCCAGAATCTGGGGGTGGGGTGCATGAAGGCATTTAGGGCAATAGAACAGGTGACGGGGGGCGGTTCTGCGTGTGCAGATGTCTGAGAAACGTCTGCCAGCTTCCTTCAGGGGCTCTGGCTCTTCACGGCCAGGCTGGGCCCCAGAGGCTTCCTCGGGCAGAGCGAGACTCCTTGCTGGGGAGGACACTGAGGCCACACCGCATCATATTCCTGCTCTCCCCCCGCCAGGATTACACCGGCAGTCCAGAATATATCTTGCCCGATGGCCTTCTGCTTTTTCTTTTTTTTTTAAATGACTAATAGTATGCTGACATGTAGTTGATTTTCTGCTAGAAACTCTAGGTTTCTATAGAGTACAGCCAACGTTCTGTCGGGGCAGAGGAGGCTGCCCTGGAGCAAGTACTGGAGGGAAGGACAGCCCAGCACTGTGGGCTTCCTATCCGGGAATAAAGAAGGGCAGATAGGGAGGGTGACGTTGGTGTTCACTGAGTCCTGCCTCTGTTTCATAATCACTGTAGTTCTCTCATTTCCAAATGTGTCAACTGCTTTTAAAGTAAGAAAATCCCTTTGTAGCCATTCTGTTATCATATTTGTAAACACTCTGTAATTAAATGGTATAAGCACTTTAATCAAAGATGTTGCAACAGGAGATGATCTGTTTGATAGTCATGTTTATTGTCAAGTTCTTGGTAGTTCCCATAAATCATCCTCAGTCCTATTTAAAAGCACCTTAGGGGTCCTGTTTCCAATGGCATAAGGTCTAGTGGAGAAGGGCTCTGAACAAGGATGTCTCAATTGACAGTATGCTAGTCTGTCACAGATCATCATCAAAGTCCTCACCGGTTTTAAAGAGGTCACATAGTCGCACAAGTGGGGCCTCCTGTGTCCCTTTGACCAAGGGCCCACCCTCTACCTGATACACCGTGCCCCACAGCTGCTCCGCGGTCTTCCCGCAGGGCCTCTTGGGCCCAGATGTGGGAGTGTGTGTGGCCCCAGGAAGCTGGAGTGTACTGAGGGGCCTGCTGAAGAGCCCTTCCCTTGGGGTCTGGGCCCTGGGCGTCCCCTGCTCAGCCTGTGCTGCCCCCGCTGGCTTGAGGCCTTTCTGCAGGGCTGTTGGGGGCTCCATGTCCATATGTGAGCTGTTCCCAGGTGGCAAAAGAAATCGTTCCCACTTAGAAGACGTGGTCCTGACCTGCTGGGCAGGACATGGTGGTTCCCCATGAGGAACAGTGAGCTCCCTGGTGTCCCAGTCCTCATGACCACTTCCTTCTTTGACGTTCCCTGCCAGGCCCACATCGCCCTGCAATAGAAATGAGAGCAGATGGCCACAGCCTCCATTCAGAAGAACAAGTGCCACTGCCTAGCAGGACTGAGGGACAAGAAGAGAGGGGTCCTCGTGCCTGCACTGCCGCTTCCTCATCTCTACCTTGGGGTTCTAACACTCTGCTCTATCGTCTACTGACTAGCTAGTTCTCAGGCTGGCAGGCTATGTATGTGCTTTGATGTTGAGATTTAGCAAAGTGAATAAATGCTTGCTACCTTACCCCAAATCCTTTGCTCAATTCTATGACCAAGCTTTCCAAAAATTGAAGATATTTTCATATAATCAGGTGATCATCTCCTGGGGACCTTAAGATCAGGAAACTGGGGGCTTGAGAGGAGGTGCAAGCAGGAAGGCCCTTAGAGAGCATCTGGAAAGGGATGGAGACGCTCCATCCTGCCTGCTCATTGCCAGTCGGATGGGGAACGTCTCCAGAACTGTGTGAAGGGTTTTGAAACTGGAAGTGGCTGCACAAAGGCCCCTGTGGGATGTGACAATGGCACTGGGGCCTGGCTTCTCCCTTCCACTACAGGAACCAACGATGCACTGAAAATAGGAATTAGAAAGCAATGACAGGCGGGACACTGCATCACCACCCCCAGGCAGTATGGACGTGGCTCTGTAGGCCCTTAGATGTACATCAGCTCTGCCACTGACTTGCTGTGACCTCACTGAACCTTGGCCAGCCTTAGTTCCTCACCTTAAAAACAAAACAGGCCTCTTTTGAGCATTCAACATGATAATGCAGTGGAAATGTTGAGCTCAGGAATGGGTGCAGGGTAGACTTAATAACTGTCATTATCATTCTATAATTTGGCGAGTCAGGGCCACACTCTTACCTGGTGTCACACAGCTAGTTAGTGGCAACACCAAAGTTTGACCTGTGGACTACAGTCTGAAGCTGGCCAGGCCCACCTTGACCTATGTTGGGGGGTGGCAGTGACTGACACCCAGCTGAGTTCCTCTGCCTCAGTGCCTGTAGCTCCCATGACAGCGGAAAGCATGCTATGGCCTTGGAAGTGTGGTGGGGTCTGCTAGGTCTGAAGCATCAAGAACAATTCCAGATCCTAAGTGAGGAGACTGCCTCAAGTGCAAAAGAATGCACGTGGGTAAGTGAAAGTGAGGACGGAAACAGTTTCTCAGAAACCCAAGGCAGGGCCCATGTTGAACAGTCTCCCAAAGACCTCCACTCCACACAGAACAAAGAGGGTGGTCCTGACTCAGAAGAGCCCTCCTGGTCAACCTTGGCTGCCTCCAAGGCATCAAGACACCCCTTTGACGAGGAGTTAACAGGACTGGGAGGAGTGTGGCAGGGAAATGGCATGGGCCAGAGAAGGGAGCTAGCTTAAGACAGAGAAAACAAGACATCCAGGTGTTAAAAAAAATCCTGTGTGTGCTCAATGGTCACTGGGACCAGAAGAGAAACACTGTCTTCAATCACTGACCTGGGGCTCCAAGGTGAGCTGAGAGTTGCCTGAGTCCTGGACATTAGGGCCGCATGGAGGCTGGACCGTGCTCTGGCTCCATTTCCTGGCAAAGGGAAAGTGCTGTCAAGAAGCCAGTCCTGTCACTGCCCAGTGGCCGGATCCTGACTCTGTGGTCAGCTGGTCTGATGCCCAGCCCCAGTAGGGACCTTGTCCTCCCTTATAGCTTCCCAGGTGGCTGCATACCCTCCACAGGACAGTAACAAGCTGTCCACCTACATCCACGGCAGTCTATTTCTCTGCTCCATAGCCTGCAGTTATTAGAAAGTTCATATTTTGAACTGGAAATCTACCTCCCGATAGCGCCTGCCCCGTAAAAGCCACCACAGATCTGGACAAGGCAGTCTCAGAAACTCACTGAAATGCATAGTAAGTCTGGAGAAGAACCCTATAAAAGTCAGGTCTTCCCTTCTCCAGGCTAAAAGCTCCCCGATAGGTCGGCTACTCCAGCCACATTTCACTTTCTCAACCCTGCCCTTAAAGTAAATTCTTCCCTGAGGTCAGCGCAGTCTGAGATGTTCAGAATTAAGTGAGCATCGACAAAGGCACCCACACTGGCATCCTGCCCAGCCCTAACCTCTACACTGGCAGCACCTGGCCCTGGCCAGGCTAGTGAGGGCCCAGTGGTGACGGTGCCCACGGGCTTATGTCACCCAGGCTTCTCCCACGTTGCCGGCCACTAGCAGCTGCTCATTAGTCCCTCACCTGTGACTTGCATGGCACCTTTTTCTAGGCAGGCCTGTGCTGAACGGAGGCTCTGGCTTCTCTGTCCTGGAGGAGGGCTGTCTGCTGAAACACACTCTTCTTCCTTCTGGCCCCAGGTCTTTGGACTCTCTTTCCAGATACTTCATCCAGCGGTTCTCTGAGGGCTGGGCTTTTCCCTACAGGATTGAGAAGTAAGTTAATTCTCAGAGTTGGAAAGCAGGCACTTTTACTGAAAATCTCCAGCCCAACTCTGAGGCCTGAGGGTCTCAGGACCCATGTCTCCCCCGTCACCAGGAGAGGCATTTGGCTGGAAGGTAACAGGGAGACAGATGTCGTGAGACACCACTGGGGACAGTGCACCCTGGCACAGACCTTGCAAAAGCTGCAGGGCACAACATCAAGCACTTTGCAAATGTCCACGTTCCCTGGCCCACTGGTTCCAAGCACAAAGAGGCTCATCAAGTGTTATAAACAATAGCAAATATTTATAGTAGCAAAAATTTGGAAATAACCTAAATGCCCAATAAGGGAATAAATATCGGTATGTCCACTATATTCTGTAGATACTTTTTAAAAATGAAAAGCACTGAAAACTATACAGCAACATAGAAGAATGACGTAAGTGAAAACTCCAGAATGCAAACAAGTATTTCTTATAATAAAGGTGATGTAAAATTAAGGCTGTAAGTAGTCAAAATTGGAAGTATATATTCAAACACGCAAGAAGAGCTGCCATGTTCAAGTAGTGTGCCTCAGAGCATCTCCCCTGTCTACAAAGATGAAGAGCACATGGAGAGGACACAGCCAGCGTGACACTGAGCAGAGGCAGGGCTCTGCCCTCAGGTGGGCAGGGAGCCTCTCTCTGACACCCGTTCCCACTGCCCTTGTCCCTGGCAGGACAGTGTTCCACATACCCAGTGTCTTGGATATATCAATGGCGTCACCTACTCAGTCACTCAAGCTTCTACACACACTGCCCCCCAACACTGTTTGAGCACTTACATTACTAGGCACAGAGGCAGAATCACTGCATTTGAGCCGTTCTCAGGCTCAGTCTGGAGAACCTACGACCCAGGCCCTCCACAACAGCATCCCTTCCCTACTGGAGGTATGCCCAGAGGGCTGTGGGGCAAGGGAGAAGCATAAGGAGGTGAAGTTCAAGCTAAGTTCAGAGGAGTTCTGCAAGCTGTTTTCACCGAGTATTGTAATTACTTGTACACATGGCTGTCACCATCCTTACAAAAGGGACAGCTTCCTTTTTGTGTTCCCTGTAGTTTTAAGCCAAGTGCATGTCATTTGGTGGCATCAACGAGTGTTTGCTGAACAAATGATGAATGAATGAATAAATGAAACCCCCTTCTGTGACACAGAGCCAGCCCAGGTGGCTATGCTGAGGTGGGTGCTGCTGCTTACCTGCAGACTTGTGTGCGCAGCCTGCTGAGGACCTGCATTTTCCTCTTCATTGGCATTTACAGGTTCTTCCAAAGACCTTAGAGAAAGATTGCACATATGTCCTTTGGAAAATGACCAGGAAGATGAAGGACAGGGAAGATGGGAACAGCAGGATGCAAGGACTTGACAATGGATATCAAAGACTGTTCCAGGGCATCTTAGGATCTTATCTCTGTTGTTTAGATGTGATTCAGTAATCTTCCAGCAGTTCAGAAGGCTGGGGCAGGGGGACCCATTTGTCTCTAAGTCCTCGGATTTAGACCGGTAGAGCCCTCCATCAACAGGAAAAGTGACACAGGGTAGAAAGGGCAGACTCTTAACCCACAGAGACCAGAGTATGCATCCTGGCTTTGCCAGTGACTGGCTGTCACTGTGACAGTGTGACTTTGGGTTCATCACTGTATCTTAGTTTCCTCATGTAAAAATGGGGATAATACTGCATGGCTGATTGTGAAGATAAATGAGACATGTGTGCACATGCCCTGCTCACGGCCTGGAACAAAGCAACGTTGGCTGAACTACTGAAGCAGAGTCCCTCACATCAGTAGTGGAGGTGCCTCCATCACACAGGGTCACACGAGTTTTTACAGTTGTTACATTTCAACCACTGCAAGAGGGGAGAAGGCATTTTATTGAGCTTGATGTGTCACAGTGACTTCCCAGCCTCCCAAGGACAGCATGGCTCTCTCACCACACAAAGAGCAAGGGAGTCGGAGCCTCTGCAGCCTTGAGCGGGGCTGGATGGCCAGTGAAAACATTTATTGTGTGAGGGCCGGAGGTTAGAGCCAAAGCCACATCCATTCATGTCAGACAGCTGTTACATCATATGATCAAACTGTTAACTCTCTAGTGAACTACGAGAACCCAAAACTCCACCAAATGTGGGCACCTCTACTTCCATTTTTTCTTCTGTAAAAAGAAGTCAGTGGTCCTCACAGGGTGATTATGAAGATGAGATGAGATCATGCACGTGCAACTTCTACCCTGCCACATGTCGATACTCCAACGTTCAGGCGAGCAGTGTCCTGACAGCTACTAGCCAGAGCTCTGCTCACCTTTCTGACTCAGGAACACCATCAACTAAAGGACTTCTCTCAGCAATCTGGAGATACTAGTCTGTCCTCTCGCTTCTAATGTTACTACAGAGAAGCTGGTGTCTATTATTCCTTCGCAAGTGATCTCTCTTCTCTCCAGCTACTTTTCAGCTCTTCCCTTTGTCTTCTGTGTTCTGCAATTTCATTATGTTGTTGTGTCTAAGGGCATATATTTTTTTAAATTTTATTTATTTATTTTTTCCCCCAAAGCCCCAGTAGATAGTTGTATGTCATAGCTGCAGATCCTTCTAGTTGCTGTATGTGGGACGCGGCGTCAGCATGGCCGGAGAAGCGGTGCGTCGGTGCG
Organism: Diceros bicornis minor; assembly: GCF_020826845.1. NCBI lineage: Eukaryota > Metazoa > Chordata > Mammalia > Perissodactyla > Rhinocerotidae > Diceros > Diceros bicornis. The sequence goes on from NC_080740.1 coordinate 92,833,581, forward strand.
CGCCCAGGATCCGAACCCGGGCCACCAGTAGCAGAGCGCGCGCACTTAACCGCTAAGCCACCAGGCCGGCCCTTCAGCTACATTTAATGTTTAATCTGTCCACTGAATTTTTTTTTTTTAAAGATTTTATTTATTTTTTTCCCCCCAAGCCCCCAGTAGATAGTGGTATGTCATAGCTGTACATCCTTCTAGTTGCTGTATGTGGGACTCGGCCTCAGCATGGCTGGAGAAGTGGTGTCTCGGTGTGCGCCCGGGATCCGAACCCGGGCCACCAGCAGCGGAGCGCGCGCACTTAACCGCCAAGCCACGGGGCCGGCCCTGTCCACTGAATTTTTAATTTCAGTGATTATAATTTTCATTTCTACAAACTCTTACTGTCATTTTTTAAAGTCCCTTGCACCTCATATTATCAACCCTCTATTTTATTTCATTAAATATATTAAACATATAATATTATATATTCTGAAGTCTTTGCAGATCTGACTTTTCTGTCTGTTGTTTCTGCTGTCTTTTGCTCACGGTGACATGTCTCCTTGAGTGTTTAATGATTTTCAACTCTGAGTATATGCTCCTTGGAACTTTATCTGTGGGAATTTTTTCAGGCCTAGGTTGAAGATGTGTTGTTCCAGAAAGGAGCTGCATTTACCCCTGCTTCCGGGGACAACTTGAAAATAAATTCTCAGCTTGAGGCTTTTCACATGATGCGCGTAAAAAGGCTGAAAAGCCATGTGACGGGTTCCTTGTGCTTATAAAATTCCGAGAGACACTTCCCCTTGTGAACAGATTTTTGGGCCCCTCTCCCTGGTCTAACAGGTGAATCTAGCAAGCAAACTGCATAGGCTTTAAGTTAGTACAATAACATCCATGCTGTACTGTGAAGCAGCCGTGCAGGCCATCTTCAGCTTGTGTCAAATGACCTTGCAACCCCACACCTCATGACTGAAGATGCCAGCTGGGCAGACCCACAACAGGAAGAGATAAAGGGGTACCTTGCTCTCACATTTCCCAGCTGCATTTCTTAGAAATGGAGGGAATAATTAATAACACTGGTCCTTGCCTCCCTCCACACACAGATAACGTCAGCATTTCTAAACCTGTCTGATGTATAACCGAGAAATTCTTGTTTATGTTACCTTCAATGTATAATCTAGAGAAAAGCCCAGATGTACTCTATCCCCTTTGTTTTTGGACATACATGAAATCTAGTTATAAGTTTTTTTTCTCGTCCTCTTCCCGGCATATTTGCTGTTTTGTGGAAGAGATATAAGCTGCACTTAAACTCACACACCCTGGAGCAGGTCCAGCAGAGCACTCTGTTGAACTGTTTCCTGGGGTTTGAACCCCTCACGCTGATTACCGAATAAACTCCTTCACTAATATCGCCCAGACTCTATTTTAGTCAACACCCTCCTCAGCCAGTGCCAAGGTCACACGGGCAGGCTCCCTGCTGCAGAGGGGGTGCATTTCTAGTTCATTTGCACACAGAAGGTGTAGTATTTTGGAGACTCAGCTTGATATGGCGTCTCCGACTGACCTTCCCGCACTGGACAGGCCCCAGGCTGTGTCTCTGTCTCGTGCACCCTCCCAGCTGTCCAAACGGAAGATCCAGAGCATGAGCTCCAATCGCCCCAGCAGCCCCGTTGCTTGCTCTCTGGATTTTGGCTTCTGCTGCTGCTGCTTTCTTTTTGTGAGGAAGATTACCCCTGAGCTAACTGCTGTGGCCAAGCCTCCACTTTTTGCTGAGGAAGACTGGCCATGGGCTAACATCCGTGCCCATCTTCCTCTGCTTTACATGGGACGCTGCCACAGCATGGCTTGACAAGCAGTGCGTCAGTCTGCTCCCAGGATCCGAACCTGCGAACCCCGGGCCGCCGAAGTGGAATGCGAGAACTTAACTGTTATGCCACTGGGCCGGCCCATTCTGCTTCAGTTTTGACTTCTAATAATTATTTACTTTCTTGTCATTTCATCAGTGTATTCAAAATATTGTAGGGGCCGGCCCCGTGGCTTAGTGGTTAAGTGCGCGCGCTCTGCTGCTGGTGGCCCGGGTTCGGATCCCGGGTGCGCACCTACGCACCGCTTCTCCGGCCCTGCTGAGGCCGCGTCCCACATACAGCAACTAGAAGGATGTGCAGCTATGACATACAACTATCTACTGGGGCTTTGGGGGGGAAAATAAATAAAGTTTAAAAAAAATAATAATAAAATAAAATATTGTAGTTGGCATTTTCAGTTATTCTCAGTTGGAAGATTGTTCAAATGGTAAGACATGGAAATCTAAGAGATTTCTCCATTGTATACTTTCACTATCCAGTCAAGATGAAAACAGGGCAAGATAATCATGCCCTTCTCAAACAACTGTACCTGAGTGACATCTCTGAAACCTGTCCCTGCAGCAGATTTAATTTTTGAACATGGCGTCTGCAGTCAGCACCAGAGCCCTCACCGTAAGCCTGAGAGAGAAAAAAAATATATTAAGGTTAAAAAGTGTTGACAGAATGCTGAGAAACAGATCCACTAGAGATGTACCTCAGGGAGGGTAAAGCTGTACTTTGCAAGGCCCAAAGATGCCAGAAGCACCATGCAAGAATCCTAACATTGGATGGTGTTTCTGCAGTGATCTACAAACGAACAGTCTCAGGAACTAATAGTTTCAGTCTATCTGGCTGCCCTGCGAGCACCCTGAACTCCATATATCAAAGCCAAACTCAACCCAAAACCCCACACCAAATGGTTAATGAACACGAATAAGAAACTCAGAAGAGAAGTAATACAAATTGCCAGTAAATATGTGAAATGATACTTACCCCTCACTGATAATCAAAGGAATACAAAATAACATGAGACACTTTTTTTCACTTCAGTTACTTCTTTTTCAATACATATTTGTCGAGCACCTATTTTGTGCCAGGCCCTGGACCAGGTAAGGAGAGCACAACACAGGAGTGGGCAAGAGTCACTGTCATCACGGAGCTCACCCTGTAGTAAGGAGACAGACAGCAGACTCACAAGTCAACTACCACGGCCATCAGATGAGAGAAGTGCTACGAAGGAAAATAAGGCAATGGAATGGGTGGGCTGGAGTGGGGACAGAGCAGACAATTTTATACAGGGTGTTCAAGGTGGTCAAGGAATGGATCACTGAGGTGACATCTGAGCACAAAAGAAGATATGAGGGAGTAAGCCTTGTAGATACCGGGGGGGAAGAATAGCAGCAGAAGCAAGGAAACAAGAATGAGTGCAAAGACCCCAAGCCTGGCATTTTGGAGGAGTAGCGAGGCGGCCACATGGCTGGAGCTGAGTGGTCTAGGGGGAGGATGGCAGGAGATGAATTTTGAAAGCATAGGCCCTACTATAGGCAGAGTCAGCCTCGTGGGCATGAGACCCACTCTGCTGTTACCATGTTGAAATTCTTAGTAATCTTATCTGAGAACTTGTGTTGTGTAAGCGAAGTCTGATGGGACAACAGAGCATACCTGTGACCAGAGGAGATACACTATACGTGTCCACTGGTCCTTGCCACCCCATGTGCGTACATATGCTTAATGCCCCTGGAGCACAGAATTCCAGTGGACTCACAACACATGGGAGTTCAGTGAGACTCTGAGTGTAGACTGTAAGTGTGTGCTGTCTATGCCTGAGTACGTGGGAGTGCCCATAGTCTGAGAGGCCAGGCTTTCCACTGGAACCAGAATTTGCTTCAGATGTGAAAAAAGGCAAGGCTGTTCTAAAAAATATGAACAACCCATGGAACCCTATCATATCTTTTCTTACTCCTGTTACTTCCCTGAAATAGCCAATCACTTAAATGAAAATGAATGACACAGAAGGAAAGGGAAAGCTAGGGCAAGCCACAGTTCCTTCTCCTCTCAGTCCATCCTTCCTTATCAGTGAGCTGAAGGTAGTGAATGTGGGTAGAATGTGTGCATATCAATAAGTAAAGTAAACACAGTTGAGTCAATTTTGTGCAGCATTTCCACTGTATCAGTAAGAATGAAACACGTACGCATGTACGAGCTGCAAAATACAAACTGTGCAATTTTGATGATCCTGCACATATTCTAAATGCTCTTATATTATTCTGTATAAATTCTGCAAATGTTCTAAATGCTCTTTGCATTTAAAACTAGTGTTGCACAATATAAATGGTAAAATTCATGCTAATAATTTAAAGTGTTAGTTTTTCTTTATATAGAAAGACATCAGGGGGCCGGCCCCGTGGCTTAGCGGTTAAGTGCACATGCTCTGCTACTGGCAGCCCAGGTTTGGATCCCAGGCGCGCGCACCAACGTACCACTTCTCCGGCCACGCTGAGGCTGCGTCCCACATACAGCAACTAGGAGGATGTGCAGCTATGACATACAACTATCTACTGGGGCTTTGGGGGTAAAAAAAAAAAAGGGAGGAGGATTGGCAATGGACGTTAGCTCAGAGCCGGTCTTCCTCAGCAAAAAAAAAAAGAGGAGGATTGGCATGGATGTTAGCTCAGGGCTGATCTTCCTCACACACACACACACACACACAAAAAAGACATCAAGTGGTAAATAAAAGACATCATGAAAAGTCGAGAGACCATGAAAGAAAAGCTTAATATTTTAGTATTTAACAGTACTTTTTTCTGCTTTTGAACAACGGGCTCCATGTTTTCATTTTGCACTGGGCCCCCCAAACCCGGCCCTGTGTGTAGGACCATGGATTTTGCTGCAACCTGGAAGGTCTAAGCAAGTGACCCGATCCAGCATATGCTTTAGTAGGACCCTTCAGCTCTGGTGCTGACAGCAGACTGTACAGCAGACAGGTGGCCAATCAGGAGGTCGCTGAAACACTGCAGCAGCTCAGACCACCGTGGTAACAAGTGGGCACAGTCTGGGTATATTCTGAAGGTAGAGTTGACAAAATGTGCTGAGGGTTTGGAGGAAGAGTATAAAAAAAAAAGAGGAGTCAGAAACGACTTCAAGGTTTTTATCCCAAACAACTAGAAAGAGGGACTTGGCATTTAAGAGATGGGGATGACTACGGGAGAGCAGCTTGGTGTGGCGAGGTGAGGGCTTCCGTTGCAGACACAGGAGGTTTGGGAGGCCTGTGGACAACCAGTAGGAGCTCAGTGGATGTGGCACACACAAGCTCAGGGGCAGCTCTGGGGTCTGAGATAGACACTCGAGAGTTGTCAGATGATCTCATTTCAGACTACTAGAGGAATGAGTGTAGCTAGAGAAGAGGTCAAAAAACCGAGTTCCAGAGCATTCTAACGTTTAGAAGTTGGGGAGATGGGAAAAAACTAGCAAAGAGGATTGAGATACAGCCAGGAAGAAATGAGGAAAACCAGGAGCAGGATGACTAGAAGTTCGAGTGAAGACAATGTTTCAAGGAGGAGGAAGTGACAAACTATGAAAGACACTGCCAATCAGTCAAGTTGCTTGAGAACTGAGAACTGACCATTGTTTTTAGCAACATGGAGATCACTGCTGACTGTGACATGAGGAATATTAGTGGACTGGTGGGGAGTGAAATCCCATTTGGGGCAAGTTCAAGTGAGAATGGGAAGAGAGGAATGGGAGAGGGGAATGGCAAAGTTTAAAAAGACTGATAACCTACCTCTGGCATAACCAGTAGGGCATATGTTCCCCTGCATGTCAGAGACCACCGGCTGAATATTAAAATGCATTCTCCCCTTATCTAGGTACAAACTAAATTATATTTTCTAGTCTTCCTTACAGTCAGGTGTGGCCATGAGACTAGGTTCTTTACAGCAGAATATGAGCCACTTACAGGCCTGGCCCCTAAAAGCCTCCTGGGTAGCTCCTCCAGGCTCTTGTCCCTTTCAGTGGCTAGAGGCAGCAGGAGACAAGCCTCAGGAAATAACAGAACTTCGAGACGACAGGAGCCTGGTCCCTGAATGATCACACCAAGGACAGCGGCCCTGCTGATCTCAATTCCTCCTGGGACTGTTACAAGAACAAGAGAAACAACTTCTATCATGTTAGGCTGCCACAATTTTGGTGTCTATTTGTTACTGCCTAGTAAACCATAAGTCATATACCAGTGCACACACATGGAGGCACTGAAAGGAAGGCAAAGGCTCCTCGAGGAGAATTTAGAAATATATACTGACATCTAAAACAGGAGCTAGGCCTCCATCTTCTGAGACCCAATCTCAGAACAGGTATCTGCAACTGATCATCCCCACTCCCACCCCCATCCCCAGCCCTGTTACTGGACCAGAAACAGATATCTCAGTCAACTGGGCCAATCAGATTGCTTTTCACAGGAGTTTACAATTGGGACTCAGCTATTCCAGTTGGCTTGACATGTGAGTCTGTGGTCTGTGAGCAGAGTATGTCACTGTCAACTGTCTGGGAAGAGAGAGGAAGGGAAAGAGAGGAGGCAGAGAGGAGATAGGGAGAAACTAGATGAGGGGAGAAGCTGAGGAAGAGATGCTGCCCGCGTTGTCGGCAGCTTTGCAGTTCCTGGGGCCGGTTCTTGAAGGGGTCAAGGCTGAAGCTCCTCCCTTGATTCCCCAAGAAACCCCATTACCTTGTCTGTACATTTTTGTATTTTGCTGAAGCTATTCTGAAGTGGTCTTTTTCCTATTATCTGCAACTAAAAGAACCTTGGTAGAAGGTTTGAAACAGCAATTTAACTTCTAGGAATTTGTTCTAAGGAAATAAATGGTCAAGTGAAGAAACAGGTATTTGAAAGAAGCTTCATTGTACAGTTGTTTATAACGACGGAAACTAAAATCAACCTAAATGCCCATCAATGTGGAACTGGCTATTTATTCATTCAACAAATATTTATCCAGCGAGCACTTACTATGTGACAGGCCCTGTGCTATGTGCCATGGGTGTATCAGTAAATACAACGGGCAAAGCCTCTGCTCTCATGGACTTATAGTCTGAGACGGACAACACTCACGTAACCACACTCAAACAGAATTTCCGATCAGGATAATGAGAAGAGCTGGGGGAAGCCCCAACAATGAGCACAAAGACCTTAAGGGGGGAGCAGATCTGGATTATTTCAAGGCCAGAAAGAAAAGGCCCTATGGCTGAAGGAGCAGAATGATGAGACGAGGCTGGAGAGGTGGCATCAAGGGCTGAAGCAGGTGACTGAAGGGTTAAATGAGGCCAGGACCCAGGACGGTTTGTGGTATTAAAGAGATCAGCTGGGTCAACAGGCATGGACTTGAAAAGAATTGTGATGCTAGGTGAAAAAAGTGGCTAGCTAAGAGCACTTACAACGTGCTCTCTTCAGTCCACAGGCTCCCTCGAGTCTCTCCTGACTGCCTCCACCTCCTGAGCCCACCCCCCTCCACACCCCTGCATCCACCCACAGCTGTCTGCCCACCCCTAGTTGGGTCTGATTCCCCTGTTATCTTCTGACAGGCCCCTGCACTGTCCTTTCATTGTGCTCAGTCTAGTCGTAAATTACGCGTGTGTGTGCATGTGCACACACACGTGCACAGATTAGCTTCTCTTCCCCTCCACTCAAGCACCTGGGAGGGCAAGAACGACAACGGTCTTACCTTCCCCCGTTTCCCCTGTGCCTGCACACAGAAGTACTCAATAAATACCTGCTGACTAAATAAACAAATGAGGGTAATCTTCCAGGCGCTGCTCCATCCATTTTGGTTCCTGAAGGAACAGGAACAGGAACCTAGAGAGCAGGAGCTCTGTGTCTTTGGAACTTGATCCCAATCGTGAAATGCTGGGGCTCCACAAGAAACATGCTTTGGCAGGGCCGGGTCCCACCTGCTGTCTGGCATGGGAGTCAGATGCCCCACCTCCCAGGACTCACCCGCAAAAACGGCTGCTTCTCTCCACAGGCTTTGCATGTCCATCTGAGACTCTTCTTCATCTACAACGAAATTTCAGAAATACACCTTAGATAATTATTTAAAACAGGTGGGACTGGATCAGAAATAATAATTTAAAAAGATCAATGGAAAAGAATAAAGAGTCCAGAAACAAACCAACACATATATATAAAAATTTAGTATATTATAAAGGTGAGGAAAGATCTGACTATTTAATAAGTGGTGCTGGGAAAACTGTCTACCCATATGAAAGGAAATCAAATTAGATCTCTACCACTTGTGGTTCTCAAAAATAATTCCATAACACTTAACTTGGATTCTTGATAAATCAGTCTGACTAGATGGGTTCTCTCTACCACGATAAAAGGACTCACATCAAGCTCTGAAGCTGCAGAATCGCTACCTGCATTCCCAGGAAAGGCAAGAGCAAGCCAAGTACCCCACTACTACTTATCATTTTTTTCTGGAAGTACTAGCCAATGGAATTGTAAAAGAGAAAGTAATAAGAGGTACGAAAATGGAAAGAAGAAAAAAAAGCTATCATTATTTATAGATGACTTTTTTTTCTGAAAACTCAAGAGAATCAAATGAGAAACTACTAAAAATAGTAAAACAATCTAATATAAGGGCCTGGTAAAAAAATTAATATATCTTCAAAAATTAATATAGCCTTAATATAAGCAAACATCTGGTTAGAAGAGATAATAAAAGAAAAGAGTCCATTTTATAATAGCAACAAAGAAAATGTTATCAAGGGGCACCACACTTGCTTTAAGAAATGGAATCAGGGCCAGCCCCAGTGGCCTAGTGGTTACGCTCAGCACGCTCTGCTTTGGTGGCCCAGGTTTGGTTTCTGGGCATGGACCTACACCATTTGTCAGCCATGCTGTGGCGGTGACTCACATACAAAATAGAGGAAGACTGGCACAGATGTTAGCTCAGGGTGAAATCTTCCTCAGGAAAAAAAAAAAGAGAGAGAGAAAGAAATGGAATGAAATAGCATGACTAACATCACAAAGGCATCTAGGTTGATTCATAAAAATTAATATGATTAATACAACCCTGATACAAAAAATCAGGGCTTTTGGGGAAGTACCCAGAAGAATTCTAAGGAGAACAAGCAGCATCTACTACAAATTTAAGTGGTTATATCCTAAGATCTAGTAATTTTACTTCGCAGCGTCTACCTTCAAACACTACAAAGATACTGTATATCTTCTATGAGTATATATACAAGTAAGAAATGCATTTTTTTAAAAAATAAAAGGTCTGGAAGGACACAGTAACTGGTTAACTGGCTAGCTCTGGGGGGCTGGAGAAAGGTAGTATGATACAACAGGATCTTTGCAATCGGACAGCCTTGGCTCTGCCATTTATTAGATGGAAAGACCACTTGATTTTTCTGGATTTCAGTCTTCTCATCTCTGTAAAATGAGAATGATAATTCAGAGATTGTTGAAATTAAATGAGATGTGTGAAATTGCCTGGTACATAGCAGACTTGGAATTAAACTGTTAACTCTCTTTTTTCCCTTGCTTTCACTTTTCAGAAAGTTGAAAATGACCATGAGAGCACGCACTACATCATATATGTGTAATAATTTAAAAGTGGAAATGATTCCCATTTATCCTTAACTCCCGGAACCAAAAAGTGAAATAAGTAACAATAGTTTCTGAGCCCCTAAAATAGCCTTTACAAAGTCTCTGCAAGCTTTCAGGTCAATACTCAGCATCTTACTGACTTCTAAACATACATTTTAAAGAAGTTTGACGTTATCCTTTTTCAAGGCACAGCGGATTAGCAGATACACAGGAGGAGGAGGGGACTATCAGAAGCAGATATGCTTGACAGCAATGTTAGGTGACTTCAAGCAGGGAGATAGAATACGATCTAGGAAAAAATAGGTAAGTGACATCCCCTATCTTGATTTTGAAAGTCAGGGAAGCAATACCTTTCAGAAATATCGATTATCCTGTTTAAAATACTCGAGGTGCCGGTTGTTGACGCTTTGGGGAGCAGGCATCCTCACCGCGCGGATCAAGACCAGGGCAGAGCCAAGGAGTGACAGCAGGGGGCGCACAGTCGTGCCTGTTTTAAAAACTGTCATCTCCGTCCTCAAAGAATTAAAAATAGAGATGCCCTATGATCCAGCCATCCCACTACTGGGAATCTATCCAACGAACCTAAAATCAACAATCCAAAGAGGCTTATGCACCCCTATGTTCATTGCAGCATTATTCACCATAGCCAAGAAGTGGAAGCAACCTAAGTGTCCCTCGACTGACGACTGGATTAGGAAAATGTGGTATATATATACAATGGAATACTACTCAGCCATGAAAAAAGACAAAATCGTCCCATTTGCAACAACATGGATGGGCCTGGAGCGTATTATGTTAAGTGAAATAAGCCAGAAAGAGAAAGACAAACACTGTATGATCTCACTCATATGTGGAATATAAACCAACACATGGACAGAGAAAACTGGACTGTGGTTACCAGGGGCAGTGGGGGTGGGGGGTGGGCACAAGGGGTGAAGGGAGTCATATATGTGGTGATGGACAAACAAAAATGTACAACCCAAAAATTTCACAATGTTAGAAACCATTAAAACATCAATAAAACAAACAAACAAACAAACAAACAAAACTGTCATCTCCGTTGTATTTAAAGAAAGAGCCACTTTCGGGGCTGGGCGCTGCAGAAAGGAGGCTATCCTCAACCTGGTTTTCCCTGCTACCTGCTAGAACTCACAAGGCCGCCTCCGCAGAAACCATTACCCATGGGTTCTACGAATCTTACAACAACCAAGCAAAAAACGAAAGAAGCCCAGAACGGCGTTATGGAGAAGGGACATCAATAAAACCCGGTCCTCAGGACAGTCATCTTCACTTGTCAGGGCCCCAGGCACACCCCGCAACCGCACGAGACAGCGCGCACGCCTGGGGGGCAGGGCGCGGGACAAGGCCCGGTCCCTCGCGGCCCCGCGTGTCCCGATCGTCGTCCCCGCGCCCGGAGGAGAGGAGGCCGGGGCCCGCCCCACCTGGTGCGCCTGGAAGAGGCGGCAGCTGCAGCAACGCAGGACCCGCGCCTGCGGAAGCGGCGCCATTACGGCCGCGGTCACCGAGGCGCACGCGCGCGTGCTTGCGATCCACTTCCCTGCGCGCGCGGCTCTGTCCCCTGCACGCGCTCCGGCTCCTCTAGCCCCAGCGCCGCCTCCTATGCGCGTGCGCCCTGTGCTCCGGCTCGGCCCGGCTCCGCCCCCTGCACACGCTCGGGCTCCTCTAGCCCCCAGCACCGCCTCCTATGTGCGTGCTCCCTATGCCCGGCCCGGCTTCGCCCCCTGCACGCGCCCGGGCTCCTCTAGCCTCAGCGCCGCGGCCTATGGGCCCCGGAGGCCGACTGGGGCTCCTTGAGATCTCCGGACGGGGGCCCTTCCTCTGCTGCGCGTCAGGTGTTGTGTGGAGTTTGCGTTAGCCGGGTCACCGACTCTTTGTTTGAGCCCAGCCAGTTCCCCTCTTTTTCCAAGCCACCGTTTGCAATTAGGCTCGCTGGGGAGATTGACGTTGCAAGGGCAGAGCCTCCAGCCTGTCCCGTTCCCTCTGCTTCCTCACGTCGCAGAGAGGGAGCTGGAGGACGCCTCCCTGCTCCGGCCCACCCCTGGGGCCCGTGGTTGGAATTTGCAGGACCTCTGGACAGATGCAGTCAGTTAACCTTTGAGTCCAAGCCCGTAGGGCCGGAGAACCGAGAGTCCCGGGAAAACAGGCAGTTTACCAGCCTCACGCTTCCCGGAGAAGGAGACGGAGACAGGAGGCGGCTGAAAATGAAATCAGTCCCTCCTGCAGCACCCCCGGAAAGCCCCACCGCGACCCACTCTGGGCAAGAAGAGTATGGCACTCCTTCTGTCCCAGCCGCCCCAAGACCTTATAACGCCGGCCCGCCAAGATAGTCACACGTGCCTAACAACGTAAACCATCTTGTGAAAAGAAAATCATAACACCCAGTCCTGACGAGGATGTAATGAGAGGAGCCCTTCTCATAGGATGCTAGTAGAATGGAAAAGAATTTGGCAATTACCTTGATCCTAAGAAAACAATCGGAATCACTCAGATTTATTATTTATGTACTAGTGTTCACTTAAGTATAAAAGGAAAAAATGGAAATAAAGGTTCTAAAGAATGGTTGCTTATGATAACTCAGCATGGACCATCATTCAGGTCCATTTCAAAGAGTCTGAGTCTGAAGTGAAAATGATGGCATGTGTCTTGTTGGCAAGCAAGGAGGTTACAAGAAAGTGTACATTTCAATTATGTAAAGCCAGGCATTATTTATTTCCAGGTGTAGGGGGTTAGAGTTATAGATGATTTTAAATTTTTCATATTTTCCAAATTTTGCACAATAGCATTATTAGAAAAAGACAAATTAGCTTAAAACATCATGTTTGAGAGACTGAATGTACAAACGGACAATGACCAGATCACGTGACAACCTCTGCAGCAGCTCCACTCCCCTCCCCCAAGCCAAACTAACCTCTACAGCAGTCAGGACTTAGTCAATGACTGCGTTTCCCTATTTTTTGCACCTCCCTCCATCTCAGGACCAACCAGAGAAAGCCAGTTATGCTCCTCAAACCAATTGCAGAAGACATCTAGTTAGCCTGCCTCAGCTTCTTGCCAACAGCCTCTAAACAGCACACCTGAAGCCTTCCCTTGGTTTCAGCGTAAGGCTTTCCCACTCCTCTGCCTGCCTGCCTGCCTTTGAGTCTCTGCCAAACGCAAGTGATGGCGGTGGACTCCTTTTCTAAGCAAGCTCTTGATAAATAGTCCCTGTTCTCATTTGAGTCTTTGTTTATTTCCACATGCTTGAGTTATTGTGGCTGAGAGCAGAAGGCATCTGCAAAGAATGTTTTATGCTTAATGAAAAGAGCAGAATAAAAATTTCGTATATAGTATGAGTTTAACCTTGAAAAAGATAAAATATAGAAAAAAAATCAAAATACTGAGTAGTAGTCTTAAATACTGACTAGTAGGAAAAATTATTTTTCTACTTTTCTGTATTTTTTCCTCCTTTTAAAAGCAATAAACATGTACGCCTTTAAAAATTCACATACATATTTTTTTCTTGGAGATTATATGAATGAATGGTTTGGTACAACATACCACTCGGTAAGCAGTTTTGTTTTTTTTTTCCCACCCCCTAAAGCCCCAGTAGATAGTTGTATGTCATAGCTGCACATCCTTCTAGTTGCTGTATGTGGGACATGGCCTCAGCATGGCCGGAGGAGAAGCAGTGTGTCAGTGCGCGCCCGGGCTCCGAACCCAGGCCGCCAGCATCGGAGCGCACGCACTTAACCGCTAAACCACGGGGCCGGCCTGGGTAAGCAGTTTTAAAATATACAATTATGTTTACTTATATAATAAAAATATATTTAAAACTTTATTTGTATGATCCATATGTTATTTAGTGTTACTGCTCTGGTTGTTAAATATCTTGAATATCATCCCAGGTAGAATGAGAAATAGATGAAAGTACTGTTGTACATTTTTGTACATTCTTTTATGATAGGAAAAGGCTAGGTTCCTCTTTTATATTCTTCTGTTTAATTTCTTTGGTATATTTCCAAATTTATACTTCTATGTGGTTTATAAAACATTTATCCAAATTCCAAATTATTTAAATCTTTGTAATTGATTACAATCAACTTAAGACTTTAAACTGCCAACTGTGCGGGATTCTTATGTATATCTTAATTTCATTATGGCCAAGAACATAGTCTTTCTGGTAAGAATCCTTTGAAATTACTTGATGGCAAAGCATATGGTCAGTTTGTATAAACACTAGAAAGGAAATTACATTGATTAATTAATGACGTTTTTTGTTGTTAAGAAAGACAACAGTTGTTCGGTTTCCTTGATGTTGTTTTGCTGCGTGTATTGAGACGTGGCCCACCAGCTGTGAACAAGGTGAAATCATGGAGATTGTTATTTTTAAAACCAGCTGTAAGATCTATAGAGACAGAAAGCATAATAGTGGTTTCCTGGAGCTGAGGGTGGGAAGAGGGACTGGCTGCACACTGCAAAAGGGGTCTTTCTGGGGTGATGGAAATATTCTGAAATCGCATTGTGGTGATGGTTGCACAACTCTGTAAATTTACTGAAAATCATGGAATTGTAACTTAAAATAAGCAAATTTTATGGTAGTAAATTATGCCTCAATAAAGCTATTAAATGAAAAAAAAAACAAACAACAGCCACAGAGATGTATCTTTTAGCAGAAGAGAAGCCCCATGTGTGGGGCAAACGTGGCTGCAAAGTGAGGGGGTCCTCGTGGTGCTGTGGCCCCACAGTCTGCTTCCTGACCCGAGGGCTAGCTGCAGTCCAGGCCCGAGCACACGCCTCCTGCACTGGACCAGCTGTTGATACCTGCCGAGCTTGGGCTTTCCCACAGCATAGTCAGCACAGGCCCTGCTCAGCCTGCACCAGCACCTCCCGTGTCCCCGTTCTCCCTGGGGGCCTTGAACCCCCACCGCCCGTGGGGGTCTAAGTGCCTGGAACCTCTGGAACACGGCCTAGGCCCACACCTGCCTGGGAAGAAGTCAGGAGCCCCAAGCAGAGGCTGAGGGCCACATTAAGGCTCTGTACACAGTGTGGTTTTTAGTTCTTTCAGGCATTTTATTAAGGCATTGAGCACAGTGTGATTTTTAGCCAACTGAAATGAACACAAGAAAATATATTGGGACCTGAGGGATGTGCTTTTAAAGTTAATGGTGAGGATGATGAGCTGAAAGGGCATTTAGAGCAACGCCTGTGTGGCACCCACCCCAGTGCAGTGGACACTTCCTGCCCGTGTCCCTCAGCCAGAAGCTCAGGCTCAGGGGCTCCTGGAGAGCACCTTGAAGGTCCCGCCACTTTGGTGCCCAACAATCATGTGACGCCCCTACCTGGCACCAAGTGGCAGGAAAGCCCCCCAGAGCACATAGCAGCAGAAGTCCGCCCGTGGGCAGAGGAGGCAGCGTGGCCTGGCCACAGCACAGGCCAGTCTGAGAGCCTCAGTTTGTCACCACGCAGGGCCCAAGGCAGGGCCCACCAGGCAGGCAGGAACAGGGGGGCAGGGAGCCTCTGCCTGGGTCCCAAGTGTGGCTGCTCAGCCTTCTTTCCATTTACAACTCACTGCTTCTGGGGAGAACAGGAGGGCTGTGTCCTTAAGGAGAAAACAGAACTGGAGGGAAGGAGGGAGGAGAGAGAGGCCCCCGATTGATCGGCAGAGCCATCAGCCCGAGACCCCCGACTGCTCGTGGTCACTGGAGGTGCTGAACTGTCTCTCTACCTTCTTTTGGTCCTTGATCTTGAGTCCAATGTCTACCCTCTTCTCAAAGAAGTTCACCAGCACAGACTCTGTCAGAATGGAGGCCAGGATCTGCTCGAAGGAGATGCACCAGTCGGTGTCGACGGCGCCTCCACAGCGGATGGAGGCGGCAGGGCTGCAGGCCTCCCCACCCACCAGCACTGTGTCGTCAGCCAGGTCCTCACACTGCAGGGAGCCCGTGCTGACTACCGAGTAGGAGGACATGGACATGTCATCCTTGGTTTCATCGTCGGACAGAAGCTGGGAGGGGGAGCCCTGGCCCTCACCGCCACCTCCTTCGCCCACCACCTGGCTCTCCTGCAGCGCTTTCCCAAGGTGGGTGTCTCCGCCGGCTTTGGCCTGGGGGTCGCCTGCAGCCGGTGGCTGAAGCTCCTGGGCCAGGTCCTGAGGGGGGTCAGAGGCTGGCGGCTCGTCCTCCTCAGGGGCACAGTCCCTGGGCTTCCTGCCTGGCTGTGCTGAAAACCTCTTCCCCACCTCGCCGATGCGGAGCAGCAGACTGGCCACGGTGGCGATGGCGTGGTACAAGTCCTGCTCCATGGGGTCTTCACTGAACATGTTGTAAAGCGTCTTGCATAGCTCAATGAACTGTTCCTTTTAAGGGGAAAAACAGAAAAAGGGCAGGGAGATGGTAAAAGATGGGTCAGACTGCTTGGGTTAGCCAGACTGACAACGCTGGCCATTCTAACTGGTGTGGGGTGTTGTCTTGTTAGTGGTTTCCACACACCTGTGCCTTGTCTTGCCCATTTCACAGACTGGGACACTGAGGCTCAGAGAGGGAAAGTGACTTGAGCAAGGTCACAGAGCCTTTCAAAGGGCTTTCTTCTCAGCTGCCTTTCTTTCAGCACAGAGAATGGTTTGGAGTTTCTCCTTGTCTCTACGTCCATTCTGTTAGCAGAGACAGACCTATTTCTATCATGACCTTCCAAACCCAGTGACTACAGGGACTTCTGAACTGTGTTTTGGAGTCACTTTGAGCTTTTATATCTTTATTGAGAAGCGACTTTAGCTCAGTCCTTTACGAAGCTCTTGAGAGTGCAATGAAAAGACAGCTGCAGGGCCCAGGGAGTCAGATTCCAGGTCCCGAAACCACACAGGAGATGTGTGGCCTCTTGGCCTGAGAATGGGATGAAGCCTCCCTTCACCAGGCATCCCGTTCTTCGGGCCCATGGGTGAGCGCACCCAGACTGAAGGTGCCCCTCTGGGCAGAACAGGGCCGTGGTCAGCCTGCAAGCTCCAGAACCACCTGCTGAGATGTCTGCGGTCCTGACTCAGCAAGACGCCAGGCTCCCGGCCTTGAGAGCACCCAAGGAATGGCGGGCCGCAGGCTGGGTGGGCCTCCATGTGCGCAGCAAGAGGTAGCGTGAGCCCGTCTCTCAGAGGCTGATCTTCCTCAGTGCTTCTCTGGTTCATGGACACTGATTAACTGGGAGCAAGTCATCACCATGAAACACCACCCAGGACGAGGCCCCGAAGCACCTGGCCTCCTGTCTTTCTAGAATCGCCCTTGACTGCCGGCTGACTAGCAGGCTCTAGAGGTAGGCAGAATGCCCACCCTGCAGAGGGTGCTAGGAGGGAGGGTGGTGAGGTGCCGGGTGGGAGGGCCCCGCCTTGGTCAAAATTCTCCAGAAATGCCTGTTGTGGGCTCTGATTCGGCCTACCTGGTTCATCCTGGGAAGATCCTTAATGGAGGTCTCCTTCTGAACCTCTTTCTCCTTGGCCCACATCCGAAGGTAGTGCCGATAGTCAGGAGGGCTGGTGCCCTTCTCCTCTGCGAGTTAGAAGAAAAAGATTAATCTCCATCTGTCGATGGAGAGAGGGGGCTGGGGGTGAGGGCAGGGAGTGAGGGGTTTGATGGGAGTCCTCTAGCACGGAGTTCCCCAGGCATCTGGGGCGGCAGTGATGGGAAAACCCCCCCAAACACCACAGGTCTCCCCTGAGTTATGCTGAAGTAGGTTTGACATAGGCTGATGAAGATGGCCCCAACCTGTCTTCCCCTAGATGGTGACAGGACCATGTAGAGGCTGGAGAGAGGACAGCACGAGAGGGAGAGACTGGCTGGGCACCTAGAGGGGGCCTGGCAGAAAGCAGGCACCCCTGGGGAGAGGTGACTATACTCGGGGGTGTTCATAGCTTCAGGCCAGAGCTTCAGGCCTGGGGCTGTTGAGAGCAGGGCAGCTGATGGGCCGGGCATTCATCTCACAGCGTCACCCTTTCCCCAGGGGGAGCTGCTGTATCTGGCAGGAGTTTGCCATCTCCCCTGGGGTGGGGGGCTCTCCTGCAGTGACAGGCCCCCAGACTCCACCCACCCTGGGATCTCTACCAGCACCAGCAGAGATCAGTCTATACATACCTCCTCTTTTATCTCGAACTTCCTCATTTCCAGCTCCCTCTCGCTCTTCTTGCCGTAGTGCTTCTGGACAACGGGAAAAATAAAAAGAACAAGGAGACATTTTTCTGTGGTGACTGAAACCACTGATGTCTGTGAGCAGTCTAACCTGTGTTCTCCCGCAGGGCGGACCCCGGCCTGGGAGGGGCAGGTCCCGCACGCTGTTCTCCGCCTGCTGCCCCGTCAGCACCACAGCAGGGCCTGCTCATTTCTTCACCTGGTTAGTAAAGCAAAGAGCCACGGAACCCTCACTTCCTCTCTTTCAAAGGAATACAAGTCTCACCACAGTGTTTAAGTGAACAATATTATGGACAAAAAGTCTGACAACTAATGATTTCTGTAGTTTCTGCTAAAAAAGGTCAAACTCAGCAAAATTCTAGTCACCAATTCCACCTGCAACCGGCACACCAGCTGACGAGGAATCGTACGTGTGAGAATCCTGTGCTTAGCACTGTGTTTGTTAAAGTGACACATTTGCTGGAGGTGGCACACACCATGCTCCCTCTAATGACCAGGAACTTGGGGGCAGCAGGTCCTGGACCTGCTCCCTGAGGCAGCGTGGCAGGTGAGGGGACCTCTGGCGGGACGGCAGCACCCCAGCTCTGAGCAGCCCCCACGGCTGAGTGCTGGCGGGGAAGGGCGCACCTCTCCGAGCTCAGGCTTCTCACAGCGGAATGGAGACCCGCTGCCCGGGGCTATGTGGGGTCTGAGGAGAGGACTCTGTATCCCCAGTCCCTGGCCCCTCCGGAAGTGCCTGGGACGAGCCTAATACATCCTGGTTTGCCCAGGTTCCAAGTACGACAGGAAGTACATCAGCTTCTTCAGTTTGCAGACCTGAAATCCAGGTCCTCAAGCTTCCGAGTACAGTCCCGTGCGCCTCTGGCGCTGTCAACAGGACTGCCTTTGGGTATCTCGAGACACAGTTCATTTCCCTTTTGGGTGTGTATCATCCCCCATGAGAAATTACAGGGGGCAGTTTTTGGTCAGTTTTCTATGTGAGCTACACACCACCAGCTCGACTGCCAAATCCCAGGCCCAGACGCCCCATCGCCCTGGATCTGATGCTCCCAACAGGCTTTTTTTTTTTTTAATATTCAAATTTTACTTTATTTATTTTTTTTGTGAGGAACATTGGCCCTGAGCTAGCATCTGTGCCCATCTTCCTCTATTTTGTATGTGGGACACCACCACAGTGTGGCTTGATGAGTAGTTCTTTGGTCCGTGCCTGGGATTTGAATCTGCGAACCCTGGGCCACTGAAGCGGAGTGCGCGAACTTAACCACGATGCCACCAGGCCAGCCCACAAGAGGCTTTAAACGTAGCACAGGGATGAGTTCTAACAAGCACTCAATACATGTATTTTTCCTTAACAAAAAAGTTATGTGGCCATGAAAATGGTTTCCCAGGGAAGCCCCCCAACTCTCCACCTCCACTCAGCTGCTACATCAGCTTCACACCATGTAATGACAGTGTTTGTGTTTCTCCCTATCAATATGACACAGAATATTTTTCGCACGTGGCCGTGGAGCTGCCGCCCCGGTGTCTGTGCCTCGCCCACTGTGCTGTGTGTCCTCATGTACCACCCACATGACAGGCACAGAGGCGCCCCTCTCCTGCCCGCTCGGCGAGGAGCGGCTGGGTCTGGCTCCTCCTCAGACACACAGGAGGCTGCCCCAGGGCCAAGAGCTTCCAGGCTGCCTGACCGTACAGGGGAATGTTAGGAAGAAGCCCAAGGCCCTGGGGACGCCCAGCACAAAGGGGGCACCCTCCCCCCCAGGGACTGACCTTGAGTCTCCCAGGGCAGGAAAAGATCCAGATCTGAGGTCAGAGGAGATGCTGGAAGGGACAGTGGAGGAGGAGTGGAGGGCAGAGGGAGGGAGAGGCCAGGATCCAGGAAGGCAGAGACAAGAGAAACAGGAATGAGAACACTCCAGGGGACCCGGCCTGGAGAGGGAGGCAGCTTCCCCTGGCCCTCATCCTGGAGCTCCCAAAGCAGCACGCTCCCGAGCCCACCACGTTCTCGAGCCCACCACACTCTCGAGCCCACTGTAGGGCTGCAGGCCACCTGCCTGGGCCCCACAGCAAGATCCCGGCTGCAGGCCTGAGGCTGACGCACGACCCAGTGTCCCAGCAGCACTCACCTTCTGAGGAGCTGTCCTCCGTGAAATAATGGGTCGCTTCCAGGGCTGACTCGGCCTCCTCTGGGCTCAGAGCTGTGCTCAGCAAGAAAGGAGAGAGAGGGCAGGAGAGAACAACAGGATTGTCACCCCAGCGAACCTCCCTGAGTCCTGCACAGAGGCCGAGTCCCCGGGCCTGCTCCACCGCTCCCAGCACCGCCGACACCGTGTGCACATAGTGACGACCATCGATTCTGGTCGTTGTTCCTCTCTTGACTTGTACGATGTGTTTGAAAACGTAACACACATCCCAGGTCAAAATCTAGTCAGTGCAGTTGGGAGGCCCGTGACCGGCCAGCCTCCCTCCCACCCTGATGACAATGAGGCCCGGAGTATCTTTAGAGGACATTTTATGTTCCTGCAGGCGCATGTGCAGGACCAGCCACCACAAGTGACTTGCTCCTCTCACTTGACACATCTTGGATGTTGTTCCACCTCGGTACATCCTGGCCCACCTCATTCTTTGTGATGAAGCTGTCCCCGGGGTGCACACGAATCGGATGCACACGGTTCTGAGCGGGGGGCTTTTTCTCCAAGTTGTACGGAGGGGGACACAGTGAGAGGGGTTTAACAGTGCGTGGCATGTGGGGAGGGGGCGGGGTGTGGGCTGTGGTCCCCCAGAGACCTGGATGGAGCAGGGCAGGCAGAGGTCGCTTGGGAGTGGTGGGGGCGGCCCTGTGTGCCCTCGTCCATGGGATCCCGGCCCAGGGGGGTCTGCTCAGCCCAGGCCTCTCCCTCAGCAGTCAGATGTGGCCAGCCCCAACCTTCCCTGGAGGTGTCCCTGGGGCCACCATTCCTTGTTGCATTACAGGGAAAGACCAGCCACAGGTGAGAACAGCTGTGTCAAGAGCAGGCCTTTCTAGCTCTGGCAGCAGAGAACAATCGCCTGATGAGCTTGAAACACGGCGTCTGGGCCCGCCCAGGCCAACGAAGGCAGAGCCCATGGGGCTGAGCCCGGCACCAGGATTCTACAGATCGCTCGGCTGACTCCAGGGCAGGCTGCGAACAACAGGGACCGGGGGGCTCCACCCTAGAGGAAGGCACCGGGGCCAGATGCTCCCCCACCTGAGTCTTAGTTTCCTCCTGAAGACACAGGGATGACCCCACCTTGGAGGACTCTCCGTGCAGCCACCCTTGCTGAGCCAGGTGAGCTGGGCCATGCAGGAGGAGCCAGGGACGGCAGGACCTGGCCTGCCTTCTGACCAGCCGCCCACTGTGCT
This sequence comes from Diceros bicornis minor, assembly GCF_020826845.1. Taxonomy (NCBI): domain Eukaryota; kingdom Metazoa; phylum Chordata; class Mammalia; order Perissodactyla; family Rhinocerotidae; genus Diceros; species Diceros bicornis. Next base: position 92,854,545 of record NC_080740.1, read on the forward strand.
GCCTGTCAACGTGTCAGGAGGCCAGGGCACCACTCAGAGATGCGGCCCCTGCTCACCGGCCTGAGACGGGGCTCCCCAGGCCACCCCTCGGGCCTTGGTGGTGCCCCGGACTGATCCTCCAGAGATAACAGGAACCTTGAGAAACTTAAGGACAAACCAATGAACACAAAGGGGCTCAGTTTCAAACTTGGATCTCTACTCACGCGACCCCTCACCCCTCCTGGCTTTTCAGTTGAGCTATCCATGCTCTTGGATCCTTGCCCGTGGCTGGCGTCCACCCTGGGACACTCCTGCACGTCCCCTCCCAGATCACGGCCCTGTTCTCTGACCGAGACTCGGCCAGGCCGCAGCCCCAGCGCTCCCGCCTCCTCCTCCTCCGTTGGGATGGGGGAGCCTCCGCGATGCCTGGTACCCCGGGGCTGCTTCGAGGCCCAGTGGCCCACAGAGGCCTGTGCCTACGCCTTCAGACGCTCCAGCCCCAGCTATGGGCACACGAGAGGCCCTCACCTGGGGGCAGGTGCAGCTTGTAGAGCGCCTTGAGCTTGTCTGTCAGGTCCCCGTGGTACATCCCACCTGTGGACGAAGGCCAGAGAGGAGGGCACGCTGGCAGGAGGACGCCAAAGCCCCATGGCTGGCCCGCACTCAGACACCTCACCTCCAGTGGGCTCTGGCAGGACCCTGCCCACAGTCTGACTGGCTCCGGAGGGCCCTGGGGACAAGCCCAGGCCTCCCGCTTTCCCCTGAGCTTTGCCCTGCTCTGGGGCCCGCAGACCCTGACGGAGGGAAGGAGGAGGCGGAGGGCCCCTACTCGACACCACACGTCTCCAGTGAGAAAATGGCCCTTCCCTTCTCAAGGGCCCAGGGCTCCCGGCTGCCCTCTGCTTGCTGCAGTGGGAAGACTGGCCAGGGCCGCTTTCCAGGCTTCTTCAGAAAGGGGGAGGGCACAAGAGGCGCCCGAGCCACTCACTCATCCCTGTCACGAACTCCTTGAAGTTGATCAGCGAGTCCTTGTTCTCATCCAGGAGCCGGAACATGCGCCCTGCCAGCACGGGCGTGTGGGAGCCGCAGGCCCAGGGCGTCAGGCTGGCGAAGAGCTCCTGGAACTGCCTGGCGTCAATGCGGTACTGCTCCAGGTAGGGGAGGCTGGGGTCCCGACGCACAGCTGCGGGGCGTCCGCTCCCCCAGTACTGACTCGCCAGGTGCTTGGCCTGCGGGGGGTGCAGCCTGCTGAGACGGCCCGGCCTCTCAGCTCCCAGCTGGTTAGGGTTGCCAGGCTGGTCGATGTGCCCACCCGCCTCCTCTGGCCAGGTCTGCAGAGCCCAGGGTACTGAGCGCTGGGCCAGACACAGCATCTCACAGAACTGCTCACGCTGGTCCCATCGGGCCCTCTCTTACAGACGTGGGGGCTGAGACAGAACCCTAGGGCTGCCGGCCACAGCACAGCGGAGACCTGGGGGGGCAGATGGGAACCAACCAAAGGAGTGGAAAGGCAGTGTGGACTTTGTTGCTTGTGCCTGCTCTTCAGAACACTTTTCTCCTTTCTTCTGTTAATAGCACCTGAAATTTCCTTGGAGAGGCCCTCCTGTCCTACCCTCAGGCCATGAGACAGGCACACGGGCCAGTAGCAAACATCATCCTGTAGCCACAGCACCTAACTCAAGTCAGTCCAATAATCAACCCTGTGCTTTTTGCTAAAACCACTTGGAAAGAAAAATTCTCTTTCCACTGGGTTACTGAGAGGAAAGAATAACCCTGGAGCTGCTCACGACGGTCCTGCCACTCTGCAGGGAGAGCAGTCCAGAGGACATCTGAGGTGGGGGAACTTGACAGCACATTTGAGCACCTGGATCCAGCCGTGCCTGAAGCTGTACATTCCTAGAATTTTTGGTTACGTGAGCCAATGCATTCCCTCCTCTGTGTAAGCTGACTTGAGTGGATTTTCTGCTACTTAAAAGAGTGTCCTGCCTAAACTCCAAGAAGGATTAAATTCTACCAAGTGAGGTTTGTGGTAACTGCTCCTGAGGATGCTTTTAAATCTATTTCTCATCTGGAAGGAGTCTGCTGTGCTGAGGATGCATTTAAGGGACTAGGAAGGGATACTGGTCCTGCCCCTGCTCTGTCACCTTAAACACCATGTAGAGGTCCTCCAGCTCTTCAATTGAGAAACCAATATCCCCAGGTATAGCTCGGACCTAGAAGGAAAAAGAAACAGGATGTATTGGTGAATTCTCAAGTTCCTGCTCTGGTAAAAACAAGATGCTCTTTGAGAGAATTCACATGTGGATGAGGGCGAAGACATGAACCACTCTCCTGGAATCGCCAGCTGGCCAAGCACAAGAGGGCAGTCCATTCAGGAAAGAGGGTGCGGTCTGCATGCTCTCCCCTCATCACCGTCTTGTCACTCAGTTCACACTCTCCGAGCTCCTTCCTGGTGAGCACTGGGGGCCTTTCTGTCCCAAACACCCAGTCCAGGGAAACAGGGTGAGGGGCAGTCACTTAGTGACTGCTGTCTGGGTCCCAGGAAAGGCCCTGGCACTGGCTCTTTGGAAGGTGTTCTAGAACTTCCCAGTAAATGCTCCCTCCAGAGATAAGGGGGACAAAGGCTTGTGGCAGAGGCACGGCAGGCTGGGCAGGCAGAGGGTGGCCAAGTGTCCCTACCCGGGGGCAGGGGCAGGGGACAGACGGCAAAGCCAGGCCAGGAGGGCTCAGTGCAGAGTGAGATCAAGCCTGGCTTGTAGGCACTGCGGCCTCAGAGAAGCTTCCCAGTGGCCAACCGTGAGCAGAAAAGAGTGCCCGGGATCTTGCCCTCTTTCCTCCAGTCTGCACCCACACAAGGCAGCACCAGGGAGCTCTGCTCCCCGCCCCTCCCGGCAGCCTGGGCCACCAGAGCCCTGCCCCGTACCTACCACACTCCTCTTGGCTGTATCCTCCAAGGACTGGATTACTTTCAGTCTCTGTTTAAACCGCATCTGTTCAATGTCGTCGGCCCTCAGGCTGCTGAATTTCTACCAGCCAGAGGTGATCCAGTGAGATAAGGTGGAACCACAGAGCAGAGGGCCGTGCCCACCTCGGCCCGCCCCGCACCAAACGGCCCAGGAAGTGCTGACCTCATAGGACACCTTCAGGAGGTCGAAGATGTCCACCTCTGCAGGAGGGTCATCTCCACTGGTCAGCAGGGCATGGAGGTGTGGGATAGGAGGAGAAACACTCTGCTTATTGACCACATTATCCAGGTATCTGTAAAGATCGAAGGACAGAAGTTTAGACCACCCACAGGTGACAGGGGTGTCTTACCCATAGGTAAGCAATGTGCAGGGACCGAATTTGCATAGCCTACCCATGAAGGAGTGAGCGTGCTGAGGGCTGGGCATCCTCCGGAGGGCCACTAACTCTGTGGGGGGCGGGGGAGGGGGAGGTGCCCTGGCAAATCAGGACTTCCCCCTGGAGGCAGCGGAGAGAAGGCCTTGCCCCCTGCAAGGCCTGAGCACTAACTCTTAGGAAACCAGGCTGTCCTCTGGGGGTCCTGTGGGCAGGGACCCTTTATAAGCCCAGACCCTACCACACCAGAAGAAAGGTTTGTCTCAGTTGGAGGGATGATATGCTCCTTCCCTCTGGCAGGTCACCAGAGATGTAGGGACTCCCTGCTCTGGCCAGGAAGAATCAGGGACCGAAGGAGTGTCCCAGGAGCAAGGTGTGGGAGGAGCCTGCCTGTGGGGGTGTCCACGGGAAACTGGCCTCTCCAGGGACACAGCCTCGGGACAGGGCCTGACTTCGGCTGGCCTATTCCAGCCAAGACCTCTTGCCCTCTCAGGCTCTCTGGGGTGGGCCTGACACTCAGGTGGGAGGGGGTGGCTGGTCCCCCATACCCACTGGCTCCAGCCCCATCCCCAATCAGGCCCCTGCTCTGAAGTGGGGCCCGATCTGTCTGGTGTGAGAGACGGGCATGAAAACCAGTTGTTGACTCTGGCGCCTCTGGGGCCCTCTGTCTAGGTGACGGGGAGGTAGTGATGCTGCTGAGCTCGGGAAGGCACGGCCAGGACTGCTTTGTGGAAGGAACAGACACCCAGCCTTCGCTAGAGGCTGGAGGCCTTGCCGTTCCAGCTGCCTCCTGCCCACTAGGCCCTCCAGCCCAGCAAGCTCTGGCCAACTACCCGCTTTTTCTTCTCCCAGTGCCATTTTGTTTCCCACCAGAAAGGCAGCTCTCTCCTGCCCCCTGGAGCGTCCCAGGGTGTGGCCGGGCACTTGGTGGGCATGGTCACTGATGCTGACTGTGGAGAGCTCAGTGCTGCTGAGGGGTGGGGCTCTGCTGTCTGTGGGAGCGCTGGCCAGCTCCCTGGCAGGAGGATGGAGGTCTGCTCAGTCACCTGCCCAGGACGGTCATGGCCTCGCCCTCGTCGCTGCAGCCCAGCAGCTGCTCCGTGTTGGCATCTAGGACGGCCAAGGCCACCTGCAGGATCACCTTGATGCCCTCATAGAAGAAGCAGTCAACAATGACCACCGCACTCTCGAAGGGCATGACACTGAGGAAGAGGGTCAGGAACCAGGAGAGTGAGATGCTGGAGATCACCCCCAGGTCCTGCATCTTCTCAGAGAGCTGGGGCAGGAAGTCTCTCGTGAGCTCTTCAAAGATGCCTTGGTCCACCAGGGCCCCTAGGGAGAGGATGAAGGAGTGAATGGTGCAGGAAGCCCACCGGGTCCCCAGCCAGCTCCGCTTACACTGAGGGCTGGAACGGGTGGAGAAAATAAGAAAGAAAAAAAACCTTGTAAGTTTCCTTTCTACAGCTTCCAAACCACTGTCTGAAAAGAATGATTTCTTCCACTATTTTGGGATTTTCTCTTGGGATAATTTCTCCCTAGAAGCATCAGAAGTAAACAGTGGCCTCGGTGGCTTCTGTGTGTCCTGCCCTGAAGCTTGTGAACAGATGTGATTCTAAAGGATGCCAAGAGTGGAAACCCAAACACAAACGGTGCGGCAGGACATCTTAGAACAACAGACTTAATTACATCTGGAATTAAACACACTTATAAGCCCATTTCTATTTAATAACACAGGGACTGCTGGCCGTGCGTTCATAACAGTTGAACTGGGTATTAGGTATGTGGAGGTGTACTATACGCTCCAGTTGTGATGTTTGAAATTTTCTACAGTAAAAAAGTTTACAAAGAGTTAGAGGGATGGGAATTTAGGCCCCAAGCCAACTTTCAAAGACCCCTGACTGTGTGACCTCTTCTAACTCTACTGCAGCAGCTCCTAGGGATCCACACAGAGTCTGGGCGAGGCTCGGGGGTCGCTGTCTGGCTGTCCACTTTCCAGCTGTGTGATGACTTCTCCGCTCCCTACTCTGTCGTTGGAACCATGACGGCAGCCAGAAGCACGGCTGTGAGGCCTCTGAGAGCCTCTGAGGCCGGGGGAGCCGCCGCAGCGGGCACTCACCCACCACCCTGGTGTTGTAGTAGTCAGGCAGCATGCGCTCGCAGAGGGCCACCAGCAGCCAGAAGGCCTCCTCCTCGCTGCCATAGAGCAGGAGCACTGAGGTGACGATGTTCATGGCCTGCAGGCACAGAGATGGTGATGGGACACCGAGTACAACTGTCCCCTCCCCGCCTCGCTCTACAAGCAAGTCTGGCAACAACAGGCTGTCCCACCCAACTCTGGGCAATTTGCCAGAAGGCAATTTTCAGGAAATCAGTTTGATAAAAACGGTCAGCCAAGTCCCTCAAATTTGGCCAGTGGGCACTGGGAAAACCATAAAGGCAGACATCAGCAGGTGGCACTTCTGCAGAGGGGCGTCTGGTGTTGGAGGTGTGACACAGGGCCAGGTGGACGTGTAAGTGAACTGTGCACCAGAGCCCTGCACCCAGGCGACGGCCACACGGCTGCAGGGAGGCCGCGGCAAGACTGGGACCGCCTGCAGCCTGAGCTGACAGCAAGGCTTGTAAGAAAAAACTTAAACTGTGGCAAATTATCTTAAAAATTATGTACAGCCAGCACACTTGGCCTTCCATGCACTGGTAAGATGTCATGCAGAACTCCGGTCCTACAGAAAGGGACTTTGGGGGACTGCCCTGCTCCTCTGAAATGGGAAGCAGTCTAGGGGAGACAGGAAGCCATTTGACCTGGCCAGGAAAACGCCCACTGGATTTACAATCAAATGCTGCCAGAAATGCAAATCAAAACCGTGACGAGATGCCACCTCACACCATTGGGAGGGCTACCATTACAAAACAGAAAATAACAAGATTGGTGAGGATGGGGAGAAATTGGGACACTGTGCATTGCTGGTGGCTATGTAAAATGGTGCAGCTCCTGTGCAAAACACTATGGTAATTCCTCAAAAAATGAAATACAGAATTAACATATGATCCAGATATTCCACTTCTGGGTATAAACCCCAAAGAACTGAAAGCAGGGACACAAACAGATATGTGCACACCCATGTGAACACCATGAACCCATGTTCATAGCAGCTATTTTTCACAGCAGCTAAAACATGGAGGCAACCCAGGTGTCCATCGACCAATGAATGGGTGACAGAATGTGATCTGTCTGCACAATGGAGTACTATTCAGCTTTAAAATGGAAGGAGATCCTGATACATGCTTCACCATGGATGAAGCTTGCGGACATTATGCTAATGAAATAAGCCAGTCACAAAAAGACAAATACTGTATGATTCGGTACATGAGGTACCTAGAGTAGTCAGATTCACAGAGACAGAAGTAGAAGGGTGGTTGCCAGGGGCAACCAGGGGAATTGTTTACTGGGTACAGTGTTTCAGTTTTGCAAGATGTAAAGAGTTCTGGAGATGGATGGTGGTGATGGTTGCACAACAGTGTGAGTGCACTTAATGCCACTGAACTGCACACTTTAAAGTGGTTAAGATGGTAAATTTTATGTTATGCGTGTTATACCACCTACACAAAAACACTGAACGCCTCTAGGATCCAGACCAGAAACACATAGAAAACAACTTAATATATGGCATGGGGATGAGGTAAGCAATGAATACTGTTTTTAATGACATCTTTTTCTGTGGTCGGGCTTCTTCACGACAGCAGATGTGTGAGGCCACCACTCAGGCTCACGGGGACCTGCTCCTGTGAGCCTCTGCTGGAGAGGCTGCCTCTGAGCCCCCTGTAAGCCCCCTTACCTGGCAGTACCCGATGGTGGGGTTTCGGAAAGCATAGGCAGTTAGCACCCGCCGGAGCGCAGCGATCCCAAGCTCGTTCTGGAAGGCGGGGTGCTCAGGCATGGAACGGTGGAGGTCTCGCTCGATCTCTTCCGTGGCCAGGCTATACTTCCCAGTGGACTTTTCCACCAGCTCAGCATAGTAGCCAGGGTGAGTCACCATCTCATTCCAGGCCCCTGCAGAGACACAGCTGGCAGCTGTCCCCCTCCTCCCCCCTTCCTGGGACTTTGGGGACAATGACAATGACAATGGAGACTCGATGCACCACAGAGGAGAAGTGGAACTCTGGGGCCAGTTATGAGATGTGAGGCAAAAGTTCCCTCATGACTGCTCCTGGGAGGGGTCACCCCACCCAAGTTCGAATGGCTGACTTGCCCTCTTCCTGAAACCTTCCAAGAGGCCAAGGGTATAAATGTTGTCAGAGCCTATCCCAAGAAGAGGAGGCCTCAGGGGGCCTGTTCATCTCCCACTGCAGGCAGGAAGGCATCACCCCAGTGACAGTGCCCCACCCGTGGCATCGGCTCCCCAGGACACCCCTCCTGGCATGGGCCTGCACGAGGCCCCTCACAGCTGAGCCCTATTTCCGCCCTGTAAAGGCCTGGCAGTTCCTGCTTGGCCCACCAAGGAGGCCCAGGGCTCAGCAGAGCTCCCACACGGAGGCCGTAGGGGCTGGGCCTCGGGGCAGCTCACCAGAGAAAAGGAGCCACAGCTCCCCCCGGAGGCTCTCGGGGATGCCCTTCAGCACCAGCTCCCGCGTCCTGGCCGTGCGGTACATGCACATGCCGCGCCCGAACTCAAAGAAGTGAATGTTCCACGACTCCTCCTTCATTTTCTCCTTGGCCTGGGGGAAAAACAAAGGGGGTTCTGTGGGCCGCAGTGCTGCTGCCTCACCGGTGCACCCCAGGCTGCTGAGGCCTAGGGGACAGGGTCCTCTTCCATCTAGAGTGCTGATCGACCATCTCAGATTTCCAAGGGCTCATGGTAGAAATGCTGGGAGCCCAGGCCAGGCTGAGCACAGCATGGCCCTCAGGTGGCAGGAGGACGGCCTTCCTGCAGAGGCCTAGAGCCCGCAGTGACTGGCATGAAGGCACGAAGTTGTGGCTGGCCTGGCCTCCCCCAGGCTTACCCCCTTGGCTCCCAGGTCCTCCATGCTCGCATGTCTCTGGAAGAGTTTGAGCAGGCCCTGGGAAGCAGTGGGCGCCTCCTGTGCACAGGAGCTCTGGTGGCCACCAAGGGGTGAGGTTGGGCTGGCGGGCTGTTCTGATGCTGCCTGAGGAGCTGGGGACGCCTGGAAAATACAACATGGGCGGGAAAGCCCAGAAGGAAATGCGTGAGCTGCCCACGGGGCCTCTGATGTGCATGCCCGTCACAAAGCTGGACCACCACCGTGAGGCAGATGGCGCTGGGAAAGCAACATCCGGTCTGGCCGAGCACAAGGCCATGCTGCGGCCCAGCCCTACCTCCTCTCCGGCCAGCTGGACACCTACACTGTCCTCCCTTCACCGTGCCCACCCACGCTGCCCGGTCACTCACGGGGAGAGCTCTGGGGCCCACCCTGTCAGGCCCTCTCTCAGGGAGTTTAGGGCCGAGGAGATGCTCTGGGCGCCCCCTCCTGAATGCATGCGCCCCCTACAGGGCCTGGCTGGCAGCACTGGCACCTCATATCCGAAAGGCCACCTGGCGCCCCCCATGGAGCCCAAGCACCAAGCCACACAGGGAAAGCAGAGCAGGGGCAGGGTGACATGGAGGCAGATCACCCAGCACGGTCCCGATCTGACAGTCTGCCCTTTTCAGATGGACAGAGTCCTAACTGAGGCAATCCCTCCTGCAGGTGCCCTCAATGATGCTGAGTGAGGAACGAGTCCTGTCTTCCTCAGGCTACCCAATTCACTGTGCCCTCAAGGGCCCCTTGAAGAATAAGGGGCTCTCAGACCCTCCGAGGGCTGGTTGCTAGCCCCAAGGCTCCCTGAGGTTCCATCTTCCTCACTGGCCCACGTGCCTGGTGTGTGGTGTGGCCTGCAGTGGCCACACCACCTCTTGGCTCTGGACACTCATGCCAGCTCAAGACCAGGTTCTCCTCAACAGTCGGATGTGTTTTCCAACAAGGCTGCCACGGCTTTGGGGTCAAAGATAAAGACACAGACCTAGAACTGGGTGTGTGGGGAGGGGTCCCCGCCTGTGGACTATCTGTGCTGTGGGCTACTTCCTCCGCAGATCTAACCATAAGCAGGGCCCCATGTTAGAGGAGGGCTCTGTAGGGCTGTAGGTCCCTCCCCAGTATAGGAACCTGGGAATCTGCTTTCCCATCGTACAGACGGCCAAAGGACAAGAGAAATGGGCCCTGGGATGGTTCTGGGAATGTGCCGGGGGGCCATATGGGGCTGGCAGAAGGAAAAGAGGAGCATTAGGGACAAAGGTCTGCAAGGAAGCCCTGACCTTCAGGATCTTTCCCCCATCTTTCTGGAACCCCTGCCCCCAGCCCTCGCCCTGCCAGCAGGTGAGCAGATAAGTTCCTAACGCGACCTCCCAGGGAGGAGGTGTTGAGCTGGAACGCAAAGCCAGCTCCTAAGGAAAGCACCGGCATCTGTGCCCCTTCAGGCACAGTGTGGGTGACGCCTGACACCTGCCCTCTGCTCACATGGCCCCGGGCTGTGTTCTGCCTGCAGGCACCTGACTTCTAGGTGAGCTCACTGCCCTGGGCAACGGCCTGCGCAGGGAGCTTGTTCTCTGGCCTAGGGGGTCAAGAGCCGGCACCCACTCTCTGTTATTTTCCCCTTAGCTCCCTCCCTGAGTGCCCACCAGCCGGAACACTGGTCTTGGGGGGACAGTGGTCACTGGCTCTCTGGAATCCACTTCCCCTTCTGCCAGCAGCAGCTCCCCATTTTCATCTGGGGGCACATCTCTCTCTACTCTCAGCCCCACATTTGTGGGCTCTGAAGGCCCAGGGTGACAGCCCCCAGCTAATTAGCATTTCCCACCCCCGAGTTCGGGAGGCTCCGGGGTACTGTGTCACCCAGTCGCCACCAAGGAAATGCAGTGGTAACTCTACAGGGAATGTCAGGATAGCCAAGGAGGATGCAGGGGCTGCGGCCACCATCCTGGGACCACATATGGCCCAGGAATGACACTCTCCTGGCAGAAAGCCACATCCAGTGGGGAGAGGCCGGCTCCGAAGACAGGCGGCTGACTGCACGGACTCCTTGGCTTCATGGGCCAGTAAGCTCCCTGTTGGCGTGCCCCAGTCGGGGCTGGGTTTTCTGCCCTCGCGCTCTCCTGTCAGCTCTGATCCCCCCGGCCATGGTCCCATCTACCAACCGGCAGAGGTGGCATGCTGGGCCTTCTCTGTGTTCCTTATAGGGGAACCTTCACCAGGACTGTGACGCACGTTCAAGTCATCGAACTGCACTCTTTCAATACGTACAGTATGTTGTATGTCAATCTTAACTCAGTGGAGCTGTTTTTAATAAAAAGGGGAAAAAAGAGAACTCTGCTAGGTTCACATCCACAGCCCACCCCTCTACCCCTGGCTGGTGTTTTAGAAACGGATTTTGGGTCCACTAGAACCCATTTTCACGACAAACTGCTGGAACCCAGGCGGCACAACCCCAGTCCAGACCGACAGCACCCTGATGCTGAGATTCTGCTTCGTGCCCAAAGTTCTCCAAAGGGACCAGGACACAAATGGACTTGCAGGCCATGGAGAGCCTCAGAGAATCAACAACCTCAGTGCTGGAAAGGAGCCGGACTCCAGGATGAGACCTCAGCAGCAACCATGCTGTGCGAGACAGGTGGTCCTGGTGTGACAGTGAGCTCATGGCCCGTGCGCCAGGGAATCCTGCATTTTCCTAGGCCGGTCCCTCTCCCCCTCCTCTAGGGAACCATCTCACACATTCTTCCAGTGCAAACCTTCCCAAACCACCCACCCTCCTCACTTCCTACTAAACAGGACTTCTATCGCACTGCGCAAGCAGGAGCAGGGGCAATCTGAGGACTACCACGGGCAGCCCCACTGGCCCACCTTCCAGCACCTCGGCCATGCACGCCAGGCCCACCCCTCCCCCCACCACGCCTGAGCTCCCACGCCCTCACCTCTAGGACCCTCCTCTGGCAACTGCCCCTCCACTGGTTTCATTTCTGTCAGCACAGAATCATGCAGTAGTTGTCCCTACAGAGACTCCCTCTTCAACTTTGTGGAAGTCCATCAAGCTGCACACTGAGGATCGTGCGCTTTAGTGTATATATGTTATACTTCAATTAAAACGGTGCTCCAACTCCGAAGTGACCCCGTTATTCTCAGCTGACTCTTATACAAAATTTCTTGAAAGAGTTGCCTAAACCCACTGTATGCTTTCCCTATCTTAAGCTTTTCCCGGTCTGTCAGACTGTCTATTTGTGCTGACAGTAATATCCGTATCTAGGACCCGGGCCCCTGTTTAGGCACTGTTGAGTCCTACTATAGGCAATGCTGAAATCAGCAAGCAGCCCTTTGCTTCCTCCGCCAACATGTAAGTAAACGTGATGTACTTTGACACTTAGTTAATAAGGCGATGGATGAGTTCATGCTACTTTCCACAACTTCTATCTCTTGTTTTCACTGTGCTCTATCACTGTGCTCATCAGAGCACATAAATTCACATACTTGTCACCATTATACTCCTGATCTAGTCTTATTTCTACAATAAATACATTCAGTGTTCACCCCTGACCTTCTGCCAAAGCCTCTCCAATCATATCTTGGTTGTCTGAAGGTTGTTCTCTACTAATTCCTCAAAAGCTGGTAGATCCCTCAAATTCCTGCATGTTCCTGCTGCCTGTGGTCCTCACGCCTGAAGCTCAGTTCGCTTGATATAAAATCAATGGGTCATAGCTTTTTTTATTGTGTATCTTACAAATGTTACTCTGTTTGTATAAAATGTTGCTGTCAAAGTCTGATGCCTTCTGGTTTTCAATCCTTCAATGACTTGGTCTTTTTTGACTGGGTGCCCAAAATAATTTTTTAATCTTTGAATTCCAATAGTTTTATTAGATTGTATCTCAGTATCGACGATTCCGTAATGATTTTCCCAGACGTACAACATGCCCTTCTACCATGCAGATTCAATTCTTCTTTTATGTTCAGAAACATTTTCTTGAATGTTAGTTTCTATCAGTTGTTATTCCACGGCTTTGGTTTCCTTTGGTGCTTTCATTGTGTGGAAGGTTATTTGGTTCATTTTCTCCCCTATAATACCTTTGTATAGCGTGTGATCATAACTTTCTCTGTTGCTCTTGTTTACATGATGTGAATTTTTCTCTACCTTCGGGAGGACACTGGACACATAGGGTAGATGTGGGTCAGGGCAGCTCTCCGCACTGCACAGTGTGAGGGCCCGTCTGCTGCCGTCTCTCTGTAGCTCCCCTCCAGGACTTCCTGAGATCCGTCACCTCTAGTGATGGAAGTTTCTCTCTCCTTTACCCCACAGGGCTCCTGCCCTGCTCGGTCCCAGCTCTCTTTTCCTCAGGGAGGCCTCTTTCCCTTGGAAGGGAGTTTTTGTTGGGTGTTTCAGATCCTCGAGGGCTTGGCCGCCCTAGCAATCTCTGATCTTCCCTCAGCCCATTAGTGGATTTCCACATTTTGTTTTGTTCCCTTATCTGTAAACTGGAGCCTGAGAAATCTGCTCCCAGTTTCTCTGGTTGTTTCTCAGATCCACTTGCCGAGGTTTCTGTTCAGTGAGTCGTCTCTTGGGGGAGGGTGTTTTTGGTGATTCTGGAATCCCCGGCTCTTAGGACCGTCAGACCCTTCCTCCTCTCCCCTTCACCCGCTCCGCACAGCTCCTGACTCTGTCTGCATGGAGTATGCTGCAGTTGGTGGTCTGGCCCGCCGACTTGCAGGCTGGGGTTTTCGAGATGCCCTTTCACCTGGTTTTGTTGAAGATGTTGTGGGCTTTACTTTTAGTCTTGAAGTTGCTGTGTGTGTCTTTATGAGGAAATCTGGTAAGATTTTAAAATTACCCTGCTACCACCACCTTGTCCCAGTTGAAGGCGGCTCCAGTCAGCCTTTTCTTCCTGTCTTTCCACTGAACAACTCTTGTCCAGGTCACCATGACCTCCTTGTCATCTCCAGGAGTCAGGTCTCAGTTCTCATTATTCTTGACCTCAAATTTCATCCATCCAAAACCAAATTCTTCCAGGCCTGCTCTTCTTGCATCTTCCCCGTGTCATTAGATGGTGATTCTTTTCTCTAAGCTGCTCAGGCCAAAACCACAGCGTCATCTTTTTGTAAACCCCTCTCTTTCTTCCATGTCTCACATCTAATCCATCAATTCTCAGAGCTGCCTTCAAAATATATCCTATACACTAACACTGAAAAATCCAAAAAGGAAATTAAGAAAACAACTCCATTTACAATAGCACCAAAAAGAATAAAGTACTTAGGAATAAACTTAACCATGGAGGTGAAAGACTTGTACACCAAAAACTAAAAAACAACTGCTGAAAAAAATTAAAGACGACACATAAATGGGAAGACATACCATGTTCGTGGATTAGAAGATTTAATGTTGTTAAGATGTCACTACTACCCAAAGTGATCCGCAGATTCAGTGCAATCCCTATCAAAATCCCAACACTTTTTTTTGTGTGTGAGGAAGCTCAGCCCTGAGCTAACATCTGCCAATCCTCCTCTTTTTGCTGAGGAAGACTGGCCCTGGGCTAACATCTACACCCATCTTCCTCCACTTTATATGGGATGCCGCCACAGCATGCCTTGACAAGCGGTGCACGCCCAGGATGCAAACCAGCGAACCCCGGGCCGCTGCAGCAGAGCACGTGCACTTAACCACTTGCGCCACCGGGCCAGCCCCTCAACAATGTTTTTTTGCAGAAATAGATAAATACATCCTAAAATTCATATGGAATCCAAGGGATCCCAAATAGCCAAAACAATCTTAGAAAAAGAACAAAGTTTGAGGTCTCATACTTTCTGATTTAAAAATTTACTGTAAAGCTACAGTAGTTAAAACAGTGTGGTACCAGCGTAAAGACAGACATATAGACCAATGGAATAGAACTGAGATCCCAGAAATGAACTCTTGAATATATGGTCAAATAATTTTCGACAAGGGTGCCAAGACCACTCAACGGGAAATGGATAGTTTTTACAACAAATAGTGTTGGGGAAACTGGATATCTATATGCAAAATGATGAGGTTGGACCCTTACCTCACACCACACACAAAAATTAACTCAAAATGGAGTAAAGACCTTAATGTAAGAATTAAAATTATAAAACTCTTAGAACAAAACATAGAGGAAAGGTTCATGATATTGGATTGGCAATTATTTCTTGGATATGACATCAAAAGCATAAGTAATAAAAGAAAAATAGATAAATTGCACTACATAAAAATTAAAAACTCATGTGCATCAAAGGACACAATCATTAGAACGAAAAGGCAACCATGGATTGGGAGAAAATATCTGCAAATCATAGATGTGATAAGACATTAACATCCAGAATATATAAAAAACTTCTACAACTCAACAACAAAAACAAACAACCCAATTAAAAAAATAGGCCAAGGACTTGAATAGACATTTCTCCAAAGAAGATATACAAATGGCCAATAAGACATGAATAGATGCTCAACATCACTAACCACTGGTGAAATGAAAATCAAAACCACAGTGAGATATCACTTCACATCTATTAGAATGGTTATTGTAAAAAAACCCTAGAAAATAACAAGTGTTGGTATGGATGGGGAGAAATTGGAACCCTTTTGCATTCCTGGTAGGAATGTACAATGGTGCAGCCACTATGGAAGATGGTATGGCAATTCCTCAAAATATTAAAGATTGAATTACCATTTGACCCAGCAATTCCACTTCTGGGTATATCCCCAAAAGAACTGAAAGTAGGATCTTGAAGAGATATGTGTACCCGCATGTTCACAGCAGCATTATTCACAACAGCCAAAAGGTGGAAGCAACCCAACTGTCTGTCAAAAGATGAATGAATAAACAAAATATGGTATATATATACAATAGAATATTATTCAGCCTTAAAAAGGAAGGAAATTTTGACACATGCTACAACATGGATGAACTATGAGGACTGTGCTAAGTGAAATAAGCCAGTCACTGATTCCACTTATATGAGGTACCTAGAGTAGTCAAGTTCATAGAGACAGAAAGTAGAACAGTGGTTGCCAGGGGCTGGGGGAGGCAATTGGCTAAGTTCACACGCTCTGCTTCAGTAGTCCGGGGTTCACAGGTTTGGATCCCCAATGCTGACCTACGAACTGCTCATCAAGCCATGCTGTGGCAGCACCCCATATACAAAATAGAGGAAGATGGGCACAGATGTTAGCTCAGAGCCAGTCTTCCTCACAAAAAAAAAAAAAAATGGTGGTTGCCAGGGGTTGGGGGAGGCAGGACTGGGGAATTAGTGTTTAATGGGTACAGAGTTTCAGTTTTCCAAGATGAAAAGAGTTCTGGAGATGGATGGTGGTGATGATCACACAATAGTGTCAATGTGGCTAAGATGGTAAACTTCATGTTGTGTGTATTTTACCACAATAAAATGTTTATATATACGTATCCTGAATTTGACCACTTCTCACCAACTCCACTGCTACCGCCCTTGACCAAGACCCTGTCATCCAGTGTCCTGATTACTCTAACAGCCTTCCAACTCGTCTCAGCTTCTAGTCTTCTTGCCCCTCTCTAGTCCAGCTCTGTCCAAGAGAAATATAACAAGAGCCACATAACGCAACTTAAAATTTTCTAGTAGCCACATTAAAAAACATGAAAGAAATTGGTGAGATTAATTTTAATAATATATGTTATTTAATCCAATATAGCCAAAATATTATCATTACAACATAGAATAAATGTAAAAAAATTAGCAAAATATTTTACATTCTCTTTTTCGTACTAAATCTTCAACCTCTGGCCTGTAGTTTCTACTTACAGCACATTTCAATTTGGGCTAGCTGCATTTCAGGTGCTCAATAGCCACGTGTGGCTACTGTAGTGGACAGCTGTACTTCCAATTCATTCTCAACACAGTGGCCAGAGTAATTCTATTAAAACATAAACAGATTGTGTCTCTCCTCTGGTCAAAACTCGCCCATAGCTTCCCATCTCACTCAGAGTCAAAGCGAAGTGCTTAACAGGCTTTACCCGATCCTCTCTCCTCTCACCTCCAAACACCTGATCTCACTGGTCTGAGCAGCCTGTGCTCAGTCAATGCTGCTCCAGGCCTCTGCACCTGCTATTCCTTCTGCCTCGAACACCCCTTCCCCAAACACACTATGGCTTGTTCCCTTACTTCTTTCAAGTTCCTGCTCAAACGCCACTTGATCAGGGAGGCTACCCACAAGCGACACAGATGGAAGACAGCCCCTCCTTCCTGGCACTCCCCATCTCTGTCCTGCGTTATTTGCATCCCCGACCCTGGCTGCCACCTGACATCCTGCATGTTTATTTGCTGTCTGTCTATCTCACCAGAACACAAGCTCTAAGAGGCACAGATTTTGCCTACTCTGCTCACTGCTCTAATCTTAGCGCCTAGAACAGCACCTGGTACCTAACGGGATGCAACAGAAACATGTTGAGGGAATGAATGGAGAGCACTTGGAAGGGACCACAGGCCTGTGCTCACTCTGGCCCATCAGGCCCTGTCATTTGTGGTGTTGGGCCTCATGAAGGCAGCTCAACATTCCTGCTCATGTCCCTTTTCATCCAATCCAACCTCATTCTTCCCTGAAATCCCAGATCAAGCCCAGCCTCCTCTAAGAAACCTTTCTTAACGTCTCCAGTGCACACACATTCTGCCCAGCTCCTTCCCATCCATTCCTTATCTACTTAATAACTTCTGAGCATTGATTACAGGGGTGGAAAATTTAAAGGCCTTTGTGGGCCAACCAGGTGGGGCTCTGGGGAGTTGGAGGGCGCATGCCAATACTTGGCTCCAATGCTACCCAGTGGGAATGTGGGCCCTGTAATGCCAGGGCTGTTGATTTTTCCAGAGAAGCCAGATATCTGGATTTTTATATGGGCTCTGCGAATCATGAAGTATTTCCACAAATTCAGATTGACCAATAGCACATACAGCTTGTCATACCACGAAGCAAAGTGAGCAAACACGGCCAGGGCTGTGCTAAAAGGACTCAGGTGCCGACCTGAACAAGCTCCCTCTGGTCACGGATGGATTGAGGATAATAACCATCATGGATCGAAACACGTCAACTTGTTTAAATCTGTAAGTTCACAAATAATTATACTAAAAAATTAATATAAAAATGAATTGGTCACATTTGGAGGATACTAGAAAACCAACTCATCATTTTAACAACTGGTGAATAAAAGGAAAGAATAAAAGATTTATTCTGCCTTTCCTACATGAACCATGCCTCAGGGTAACCAAATAGTTGATGAGGGAAGTTTCTCTGTACGGAAGCATTCCAGCTAACAAACAGAAGGAAGGATCGGATTAGAGAGCCACCATCTTGCAGTCCCCAATGAATTACTGGATCTAGGCCACAGTCCTCAATGAGCGGTCCCAGCAGACAAGATGATCAGGTGTTGGACACTTCTTGGTGGGAGCACACAGCACCTTAATCCTGCTCGAGAAGACCTGCCCCCAAACACAAACAACTGAACCTGAATCTATCTGGATCTCACTACTCAACCACCAACTTACAGGAAAGAGGACAAAGGAAGCCGTTACATGCCTCCAGGGGAAGCAACCAGCAAAAACCAGACTGTGAGAACCTTACAGCACAAATGACCCAATCCCTTCAACAAAATACCACAAGAAAAAGAGAGAGAAAGGGGGAGGGAGCAGATGTATATAGATAAAAAGGAATTTAAGAGACATATCAACCGATCATAATGTCTCCACGACCTCCATGTACCTCAATTCAAATGGCCACACTGTAAAAAGTACACCTGCATTTGGGGAAATGTGAGTACAAGTATTTCACAGTAAGGAATTATTACTAATTTTGTTGGTATAATAACCAACAGTTAAGTTGAGATATTGCAGTTAAGTCTTTAAAAAGGGGGTCTTTCCCTATAAGAACTTCAGCCTGAAAGGCCAACGGGAGAAACGCTAGGCAGACGAAGCCGAGCTGGATAGGCCAGAACAGTGCGGCTCCTGCTCTCAGGGCAGCAGACATTCTTAAGGGACGAGATGAGGATGGCTGGCCAGCCAGAGGTTTCTCATGTGGAACGGGACTTGGGGCAGGCAGGTGATGCTCAGGAGGACTGGAGGTGTGCCAGGGTGGAGAGGCCTGTGACCTGGGGCAGCATGTGTGTGGCCGGGATACCTGAGACCAGGGCTGGGTTAGGCTCTCCACCTGGCCCCCAGCAGGGACCCTCCCGGCCCACGGCCTCCGGCAGGCACCACAGGCGTGAGGCTCCGGTATGGAAGCCGATGGCTGCCCGGGCTCTTCTCCCGGCCCTGACCTCCAGCCCCCTGCTCCCACGTGGCCCTCTCACCTCTGGGGCCGGGTCCACGACACTGGCCTTCCTCTCCCCGCTGCTGCCGCCCAGCTGCTCAGACGGCGTTCTCTGGAGGAAGTCAGAGATCTTCTGAACCAAGAAATCACGGTCCTTCAGGTTGGCAAACAAGAAGGTCATTTTGCTCTTGGTGCTAATGGACAGAGGGCTGGGCAAGACACTGGAGCTGTCAGCTTTTTCGACAATGGTCACCTAAGAAGGTAAAAACAGTTTGGGCGTCTGTGTCTTGGGACGTAGAGCCGGAGGGCTTTGTGAACATGAGAGCACAGCAGCCTCAGGTGGTCCTCTCCTGGGCATGGTGCAGGAGTGCACAGGGCTCTCCGGGCTGACCTGACTCGTATTCTGACTCTGCAGCTTGCTGCTGCAGGACCTTGAGCAAGCTCCATGCCTGTCTAGGTCTCGTTTTTCACCTGTCAGTGGGGCGAGCATGTCGGCCCTGCGGGACTGTCATGAGGATGAAGATGCAGAACGTGAGGTGCTGAGCCCCAAAGATGGCCAGCTTTCCTCCACTCTGAAGCTCACAGAGGAGGCCCACTTGCACAGCCGTCCTAAGCACTGGTTCCTAGAACACCTGCTGACAGGTGTGTCCTGGGCCTGGCTCTGACACCAAGGCAGGCGGACAGAGCAGCTCAGGCGTGGAGGACATAGGATGGGTCTTCAAGGGGTGCCTCTGCAGAGCCTGAAGCCCCGGGGTGGGGACAGAAAATGGGCATGCAGATGAAGCACAGTCACCAGGGGTGAATAGAGAGGCCACTGAACTGCTCTGTGCTGAAGGCATCTCTGGGCAGAGAGCAACTGAGCTGAGACCTTGTACAGCCAGGTGAGGAACTAGGGCAGAGGCCTGGCAACCACCCTGAGCAGGGGCAGGACTGGCCTGATGGACAACGGAAGGCCAGAGAAGCTGGGGCAGAGTGAGCAGAGGTGGGTAGGGTGGGGGGGTGTGTGTATATACGTGTATGAGCATATGCCTATGTGTGTGTGTATGCGTAAGAGTGTGCATAAGTGTATATGTGTGTGAGAGCAATGTGTGCATGTGCATACGCGTGCATGTATGTGCGGGTGGTGTGTGTACTGTATCTGTGTATGTGCATATGCATGTGAGTGTGCATGTGTGTAGTGTGTATGTGTACATGAGAGTGTGTGCCTATGCACACAAGTGTTTCCATGCATGTGTACATGTATGTGTGCACACACATGTGAGTGTGTTTACGTGTTCGTGTGCACACACGCATCTGCATGCGTATGAGCTGAGGTCTGAGAAGGGATGGATGGCTCAGTGAAAGTCTCACAGGCCACAGCACGGAGTTGGGGATTCTTCTAGTCACAAGAGAGGAGGCTGGAGGATTCTACGCTGGGCACCAACATGCCCTGACTGACATTTTCAATTACTACGGCTGCTGCAGAAGGATGGGTCCTAGAGGGGTTAGGTGCAGGTAGGACACTCTTGATGGTGTCCTAGGTGGCGGCCATGGAGAGGAAGGGACATGCTCCAGAGGGCGAGCTGACAGGACGTGCTGTGGTCAGGATGTGGGAATCAGCAAGGTCAGAGTCAAGGATGGCTCCCACTTTTCACCCAAGTGGGCGAATGGAAGGGGTGCCACTTCGTGAGGTGAGGATGTGAAGAGCACGTTTGGGATGCAAATTCAGGAGGCCAGTGGACATATGAGTGCAGTTGGCTCTGAGTGAGGAGCCCCTGTGAAGCCCCGTGGCTGGGACGTTGAGGATCTGTCAGTGCCGGGCCAGGGCCTCCATCCAGACCGGCTGCAGAGCCCCATCCCAAGAGCGTGAGATGGTCCTGCTCCTCAGCTCAGCCAGAGCTCTCTGCCATCAGAACGTCAGTACCCATCAGGAGAAATGGAGCTGTGGCCTAAGGGGACCTCTTAGCTGGCTCCCAGGCTTCAGGGCCAGGTCACTACAGCACCCAGGACAAAGCCACCTGGTGCCGAGAGAGTGTGGGGTCAGGGCCACCTCTGAGCTCCTCATCCTGGAGCTTCTGGAACTGTGGCTCTTTTGAGTCCTTTGTGTCTGACCTCCCCTGGGGACACTGAGGCACTGAGGCAGCATATCACCTCACACCTATTCACAGCTACACCTGCAACTCGAGGGCTTTGTACAAATGCCAGGGAGGTCCCATTGCTCTAGGTTTTTTAATAACATCAAAATACTGTGATTTAGGTTATAACTTAAGAACCTCATTGGACTTCAATAATCAGCCAGTCTGCCTTGACGGGCCATGAGGAAAAGGAGACCTTGGGACCTGCGCTGACCTCAGGGTCAGTGCCCTCCATCTAGACGGGGGCCCTCTCTTCACTGCAGCACAGGACAAATGGCCTTGTTTCCACCAGGATTGCCGTGGAAGCCCAAGAAATCTGAGAAAAAACTACCTCTGACAGGTGAGAGCTGTCCTCCACCCGACAGGTGAGACTGACCCCTACCTCTGACAGGTGAGAGCCGACCCTTACCTCTGACAGGTGAGAGCAGACCCCTACCTCTGACAGGTGAGAGCCGACCCCTGCCTCTGACAGGTGAGAGCTGACTTCTGATGACTCTGCTGGAGCCTGAGCCACAGCAGGTGTTGGGAGAGGAACAGTGAGGTGGCCTCTGAGAGTGACATGGAGGGGCTGGTGTACAGTCAGAGTCCTCCAAGCCCAGCCAAAGCAGGGCTTTGCCAAAGTCCAGGTGCAGGGCAGGAAGGCAGGACTGATGCACACTCACCCACAGGAGGCCCCTGGGCTCTGACCAGGGAGGTTCAGGTCCTCCTGAAGTTTCCTTCTGTCCCACTGTGAGCTCTCCTGGTGCGCCAAAGCCCCACCCTCTCTCCCAGGGTGAGGCGAGGTGACCAAGGGGGCATCCAGTGTACACACTCCTGGAAGGGTTGGCACAGGGCAGGTACTCGGAGAGGGCGCTGACTCGCTATGCACCTGCCATGTGCCCATCACCGAATGCCAAGGGGCCGCTCAGGCTGGGGACTCTCGCCAGGTGCCCCCGTGACTCAGGGCAGAGCCAGCTGGGGCTGGGGCGGGGGCTCACCTCCCGCAGTGGTATGATGAGGTGGCACGCATCCTCCTCCTTACTGGCGAAGCAGATGTAGTTGCTGGAGATGAACATCTGGCCAGGGATGTGCAGCTTGTTAAACGGGGTCCACAGGGTGCAGCCTGTGTGGCCATCCAGGCGCTCGTCCCTGGGCAGCCGGAACATGGCCCGGTAATACTCGTTCTTGGCGCGGGCGTCCAGGTCTCTGGGGAAACCAAGGTGGGGCGGGAGGAAAGGGGACAAGAGTCGGGGCGAGCACACCCGAGAGGGGCCTCAGGGCCTCGGTTTCCTCCTCTGATTCGGGTTCTTTGGGGTCCTCCCATGAGCAAGTCATGCCCAAGGATGTTAGAGGTCAAGAAAACAAGCACGATAATGGCCAAGCACAAGAGACAATCGTATGAGCAGCAGAGGAGTGGTCAGCAAACAGCATGCCCTTGAGACCCAACAGCTGTGGGAGGACAGCTGGAGGCTGACGGGGTGTGACACGTCGCTCGCTCGGCACTGTAGGCGGGCAATGCCCGGTGCCCGGAGGTTTGCTGTACCTGCCCTGCAGGCCTGTGCCCCGAGGCTGCCGCTTCTCACTGGGAAGCCCAGCCCCACCTAGAAACCCAGATCAGGACCTCCCGACAGGCAGGTGTGAAGACTAAAGCACATGGTGCTGTTGCTGAACAGAATGCACGCTCACCCGTCTATGGCTGTGGGAGGCGGGTGCCTGGCACCCTGCTCCTCGCCCCTGCGGTGGCTCTGTCCTCATAAATATCTCTCTCTCCCCAGACCCATGGGGATGCCAGCAGCCTGAGCAAGGCCTGACAGGCACAGCCTGATGGACAGTGCCTGATGGACAGTGTCAAGTCCTGGCCCTGCTTGTTTTCTTTTTGGAAGGTTCCAAAAGCAATCCTGTCACTTGCATCAGGAGAGTGACATCCTTCGACGGCGTTCTGGTCCTGAAGGTGCATCCTGGAGTCTGGGCCTAGACCATGGTCTCTGGGTGCAACCTAGGAAACGGCCAGCCTGGATAAAGTCTCTGAGTGCACGGCTACAAATCAGTGAACATCTGAGCTCCCGGCCAGCCTTGCAGGTTTCCCGTGAAGCTATAACCGAGGAGCATAAACAAAAGTGCTGGTAGGGAGTCGGCGGGGGGGGCCATTATTCGTTCCTCTGTCTACCAATACCCATGGACAAGGTGGCAGGGATCTCAGACCTCTCAGACGTGAGGCCGTCACCCTGGCTGCACTTCAGCCCCAGGCCTGGGTACCATGGCTACAAGGGGCCACTGGCCAAGGGGTCCTGAGAAGAGCTGTCAATCACAGCAGGATGGAGGCTGTGCACCCCAAGCCTGGATTCACCAAAGCCTTTCAGCTGTGGCCTCCGGGGGCAGCCTGACCCAGGTGGTACGGAGGGTGGGCTGGCAGCTCACACCCTGGCTCCACCACTTACTATCTGAGGAGGCTTGGGCAAGTTACTCAGCCTCTCTGGGCCTCAGCTTCCCGTCTGAGACCAAGGAGTGTAAGAGCACCTCCCCATCACAGGGCTTGGAGAGAGAACACGGGAAGAACTCCCTCCACGTCAGCAGCAGGTCTCTTAGGACAACCCCTCTGCGAATCTCTTGGTGCCCTCTCCACGCTATCCGAAACCATCCCTTTACCTGGCCCCTTCCCACGAGGGGAGCCTGTGAGGTGTGGGAAGGGCGGGTCCCTCCCACACCCGGGGGGGGGGGCAACGCACCGCTTCAGAGCCGAGACGTTCCTCTGCGGCCGGGAGGGCCTGGGCAGTGCCTTGTCCTCCAGGAAGCCCTCGTTGTCCAGCAGCTGCCGCATGGCCAGGTTGGCCAGCTGCTCCATGAGCTTGAAGGTCTCGCCGATGTTGAGGAACATGGAGAAGAAGAGCTCCTGGTCCCGGGTGTCCACGCGGATGCTCTCGGGGAAGAGCAGGGTGGCATTCTTCTCCAGCCGCGTGACGTCTACCCACTGCACCACCAGGCTCACTGGACACGCACAGGGACACACCAGTGGGTCAAACATGCTGGAGGGCTGGGCAAGGTGGGGCTCCTGACTTCCCCCTGCACCCGGAACCCACCCCAGGGGAGCCACTCCCTGAAGGCAGCGTTTACCGTGTGCCCCACCCCCTCCAAGCCTGGCTGTGCTTGTGCTCACAAGGAGGAATGGGGCCATGGGGCTCTCCACTGCATCCCAGGCCAACCCAGTGCCCAGCTCTAAGGACAGACCAGGTGAATATCTGCCCCACAAATGGCTGTAGGGAGACACGAACGAACGTGCAGGGGTGAGCTAGCTGAGATGCTGGCCCCGAGAAGCCCCATCTAGTGGGAGCGCACTGACATGGGAACAAGTCACAACATGGTGTGACCAGCAGAGAGAGGACACTGGCCCCTGCCTGAGGAGGAGGTACGTGGGTGGGAGAAGGGCAGGGGAGGATGTGGGAAGTGTGTGCGAGGCAGAAGGCGGCCTTGCTGGGCTCGGGCGAGGAAATACTGGAAACGGCTAAGGCCCTGGCGGCTCTTTCTGGGAATGACATGGCAGCAGAGGGTGCTGGCTGTCACCAGGGAGTTGGCCTCGTGCCCTGAGGCCGGGGCTTCCTGCAGGGAGGGACCTGCAGCAGGTGGCTGCAGGGGCACATGCCCAAGGCACCGCATAACCTGGAGCCACTCAGGGCCGTCGTGTGCCCTCGAATACTCAGTCCACAGAGGAGAGGCCCTGTGTGGACAGTCACTAGGTGAAGAGCCGTGTTGGCACATGCAGACGCGGCAGGAGCCCCCAAGAGCCCGGCGTATGCCTGGCTCAAGCTCCTGGTGTGGACCGCTGAGGTGGCACTGGGTTTTGGGGAGACCCTCTGGTGGGTGTCTGGGGACAGAAGGTCTTGGGGCTGAGAGGAGGGAGACCCCTCAGAAACTTCAGCAGTCCAGAGAGGCAGTGAACTTTCTAGAAGTCAGAGGATGAGGGGCCAGCTGAGGGCCTGGGGGACATGGGGACACCCCTGAGCCCGGGCCTGCACTCACCCTCCTTCCCCAGCAGGAAGGAGTAAAAGCACAGGTGGTTGACGGTCAGGTAGAGCCAGCCCTGCCGCGGCACGCGGCCCTTCCAGTAGCTGCAGGAGTAGTAGTTGACCAACTTCTCCCCTTCGGGCATCCCGAACTGCTTCCGCATCTTCAGCTCGGCCTCCTTGAACTTCCCGGGGTCCTCATCTCCCTGGGGCTGCAGGTTCTTGTTCTCTTCCGCGATGATACCCTGGAGGAGGAAAAGGGGACTGGTTCCTGCGAGCCCATGGGTCCCCACAGCCGAGATGTGCAAAGGCGGGAGCAGAAAGGCCCAGGGAACCCGGGCGGTGGGACCAGGAGTCTTGGACCCTAGCCCAAGGGCCAGCAGCACGGGCAGGCCCTGTCAGCTGCTCTGGCGGGTGCGTGGTCAATGCACATGGTCAGACAGACGCTGGGAAAGTTCCCTCAGCTCCCTGAGCTATGATCACCACTGGCTTGGAGCAGTGACTTTTAAAATAAACATTTACTGGGCCGGCTGGGTGGCATAGCGGTTAAGTGCACGTGCTCTGCTTCAGCGGCCCGGGGTTCGTGGGTTCGGATCCCGGGCGCGCACTGACGCACTGCTTGTCAGGCCGTGCTGTGGCGGCGTCCCATATAAAGTGGAGGAAGATGGGCACAGATGTTAGCTCAGGGCCAGTCTTCCTCAGCAACAAGAGGAGGATTGGCAACGGATGTTAGCTCAGGGCTGATCTTCCTCTCACACACACAAAAAAATAAATAAATAAACATTCATTTTTATGTAAAATTTCTGAAAAATACAATACGTAAACATGGTAAAAAAAAAGCAAATGGTAGAAAAGTGTATTCAGTGACAACGGAGTCTCCCTCTCCCGCCCTGCAGCCACTCTGCCGGGTTCTTCCTAGACACGCACGCACTGAAGGCCTTTAAGCAAACGCATGCGGCTTTCTCTCTTCCTCTCTCTACCCAGAGGCATCCCCATGTGGCACTATTCTGTGAAGTGCTTTTCTCACAACAACGTCCTGGAGGACGTTCTGTATTTGACAGTCTTCTCTGCATCCATACACCAGGGGGCTCCTGCCTCTTGCCTCTGCCCCCAGAGCAGCCCAGGGCCCACGGACCAGCCCGGGGCCCACCGAACAGCTGGGGGCCACGGACCACCAAAGGTGGCGTGTGCTCCGATGCCCCCATCTCAGGATAGCCAGTACCACTCTGGCTGTGACTTCCACATCTCTGCTCCATCAAGCTGCCTCTGGTGCCCTCCGGGACACTCCTGCAGGAACTAGCTCTACATCTGAAAAAAAGACTGCAAAGCACCCTCCACATTATTAGCACCTCCTTACTCCGGAAAGCACAAGGTGGGCCCTGGACAGCCCGTGGGTCATCACTAGCTGCCTTGCCCCTCGGGTCACCTTCCTAGGTCTCAGCCGGCAGCCCCCGCCCCCCCCCCCTCCAGCTGCACCTTGGAGACCCCGAAGCAGGGAGCAGAGGGGCTGACATGGCCTGCTCTGCATTTTCCACCGGCCTCTAATCAGGAGTAACAGTCCCACCAACGGAACGCGCCGGCCTGGCTCATGGGGTTGGGATTTCCTGTTTGTTGGCTGATAGAACCCGACTATAAAAATCACTGGGAAGATTTTAAATTATTCATTCAATTTTAATAGTTTTAGGCATATTCAGGTTTCCTATTTTTTCCTGAGTCTCAATTTAAGTTATACAATGTGGAATGCCAACTAATGGCCCCCAAAGATGTCCACATCCCAATCCCCAGGACCTGGGAATATAGAGCAAAAGAGACTGGGCAGATGTGATTAAATAAGGACTTTGAGATGGGGAGACGATCCTGGATTACTCAGGTGAGTTCCATACAATCACAGGGGTCCTTACAAAGAACGGGGCCAGGGGGTCAGAGGCACAAAGGGCAGGAGACGACAAAAGCGGGGAGAGAGCCTGACTGATGGATTTGAAGATGCTACGCTGATGGCATTAAAAGTGAGGGAAGGGGCCAAGAACCAAGGAGTACAAGTGGCTCCTAAAAGCCGGAAAAGGCAAGGAAATGGATTCTCTCCTGAGAGCCTCTGAAGGAGCACAGCCCTGCCCACACCTTGACTTTAGCCCACGAGACCCATGTGGACGTCTGGCCTCAGAACTGTAAGAGAAGGAATTTGCGTGGTTTTAAGCCACTAGGTTAATGGTAACTTGTTGCGGTAGCAATCAGAAGCTAGTAACTATTATTCTAATGAAGTGTTCATCTTGTCTAAATTCTTAAATTTACTGACTTAGAGCTGTTTATGGCACTCTTTCTCTCTCTTCTTTTAAAGTCTGCCTCTCATGGGCCAGCCCGGTGGCTTAGCAGTTAAGTGCGCGCGCTCCGCTGCTGACAGCCCGGGTTCGGATCCTGGGCGCGCACCATCGCACCGCTTCTTCGGCCATGCTGAGGCCGTGTCCCACGTACAGCAACTAGAAGGATGTGCAACTATGACATACAACTATCTACTGGGGCTTTGGGGGAAAAATAAATAAATAAAATTATTATTTATTTATTTTTTTAAATTTTTTATAAGTCCCCTTTCCACACCAAGAGCCCGGCAGCAGACACTTGGTTTGCACTGCTGTAAAGTGGGGGGGGACTGCACCGTGTTGTCTGCAGATTCAGTTGGAGACCAGGTGAACACTGCAGCCCGGGGTAGCGGGGGTACCCAGCCAGCCGCGGGAGGCGAGCCTTACGTGTATCTTGCCCTTGACGAAGGTGGTGATGTCTTCCTCATTGTCAAAGACGGACAGCGTCTGGAGTAAGTTGTTTTCCAGCCATTCCCAGTGTTTTGTGATCTCTTTGCGGGAGGAACCTAGAGGAGGTTTGGTGGAGTAAAGAAAAGGAAAATCATGTAATCACAGGCCTCAAACACAAATTCAAAGAGAGATTAAAATGGGTGACTAATTTGTATACCCAAGTGACTAAAATCTTCAAGCTGCTTCTCCTTTCCTTTTTAAACTTTATGTATATAACAAAAGTCATAAATGATCCTGATAAAAACAAAAAATTTAAAAATTGAGGCAGAACTGCCGAGTCACATGGAAAATGAAGCCTCCATCTCCCCCTAAGGCCGCGAGTACGAGTGACCACTAGTTGCTTGTGTGTCCTCCCAAAAACAGTCTACACGCCTGCAGGGTTGCTTACTTAGCAAGACTCTTCTTCGAGATAAAAGGACTTAATGTGGTCTCTGATATACAAGTGACTAACCAGACACAGGCAGACCTGGTATGAGTGCCTGCAGCTCTCCTGAGAACTCAGGCGTCCACAGGGAGCAGCTGGAGCTTCTGAAGGACTCCAGGCCCTTGGCTGGCTGGTCTCCTGCTGGGCAGGAGAGGCTCCTGTCCCTCTCTCTGAAGCCAGATGCACCCCACCCAGGCCTTTGCCTACAGTGTTCCTGCTTCTCATTCTGGCTAATATCCCAGCCCTGCTCCTGCCTCCTCCAGGAACTGTAGTCTGACTCCTTCAGCTTCTGGCTGGCCCCCAGTGTCTGCCCCACCTAGGAGGTGGTCCCTGTCCTCTTCAGGGAGGGGCCCTGGAGGGAACTGCAGGCCCAATGGAAATGGAAACACTTAGAGAAGGCAGACCAACGCCTTTCCCAAAGGGCCAGGCAGCTGTTTTCTCTGCCTCCATCAGGCAACTGGGGAGAAGGGGCTCCAGGAGGAGAAGCAAAGGGATGAGAGGAGCCTCTGCCTGGCCTGGCTTCTCCTGCCCCCTGGCATCCCACTTTTTGGAGTCTGCATGTACCTGGCATGGGGTTTGCACTCAAGAACTGTTTTCCGAATGAATGAGCACAAGAATAAGAAGAGGAGTGAGGGCATCCTTCTAACTGATCTGGGGTGGGACAGTTCATGGACTGGGAGTGCCCAGAAGGCCCAGTCGACTCCATGACCCACGGAAAGGCCTGCACACTGGCACGGACAGAGCCTTAGCAAGACACGAGTCCAACGTGGCTATGGGTCACAGACATTTTCACTGGGCACCTGATCCCTGGTCACCCCATCCTTCCTACCTGGATACACTCTTCCACCAGCTGAAAACTCAGCCCTGACCCTGCCCTGGCCGGGCCACCTGGTCCTCACCAGCTCCCCACCTGCTCTTGGCTCTGTCATATGTTACAGCCCGGCCAGTCTCAGTTCAGGTTGATTTGTTTGTTTCTTTAAATTTACCCAAGTAGCTCACCACCCTAACAAGCAATTCTGCAGAAAGACCCTTCCCCATGGGCCTGTGCAAGGATGCCCACATGAAAACGATAAACCTGGACTCATACAACTTATAGTGAGCCGCACCAGGTGATCAAAATCACCCTGGATCATCCATAGGTTACCTTTTTTTTTTTTTCATTTTTCTTTGTGTTTCTATTATGGCCTCCTTTCCCTGGTGCATGAAGGCCAAAGTCTAGTTGGTAAGCAAAGGGATTTCTTTCTCTCGCTCTCTCTCTCTGTCTTCTTGCCAAGAACCCAATTCGAATTTGGAAGTTAAATTTGCACATGATGCAACACTACTGTATCATTCCCTTTTATTTATTTATTTTTTTGGTGAGGAAGATTGGCTCTGGGGTAACATCGGTGCCCATCTTCCTCTACTTTATATGTGGGACGCCTGCCTCAGCATGGCTTGATAAGCGGTGCATAGGTCCGCGCCCAGGGTCTGAACCCGAGAACCCCGGGCCACCAAAGCAGAGTGCACAGATTTAACCACTATGCCACCGGGCCAGCCCCTGTATCATTCCCTTTCACACACATGTTACTGGCAACCTAAAACAGAAGAAATCTTGTGCACACTGCAGATCTGTCTTCACTTTAATTATAAATATTTACGTATGTGCATTTAAAAGAATTATCGGTTAAAAGGAACTCAATCTTCATTTAGTACTAACTAAACACTTAAACTGTGCCATCTCTATGCTAGGTGCTGGGAGTAAAAAGAATAGCTAATTAAATTATTATTATTATTATTATTTTGGTGAGGAAGATCAGCCCTGAGCTAACATTTGTTGCAAATCTTCCTCTTTTTGCTGAGGAAGACTGGCCCTGAGCTAACATCTGTGCCCATCTTCCTCTATTTTGTATGTGGGATGCCACCACAAGACGGCTTGATGAGCGGTGAGTAGGTCCACACCTGGGATTCAAACCTGCGAACCCTGGGCCTCCGAAGCAGAGCCACTACGCCACCAGGCTGGCCCTGCTAATTAAATTATTAAGTGCTACTTCTGTTTTCAGAAGTTTTCATAGAATATTTTATTTAATTCTTAGAGCATCTTGGAGACAGGTACCATTATTGTAATTTTAAACAATGAAGCTGAGGCACAGAAAGGTTAAGTAAGTTGTCGAAGGTCACACAGCTGGGAAGTAACCAAACCATAACTCTAACCCAGGGTGCCTGGCTGCAGAGCCTACCCACACCCTCAGGGAGCCACAGGTCCAAAAGGAAAGTCAGCGAGGCTTTAGCATACAAGTACTGGTGGAGACACTGCAAGTTCAGAGAAGGCAGGCTGGGTATGTGGGTCTGGGGAATCCGGGAAGCTTTTCCATGGGAGGTGACATCTGGCAGGTTCTCAATAGAGCAGGAGGAGTGAGGTGGAGGTGAGGGGACGCTGGATGCACACCAGCCAGGCCGGTGTGGCTGCGAACTTCAGGCCCTGCAAGCGTCTGGTCTGCCTGAAGGCCAGGTGTGAGCTGTGGGGGAGAAGGACAGAAAGGGAGGCAGGCAGACCCCGAAAGTCCTTTAATGGCAGGCTCAAGAGTCAGGACTCAGTGGGCAGGTACCACCAGGACTTTGGTTTTGGAGAGCTGAAGGGGAGGGCATGGACGAAGCGGAGGGAGGCTTGGGCAGAGGCCAGGGCAGATGAGCACAGGGACCTGACCAGGGAGGGGCTGGGGGTCTGGCAGAAGAGGGAGCAGGTCAGCGTGTGGCCTGAGGCTAAGGGCTGGGGCTCCACAACGTGGCCCGGCCCCTCCCCAGCACCAGGCTCCACTGCCACCAAAGGGGTTCCCACATAGCTACACAGTGAGGCCATGCTCCTCTCTGCCACGGAGAGGCTGCTCTCCAAGAAGGAACACCACTGAGACCCAGAGGAAAACCCCAAGGGCCCGTTTTAGAGTAAAGCATCTCCTTGTTGCCCAGGCACACACCAACCTCCCTGGGCCCCACTCAGGGAAGGCCTCACCCATGTGAAGCCCCCAGCACCCAGCACTCAGACTCTGGAACCAGGAGAGCAGGGGTCCTACTGGGCTTCCCTGTGTGGCTTTGGACAAACTCATGGTTCGAAGCCTTCATTCATTCACTCACACCCAGGGGAGTGGTGCCTGGGAGGAGGAAGACACCTAGTAAGCAGAGGCTGTGCCCAGCTGCTGCCCCGACTGGTGCCTTCACCCCTCGACCCCTCCCCTCCTGAAGCTGGGGTCTAGCTGTGAGTGCTCTCATCACCTCTCCTCAGGTCTCCAAGAAAAATCACCATCCTGGGGGACAGTGACACTGTGGCTTCCAGCGCAGAGAGGCATTCAGCACAGTGGACGTGAGCAGGTGCTCTGGGTCTGAACTGCAGTGCTGTGTGACCTTGGGCAGGTTACTTAACCCCTCTGGGCCACAGTTTCCTCATCTTCAAAATAAGGAGCGCCAGAGTTCTGCCTTCTTGAGTTGCTGGGAGGTTCATGTAGGTGCTGGGCGCACAGGAAGCGCTCTCTGGCATTGGCTACGGCTGTTCTTTTACCCCAGCGGCCTCAGCCAGGCTGGCACCCACCGAAAGGGACCTCCTCCCAGACTCTCGGGAGGGCAGGTGTATTTCCCCCTAGGATGACAGCAACAGCCAGTTCTCGTTATCCGCAGTGGCTGTGTGCGATAGACTCTCCTGGAACACTGAATTCGCCACTCTGCGCCCAGGGGAGCGACAGGGCTGAGTTCCCGAGAACCGCTCGTCACAACATGTTCATTGACCAATAGATACCTAACTTTGTTTTATGCGCCTTTTTGTGTAAAGCCCCCTTACTTAGTAGGTGTTGTTAATTCCCCACCACTGAACTCACGGCCGGCAGCCCTGGCCCTCAGGCCTGGAGGAAGCTCACCCACCACCTCGGTTTCTCCACGGGGCACCCCACAGCTGCTCACGCTCAGAAACGCCACAGAGCGCTGCAGCACTACGCTCGGGCCATTTTAAACAGCAAAGTCACCAACAAAAACCACAACAATGCAAAAAGCATGGCACTTAGACCTCGAAAAGGACAGTTGTTTACAGATTGAGAGCTGACACATGAAGGCAGAAGGACGCCTTGCTCCACCTCAGCTGGGAACCTGTGTCTCAATTTTCACCCTGCTGTGCACACGTACAATCCCACGAATGTCCACAAGTGACCTTGAAAGCAACACAAGTATTGATTTTGGGGTTTACAGATAAATTTTAGCGAGTAGGTAAATTCGAAAATATGGAGTCTGTGAATAATGAGGATTAATTGTATCTACCTCGAGAAAAAGTGAGCAAGAGAATGTGGACCCTGCCCGAGGCTGAGCCTTGAGAGAGGCATGCAGAGGGCTGCGGGGGCCGACCTCTGCCTGCCCCGCACCCATGCACAGCTGAGCTGCCTTCCTAAGCTGGATGCTGGCCTGGGCTGTGCTGGCTGAATGAGGGGCAGCGCTGGCTTCTCAGAAGGCAATATCCAGCCCAGGAATGTGGGATGTACCCCCTCCCTCCCGGGGGCCCGCCTCCCTGGGGCAGGCCCTGCCCTGCCCAGCAGCCCTTGTCATTCTGGGCACCTACCGCACGCCACTGTCCAGTAGACCTGTGAGTCCTGGGTCTGGTGCAGGATGCGGTAAGGGGCTACTCGGGCGCTGGAGTCCAGCACTACATCCAGGGTGCCCACGAGAAGACCTGGGAGGAGGGGAGAGAGAAGTGGAGGGTGAGGCAGGGCCGTGCTGAGAGGTGAGCCTGGCCGGAGGCAGCCAGGATGGTGGCACCGCCCCCAATGCCCCAGCCCAGAGGGAGAAACATCTGGCATCACCCTTGTCCGTCAGATGAATTCTTTATCCTCAAAGGCCTTCAACTAGCATCTGATCCCTATCAACAAGTCCCCTTCCACTTCCTCCTGGAAGCTTCTGCTTATCCTCCTGACTCAGAAACACTTGCAGGCAGGGGCAGAGGCAGGTTGTATGAGGCCCAAAGCTTAAACAATTCTGGAAGACCCTCTTTAAGAAAAATACAAAATTAGGTTTGAAAACAAGTATTTCTTTAGAATAAGAAAGTACAACAATTACAAATTAAAAACAAAAACAATAATACCACAAATATCACAAAATCCAGAAAAATAATACAATGTGTTTTATTAACTGCCAGACACATCTCTTAAGATACATTTTCCACAGGTACTCCCATGGCTTTTTTCATAAGACAATGATTTTGCAACATCATTTTACATATCAACAACAGGAAGATAATGTAGTCTTTCTTCTGTCACAGAATCACACATTTTTATTATGGAAAGTTTCAGGAAGTTCCTTGCAGCCTCAAAAGTCATTACTGAGGCCGGCTCTGTTGCCTAGGGGTTAAGTTTGGTGTGCTCTGCTTCGGTGACCTGGGTTTGGTTCCTAGGCACCACTCGTTGACAGCCATACTGTGGCGGCGACCCACATAAAAATAGAGGGAGACTGGGCCGGCCCCGTGGCTTAGCAGTTAAGTGCGCGCGCTCCGCTGCTGGCGCTGGGGTTCGGATCCTGGGCGCGCACTGACGCACCGCTTCTCCGGCCATGCTGAGGCCGCGTCCCCCATACAGCAACTAGAAGGATGTGCAACTATGACATACAACTATCTACTGGGGCTTTGGGGGAAAAATAAATAAATAAATAAAAA
This sequence comes from Diceros bicornis minor, assembly GCF_020826845.1. Lineage (NCBI taxonomy): Eukaryota > Metazoa > Chordata > Mammalia > Perissodactyla > Rhinocerotidae > Diceros > Diceros bicornis. The sequence continues at coordinate 92,888,157 of NC_080740.1, forward strand.
TTATAAAAAAAAAAAAATAGAGGGAGACTGACACAGATGTTAGCTCAGGGCCAACCTTCCTTAGCAAAAAAAAAAAAAAAGGCATGACTGAAAAGGACACGCAAATTTTTAGAATTGTCCAATTTGGGAAAACACCAATCCAGTTTGTTATTTCCATCTCTGAACTGAAGCATTTTAGGGCATTTCAAGTTTTCCTTCTCATCACATATAGCTTTTGTCAATGTCACTACTGCCCCGACAGATCAGAGGAAATGTCTACCTTTTACCACTGTATTTGATCCACTCCTCTTCATTATCAAGCTACGTAAAAACCTGTTCATTGTTCCACTTTGAAATTTATTTTTTCCCTTTAATAAAGTGCTGCTTTTGGTATGATCTGAAAATATTTTGTTACCATTTTCCTGTTGATGTCAGAATAATTTCTACTGATTTTATTACTCGACTTTAACACTTTTGTGTCATATTCCATTTTTTCCCCTCTAGCCTTTAATAAACAAAATTACCAATTACAAAAGAAGGTACTCTTTACATACATCCAAGCCAGCAGTGTGTAATCTCTCACTTGGTTTACTGAAATGTTCTAAAATATCTCTAAATTGTAGTTAAAATGGCATAAGTTTATCAGCCTTTGGAATAAACTTTTGTTCATGGTTCCTGTTGGAGTTTCTCTTCTGGTCTTGGAAATTTTAATCTTTATTAAAATTTGGCATATCTATATTGTGAGACCTGAAAGCTTTTTAATGGGCAGACCATCTGGTCACACTCAGACTCTTCAATGAAGAATCCAGGCTGGCAACTGTTTTTAAAAGAGAGCACGAATAAAACCACATCACCAGCTGTTCCTCCCCCAGGGGGACAGTGTTCAGGAAGCCACGATAGCTATGACGGCACAGGGCAGGCCACGGCAGAGGCCACAGCAGGACTTACCAAACCTATCTGGAGCAGGGCGTTCACAGAGTGGTTGGGGGGCGGGGATGTGGTGAGCTCCATCTTGGGGAACATGGAGACATGAGGGAGGTGGAAAAAGCCTTCTCTGCACAAGAAGGCAGAGCACAGAGGGCCCCACCCAACCCGCTGAGACGATGGACTGAAAGACACAGCACAGAAGCAGTGTTGGAGGCACACTAGCTGAATCTGACACACTGGGATGCTGGTGCAACAAAAGGTACTGGGCACCCACACCTCACTTTTCTCCACAAGCTTGCAGTAACTCAGAGGCTGACCATTGGACAGTCGCTCCAGAGGGGCTGCCGTCTAACTTCCACTGAACAGCCTAGTCCAGGAGGGAGGTCCAGCACCTGCTCCGGTGACTGTCGAGGCTGTTGGAGGGAGCCTGAGGCACTGAAGGGAGCCAGGATTTCTTGGGAGGAGGTGTGGCCCAGGAGAGGCCAGGAAGAGCTCTCCCACCGGAAGCCTCTGTCTGTATATTTAAAAATCAGGACATTTCACAGGAAATTCTCTTGATAAATTGGAAGATCTGGCAACATTGGGCCCCAAGTCCTGTATGGCAACAGTGGGCCACCCGAGGAGCACAGTCCCTAGTCCAGCCCTGAGCCTGACACAGCTCTGCTCTGCCAGTGTCCAGCCCAGGCCCTGGAGCATGGGGGCCTCGGACAGCACCCGCAGAGGGAACGCTGGATCCCACAGGGCACGAAAGTCCAGGAAGTGCCTGTCCAGTCTCCTCTCGTGTTAGCGGTGATGCTCACACGGGCAAGGGGGCACACTGGCTAGCTCACCAGAACAGCGTAGACTGGTGACTGGGCAAAGCCTCCGTCTGCAGTCCCAATGCACCAAGAAGCATTAAGGTACGCGAGGAGAAGCTCGCGGGATGGGGGCTGAGGCCAGCAGCAGCTCAGGGGCCTTCTGATCTTGCTAAAAGAGCAATTCTTTGGTGAGGTGGGAATGAAGGAAGCAAAAGAAAATGTGTGCTTGTGTCACTTGGCCCCTCAGAGGCACCTGGGGAAACTGAGGCGGAGGAAGAGGACCGGGAGATCTCGCTGACTTTCCTCTGTGAACTCCCACTCCAGGAAGCGCACGCCCCTCGGCTAAGCGCCGGAAGCTCCCGGGCACCGAGTCTGGGCACCGGCCGCCGCCAGCCTTCACTTGGCCGCCCTGGGCTGACCCAAGTCTCCCGACCAGCCTCCTAACGCGAGCGCACTGGCCTGCCTCGCCCCGCGGCCCGCCCCCTCGGCCCTCGCCCCGCGCCCCGCGCCCCCGGCCCCCGGCCCGCGCTGACGTGCGCGCCCGCGGCGATGCGCCGAGGCCGGGCCTGTCCGTGCGGACCGTGCGGACCCGCGGCCGGCGCGCCGTGCCCCGCCCGGCCCCGCGCGCCTCTCACCCGTGAGGCCGCCGCCCTTGCCGTGGCCGCGGCGCCGCTGCAGCACGAAGAAGGGGTTGGCCCGCTCCGTCACCCACAGCGCGTTGGCCACCAGCACCTCCTCCGGGCCCAGCCACATCGCGGGGCCGCTACACCGGGCCCAGGCCGCCAGGCGGAAGCGCCGTCGCCGCCGCGCCGAGCCGAGCGGGGTGGGCGGGCCGCGGGCGGCGCCCCCTGGCGGGCGCGCGGACCCAACACGGCGCCGGCTGCGGGCCCGGCCGCCCGGCCCCCACCCCGGCCCCCCGCTCGCCACAAGCCGGCCCGGCCCGGCCGTGTCCGCCTCCCTCGGGTCTGCGCGTCCGGGGCCCTGCGCTGCAGCCTCATCTACAGGCCCCGTCCAGCCCGGGGCCCGGGCCTGTGGCCGTAATGGCCCAGTCCACAGACCAGAGGAACTGGTTGTGCAGAGAGCAGGGCCCCCGCGTTGTGTGAAAACCCGTCCAGGGTTTGGGGGGAAATGTAAAGAAATAGCGTTTGGAAATAGAATTTTGGCTGATCGTGCACTGCAACCCAGTGCGCGTTAACATTGCAAAGGGCGGCTGGAAGACGGTTTGAGGATTCCGATCGTTCTCAGAATTCCAACCCGCGGGCCTAAGACTAGGAGAACCTCCAGGAGCCGAGGACAGGGCGTCAGGAAGCCCTGAGGCCGGCAGGCTCCTCAGAAATCTGTAGCCCCCTCACCTGACAGATGGCGACACTGAGGCTGGGTGGTCTTGGGGTCGGGGCAGGGCCGGCCCCTGGGACCCCAGAGGTTTCTGCATAGGCATGGGCGGGCAGCATGCGGGGCTGGGGATGTGGATTCCTGCCCTCCCAGTGCTGGCCTAGAGGGCTCGACCCCCTCACAGTCCAAACACTGACCCTATTGAGTGAAAGGGGGAGCTGTTAACTCCGCCTGGGACAATAGGCTGAATCCACAATGTCCAGGGCCAATTGGGATGCAGGGGCACCCTGCTGGGCGGAGGCCGCCAAGGATCCAGCGGGAGGGCAGTAGGAAGGGGGCACTTCAGAATCATCCTGGGAGGCCTAAGCTGGTTTCCAGTTGTGTTTCTGTCACTGGCATTCAATAGGTGGTTTTGTGGTTGACAGCCAGAGTGATCAAAAGTCTTCTGACATGTTGCTTGAGACTCTGAATCAACTTTCAAGATGGATATTCAACATTTTGTTTATCCATTCATCAGCTGATGGACATTTGGGTTGTTTCCCCTTTTTGGCTTTTGTGAAAAATGCTGCCATGAACATCTGTGTACAAGTTTTTCTGTGAACATGTTTTCAGTTCTCTTGGGTAGATCCCTAGGAGAATTGTTGGGTCCTATAGTAAAATTATGTTTAACTTTTTGAGGAACAAACTGTTCTCCAAAGCAGCTGCACCATTTCATATTCCCACCGGTGATGTGTGAGGTTTGTAGTTTCTCTGTGTCTCATCAACATTTGTTACTGTTTTTTAAAAAAAATGGGTATGAAGGGGTATGTCATGTGGTTTGGATTTGCATTTCCCTAATGACTTATGATGTTGAGCATCTTTTCATGTGCTTGATGGCCATTTGTATGTCTTCTTTGGAGAAATGTCCATTTGTATCCTTTGCCCATTTTTAAATTGGGTTGTCTTTTTATTGTTGAGTTGTAAGAGTTATTGATATATTCCAGATACTAAACGGTTATGGGATGTATGATATTAAGCCTACTTCTTACATTATTTTAAATCTAATCCCCACATGTCAACCCCACGAGGCAGGTATTTTATGATCCCTATTATACAGATAAAACTGAACACAAGCAGGTGAAATGATTTGCCAAGTTCATACTAGTAGTGGCAGAGGTGGTACTAATGTCCAGAGCTTTTTGGTTCCGAGTCTTTTCTACATGTATTGGATATTTGCTGCTTTTGCCCCAACATCCATTTCTTCCTGTACAGCATCATGATTTTGCTGTGGGAACCAGACCTTAGAACCCTCAGCTTCTGTCTTTCAGCTGAAGCCAAATGCACTCCTGGGCTGCAGAAGTGGAGCCCATATTGGCCTGGGCCTTCAGCACAGTCTCCCTCTGTGACCACAGTGGCTGGTTCAGTGATGGCCATGTGCCTCCAACCAAGCCACTCAGGGCCAAGAAGAGGCCATTCTGGTCTGGTTACCTCTTGGGGAAGTAGACCACCTCCCTCAGGCTCAGAATGGAGTCTACCCAGAGGAAGTAAAGCTAGTAAATGTGTCCTGGTATCAGTGTTTGAGGGCCAAGCCATGCCAGAACTGACACAAGCAGACTATGGCATTTTAGCTTGTGTGAGACACTACATTCCCCTTTTGCTTAAGCCAGTTTTGGCTGGGGTTTCTGTCACTTGCAACTGAGGAGTCCTCACTGATAGAGGTTACCACAGTACTCCAGTACCACCCACAGTACTCCACGTGGCCCAAGCAGCTTTTTCAATAGATTTTTATTGAAATGGTTATATTAGCAAATCCCGAACATACAGGTATACACTATCAGCATACAGGTATACACCATACAATTTCACTACTTCATTATACTTACATCAACCATATGGACCTAGGATTTGTGCTGCCCTGAACATTTCAAAGGGCTTCTAAGATCTGATTGCCAAGAAATCAGGTCACATTCTATTTGCAGGTGTCTGTGTTCTAGACAAGGTAACTCCCCCTACAGTGAGCCCCCATTAAGCTAATTACTAGTTTTGCTTCTTGGATATTTGATGTGTGTTCTTTCTGGCACAAGCTATCCAATGGTGAAAGAAATTCAAGTGCATAGTTTCCCTTTCATCCCTCAAGCTGGAAAATAAGTAAGTCATTTGCCACATTTTAGGTATATCCTAAGCCTCCCCCACCCCAAATTACCTGTGCTATAGTTAGAAAAATAGTTTTGTATGCCATCCTTTGAGATGTTGTGCATAGTTAGCAGGAACCTAGAGTAAGAGGAGCTCTTTGAATGACCCAAATATGAAAGGGGTAACTTTTAATATTTTATATGAGTACAAAAGCTACTGAGGGTCAAAAACAATTGTGACAAATGTAGCCTGGGTTTGGACCAACTCCTCTTGTACAGGAACAGGATTGTTCTATTAGGTGACCCCAAAGAGCATTTCCTAGCTTGGGAGTCTTTCCTGTTTCTGTAATCACACTGGTTGTTTCCTTAGACAAAGCCACTGCCACTTGGGAGTAGACCCTGCTTCCCATTCTCAGCTAAGACATCAGATTCTGGCCCTAAGCACTGGCCAAGGGCGCCCCTCCTCCAGCTGGGCCAGCAAGCCAGGAGGATGAACAGACACAGTGCCCCCTCAGCTTTTCTCCAGGATGGCACGTGTCATCTCAGGCTGGGCACCTAGCAAAGGTGCTGAGACCCTGGCACTGGCCACACCTAGTGACCTGGTCCACATGGCATGCTGGCAGTCACTGGGCAGTCAGCCTTTCTGCTTAGGAACAGCTTTCTCACCTGAAGGAAGAGAAATGGCCTGGGGCCTACCTACCCACACCCCCCTATTTGTTTTTACAAACATCTTGGCTCAGTACCGCCAGTCACTAGAAAAGTCCTTTAATATCACATAGCATAAATATACTTGGACTTAATTGTGGATGAAGGGTAATTCTGAAAGCAAATTAGAATTCACTTTGTGTTCAGTTAAATTTATAAAGAATAACTCAGAACAGTCGTCTGTAACTCTCGACAGTTGCCAGCAGCTGTAAGGAGAGCTGGAGAGAGGGTGATGATCGCTGAGGGGTGAGCTGCTGCTGAAGGCCAGCCAGGCTTGCTAGAGGCCTCACACGCCTTACGGGGGATCAGGGGTCCCCTGCAGCTGAGAAAAGGGTGCTAATGACATCCTCCAGCTCTCGGCTTTCCACGGAAGGAGAATGCATGTGGTTTATAAAGGTGCTCATCACTACTGAGCTGGACCACCACCCTGGGGTTGAGCACACGCACTCAGGCAGCTGCCTCTGGGCCACCAGCCAGTGCTTCCCCAGGCCTGCTGTTTCTGAGAGAGTCATTCCTTTCAGGCTGCCAAACCTGGTCTGTGCCACCTCAAACCTGTGTCTTTTGTGGTATATGCATATGGAAGATTCCGTGGGAGGAACCAGGAAAGCCCAGGACGAAGGTCTGAGCGACTCCAGCAGCACTGAATCCTTCCAAAAGTTAATACTCAAGCGTGCATGAAGTTCAGTTTTTTTTTTTTTTAGGGATTTTTTTTTTTTTTTTTTTTTGATCATAAAGTATCTTCCTTCTTCCCCAAGTCAGAATTAAAAAAACAGAAAAAAATGGCTTGACTAGGCTGAACTGCAAGAGGGAAAACTCCAGGTGAGTCCCAGGTCAGGGACCGGGGGCCCCCACAGGGCCTTGTGGGAGCACAAGCCCTGAGTCTCGGGTGTAGACATGTCGTCCTTTTAGCAGCCAAAGCCAACGGCACCCCTTCCCCTCCATGTCACTGAAGGCTGGGGGACCAGCTCTGGAGAACGCAGGTGACAGCTTTCATCCCAGGTCTTCTGGGTGTGATCTGAGGACCTGGCACCCCAGAGAAGCAAGAGGGGCTGGCCAGTGGGGACATGGCCTCAGCGGGAGAAACCTTCCTGCAGGCAAGGCTCCTGGGCTCCGCACACTTGGCTTTTCCTGCTGTTTTGCAGGACAGTAAGAAAGCACAATTCCACTCAGCAACCCAGGCACCTTACCTCTGTGTCCTTCTTTCTGCATCTTCTCTGATGTTATGATACTTAAAGTATACAAGGTATTCTCCAGTCCTGCTGAAAGGATCTAAACCACTTCCGCAGAGGTCACATGAACATGTGTACTCAACATCCATTTCATCCTTTCTCAACAGGCTTTGGAATGATCTACCAATGAGGCCAGAAGGAAAGGCATAACTAGATGTGCCTCCCTTGTAACAACTGCCCCTGACGGGAGGACACTTATTCTAAGCTGTGGGTGTCATGACAGTCACCCGTGATAACCATCCTGTACTCGTGTGTGCAGCTGGGAGTGAACGCTGAGTTTAATTGCTCCAAACTCTGTTTCTGGAGTGAGTCAGGATCAGTCCGTCTGCATCTGCCATGGCGGCGAGGTGAACGCTACCTTTCTTGGATAGGGAAGTTACACTCAGTGGTTTTTCTAAACCGGATGCCGTCAGTAGCTCCTTCTGTCCCTACCTTAAATGTCGGTGTCCCCAGGGCTTTATCCCAAGCCTGGTTCTTTCACTGGACAATTTCAGCCCTACTCTGGCTTCCACCATCATCTGAACTAAGGGAACAGCAGGCCTGGCTGGACACCCACCCTGGGAGACTCTAAGTCCAGCGAGTATGTGTGCAAGTGCCTTGTGTACACACCTGTGTGTGTGAGAGAGAGAGAGGGAAGGAGAGAGGTTTGGGGCATCTGAGGGACTGGGCTCCCGTGGAGACCAGAGCGGTGGGTCTAGGTGGCATGCATGTTTAAAACACAGCTTCCCCAGAATTCGGATGCACAGAAGGCCACAACCCGCCCACCCCCTCACTGAACCTCTGCCTGAGATCCAGAGCTGCGTCTCCATGCCTCCCTCTAGAGCTCTGCCAGCCCCAAGATCCACAGTGTCCCCACAGGGCTCTCCACGGGTCCCACCCACACCCACCCGTCACCGAGACTAGCGACCTGGGCTTCCGCTTCAATCTCATGGCTCCCTCCTTTCCACTTTCAGCCAGACCAGGTCTCAGGGCTAAGGCTGCCGCCCTCTGCTCTGCCCTGGCCCGAGGCAGGCCCAGCTCACTCTTTCTAAAACAGAGATTTGGGCCTTCCCCACAGCAAAGCCCTCCCTGAGTGGGAAGTGAGACCCACGCCAGTCTCAGGCTCCTCTTGGCTTGTCCTCACCGAGGTGTCGTGTTCCTACAGCCTCAGGTCCTGTGAGGCCTCTCGGGGCTGCACTGCCCTGCCCCGTCTGCGCCCCGGGAAACCCTCCTCTTCACCACTCACCCTCATTTCGTTTGGCCTCACATCCCAGTTGGTTGGTAATGCGCCTGTTTTCTATAACAGCCCAAATCTTAACGATCACTGGATTCACCGTAACTCTGAGTATCCGTGTTTGGCACGTAGTGAGAACCTAACAAAGGTCTGTTGACAAAATCAGTCTTATAATCCTAGCCTTTTCCTTCTAAATTCTAATTCCTGGAAATCAGTGTTATTGTGTCATGACGTTTATGAGCAGAACCACTTGTCAAGGTGACCTGACGTTCACACCACCTCCTTGTTTTCCTGTAGCAGCACCGCTGCCTAAATAATAAGGGTTAACAGCAAGATAACATTTTGATTTTTCTTCAATTAAAACCAGTTTCATTTAACATGTAGATCAAGGAAAGAACTGGAAGTGAGGGGGTAATAAAAATATGAGAAGAGCTTATAAAGCCCACAGGAAATATCAAATTAGTCAAATTTAGTAATCTTCTTTTGTTATACCCCGTGCGACGCATCTTTTGGAAGCTGGGTTGTTGCATGCCTCAGGGCAGCTGGCAGGTGCAGGCTCGGCCCCGGGTCCAAACTGGTGTTCAGGGAAGTGCCTCATGGATGTCCTCCGAGCCAGGCCTGAGCAGGGGCAGGGAGATGGAGCCTTTCTTCAAAAGTGGGGCTCACCAGACTCTGCGAGGGGTTTTTAACCAACTGGTGGTAGAGCTTGTCTTCCCTTGAGGGGCAGAGGCAGGCAGCCCTAGACAGATACCCTGCCCACTAACCACTGCCACCACCGGGCGACCCCAAGCCTGGCCCTCCTCCTGAGAACAGCTTGGCTGTTCTCTGGCCAGCCATCTCTCCTCTCTTCCAGAAATAACAGGAAAGGAGGGCCGTGGGCAGTTTTTTCCTTAGGAAGTTAAAAATCACCAAATTGGGGGCTGGCCCTGTGGCTTAGTGGTTAAGTGCGCCTGCCTCGCTACTGGCGACCCGGGTTCCAATCCCGGGCGCGCACCGACGCACCGCTTGTCCGGCCATGCTGAGGCGGTGTCCCACATACAGCAACTAGAAGGATGTGCAACTATGACATACAACTATCTACTGGGGCTTTGGGGAGAAAAAGGGAAAAAAAAGGAGGAAGATTGGCAATAGATGTTAGCTTAGGGCCGGTCTTCCTCAGCAAAAAGAGGAGGATTGGCATGGATGTTAGCCTAGGGCTGATCTTCCTCACACACACAAAAAATAAATAAATAAATAAATAAAAAATAAAAAAATCACCAAATTGTAAGCATTTGCATTTTAATTGTCACAACCCAATCCCTAGCTGATGAGCTGATGGTTCTAGCTGCCCCAGACCCCACTCCAGATGCACCTGCAGTGCGTGCTGATGGCTCTGCACCCAGCTCAGCCACGCGGGCAGGAAGAGGCTGCAGCCAGACCCAGCTCAGAGCAGTCTGCTGGAGGCATGGAGGGTTTCTGCTGTAAGTAGCTCACCCCTTTGCCTTTTCCATTCTTCAACTAGTCCCCCCGGCAGTCATCAGAGGTTATCATACATTTCCTGGCTAATAACCACTGTGGCTGTAAGACCTGCAACAGCTGAGACGCTTGCATGTTGCAGAAGAATCGTCTCTCTGTACCCATAACCATGCCTGCATGGCCAATAAACTGCTCCCTGAAGCTCGAGCTTCTCAGAGGCAGGGGTGCCCACAATGAGAAGTGTGTTCTCACAGAGCTCACAGGGCAGGCAGCCCCGGCGTCCCTGCCCCTCGCCAGGGTCCCTGGGGTGGTTCTGCAAAAGATTTCCCCTCAGCACAGCTGCCAGCAAAGAGGCTGTTATTTGGGACAAATAGTGCCACCCTCGCTATTCCTGAAGTATGTGACCTTCACGGAGAAGTTTCTAATCCTCCAGACAAAGCCAGGACATTCTGTTGCTGAGCAGGAACGTGGCCCCGATCTTCAGTGAAAAGGTATCAAGCTGGGATCTGAAGCGCTATTCTGAGCGAATTCCCCTGCAGGAAATGCCTCCTCGGCTATTTGACAGTGCATGTGTGCCCTAGATTTACCAGAAATTCAAATATTAGATTAATAGGTGGATTTTTAGGTTCTCAAGTAATTTCATTTCTTTTCAGTAAAGGAATGTCTCCAGTGAAATTTGATGTATATGCTTTTGTAAGACAGCACAAATCAGAAGAAAATGATCTGTTGGGATCTGAGTTCTGGTTTAGGAAAACAAGGTCGTGGTATGGATGACATGCTCAGAACTGAGCTATCTTCTCTGTCGGATGAGCCAAACCAACGACAAAGGCAGGGGCAAGTCTGGACCCTCTGGCAGATGGAGTTCTAGTCTCCTGGAGACAACTTTCTCACTGCAAAACCCCTGGGACAAACCTGTCTTTCTCAACAGTGCGTTCCTGAAACCGTTTATCAAAAATATTGTTATAGTACAAAGACTATAAAAAAACAAAAGCCCTTGGTAAAAGGTAAAAAGGAAAAGCTGCTAAAACCTTAAAAATCTGCACTGTTTCAGCCTCAAGTGATTATAAACAAGTGCTGCAGTCACTCTGAGGCCCATTCCTACAGTTGTCACCCCTGGTTCTCTGGGCTTCGTTCCGGCACAACTGAGCCAGAGGCATCTTAGCAACATGTCACGGGAAGAGCACTGCTCAAGAGGAGGAGCCAGTGGCACACAGAAAATGGCCAGTGTCCACCTCACATTTCTGTTCCGGGGGGTTCACGGGTCTGCCCGGTCTCTGCCGGACCTAACTCCAGGCCTATGGAAACCGAAGTTCCCATTTTCATAACGAGGATCTGAGGATCTGACGGCACTTACGCCTCTGCAGAGCTCACATCGACAGGAGCAACAGGCTGAACTGTGGTGTGTCCTTGAGCAGAAAGGGGACGTAGATTTGTTTCATAAATCTGCTCATTGGAACTCCACGTTGGGAGTGCTCCTAAGATCCACGTTTCTGGTGACGTTAACTTGACGTCATCCCAGGCGTGTGGGAGGAGCATGTGTGTCCCTGATGTCTGCCACGCTGGCCACTGCATCTTTTTTTGTAAGCCCCTGTGCCTTCTTCATGCTGATGCCGAGGCCAGTGGAGGGGCTGGGCTGACCAGTGAAGACTGAACAGTGGTGCTTACCTGGTATCTAATAGCAAGGAGGTGGTTCGATCTTCTCAAGGAAGCACTCAGAATCGTTCTGATTTTGACACTTGCTGACTGCCACCCTGAGATCACTGTGCCAAGAGAAGACTGCTGGGCTGGCCCCCAGGGCACCGCCTCCCCACACACCTCGGTGGTTGCCAAGCAGACAAGCCCACAGGCCTCAGGGACAGGACCTTCAGTGTTTCAGCGGTCACATGAGCACTTGTCACTTTATGTCATGCTCTACGAGCAAGGCTGGAAATGACAATGCAGACAACTGCCCGTCCTGCACAGCCTGCAGCCCCATCACGGTGTTCTGGGTGGTCAGTCTCAGAGGAGGGACGAAAGGCAAGGCTCTCTCTCAGAACCTTTACAAAGAGGCTCTTTAACAGAAAGTAGAATAAGAGACAGGAAAATATAGAGCCGGCCACGTAGCAACAACTTGCGCCCCGCATCAGTAAGAAGCGGCGTCTGCAGGCTTTAGTATGCATTACAGGTGGGGAGCACAAAAGGCATCCAACGTCACCCCGACACACAATAGCATGTGATTATTCAGAGACACGTTTGCAAGGCAACATTAACCCCTGGGCCCCGCCTCTTCTCTAGAAACAGCCAGGCTTGTTGGCCGCCCATGTTCAGTGGCCAGCTTTGGGTGCCACTGGTGTTCGGTGCCACGAGGTCCCCTGGGCAATAACGCTGTCCTCAAAGCCTCACCTTGGGGGAACTTTGCAATTTAACCCTGAACCCCAACCTGTGCTTGGAAGCGCTGTCATTGTTCCAAAACGGATGCTGACAGAAGAATACAAAATAAGAAAGGTGATCATAAATCAAATCACAGAAGAGGTGACCCCCAACAGCCCATTTTAAAAAGTCAGGTTTTGTTCTCATCATACATGTCCAAAGAAGGTTCGATTGTGGAGAACTCACTTTCATAGACCAGGCTCCGCGGGGACAAAGAGTTTCGATGAAAGAAGTGACCACCTGGAAAAGGAACAAGAAAAATAGACTTAATACGTCATCGGGCCTACATTTCCCACACCACCTGGAGGAAAGAAAGTGGATTATTTTTGAAATATCACATTTTCTCAAATATCTCTTTCATTTTGGGCTCTATCATGAGAGAAATGAAAAGAATGCAGGCATCCCTCAATCTAAGCCCACTTTAAACATGTAAATCCCAATGTTTGGATCACAAGAGATTAACCATTGGAGTTCTTCAAAGCAAAAGCTGCCTGGTGCTCTTAAAAAGACTCCACTTCCAAATCTGAAGACTTCTGCCTAGGGACACACGATCACGTGGAGAACTCCCCCGCACCTCCCCTCGGAGCCGCTGCTCTGGGGTGAGCCCAGGGGGTGGGTGGGTACCTTCATCAGCTGGGCCGACTCAGGGTTGTGACTCTAAGGCTCTGATAATACATTGAAAAGTTTGTATTTACATTCAAGTTACACCTTCGCACGGTTTAGATAGTTAATTAATTCCACACATGTTAAGACCAGTCATCTCCAGTTGCCCTTTCTCAGAGACAGCTGCTATAAGCTGATTCTTGTAGTATTTACCTCCATGTCTCTAAATAATATGCCAGTGTGGCTCCTTTCTAATTTTTTCAGTCTTAGACTTTATCTAATGAACTCCCACTACGGAAGATGAAGGTTTTTTTCCTATCCTCCTCCACCACCACATCCACACACACTTTCCATTGCCCAAATATAATTATATTTTGATTAAAAAAATCCACTGTTTACATTATTTGACTATTTGTGCTATTCAGAGCTAAACCATGGTTACACTTCCTTTTCTGAACAACTCCGTTTTGTTTTTACAGCTTTATTCAGGTATAATTGACATACAACGAAATGCACATATGTAATACATACAATTTGATGAGTTTTGACATATGTACACACCCAGGGAAGCAGGACCAGATTCAAGATAGTGAACATCTCCAACGCCCCCCCAAAGTGTCCTGGGGTCTCTTGGTAATCCCTTCCCTTTCCTCCTGCCCTACTCCTATCCCCAGGTAAACACAGATTAGTTTGCACCTTTCTAGACTTTTATGTAAGTGGAATTGTATAGTATGCATTCACGCTTACAAATACAGCTGCCGTGACCATCTGGGTACAGTGTATGTGTGGACTTGCACCTTCACTTCCCTCACGTGGACACCCAGGCCTGGAAGGACTGGGTGGGCATGTGTTTACTTTCCTAAAATGGTTGTCCCAAGAACACTCCACCAGCAGTGCATAAGGGCTCCAGTTCCTCGGCAACACTTAGAGTCAGTCTTGACATTTTAGCTATTTTAGGAGGAGTGCAGCAGTATCTCATCCTGGTTTTAATTTGCATTTCCCTGATACTGGGCATCTTTTCATATGCTTATTTGCGAATTGTATATCTTCTTTTGTGAAGAGTTTTGTTAAAATCTTTTGCCCATTTTTAAAATTGGGTTGTCTTCCTATATTGAGTTGTAAGAATTTTTTAAAAATATATTCTAGAAACAAGTCCTTTGTCAGACATGTTTTGTAAATATTTTCTTCCCGTTTGTGGCTTGCCTTTTTATTTTCATAACAATGTCCTTTGAAGATCAAAAGTCTTAAATTTTTTTTTTTTTTTTTGCCAAGGAAGATTCGCCCTGAGCTAACATCTGTGCCAATCTTCCTCTATTTTGTATGTGGGTCACTGCTATGGCATGGCTGACGAGTGGTGTAGGTCCATGGCTGGGATCTGAACCCATGAACCCTGGCCGCCGAAGCAGAGTGTTGCTGAACTCAACCACTATGGCACAAGGCTGGCTCCAAAAGTTTTAAATTTTGATAAAATCCAATTTATTGATTTTTCCTTTTATAGTTTGTGCTTTTTGTGTCAGAATGAAGAAATCTTTGCCAAACCCAAGGTCACTAAGATTTTCTCCTATGTGTTTATTTAGAAGTTTTATAGTTTTAGCTCTTACATTTAGATGATTCACTTCAAATAAATTTTTGTATATGGTGGGAAATAAAAGTCACAGTTCAGCTTTTTGCATATGGATATTCAACTGTGCCAGAATCATTTGTTTAAAAGATTATCTTTTCCCATTGAATTGCCTTGGCACCTAGGTTGAAAGTCTATTGATTGTATATGTATAGTCTTTTCCTGGGCACTATTCTGTTTCAGCAATCCATTTGTCTTTACGCTAATACCACAGTGTCTTGATTACTACAGCTTTGTAAGTCTTGAAATCAGGTATTACAAGTTCTGCAACGTTGTTCTTATTTTTCAAATGGTACGAAGGGCGGGGAGCAAGAGAGAAAGGCCGTTGCAGAATACAGACAAGTATTAAATGAAAGCATTTTGTGCACTACATGAGTGGTAGGACCACTTCTATTTTCTTGTTTAACTTTCCTATATTAAAAATCTGCATTTTGCGCCGGCCCCGTGGCTTAGCGGTTAAGTGCGCGCGCTCCGCTACTGGCAGACCGGGTTCGGATCCCGGGCACGCACCGACGCACCGCTTCTCCGGCCATGCCGACACCACGTCCCACATACAGCAACTAGAAGGATGTGCAGCTATGACATACAACTGTCTACTGGGGCTTTGGGAAAAATAAATAAATAAAAATTAAAAAAAAAATCTGCATTTAAAAAACTGGGATGAATTCAAAGATGTTTACTCTCTGTACAAAACAGCCCTCTGAGAGTGGTCCCAAGAAAAAGCTGAGATGTTTGATCTTTGACAGCTGAGAGGAGTCTGCATGATCCAACAGGGCCGAAGCATTCAAGATTAAAACAAAACACACACACAGCAAAAGCTGAGGAGGTTTCCTGCTCTGCAGGAAGAACTAAAGCCATCAGAAGGGAAATGACCTAACTTTTTGTGTTAGTGTACTGATCAGTTGACACCAAATCTTTGGCAATAAGAAAATGGGTCAGAATTTAGTAATCTACCCACCTGTTAACCCGTTTACTTGAGAAAAATCTAATATCAAGAGAGGAACACACAAGCAGCTGAATTTCAGAGAAAGGCATGATGCTGGATTTGGCAAGAAAGCACAGCATATTTTTCAACACCTGGAAGCACATCCTATTTACTGATCAACTGATTATTGTTATTTTTGCTATTGGCTACATAATGTTATTAAGTAAACTCTTAATTGAGGTATAATGTATATAGGATATGTGCACACATCATAAGTATACAGCTCACTGAATTTCCACAAAGGGAACACGCACATGAAATCACTGGATGGGGAAGCAGAACCCTGCCAGCACCCCACAAGTCCCTCTACTGATCCCAATCACTAGGCCCTCTCTTCTCCTCCAAAGGAAACTACAATCCCGACTTCTCATACTCTGCTTTAGTTTTGTCTATTTTTAATTTCACATAAATAGAAACAGAATATATCTTCTTCTGTGTCTGGATCTTTCAGACACTATTACGTTGACATTCATCCGTGTCATTGAATATAGCAGTGGTTTCTTCATTTCACTGCTGCGTGTATTCTATTCCATTCCCCACAACTTATTTATCTCATCTCTTAGCAATGGACATTTCCATGGTTTCCATTTTGGAGCTTTAGGAATACTGCTGTTAGGAACATTCTTGTGTGTCTCTTTTGTACATATGCGCATGCAATTCTCCTGGGTTAGACGTAGGGGTGGAATCGCTGGGTCCTAGGTTATGTATCTGTTCAGCTACAGCAGAGGCTGGCAGTTTTCCAAAGTGGCTGTACCAATTTTTACCCCCACCAGTAGATGAGAATTCCAGTTGCTCTATATCTACACTAATATTTGCTATTTTCTGTCTTTTTCATTTTTGCACTTCTGGTGGATATATAATGGTATTTCATTGTGGTTTTTAATTTACATTCCCCTGATGACGAAAAAGGATGAGCACTATTTCATATGCTTTTAGGCTATCTATACATCCTATTCATCCTGAAATGTCCATTCATTTCTTTTGCTCATTTTTCAATCAGGCTGTCAGTCTTCTTCTTTATTCTGAGTATGAGTCCTTTGTCATAAGTACTACTTATGACATTACTTATTATTTTGTTATAAGTATTAGAGGTGTCTTCTTCCAAAAGAGTGTATTCTGATGAACAGAATTTCTTAACTTTAGTGTGGACCAATTTATCTCTTTTATTTCATGGTTAGTGCTTTTTGAGTCTTGTTTAAGAAATCTTTGCTTATCTCATGGTTTTGAAGACATGCTGTCCTTGAGAAGCTTCGCTGTTCTACCTTTCGCAGTCAGAGCTATGTTCTGCTTCAGATTCAGTCTTGAGAATGGTGTGAAGGAGGAATCAAGACTCATGCTTTTTTCAATAGATACGCAGTTGACCCATCACCATTTATTAAGAAGACCACCCTCATCCCCATTACTGTACAGTCCTACTAGCTTTGTATATGACCCAAGTGTCCAGAAATGCACGGTCGTTTCGGGACTGTGTTCTGTTCTATTAAGCTACTTGTTCATCCCTGCATCAGTGCCTCACAGCCTCAATTCTGGACCTTTATAAAAAGTCTTCATGTCCAGTTCTGTAAGTCTTTCCACTTTACTGTTCTTCAAGATTGTCGTGTTATTCTTGGCCCTTTTTATTTCCATATAAATTTCACAATCAGCTTGTCAACTTACACACACACCCCTTTACTGAGATCTGATTGAAATTCCAGTGAATCTATAGCTCAATCTAGGGAGAAACGATACCTTTACAATATTGAGTCTTACAACCTATCAACCTGGTATATTCATTTATTTAGGTCATCTTTAATTTCTCTAAATCAATAATGCTTAATAGTTTTCTGTGTAGAAGCCTTGCACATCTTTTTTTGGATTTATTCCTCAGTATTTGATGTTTATTTGATGTTTTGTAAATGGTATCTTTTTGAAAGTTTCATTTGCAATTGCTTATTGTTGGTATCTAGAAATACAATTGACCCTGATAAATTTCTTTTTCACTTTAAGAGCTGATTTATAGCATTTTTTGGATTTTCTACATATACCACTATGTTGTCTGTAAATAGTGACAGTTTTATTTCTTCCTTTCCAATCCTTACACCTTTTATTTCTTTTTCTTGCCTTATCATAATGGCTAAGACTGCCAATGCAATGTTGAAAGAGAGAGGCACAGCAGGTATCCTGATTTCCAATCCTAGGGAAAAGTTTTTAATATTGCTGTAATTCTGAGAATACCCACTATTAGATAAGGAAAAGCTCTTCTTTTCCTAGTTTGCTAAAAGTTCTTTTCTTTTAAAATCAGGAATGAATGTTGAATTTTAGCAAATGCTTTTTCTGTATCTATTAAGATAAAAACATGACTTTCCACTTTTATCCTGTTAATGTGTTGAATCACACTAATTTTTAACCTTCCATTTTTTAAATCTAATTTGGTTGTAATTTTTTCCTACTTATATATTGTCAGATTCATTTGGCTCATATTTTATTTAGAATATTTGCATCTATATTCATAAAAAAATTAACTTGTAATTTTACTTTCTTGTAATGTCTGTCATGATTTGGTACCAATGCTACGCTGGTCTCATTGAAGGACCTGGGAAGTTTTCCTCTTTTTCTAGTCTCTGGACAAATTTGTGTGAGACTCGTGTTATTTCTTCCTTAAGTGTTAGAAAGAATTCACCAGTGAAACCGTCCAGGCCAGAGTTTTTCTTTGAGGGAAGATTTTAAACTATGGATTTAATTTGTGGTTAGATGTAGGAGAATTCAGATTTTCTATTTCTTCTGTGTCAATTTTGGTACTTTGTATCTTTCAATGAATTTGTCCATTCAACTTTCAGACTTTATTAACATAAAGTTGTCATATACTCTTTGAATATTAAAATTTTTTTATTATAGTAAAAAACATAAAATTTGCCATCTCAACCATTTTTAAATGTACAGTTCAGTAGTGTTAAGTGTATTCACATTGTTGTGAAAGAGATCTGCAAAACTTTTTCAATCTGCAAATCTGAAACTCGATACCCATTAAACAGCAACTTCCCCTCATTCCTCCCCCAACTCCTGGTAACCATCATTCGACTTTCTCTTTTTATGAATTTTATTATTATTATTTTTAATGTGTATAGGCTCTGTACTAATGTCTCTTTTTTCATTCCTGATATTGGGTCTTTTTTCTTGATCAGCAGAGGTTTGTTAATTTTATTAGTCTTTCGAAGGAACAACTTTGTGCTTGGTTGATTTTTTTCTATTGTATATTTGTTTTTCATTGAATTAATTTATGATCTTTTAATTTCCTTCTTTTGACTTAGCCTGCTGTTCTTTATTGAGAGGAATGCATAGAACACTGATTCCTAGCCCTTCCTTAATACATGCATTTAAGGCCACAGATTTCCCTCCAACATGGCTTCAGCTGCATCACACAAATTTGGATATGTCATATTTTTATTGGCATTCAATTAAAAATTTTTAAATAATTTCCACTGCAGTATCTTCTTTGACTCATGAGTTTTTTAGAAGTATATTACTTGATTCCAATCATTTAGGGATCATTCTAATTATCTTTTTGTTATTGATTTCTAACTTAATTCCACTGGTCAGAAAACATAGTCTGTACGATTTCAATCCTCATATTTGTTGAAATTTTCTTTATCAGCCAGCATATGGTTTATTATAGTAAATGATAGATGTGCACTTGAAAATAATATATATCCTGTAGTTGATGAGTGCTATATATATGTTAATGACATCTTGTCTGTTAATTGTGCTGTTCAGATCTAGATCCTGGATGAGTATTGTCTGCTTGTTACCAAGAGGTGCTTGTACATTTCCCATTATGTAGTGGAATTGTCTACTTCTCCTTTTAGGTCTGTCGATTTTTGTTCATATATTTGAGGATCCATTAGGTACAGAAATTCAGAACTGTTTTCTTCATGATGGTTTAACTCTCTCATTGTTATCAAATGTTCCTCTTTATCTTAAAGCACATTTTGTCTGATATTTATACAACAATCACTTTCTTTTGGTTAGTGCTTACAGGGTATATATTTTTCTATCATATTATTTTCAATATTTTTGTCTCCTTTTATTAAAAAATGTCACATATATATAGATGTGTGTGTATAAATTTTAAATCTAGTCTGACTATCTTTTTCTTTGAGTATTTATTCACCCATTTATATTCATTACTAACATATTGGGATTTAAATCTATCATTTTATTTATTGTTTTCTATTTGTCCCACCTGTTCTATATTCCTTTCCTCTCCTTTTTAACTCTTCTTTTAGATGATTATTTCATTTTTCCCTCTATAGGTTTATTTTATATATATATATATATTTAATATAATTATATATATATTTATATAATATATAAATATATATTTAATATAATTATATATATATTTATATAATATATAAATATATATATTATATATATTATATATATATAATTATATATATATTATATATATAATTATATATATATAATTATATATATATATAATAATTATATATATATATAATTATTGTTTTGTGTGTGTGAGGAAGATCAGCCCTGAGCTAACAACATCCATGCTAATCCTCCTCTTTTTGCTAAAGAAGACTGGCTCTGAGCTAACATCTATTGCCAATCCTCCCCCTTTTTGTCCCCAAAGCCCCAGTAGATAGTTGTATGTCCTAGTTGCACATCCTTCTAGTTGCTGTATGTGGGATGCGGCCTCAGCATGGCTGGAGAAGCAGTGCGTCGGTGCGCACCTGGGATCCCAACCCGGGCCACCAGTAGCGGAGCGCACACACTTAACCGCTTAGCCACGGGGCCGGCCCTATTATATATTATTTTATGATTCTCTTAGTGGCTATGCTAGCCTGGAGACTATTTTACTATATTTTTTTAGTTGTTACTCTGGATCACAACATGTATCCTTGATTTATTAAAGTCTGATATAAATTGGTACTTTTACTTATCCTGGACAATATAAGTATCTTAAGAGCAATTTTATTCTATTTATCCTCTTCTATCTTTTGTGCAATTGATGTCAAGTAATTTTCACAAGACATTACTATTAGTGTTTTATACATCAATTGTCATTTAGATTTACCCACATATTTACCCTTTCTGTTGCTCTTGAATCTTCCTGCATCTCCATGTTTCTATCTGGAATAATCTTCCTCTGCCTGAAGAACTCTTTTTTGGTATTTCTGAAGTTGGATCCCTACCTCACACCATATATACATATTAACTCAAATGGATCAAAAAACTAAATATAAGAACTAAAACTATAAAACTCTTGCAAGTTTTTGTGACCTTGAATTAGGCAATGGTTTCTTAGATATGACACCCAAAACACAAGTAAGCAAAGAAAAAATAGACAAATTGGACTCCATCAAAATTAAAAATTTGTGCTTCAAAAGGCACTATCAAGAAAGTGAATAGACAACTTATAGAAAGGGAGAAAATATTTTCAAACGGTATATCTGATAAGGGCCTAGTATCTGGAATATATAAAGAACTCTTACAACTCAACAACAAAAAGACAAACAATTCAATTAAAAAATGGGCAAAGGACTCGAATAGACAGTTCTCTAAAGAAGATATAGTGGCCAACAAGCACACGAAAAGCTGCTTAATATTAGTCATTAGGGAAATACAAATCAAAACAACAATGAGGTGCCACTTCACACCCACTAGCAATGGCCATAATTAAAAAAAAAAAAAAGGAAAATAACAAGTGCTGGTGAGGATGTAGAGAAATTAGAACTGTTGTACATTGCTGGTGGGAATGTAAAATAGTTTAGCCACTGTGGAAAATAGTTCAGAGGTTCCTCAAAAAGTTAAACATAGAATTACCATATGACCCAGCAATTCCACTCCTAGGTATATACCTCAAAGAACTGAAAAGAGAAATGCGAACAGATTCTTGTACACCAATTCACAGCAGTATTATTAACAATAGTCAAGATGTGAAATCAGCCCAAATGTCCATCAATAGATGAATGGATGAACTAATTGTGGTATAGATATACATACAATGGACTATTATTCAGCCATAAAAGAGCATGAAGTACTGATACATGCATGCTACAACATGGATGATCCTTGGAAACATTATGCTAAGTGAAAGAAACTAGACATAAAAGATCACATATTTTATGATTCCATTTATATGAAATATCCAGAACAGGTATATCCACAGAGACAGACCACAGACAGGTAGTTACCAGGGGCTAGGGGGAGAGTGGAATGAGAAGCAACCACTTAATCGGTAGGGGGTTTCCTTGTGGAGTGATGAAACCTTTTTAGAATTAGATAGAGGTGATGGTTACATAACACTGTGAATATACTAAATGCCACTGTTCACTTTAAAATGGTGAATTTTATGTTATGTGAATTTCTTCTCAATTAAAAAGAAGTATCTTTTTTCTCTGCTTTTAAGTTTTCCTTTGCCTTTTGTGTGTTTGTTTGGAGTTTTACTATGATGTATCTTGGTGCAGTTTTCTTGAATCTGTGGTTTGATGTCTTGTCACTTTGGGAAAATTCTCAGCCATTATCTCTTCAAATATTGCTCTGCCTCAATCTATCTCCTTTCCATCTATGACTTGAATTACATGTGTATCAGATTTTTTTCATCATGATTTAAACTCTCTTATGCCCTTTTCTTCTCTTTTCTTTCTGTGCTCCAGGTTGGATATTTTCTCCTGCCCTGTAGTCCAGTTCACAAGTCCTTTCTTTAGTGATGTTTAAGTTGATGTTAAACCTTTTACTGTTATTACTATCAATTATTATATTTTTCAGTCCTCACATTCCATTTCTTTGTTGTTTCCATTTAGTTGCTTGTAATTGGTTTCCTAAACATATTTAAAGTTATTTTAAAGTCTATGTCTGATATTTCCAATATTTGTATTTCTTGTGGATCTATTTCTATTCTTCGTTTTTCCTCTTTGTTGGTCTTCTGGTATGCTTGGTATTTTTGATGGATTGCTAGACATTATATATGAAAAATGTAGAGATAATCTGAGGCTGCTGATGGTGGTATCTTCCTCCAGAGGATTTCCTAATGCCTTGGGGAAGGGTGTGGACATATCACTTCAATCCAAGCAGAAATTAGGCAGGTTCAGAGTTGGGCTTCAGTCTTTGAGAAGGCTAGTCAAATTCTGCTTCATCTTCTAGTTGCAGGGTGTAGCCCTTTGGGGATCCCAATGGAAAGCCAAGGTGTTTCTCAGGGCTCATTCTCCTTGGTGGGCCCTGAACTCTAAGTTTTGATCACAAGCCCAGTAAGACTGCCTGAGCTCTCCTCATCTCTTCTTTCAGCCACCACATTTTGGTCACTGCACAGCTATTATTTATGAATTAACAAATGCCTCCAATGTCCAGTGTTGAACTTTCCTTTTCTCTGGGTTCTGGGTTCCTAAAGTCCTCACTGCATTGATAGCTCTTCAAAGTCTTAAAATAGAATGTTTTTAAAAACGGCCTTTCCATATTTTCTGGTTGTGCTTGGTATGATGGCTGGACTGCAATAAGCTAGCATGACATTACCAGAAGCAGAAACCTGATCAACTTGTTACCAATGGCTTAGAGTTCCGTTAGTGTAGCTTCAAGTCTCTTCTAGACTTTAGAACCCTGAACTTGATAAATGTAATTAAAAAAATAGAGAAGATTTTGCAATTCTCTGCAGAATATAAGTACTTGATTATGTGTGTTGTCCTATTTGCTGTTTTATATCTTTCTTCCCCAATTACACCATAAACTACTCATGGGTACACCTCAGATATATTTTATTTCAGTCTCTTCACATTGTGCCAGTAAATACTCCATAAAATTGAGTTGACTGGGATGTATACTATCGCAATTAGAGATCACTAATTTCTGTTCAAATAGTTTTAACTTGGAAATATCTCAGTATGAGACAAAGAGGGCTTTTGCCCTAAGAAACAATCAAGAAGCTAGAAATTCACCACCACTTGCTATTTTGGTGTATTATCAGTTTTAGTAGTCATATGGCCTTCATAAAGATCATGAAGATTTTAAATAACTGAAATGTCCATCAATTGAGAACTGCTTCAATATACAATATATTGGTTAATATTAAAGAGAATGAGGCAGACAGATCTGTATGCACTCATGTGGAATAATCTCCAAATATTGGGGAAGAAGGATATTATGGTCCACATATTCTTTTTTGGATAATCTATTGTTTCCTATATTCTTGGTCTCAAATCTTGTTAGGTACTTGTTTTCTGATTCAGTTCTAGCAAAGAGCAAATGGAAGCCTTCTATGCTTTGAAATCGCAAGCTTTTGTAAGAAGGAATTTTACACAGCTAAGGGAATTGTTGATGCAGACGCAAAAAGGGAACAGAATTCTGTAGAGTAGAGCCATTTAGGAGAAACTTGTAAGGTTAAGATGAGGACAAGAAACATTCACAAAAGCAGAAGTCCTAACTGCTTACAAATGTAATCATCAGAGTGTCTTGTGACAGCATTTGTGAAGCCCCTTCCTGAGATTTCCGGAATTATCTTCGGGGATATTACATTTAATTCTTAAAACACTTTGTGCTAATTTGTCATCTGTAACTCTCTTCTGTGGATACAAAGTAGGGATTCTCTTGTTTGGCAGAAAGCCTTGGTAATGTCTTTTTTATTTCCTTTGGGCTAAAGGAAAATTAATAGGTCAGTGACCAATAGATAATTTGTTTTAAATGTGTAGGATTTTGTTGGGGAAGGGCAAGGTATGTATTATGCTAATAATTGTCTTAAAAAGGTGTGTATGAAAGAATATGCTTCTATATGCACAAAATCTCTGGAAGTACACACACAGGCAACAGAGGATGCTGGGAGAGGCTCAGACACTGGGTGAGGGTGGAGGGGGTGTACTTGTTACCTTACTCCCTTTTGTACTTTTTTTTTCTTACCATGTACATATATTATTTATTCAGAAAAATAATTTAAAATGATTTCTAAGTACAAGAGAAAGGGAACAGAGGGGAAAATTTAATATTTATATATTATTGCACAACAGCCCACTAGATAGATATGTTATTCTTATTTCACAAAGACAAAAACTAAGAGTCAGAGAGATGAAATAACTTGCTCAAAATCATGAAGCTAGAAGTAGAATCAAGGTAAATCTGAACCCAAGGCTAAGTTATCTTTCATTTTGATACTCTTAACACAGAAGTAATATAGTTCTGATCAACTGTAAAATATATTTAATAATTTAAACTCCTTAGTTGCAATACTATTGACTAATTTGAGTTTCTTGTGCTGCATAAGAAATGGCAATAGTAAATGAGAAGATATACTTTTTCTAAGGCAACTAAAATTCAATTAAAATTCAAAACTTTTCCAAGGATTTTACAAAGGTCCTGGTAACAACTTTGATTTAAATAATATAATGTTGCTACTGCTTCTCTTTCTTTCAAGAAATTTAAAAAATATCACACAAGTTCTGACGACAGACAAGTTTTCAGTGCTCAGTGCTGTCACAGAACCAGCTAAATAACTAAAGGATCTGGCAAATTTTAAGAATTACTTTCATTATGCTAAGCTTGTTGTGTTCCTATAATTAATTTAACAATATAATCTACAAATCTGTATCTTGTCTTCTTAAAGAAATTAGACAATGCTCAAGTCTTCTTTATCCTGAAGTGAGCGAGGCTCCTGGCTCTGTGAATGGGGGCTGCTACCCCCTACAAGGCCCCTTTCCCCCTATTTTCTCTGCATCATTTCTGGCCTACCTGCAGGCCCCATCTCCAGATCAGGCACATATGTTTATTTGCTCACAAGTGGCAAAGCTGTTTTATCACTGTGCCTTAGGCCCAATGGTGGCTGCACCTGTTGCAAGTGACAAATGCCTAGAATTTCCACATAAAGCTTTCCTCACATCAAACAGAAATCATCACTGGAGCTGAGACAGCCTTTCCAAGAGTCCTTCCAAAAGGCTGCACGAGTTCTTACCTGGACTTGGGACGCTGTTCCCTCACGAACATGAGCATGTGCTGGGAGAACGTGGTACCTGAGGGACCCAAGCATGGAACAGAAGACCAGTTGCAAAACCTCAGCGGTGTGGGGCCCTTCCTGGGCTGAAGGCCACCTGAGCAAGGCTTTCCCAACCTCAAAGCTAGGGACTTTTATAGGTCAGTTCATCTTTTTATACAAGGAAGGAAGAAATAAATATTACCGGGCAATACTATATGCCAGGCACTTTCACAAACATCATCATTCTAATGCTCACGGCTCTATGTGGCTGTTATTGCAACTTTCATTCCACTGGTGAGAAACCAAGGCTGGGTGAGACTAAGCAACCGGCCCAGTTAGGAAGGGGCTGGCCTGGGATTCACATCCAGTCGCCTGCTTGCACATTCAAATGTGTGGCTCACGCCAGTGTAAAGGGAAGCTGTGTGGCGGGTTTCAGTCAGTTCAGCTGGCTTTAGGGGTGAAGACTCAGACGGACAATGGAAATTCCATTTGTTTTGCCCAAAGCCTGGCAGCACTGGGCCTCCACAAGAACCTAAATACTACGTTCTGCTGCCGTGAACTTCTTCATCTGTCCCGGGCTGCTCATGCATACCTCCAACTGAAGAGGATTTCAGCCGGAAGCCCAGGTCAGAGCGTGGGAGCCTGAGTTCCAACATGCATTGGTACCCACTGAATGGCAAATGCCAGGAGGGGGCAGGAAGCGGAGGGAAGAGAGAACATTTAAACAGTGGGATGTTCTGCCTGTCGCTCCACGCCAGGAGTGTCTGCCCTGTCGTGAGAGTGACAGGAGGAGCGTTAAACTGGGATGTTCCTGCAGTCAGTCACAGTCCCCTGTACTTCTCATCAGCACTTCACAGGGATCTGAGGGACTCTTCAAATGTCATTTGCCCTTATAAACTACCCCAAACCCCTCAGATGTAACCTCCTGTACTATAGGTATGATAAGCATGTGACCAAAAGCTAGCTGCTGGAAACCCATTTCTCTGGGTCTGAAGAGCAATCATTTGTGCCGTTGAATTCTGAATGATTCTTCACTGTCCATGTGTCTAGCCCGTTCTTTTGGTCATGTGTGATGTGTGGCGGGGGTCATGAGAAAAGCAGCCTCTGGGAGGGAGGGGTCAGGTCAGGTCCACCTCCGGCCGAGCACCCCACTCCTGCCTCTGGACCCTGAGTTTGTGGGGCAGCCTGAGCAGGAGCAGGTGCCCCCTTGAGGCAGAAGGCAGCGATGCCTCAACTTCGTGACCCAGGGTGAAAAACCCTTTTTCCCCTTGGTTAGACAAGACCAACTGACGTTTTCCTCAAAACAAACTTTTATGAAAAACTTTAAGGTAAAGAAAACAAGAGTAAAGGAACTGTATAATTTTTACAGATTTACTAGATTCCTTCTCAGTTTCTTGAAGCCTCAACAGAGGCTGGCCAGGCTATTGCTGCCAATATAGCACACCTGTCCTGGGCAGCTTCTCATCACCCGGGTTTGCCAGTACCCTATCTTATCCTCAGGCCGAAAGTGGGTTCAGCTGCTGCCCTGGCGCCTGTTATGTCAACTCCTCATTGAAGAAAGTATTTTCCCAACACGACCTCAAAGCTTCTCTCTCTCCGAGCCGCACTGCTGAGAGGGCATACAGGCACCGATGCGCCTCTGCTGCACTGATGCTCTGCTGCACAGTGAATTCTTCCTGGAGGGCTCCTTACCTGTGGGTTTCTACAATCTTCCCCTTGTCACTGACACAACTGGTTTAATCCTATTTCTTGCCTGCCGGCTTGTTTGTTCAGGCAGCTTCTAAGCCATAATGTTCTAAACCAGCACCTCTACCTGCTTTCTTTAGTGGCTCCACTATTTTAATTTCAGGAGCCAGTCTGCATTTAATTCACATCTTCAAAAATGCACAAGCCTCCTCATGGCTCCCCACTGGAAAGGCCATGCTCTCTGACACAGCATTGCCATCCAGCCCTAGGACACCTCTCTCACTGGCTCGTGTCCTAAATCCAAGCCCATCACACCTCCCGGCCTTTCCTACTGTCATGCCCTGCACACACAGGTCCAGTGGTCAGCATGCCCCACAACCTGCCCTTCCACTTGGTGAGCTTCTCTAAGAGGCAAAATGGATTGGGGTTAGAACACAGACCCAAGCCAGGCCGCACCTACTTCCTAGCACTGTAACCCTGGCAGGCTACTGGATTTCTCTAAACCTGTTTCCTCAACTGTAAAATGTGGCTACTAACAGGGCTGTCGCAAGGATTAAATGAGTTAATATATGCAAAATGCTTACAAGAGTGCCTGTCACATAGTAAGCCCTGTATGTTAGCTATTATTACTGTGATTATGCATTAACTTTAAAAAAACATTGTGTGTGTGTGTTCATATAGAGAGAGCTCAGCTCTCAAACAGTTCCCTCTGTTCATTTTCCTGTTGGACAGATACACTACATATATAAAACATAAACACACACACTACACATGTATATATTTATATACATATAAAACGTGTATGTATATATAAAGCTCAGCCCTCAAACAGTTCCCTCTGTTCATTTTCCTGTGTTTCCCGGAGACTCTGAATTCATTAAGGGCGAGAGCTGTGCACAACTTAGCAGATGCTGGCCGCACCATCTCAGGGCTGGACGGCAGCCCGAGGTTAGGAACACTGACCTGGGCTGCCTGGGTCTTATTTCTGACTTTGCCACTTAAAAGGTGCATCATCTTGGACAAGTTACTTGACCTTCTCTAAATCTCAGTTTCTTCATTTGTAAAAGAGAAAAATAACTATACCTTCTCTCATTGGGATGCTGCCAAGATTAACATTATGATGTATGTAAACCACTCAGCATGGTGTCTGGCACACCCTATGTGATCTGAACTGCTAGCTATTAACACTTCTCTCCTGCCAGGCTTCACAGCAGAGATCTAGAATAGCAGTTTCTATTTCAACTGGATTCTTTGTTCTATTTGTTGCCATTAAGTTCTATTCTTAAACTGTCTTGATAAGGAATTTAGCATAACCAAATAATTTGGTAGATAAAAAGTCAAGGAACCTTCCAGATCTTTTCTCAACTATTTAAAAAGTCTAAAGTTATAACCTAGCTGGCCAAAGAGAAACCAGATTTAATTCCTTCAGGCCTGAAGCCACCAGGTAGGATCAGGTGAGCTGCATTCCTGTCAGAGGCTCTGTGGACTCAATTTTTAAACAATAATAAAATACTTTTTTTATTTTTAATTTTTTGTTTATTGCAGTAACATTGGTTTATAACATTGTATAAATTTCAGGTGTACATCATTATACTTCTATTTCTGCATAGATTACATCACGTTCACCACCCAAATACTAATTACAAACCATCACCACACACATGTGCCTAATTATCCCTTTCGCCCTCCTCCCTCCCCCCTTCCCCTCTGGTAACCACCAATACAATCTCTGTCTCTATGTGTTTGTTTGTTGTTGTTATTATCTACTACTTAATGAGGGAAATCATACAGTATTTGACCTTCTCCCTCTGACTTATTTCACTTTGCATAATACCCATAATGGCCATCCATGTTGTCACAAATGGCTGAATTTCATCGTTTCTTATGGCTGAGTAGTATTCCATTGTGTATATATACCACATCTTCTTCATCCATTCGTCCCTTGATGGGCACTTAGGTTGCTTTCAAGTCTTGGCTATTGTGAATAACGCTGCAATGAACACAGGGGTGCATGCATCTTTACGCATTGGTGTTTTCAAGTTCTTTGGATAAATACCCAGCAGTGGAATAGTTGGATCATATGGTAGTTCTATTCTTGATTTTTTGAGGAATCACCATACTGTTTTCCATAGTGGCTGCACCAGTTGGCACTCCCACCAGCAGTGCATGAGAGTTCCCTTCTCTCCACATCCTCTCCAATACGTGTTGTTTCCTGTCTTGTTAATTATACCCATTCTGACGGGTGTGAGGTGATATCTCATTGTAGTTTTGATTTGCATTTCCCTGATAGTTAATGATGTTGAACATCTTTTCATGTGCCTGTTAGCCATCTGTATATCTTCTTTGGAGAAATGTCTGTTCAGGTCTTTTGCCCATTTTTTAATTGGGTTGTTAGTTTTTTTGTTGTTGAGATGCATGCGTTCTTTATATATTTTGATTAACCCCTTATCAGATGTATGGTTTGCAAATATCTTCTCCCAATTGTTAGATTGTCTTTTCGTTTTGTTGATGGTTTCCTTTGCTGTGCAGAAGCTTTTTAGTTTGATGTAGTCCCATTTGTTTATTTTTTCTATTGTTTCTCTTGCCCAGTCAGACACGGTGCTTGAAAATATGTTGCTAAGACCAATGTTGAAGAGCGTACTGCCTATGTTTTTCTTCTAGAAGTTTCATGGTTTCAGATTTTACATTCAAGTCTTTAATCCATTTTGAGTTAATTTTTGTGTATGGTGTAAGGTAATGGTCTACTTTCATTTTTTTCATGTGGCTGCCCAGTTTTCCCAACACCATTTGTTGAAGAGACTTTCTTTTCTCCATTGTATGTTCTTGGCACCTTTGTTGAAGATTAGCTCTTCATAGATGTGTGGGTTTATTTCTGGGCTTTCGATTCTATTCCATTGATCTGTGTGTCTGTTTTTGTGCCAGTACCATGCTGTTTTGGTTACTATAGCTTTGTAGTATATTTTGAAATCAGGGAGTGTGACTTTTTATTCTTTTTTCTCAGGATTCCTTTAGCTATTTGGGGTCTTTTGTTGTTCCATATAAATTTTAGGATTCTTTGTTCTACTTCTGTGAAAAATGTTGTTGGAACTTGGATAGGGATTGCATTGAATCTGTAGACTGCTTTAGGAACTATGGACATCTTAACTATGTTAATTCTTCCAATCCAAGAGCACAGATTATCTTTCCATTTCTTTGTGTCTTCTTCAATTTCCTTCAGCAATGTTTTATAGTTTTCAGTGTACAGATCTTTGTTAACTTTATTCCTAGGTATTTTATTCTTTTTGTTGCAATTGTAAATGGGATGGTATTCTTAATTTCTCTTTCTGCTACTTCGTTGTTAGTGTATAGAAATGCAACCGATTTTTGAACGTTGATTTTGTATCCTGCAACTTTACCGTATTCGTTTATTACTTCTAAAAGTTTTTTGATGGATTCTTTGGCGTTTTCTATATACAAAATCATGTTATCTGCAAATAGTGACAGTTTCACTTCTTCCTTTCCAATTTGGATCCCTTTTATTTCTTTTTCTTGCCTATTTGCTCTGGCTAGGCCTTCAATACTGTATTAAATAGGAGTGGTGAGAGTGGGCATCCTTGTCTGGTTCCTGTTCTTAAAGGGATCCCTCTAGCTTTCAGTTTTTCACCATTGAGAATGATATTAGCTGTGGGTTTGTCATATATGGCCTTTATTATGTTGAGGTATTTTCCTTCTATACCCATTTTACTCAGAGTTTTTATCATAAATGGATGCTGTATCTTGCCAAATGCTTTCTCTGCATCTATTGAGATAATCATGTGATTTTTATTCTTCATTTTATTAATGTGGTGTATTACGTTGATTGATTTGTGAATGTTGAACCATCCCTGCATACCTGGAATAAATCCCACTTGATCATGGTGTATAATCTTTTTAACGTATTGCTGTATGCGATTTGCTAATATTTTGTTCTATTTGTTGCCATTAAGTTCTATTTCTAAACTGTCTTGATAAGGAATTTAGCATAACCAAATAACTTGGTAGATAAAAAGTCAAGGAACCTTCCGGATCTCTTCTGAACTATTTAAAAAGTCTAAAGTTATAACCTAGCTGGCCAAAGAGAAACCAGATTTAATTCCTTCAGGCCTGAAGCTGCCTGAAGCCACCAGGTAGGATCAGGTGAGCTGCATTCCTGTTAGAGGCTCTGTGGACTCAATTCTTAAACAATGAGGCTTCCTTGAAATAAAATACTCTTGAAAAATACTTTGCGTGTGTGTAAAAAAAAAAAAAAAAAAAAAGGCAAAGCAACCTATGCCTCATGCATGTTTGTCCAAGAAGGGTTTAAAACTCCGAAATACCACATCTGTTCCAGACTAACTTCTGATCACTCTGATCTTAAAAATAGTAAACAAGAAATTATTCAACCTCATACACTGCTTCTATTCATAAAGCTGACTTCTTGGTTGATAGCATCATGCCTATGAAGAAATAAGCAACTGCATTTTGATGCTAATTCCAACTCTGGTTCTAAGGAACAAAGCCCACCCTTTAAGGAGCACGTGTGCACCCACGTGCACACACATGATACACTACTTTCCTGGTTTCTGAGACCATGAGTAACTGAAACAAATCTCAAAGCCACAAAACAGCAGGTTCAAATTGCAGTGGATGATGACAAACCTTCTTTAAGATTGATGGGAAGCCCCATCCTACTAACTTACTCATTTCATTTCTTAGCTCTTGTAAGAATTCTCTTTGGGTTTGAACAGCACCAACTATTTAAGAAAAAAAGTCTTACTCTCTTCTGGGACTTGAAATGATGTGAAAAGGGTGAAAGTATACTAAGTTAATAGAAACGGAAACACTGTCATTAACAGTCGTACATCTCCAGACTGCTGATAAAGGAAAATAACAACTCACCATAAAAGAGTTGGAGAGGAGAGGAAAGGGAATAACTAATTTGATTTCCACTGGAATAGTGCTAGGTGGGGAGGAACTACACTATTAATTTATGAAAATACTGCTAGAAGAAAACAGTTTTGTAGGTATTGAGGAAAATGTCAAGGCAACAGAGCCCAGCCGAGAGAATAAGATCAAACGCACTCAGCTGAACTCACGAACATTCCAAGTTGGCCAGAAATACCAGGAGGGCCACTGAATCAGTGGATCTCCGTAGGTAAAGACATAATGAATAACTTCTGCAGCCTTTAAAAATCCTTTAACCTCATATGCACCTAACAACAGAACCCCAAAATACATGAAGCAAAAACTGACACAATCGAAGGGAGAAAAAGACAATTCAACAATAATCACTGGAGCCTTCAATACCTCACTTTCAATAATGAATAGAACTAGATAGAAGATAAACAAGAAACGAGAAGATCTGAACAACACTATTAACCAACCAGACCTAACAGACATCCTCAGAGCACTCCACTAAATAGCAGCAAAACCTACACACTCTCAAGTGCACATGGAACATTCTCCAGGACAGATCATATGTTAGGTCGGAAAACCAGCCTCAAGATATTTAAAATGATTGAAATCATACCAAGTATGTTCTCCAACCACAATGGAATGAAATTAGAAATCTGTAACAAGGAAATTTGGGAAATTCACAAATACGTGATATTTAAACAACAAATGCCTAAATAACCAATGGGACAAAAGAGAAATCATAGGGGAAACTAGAAAATACTTTAATAATATAAAAACTACAACATACCAAAAGTTATAGATGGGCAAAAGTGCACTTAGAAGGAAATTTATAGCTGTAAATGCTTATATTAAAAAAAGAGAAAAATCTGAAATCAATAACCTAATCTTCTACTTTAAGAAAAGAGAAAAAGAAGAAAAAACTAGACCCAAAGCAAGCAGAAGGAAGAAACTAAAGATCTGAGTGAAAATTAATGAAATAGAGAATAGAAAAACAGACAAACCAAAAGTTTGTTCTTTGAAAAGGTCAAAATTTACAAACCTTTAGCTAGATTGACCAGGCAAGAAAGAAAGATGCCTCAAATTACTAAAATCAGGAATGAAAGAGGGGACATTACTACCGACACTGCAGAAATAAAAAGGATTATAAATAAGGGAATCTTATGGAAAAATCATGTGCCAACAAATGAGATAACCTAGATGAAATGAACAAATTCCTAGAGAGAAACAAACTACCGAAATTGACGTAACTAGAAACAGAAAATCTGAATAGACCTATAACAAGAGAGTGAGTCAGTAATCAAAAAACTTCCCACAAAGAGAAGTCCAAGACCAGATGGCTTCACTGGTGAATTCTACCAATTACGAACACCAATCCTTCTCAAACTCTTTCAAAAAACAGAAGAGGAGGAAACACTTCATAACTCATTCTATGAGGCCAGCATTACACTGATTCCAAAGCCAGAGAAAGACATCACAAGAAAAGAAAATCACAGACGAATATCCCTTATGAATATAGATGCAAAAATCCTCCACAAAATACTAGCAAACCGAATCCTGCAACAAATAAAAACATCATCCCATTATGACCAATTGGGATTTATCCCAGGAATGTAAAGTTACCCAAATAAAGTATACGCAAATCAATGTAATATACTATACTAACAGAATCAAGGACAAAAACCACATGATCATCCTAACACATTTGTGTCAAACACAAAAAGCATTTGACAAAATCCAAAACTCTTTTTTTGAGGGAGATCAGCCCTGAGCTAACATCCGTGCTAATCCTCCTCTTTTTGCTGAGGAAGACAGGCTCTGAGCTAACATCTATTGCCAATCCTCCTCCTTTTTTCCCCCCAAAGCCCCAGTAGATAGTTGTATGTCATAGTTGCACATCCTTCTAGTTGCTGTATGTGGGACGTGGCCTCAGCATGGCCGGAGAAGCGGTGCGTCGTGCGCGCCCAGGATCTGAACCCCGGGCCACCAGTAGCGGAGCACGCGCACTTAACCGCTAAGCCACGGGGCCGGCCCCAAAACTCTTTCATGATAAAAACACTCAACAAGCTAGGAATAGAAGGGTACTTTTTCAAGCT
The DNA here is from genome assembly GCF_020826845.1 of Diceros bicornis minor. NCBI lineage: Eukaryota > Metazoa > Chordata > Mammalia > Perissodactyla > Rhinocerotidae > Diceros > Diceros bicornis. Next base: position 92,922,165 of record NC_080740.1, read on the forward strand.
GATAAAGGGCATCTATGAAAATCTCACAGCTAAGATCATACTCAATGGGATAAACTGAAAAGCTTTCCCCCGAACATCAGGAGGAAGAAGACATGGATGTCTGCTTGCACCACTTCTATTCAACATTCCATTAATGGAGGTTCTAGCCAAGGGCAATTAAGCAAGTAAATGAAATAAAAGACATCCAGATTGGAAAGGAAGAAGTAAAACTATCTCTATTTGCAGATGACACAATTTTGTATATAGAAAATACTATGGTATCCACTAAAAAACTATTCAAGCTAGTAAATGAGTTCAGCAAGCTTGCAAGGATAAAAGATCAATGTACAAAAATCAATCATATTTCTATAGAAATTAAATAAATAAATGGAAAGACATTCCTTGCTCTCGGATTGGAAGACTTAATATTGTCAAGATGACATTACTACCTAAAATGATCTGCAGATGCAACATAATCCCTACCAAAATACCAGCTAACTTTTTTACAAAGATTGAGAAACTGACCCTAAAATTCACGTGGAAATGAAAGGGACCCTGAATAGCCAAAACCATCTTGAAAAATAACAAAGTTGGAGGACTCACACTTCCCAATTTCAAAACTTACTACATGGGCCAGCCCCATGGCACAGTGGTTAAGTTTGTGTGTTCTGCTTTGGCAGCCCGGGGTTTGCTGGTTTGGATCCTGGGTGTGGACCTGCGCACCGCTCATAAAGCCATGCTAAGGCAGCATCCTCCATAAAAGAACTAGAAGGACCTACAACTAGGGTATATAACTATGTACTGGGGCTTTGGGGAGAAAAAAGAAAAAGAGGAAGATTGGCAACAGATGTTAGCTCAGAGCCAATCTTCCTCAAAACAACAACAACAAAAGAAATTTCTTCAAAACTTACTACAAAGCAACAATGATCAATATTATGTGATACTGGCACAAGGACAAAGAGATCAATGGAATAGAATTGAGAATCTAGAAATAAACTCACATATTGTGTTTAACTGACTTTTGACAAGGGTGCCAAGGCCACTCAATGGGGGAAAGAATAATCTCTTCAACAAATGTTACTGGGACAAATGGATACCCACATGCAAAAGAATGAAGTTGGACCCCTACCTCACACCATATACAATATTAACTCAAATTGATCAAAAACCTAAATATAAGAACTAAAACTATAAAACTCTTGCAAGTTTTTGTGATCTTCAGTTAAGCAATGGTTTCTTAGATACGACATCTAAAACACAAACCAAAGAAAAAAATAGACAAATTGGACTCCATCAAAATTAAAAACTTGTGCTTCGAAAGACAATATCAAGAAAGTGAACAGATAACTTTTAGAATGGGAGAAGATATTTGCAAATTATATATCTGATAAGGGCTTAGTATCTAGAATATATAAAGAACTCTTACAAATCAACAACAAAGACAAATAATCCAATTAAAAACTGGGAAAACAACTTGAACAGATGTTTCTCTAAAGAAGGTATACAAGCAGCCAACAAGCACATGAAAAGCTGCTCAACATCATTAGTCACTGGGGAAATGCGAATCAAAAAAAAACGAGGTGCCATTTCACACTCACTAGAAATGGCTATAAGTTTTTAAAAAGGGAAAATAATAAACACTGGTGAGGATGTAGAGAAACTGGAGCCTTTGTACATTGCTGGTAGGAATGTGATATTGTGCAGCTGCTTTGGAGAACAGTTTGGCAGTTTTTCAACAAGTTAAACAGAGTTATCATATGACCCAGCAATTCCATTCCTAGGGATAAACCCAAGAGAACTGGAAAAATATGTCCACACAAAAACTTGTACACAAATGTTCACAGCAGCATTATTCATAACAGCCGAAAGGTGGAAACAACCCAAACATCCAATAATGGATGAACAGGTGAACAAAACGTGGTATATTCATACAACAGAATATTATTCAGCCACAAAAATGAATGAAGTACTGATACATGCTACACCATGGATGAACCTTGAAACATTATATTAAGTGAAAGAAGCTAGTCACAAAAGGCCACATATTGTATGATTTCATTTATATGAAATGTCCAGAATAGGCAAATCTAAAGAGACAAGAAGTAGATTAGTGGTCTCCAGGCTGACAGGGGGACGGGAGGGGTGAGAGGTTACTGTTAATGGATGATGAAAATGTTCTTTTTTGGGTGATGAAAATGTTCTGGAATTCGTTGTGATGGTTGCACAACCTTGTGAATATACTAAAAATCACTAAAATGGCTTACCCTTTAAAAGGGTAAATTTTACAGCATGTGAATTATATCTCAATAAAAAAGAAAAAGAAAAAACCTCCACTCCCTACTGATTTGAGTCTGCTGTAGGGAACCCATTATTAATGGGAGCATGTTCTCATCCCTCAGGTATGCTGAGGTGGAAGGTGGAGAATTCACTGCTCAAAACTTTTACACATACTAATAACCCTTCGAGTATATGATTCAATATGATATAAAGTATTTCAACATTTTCCTCATCAATAAAGCAAAAATATTTCATTTACACATGTAAATTGCTCTCATCCAACTTCTTAGATTTTGCTGTTTTTAGGAGAATGCTGTATAAACTAGGTAAAACATCTGGGACAAATATAATTTACTACAAATCAGTATGTACTTTGGAAACATTTTCTTTCTTCCTACAAATACTTATTGAGCACTAACTATGTGCAAAGCACTCTAGGCACAGGGGTACATGGCAAGTGCACAGTTAAATGTCCCTGCTGCTGTGGAGCTGCTATTCTGCTGGAGGCAGCACAACCACAAACAAAGAAACAAGGAATTATCAGAGAGTGAATGGCGACCTGGAAGAAAATAAAATGAAATAACTCAACTAAGGGCCCAGGGGGGCACTACCACAAAGGATGTCCCCATGCTTGGTCCTATTTGGGCACAGCAGGAGCTAACGTGAAAACACTAACAGACACAGCATCACTATCTCTCCCAGTGGGAAGTCATGAGCATGTTCTGTCTCTGAAACACAGAGAAATGAAATTTGGGTGTGTGACCTCCAAATCAGCCTTCCAAACATAAGTGGGCGAATAATACTCAACAGCACAGTGTTTTTTATTTTATTATTTATTTTAATACAAAGCTTTGGCATTAGCAATTTTATGAAAAAATAAAATGTACTAAAAATAAACGCTTGTGTGGCATGATTGGTAAATGATGCACAAAAATAGGTTCTTTTTTCCTTCAAGGCAATCAGTCAGAAAGCAGTTTTTTTCTTCTTCAAAACCATTCTACCCTATGGAATAAAAGGAGAAAAGACAAGTCAAGAATTAGTTAAAGGGTAGTTGTCGAGGTTTTAAAATAACAGAGAAAATGATCCTACATGAAGGGTGGCCTGGGGCTGTCCCCAACCACCCCAGCCCTACCTGGTTAAAGCCATTAGCACTTTCCTGAACTCAGCAGCTTCAGACCTGTGGTCAAGTGGCTCAGTCACCTTTGAAGTGTGTTAGGACTTCCAAAAGGAATGCAGGGAAAAGTACAGGCTAACAGTATCTTGTTTAAAAAAGGAAGGACAATTATACAATTTACAACTTTTCCTGGTTTGAATACATGTTCTAAATGCTGAGTGTCCTGAAATCTGTAGCTGTTGTCTTTAAAATATGCTCCCCCTTCATACCTCACACAACAATGTCATTATTTACTCTGAAATAAGATTTGAAGAGTAGACACTTCCAGGGTTATATGGCTCTAAAGGAATTCCCCAGATTTTGTGTGTGTGTGTCCAAATCAGGTGCCTGAAGGTACTTGAAAGTCTTTCAAGGTTTCCTGCGCTGCCCCCAGGCTAACGCTACCCCCAGGCTAACGCTACCCCTCTGCAGCCTGGCCCCACGGGACACCCCGGTTTCCTGAACCCCTGTATAGTCTGGTTCACTTCCACAGTTTCCAAACCTTCACTCCTGCTCTCTTCTCTGTCACCTGCGTTCCAGACCCAGATGTCAGACCCTCTGCGGCGATCACAGGGCTCTCCAGCATCGTTTGATTTCCTCTCCTCCCCATCGCCTCGACTTCCTCTTGCACCTCTCTATTGCCACCTACCGTATCTACCTGAAAGCCTGAGACCTTACCCACTGTTTACAAGCATCAAGTCCAAATTCTGTAGTTGCCCACTGCCATCACTACCGACAGCAGACACATCAAACCACACCACTCCCTGAACCTGCTCTGCTTTTTCCTCACTTTACGCTCTAATTATGCCCAGCCTGGTGTCGAAGTCACTCCCTCCAGGAAGCCCTTCTCAACTCCCCCAAGGCAAAAGTGGCAGTTCCGGTGTCTGTGATACTGAGTGGCTGTGCTCTTTCACACTGTGCTTGGTCCACAGGCACCACCGCCTCGCTCTCCCATCCCTTCCACGTACATGCAGCGCACTGCACAGTGCAGCCCCTTCCTCCCCAGTGCTCCTGGCAGGCCAGGGCCTGGAGCCTAGAGAGCGTGGGGGAGATGAGACCTAAACGATGCCATTCACATAAAGCTCTACACTTTACTGTAGTTTATATTTAAGATAACACATTGTTTTCCTCAGAAAACTGGATATTAAATATAATTTCTGTATCTAATATACATCTAATATATATATTTACAATATATTGATGGGTGAAATAAGATTTTTAAAGTTACTTTATTTTGCTGCCTTTCTAAGCAATTATAAACAACTAATGCAGCCATAACATTAAAGGTACTTCCGAAAAATAAAAAAACGACCACTGCCAAAGACAGTACAGAAGTCCAATCAAAGGTCCCTGCAACCTCTAATCCTCTGTTCTCATGGTTTTAGGAAACCAAATTTTCCTTCTTTAGCCACAGTATTTGGAGGCCTGCAATGGCTCCCTGGAGAAGTCCAAGACAAGCAGTGTAAAGGAAAGAGCTGGAACCAGAAATCCTCGGCATGGATCCCATGCCTTTCTTCCTACGGCCTTTCTCGGGGGTCACTGAGAGCCTCTGTGCCCCAGGTGACCCTTCTGTGTACAAATGTCAGCTCAGAGTGGCTAAAAGGAGAAGTAAATACTAAGAGGATTCATTATCAAACTGGGAGCAAACTAAAATCTCTGCTGGCAGAGCTCCAAGAAAGGCTGTCTCAGGAAAATAAAACACAATCAAAGACAGGTGTTAGTGTGAGCAAAAGGTATTAGATTGAGAACCAGAAATTCAAAATTTTTTCGATCAGTGTTTCTCAAACCTTAGGCTGCGATCTATTAATGGATTGTGAACTCAATGCAGGAGCTCATGACCAGCATTAACAACAACAACAACAAAAGTATGGAGAAGAACAGATCAGTGAAGACCGCATGTAGCAAGGAAAACATGAAACTTCTGTTTCAGCTATACCTGTGAGAGCACTGGGTCACAATGCAAAATGTATTTCTTAGGGTGAGAGATGGTAAAATTTAAAAAACACTGCTTTTGATACTTAAGGTTCTAAAAAAGGCAGCCAGCAGAGAACCCAACTCCTCTCCTCGGGCTCTGATCTCTCCTAGGAAGGGACCACCTAGGACAGACAATTCAAGAAGGACTCAGAACTGGAAGAAGTCTTAGACTTCCACCTGACGCAGGATCTGCCTCTGAACAGCTCCAGCCTTGTAGCTTCTGCCTGAATAAGCAGGTCCTGGTAAGCTCACTAGCTTTCAAGACATCCTATGTCATGGACGGACAATTCTGACTGGCAGAACGTTCTTTCCTACCTTAAGTGGAAATATACCTCCCTATAGATGTCTCAGGAGCTCCAGAACTACACGGTCAGTATCACCCTCTGTATGCACTGGTTAGGCATCACGGGACTACTATGAGTATTAAATGCGGCAGTGTGGGTAGTGACACAGCCCAACACAGGAGTAAGTTCTTGGTAGGCACCCGATAAACAGTAGCCATTCTCATCTTTGGGAGTCCTTCAAATACCTGGAGACACCTCTCACATCACCTCAGTCTCCTCTTTTCTAAGCTAAGCATCCTCAAGACATCAAATGATTATGTTTCCAGACCCTTTTATATTGAGATACGTCAATGGTCCTCTTCAAGAGTCTGAGCAGAACAATTCAGAAATACTGAGTAGAGAGTAAATAGAAACATCAATTCCTTTGATATGGTCTATAAATTTCTACCACTACACCTCAGAGGAGGACAGCTCACGAGGAACACTGGTGGTCACAACTGAAGCCTCCTGACCTGCTGCAGAGCCAGGGCTTCTTGGTCTTGGGTTATGCCTCAGGATTTCACATTTGTTTCATTTATTTCATCATGTTAACCACATCAAATTCATTTCCTCCCACTGAGACTGTTCTGAATCTTGAACATTTGGGCTACTCTCCTCTGCAAATCTTAGGACATGATATCTATGAATTAGAATCTAGGAACTGAGACAGGGTTGTAGAGGACAGCTAGCTGAACCTGCCATGCCACTCAATGTCTCTCCTACATCACCCACGCATCTTATAACTTTTTCCTCAACTAAAGACAACAATGAAAATATATACTTTCCTTATGTTAAGGGAAAAACAGATTGACACAAACATAAGCTGGTAAGTGCTGGGATTTAACAAAGTTTATTTGTATAATAAAGTAGAGCAGAAAACCTCCTTTGGGAATTGAAGTTTAATAACTTTGCTTTAGGTACTAAGAAATAGAGGTATAAGAAGCTAATATGTATAAATATATTTACCTTGCACTTATTTGCGTCTTTGACTACTATCCTGTTTATATCTGCAGTCTCAAAATTCATTAGATTTGTTTGTGTTAAAAAAATTTAAGCACAATTAGTCATGGTTGAGTACTTCAATAGTATTTCATCACAATAGAAAGGGAGTGACTCCAGACACGTGGACTTCTGACTGGCTTCTGAGTTGAGCCGATGGCATCACGCCCGGGATGGAGGTGCAGAGCCGGGGGGGGGGGGGGGCAGAGGAGTGCTTTCACCCCTAGCGGGGCAGCAATCCACACACTGCGGGGAGGCCTGGGCCCACCTGAGTTCCACATGCTTGCTCTTACTCTGGCCTATACTGCTTCATCTTACCCAGAGGGTCTCACCAGCGGCTACAGTGGGTCAAGGTCTTGCTGAAATCACACTATACTAGTTCAGTGTTAACTGTCAGAAACGTAAACTATAATAGTAGGCAGTGTGCGCAGACGTGAAGTTTACTTTCTAGACAAATCACTAACATGTGAAAAGATGGAATCTATTTATATAGAAGACTATCTTACAAATGGATGAGGTTACCTAGAAAATTAAAACAGAGCAATTAAATTTAAAAGGCGATCTCATTTTGGCTGTAAGTTTTTGGTAAAGCCAAAAAGGGAAATAAGATGGATTTCAAAGAATTCATTAATGAAGAATAATTAAATTTTTTGCTAAAATAAACATTTCTCTGGAATTAAAATCACATAAGAATTTTTCATCAATGTTTTTGGGAAAGAGATCTTGAGTAAGAGTTGACTATTATCTTTCTTTCATTCCCTACAATTAAAACAGCCTTTAAAAAAATTAAGTAATTGAAGTTATAAAAAAAACTCAACGCACAAAAGCACAATAGGAAAAAAAAATCACCCAAAATTCTACAAAATTAAGATAATCACCATTAATATTTTGGTACCATCCTTTCATGCATCCATATGTGTGTACACACACACACACACACACACACACACACACACACACACACTTTCTCTCTCTCTAAATGGGATCATGAAAATCTTCCTTCAGAGTGGTTTCGACTGAAGGCACAGAAATAATATCAAATGAACAACTGCAGTATCAACCTTCCATGAAGGCCAATGGGAGAAGGGTTGGACTAAGACATGGATCTAAGATCTATGACTTAGATCTAAGTCATGCAGGCATTTATGCATGGAACTGAAATATTACTTTGATTTCTAACAGGTAACATGTCTACTGAGCATTCTCTAAAATATCTGATACATGAACTGAGCATCTGCAGATTCTGAGTGGCAGCAAGGTGACCACTAAATTACTTAATAGGTCTCTGAAAGTGCCAAGGGGGCTGCTACTCGTTGTGATTGGTTTTTGCTCATTTGTGGAGATTTTAAGAAGTGGGCTCACATGGTCATCTAGCCTGATGGGTCAGTATGGGAGTAAGCAAAAGAGGTGATTGTAGGCAAAATAAATTATTTCCCCCCGAATTGAGGTTTGAATCATAGGCACTCACAGAGCTCCTATGAATCTGTTTTCTATTTCATGGAAGAAAATTAAATTCATTTGCCAAATGATGAAGGCAGACGGCCATCTTACTCACAGGACTCTGAAGGGATCTCAGCAGACTTGTTGGCTGACATTTATTAAGCACTTACTATGTACCAGGCACCGTGCTAAGCACTTTATGCGCTAATTCTCACAACACCCCTACGACGTACTCCTACCATTATCCCTGTCTTGTGGATGACTAGAATGAGCTCAGATCAATAAAGCTGCCCAGGTCTCATAAGCAAACAATGGAGGAGCAGGGAGTTAAATCCAGGTACGTCTGACTCTAGAACCTGAGCAGTTAACACTGTGCTAGGTGAAGTAAAACTGCATCAGGTGGGCTCAACAGAAGCAGCTAGTTGTAGACGTGCTGGATGAGGGCTGAAGAATGCCAACTGACCATGACATCCTCCCAACAGGTAACAGGTCAGGGATGCCAAAGGGCACTTCTTAACAAGTATCTAGCCGACAGATCAGGTAAGAGGGAATAAAACCAAGTCATTAGAAGTGGAGGTTACTTGCCCATTGTTTCTACAGCTGGACAACAGGCATTCAATGAAACCAATTACATGAGCTTGGTTGGTTATTATTAATCAATTAAAACGCCAGGACATAACTGAATATGGAGAGCACAGGAATTCCACCTGTACCCATTTAGGTTCAAATTTGGGCAGTGTCCCAGGGTTGCTTTCATCTCAAATTAGTTTTCACAAATACTGGTAAAAGAAAGGACTGAATAATATCCTACAGTAAATGTCCCAAATTTAAAATACAACAAATAAAACCAAAAAATCTTTTCTATATCTTACTGCTGTGGAAAGCTACTCTTAGAAAATCACTGGATTAAAATGAACCTTAACAGTCATCTGGCCCAATTTTCCATCCTCTGAAAAACCTCCTACCTACAGCAGCCCTGACGGTAACATCCGGCTTCTGCCTGTCTTCCCAGCCCTGCTTACTCCCACTCCCACGGCAGACCCCCTCCCTGGTAAGCAGCCTCGCTACAGATGTTCTTCCTTTTACTGAGGTGAAACTTGTCTTCCTGTAACTTTCCCTTTTGCCCTCATTTTGCCCCATGGAAATATAGTTTTACACTGATTCTCTTTTCCCCCAACAATCTTCCTAATATGTGGAAACAGCAGGTCTTCCTGAATGCTTCTTTCTTGTGGGCTAAACATCCAAGTCACTGTCCCTTGACCACAGGCCCAAGTGCCTACATTCTGCCAAAAGCTAAGTGTCTAAGACTCCAGGTAAAGTGTGATGAGCACCCAGTGAAGGGGGACTCCTGTCAATGATCAGGACATGGACATTCTTCACATCCTAGAACTCTACTGGTTCCCTTGGCAGTTGCATTACATTGGTGATTCACTCTAAGCTTCTGGCTAAGGAAAGCCCCTAGATCTTTTCTCAAGTGACCTGTTGTTGCTGAGCAAGGTGAACTCCCAATCTGTGTTACTGATTAAAAATATATGTTGGTGAAATAAATTATTTTGCTAGGTATGATCCCATCAGGATCAGTATGAAACTGGTGGAAGCTAATTCTCACCGTCTTTATGAAAATTACTCTACACATTTTCTTGGGATCATCTGGCACATGCAATCCAAAAAATAATTTGTTACTTACTCATTAGCATTCAAGCTAGCTGTGGCTCTGATGATCATGTAGCAGAGCGTGAGGGCACTGAGGAGGCCAAAACTGGCAATAATAAACCACTCTTCTGTTGACAAAGGAAAGGGAGGAAATCACTCTGGGGAGAAGGCTTTAAGTCAAATCGATGTCAACACTTCCCTCAAATGACACGAAGCAGACGTCAGCGGAGGTGTAAGCCAAGACTGGCCCAAGGAAGTGAAGCAGGAGGTTTGCCACAGAGCTACTAACTGGAGAAGGTTAGTGGAAATAGTGGTGAAAGCTGCAAGGGAGAAAGGAAGGCTTGGCCCAAACGTTTCTTCCAGTCAAGGTCCTAAGGTTTGTGAGGAGTGTGGCCACCAAAAAGTGTGTAGTACAATATGTATGTAAAATTGCACATGGAGGTAGGTTTTTTAATTGTTAATTTAAATGACAGTAAAGTGGACTAGCCATACTTATAACCTTTCCCTCTTCAATCTGTCACTTCTGCATGGCTGTGTCACTCATTCTTAGAGAAAGGCTTAGAAATATGGAGTAGTGGTTCCCAAAGGTCTGTGGGTACTCCAAGCAGTCCACAGGCTGGCCTTCCATGGCACTCACATGTACATTCTTTTCTCTTATGCATGGGCTTACTTACAGTCTTTATTTTAAAAGGACATCTTATTGGTGTCTCCTGGAAAGGACCACCCTTCACAACCGCACTGCTGGGAAGCAGCACTGGCTGTTCCAGCTTTGTCAAGCAGAAGTAGGAAGGATGGGTGACTCACAAGGTACTTGGCCCATCAAAGAGTTGAAAAATCTCTGGTACATAGAATGCTAAGGGTTTTTATCTAGTCTCTTTCTAGATCTAGGAGGTCAGTTAGTATTTTCCCATAACTTTTCAAAGTCTGTATTGTCAAGGTAACATTCCAAAGACAATGTTTACTGAGAACCTCAAAAATACCCTGAGAACCCATCTGACTTTCTAAAAAGTCTTAACTATAAACCATTTCCTAGAGTATAGACTAACTAAGGCTGGTGTAACAAAGTGTTACACAATAAAATTCCCTATATATCTGCAATAAGGCAGAGAGAAAAAATTTATACTTCGAATGCCAAATGTTTATGTGCAAAACCTGAGTGTAACATGGGTGTTTCTCAGTCTGGTTTCCATGAATCCTACAACTATGCAAAACTGTGTGTGCCAAGGAATTTTTCTAGAAAAAGGTTATTATACTTTCATTGGACTTTAAAGGTGGAAATCTCCAAAAGGTTAAGAAGAGCTGTTCTTCAGGATTCCAGGATGCTGAGTTATTCTATGAGCACTTCTCTGCCCACCTTGGTTCATATTATTAAAATGCTTTGCAAACTCCTTCTTTTTGGGGTAAGAGTGCAGCCACTGCTTCTTGGATTACAAATTTCTCATTGGTAGAGTGAGTTTATAAGGTTTTTATTTAAGTCAAAATGAACATTCAAGAATCCATACAATATCCACCATTTTTACTCACATATATTTTAAGTTCAGAAAAACATATACTGGCATTTAAAAAAATTAATGAACTGGTCATCAATATCAAGAAGCTCAATACAGCATTCTTTCTTCTTTTTTTTTCAGACTTTTTATATATGATAAGCAGACTAACTTTTAGAACTTCAATTATATCTATGTTTCCAAATTTTGAATATACCATCCACATATTTGTGGCATTTCAGTTATAAAAACTAGTAACCAAAAAGAAGTAAACACCATCAAGTAAATACCCACTGGGCCCAGGGGTATTTTAGCAGCCATCCACTGCAGCCGGGGTCTGGTTGCCTCTGTCCTCCCTGCGTGTATTAGCACAGTGCCTGGCACACAGTGGATGCTGGCTGAATGCACTGTAGTTGCTATGGCACTACAGGGCTTTGAGGGAAAAGCAGAGGTAGCTTTGGTCTAATTCAACTACATGAATTTCATTTATTAACGTGTAAATTCTGCTAAAGGTGAGTAATTTGCTACATGAAGTAGTATTTTTTATCATTAAAACATAAGATTTTGAAAGGACATTTCCATATGAAATATAATAGGGTCACTACATAATGTAGTCATAGGTGCTCAATGAATGTCTATCAATGAAGGACCTACAAACACTCAGTAATACACAACCAACCTTGATCTCCTTTATTACTACTAGACCAACTCTAAAAATCTAGACCATAAAACCTAAATGCCAAAGCAGGAAAACATGAAATTCTTTTAAAACAAATCATTGGGAAAAGCTAAAAAATGAGTCAGACTATATCAAAGAATAGCTTTACTTATTTTATAACTGAATGACGTCTCCTTGAGTTTGGGCAAATGGTAGGCTAAAACCTGGGAAATCATTTTCTAATAATACTTTTTGGTTGGTTAAATACACAGATACTTCAACTGAACAGACCACACGAGTCTTTCTGTATGCTGGGAAACATCTTCTGTAACAGCGTTACCCCTTTGACGGATCCCTGAGTTAGGCGAGTCCCATGAGGCTTTGGGCTACAAGTTACAGGCAAGCAACAGCATGTACTGGAAGAGGCAGCACCAGAGTGGTGACAGGAAGATGGGGTGAAGGTTGTTAGACGAAAATAACACGTAAAGAATGGAACTGAAGAAAACAACTGGCTTGTTACGGGGTTATGCCCACAGGGCCCATACACATGCCTGTCAGCCCACTCACACCGTTCTGAGGGATGGCCATCAAAACACTCGGAGCGTTTCTTCTCTTCTCATCAACAGTTCAACAACCATGACATTCATAACTAGCCCAGAGCATTTTTTAAGGCAGACTACTCTTTGGCTTTTCTCCCACCTAGTGTACAATTATACCAAAGAGCTAAGTGCCAAGATACCAAATTTCATAAAAAGTGCAAAATAAAGTGAGCAGCAACAGGCCATCTCAACTGTTCCTAAAGTTGTGGGTTTTTAGGTTCAAATTCTGGATTACTTTTTCACTAGGTTGCCTGCAGCCTGGGAGCTAGAGCACACAGGTGCTCAGTTATACCACATACCCGAGATGCTGCCAATGCCCCGCGTCACACCTCAGCACAACCCTTTCACGCGCCCGTTCGCAGTGCAACCATTTCAAAACAGGTTTATAGACGGCTACTAAGACAACCCTCTGAACAACTACTCGTCAAATGGCAGCTATTCCTATTATAATTACACACAAATACACAAGCTCCTTATTGTAAAGAAAGTTTCATCACTCCAAATATCTGTTTTAACAAAAAAGTCCCCACTGCTCTCTCGGTTACAGACTAAGTCACTGTCCTGGTGACTGCCTCACCTCTCCCTGGAGCAGTCACCACACACCAAACACGAGCAGCAGATCTGCCTGCGCCCAGCCACAGGGCCCACTTACTTGTTACTGCAATGTTGATCTCCCCCGCTCTGGGCGTGAGCTCCCCATCCTGAGGAAGAGGCGAGATCCCCGAAGTTCGAAGTGGCTCAAGGCCAAGGGAGCTGTCGCTGCCAAGGTCACCCAGGGCTGATCTTCGGTTAACTGCTTGGGTTCTGGTGAGCCTTTCCATGTCAAATGCTACGTTATCAGTACATGGCAAATTTGGCTGCAAAACAGTTCGGATTGAAAGTACTTGTAAGAATAACAAATCCTTTTATAAAATTCTAAATGTTTGACACCCTGTTGAAGATTAAGTTTTTTCCATGTGAATTCCTCTCATTTCTTTCCCCATCTACCCTTACTACTCTCACCCAAGCTTTTCTTTACAAGAGATGATATCCTCCCAAAGGAAAACCAAACTCCACCGCAGAACTAAGAAAACTGGATACTTCATCTTTATACAGAAATGACAACCTTCTGTGGACCACGGCCCACAGGCAGAGGGATTTACTATCATTAGTGTAAAGCTGACAAACAGCAAAGTTTATCACTTTGGCTCTGACGTTAATGCTAGGTGATAGCAGATATCATAAAATACCCCTTTCCTCCTATCAACTGCTCTGTAATGCCCCATTTATCTAGTAGTCAGTTTTTAAATATCTTCTGCCTTTAAACACAAGTAGAACACCACTACCTTTAAACACAACCAAGAGCAGACCAATGTTGAAAAGACTTCAAAACTGTAAAAACCTATCTATTTCAAAACCTAAGCATCTACTCCTGAAGGAGAGGATTAGAGCTGCCTTGGGAACAAAGCCTACCAACCAGAGCGTGGATATGAAAGTATTCTGATTTAACAATATGGACATGTGGTTTCCCTAGCAACCTTCGGTTCTCTTAGCCGACAGCAGACAGCATAGTAGAAGCAGAGCTGCGATGGATGGCTGAGAGAAGCTCACGCACAGAGAAGTGAGAGCCTGCCAAACCCAGACAATGGCTTCCTGGACAAAAGAGTTCTGTTCTACAGCCCAGTTAAAAAAAATATAGCACCATGTACCGTGTAATAACTGATACTTATAATGACAACCATTAGAAGAGGTTTATTATGTTTTTTATATTCAAGGAACCATGGTAGCTTGTAATACATTTTAGAAGGATTTTCATTAAAAACAAAAAAAACCAAACAACAACCAAGAAGGCTGGAGGCAACAAAAGAGGCTAAGTTAATATGTTCCAAAGTGTCTACTACGTGCCAGACACTCTATGCGAAACCCCTCAAATGGGGGTGACTTTGCCCCCCAAGGGACATTTGACAACATCCGGAGACATTTTTGATTGTGTGACTGGGCCGTCATGCTGCTGGCACTTAGTAGCAGAGGCCAGGGATGCTGCTAGAAAGCCTGCAGTGCATGGGATGCCGCCACCAGGAGGAATGATCTAGCCCAAAGTGTCAGTGGAGCCGAGGTGGAGAAACCTGTGTTCAAGTACGACGTCCCTCATGTGAGCTCTGGAGATGGAGGGTACAGCGGGTGTTACTGCCCAACTGGACTGCACCTAAACCGCCATCTGATTGCATATTTCCTTTTTTTTTTTGTGAGGAAGATCAGCCCTGAGCTAACATCTATGCCAATCCTCCTCTTTTTGCTGAGGAAGACCAGCCCTGAGCTAACACCTATTGCCAATCCTCCTCCCCTTTTTCCCCTTTTTCCCCCCAAAGCCCCAGTAGATAGTTGTATGTCATAGTTACACATCCTTCTAGTTGCTGTATGTGGGACGCCGCCTTAGCATGGCCTGACAAGGAATGCGTTGGCACGCGCCCAGGATCTGAAACTGGGCTGCCAATAGCGGAGCACGTGCACTTAACCGCCAAGCCACAGGCCGGCCCCCTGATTCCATATTTCAAGCAGGACTACTTAGAGCTTCTTTGGGCTGCAAAGCTACAATGACCAATTCATCTGTTGGCTCAAACAAAACTTTTTGCTCTATAAGGAGATTATTCATTCACTCTTTTTTGAGACCAGAAAGTATTTTATTTTCCTCTAAAAAGCAGTAATCCTGGGTATCTACGTCTCTTAAGGAAGAAACTGCAGGAAGTCTCCAAGGTCCTTACTCAGCGTGGACTCGCCCGCGAGAGCTGCAGTACTCTACGAGGTGTGCAACCAAAGCCCTGCCAGGCTGTCAAAGGCTGGTCCAGGGCCGGCACCACCCGCCTTCACTGCCTGCAACTTACCAATGCCCAGGAGAGCAAAGCCAAATCCAAGAGGAAGGAACACAGGTGATAACACAGTTTTACACTGTGCTGAATGTAGAAAAATTTACTACTGGACCACAGCCAAGTCTATATTCTATTCATTTTTTTTTAAAAAACAGATACTGGAATAAAGGAAAATCACATTCTTCTCTCTACCTCAGTTCTTCATCACACACCCACAACCTAAAAGAAGCAGCTTTAAAGTGGACTAGGACAGTTCTTCTATCTTCTCTTCCAGGAGTTCCCTGAGATGGGCTGGACTTCAGGTGTTCTGGAAGAAAGGCACTGCTGGACTAACAGGCTGTATGGCAAAAGAAGCAGCGTTTTCTCATGAGACTTAACCATGTACTTGTGCTATGTTATGTTATACTTAGAGATGATACCACACAAAACTAGTAACAAAATAGGAAACATACCACAATTCCTAGGGCCTTCAAAATATTAAGTTTGCACATAGGACAGGTACAATGTTCACTAAGCCAGGGATCCACGCACGATTTGTGGAAAACATGCCTATAAAAAAATGGAGAATTGTATCACAAATTATATACTGAAAAACTGTTTCGCCAAAATCAAAGAAATGAAATTTTTAGTTAGTCCGTTTTCCCCTCTTTTAGGACATATTCACAAGGTCCAAGAGATAAATATCAGGGATGGATGTATTAAAAGACAGCTGGCAGAGAACTGAACCCAATCTTATAGTGACAGCACTGTATAATGAGATCGGAGAAGCAGTATTTGGCTGTTTGGTCTTTTTATTCCACCAAATTCCAAAAATGATTTGAGGAAATTTATTAAGAATGAAGATAATGAATCATACCCTAATAAATCAGTTATGTTTTCTATAATAGCTAAAGTAGAAAAGCAGAATTTCAAAAAGATATTAAACAAGGGTTAACTGGAAACAGCTCTCTGTATAATTATTCATTAGTTTCATGGACCTCTATTTAAATGTTATTTAAAACATTGTTTAAAAAGACTTCTAAGCTACCTATATTAAATGTTTGTAAAAGTTACAGGAGATTTGGGACTATTTTTAGGGATGACCTGTGCTTAAGAATCAGTTAACACTTAGCTGGCAGTTTTCAGCTAAATGTTAAACTGAGAGAGAGGATGGGTGATTTTCTCTCATTCAGGAGAGTAGAAAGTTGCATTGTCGGGACTAGAAATAAGTCAGTCATGGAGGGATTTGCATTCTTATAAAAGAAACCTGTGCCCTTTAGAAGTGAGAAAAGACTTTGAGGGAGCTGCAGAAATAATTTCTCAAGCACCCCCCCTAGCAGCCCTGAGAAGCTGAAATGAAGCCACAGGGAAGCCCCAGAGTCCTGGCCAAACAGGGCAAGGGGCAGGCGCCAGGATGGACATTCCAGCACCTCTGGAGGAACAATATAGTCTGAGTCTTGAGATAAGATCAAAGAAATTTTGAGAAAGATACCAAACTGAACCATGGTATGCCTTTAAAGCTTTGTTAATTTATAACATATATAGCTGGCTAAAAGTGCAGTTTTGATATAAAAAAGACGTCTAGAAAACTCATTGTTTTAATTGGGATTTGGAAGAAACATTTGTGCTTACAGTTTCAACCTGAACAATACATACCCACCCACCTGTCACCACTTAGTGGCCTGTACCCATTTCTTTGCGGTAAGAATAAAGATCTTGAAGACTGAACTAACAAACTAGTCTGAAGACTTGCAGATAATGCATGAACCAGAACCTCAATATCCTTGAAGGCTTTTATATAAGGGATGGAAGTCATCAAACCATCAGCGAGACTTAACTCATTTCATACACCTAAGGCACCGTCACGTC
Organism: Diceros bicornis minor; assembly: GCF_020826845.1. Classification (NCBI taxonomy): domain Eukaryota; kingdom Metazoa; phylum Chordata; class Mammalia; order Perissodactyla; family Rhinocerotidae; genus Diceros; species Diceros bicornis. Next base: position 92,939,401 of record NC_080740.1, read on the forward strand.
TGCTTCTTGTTCCTTGTATCCTCGTATGAGAGTGCTCCAGTAGGGAGATGAAGGCCTCCTTACTACAGGGCGCCACTGAGGGGGCATTCTCAGAGTGCAACTGGCAACTGTGCCAGCGTTGGCTGTAGTCTAACAAAGACCAGCACAAGGGTTTTAATTCCTTTTGGGGACACACACCCCTTTAGGGTCTGACATAATGACACATCTTCCCCTTGAGAGGGGCACCTGCCTCATGTCTGGCATGTTTTCAGAAGGCCCATGGACCGCTGAGGGTTGGGTCAGTGCTGGGGGGGGCAGGTGGCTGGGAAGCTGCTCTAGGCCAGTTCTACGTAGGGTAGACGATGGACTTTGGCCAGGTGACAGAAGAGATAAGGTTTTGTGATCCCTGAAGGGGCCGCTTTAGTGTGGGGGGGTGCTGACTCTCCCCAGCTGTCTGTGGAGACCGTGGTCTAAGCCAGCAGCAGAGCCTGGGGGGCAGTGGTGTGGCTCTGGCCCTGCCACTCTCACCAGCGTTCCTGCTTTCCCCTTTTCTTACTGTCCTGCCTTTCTTTTCCATTACTGGTTATTCAGAAAGAACAAAATGGTATAATCCCATATTTAATTTTTAAAGCTGCATGAGTTGAGTGTTCTCTGCTTATCTGTTCCTTTAACCTTAGTTATAAATGGATTTTTCTTATGTTGGGGTTCTTAACTACTTCCTTGTAGGCTTGTTGATCTAAAAGGACGTGTTGGCCCCTGCTGTGGGCACTGTAATGAGGGACCACAAAGACTAACTGGTCCTCAGGGACAAACTGACAAAGGCTCCCTTCCTCAGCTGACTCAAAATCCGAAAAAAATATTTCTTCCTTTAAAAAAACCTCTTCGGGACTGGCCCCGTGGCGTAGCAGTTAAGTGCGCATGCTCCGTTGCTGGAGGCCCGGGTTCGGATCCCGGGTGCGCACTGACGCACCGCTTGTCAAGCCATGCTGTGGCAATGTCCCATGTAAAGTAGAGCAAGGTGGGCACGGATGTTAGCCCAGGGCCAATCTTCCTCAGCAAAAAGAGGAGGACTGGCATCAGATGTTAGCTCAGGGCTGATCTTCCTCACACAAAAACAAACAAAAAAAACCTTTTCCTTTTGACTATCTGTCCACCCCACTGCTTTCTTACCCCAACCCCCAGCCCAGTCAGCTAACTGCCCTCCCTCCCACGCTAGCCCCTCTGACCGGACCATCTTTCCAGATTCCCCAACAGTCCAGCTGCTGCACCTCACCAGGAGACCATCAGTCTAATTGCTACAACACACCCCTCTCTTCTGAAAACAAAGCTGAACAACTTTTCTCTTGACCCACTGGCCCTCGTGACACAAGCCCACCGCTCTCCCTCGGGTCACTCCCTGCTGGAGTCGTGATAGGTAATCGGCCTTCCCTTGTTGCTTCTTTTCTTCATCACCATTCTCTTGACCCTCCTGCTTCTACCACCTCAGCTCTGTTTCAACAAGCTCGGTGGCCCTTCTCTTCCTCCTAGGCAAAGTCCTGCTACTACACTGTCTGAGCCTCGACCAACTGCCCTTCCCAGCTCCTTGCTGTCTCCTCTGAAAGCCACAGGGCAGGTAGGAGTGGGGAAGGCTCCCCGCGATCTACCTCGTGTGCTGTTTGGAGCAGTGAGTGAAAAACCGTACGCAGAATACTCAGAAAAGCACGCAGGACATGCGAATGAACGGGTATCATTAAAAACACACTCAACACATTTGTTCACATTTCCCACAATACCACAATAAATGGTCAGAACCCCTGAGCACACCTCAAGCCCCAGCACGCCCAGCACCAGAGGGCCTCCCACTACCCTGCAGGTGAATCACAAGCACCCAGGTGCCTCAGAGGGTGGCACAAGGGGCCAGCCAGACCTTCCCACTGTTACAAAAGACTCGAACAATAAAAATACACATAAAGCAGAAAAGGGCCCAACGTATTTCGGGCTCAGTAGTATACATGGATGGAAAGCAGGTGATGTGTTGAGGAACAGACAAAGGTAAAAAGGACCAGCATATCAGAGCTTCAACAAAGAAGTCCTTTATTCCTAGAAGAAATACTTTGGGATACAAAATGTGAAACGTATAGAACATAAAAGGAACAAACCAACAACAATGAAATACAGCGCCCTCCCCCCTTCCTACTTCCCACACGTGCCGTAGACTAGAGAGGGATCAGAACGGCGGCTGGGGGTGGGGTGAGGCATCTACACGGAAGGTGAGTTGCTTTCAAAGCTCTGCAGCCTCTGGGTGCCATGCAAGAACCTGGCAAACATAAAGGACCCAGGATTATTAAAGGTCAGAGACAAGCACTCCTTCCCCCTAGCTGGGACCGGCAGCAGATGCTGTGTAAACAGGCCCTCCCTCTGAGGTGGGGGCCTCACAGCAAAGCCTCAGCCCACAGCCAGATGACTGGCCCATTTGAGCCCCCAAAGTGGCTTCTTAGACACAACGTTTATCCAAGCTGCAGCATTCTACTTCTGAAAAGTATTTTCAACTACTAAAAAATTTTGTGGCTGACCTTTAAATAAGAGGTCTAAATAAGGTGACAGTTTTTCAGAGTCTAAGACGTGTTGGCTAACATCCAAAGGATGATCAACTGTAATCAACTGACAGAAGCAGGAGGTCCCAAAGCCATGCCAACTACCATCTGCACACAGTAAATGAACGTGACAGAAGAGGAGGGTAAAGGTCATGCAGCAAAAAGCCAGCAATCCACGAGAAGTTTGCCCTCTTTTTTTTTAATTTAATTAATTAATTTATTTTCCCCCCAAAGCCCCAGTAGATAGTTGTATGTCATAGCTGCACATCCTTCTAGTTGCTGTATGTGGGACGCGGCCTCAGCATGGCCAGACAAGCGGTGCGTCGGTGCGCGCCCGGGATCCAAACCCAGGCCGCCATCAGTGGAGCGCGCGCACTTAACCGCTAAGCCACGGGGCCAGCCCGAGGTTTGCCCTCTAAAGACAGAAAGTCTTAGTGCAGTCTCCAGAAAGGCTTGTTCAAATGACGGACAGAAAGACACAAAGTCACCTGGGCTTTTCTTCTTCCCTTACTCAGGTGAAGAAGGACCATGGGTGTGGATCCTTTCCAAGTCTGGCTGTGAAGGCGGAAGCTGGAAGGGAGTACTGGAGATGGGTTTGAAAGAGAACTGAAAACTGGAATTGGAAATGCTTGAGCATGACGAAATGAGCGGAGATGGAAAGAACAAAAACTGGAGGGAGCAGACAGTCAATAGCGCAAGGTCCCCGAGGAGGGGAGGACTGGCACAGAGGCCCACGTGGGAAGAGCACAGAATAAAGGACCCCTCGTCCTCCGTCCTGACAGGAAGGAAGGCGGGAAGGCTGCAAGGGTGGGTGTGGAGGCTTGGGGTCAGGAAGCTAAGAGAATTTCAACTATCTAATAGCTATTACTCTCTCTGTGAAGTTGATGGTGAAGTTATCTGCTGAGAGCGAGGAATAAACGGAAGAGTTAAGGTGTTTAAGGAGAACGAATACACCCAGAAGCACTGATGTGAGGGACAGGGCGTTCTGGCCAGGGAGAGAGAAGGGCCCTGGGCGGCGCTCCAGGCCCAACTGGGGTCCGTCAGAGCCCCACAGGAGGCAGGGAGGTAACAGACCTGCCAGGCAAGGAGAGCTAAAGGAAGACAGCAGAGTCACATCTTGGCTCAGTTTCAAAGACTCAGACACAAGACAAAGGGTAAGGTATCCCAGGCAGAGGGAACAGAGCCAGCAGCAGCAAGAGGCAAGAGTTAATCTCAAGGTGCTTCACAGGAATCCGCTGGGAAGAAGAGGCTTAGAGAAGGTTTGGAGTAAAGATGACCATGTGTGCGAAGCCATCCTCCAGGTCAGTGGTTCTCAAAGGGAGGCGTCTGTGTTTGTCACAGCTGTGTATGGGGTACTATTTGGCACCTACTGGTTGGAGCTAGGATACTGCTGAATATCCTGCAAGGCACAGGACAGCACACTCCCCCCAAAGAATTGTCTGCGCCCAAATGTCAACAATGCTAAGGCTGAGAAACCCTGCTCTAGGTCAAAAGTTGTCAACTTGGGTCCCACAGAGCATTGCTCAATGTGCAAAGTCAATTTTTACTATACCTGAGAATCATGCTGTTGCTACCACTTCAGTCAGGTGAGATGTTTTGCTGAGCAGGCTATGCAATATAGTTTAGAGAAAGCTACAACTTATTGAGACTCAAGATATTAAGAGTAAGAAACATCAAACTGCTCCAAAGCAAAAGGGGAAGCATGATACACAGTCAGGGCAGGAGTGAGCAGTGCCCCAACCACAGGTGCAAAGAAATGCTGTTCAGTTTGCCAAAATTCTGATATTCAAATGCAAACCACAAACACAAAGGCTGAGACCACTCTTCTGGTGGCAGGTACAACCACAGAAATGGCTAAGATCAACCAAAGCTCGGGACCTCAATGGAGGGTGTGGCCTTGCAGCATCAGAATCACCCAGGTACTTAATAAAAAGAAACATGCCTGGGTTCCACTTGGGATGTGTTTCTGAAAGTATTCCACTGATTCTGATGCACAGTCAGGTTTGGAAAGCACTGTACTAAATTAAGAAAAAAGAGAACTCAAAATGAAACTTTGGGGGCTGGCCTGGTGGCATAGTGGTTAAGTTTGCACGCTCCGCTTTGGCAGCCCAATGTTCACGGGTTTGGATCCTGGGTGCAACCTACACACTGCTCATCAAGCCATGCTGTGGCGGCGTCCCATATACACAAAAAAAATAGAGGAAGACTGGCACAGATGTTAGCTCAGGGACAATCTTCCTCACCAGAAAAAAAAAAAAAAAAAGAAACTTTGGAAAAGCCAATGCTTAGGAGACAGGATGGGGAGCGAGCTCCCACAACAACCTGTTTCCTGCTGAGGCTCCCTGGCAAGACACTCTCATTTAGTAATAACCAGGAACGGATTGGAAGCCTTTGTTCTTAGGTCTCAGACAGTTCTGGGGGACCCTGGACTGAAACAGGAAGACAGAATTTGGAAAGACTCGGCTTCTTCCTGGTTACTCCGGTGTCAAAAGAAATCTGTGCAGGTGAAAACATTTTTTAAAAGCAGGGAACAGCTGATGATGCTTTATAACGCATCCTACTGATTCTTTTCCTAAATGGTATGTGTATTTCCTTCAGCCTCATATGTTTTAGACTGTAAGTGACTACAGCTGAAGAAAAACTGATTACATAATTTAATTTTCTATAGAACAGCTTGCATTGAGTTTTATAGATTTTCCTTTGTATGTAAACTAGAATGACTAGACTTCCAGAAACTTGGTTTTCCATTTCAGTACACGGAATTATTCTTTTTTTTTTTTTTTTATAATTTTATTTATTTATCCTTTTCCCCCAAAGCCCCAGTAGATAGTTGTATGTCAGAGCTGCACATCCTTCCAGTTGCTGTACGTGGGATGCGGCCTCAGCATGGCCGGAGCAGCGGTGCGCCGGTGTGCGCCCGGGATCCAAACCCGGGTCGCCAGCAGCAGAGCGTGTGCACTTAACTGCTAAGCCACGGGGCTGGCCCTGGAATTATTCTTAAGTTCTATGATTTTTTAAAAAAACAGAACTTTCTAGGCTCAAAATAGATTACTTTGTGAATAAGTAAAATAATACCAGTAGACTCATGGAGACAACTACTACTAATTATTTTATTCATTCACATGTTCTGCGTTATTATAAGGCTAAAGTTGTGTGAATGTTTTTAAATGACAGGGGAGAAGGAAGAGGAAAATTCTTTGATTTTAGGCTTCTCAATAGGTGGTTTCATATTCTTCCCATCAACACTCAGAACTGTGTATCTTAATGTTTCACATCCCCTAGCTTGGGATAGCACCTTGGGAGAAATCAACATGCTTACAAAGAAAATCTGCTCTTGTAGGGCACCCAAGTTCAGGTGAACACCCTCCTTTTGGAAGGAGGTATGTGGCTCTATGTAAGAAGCGCCAACATTAAAGGCAGACCTTCATACTGGCTCTGCCATTTCTGAATTTTGTGACTCTAGCACCTACTGTTGGCTTCACTATCCTCCACTGAACAACAGGGAGAAGAACACTAACCCTTTGACAGGAGAGAGAAACACAAATTGTATGGAGCAGAGCCCCTGACCAGGAGCAGGCACACAGCACACATCAGTCCTCCCCACTACGTACAACCCCGGTTCAGAAAAAGACTTACTCCAAGTCCCAGAGTTCTGCTACCCAGCGCCAGGTGGACACTGCTGAGGCTTTACTGGAGGGCCTAGTGATGCACTCTGATTTAAGGAGAGGAACGGTGGATAGTTCTGAAACCCATGGAAGTCAGGGAATTAAAAATTTTGTGTGTGTGTGTGAAGAAGATTAGCCCTGAGCTAACATCTGTTGCCAATCCTCCTCTTTTTGCTGAGGAAGATTGGCCCTGGGCTAACATCTGTGCCCATCTCCCTCTACTTTATATGGGACGCCTGCCACAGCATGGCCTGACAAGCGGTGCGTATGTCCACACCCGGGATCCGAACCTGCAAACCCCAGGCTGCTGAAGTGGAGCATGTGAGCTTAACCACTACACCACTGGGCTGGCCCCCAAAGAATTAAAAAGTTTTGACATTAACGATCTCAGGCTATGGATGTGTGCAGAGGTTGTGCCCTGTGTTTCTCCTATAGAGAAAGGCTTGTGCAATCAGTTCTGGCTGAGGGAGCATGGCTCACTGCTAACTCTAACTCCACTACGTGCACTATGCAGCTGGGCCTCTGCCTGCCAGAAAACCATGGGGTAGCTCTCGAAAGCAAGTGGGATACCCACTCTGAAAGGGAGACATAAAAACTACGTTAGTATCATTCTTTTTTAAGCAAAGGAAGTTGACATACTTGCAGGGGAGAATCCGGACAACATCATTCTGCTTATAGCTCTCTATGCAGACTGCACAATGATCAAAGTCTGGGTCTGTTTCCTGAAATGAAAAGCACAGGAACAAAGTCACACGCTAAAGCTAAAAGCACATAAATGGAGGAGATACAATCTAGCTAAAAATTTTCCTGTGACAACTATGGTAAACAAGGGATTACAGGGCCGGCCCCGTGGCTTAGTGGTTAAGTGCATGCGCTCCACTGCTGGCGGCCCGGGTTCAGATCCCGGGCGCGCACCGACGCACCGCTTCTCCGGCCATGCTGAGGCCGTGTCCCACATACAGCAACTAGAAGGAAGTGCAGCTATGACATACAACTATCTACTGGGGTTTTGGGGGGAAAATAACTAAATAAATAAAATTATTAAAAAAAAAAAGTGATTATAAAGTGAAAGCTTAAAAAAAATTAATGTTTTCATGGGCTTAACAACTCAAATTATATCTAAGCCAGTCTATTTTGTTTTTAAACTATGTTGTGACAATTAATATTAATTCTGCTTGTGAAACTTCATGTCAGAATTCTAATTTTTTTCAAGGTTCAAATCAGCTATCACCTTGGACTATCCTCATGTCCTCTCCCCACTAAGGCTGCATCACCAATCAGGTCTAGTGGGTTTCACTGCACACCCTCCACAATGTGGGTACTCATTAGGAGGCTCATGTGACCACATAGCTAAGTACAGGCAGCAAAGATGATGAGCCCCCAAAAGACAGCTATCTAAAGATCTGCCCCCAGGATGGGAGCTGTGCACCTGGTCAGAGATTTGGGGTAGAGAACAGCCACTGGATCAACTCAATACTGAGTCTTTCTCAAGAGTCAGCCAGGTGTTTGGTAACACAGAGTAACTGATTTCCTTCCTTCTCTGGACCGGGGAGGGTTTCCCCTGAATGGTCATAAAACAGAGCACTACCAGGAATCTAAGCCAGGAAAGGTGAGACTATTTGCTATGTCATTGTCACTTGGATTGAAACTTAGTGGAACAACTCTTGGCAGGTGTAGGAGGTACAAACTAAGAAGAGGTGTTGGTTTTAATAAGGAAAGATGGGTTTGAGCTAGCCTGGGGGACAAAGTAGGATGGGTAGGTTAGACCAGCTCCAGGGAATTTCAAATCAGTGTGGCAGCTGAGGGCCCACCAGGCCAGGAAAGCGCTGACACAGTGACCACTGCCCTGCGGTTGAAGTGCAGTGGTTGTGATGTTGCTTACATTCTCTGCAAGAGTTTTTCCTTTCTTCTTTCCTTAGTGTACAGTGAAGTTCACTGAAAATGTCTCCACCTTCAGGAGCTGTGTCAAAGAAAACTAGGTGTGGTGGTGTCAAGGTAGTGGGAATAAAAATGAGTGAGTCAAGTCAAGAAAGCGGTAAAATTTAGGAGGATAGAGAATCATCTGAAATTATCCTTCTAGACTCTTTGTTGAAATATTAGAGCTGGGTGTGGGGCAGAAGACAGTTTTGGTTTTATGCCCTCAGAGACACAATATTTTCATTCTAGATAACCTTGCTTATATCAAATGAAGGGTCTAACCTTAAGTTACTCTTTTGTCCTTATAGAGCAGAAGTAGGGCCCTACCATAACTTGAGAACTGACTGGGGAATTCTGGTGAGCGGTTTCAGCCAAGCCTCTGTCACTGCCTCTCAGGTTCCGTGCCCTTAGCTGTCAGGCCCAATCCTGACAAACTGTGCCCTTCTTTCAGACTGCTTAGCCCACTGTACAGAAAGCACCTTGTTAACTGACGCTCCCTTGAAATGTGGGTCTCCAGTCCTCCATTGAATTGGTGAAGAAATAAAACACAAAGGAGACGTGGCCAAGTCTCAGGAAGCATAGGAACAGAACGCAAGTTCCTGGCTACTTAGTGCACAAACTGCCCCATTAGAGATCTTCCCAAAAGTATGCTAGGTTTTAGCAGAAGAAAACTCTGTTGACCACCACAGCCAGGGTAACTATAGGTAGCCCCGTGAAGCTAATAATGGCAAGAGCATTTAAAGTCCAGAAAAGTTAGAGAACTGTATGGAGGGCCTCCACATTACAGGCATACTAAGAATAAGATTTCAAAGAGACACTGGTTTATAATAAAGCATTAGCTAGAACACTTGAAGAAAAATAATATTCTCACAAAGGAGACACAGATGATGAGGGTATATTCCTCTCCCAACAAATCAAAAGCAAAACTATTTATTTTTATAGTGTTAAAAGCTATTTCATTACCCTACCTTATCACCCTTTTTTACCGTTCTGGTTGTCAATTTGCTGATGGCTTTCTTTGCTGCATCTCCAAGACGACGCTATAAAAATTGCAAAGAAAAACAGACATTAAGTCAAGATCTCTGGATGATGTTCTTTATTTTAAAATAATTAAATATATAAAGTCCCTATTATCCTACATCACTCTCCACATCATATCATGAGAGGATTCTAAAAAAGCAATCAAAAAATTAGAAAAACTGGCAGTTTTCCCATAGATTCAGCATTCTGGTTGAATAATTTAAAAGTGTATACAGTGAAAAAGCCAGGTGCCAAAATCACTACTGCATTTTGTATTTAATAAACATTTGAAATATTACAGGATTATCAAAATCTACGTCTTATACATGTCAGAGCTACCACCACTGTTCAACAGCTTTCCTATTCTGCTCCAAGGACAACCAGTATTAGATATATAACTCTGTCTTAGTAAAAGGACACCTCTAAAGCCCCTCGAAATTGCTTATCCTGTCACCAAGTGTGGGAACACGGGTTCGATCATGGCTGCACTTCTGTCTCTGCCACGACAAGGCTCTGTGATCTAGAGGTAGGTGTGCTGACCTTCAAGGGTTGAGTTCTTCTCATTTATCTGAGAGGGTTAAGTCAGAGAGTCTGTAAGGCTGGATTTAGCCAACATTTTACGAGCTACTGCGAGCACTGCCAGACACCAAGGACCCAAAGATGAAAAGACAGCGTACCCTTAACCCTGAAAAGCCAACTGAATTGGGGAACAGACTAGTAGACACATTTTAATGGAATGTTGTACAGCAGAGCATGCCCAAGTGGTGTGGCAGCACAGAGGATGCAACCCAATGCAGGTGAGGGGCTAGGGCAGAGGAGGAAGGTCAGAGAAGCCTTTGAGCGAAATGGTGCCTGAGCTAAGACTTGGACAACCGAGTAGGAAGAGTTAGATAAGGAAAAGCATAGAGATAGGAAGACAAAGAAAAGCACAAGTGTCCTTTCTGGACAAAGGAATAGTTAAGTAAAGACAAACAGGTGTGAAGCGCAGGCATGTGAAAGAAATTATAGTTTGATATAACTGGGGTGAGCACACATTTTATTGTTTAAATTAGAATGCTCCGAAGTCAGATAGCCCTGTTAATAATTACACTGGGACAATAGGTGCAAACAGGCACACTGGGACAGATGGTCACCCTACACATAACCAGACCCTGAACTGTGAGAAGAGGCAGACGCTGAGCCTGAAGGAGAAGGGTGGGGGCTAAAAGAAGGAGACCTTGAATTGTATATCCTGAGGATAAAAAAAAAAATCATAAAAACATAAAAATTTTAGGAGGAATTTAAAAATACACAAAAGAAAACAGAATAATTTAATGAACCTCTACGTATCCATCATCCAGCTTCGACTGTCAATGTTTTATCTGTATTTTCATCTGTAAGAGGGAAGCCCTCTTTATCGTGCTAGAGGATTTCGAAGCACATCACGAGCTCTGTATAATTTCAACCAGTCTTCACCACGTCTCTCTAAGAGATACGGGCTTTCATTTGGTGTCATTGTCTTATCTAACAAAACTAACAATAATCAATCAACATTATCAAATACTCAGACCATACTGCAATTTCCCCAGTTGTCTCCAGAATGTCTTTTTATAATTGGCTTATTTGAATCAGGATACAAATGATACACTGCATTTGGCTGCTATGCCTCTCAAGTCTCTTTAACCTGCAAGAGTCCCCTCTATCATATATATGTTACACATATATATAAAACAGCCTTATCGAGATATAATTGATTTAAAATAAACTGCATATATTCAAAGTATACTATCTGATGTTTTGACATGACCCACGAAACCATCATTATGATCAAGACAGTGTATCTTATCTATCATTCCCCCCAATTTCCTTGAGCCTCTTCCTAATCCCTTCTTCCCATCCCTCTTCCACCCTATCCACCCATGACCCACTTTCTGCTACTACAGTTTGCATTTTGAGTTTTACATAAATGAAGTGATACAGTAGTACTATTTTTATATGGTTTCTTTCACTTAGCATAATTATCTTTTTTTTTTTGAAGGGGAAGATTCACCCTAAGCTAATATCTGCTGCCAATCTTCCTCCCTTCTTTTTTTTTTCTCCCTTCTTTCCTCCTCCCAAAGACCCAAAACATAGTTGTGCACAGTTGTAAGTTCTTCTGGTTCTTCTATGTGAGCCACCGCCACAGCATGGCTACTGCCAGACAAGTGTGGGGTTCTGCACCTGGCAACTGAACCCGGGCTGCCGAAGCGGAGTATGCCGAACTTTAACCACTAAGCCATCAGGGCTGGCTCATCACTTAGCACTATTATCTTGAAATTAATCCATGTGGTTGCATGTATTGATATTTCATTTCTTTCTTATGCTATGTGGTATCCCATTGTATAGATATACCACAATTTATTTATCATTTTCCCTGTTGATGGGACATCTGTATTATTTTCCAGTTCGTGGCTGCAATGAATAAAGCTGAAAACATTTTTTACTTGTACAAGTCTTTGTTAAGGACATATGTTCTTTTTCCTCTGGTGTAAATACCTATGAGTAGGGAAGACTGGCTAACATGGTAGGCGTGTTTGGCTTTTTAAGAGACTGCCAAAGTGTTTTCCAAAGTGAGTGTACCATTTTACGTTTCCACTAGCAGCGTATGCAAGTCCCAGTTCCTCCACATCCTCAACAACACTTGATATGGCCAGTCTTTTCCACTTCATTGTCACCACCCTTAATAGGTTTGTAGTGGTATTTCACTGTGGTTTTAATTTGCATTTCCCTAATGACTAATGATGCTGAGCATCTTTTCACGTACTTATTTGTCATCCGTATATCTTCTCGAATGAAGTGTCTGTTCAAATCTTTCACCGATTTTTCTACTGAGTTGTTTGTCTTATTATTGACTTGAGAGTATTTTACATATTCTAGATACAACTCCTTTTGCATATATTTTCTCACTCTGTGGCATGTTTTTAATTTTGATGAAGTCAATTTATTAATTTTTCATTTATACATTGCACTCTGGTGTCCTATTTAAGTAATTTTTGCCTATCTCAACGTTATAAGATTTTCCCCTATCTTCTAGTTTTATTGTTGTAATCTTTATATATAGGTCTCTGATCCATTTTGAGTTAATTTTGTATGGTATGAGGTACTGTTCCAAGTTCTTCTTTTTTTGCACATGATATACAACTGTCCCAGCACCATTTGTTGAAAAGGCCGTCCTTTTTCCACTGAATTGCCTTTGTACATTTGGCAAAAATCAGATAGCCCATAAAGGTGTGGGTCTGTGTCTGAACACTATTTTGTACCATATATCTATTGTCTACCATTAAGCAAATATCACACTGTCATGATTTCTGTAGCTTTTTAACAAATTTGAAATCAGGTCGTGTTAACCCTCCAACTCTTTTCTGCTTTCCCAACATCCTTTCAGTTGTTCTTGATCTTTTGCATTCCCATAAGAATTTTAGGTTCAGCTTGTCAATTTCTATTAAAAAAGCCACCTGGGATTTACACTGGGATTGCACTGAAAGTAGAGAACAATTTAGGGAGAATCAACATCTTAACAACATTGCGTCTTCCCTGAACACTGTCTCTCTCCATCTATTTAGCTCTAGTTTAATTTCTTTCAGCAATATTTTACAGTGAATTTCACCGTACAGGTCTTGCACATCTTCTGTCAGATCTTTCTCTAATAATTTCCCGTTTGTGCTATTTCCTGTTTGATGTTAACGAAAACAGTATTTAAAAAAAAAAAAAAAAACCTCAATTCTCATTTATTGCTTGTACAGAAATAAAATTGATTTTTTTGTGTGTGTGTGAGGAAGATAGGCCCTGAGCTAACATCTGCCAATCCTCCTCTTTTTGCTGAGGAAGACTGGCCCTGGGCTAACATTCACGCCCATCTTCCTCCACTTTATATGGGACGCCGCCACAGCATGGCTTGACAAGCAGTGCATCGGTGCGCGCCCGAGATCCGAACCAGCGAACCCCGGGCCGCCGCAGCAGAGTGCGCGCACTTAACCGCCTGCGCCATCGGGCCAGTCCCAAAATAAAATTGATTTTTCTACACTGATCTTATATCTCTCAAAGTTGTTAAACTCATTTGTTAGCTCTAGCAGCTTTTTTATAGATCCCATCAAATTTTCTGCAGTCATCTGTGAAGGAAGACAGTTTTACTTCTTCATTTCTAACATGGGTACAATGGTAGCCGTCAAGTTTTTCGTAAATGCCCCTCATCAGTGTAAGGAAGTTACCTTTTATTCCTAGTTTGCTAAAAGTTTTAAAATCAGGAATACATGTTGGATTTTGGCAAATGTTTTTTTTTTCCATCTACTGAGATCATATGGTTTTCCTTTTTTTGTCTGTTAATATGAAAAATAACAATGATTAGTTTTTAATGTTAAATCAGTATTACATTCCTGGGATAAACACCATCTGGTCATAACAAATTAGCCTTTTTATATACTGTTGGAAATGATTTGCTAAAATTTTGTTTAGAATTTTTGCACCTAGGTTCAAGAAGGATCTGGTCCGTACTTTTCTGTTTTGAAATGTTTCTGTCTAGTTTTGGTATCAGGATGATGCTGGCTTCATAGAATGAAACATTAGGTATTGCTGCCATTCCAATTTCTATAGTTTGTGTAGAATTGTTATTATTTCTTCCTTAAATGTTTGGTAGACTTCACCAGAAATGATCTGCCTAGAGTTTTCTTTTTTTGGAAGATTTTAAACTACAAATGCAATTTCCTTGATGGATATAGGGCTATTTAATTTAGCTATCTATCTTGACTTTAGTTTTTCATGGAATTTGTCCACTTCCTTGAAGTTGTCCAATTTATTAGCAAAGTTGTTCCTAATATTCCGTTATTATCCTTATACTCTATAGTGATGTCATGGCTCTCATTTTTGATATTGCTAATTTGTGCTTTCTCTCTTTTTCTCCTGATCAGTTTGGCCAGAGGCTTATCAATTTTATCAGTCTTCTCTAAGAACCAGCTCTTGGAGTCATGGATTTTGTTCACCGACTGCTGCTCTATCTTCATTATTTCCTTTTTCTGCTTACTTTGGGTTTAATTTGCTCCTCTTTCCCCAGTTTCTTAAGGTGTAAGATGAGAGTATTAATTTCACACCTTTCATCTTTTCTAATACAGGCACTGCTTTGGCAGCATCATAAAAATTTTGATATACTGTGTTTTCATTTTCATTCAGTTCAAATGATTTTCTAATTTCCCTTTGACTTCTTTATCCTACGGGTTATTTAGAAGTTATTTAGGTTATTTAGGGTTATTTAGAATCTTTTTAAATGTATTGAGACTTGTTTTATGCCTCAGAGTATACTTCAAAAGAAGGGTATTCTGGGGCCGGCCCGGTGGCACAAGCAGTTAAGTGCGCGCGCTCTGCTGTGGCGGCCCTAGGTTCGCCGGTTCGGATCCCAGGTGCACACCGATGCACCGCTTGTCAAGCCATGCTGTGGTGGCGTCCCCTATAAAGTGGAGGAAGATGGGCATGGATGTTAGCCCAGGGCCAGTCTTCCTCAGCAAAAAGAGGAGGATTGGCAGATGTTAGCTCAGGGCCGATCTTCCTCACAAAAAAAGAAAAAAAAAAAGAATGGTATTCTGCTTTTGTTGACAGGAGTGTTTTATAAACGTCAATCAGATCAAGTTAATAATGTTGTTCAAATCTTTTCTATACTCACTGATTTTCTGTCTAGTTATTCTATCAATTATTGAGAGGGGGTACTGAAATCTCTGACTCTAATTGCAGGTCTATTTCTCACTGCAGTGCTATCAGTTCTCATTTCAGATTACTTTCAAGCTTTGTTATTAAGTGCATACATGTTTAGGTGCAATGTCCTCTTATAGAATTGTCCATTTTAGTATTCAGAAATGACTTTTACCCTGGCAACAGCTTTGCTCTACAATCTCCTGATAGTAATACAGACACCTCAACTTTATTTTGATTTGTGTTAATATGGTATATCTTTTTTCATCCTTTTGACTTATTTGTATTTTTTATATTTCATGTGGGTTACTTGTAGACATCATATTGTTGAGTCTTGCTTTTTTATCCAGTCTGTTAATCTCTGCTTTTAACTGGGGTGTTTAGACCATAAATTTAATGTGATTATTGATATGGTTATGTTTAAAGTTTATCATCATCTTGGTATTTGTTTTCTCTTTGCCCTATCTGTTCTTTATTCCCTTTTTCTTCTTTTTCTGTCTTCTTTTGGATTAATTTTTTAATTGTGTTAAAATATATATAACAAAATTTACCACCTTTCAAGCACAGTTTAGTGGTATTAAATACATTCACGTTGTTGTGCAGCCATAACCACCATCCATTCCCATAACTCTTGTAAATCTGAAATTCTATACCTACTAAACAATCACAACTCCTTCTCCACTTCCACCAGAGACTGGCAACCACCATTCTACTTTCTGTCTTTATGATTTTGACTACTCTAAGTACCTCATATAAATGGAATCATATAGTATTTGTCTTTTTGTGACTGGTTTATTTCATCTAGCATGTCTTCAAACTTCATCCATGCTGTAGCATACTGTAGAATTTTCTTTATTTTTAAGGCTAAATAATATTCCATTGTATGTATATACCACATTTTGCTTATCCATTCATCGGCTGATGGACACTCGGGTTGCTTCCATGTTTTAGCGATTGTGAATAATGCTGCTATGAACATGGGTGTACAAATATTTCAGAGACCCTGCTTTCATTTCTTTTGGGTATACACACAGAAGTAGAATTGCTAGATCATATGGTAATTCTGTTTTTAATTTTTTGAGTAACCTCCATACTGTTCTCTACAGTGGCTGTACTATTTTACATTCCCACCAACAGTGCACAAGGGTTTCAATTTCTCTTCACCCTCGCCAACGCTTATTGTTTTCTGTTTTTTCATAGTAGCCATGCTAATGGGTATAGTTTTGATTTACTTTTCCCTAATGATTAGTGATGTTGAGCATCTTTTCATATGTTTATTGGCCATTCGTATATCTCTGCAGAAATGTCTCTTCAAGTCCTTTGCCTATTTTTTTAAGTGGGTTGTTTTTTTGCTGAATTGTAGGAGTTCTTTATATATTCCGGCTATTAATTCCTTATCAGATATATGATTTACAAATATTTTCTCTCATTCAGTGGGTTATCTTTTCATTCTGTTGATTGTGTCCTTTGATGCAGAGAAGTTTTAAATTTTGATATAGTCCAATTTATCTTTTTATTACTTATATTGTTGGTATCATATCCACGAAATCACTGCCAAATCCAATGTTATGAAGCTTTCCTCCTATGTCGTATTCTAAGAGTTTTATAGTTTTAGCTCTTAGTTAAGGTCTTTGATCTACTTTGAGTTAATTTTTGTATACGGTGTAAGGTAAGGGTCCAATTTCATTCTTTTGCATATGGATATCCACTTTTCCCCGAAACATTTGTTGAAAAGACTGTTCTTTCCCCATTGAATGGTCTTGGTACCCTTGTTGAAAATCATTTGACCATATATGTGAGGGCTTATGGGCTCTCTATTCTATTCTGGGCTCCCTATTGTATTCCATTGGTTTATCTTTCTGTCTTTATGCCAGCAGCACATTGTTTCCATTACTGTAGCTTTGTAGTAAGTTATTAAATCAGGAAGTGTGAGACCTCCAACTTGGTTTTTCTTTTTCAAGATTGTTTTGGATATTCGGAATCCCTTGAGGTTCCATATGAATTTTAGGATCTACTTACATATTTTCGCAAAAAACGTTGGGATTTTTGATAGGGATTGCACTGAATCTGCGGATCACTTTGGGTAGTAGTGACATCTTAACAACATTAAATCTTCTAATCCACGAACATGGTATGTCTTCCCATTTATGTGTCGTCTTTAATTTTTTTCAGCAGTTGTTTTTTAGTTTTTGGTGTACAAGTCTTTCACCTCCATGGTTAAGTTTATTCCTAAGTACTTTATTCTTTTTGGTGCTATTGTAAATGGAGTTGTTTTCTTAATTTCCTTTTTGGATTTTTCAGTGTTAGTGTATAGGATATATTTTGAAGGCAGCTCTGAGAATTGATGGATTAGATGTGAGACATGGAAGAAAGAGAGGGGTTTACAAAAAGATGACGCTGTGGTTTTGGCCTGAGCAGCTTAGAGAAAAGAATCACCATCTAATGACACGGGGAAGATGCAAGAAGAGCAGGCCTGGAAGAATTTGGTTTTGGATGGATGAAATTTGAGGTCAAGAATAATGAGAACTGAGACCTGACTCCTGGAGATGACAAGGAGGTCATGGTGACCTGGACAAGAGTTGTTCAGTGGAAAGACAGGAAGAAAAGGCTGACTGGAGCCGCCTTCAACTGGGACAAGGTGGTGGTAGCAGGGTAATTTTAAAATCTTACCAGATTTCCTCATAAAGACACACACAGCAACTTCAAGACTAAAAGTAAAGCCCACAACATCTTCAACAAAACCAGGTGAAAGGGCATCTCGAAAACCCCAGCCTGCAAGTCGGCGGGCCAGACCACCAACTGCAGCATACTCCATGCAGACAGAGTCAGGAGCTGTGCGGAGCGGGTGAAGGGGAGAGGAGGAAGGGTCTGACGGTCCTAAGAGCCGGGGATTCCAGAATCACCAAAAACACCCTCCCCCAAGAGACGACTCACTGAACAGAAACCTCGGCAAGTGGATCTGAGAAACAACCAGAGAAACTGGGAGCAGATTTCTCAGGCTCCAGTTTACAGATAAGGGAACAAAACAAAATGTGGAAATCCACTAATGGGCTGAGGGAAGATCAGAGATTGCTAGGGCGGCCAAGCCCTCGAGGATCTGAAACACCCAACAAAAACTCCCTTCCAAGGGAAAGAGGCCTCCCTGAGGAAAAGAGAGCTGGGACCGAGCAGGGCAGGAGCCCTGTAGGGTAAAGGAGAGAGAAGCTTCCATCACTAGAGGTGACGGATCTCAGGAAGTCCTGGAGGGGAGCTACAGAGAGAAGGCAGCAGACGGGCCCTCACACTGTGCAGTGCGGAGAGCTGCCCTGACCCACATCTACCCCATGTGTCCAGTGTCCTCCCGAAGGTAGAGAAAAATTCACATCATGTAAACAAGAGCAACAGAGAAAGTTATGATCACACGCTATACAAAGGTATTATAGGGCAGAGAACGAGCCAAATAACCTTCCACACAATGAATGTTTTGTTGTTGAACTGCAGTTCTTTATATATTCTGACATCTATCCCTTATCAGATATGTGATTTGCAATAACTACCTTTTAAAGAAATTCGAATAAGAAAAATATCAGGTATTTACCCACAGAATAAATACATTTCTGGTGTTCTTCCTTCCTTTGTGTACTTCCACTATCCACTGATACCATTTTCCTACTGCCTAAAGGATCTCCTTTAATATTTCTTGGAGTGTAGGTCTGTTGAAGATTACAGTCACACACCACAACACAACATTTCGGTCCATGACTGACTGCATACACTACGGTGGTCCCCTAAGATTAGTACCATAGAGCCTAGGTGTGTGGTAGGCTGTACCACCCAGGTTTGTGTAAGTGCACTCTGTGATGTTCACATAACAGTGAAATTGCCTAACAGCACAGGCACATTTCTCAGAACACATCCCTCTCGTTAAGCCAAGCATGACTAATTTTTTCAGCTTTGTATATGTGAATTTCACCTTCATTTTTGAAAGATACTTGCAGTGCATATAAAATTAAAGATGTTTCTCCACTGTTTTCTCCTTTGTATTGCTTCCAATGAGACAAATGTTATTATGCTCATCTTTATTCCTTTGTTCTTTTTTGCCTGACACCCCCACCTCCCTCATTTTCTTTGAGGACTCCAAGTACATATACATTGGGCTGCTTGAAGTTGTCCCACAGCTCAATGATGGTCTGCTCATTTTTTTTTTTTTTTTTTTTTGGTAATTCTCGTTCTCTCTGCATTTCATTTTGGGTAGTTTCCAATTGCTATGTGTTTATGTTTACTAATCTTTTGTTCTACAATGTCTAATCTGCCATTAATTCCAGTCAGTTTATTTTTCATTTCAGACATTAAAGTTTTTATCTCTACAATTTTGATTTGGGTCTTTTTTTTTTTTTCAGTAATATCTTACATGTCCCTAGTTATCTGAATTTATGTGTGGTAGGCAGAGTAATGGGTCCCCCAAAGATGTCCAGATCCTAATACCTGGAACCTATGAATATGTTCTGTTACATGGCAAGGGGGAACTAAGGCTGCAGATGGAATTAAGATTGCTAAACAGGAGATTAGCCTGGATTATATGGGTGGGACTAATGTAATCACAATGGTCCTTAGAAATGGAAGAAAGAATAGGGAGAGGGAACCAGAGAGATGGCAGCCTGAGAAGGACTCTGCCTGATATTGCTGGCTTTGGAGAAAGAGGGCCATGAACCGAGGGATGTGGGTGGGTTGTAGAAGCTAGAAAGGGCAGGGGAAGATTCTCCCCTAGAGCCTACAGAAAGGACTGCAGCCCTGACACCACCTTCATTTTTAGCCCAGTGAGACCCATTATGAATACTCTACTCTATGAATCATGAGGTTTTCCAGTCTGGCAGTCTGGGAACAGGCATTGTCTGCTGGGTACTATTCCTTCGAATCGTTTTGGATGGTTTTCCCCAGCCTTGGAGTTTCCTCACAGGCAAGGGCTGATCAATACTCTGCTGAATACTCACGGTGGTTGTATCCTCTACAGACCCTAGGGCTTTGTTTTCTCTGTGCATTTCTCTCCTCTTCAGCACTGTGTTCTGAGTGCTAGCCACCTTGTTCTCCATGGACTCTCAGCTCTGTCTTCTCAAACAAGGCAGTCCACTGGGCTCTGCCTTGGTTTCCCCTCCACACACTGTGGCCTAGAAACTCTCTCAAAACATTAAGCTGGATAATCCTAGGGCTCATCTCTTTCGTTTCCCTGTTCTTAGGGATCACTGGCCTTTGTTGTCTGTTGTGCAGGGTCTTGAAAACAGTTTCATGTATTTGGGGTTTTTTCCTTCTTTTTGACTATTTCAGGCAGGAGGGTAAACCAAGTCTATTATTCCATCTTGCCCAAAGGCAGAAGTCTGCACCATACTTTTTTTTTAAATGCTATTTTTATAAGACAAAACTGGGTTATTTGTCCTACAGAATGTCCCACATCCTAAATTTAGCTGGTTGTTTCCTCCTGGTATCATTTTACTTGGCCCATTTCTTATGAAATGGTTTAGATTCAGGTTCCCTTGTGCTGGCATGGATACCTCCCAGGTTGTGCTGTGTACTTCCTAACACATCCCATCACAAGGGCATAATGTTAGATAGTCCAGCTCTCAGTGATATCAAGCATGATCAGTGGTTCAGGTCCTGTCCGCTTGATCCATCCATTATCAAGCTCCATCAGTCTTTCAAATGACTTTAGCATCCACTGATGCTCACTGTCTAAATCCATCATTTCATTAAGGGTTACAAAATGGTGATTTTCTAATTCTATATTTCATTTATTAGTTGGAATTCTTCTACAAAGAACTTTCCCTCATCAACTAGTTGGTTACTATGCAATACAATCTGTACAGAAAAAAACAGAAAGAACTGTTTTTCAAAACTTGGTTTTCAGAATAGTAAGTTGGTCTTCTAACAACCTCCAGTTTCAGTCAACTGCAGTATTTATTCCCTGGTGCTCTGTCTCATCTTTGGATATGGAGAGCTCCTTTAAGATGGCATTTAGGTCCTCTTGACACCACTTTAGCATTCTTCAATAGCATCCCTGCTTTCTGGCACAACATTCATCTTATACATTTGCTGCCCTAAGCCATTGGGTGAGCTGGCATAAGCCATTTCTCCAAGGATCCCTGGTTCCTTTGAGTGGGAAATGGCATTTAAAGATAACCCTAGAGCAGCCTGAGGGTGGAGTGAGGTGGGGCAGAGATTCATTATTTTATTAAGGATGTAAAATGGTAATTTTCTAACTCTGTCATTCCTTCTGCATTTATTAGTTGGAATTCTTCATTGCTACTGAGTTGTCATCGCCACAGACAGAGTAACTCTCTGCTTTTTAGAAAAAGGAAAATAAACCAGGAGTTCATACTGATATTTCCAATTCAAAAATAAGATTACAGCATTATTACTTAATTTGATTTTAATATTTTCTTTGACTCTCACATTTCTAATATCATTAACAAAATTATTTATTCACTTTATCCTACAATATACATATAATGGTTTCAAGTAACAATCAATACTACTAACAATAAGACTATTAAATGCAGCTTAGACTTTTTTTTAATCCTTAGAATATATCCCAATAGAAATGTACTGTCAAAAAAAGTCTCCTAAACCAATTTCTTTCTCCACGTTTTTATGCCACCATCTTGAAATATATTTAGGTTCATTTCTTTCCAGTCATTTTCAATTTTGATAATTTCTTTTCTTTTTTTTTGCAGAGGAAGAGTCACCCTGAGCTAAATCTGTTGCCAATCCTCCTCTTCTTTCTCAGGAAGGTTAGCCCTGAGCTAACATCTGTGCCCATCCTCCTCTACTTTGGATGTGGGTCACTGCACAGTATGGCTGCTGACGAATGGTGTAGGTCCGCGCCCGGAACCAGACCTGGGCCACCGAAGGAGAGCGCGCGGAACTTAACTACTAGGGCATGGGGCCGGCCCTTCTTCTTTTTTTTAAAAATTATCTAAAACATTTACATGATTCCAAAGTGAAACTATAAAACAGGGTACAGGGCAGTTTCACTTCCATCTCTATCTCCTCCACCCTGTTCCCTTTTCCCAAAAGTAGTAACTCCTTAGATTAATTTTTGCTTTATCCTTACACTGTTTCCTTTTGAAATAACAGTATATATATGTATGCGTGCATATATGTAGACATGTGATATGTATATCCGTATATATGAATGTATTTTCACGGCTCCCTTCTTGCTTACAATAAAACAGTATACTAAAACTGTTCTGCACTAAGAGGTCATTCCACAGCAGCACACAGAGATCTTCAGAATCCCATTCTCTTTTACAGCTATATACTACTCCATTGCATTCAGAGTATTTCACTGTGTAGAGTACTAGTTTATTCAAGCAGACTCCTATTGATGGACATCTGGGTGGTTCAGGTCTTTTGTTATTATAAATAATATCACCACGAATAGTCGTGCATACGTGTCATTTTTAACTTTTGTAAGTTTATCATCAGGCTACATTCCTACAAGTGAGGTTACTAAAACAAAGGATGAGTACACATGCAATTGTGCTAGATATTACAAATTCCCACCTCCACACCACAGGAACTGTACCATCTGCATTCCATCATCAACGTATGAGAATGCTTGTCTTCCCTACAACCTTGTCAAGAAAGCATGTTGTCAAACTTTAGAATTTTTTTTGTTGCCAAATTGATCAGTAAGAAATGGTATCTCAGTATGGTTTTAAGTCACATTTAATTTACGAGTGCGGCTGACCATCTTTTAACATTTTAAGTACCATTTGCATTTCTTTTTAGTGAACTGTCTATTCATTTTTTTGGCACATTTTTTCCTATCAGGTTTTCAGTCTTTTTTTCCCCCCAGTCTTCTTTATATATCAGGGACACTAGCTCTTTGTCTGTAATACAAGTTGCAAATGTCTTTTGCTAGTTTGTCATTCATTTATCTTTTGAATGTAGTCAAATTTATCAATCATTTTTCTGACTCTATTGGATTTTTAGCCATAATTCAGTTTTCCAAATTCTCCATCATAAAGGAAAATTTAGCCCATGTTTTCTTCTAATATTTGTAGTTTTGTTGTCTATAATTAGATCTCTGATTCATCTGAAATTTATCCCGGCGTATAATGTGAGGAATGGATCAAATTTTGTCTTTTTCCAGTTGTCCCACAACCTTTTATTAAAAAGTTGACCTTTCCCGACTGATCTGAGATGATGCTTTTTATTATATACTGTACTAAATTTCCATATGCAGTTGGTTTATTTTTGGATTTTGCATTTTGTTCTATTGCTCTGATTATTCATGGGCTAACTTTTAACACTTTTAAATATGAGGCTTTATTATGTATTACAAAAGCTGGTGTGGCTAACCACCCATCATTGCTCCTCTTTTACAGGCTATTCTTAATTACTTATTCTTCCATATGAATTTTATAATTACCTTATTTAACCCCAGAAAAATATCTGAAGGTACTTTTATTGAGATCAAGTTAAACTTATAAATGAACTTATGGAGAACTGACATCTTTATTGTATTGAATGTTTATATTCAATAGGAACAAAGTGTGTCTTTTTCCATTTCTTTAAGTACATTCCTGTGTCTTTCAGGAGTATTTTGTCGTTTTCCTCACATAGGTTTTAAAGTTTTTAAGTTCATACCTAGATTGATCCATCCATCCATCCATCCATCCAGTTGCAAGTGGTGCCTTCCCTCCTATTATATCTTGATTATTTCTGTATGTTAATTTTATATCCTATTCCTTTACTAAGTCTTTTTCCCTGTTTGTAATAGTTGTTCCATTGATTGTTTTGGGATTTTCAGATAGACATTCATATCAACTGAAAATAGAGATACTTTCCCAAGTCTTACGTATCCTACTGCTTTACCTTACTAACTGCTTGGGCCGATACCTCCAGCACAATATTAAATAGTAGAGCAGAACATGGGCAGCTATTTTGTTCTGACTTTAGTTGAAATGTATACCTATTTACCCATTACATAAGATGCTGGCTTTCAGGCTGTGTGTGCGCACTTGGGTGTGTTACTGGCTGCCTCAAGGGCTGAGGCTGCCCCACCACCCTCTGTGCTCCCTGAAGCTCCATAATGGGTTCCCAAGTCGTGTTTTTTTGTTTTTGTTTTTTTTGGTGAGGAAGATTAGCCCTGAGCTAAGATCCATCGCCAATCCTCCTCTTTTCGCTCAGGAAGACTGGCCCTGGGCTCACATCCGTGCCCATCTTCCTCTGCTTTACATGTGGGATGCCTGCCACAGCATGACTTGATGAGCGGTGCATAGGTCAATGCCTAGGATCCGAACCTGCGAACCCTGGGCCACCAACACAGGGCGTGCGAGCTTAACCACCATGCCACTGGGCACGCCACCCAAGGTCTTTTTTTCACTTGTTTACAAACTAGAGTCTGTGGTGCCATCTCTGTTTCACCAGTTGTTCTCAGATCTATTTGCTGAGGTTTCCCCTCAGAGCGAAGCCTCTCCTCCTGATTTCTAGGGTTTTGATTTTTAGAACCACCAGAACTACCCCTTTTCTTCCCTTGGCTACCTTCCTGGGAGCGGCAGGGCAGGTCTTGCTGTGGCAGGCAGTCTGGCCTGACCACTCCTTTCTCTGGAGTTCCTGGAGGGACGTGCTGCTTGGATCATTGAAGACGCTGTCTGTGGGCTTTCCTTTTGCTGTCCTAGTTGCTCTCTGTTTTATTTTTTAAAGAGATTTGGGAAGATTAATCAAAATACCCGACTGCTTCCACCTTGTTCAGATCAGAATTCTACTGAAGAATTTTAAGCGGAAGGGCTCCATGATGAGACCTGAGTTCTGGAGAACTCTGATCTGGCCTCCTGAGAAGAAGCTATGTGACACAGGAAAGACTGGAGGCAGCAAGACCAGGAAGGGCCTAGTGCTTCAGAGAGGTCAAAAGGGCCTGAATTGGGCAAGCAGTAGAAGGAAAGAGAGGACAGGACAAAGCCAAGACAGAGTTAGGAAGCAAAAATGACGGAACCTAATGGCTGCTGATCGATGTGGGGGCATGAGAATGGAGGGGAGTCAAGGACACTGTCCCGGCTTTCTGGCTAGGTGACCAGCTGTGTGGGAGTGGCATCACCCAGACGAGGGACCATCAGAAAGAGAGCAAGCGCTGCTGGGAGAAGGAGTTCAAGCTTCCGCAAGCTGACCTGGATGCACGCAGGGCATCTAATTAGAGGCCTCCGACACACACGTAGGTACATCACCTTCCGAACTGTCAAGACCTCCCGTGGCGAAAGTAAAAATCGTCTTTTCTCTGTGTTTGATATTAATGTCAGATATCTTCACTGTCATATTTTTCTTGACTTGGCTTCTGTGTTACTACCTCCTCCTGGGTCACCCCTGAGTTTTAAACCCTTCCCTCAACATTCCCATCACTTTGTGACAGGCATATCACAGCTACGATTTTGGTCTCTTACTTGAATCTGTCTAAAAGCCAATGGGTTTTTTTTTCTATTGGTTTTAATACTATTTGCATCCTGCTGACTCTCAAATATCTAAGATGAAGCACAAATTTCTTTCATGAAGATCATTTTTTATTAAGGTCCCTTACCTTCACCTGACCACCATGTCATTAAGTCACTGTTTTTCAGGTGTGGTCCATGGGGCAAAAGTTTTAAATCTACCTTGGGTGCTTAATAATAATAATATGAACTAATGATGATATTTACAGTAACTAAGATTTATTCAGTACATACCATGTGCTAGGTATTGTTCTAAGCCCTTCACGTGTACTGACTCATGTAATCCTCCCAATCATTTTATGAGAAAGGAACTACATTATTCTCATTTTACAGAAGAGGAGACAGGCTCAGAGAGATTAAGTAACTTGCTCAAATCGAAAGCTGGTAGGTTTTATCCAGACTTCCCGAATCAGACTGGAAGGTGGAAGTGTCTTGGGAATTCACAGTTTTAAAAAGTGTTCTCCCCACCAAAGAAAAAAAAAAGAAAGAAAAATGTGTCCCCACATGATTGTTCTGCATACTAAAGTTTGAGACTCACTAAACTAAGTATAAACTACCAACCCTAGTTTCCAAAGCACTTCCCATAACGCTCTACCCACTCTCTCACACTCTCTGTACCTCTAACTGCACCCTATTCATTAGGTAATAAAACTACTTAGGTTTCCTCCCCGCCACACAGAGAATGTTAGAATGGGACAAAATCACAGGGATGCATCACTTTACAAAGGAGGAAACCCAAACCCAGAGAGAGAGGAGGTCTGTCTGAAGTGAGTAAAAGTGCTGGGACTGGAACCTTAGGGCCCTTGACTTTGTAGTCCAGTTCTTTTTCCATTATAAATGCTCAAAAGACTTCCCATATTATAAAATAAGAAGGGATACTGATCGTCATGGGCCAGATGATCTGATTTCACTTGGTTAAAGACACCAATAATACCAATGTGAATACTATTATATATTGGATACAGAGTGACCAAAAGTTTTAAATTGGTAGAAAACAGTTTGAAACAACTCTTATTGCTTAATCTAACAGGAATAATTTGTTCAAAGCCAGATGGTTCACAGTATATCGAGGACACGTCACTTCAACGAAGTTCACGTCGAGTTTCTCTATTCAGTCATCAGAACTCTCCCACAGAAACAGAATTAGGTCTGTATCAGCATATAATAGGGTCGTCGTCTTTTAAACATTGGTTTAATTCACAAGTGCTGTGAATATAATTTTTTCCCTGATTGAAATTAGTCTGTAGTCTGCACCCTCCTTCATTCACTCTCTCATCATTACCACCTTTTTTCCTTGTTGTCTCAAAATAAGTATCCCCAATGCTTTTCCAAGGTAACCAGCTGCCTGTGCCCCTAGTCTATGCCCCCAGCATACAGACTTTCGCTTAATACTATTTTCCTTTGCTCTTTGATATTTCCCTCTTTAAGAGCTCCTTCCCGCTAAGCCTCTCCCATCAGAAAAAATCTTATATCAATCGCTCCACTGCTGAAAAACCTTTGATGACTCTTTACTGCTTCGAGAGTAAAGCCTAAAGTCTTCAGCATGAGATTCAAGTCCCTCATCTTCTAGTGTCAATGTACTCATCCAGAATCAGTTCATAGTCTCAGGTCTCCTCCCCACTATTCCCGATGCCATTCAACTCTCCTCTCTCTCCTTTCATCTCTCCATGAATGATCCCTTTGCCTGACCTTCCTCCCAGTCTCTGCCTGATGAAGTCTTATTCATCCTTTAAAATTCAGCTCGAATGTCACTACCTCCTCTGTAAAGTAGCCTGACTCACCTAGAGTAATAACACTCTGCCCCAAAAGAATAGCTCCTATACCACACAGTATTTTGATTATGCCTGTCTGCCTTCCCAGTAGAATGGAAGCTCATTCTTTAATTAAGCATTTACTGAGTCAATGTGACACGCCAGGTTCTGGCATGTTATAAAAAGCGTATTAAAAAAGTGGTAAAATAATACATTCTCAGCTCAAACATCTATTTTCCTTTTTTAGTTCTTCTGGAATTATTAATCTCTAATAAACATAAGCAAAATTCAATCTACCATCCAACAATGACAAAAGAAGTCTGTCTCTTTTGACTCCAGAATCTTTTCCTAGGGGAAAAATCTTAACAGTATGCACAATACTTTCCCCCCCAGTCTGGAAAGAAACTTTTGAACTCACTAGTTTTCAAAGATTAACTGTATACATGCAAATTATTAGCCTTCCTCTGAAGAACGTTCAGTATTTTTCCATACTCTCAAATGCAAGTGTATTCTCCAATTAGCTACTTTCCAAGATAAAAAATGGGCAACAAGGGTCTGGCCTAGTGGCGTAGGGAGTAAGTTCGTGCATTCCGCTTCTGCAGCCCAACAGACCTACGCACCACTTATCAAGCCATGCTGTGGCGGCGTCCCATATAAAGTAGAGGAAGATGGGCATGGATGTTAGCCCAGGGCCAATCTTCCTCAGCAAAAAGAAGAGGATTGGCAATGGATGTTAGCTCAGGGCTGATCTTCCTCACCAAAAAAAAGAAAGGGCAACAAAAGTATATTTTGTTTCAGTAACCTTGAGATATTTATCAAGTCTAAGAATATTGTAAACACCTTTTTGGCAGAAACTTTAACAAGTTTTACATGCCTTAAAGCTGTATGCATTTTCACAGGGAATTTTCATAAGAAAACATTCTAAAGTCAGGAGTCCATTAGGTAGTGGAATTGTTTCTATCTGCCTTATTCCTCAACAGTAAAATAAAAATTTTGTTGTTCTGTTTTGAGAACCAAACTTGACTACTTTGTTATTAAAACTGCAATACTAACCACGTAATTGTGAAAAAGTTTACATTTCTCAGAAAAATCTTAGGTACCCTTTCAATATAAGATACCAAACATCTATCCTCTTGTGTGAAATAACTATCACTGACTTATTAGAAGGCAACATTTAAGTTTACCGTCGGCCATCATCTGAGCTATCTGTGCCTAAACACTGCATTTAGACGCATTCTAACAGTTTCTCAGGAAGAGCAAACCACAGATACTTAGCAGTAAACTAAGAAACCAGAGCATGAAATTCTTATTTCACACGTAAAATGGTGGCAACTGTGTACATTATACTGTGCTTGGAGACTTATTTACAGTATACAGCTCTCTTTGGTAGCATATTCTGTAGAAAGAACTGCTTCGTGATGAGAGTTTGTGAGAGAAAATGAGTCTCTCCTAAAACTACCTGTTGTTCCTTTGTTATAGTTCTGGCTTCTCTCTTAAAATAGCCAAAGGTTTCAACCAGTTGAGTTGCTGCCACCTTCTTATTAAACTTTAATAAGCTAAGCTTTTTAAGCCACATAAAAATTTCATCAAGCGTTTCTCAATCTGAGGAAAAACAGGAGGAGGAGGAAAGGTCAGAACATCACCTTCTGCTCCAGCAGCGTCTGGAGAATGCTTTGGAAGCCTGAGCAAGTTGGCCGCAAACCGAACGCTAGGAAACAAGTTCCTGTTTGTGGCCTGCGCCAGATGGTGACTGTGCTGACTCCTCCGGCACACACAGGCCCCACGCCGGGTGCTAATTAAAGCACTACTGTCAAATAGCGGGCTCCAGGGACAAACCATTTGCTTTCTTTCAAAAGGCCCTGGGATCGCCACATTCAACCCACTATCATACTGTTTCCTTGTCAAGAACACCATTTCAGAACAACTCGATCATTTTACTTTTGTGTTTCATAACGGCAACATGTTAAAAAACCCAAATATTTAATTTAAAAAAAGGAGTATAGCATGCGATTTAGATATATGAAGCTAATAACAGAAGGAACAGATAAAAGAGTTGCCAGAGGTGACTTGTCTCTGGGAAACAAGAATTAGGAGTATTTGACGGTAGTGCTTTAATTAGCACCCGGCGTGGGGCCTGTGCGTGACGGAGGAGCCAGCACTGTCACCATCTGGCGCAGGCCACAAACAAGAAAAAGGACCGGGCAGGGAACCAAGCCTGGTGGTACTGTTTATTTTTAAAAATCATATTCATGTATTACATCGGTTAAAAATTTTAATTTAAAAATGAAGGCAACGTCACTGACTAAAGAGGGTTATTAAAGAAACACTTAAATGTTGTACTGCTATCCTGCAAGAAGCTGAAGAACTTTAGCTGACGTCTATTTTCTTCAAACATCATTAGACAGAATTCCTTGCCAGATGCTCTGATAATAAATATACAAACGCTGTCATTTTGTTAGTGCTGATCTGACTCTGCATTCCATTTCATCAGAACTTGATTTCACATCTACTCATTTTGTCAAAAATCTCATAAAACTGGTGCACTCTATCTGAAGGCTGTCAATGTGATTTTATACATGTATATCCAATAATCTTTTCTATGGAAGTGGCATGTTTTTACATCAGTTAGCACTCTCATCTAGTATTCCTTTATCCCATCAATCACCCATGTCCAAGTCAAAAATCATGTGAGACACTATGGGGACTCTCCGTTCTGCCATGATGGAGTAGCCCTACTCCTCCCAGGTCCTTCCGCTTACACTTAAAGAACAAACAAGTACAGGGAGTCTCTGAAAGGTAGAAAGAAAAGATTGGCTGCCCAAGGACCTTGAGACTTGAGGAACGCAGAGTGCTGAATTTCCTGGGTTTCCTTATAGCCTCTCATATATCCAAGACAATGTGCTACAGAAGCCTGCAAACTGGAACCGCCAACAGGAATAGACCATAAAAAGAAGCCTGCCTCCCCTTGCCAAAGTACCAGGAAGAGTGGCCTATACCCGTCTACTCTCTAACCAAGCACCAGTGGAAAAATCACACCCTCATCCGACCATGGTTTCAGCAGGGCCCAGTGAGAGGGTGATCTTCCCACCCCACCTCCTCTCAGAAGCAAGCTGAGTGCACTGATCTAACTGACATCTACAGAAAATTCCACCCAACAGCAGAATACACATTTTTTTTTCAAGCACCCATGGAACATTCACCAAGACAGACCATATCCTAGGTCATAAAACAAACCAACAAATCTGAAAGAACTGAAATTATACAGAGTATTTCTCTGATCATAGTGGAATCAAACTAGAAATCATTAACACTAAGATAATAGCAAAATCTCCAAACAACTGCAAATTAAACAATGCACTTCTAAATAATACATGGGTCAAAGAGGAAGTCTCAAAAGAAAAAACTACATAAAACTGAAGGAAAATGAAAATACAGGATATCAAAGTATGTGAGACACACACAGCTAAACCTGTGCTGAGAGAGAAATTTACAGTACTAAATGCTTAGAAGGTAGAAAGGTTTCAAATAAATAATCTAAGTTCCTATCTTTAAAAATGAAATTAAAAAAAAGCTAGTTCTTTGGGAAAAAATCAATAAAATTGAGAAATTTCTAGCAAGACTGACAAAAAGAGAAGACATAAATGATTAAAATCAGGAATGAACAGGGAATAGCACCACCGTGAAAATTAGATTAATAAAGGGAAACATTTAAAATGGAGTTGGGAAATCCTGTAGGGGAGCTCTCACACACACACAGTCTGCCGCTTACTTTACAATTTGGGGCAGGAAATGCAACTACTTGACTGCTCCAGCAGGAAGGAAAATATTCTCCTTGCCCAGCAACATCCCAGTTGAGAAGCTGCTGCCACCCTGAACTCCTTCTTTCCTCCAGCGAACTTTCATTTAGAACAGCCCTTCCCAACTCCTTCCCTTTCCTCTGTAAAAGCAAGCTCCCCTCCTCTGTTCTCCGGATTTGCCTATGGTCCACCATAGCCTGCAATTCCTGAAGTGCAACTCCTCTGGCTATTCCCAAATAAACTCATTTTCTTGGTAAGATAACTGGCTATTTTATTTAAAGTTGACAGTACAGTGCTGCAGCCATTAAAAGGAGAACAAGGGAATGCTATGAACAACACTATGAAACAAGAACAAGATCTGTATGCTGAAAACTATAAAAGGCCAATAAAAGAAATAAAAAAAGACCTAAATAAATGGAAAACCATACAAAGTTCATGGAATGGAAGATTCAACATAGTAAATATATCAATTCTCCCCAAACTGATCTATAGGTTTAATGCATTCGTATCAAAATCCCAGCAAGGTTTTTTTTTTTGGTACAGACACAGACAATTTATATAGAAAGGTTCTAGGACCTAGAATAGATAAAACAACTTGAAAAATCAGAATAAAGGGGGAGGAATCACTCCACCTAATACTAAGGCCTAATATACAGCTTCAGTAACCAAGACAATGTAGTATGGATAGAGGGAGAGACACACAGATCAGTGGAATAGAACAGAAAACCCAGAAAAATATCCACACAAACATGCCCAACTGAGTTTTGACAAAGGTGAAATACTGAACTATACATAAGCAAAAAAAATGAACCTCAACCTAAACCTCACTCTTTATAAAAAAAATTAATTCAAGGTGGATCATGGACTTAAATGTAAAATGTAAAACTATAAAACTTTCAGAAAAATAACAGAAAATCTTCAGGATCTAGGGCTAGGCAAAGAGTTTTTAGACTTGACAGCAAAAGCAAGATTCATAAAAGGAAAAACTGATAAATTAAACCTCATCAAAATTTAAAATTTTTGTTCTTCAAAAGACCCTGTTAAAGAAGTTGAAAAGACAAGATATGAGCTGGGTGAAAATATTTGCAAACCACAATTCTGACGAAGGACTTTTACCTAGAATGTATAAAGAACTCTCAAAACTCAACAGTAAAAAACGAATAGCCCAGGTAGAAAACAGGCAAAAGACATGAACGGACATTTCACTGAAGAGGATATACAAATGGCAAATAAGCACATGAAAAGACGTCCAACATCAGTAGCCATTAGAGAAATGCAAATCAAGACCATAAAAGAGACGTTACTACACACCTACCATAACAGCTAAAATAAAAAATAGTGACAACATCAAATGCTGTCAAGGATGCAGAAGAACTGGATCAGGGATATGTTTCTAGTGGGGATACAAAATAGTATAGCCGCTTGGGAAAAAAGAGTATGGCAGTGTCTTACAAAATTAAACATGTGCTTGCCATAATACTCAGCAATTGCACTCTTGAACATCTATCTCAGGCAAACGAAAATTCACGTTTACATAAAAGCCTGTACATGAATATTCGTAGCCAATTAATTTATAACAGCCAAAAACTGGAAACAATTTGGTTAACCAAATTGTGGTACATCCAAGCCATAGGACACTACTCAGCAATAAAAAGGAATAAGCTATTGATACACACAACTTGGAAGGATCTCTAGAGAATTATGTTAGGTGAAGAAATTCAAACTCTAGAGGTTAAGTACTATATGATTCCATTTATATAGCATTATTGAAATGACAAAACTATAGAGTGGGAATAGATTAGTGGTAGTCAGGGGCTAGGTAGGGGGGTAGGAGGAAGGTAGCTGTGGCTATAAAGAACAGCACAAGGGATCCTTGTGATGTGCTGTTCTGTACCTTCTGTGGTGGTGGGTCACCTGAAATTGCACAGAACTGAACACTCACACAAGCACAAGTTCAACTGGAGAAATCTGAGTAAGATCAGTGGATTGCATCAATGTCGATATTCTGGTTGTGTTATATACTTATAGTTATGCAAGATTTCACCGTTGGGGGGAAATGGGTGAAGGGTATATGGTATCTCTCTGTATTATTTCTTACAAATGCATGTGAATCTACAATTATCTCAAAACAAGAAGCTTAACAAATGTAAAGGACTGGTATTCCTGACAAAAATGCATATAACCTGGATCTAATCATGAAGAGACATCAGACAAACTCAAACGCAAAACAACTGGCCTGTACTCTTCAAAAAACACCAACGTCATGAAACAGGTTAAAAGAGACACGATAACTGAACGCAACATACCATCTGATCAGATCAATTTGGGGTTTTCTTTGCTATAAAGAACATTATTAAGACAATCTTACAAAACACTTAGAAAAGCTCTATAGATCAGATAATGGTATTGTATCATTGTTAACTTCCAGATTCTGATAATCATACTGTGGATGCGGAAGAGAATGTTCTTGCTTTTAGAAAATACACAATGAAGTATTTAAGGGTAAAGGGGCATCATATCTCAGACTTACTCTCAAATGGTTAAAAAAGTTTATACACAATCGAAAAGGAAGTATGGTAAAGTGTTAACAGTTGGAGAATCTGGGTAAGGGAATAGTTTATACTATTCTTGCAACTTTTCTGTAAGCCTGAAACTGTAAATATCAAAAATTATCATAATAAAACATTTTAAAGGCATACAGGATACTGCACAGAGCCTGGCACATAAATGTTCAATAAATTATAGTTTTCCGATTTTTATACCTATTTTCAGATGAGGAAACAAAATGAGAAGCTAAATAAACTGTCCAAGAGGGACCATGGCAAATCAGTGGTAAGGTCAGTCTATGAACTCAGATCTGTTCCATTACAAAGTCTGTGCTCCTTTCACTAAAATGGGGAAGGATAAAAATTGGCTTCAAATCACTCTCCAAGCAATTCACTTCTTAGTTTCCTACGAGAAAAGCCTAGGACTGGGACTGGGACCTAACACCTTGAACCCGGCTCCCAGGGTGGATATGTTGTCTACAGCACATCAAACAAATCAAGTAACAAACTGACAGAATCACCATCTGCAGGCCCTCCAGCAAAGGGCAGCATACTGTCTTGACTCACTCATCCAAACCACTGAGCACTTAGGCTGTGCTGCTCAACGGAATTTCTGAGATGACTATCTAGATATATCTCTTCCATTGGTCGTTCCCCACCTCACCATCATCCCATGGCTAAGCTTAGACAGGATAGATAATTCATTTTTAATTGATTTATTTTTCCTGAATAGATAATACATATTTCAAAATTCACATGGGAAAAAATTCACAGGGAACAAGAGTGTACAGTGAAAAGTCTCCTTCCCTTATCCTCCGAGCTCCCCTCACCACTGACGGCCAATGTTAGCAGTTTAAAAATGCAACTGTGTGATATTTCTTCAAATTACTAGAATTAGTTAGATCATATTATGATATTAAGCTAACCATCTACCTAGAATATTCCAAGTGATCACTATAAATTTAATAATTTCCCCATTTAGGCATTTAAAATACCCTTAAAATATTTGTATAGATGTTTTCAACATATTAAAATGAGTGAGGGCTACAACGTTTTTTTTAAATAAAGAAATATTTGTATTACGTCTCATCACAACAGAAGTCTATAAGTTACGGCCGGCAGGCATCAACCACTACAGAGCACCGCAGCTCACCTGGTTCCTGTCGCGTGCATTTGTGTACCTGATCTTCTGGATGAAGTAGAATATGAGCCATGCTGAAGAAATAATCATCAAAACAATAAAGGATATTGACACGAAGACTAGAGAGCCTCGGCTGAAGTTCTTTGGCGGCATTCGTGTTCCGACAGCTATTGTCATTTGTACAGAGATGTTTCTCTCCAGATAACTCAAAATATCCTTACCCCTCAACTCTGTAATCATGACAGCAATAATATCTCCAGTGCCTGGAATGTAAAATAAATATATACACTCAAGTGACATTTAAAATTTATAGAAACATTAAATATATAAAAATTCTACCTAGAAAAACCACTGCAATTTTTGCTAATGGCACAAGTCTGCAGCTTCAACTTTTCAAACGAAATGAAGCTGCGGTTGGGTATGCTGGCACCAGTGGGAACAGGAATTTGTTGTGTAGTACTTAAGATTTAAACAGACGTAAGGCGTAACGTGATTGCAGTGTTAACAGCCATCTTAACTTGTCTTACAATTATATTTAAAAAACAGATTATTAAATCAGCCAAATGTGACAACAGACAGTGCAAAACATTATATTATACAGCAACAGAAATGTAATAAAATCATAGCATGTTTTCATTGTAAAACTTTTTCCATCTTAAAACGCACTTTAGAAAGTCCCAACTCCTTAAGAAAAGGAGAAAAACACTGTTATTTCAAACCGGTTCTTTTTGCACTAATCATTCTTGGAAACATTTACAGAGCACCTACTGTGTGTAGAACTAGTACAAAGAACAGAAAGAAGTACAGGATACGCAGTTTTATAATATCACTGAGACTTAACGACACAAATCTGACAAGAGGTACAACAGCAAAATGCCAAGGGTGGTATCTTTTATTAATAACTCTTGAAACCAACTTCGGTCCTATGTCTAGACCTGACTGTAGGAAGGTTCCTTTCTAGTTCACCCCAGAGCTCTTCTGGAAATCAAACTCTTACTGAAACAAGTCCAGGCTTCAACATTCTGGACTAGTTTGGCATCAAAGTACGTCCAGCTTCTAACAGCTGTCCAGAAATTCAGTCACAGCCACAAACTATGCAAGCTAATTGTAAGGATGTTCTTAAGCTGCTCTTCCAGTCATCTAGTTCTTTCACTTACATAATTTCCAGAAGCAGTAACACAATAAGAGCATGTGACTTGCTCTCTCTTATGATAACATGAAATTGCTATCCCTTTTCTCCTCCACAAAGGGAACAATTTACCACTTTCTTTTAAGGAAAAAGAGAAGTCTTTCTACCATCAATCTAGCTGTCTGCGATTGTCCTTTCATAAGTGAAGCTGCCTGTGGCAACGTGCAACTGTTACAATCTGCCTTCTTCAAAGAGCCCCTAAGACTTGGGAGTCGGAGGAAGGAGAACGAACAGTTTATTTTGGGAGAGAAAATTGTAACTACTTATTCAAATTTTAATAAGGTTTGTGCATATAAATGTAAATCACCAAAACAAAATAAACACAACCCCCAAATGTGCCCTTTCAAAGGCTTCTTCAATGAACAATAACACTAAATATTTGGCTTCTATGTTTCATTCACCATATTTAACTAAAAGGACTATCCTTGTATCATGTGCAGTCAAAAGACCACATGGAACTGAAAAGAAATTCAGTAACTAAAAGGAGTTTTATGAAAAATTTAACCCAATGGAACACAAGGCTTTGTATTACCTTATTCAAAATTGTGCCAGCCACTTTATCAGAAAAGCAGTTTATCAACATACTGACTAAAAATCCAAAAACAAAAATTCAAAATTAAAGCAAGCAACAAAGTTAACATCTAATTATCTTTCTGAAATGATAGTTCTGATCAGTAAATTAGAGAAAATCATAAATTAACGCTAAACCATTTTAAATTTCCATTTAGAAACCTTAGGTTTGGGCTTCTAACATGTTGTTCAACAGGCAATGATCTGTGGTATAAGATACCAGGCACGGCTATAAAGTAACTGAGACGGATCCCACAAGCGACACATGACAATCAGTCTCATTGCTTTATAACCACACCAGGTACAAGCAGTTTAGATCAGTTCCGCGGCTCCCTGAAGACTCAAGCTGAAAGAGGGGCAGGGAGAGCTGCACAGGCAGCCAAGGGAACCAATCCACGTAATGCCACTCACTGAAAGAGGACTGAATGAGCACCACCTAATTTCACTGGGAAAGCTGTTTGGGAAAAGAAACGTTTAATTATTTCAATCACCCATTCAATAATATTTATTGAGCACATACTATGATCAAGGCTCCTTAATGTTCACTTTTCAAAGAGAGCAGAAAATTACCTGCTGTGAACTAATAGAAAATATACATACTGGTCTCTGCCCCTGGTTGCCGGCATAAAACTCCTAAAACTCTTGCAATTTTCTAAGTGATAAGAGCATCAGGAGCATCTTTTGTTCTAATATTTGGTCTTTGACACTGGTTCCTGACACACAACTCCTAAATCCCTTGGAATTTCCTGGGTGATGGGAGTGTCTTTTGTTCTACCAAGGAGACTTGGATGGATTCAGGATGGGGGCTGGTCACCAGAAAGACCAAGCCATGATGAGAAGCTTGGAACTTTTAGCCCCATCGCCCCATCCTATGGGGAGGAGAGAGGGACTGGAGACTGAATTAATCATCCATCATGCCTACACGATGAAGCCTCCATAAAAATCCCAAAAGTATGAGGTTTGGAGAGTTCCAGGTTGGTAAACACATGGAAATGCTGGGAGGGTGGCATGCCACACGGCCCCTTCCCACATACCTTGCTCTACGCATCTCTTCATCTGGCTTTTCATCTGTATCCTCATAATAAGCCAGTAGATGTAAGCTAAGTGTTTCCCTGAGTTCTGTGAGCCATTTTAACACATTTTTGAACCTAAAGAGGGAGTTGTGGGAACGCTGATATATAGCTGAAGTGCAGGTGACAACCTGGGACTTGAGATTGGCTTCTGAAGTAGGAGTGGAGGGGAGTCTTTTGGGACTGAGCCCTTAACTTCTGGGATCAGATGCTAACTTCAGGTATAGCATCCAAATCGAAATGAATTATAGGACATCTAGCTGGTAATGCTGAGACCTGCTTGATACAGGGAAAGCCCCACACACATTTGGTGACCAGAAGTGTCAGAGTGAAGTGTGCTGTGTGAGGAGTAAAGAAGACACACAGGAGTGTTTTTCCTTTACACCTGCTCTCTGTTACATGAAAACTGAATCTACGCTCAAAGGGCAAGTGAGAATCTTAAAGGGACTAGAGGGAGGAAAGCCAAACACAGGCAGTCTCATCATGCTAGTCCCAAAGAGGAGACGAGGCAGAATGACAGGAAAGGAGACCAAGACACTGCCAGTCAAGCAAGATGAAAAATAATGACAGCAGATCATCAGAACACTAGCAAAGGCACTAGGTTCTTAACCATTTTAGATCATAAATCCCTTAGAGAATCTGATGAGAGGAGACCCTTCCTACAAGAAAAGCTCCTCCGCAATTCTGTTAATTTCAGGAGAGGTTCATGGACCCCCTTCACGTCCACTCTTAAAGCTGATCTGGGCTCTCAGACCTTAATTCAAGGATGCTTCAGACTCTTGACTTACAGATTTGTGAAGCCTCGGCTCAGCTTCCAGGGAATATTAATGCCAGAGAAAATGTAAGCTCTGGGATAAAACTAGGGTTAGATCAGGTGCTGACTGACAAGAGTGAGGAACTGACCACACGTAATGACGCAGACACTACAGGAGAGATGGCGAATATTTGGAACATCCACCACCACGCCCATCCTAAGCCCTGGGCAAACACTGCTCATAACTCACGGCCATGGCCTCAGAACCCTATGCATTTCAACATGCCTGGCAGCCAGGATCAACTTAACAGAGATGAAAATGAAGTAAAAACTTAGCCGTGATCCCCGCTTTCATCTGTTTTCTTGAAAACTTTCTCCACTATTACTCTTTAATGTTAATCAAACTCACTGCTTGAGTTGGGCTATTTTATTTTTTTTGTGAGGAGATCAGCCCTGTGCTAGCATCTGCCAATCCTCCTCTTTTTTTGCCGAGAAAGACTGGCCCTGGGCTAACATCCGTGCCCATCTTCCTCCACTTTATATGGGACGCCACCACAGCATGGCTTGCCAAGCAGTGCATCGGTGCACGCCCGGGATCCGAACCAGCGAACCCTGGACCGCTGCAGCGGAGCGCCCGCGCTTAACCGCTTGCGCCACCAGGCCGGCCCCCAAGTTGGGCTATTTTAATAAACAATTCTATTCTTTCTCCTTTTATTTTGAGAATTTTCAAACCCCACAGAATAGTTTCAATACTAAATGAACACTTGTGCACTTTTTATTTAGATTTGTCAACTAGTAACATTTTACCTTTTCTATGTATATATTATATGTGTATTTTTGCTGAACCAACTGAGAGTAAGTCGCAACCATCATGACATTTCCTCCTTAAATACTTCAGCATTATCTCCTAAGAACCAGGACACAATTCATTCACCACACTTAAGAAACTGAACTCTGATACAACACTGTTCTGTTATCCACAGTCCAAACTCAAACATCTCTGCCTGGTTCTAAGATGACTCTCAGAATTGTTTAGTGTAGTACCCAGGGCCCAATCGGGCCTGGGGCACGGTGTTTAGTTGTCTTGTCTTGTTAGTCTCCTCTGATCTAAAGCAGACCCTCAGTTACTTCTGGTTGTTCACAACCTTTTTGATGAACCCAGGTTGTATCTTTAGAAAATGTTCCTCAACCCGGATTTGTCTGTTTCCTCGTGATCAGATGTGCAAGGTCAACATGTCTGCAGGAATGCGACACAGGCAATGCTGTGTCCTTCCAACGCACAGGAAGCACACTTGGGCTTTACCTTTATTGGTGATGGCGAATTTGATCGCCTGGCTAATCTGGTACCTGCCAGATTTCTCCACTGTAAACGAACGCTTTTCTCTTTCTAACTAGTAAGCAATCTGAGGGTGATGCTTTCAGAGTAACCAGCCCCCAATGACCCAGCACTGCTGAAGCTTGCCTGAAGTCAGTTACTACAACAGTGTCTGCAAATGGTGTCTTTCTTTCTTGTTTGTTTTTTGCTGAGGAAGACTGGCCCTGAGCTAACATCTGTTGCCAGTCTTCCTCCATTTTGTTTGTGGGTCGCTGCCTCAGCACAGCTGATGAGTGGTATCAGTCCACCCAGGATCTGAACCTGGGAACCCAGGCCACTGAAGCGGAGCGCACCGAACTTAACCACTAGGCCATGGGGCTGGCCCCCAATGGTGATTTTCTAACACTACAACTTCTGCCACATTTGCAAAGTTGTTCTGTAATCAGAAGCATTAACATATTTTTCTACTTATCTTTTTCCCCATTATAAAAACAGAACCAGAGGGGCCGCCCGGTGGCGCAGCAGTTAAGTGTGCGCGCTCCACTGCGGCGGCCGGGGGTTCACAGGTTCAGATCCCGGGCGCGTGCACACCGACGCACCGCTTGCTAAGCCATGCTGTGGCGGCATCCCATATAAAGTGGAGGAAGATGGGCAGATGTTAGCCCAGGGCCAATCTTCCTCAAGAAAAAAGGGGAGGATTGGCGTCAGATGTTAGCTCAGGGCTAGTCCTCCTTGCAAAAAACAAAAAAACACCACAGAACTAGACCCACTCCGTTGGCCTAGTGGTTGACGTTCGGTGCTCTTACTGCTTCAGTGGCCTAGGTTCGTTTCCTGGTCGTGGAACCAAACCACCCATCTGTTAGCAGCCATGCTGTGCGGCAGCTCACATAGAAGAACCAGAAGGACTTACAACTAGGACATACAACCACGTACTGGGGCTTTGGGGAGGGAAAAAAAAAAAGAAACATAACTGCTGGGTGGACAATTTTTCTGTAAAAAAAGAGCCTCCTACTCCTAGCAATTCTAATTTTTTATGGGAAAAAGAGATAAGTAGAAAAATACGGTAACGCTGTTATAATCCTGACTACAAAATCAATTTTCAGGGGCCAACAAAAGGAATCTCAGAAACAACCTCCTTTGGGCTCTGCAGTCAGAACGTCTAGATTCAAATCCCAGCATGATATTTAACCTCTCTGAACTTCAGTTTCTGCTTTCAAAAAATGAGACATCACCTGCAGGATTCCGGGCAGTTACTCAGCAGATGCTACAGCTCACTGAGCTAATCCTACTTGTATCATTACTAGTCATAGAAAGCACAGGAAGGTATTCTCGGGAGGAAACTAAAAAGCCCCTACCACCAAATTTTGGAACTCCTATTCCCTCTCTTTAATTCCTCCCTTCTACCTTGGGAAGCACTCAGGCACCTGCTTACCAACACAATACGCCTGGCTTCCCAGAGTACTTGTGCTTCAGCTCAGGGAATCCCCCAAGTTGAGAAGTATCAGAAATCTACCCCCACCACACACGCAGTCGCTCCCCCTACCCCCCTGCGAATTAATCGCAGGGCAAGCCCCAGTCAGCTGGGCACATACTTTAATCCTAGAAACGCAAATCCAGGAAGACAGCGAACGAGCTGTCTGAGGCACTAGGCAACAAGCAGAGACGTGCTTTTCCTCTAAGCTTACCTGTTTTTTAAGAAAACAACATCCCTGTGCAAGATCCCATTTAGCAGAGGTTTTATACCTTAACAGATGAACTTGTTTGTTAAGTTGAAATCAACTGCCAAAGTTTTCAGGAATTTTAAAGCTCTAGATAATGTTAGGAAATTTTCCATAAAAAACAGTTCAGGAGGATGCTGCATTCCTACATTGAGTGTCTGCAATGAGACTTTTATAAGTTCTGGTAGCTTATTATCAGTGGCATCAGAGTTATTGCTATAGAACTCAATGCCCTATTTACATATAAAGCAGAACACCATACACTTTAAGTGAAAGAGATTAAAATTGCTTTCAAGTTCTAGAATGGCTGCTGCTGAGGCCACAGTAGGTATAATTCAGGATTTTCTGTAACACTGTCTCAGTCAGGCTGCACAGATGGGCCGAGCCCTCCTGCCTGTGTCTCAGTGAGTCTGCTCACGCCCGGTCCGAGGCCTTCTCTTCACTCTCACATCCATTGACTTAATTTAAGTCCTTCTCAAATGTTTATCTACAATATTTTCACTTCTTCAAACCTAGTACTCATTCTGCTCTTCACTGACCCCTTAAAGAACTCAAGGGGGAAAAAAAGATGTGCTACATTCTTTTATGAAATGAATACAGTAATAATTCTGATAGATGTAGATGAGAGGTTATATCAGTTACAGATTTCCCGCTGAGATTTGTCAGTGATTTTTCTAAAACATGCACTTGTCATGCCACTCCTCTGTTCAAAGCCTTTGATGTGTCCCCTCTCTCAACTAAATAAAGTTCAAACTCCTTAACCTGACATTCAAGGCATTTTGGGAGCCACACAGGCCTAGACGTCACTGATAGTCATGTGACAGCAGACACTCCTTAGTGACCAAATGAAACTGTTGGTCAAAATGACTGAAACAGTGGCTCATGTGGTCTAACTAGTACAGGGGAGTGAAGCCCAAGGATAACTGGGAGAAAACGGAGAGAGGGCTCAAGGAACTGGAAGCTTCAACAAAACCAAGTGACAGGAGAAGAGGGAGAGAAAGGGAAGAAGCAATGGTTAGAGAATAGGACGCTGGAGTTGAGACTCAAGAGACATAACAGTTCTGGGAGATAAGGAGGCCCAGGGCAGCAGCTATGGGACCAGGTTCCTGGCAAAGAGAACAGTCGAAGGACCTGGGGAAGGGTTTTAGGTTAGGATGTTCACTTCCCACATGGATTCTGAAGTTGGCCAGGATGATGGCAGGACTATTTGTGGGTAAGTAATCCAGGAGTCAAGGCTTCTGGTGAAATGTGGAGAAGTGACAGGCAGGGAAGTGAATGACTGACAAGGAGGGACACAGGGTGTGGAGCCTGAGAATGAAAGGTCAAGTTTTGTCATTGTGAAGGTATATTGGCTTGAACGCAGCCGTACTGAATGAAGAAAGCACCAGCACCACGGTATCCAGTCGGGGCCCACCAAGGTTCACAATGCTACCTTGTAATTGTGCTGAAGCTTGAACCTGAATCTCCTGCCACGAGGCTGACACACAGGAGCTCAATGTGCGAGCCAGTGAGAAATGCCACAGTCACTTGATAATTTCTGATGATACCTGGCTGCAGACTGTACTCAAAAAGAACAAGGGTATAGTGACCCCTCGTTCCTTCATTCCTCAGGCAGCAGTTCTTCAGTCTTACACAAGGAGAGCAGGGCTCAGTGCTCAGCACTCAAGTCAGTTTCTTCTACTATCTCCTGACTGTGCACTCACCGTGGAATCTGTTTGTTTTTTCCACGTCATAAAAAAGAAAAGGTGGTCATGGGGCCGGCCCCGTGGCGTAGTGGTGAAGTGCACGTGCTCTGCTGCGGCAGCCCGGGTTCAGATCCTGGGTGTGTGCCGACGCACCACTTATCAGGCCATGCTGTGGCGGCCTCCCATATAAAGTGGAGGAAGATGGGCACGGATGTTAGCTCAGGGCCAGTCTTCCTCAGCAAAAAGAGGAGGACTAGCATGGATGTTAGCTCAGGGCTGATCCTCCTCACAAAAAATAAAATAAAATAAAGCGTTTTTTTGGGGGGGAAAAAAGAGTAATTAAAAAAAAAAAAAGAAAAGGTGGTCAGAACAAAGACCTGAATGCAAGAGAAAGCCACTTTCTTGCTTCATGTAGAGAGGCAGACAGGTGGCAGGGAGGGATGAGGAAGACAAATCACCAGCCACAGACTCTCTTAGTTAAGAGATTTTAGGGGTCATCTTCAACAGAACACAGGGCCCTCCTATAAATTACTGACTCTTTGTAGGTAGCTGGTTCCATCCACAGTTAGCTTTAAGGGTTACAAACGCCTTCCTCATACATGACTAAAATCTTGATTCCTCAACGCCCATCCATGGCTCTTGTTTCTCTTCTGTGGAAGCCCCACCAAATAAATTCTCTCTCACTCACTGATGGTATAAGAAACCACCACCTGTAAGGTGCACCACTACTGTGTGTATCATGACGGAAACAAACCCTGTCCATCAACTGTAAGATGCCACTGAATGTAAGAAACATTCCAACTTCAAGCTGTATGCCCCAGAATCAAAGAAAATTCCTCTTCCACACAACAGTCCTTCAGACAGTCAAATATATCTTCCCTGGGAATCCACCTCAATCTCTTCTCCATGCTAACTATTCATTAAAAAAAGTTTTTTAAAAGAATCTAACGCTAAGTATTGATAAAAATCTCTTTTCCCAAAACCATTCAAGAGTAAGTTACTGGCATAATGCCTCATCACCCCCAAATATTTAGTGTATATTCACCTATACACAAAAAACATTTATAAACAGAGTACAACCACCAAAATCAGTAAATTAACACTGATGCATTACTATTGCCTAATCTGAGAGTCCATTCAAGTCTCCCCGCTTCCCTCTCGCATCCTTCACAGCAGTCCAGATCAGAGCCACACGCTGCATTTAGCCATCACGTCTCATTAGTCTCCATCAGTCTGGAACAGCCTCTCACACTCTCCTCGATGGTCACGACCTTGACACTTTTGAAGACTACAGCCCAGTTATTGTGCAGAACGTCCGTGATTCTGGATTTATCCGGAGTTTCTCCAGCTGGATTCAGGTCATGCACCTCTGGCAGCAACATCAGAGAAGTGACATGGTGCTCTTCTCAGTGTCTACTACCAGGGGGTGCGGTGCTGGCATATCCCACTACCAGCGACGGTCACTTTGATCACCTGGTAAAAGTGAGGTCTTCCAGGCGTTTCCACTGTGAAGGCACCCTTCTTCCCTTCTGTAATTAGTAAGGATTCTGTGGGGAGGTACTTTGAGACTAGGTAAACACTCCGTTCCTCATCAAACTTTCAGTTTACTCTTACTTTGTAGATCAGTATGAACTCATAGACTCTATTTTATTTAATGGGCTAAAATAGTTACCATAATTATTCATTTTGTTGCTCAAATTCCAAATTATGTTTGATAAAGCACTGTTTTTTTTCGTTTGTTTTTTTGTGAGGAAGATCAGCTCTGAGCTAACATCCATGCCTATCTTCCTCTTTTTTGCCAAGGAAGACTG
This sequence comes from Diceros bicornis minor, assembly GCF_020826845.1. Lineage (NCBI taxonomy): Eukaryota > Metazoa > Chordata > Mammalia > Perissodactyla > Rhinocerotidae > Diceros > Diceros bicornis. The sequence goes on from NC_080740.1 coordinate 92,984,056, forward strand.
GCCCTGGGCTAACATCCGTGCCCATCTTCCTCTACTTTATATGGGACGCTGCCACAGCATGGCTTGGCAAGTGGTGCATCAGTGCAAGCCCGGGATCCGAACCCAGGCCGCCAGCAGCGGAGTGCGCGCACTTAACTGCTACACCATGGGGCTGGCCCTGATAAAACACTGTTTTCTGTCCCGTTCTTTTTTGGACATCAGTTTTTCAATGTCTTTATTAAAATAAAATGCTAAAATGAATACAATATTTCCAACATCAAGAGTAGCCTGAGGCTAAATCTCCCTACATCTGAATCTTTTTATGTTCACAGGGATACAGCCCAAGCTTTAAGTATATTTTTTATCAGCCAAGACACACATCCACATACACTGAGCTTCCGTGCTTGAAGGTTCCCAGCACTCCTCCACTTGAACTTTACTTAAGCCAGGTCTCCACAAACCCTTGTTACTAATTTTTTGAACCCAAGTGCAGATGGACTTAATGAATACTTGCTTTTTGTTATATGTGTTCCAAGATCTACCTAGCTTTATGTCATTTTTATGTTAAGATACTTATTTTTATGTTTTATTACAAGATAGGCATTTCATCCAGACAAGATTTACATTGAGAGGAGAGTAGCCTTCACACCAAGCACCAGAACTCTAAAAATCTGTTATTTTTGTTTAAGAATCTGTAAGTCTGGGGCGGCCCAGTGGCAGAGTGGTTAAGTGCACGCGCTCCACTGCGGCGGTCCGGGGTTCGCAGGTTCGGATCCCGGGTGCACACCGACACACCACTTGTCAAGCCATGCTGTGGCAGTGTCCCATGTAAAGTAGAGGAAGACGGGCACGGATATTAGCCCAAGGCTGATCTTCCTCATAAAAAAAAAGAAAGAAAAATAATCTGTAAGTCTGAGAATTCAGCAAGATGAACAATTAAGAAAATGAACAGTGGACGGTGGGAGCCAGGTCCCTCGCTTTTGGAGCGGGAGTTTACAGACAGGCGAGGGGATAAAGCTAGAATGGTCCATGTGGTCATGGATTAGAGTTGGAGACTGAGTATGAACTCATTCTTAGCTTAATATGATACACATGGTTATATACAGAAATATTTATAGATATGTGTATATACAGGTGTTGGTACACACACGTGTATTTCCTTGCTCTGTCAGCAAAGAAGGCCCACAGCAACAAAACCTCACTAGTAACAAGTACACCCAATGCCAAGATCTGGGCTCCTAATATCAGCTCCAATAAACAGAAACCAGGGTTCCTTAGAGAAACAGCTGATTCTAGGACTGGGACAGGAAATATAAACAAGATGAGCCTGGAGCATCTTAAAGCACCAGAAAGTGAGGAAGTAATCAAAAAGCAAAACAAACAAAAAACCAGAAATCAGGGCCAGCCCGGTGGCGTAGCGGTTAAGTTCACCCACTCCACTTCGGGGCCCAGGGTTTGTGGGTTTAGATCCTGGGCACAGACCTGCACACTGCTCATCAAGTCATACTGTGGCAGTGTTCCATATACAAGGTAGAGGAAGACTGGCACAGACGTGATCTCAGGGACAATCTTCCTCAAGCAAAAAGAGGAAGATTGGCAACGGATGTTAGCTCAGGGCCAATCTTCCTCACCAAAAAAAAAACAACCACAGAAATCAACACACATGGAAATGGGAGCATGTGAAAGGACCCAAAAGCCAACTGAAAGAGCTCCCAATGGCCAAAGCTGGAATAATTTGAGGAACGATATAAACAAAGTAGTAGTATATTATAGTGCAAAGTATAAAATAAATATTCATGAGTCCATTCTGATATAAATGACTGAATAAATTAATAATGGAGAAGAGACAAATCATCTACATAGAATAATTCCAAGTAAGCATGTAATACTCTGCCCTAAGGAAGGGGAGCCTAACTCCCCATTTCTTAAGTGAGGGCTGTGCACAGTGACCTCCTTCCAAAGAGCACTGTATGGAAAGAAGGGGCTTTACAGTGGAGAAGCCTGACACATACTCTCAGCCCGGTGGCCAGGGTCAACACCAACAGTGGTCATTCACAGTGACAGCAGGCACATGTGACGAGACATGTGATGAGACTGGCACTTTATATCTGTAGTCTTCCTCCCAAAAACCCATATCCTCAGTCTAATCAAGAGAATACATCAAACAAGTCCCAACTGAGAGACAGTCTACAAAATACCTGAAAAGTAGTCCTCTAAACTATCAAGGTTATCAAAAACAAGGAAAAGTCTGAGAAATTGTCACAGCCCAGAGGAGCCTAAGGAGACATGGCAACTGACTGTAACACGGGATCCTGGATGGGATCCTGGCACAGAAAGAGGACATTAGATAAAAACTAAGAAGTCTGAATAAAGTATGGGCTTTAATTAATAATAACGCATCAATACTGGTTCATTATAACAAACGTACTACACCAATGTAAGGTGTTAATACAGGGAATGGGCTGCAGGGTCTACGGGAACGTTCTGTAGCATCTCTGCAATTTTTCTGTAAATGTCAAACTGTTGTAAAAAATAAAGTTTAGGGGGCCGGCCCGGTGGCATAGTGGTTAAGTGCATGCGTTCCACTTCGGCAGCCTAGGGTTCGCAGGTTTGGATCCTGGGCACACACCTACGCACCGCTTATCAAGCCATGCTGTGGTGGCATCCCATATAAAGCAGAGGAAGATGGGCATGGACGTTAGCCCAGGGCCAATCTTCCTCAGCAAAAAGAAGAGGATTGCATCGGATGTTAGCTCAGAGCTAATCTTCCTCACACAAAAAAATAAAGTTTATTTAAAAAACACACTCATTATACAAAAGTGAACAACTTCTCACCAGAAAAAACACAGGCTAGAAAACAAAGAAACAATACTTCTAAAGTGCTGAAAGGAAAATACCATCAAACCAGAATTTTGTATTTATGTCCTTGAAAAATGACAGTAAAAAAAGATATTTTCAGATGAATGATGAGAAAATTCATCACCAGCAGATCTGCACTGCAAGAAACGATAAAAAAATTATCTGGGTTGACATTATCTAAAAAAATTATCTGACATGACACCAGATGGAACCTGGAACTGCAGAAAGGAATAAAGAACACCAGAAATGCTAATATGTGGGCAAACAGAAAATGTATCCCTTTTTCCTTAATCAGTTTTGCCGTTCCCATCCCCCTCATCAAAGAGGGACCCCTTCATTCCTCCCCTAAAAGCTCTTGGACTTCGAGTTGGACAGTGGGTCTCAATAGGGACAGAGAAGCCCTCCTCGGGAGTGTCTGTCTGGGATCTCTGGGAACGGCTTTATACTGAAACATGGATGCATGCCGCTGATATTTAGTAGGGCATGGGCCTGGGAGGCTACGTCCTGTAATGTGACAGCCCTGTTGAGCAAAGCATTATCCTGCCCCAAATTCCCCTGCCTCTACGCCCGCCAAAACCTTAACTGAGGCGCACTTGGGAGGCATCAGTCAAGGGGAGGGAACCTCACCAGACCTCTAACGCATGCAGCCAGGGGGCATCACCTTCTTTAGCAGCTGTGCTCAGTGGGGCTAACTCGGAGCTTGTAGCTCTAAGTCCAGGGTAATCATCATATGAACAGCTATCAAGTAAAAAATGTCTTCCAACCTATAACCTATGTAGCTGATTTCTAACCCAGGATTCCAAACCTATGTAGATCCCTTCTATTAGTTTAGCTTCCTGCTCTTCTGCTGCTGGAGAGTAAAGGGTAACAAGAGGAAAAATAAAAAGGCAAACCCTGTGACAAGTCAAACGACCTACCCAGGAGACGGAGCCTGCATCGTCAGTTAGACAGGAGGGCCCGGAGATAAACCACCTCAGGTGTCTAACAGAGGGAGGGCTCGTAACTTCCACTTAAGATTTAGAGGAAAAAAGGAAAAATTCAGAGCTTACCCAAAAGTTTTAAAACAGAATCAGCGGCAGTTATTTTTTACAAGCTATTTTTATTTTTTAAAAGCTACTGCTTAAGTGTTTCAGTTTTAGATTTTTTTTGATAATTGTGAATTTAAAAAAAAAATGTACGGATCACATGGAAGATATAGAAAAAAATACTTGCAAACTCAGGCAAAAAGATACATATAATTTATACTCTTGTTTCCTGCCATAGCAGTACATTTAAACTGCAGGTTCTATCTTTTTTGAGGTAATTAAACCCACATTCAATTAACTTAAAAACTTTAAACAGTAAAACAATAGTATGACTATTCATTTTCTTGATGAGCTTTTGGAATAAAGATAATAGATTTACATTAAGTGGCCCAAATTATTGATATTTAAAGGTATTTTGCACTGTGCTTGTGATTTATCTTTACTTGTTTTCATAAAGTGTATTTTTTATATCACAGAGTGAATAGTCTATATTTTACAAAGTGTGATATTTTTCTATTCATTGCTAGATAATAAATATAGAACTATATGTGTTTTTTTTAAGAGAACACAATGAAAAAAGGTGAAGAGCTATTAATTCTGTTCAATCAGTCAAAGGAACAATAAGAAGCACTTGATACTGCTGACTGATATACAAATAGAAAAGCAACATTATTATCTGGTTACGTTTATCTAAATTACCTCATCTTCCGTTTAACAACGGAAAAAACATCTATAGATTCTTAAAGACATACAAATAAAACTATAAGAGATGTCCAATTTGACAATAATTTAACACAACTTCAGACTGTTAAACAGTAACAGTAAAGTCTATATAAATTATTTAAAACCAGGAAAAAAAATCCTTAACTTTCAGACAAATGTGCATTATTTTAAACTATCCAAGAGCCGATAACTTCCCCTTTATTCTACCACACATCCGCTACCTACATTACAAAAGAACTCATTTTGCTAACTAGAGCTAACAAATAAAACCACAAATGGAGTAGTCTTTCCTGTCAATGATGTCATGGCCACTGCCCTGGGAAAGATGTCCTTCAGTCAACAGATGAAGGGCGTTCTTTAGTACAAACAGGAGCAAGCTCTTGAAACATCGTTGACAAGGCAAGAAAAAATATTTATACTTAGCAATGTGGAATTTTAAAATTAGCTATAAAATATACCCTTAAATGGAAAGAAAGCTTAACAAAACTAAAAGTCTTCATGAAATCATTTCAAAGCAGCACATACTTATTTTGTTCAAGGTATTTTGCTCACCACTGCAGAGAATGGAAAGCTAAGACACAAACTTGAACTTAAACTTGCAGTCCTTTCCCTACTGCCAATCAAATATGCAGATAATGACAACAGGAAAGGAAAAGGACAATACTGTCAAAGAGCCACAAAAAAGTGCTCTGAGGACTGCAGGGGCTTTGGACTGTAAACTCACTGAGGGCGTGACCCAGGGGTCTTGTTTTTCAACTCCTGTCAGTTCATATTATTTCGTATTATAATGCATAGCACAGCTTTCTTTACTCAAATGAAGGGTGGACAGAATTGACAAGGGAGGGCTAAAATATGGATCTCTGAGCCCACCCGTTGAGATCTGCAGTTACAGGTTGTGGGGGGGGGGGATCTAGTGACTCTGATGTCCACCTGAGGTCACTGAACCTCACGTGGACAGCACTGGGGATCTGCGCAGGCAGAGAGCAGCAGTGACACATTAACGAGCCAGGAAAGCAAGCAGTTCTGAGTGCATAAAGATGTTCTCTGCTGCTGTCCTCCACGACAGGGATTCACGGCCTTCCCCAGAATTTGATTCAGAGTCACAGGGGCCTTCCTACACAGGAGGCAACTGGACCCAAAGCACAGAGGAAGTCAGTGGAAAATCTGAGACTAAAACCTAGACTCCTTGTCTTTAGTTCTTTGTTTTTCAAAGCAAGATCCGTGGGCCAGGGGCGGTAGCGCCACCTGGAACCTTGTTAAAACTACAGGATCTCAGGCTGCACTCCAGACCTGATGAGTCACAATGTGTGTTTTAACAAGATTCCCAGGTGATCTGTATGCATATTCAAGTTTGAAAAGTACTCTAGAGCATGTCTCTAGGCGTGAAATTACTGGATCACAATGTATGAATTCTTCAATGATATCAGATAGTGCCAAATTTCTCGCCTAAGTATTGCATCAGTTTACCTTCCCACATTATCCTTTCTAATTTTCTGTGCGTCTACTTATAACCTAAAGTCATTTCCTATTGCTCTTTTGAATACTTTCAATCCATTTGCCTTACAAAGGTTCCATTTCCTAAGAAGGTATCCTCAAACTCTATCCCTAAATTTCCTTATTTGTATTGTTACCCACTAAACTGTGATAAAAGAGTTACATGGTCAAACAAATTTGGGAACCACAGGTTAATCAAAGTAAAATAAGTTCTTTAAGACTTCTCAGAGATCTCAATATTAGGAGCCTCTAAAAGCGGAATACATTTCAAGCATTTCCCAAAACTTATTCTATCATTTACCGTTTTTCCTCCATGGATCATCTTGGATGTTCTGAATAAACTATCTGATATCTGAATAAACTAACATTTCAAGGAACACAGATAGGAAATCCGTGTTAATTTATATAGACTTCCCTCCTTTTTTAAACAAAAATCATTTAAAAAATAAAAATAAATTTCAATTCCCTCTCTTAGAATCCCCAGATCATCTCATACTTAAAAGACTCTCATTTGAGCTACTTCTCAGTGGTTCTGTGTGTAAAATAACACCCCTGGAAAAGAAAAATACATTTTGCTCAGTTGAATTTCTCCATCTCCATTTTTCTTCATGTTTTCAGTAAGAAGAAGTCAGTATGGAATGATTACGTCCAAAATTCCAAACAGTTTTTCTTTCCTCTAAAATAGTTGAGGAGAGGGGCCGGCCCCATGGCTTAGCGGTTAAGTGCACGCGCTCCGCTGCTGGCGGCCTGGGTTCGGATCCCGGGCACGCACAGATGCACCGCTTGTCCGGCTATGCTGAGGCTGCGTCCCACATACAGCAACTAGAAGGATGTGCACCTATGACATACAACTATCTACTGGGGCTTTGGGGGGAAAATAAATAAATAAATAAAATCTTTAAAATAAAAAAAAAATAAAATAGTTGAGGAGAGCAAATTGGCACCTGCCCTGAGACCTCAGAAGAAAAACCACCATCTTGACTCCAGTGTCCACACAGATGTCCAGCTAAGGCAGATGGCCCCTCATCTCCCTTCAGGTTTCCCTGAAGAAAAGTTATGGGTCACCTCTGGATAGTGAAAATCACACATGCTCTCTATTTCATTCTTTGTGCTTTTCTTTAGTTTTCTCCATGAGCATGTATTACTTTTGCAATTAGAAAATATAATTTTAGTTCTAAAAGGCTTAATTTGAAAGGAAGAAAACAAGTCACAGAGCAAAAAAATTTAAATCCATCTGCATTATTCTATCAAAATACATACAAAAGTATCAATGACTCTCAATTAGGGTGAATAGGTCTTTGCAAGATAACTGTCTAAAAATCGATTATGTAAAAATTAACTATATGATTAAAAGTTAATTCTTTAAATAAGTCATTAAACTTTAAAATTTTTATGAATGCAGAACTAAACTTTGTGTAGGCTTCAGCTTTAAGAGAGAGATTGGTGAACTGAAAGAACCACACCTGGGTCTGAGCCCCTCTTCTGCTGGCCTCGCCTGCTGCAGTCTCCTGGTCTGTGAGACGGGAGAGTATCTACACCATAGACGGTAATAGTGAGGACTGTCTAAGAAAATATATATAAAAAGGCTCCTCCACATCATACGTCATCACGGAAACACAAATTAAAACAACTTACTAGAACGGCCAAAATACAGAACACTGCCAACACCAAATGCTGGCGAGGATGTGGAGCAACAGGGAACTCTCATTCATTGCTGGGGGGAATGCAAAATGGTACAGCCACTTTGGAAGACAGTTTGGCAGTTTCTTATAAAACTAAACATCCTCTTACTATACAACTCAGCAATCGTGCTCCTTGGCATTTACCCAAAGGAGGTGAAAACTTATGTCCACACAAAAACCTGTACACGGATGTTTACAGCAGCTTTATTCATATTGCCAAAACTTGGAAGCAATCAAGATGTCCTTCAGTAGGTGAGTGGATAAATAAACTGTGGTCCATCCAGACCATGGAATATCATTCAACGCTGAAAAGAAATGAGCTATCAAGCCACGAAAAGACATGGAGGAACTTAAATGCATATCACTAAGTGAGAGAAGCCAATCTGAAAAGGCTACACACTGTATGGTTCCAACTATATGACGTTCTGGAAAAGGCACAACCATGGAGACAGTAAAAAGTCCAGTGGTAGCCAGGGGTTAGGGGATAGGGAGGGATGAACAGACAGAGCACAGAGGATTTTTAGGGCAGTGAAAACAACACCATAATGATGGATACATGTCACTATGCATTTGTCCAAACCCACAGAATGTACACCACCAACAGGGAACCCTCATGTCAACTATGGACTCTGGGTGATGAGGACGAGTCACAGTAGGCCCACCCACTGTAACAAATGTACCACTGTGGCAGGGGTGTTGATAATGGTGGAGGCTATGCATGCGTGGGGTTAGGTGGTCTACGGGAAATCTCTGTACTTTCTGCTCAGTTTTCCTGGGAATCTAAAACTGCTCTACAAGAGAAAGTCTACTAAAAAATAAAAACCCAAAGCTCTTAACACAATGCCTGCTATATACATAGTAAGTGCTCAATAAATTGAAACTATTGTTATTAAAACAGTTACATTACAAATACCCTAAATGCTTCCACAAGAAATAAAGAACTATTGTTACTACTGTAATGATACTAATTACTAAGTCAGTTTCAACATTTATCCTGAAAAGATAAAAAGCTTCCTTCTCAAAGAGGTAACCCTTGAGAATCCATGACATGACCTGGACAAATGATTCTAAATCTAATACAGTATTTTTCAAAGTTTCACATGAAATACAGAAATGTGAAATGATTAAGGATTCAATCACAGCCAGTTACCTAATAAGTGCAAGTTTTACAGGCTCTTATGATCATTAAGAAAAAGAAAAAACTTCAACTAAGGGAAAAAGACACGCATCTCAACAAACAAATGGTAATACTAAAAATAAATACAATCATAGAATTATAATGTTGAAATGATACGGTCTTAGTGGAGGTAGAATGTCTACCTATAAAGCATTAATTTCTAGGAGGAAAAATAAAATCTATAACCTTTTTTGTTTACCTGGATGAGTCATGGTGACTGGCTCCTCTTTGGATTTATTATTGTAGATGACTACAGCAACTGCATTGTGGAAAGCAGCCCGTGATATTTTCTCTTTAAATGTGCAATTTCCCCTCTGCAGCAAAGCAATCCACTGTTTGATATTAGGAGGGACAGAGAACCGTGTTTGAGGATCACAGCCCAGATGATCAGCAACTAAACAGAAGAGAAAAGAAAAAACTAATTTTTTCTCAAGAGAAATGAAATCAAGCCTTAATCGAAGTGTTCCACTGTCCTCTGAACACTCCACAGCCCTGAAGCACTTCGAGCAGCTCTCTGCCAGCAGAGCTATGAATACACCTGCAACAGACAACACAATACCTCTGAATCTGTATCTGCACAGGGAGAGACGTGCCACTGAATTGTTACCTGTGATACAAATGAAAACACTGAAAAACTCTGTTTAACTTTACAGATTAACAAAAATAAAAAAGACTGATAATATCCAGTGTAGGTTAGTGAAGAGAGGAGGAAGAAAAGGCAAACACAGAACACCCCCAGAATTCCAGATGACTGATCTACTCCTGACTTCTGCTCATTCATCTGCACTTACTCATCTCTCCACCCCCCCACCCCCCCACCCCCCCCCACCCCCCAACCCCGCCATCACCACTACCACCACCACCAGGAAGAGATCGACTTTGCTTGGGGTAAATGAGGAAGCCAAACTAATCTTTGGTTCAGTTACCAAGTGGTCTTGTTGAAATTCAAGCATGCTTGAACAAATTTCTTAATAAGTATCTAAGGAAATTAGAAAAGTTCAGTTTTGGCCTATATTTGAAAGTTTAAATAGCTAAAATAACATGAAACTAGAATAAATAGATTATTCCTCTAATTTACATTTATTGGTAAAAATTACAATTCCGAATTAGGATACATGTATTAACTTAACTATATCCACCTGTTTAACAAGACACATGAAGACACCAAGACTATCCCTTGGGACTACAAATTACATGGTCATCATCCTAGATTTGGGGGGACAGTTTGTCTCAAATACTGTAAGTACATTTGAATCTGTCAGGGCAAGGTCCTCAACTTTTGATTCTGCAAATATGGTCATCATAGCTCTGGCACCCTTTGCAAAGGTTAAGAAGCCGCCCCTGCCTGGCGGCTCTTCCCATTCCCCACCCTCACATTTATAATCGGTTAAAATGAAAAGGAAGGGCAGTCCAGAGAAGGAAAGAAGTCAAAAAAGGTAAGTATGAAGACTATCAGTGTGTCCCAAGCCTCCTGGAGCCAGTCACTGCCAGGGCTGTGCGGGCTGGGCAGGGAGGGTGGGAGACGGGAACACAGTACACAAGGGTAACACTAGAAGCAAATAAATAAGAAGAATATTCAGTATTAATCAATTACAAAGGGTATAGAAAGACGACACCAGTGGGGAAATGTGTGCTTTACACACTCATGGAAGCACACTGCTTAGCAAAAGAAATGAAATGTTAACACTACTTAAAGGAACTATAAAATGTAGACATGCCACTGACTTCAGAGAAATGTTCCATCTATCATTCCCATTGAAATAACATCTTTCTCTGAATTCTCTTATTATCGTGGTGAAGGATTGCAATGAGAGCGTGTTTGCTACCAGCGGTCTCCTAACACATAGTAAGTGGGGTAAGTGATTTCACAATTCATCATGACTGATACTGTGTGCAACTACACTCACCCTCTTCCTTAAATAGTTTCGGTAATCTGAAACCTAGTCCTTTCTCAATCAGACTAAACAGAGAGAAAAGCCAACGACATGCTTTTAGCAGTCAACTACTGAAAGACAATCAGGCATTGCAGAACTCTGAAATCCTAAAGCAGACTGTTTATGTCTTCAGTGATATCTGTTTCAGAGATAATTATGCTGTTTTAAAACATAAGCATTTAAGTGATGGGTTATGATAACCTCATTGTCTTGGGAAAACTTCCAATACTGTATCTAAACAGGGAGCAATCAAAGAACTGGTTTTCAGTGTTCCGTTTGTTATTTTTCAAAACACACTGCTACACAAACCCTGAAAAAAATGCAGAATCAAGAATATCTAAAGAGACCTGTACGCTTGTCTCCTGCGAAACATTCATTTGCTTTTCTGGGACTTATCCCATCCCCTCTATGATCTCAGAGCATTCACAGGGTAGTAAAGAGGAAACAACACAGTTATGGAACCAGCAGGACCTGGGATCCAAATTGCAGATCAACCACTTACTAGCCGAACAACTGTCACAGGGTCAATTCTCTGATCTTCAATTTTTACTAATTTATAAAGACTGAAATACAATTCTTACCTCACAAGAGTTACATATATGAAAAAGTCTATAATAATTCCTCTACTCGAGTGCTTAAAAAATTAATTCCCCTTCCTTTAGTTTTATGAGTGTCATCCCGCCCTGTCCTAGTGATCTGGTTTGGGGCCATGGGGGTTCGCGGCGTGAAGTACAAACACCCACAGCTTGGCAGCACACTTCCACCCCACAGCCCAGCTCCTAACAGCTACTGCTCCCCAGTCTCATTCACTCGCTGTTGCTCGACAGTGTCACTGCCGACTTTGAAGAACAGCAGTTCAGTAACAGTCACAATGTCTAAGACTGAAAAGACACAGCAAGGGTGCAACCACAGAGCAAAATCTACCAAACACACTGAAGGAGAGCTTTAAAATTCTCTTAGAGGAATCCCCACCCACTAAGAACAGAGTCTATGAACAACCGATGATCAAAACAAATTCCAGCAACAGACTGTATCAGCAAAAGAATGTCCCTGTTCCCCAAATTCACCCCATCATGATCCATAAAAGGTCTCTGAAAACATTTATATCAGAATATGCAATAATAAGCAAGAAAAAGATATTCAAGTTCCTGTTCAAAGAAGTAGTTTTCATTATTCAGAAAAAGAAAATAAGGGATTTTCATAATCACTTAATACCGTAGTATGCTTATTTTATCTATTTATCCCTCCCTATAATTAAACAAATAACTTGAACAATGAAAACCATGTTAACAGCTCTAAAACAACTCCCGAAGAGGACCGATGGTTGTCTGTGATTAAGTGCCACTACTTCAACATTTAATACCAGTTGTTTATACTTGAAGCAACTTATTAAGTGCAGACACAGTATGACATAAAATATCTGTGTAATTATGAACCATTAAAATCTGTCAATAGCAATTTTGCTCAAATTCAAAATCATTTTACTTCCGATTTTTTTGACCTGGCAAATTCAGAAGACGGCATCACCTCTGACTCCTCTGCATTTATTAGCTATGGTGTCAGGAAGTTATTAGAACTTATCATGAAAATGTGAATTTATAGATGATATAAAATATTGTATTGCAATATCTTAGCTTTGTCAATTATACCTCAATAAAGCTGAAAAAGTATTATATTATGGAGAAACTTAACTTCAATTTTTTTTTCTGTATGGCCTTTTCTGTTGAGTCCAGAAATAGTAATGAGACTTTTATTTACTCCTTGATAAGAACCAAACAATTCTTGACAGGAACAATTATGGAATCCTCACCTCAATGAATATTAACTTAAACACTCAGAAACATACTAAGTACCAAAGAGAAACAATGGAACCAGACACCCTGGTCTTGAATCTTAAATAACCTGCAAATATATTGAGGAGGCACGCCTGTCACAGAAACGAAAGAGCCACAGAGTAGCATCAAGTACCAACATGAAGCATGCTGAGAAACTCAGAAAAGCAACATAACGGTACAGACTTAGGGGGAGCTGGAACCTAAATGGAACCCTGGAAAACTGCTCAAGCGGAAAGGAGAGGGGTGCAGAAGTGACCAGCGTAAGAACACAGAACAAAGATTAAGCCCTTCTCTTGAACTCTTGCGAAAATCAAATAAGATGATATATAACCAAAGCTACAACACTATACGAATTTAAGATAATCAAGTTCTGAAAAGAAGACCCCGTGTGTAATGGGAAAAGAGGAAGAATATTCTGGCACAAAGAATATGTAAATATTTAAATAGAGTTCTGGGAGTAAGTAAATAAATACAATCTGTCTTCCTCACTCCTGAAGCCTGAAATTCTCCACTTGGATTCATTTGACTTACAAGACCTCGTCTCTTAAAAACGCCAACACCACACCTAACAAGCAGAGGTCACCACGTTTCAGGGTGGGTAATGTTTCCTTCCAGGCCCTGAGACCCAACAATCTGCTGCTGCAGTGAGTCATTCGGTGCTGGGGACATGATGGAAGGTGGCTGACTTTTCCAGGCCGCACAGTGCAGTTGCCCAACGCGCCTCTCGCCCTCAGACCCTGGGTCTTGTTTCCTCTGCCTGAAAGGCCAATCCCATCACTCCTTTGCTGACCACCTCCTAAGCCTCAGGATTCTGCTAAGACGTCTTCTCCGGAACACCTTCTCAGCCTCCTCAGGCTGAGCTGGGTGCTTCATTCATGTCTCCAGGGCACCCTGAGCTCACACCCATCTGAGCACTTACCGTACTCAATTAGTAACTGGCTGTTTATTCTGAGTCTCTCCTGGAGTGTGATCCAGCATCTCCTCCAAGACGTCTGGCACACAGCAGACGCTTAACCTACTTGAGGAAGGGAGAAGGGAAGAACGGCAGAGGGAGATTAAGCAAGAACTGACAGAAAGAAAAAGCGTGTACCAACTCTGTTTCACTTGGTAACGTTCTGACTGAGGTAATGTTTTCTATTAGCTGTTTCCTACAAAAGAAGTAAAAATAAAAGTAAGCCCAACTAGTTACCCTAGATTTAGATGCTTCCGTTGGTAAGTATGTTCTAGTTATTTGCTCTCTTATTTCCACATTAGATTATAATCTCTTTACTCTTTAGATTTCCTGCTCCTACCTTGTCTTTCCTTACTTTCCTTCCTTATTTTCCTTTTGTTCAAAGGAAAAAATACAACTCTTTATTTTTGTTCTCAATTTCTTAATTTTAATGTTCATTACTGGACTTAAATGTCTAGCTTTCATTCTTTCATCCACTTCCATGGATATAACTTATTCTCTTACTATTCCCACACTTTCTTTTAAATCTAACACCTTATTTCTTTTCATTACTTATCTTCACTGTTTGTTTAGTCTTGTTGAAAATGTTTTATTTTACTCTTCTTCTTCTCTTAATTTTCTGTTAACTTATTTGTAAATTTCAATTTTTTCTCTTTACCTTGTATCTACTTTATTCCTCTAATTGTTTTATCCTCTCCCTTCTACCCCTCCACTTCTATTACATTTTTCCTTTCTGGTAGGATTTGTTACCATAATGGCCAGCAAAAACGACCTGGACCCTAGCCCTTCTTGACTTCTCAGAAACCTTATATTAATGATCATTCTCTCTTTTTCTTTCTCCTCTCATTTAAACCTGATGGTCTCTTCCATCTCAAAAATAAAGAAGAAAAAAATAGATATCTCAAGACTCCTTTTTACTGCCACTTCAAGAGCTGCCTGTATCTGCTGTTCCCATCTCCTCAGTCCACTCATTCCTCGTCACAATTTTAATCTCTGCATGCAGCCACTCCACTAAAAGTGCTCTAAAAGGCATCAATAACCTCAGTGTTGCTAAATCCCAGAATACTCTGTCCTCCTCGAAACTGACGGCTCAGCAACATCTGTCCCAGCTGAGCACTGTCCCCTCGCAGCTCCCAGGGCCTTCATCCTCTGGGCTTTCCTTCTCTTCCTCCTCCTCCTCCTCCAAGTGCTCCTTCCTAGTCTTCAATGACTCCTCTCCCTTCACTTGAACCTTCAATGTTAACATTCCTGAGCACTCAGACCACTGGGATGTAGGTGGAGGACTCTCTAGGGCTAGAATTCTATGTTGATGGTACACTTTTTTCTTACTGGAACAATGATGCTTACTAACACCTCATGCCAATCAGACCTTTTCTGAGAAACTATTTTTCATTTTTTACTTACATAAATCCAATTTGCAACATATACAACTAAATCAGGTCAACAAAATGCTAAGAATCAGGACAGGAATATGGAAAATTGCACACAGGGAAGGGATCCATTCCCTCCTATTCCAAGCAGAAGCTGGCCTCGACCCTGATGAGCTAAGAGGCATTCTTGAATGTCTACACTAGTGCACATGGATGCAGGCCTGGTAGGGAATCTCTATAGGTTGGTATATGGACAGTCACTCTCTAATTGGTCTGTTTCCAGGTTGCTTTGCCTCACTGCCAGGCAAGGCCATGTGATCACTTTGGGGTCTAAAGTGGACTCTGTTTGTTGCCAAAAAAGCAAAAACAAAAACAGAAAGTTTCTTTAATTCCGGCATCTACAGATCACCTCTACACAGCCATACCTTTAAATGACATTTACTTCGCCCCACCTCCAGGGGGGAGGGAGATAGACAACAATCTAAGATAAGCCACACAGAACTGAGAACTTATATTACATTTGAAGGAGAGGCGTCTTCTCTGTTTCCCACAGGATGTAAATAAGGAAACATATGACTCCCATTGCTGCTAGCAGCCATTTTATGATAAAGGGGGAACAATCTTAGGATGAAGTTAAAGCTAACTATGACGGCAAAGGGAAGAGATCGAAATGAACAGGATCCCTGGGAACACTGCTGAGTGCTGAATCCTTGAACCCTGACAGCAGCCCTACTTTTGAGCTTCCAGTTCTAAGACAGGGTAAACGTCCTTTGTATTTGTTTTTTTCTTTTTTTGTGTGTGACGAAGACTAGCCCTGAGCTAACATCCGATGCCAATCCTCCTCTTTTTGCTGAGGCAGATTGGCCCTGGGCTAACATCTGTGCCCATCTTCCTCCACTTTACGTGGGACGCCACCACAGCACGGCCTGACAAGCAGTGCGTCGGTGCGCGCCCGGGGTGCGAACCTGCGAACCCCGGGCTGCCGAAGCAGAGCACGTGCACTTAACCCCCGTGGCACCGGGCTGGCCCCTGTCCACAGTATTTGTAGGCAGTCTAAGCAGGGGCTTGTTACTTGGAGCACTCAGGCCTGTTCTGTGAGTCAAACAGCAATGGTCAAGGCTGGGGCTTTATCTCTTAACCCACCACGATCTACATTTGGCAACTCAAGCCCACCACGGAGTCAAACCTAAGGAGCAAGCTTCCTTGGAAAAGTTCTTTGACAAAGGGAGGCAGCCGAGATGCCAATTCTTTGCCTCCTTCCCTCACTCCAGGGAAGTGGTAACTATTCGAGAAAGAAGAGCTTTGCTTAAAGACTAACATCTAGAGCCCGTGTTCTTCACAAGGATCTGTGGGTAGAACGCAGGAGGTCAGTGAAACTTGGATGAGGGGAAATCATCTTTATTTTCACTAAACTCTAATTGAAATCTAGCATTTTCTTCATCTATAAACGTAGACAACAAAACATCTATAACTCTGAAACCAACAGCAATTATATTAGCTATTGCAGATATCGCAAAATACTGGTAATTAATCAGACACACTGCCACAGCTGGTGACCTAATGTGTTAAAACAACACATCTATTACTGTCACAAATATCTTAAATACTTGGAAATCGTGTTTCAGTGCACTTGGTCTCCTTTAATTCTACTTACTTCGGCACTTATGATTCCGAGAAGCACACTATAGCTTTCTTTTCCAGTAGGCTGCAAAAGCAGTCTCAACTGCCAGGTTTGGTCTATTTGTACTACTAATACGATATATTTGGATCTGTTTCTATTTCTTTACTTTGTTCTTATTTACCCTGTTATTCCTAAGCTTCTTTAGACTTTTCCCCCTCCTTCTCTGCTTCTAAATGCAGTGATGAAATTTTCTTTATTCCCCTCTTTTCCTCCATCTATATATTCAAGTTCTACTTTTTAGTGGTTACCCTTAAAATGTTAACATACACACCTGATAAGAAGTCTACATTTAATCAATATCTCTATTCTCTTCCTGAACAACACAAAGCTCTCAAAATATGTATAGTTTCACAGGGCTACCACAACAAAGTACTATAAACTTGGTGGCTTAAACAACAGACATTTATTCACTCACAGTTCTGAAGGCCACAAGTCAGAAATTAAGGTGTTCGCAGGGCCATGTTCCTGCCAAAGGCCCTAGTAGAGAACCCTTCCTGCCTCTTCCAGCTTCTGGTGGCTCCAGGTGACCTTGGCTTGTGGCTGCATCACTCCAATCTCTGCCTCTGTCTTACATGATCTTCTCCTCTGTGTCTGTCTTCTCCACTTCTGCCTCTTCTAAAGACACTTAATACTGGATTTAGGGCCCACCTGGGTAATCCAGGATTATCTCAAGATCCTTAATTTAATTACATCTGCAAAGACCTTTTTTCCAAATAGATTTCCACATTCACAGTTTTGGGGACTAGGACACGGACATCATTCTGGAGGCCACCCTTCAACTCACCACAGAATGCAACTTCAACCACCTCCTTCCATCTTATGTGTAACTGCCCAGTACTCAGTTCCACCTTTCTTTAATCATCCTCTCCCTAATATTTAATGTTTCATAGAGTCAACGCTTGTTAAACCTTACCTACAGATGCTCATCAGTCCTTGTATTAGTAAGGGTTTTCCAGAGAAACAGACCAATAAGGTGTGTGGGTGTGTGTGTGTGTGTGTGTGAAGAGATTTATCATAAGGAACTGGCTCATGTGATTAGGAAGGCTGACAAGTCTCCAGGTCTGCAGGGTAAGTCAGCAAGCTGGAGAGCTGATGTTCAGTTCCAGTCCAAAGGCTGGCAGGCTTGAGACCCACCAAGAGCCGATGTTTCAGTTTTGAGTCCGAAGGAAGGAAAAGGCCAGTGTCCCAGTTTGAAGGCAGTCAAGCAAGAGGAATTCTCTCTCACTTGGAGAAGAACCAGGCTTTTTGTTTTATTCAGGCCTTCAACTGGCTGGATGAG
Organism: Diceros bicornis minor; assembly: GCF_020826845.1. Lineage (NCBI taxonomy): Eukaryota > Metazoa > Chordata > Mammalia > Perissodactyla > Rhinocerotidae > Diceros > Diceros bicornis. The sequence goes on from NC_080740.1 coordinate 93,002,046, forward strand.
GTCCACCCACATTGGGGAGGGCAATCTGCTTTAATCTCCTTTATTCAGTCTACCAATTTAAATGTTAATCTGATCCCAAAGCACTCTCACAGAAACACCCAGAATAATGTTCGATCCAGCATCTGGACACCCTGTGGCCCAATCAAGGTGACACGTAAAATTAACATCACAGTCCCCCTCACACCTCACTTTCTCCTTCTGTTTCATTTCTTCTTCCTTTTCGTACATCCTTTAGAAGCTCTTTCAGTGAGGATCTGTTAAGGATAAAGTCACTTTTGAGGGTAAACTTGTCTTTTTACATCTCAAAACATCTTTCATGTGCCCTCATTCTTGAATGACAGCTTCATTAGGTAAAAAATTCCAGAATATTATTTTTCTCTCAGCACTTTGAAGATATTATATTTCATTGTCTTCTGCTGTTTATGTTGAGAAGAGGCTGAACAAAACATTTTAATTGTGTAGGCTCTCAAATGTTACTGTATCTACCTTTTACTTTTCAATCTAGTATTTTTAAAAAGTAAATATGTTTCTTATTTTTCTAATTGGAAATTTTTACTTCTTTGATTATATTCCAAAGAAACAAATTTTTACAATAAATTATTACTTTTTTGTATAGAATTTTTAAGAAGGCAACAATAAAATATCTTCTGCACACCTAAAGTGCTGGATATATCAATCAACATTGCAAGGAGGGTCATACATAGCTGAACTGTCAGCAAGTTTAATTGTCAATAGCTATCCATTATCGTTTGTCTTCTATATTTAGTTACTGTATGTCTCAAATAGATTCTCATTATTTTTCACATCCTTAGAACTTAAATACATCTGCTGGATGTTCTCCATGACATAATAAAAAGCATTTTAAATGACGGCTAATACAAATCACTTTACCCGAAAAGTCATGTTCAAAAATAATTTCTATTACAACTGATGCAACAAATACTTCATGCAAGAGAGATGCTATAAATCGAAATAACTAAAAATCACAGCTAGGTCCTCATACAAATATGGTATCATAGCACAAGATAAGTAAGTATCAATTATTTAATCCTCATTATTCTCCATTTCACAAAAGCATTACAATATTGAGTACGACTCTTTCTGAGGGTCTCTTTTCTGCTGGTTCCTATCCATCACATTTTCCTCCCACCTCTGACTATTCTTTCTCATTTTTCCATTGCTAGCCTCTTAGCTGGAGGTGTTCACCAAGGTTCTGCCCTAGGCCCTTTTTTCTCAGTGGGCAATCTCACCAATTCCCATGGCTTCAACTATCACCTACATATAGATAATGTCTCAACCTAAATCTCTCTCTTAAGCTTTAGTCTCTAATTTTCAATTGCTTGCTAGGTATTTCTCTACGAATACTGAGTATCTCAAACTCATTTTCTTCCCCCCTCAAACGTGATCTTCTGCGGCCGGCCCTGTGGGGTAGTGGTTGCGGCCGCCCCTGTGGGGTAGTGGTTAAGTCCGGCGTGCTCCGCTTTGGTGGCCCAGGTTCGCAGGTTCGGATCCCAGGTGTGGAGCTACACCATTAGTCAAGCCATGCTGTGAAGACTGGCACAGATGTCAGCTCAGGGCTAATCTTCCTCAAGCAAAAAAAAAAAAAAGAAGAAGACTGGCTAGAGATGTTAGCTTAGAGGAAATCTTCGTCACCAAAAAAAACCCCGTGATCTTCCCATGTGGAATTCCTGATGGACAGCATCATCATCTACCTAAACACACAAGACTGAAATCTCTGTTGAAAAATAAGGAAATGGCTATAAAGAGACCTAGCTCAGTCAATAGTGTTCAGTTTTCTTGGCTGCCACCAAGAGCCCACAAAGACAGGGCAAAGCCATTGACTGTAACTCAACTGTTGATGCACAGAAAAATGTATGAACACAAAGGGCCCAAAGGAGTATCTGAAGGCATTATTTCTGCCCTCAGCTTTACCGATGTATAATTAACAAATAAAAACTATAAAAACTACATATATTTAAGGTGTACAATGTGATATTTGATATACCTATACAGTGTGAAATGATTACCACAATCAATAGAATTAACATATTCATCACCTCATTTAGTTACTTTTATTATTTTTGTGGTGAGAACACTTAAGATCTACTCTCTTAGCAAATTTTAAGTATACAATACAGTTGTTATTATTAACTATAGTCACCATGCTATACATAAGATCCCCAGAACCTATTCATCTTATAACTGAAAGCTTGCAACATTAGAAGGCATTATTAATTCTTGGGCAGAAAAGTAAAGAATGTGAGAGCACTTCTATTTGGTTTTATTTATCACTTCTTTCTTCTAGTACTAATACTTCTAGTACTAATGACTCTGACACAAAGACAGTGTTGATCAAGACTGGGCCATCTGGAACATAATTTCAAATATAATTATGATGGATTTAACAATACATTAAAAGGATTATAACTATGATCAAGTGGGATTTATTTCAGGGATGCAAGGATGGTTCAACATCCACAAATCAATGTGATACACCACATTAACAAAACGAAAGATAAAAACCATATGATCATCTCAATAGATGCAGAAAAAGCATTTGACAAAATCCAACAACCATTTATGATAAAAACCCAACAAAGTGGGTATAGAGGAAACATACCTCAACATAATAAAGGCCATATATGACAAACCCACAGCTAACATCAGATTCAACAGTGAAAAGTTGATAGCTTTTCTTCTAAGACTAGGAACAAGACAAGGATGCCCACTCTCACTACTTTTATTCAATATAGTACTGGAAGGCCCAGCCAGAGCAATTAGGCAAGAAAAAGAAACAAAAGTCATCCAAATATGAAAGGAAGAAGTAAAACTGTCTCTGTAGAAGACATGATATTATATATATAAAATCCTACGCACTCCACCAAAAAAACTATTAGAACTAATAAACGAATTCAGTAAAATTGCAGGACACAAAATCAATACACAAAAATCTGTTGCATTTCTATACACTAATAACAAACTATCAGAAAGAGAAATTAAGAAAACAATCCTATTTACAATTGCTTCAAAAAGAATAAAATACCTAGGAATAAATTTAAACAAGGAGGTGAAAGATCTGAATACTGAAAACTATAAGACACTGATGAAAGAAACTGAAGACGACACAAATAAATGGAAAGATATTCCGTGCTCATAGACTGAAAGAATTAGTATTGTTCAATTGTCCATGCTACCCAAAGCAATCAACAGATTCAACACAATCCCTATAAAAATTCCAATGGTATTTTTCACAGAAATAGAATAAATAACCCCAAAATTTATATGGAACCACAAGACTCCAAATGACCAAAACAATCTGGAGAAAAACGCACATAGGTAGAGGCATCATGCGTCCTGATTTCAAACTATATTACAAAGTCACAGTAATCAAAACAGTATGGTACTGGCAAAAGACCAGACACACAGATCAATGGAACAGAATACAGAACCCAGAAATAGACCCATACATATATGCTCAATTAATTAATGACAAAGGGGCCAAGAATATACATGGGAAAAGGACAGTCTTCAATAAATGGTGTTGGGAAAACTGAACAACCACATGCAAAAGAATGAAACTGGACCACTATCTTATACCATACACAAAAATCAACTCAAAATGGATTAAAGACTTGAACATAAGACCTGAAACCATAAAACTCCTAGAAGAAAACACAAGCAGCAAGCTCCTTGACATTGGTCTCAGCGATGATTTTTCTGGATTTTGACACCAAAAGCAAAGGCAACAAAAGCAAAAATAAACAAGTGGGACTGCACCAAACTAAAGAGCTTTCTCACAGCAAAGTAAACCATCAACAAAATGAAAAGGCAACCTACAGAATGGGAGAAAATATTTGCAATTGGGGTTAATATGCAAAATACATAAAGGACTCATACAGCTCAACAGCAAAAACATTTCTTCATCTTAGGGTCCTTGTTTACACAAATTTCTATTCACACAGTTCCCCACCATTCCTTACATTTCACAGCTGCAAGCTAAGTGTGTGATATTGTTGTTATCCCTTGAATTAATGATATGTGAGTTAAAAGAAAAGACTCGTTCTCATGGGGAGAAAAAAAAAAGATGGGCTAGGAACAGTGTAACTCACTGTTCGGGAGAAGTATCTGTCCAGAGGTTGGCTGACCAGCGATCAAAGGACTTTAAGCTAAACTGCTGAGGAAGAAGGTAGGAGAACATGAAAAAAAAAAATCATGAAATCAGTCCCTACGGAAGACAATTAGAAAAAAAATAATACTGCAAGAGACTACTCACAAGAGAAAACAAATGAGGAGGCTTCAAACTCTCATAATCTGAGATGTCCATAAACCAATAAATATAAGTAACAAAAACCTTAAAAGTTTACCTTAAATATATAAATTAATCAATGAGACTTGTTGAAGCGGGTCTCAAGAGTAGCCTATAATGATGGGAAAGTATAGTTTACCTAACTACTATTCAGAAGCAAAAAAGCAGCAGCAGATATTTTCAAGATAATGTACGTCCTTCAAGGAAATCCAAGTGAACAGAACTCAAGAACGTGTCCAAGATATAGAAATGAGACTTTGATGGGGGTGATACACCAAGGTCAAGTAGCTAAGTGGAGTAATATGAAAGTTCTCAGCAGATCACAGAACTGGCAGACAAGACAGAGCACTCATAGGGGTTCCAACTATCTACAGAACTGCAGAAACCTCGTTTAGCTAAAAGCAGGATGTCTAACAAGTTCCTGATCCACTTCACTGTTCATTTCGCCTCCCAGAGGATGATGGCTAGGGATAACCAGGGGAAACTGCTACGCAAAATCAACATAGACCCAGAATGTGAAGAGACGAGTAACCCAGAAGAAAGCAACTTATCATTTCAGAGTTTGCAAAAACCAGGGCAAAGAAAGCTGGGCAATTACAAACCATCTTGATGAGAAAGAAAGTGGAGCAAGCAGCAAGAATGCACAAGGTAAGTTTAAGGAAGACTCATACAAAAGCTGTAAAGGCAAGTGTAGGATGACAGTACAGACAAAAAATTTTTTTCCAAAAATCAAAAAGAATCAATTTTTTCCAAAAATCTAGAAACAGCTGAAGGTTGCCAATAATGACAGGAACAAGTAAAGGGGCTTCTCTCAATCCCTTTACAAAAGATTTTTTTTCAAGTTTTTTCAGAGCAAGAAAAATAGGAAAGAAACAGGCCTACTGCTCAGGGCCAACAAAACAATGGGTGAAAACGTTCCTCAAAATCTTTTTTGCTTTTGCTTTCTCTATCAAGGAGAATAACCTGAGAAGTGAGAGCAAGGCTAACGGACACTGAAAATGGGTGCAGAGATTGTAATAAAGCAAATACCTTCTTAGGCTAGGTTTCTCTGTTACATACTTTCATTTCATCTCAGTAAAACTGCTGTTTATATCTTGTGCATTCATGCTGGTTTCTTCAAGTAATCTCTCATCTCATTAAGATAATTTGCAATTACCTAGCTTTCTTTGCTCTGGGATTTGCAAACTTAAAATTGATATAGTTGCTTTCTACCAAATTTCTAGTCACTCTGTTTTATATCACCAAATGCAAAGACGACTCTCCAGCCCTCAGCATACCATCCTCCTCAGCAGTGTCAGAAGCAGCTAACCACTGAACTTTTGAGACAATACACATTTCTTTGGCCTCCTCCCTCTCCCTCTCAGTTTTCTTGGCTATCCAGTCATCTTAGTACCCTTTGTTGAAAAGACTATTCTCTTCCACACTGAATTATCTTGGCACCTTTGTCAAAAAAATCAATTGACCATAAATGTAAGGGTTTATTTCTGGATCTCAGTTCTATTCCACTGATCTATATGTCTATGCCAGAACCACACTGTCTTATAGATAAGTTCTGAAATCAGGAAATGTGAGCCCTCTAAATTTGTTCTTCTTTTTCAAAATTGTTTGACTATTCTGGTTCAACGTGAATTTTAGGATCAGCTTGTCAATCTCTGCAAAAGGCCAGCTGGTATTTTCTTAGGGTATGTTGAACCTGTAGGTCAATTTGGGGAGTACTGTCATCTTAACAATATTAAGTTTTTGGACCCATGAACATGGGATATCTTTCCATTTATTTAGATCTTGAATTTCTCGTTACAATGCTTTGTAGTTTTCACTGCTAATGCCATTTTAAATTATATTTTTAAGAATTTATTTTCTAATTGTTTGTTCCTGGCATAGAGAAGTACAATTTATCTTTTTCTGCGTGTGTACTGATCTTGTATCTAATCACCTTGCTAAATTTATTTGAATTTTTAAAAAATCACTCTGTTACAGGTAATAAGAAATTAAGCTTTACTGATGTTTAATTATGAATTAATGCTGGTTGCTTTCCTAAATTCATGTCAGAAGGTTGTGTGTCCCATATGGTATCTGAGGTGTCCCAAATGAAGAGTGGTATTTCATAAATGTAAAGGGGATAGCAGCGACTCCCTCACACAAGTGTTTACTTTCAGTTCACTGCAAAAGAGCATATACTCAGTTACATGGATTTACAGATGAGACCATTTGCTTTAAACTGTCCCTCATTAAATGGACAAATGCCTTAAAAAAAAAAATCCCTGCAAAGTAAAGCAAACAGAAACTGGTAGAGTTGACATTTCTACTCTTGTATAAGCTGTTTTTAGCTATCATAAAAGACTTTTTAAAAAACTCAACTAATCGGATTTGGGAAAAAAAGCCAAAAAATTAGAAATTAACATGAAGACTATTAGAAATACAGATTTATTACAGCTGTTATTAACCATTAACCTAAGTGTTAGGCCTTAAGATACTATGTCAAAAAAACCAATAATGTGGTAGAACATTTATAAGTATAATGCATATATTGGGGATACACGTATATGCACAAACAAAAAAGTTTGCGTCCCAGTACTATGGGGAATGGGTCAGAGGGGGCAACAGTGGACAGAGGGAAGTCAGTTAGGAGGCCACAGTCTAGGCAAGAGATTAGAGAAGGCTACAATAGATGTGGAGAGAAATGTACGCGTTTTAGAGATATGTAGGAGTTTGAATAAAGAGGACTTGGTAATTAATTAGATATTGTGGTGGGGATCTGAAGAATAAGTCTCAGTTTCTGGCGTAACACACTGGGGAGAAGGTGGTGCTGCTGAATTAAACAGCAAACAATAGAGGAGGAACAGATTTTTGGAGGAAAGATGATGAATTGTCTTGGACATACTGGGCTTATAAGAAAATTGAGACGGACAGAACAATTCCACTCCTAAGCATATACCCATAAAATGTTATATATGTGTACAAAAGACATGTACACAATGTTAAGACAGCATTATCTCTAACAGCCAAAACGCAGGCAACCCACACGTCCCTCAACAGTAGAATGGACAGACTGTGATATATTCACGTACTGGATCACTGACAGAACTACTGCTACACGCAGGAACACAACTTCATCTTACTAATATGATGTGAGCAAAAGAAGCTAGTCACGAGAATACGACGTGTACCATGATGCTATGTATATAACGTTAACAGGCACAATCTGTGGTGTTCAAAGACAAGACAGTGTTTACTACTGGGGAGTGGGGGAGGAGGACTGACTGGAAGGGGAGTCTGGGGAGCTGGTAATGCTCCATTTCCTGACCAAGGTCAGGGTTACATCAGTGTGCTCACTGCGGTAATTCATCAAGCTACAGACTCATGATTGTGTGTTTTTCTGTGTATGTTACAGCTAGTAAAAACGTTAATTTTTAAAAATCTGGTTATCTCATTTCCCAGGTTAAAACCCTTCAACAGGATTCTGACACACGCTACAACGTGGATGAACCTTGAGGACACTATGTTGAATGAAATAAGCCAGTCACAAAAAGACAAATACTGCACAATTCCACTTATATGAGGTACCTGGAGTCGTCAAAACACAGAGACTGAAAGTAGAAGGGTGGCTGCCAGGGTCTGGGGGGTGGGAAATGAGGAGTTATTGTTTAATGGGCATGGAGTTTCGGTTTTGCAAGATGAAAAGAGTTCTGGAGATTGGTTATACAACAATTTGAATGTACTTAACACTACCTAAAAATAGTTAAGACGGTAAATTTTATGGTATATATATTTGACCATAATTAAAAATTAGACAAACTCTTCTATAGTTTTCTATTCCTCTTGGGATAAAGTCCAAAATCCTAACACAGCCTAGAAAGTACTGACCCATCTTTTTGCCTCCACTGCGTAAGACGCTATCCCTTACGCTCTCACACCCTTCAGTTCCTCAAGCACACCAAGGCTTTCTGTATCTTTTGGTCTTCACATATGTTCCCTTGGCCTAGAACGGTCTTCCTTTCTGCACCCCTCTTAATTTAATATCTGCTCATGCTTCTGTCTCAGCTTAAACGTCCCTTCTTCGGAGAACCCTTCCTAGACTGAATTAGCTTTCTCATTTATGCTATCTTAGTATCCTGATACTTCCCCTAAGAATTATGATTAATTACTTGTGTTATTGTCTGTTTAATGTCTGTTTTCACCACTAGACAATACATAGATGCTGACTCACCTTGCCTCCCCCATCAGACAGCACAGAACTTCCTATCCTGCCTGCCACACAGTAAATGCTTAAGAATGATGAGCTGAAAGAGTATCTGAAGCAGCTGTCCCACAGGAGGTTTAGGATTTCTGATCCAAATGAATTACAGTGTAGTGACAACATGCAAATAAGAAACTGCATCACTGACAATGATCTTTGAGGAATCACAGAAGAGCGATATTAGAAAAGTAACCTGTGTAAACAGCACTCCAATACTTAGATGAAGATGGATTATGTAAATTAGGGACCTGTTAGGGTACTACTAATCCTTAGCAAAATTTCAGAAATGATTATTAAAGGAATAATTAGTAGACACTGAGAAGAGAAAGCTGTAATTGTGAGGTGCTGGCATCGGTTCATTATGTGTGGGAGGCAGACTAACACTCCCACCCCAAGATATCCCCAACCCAATCCCTGGGACCTGTGAATATGTTAGGTTACATGGCAAGAGGGAATGAAGGCTGCTAATCAGTTGACTTTAAAATAAAGAGATTACCCTGGACTATGTGGGTAGGCCCAATGTAACCACAGGGTCTTTTAAACGTGGAAGAGAGAGGCAGAAGGTCAGAGCCAGAGAGGGAGCTTTGAAGATGCCTCACTGTTGGGTTTTTGGTTTTTTCTTTTTTTTTGCTGAGGAAGATTCACCCTGAGCTAACATCTGTAGCCAATCTTCCTCTATTTTTTTGTATGTGGGCTGCTGCCACAGCATGGCCGCTGACCAGTGATGCAGGTCTGCGCCCAGAAACCAACCCCAGGCCACCAAAGCGGAGTGCACTGAACTTAACCACTACGCCAGCCCCACTACTGGTTTTGAAGATACAGGAAGGGGCCATGAGCCAAGGAATGAAGGCAGCCTCTAGAAGCTAAAAAAGCAAGGAAATGGATTCTCCCTTAGAGCCTCCAGAAGGAATGCAATCTTGCCAAAGCCTTGATTTTAGCCCAGTGGGACCCATTTGGACTTCTCACTTCAACAACTGTTAGATAATAAATTTGTGTGGTTTTAAGCTACCTAGCTTGCGGTAATTGGTTACAGTGGCAAAAGGAAACTAATACACTACAGCTAAGCCAGGAAAGATTCGCTTCTTTTCCTTCCTTGCCACAGTTCCTGACTGGCAAATCAGGAACAGAGTAAATAAAACATCTTTATGTTTTTTCTATCAAAGCACTTGATTATGTCTTTTATGACATCATAAGATAAAGAAATATGCACCAAATACAAAGACAATAAAGTGAATTAGAAAACTCTGTGAAATACCCCCCCCCCAAAAGTGCCAATTAATGGAATAATGTCAACCACCTTAGAAGGTTTTTAATAATGCACTACAAGCATCTGTGCATTCACACTCTTCAGTACTTTTACCAATAACCTAGCACAGGGATTCTTAACTTTGGGTCCATGGGCCACTTGGGGCTTAAAGAGGTATCTGAACATACTAAACCTTATTGAAAATTTTGTGTATATCTACATAAATATGTCTTTTTCAGCAGAAAGGTCCACAGCTTTCATTCAAGTCTTAAAGGGGATCTGTAACCCCAGAAGGTTAAGAACCACTGACTTAGATGAAGATACAGAAAGTATGCTCATTATACTCACTGGTGACACAAAGCTGCTAGAAAGAGTGAAGACTGTGGATGACAAATGAGGATTTGAAAAATATCTTGAAAGGCTGAATGAACAGGCTGAATCCAGTAAAGATAAAATCGATGGCTTAGTGCAGCCTCTATGAAAAAGACTTAGAAAGTTAATCAACAGTAAGCTCAGTATGAGTCAGTAATTGGGGCTACCAAAATAATTTATATGACGCTAGGCAGGTGTCCAGAATGATGGAAAAAAGCAGTTCTACTCTCTTCTGCATTGGTGAAACCAAATTGCAATACTGTGTTCAATTTTGGGTTTCTCTTTGTGTTTGTTTCCTAGGGCTGCTGTAACAAAAGCCACAAACTTGGTAGCTTAAAACAAGAGAAATCTGTCTCACAGTTCTGGAGGCCAGAAGTCGAAATCAAGGTGTCGGCAGGGTTAGCTCCTTTCGGAGGCTCCAAGGGAGAAACGGTTCCATACCTCTCTGCTAGTTTCTGATGGCTGCCAGCAACCCGTGGTGTCCCCTGGCTACGGCAGCATAACTCCAACCTCTGCCTAGCTCTATCTGCCCGTGGCCTCTTTTTCTCTGTGCCTCTCTATCCTCTCCTCTCCTCTCCTTATAATGACACTAGTCATTGGATATCGGGCCCACCCTAAACTAGTATGATCTTATCTTGATCCTTAACTACTTACATCTGCAAAGATCCTAGTTCCAAATAAGGTCACATTCTGAGGTTCCAGGTGGGCATGAATTTTTGCGGGACACTATTCAACCCGCTGCATCTTTTCAGTGAAATATTGATAGACACATGCATTCTTTTGTTGTTGTTGTTGTTTTTGAGGAAGACTGGCCTTGAGCTAACATCTCTTGCCACTCTTCCTCTTTTTCTTTTTTCTTCCCAAAGCCCCAGAACATAGTTGTACATCCTAGTTGTAAGTCCTTCTAGTTCTTCTACATGGGATGCTGCCTCAGCATGGCTTGACGAGCCGTGAGTAGGTCTGCACCCAGGATCGGCACCTGTGAATCCCGGGCCGCCAAAGCAGAGCGCGAGAACTTAACCACTAAGCCACCGGGCCGGCCCCGACAAATGCATTCTGAGGTTTACGATATCATATTCTTAAGAAGGATCAAAGAAATAGGGACATGAAGCCTCAGGGTTAGAAGACTTGAGTCAGACAAGGAAATCAACTACTGTCTACAAATATTAAAACCAATTTATTTTTCCAGATGAAAGAAAGATTTTCTAACTTGGTTTTCCAGAGATGAATGTGGCAGATTTCTGTCACTCATTTTTCAAGCTTGAGCTGTACAATCATCGGATAGGAATGCTGAGGCCTCAGACGGGTGGTTAGACTTGATGACCACTGATGACCACTAAGTTCTGAGATTCCATAACTCCTCTCCCACGTCTCCGTCTGCCCCTTTAGTTGGCCATTATACAGAACCAAACAACCATAAAGTTCCATTAATACAGCAAACACCGTGTGGAGGAGTAGGGGGTGCAGGTGGGCGGACGCCAGCCAGAACGCACACATTGACAGTAAGAAAACTTAGAAGCCCTAGGAACTAAAGAACACCAAAACAGCTTCAACATGGTGAGCAAGGGTGAGATGAACGTCCTGAAGGAGGGAGAGGCTAGAGCCAGACCCAGCAGCGAGTGCCTTGCACAGCACAGTAAGAAGTTCAGACTGCTATTCTACGAACCGTGAGCAGCCACTGAAGAGGTGTAAGAAAGGAGTAACACAACTGGGTGAAGCTTCAAGATTATTCTAGCTACTGTAGGGAGAAAAGATTGATGGAAGTTAAGAGAAGAAGCAGAGAGATCAAGAAAGGGTAAGAGATGACAGCTGCCTGTACTAAGATGGCAGGAGTGAGAACGGCAAGCAACAGATAGATAGGATGCATCCTGAAGGTAAACTGTGGAGGACAGATTAGATAGGGAATGTGAGGAAAAGAAACAAGGATGACTCCTAAATTTAACTCACGAGTGGACAGTGATGTCATTTACTGAGATGGGGAAGATTGGGGGGTGGTAGCGGACTGCAAGGCAAAAAAAATATTTAAAGCTCCATTTGAGGCTTATCAGTGTGGAGACGTCTTTGAGCCATTTAAGTTAAAGGTGCCAAGTAGGCAGCTGAATGTGTGGGTCTAGAGCTCAGGGGAGAGGAGCAGGCTAAAAGGAAAGATACAGGAAGAGACAACAGGAGGCATGTGGAGAGAGGGAAAAACTGTTGTCTCAGAGAGCTGTCTTATTTCGTCACAAGAAAATATTTTTGAATTACCAGACATCATTAAGTGTTCATTTGTTTTTGTTTAAATTTTATGATCTCAAACCTCAGTCAGCGGGGTCCTAAGATTTTCTCCAGCAACATTTAGCTGTTTGGCGATAGGAAGCATGGAGAAGATGAATGGTACATGGTTTCATCCAGGACTGAGATTTTGCCAGGTGACTGTGATACAGGACACAGGAAGAGAGGAGTGGTTTTCATGACGAATCATGGCATCTACATCAAACAAGGAGAGGAGTGAGAAGCCAGGAGGGGCCTGAAAGAACTCGCTCCATCCAACGGGGCCAAAGGATGGGATCACACCATGCTCAGTTCAGTTAGTGCTGAGTGATGGCTTAGACAACGGACTGGGGAGGGAGGAAGCTGCCAGAGACCAGGGACACACTATGACCCAGGCAACGTAGCAGCTACTATAATAAATTATTTTAGGGTCCATGGACTTAAGACTTGTTTATGAAATAAAATCAGTTAATTCAATGGTAGCATTTCCTGATTTCACAGTCTATATCAGTGCTTACTAAGTAGATCTCCTGAGATAGTGCTCGGTTTATGCAGAATCCTACATTCCACAGCAAGCCACTGGAGCTGGAGAAGAGTTCAGATGTTGGGAAAATAGGGAGCTTCTTCAAAGGAAAAAAAATGGCAGAATTCATTTGCAGTGTGCAAAGGGGAAAGAGTGGGATTCTTACTGTACAAACGGATAAAAAAAGACAAATTCATTCAATGGCATACAACGAAATGCACCTGCCCCATTCACCCCATCACTCCCAGGTCCCAGAGTCAGTCATTTTTATCTGTTTTTAGTTCTTCTGGTGGTCACCCTCCATCAGTTCTAAAAAGGCGTATAGCCATCAATTCTTGGTTTGTCAACTTCATATATTATCTGTGGATTTATGATGTCACAAATTAGGAATTTGCTCACTTAGGCGTCTCCATCTTTCCTCTCTCCTGATTTTATTATTTCATTATTTTCCTCTGTCGTTAAACCTTTCTCGTTTCCGCAACTACAAACTATCTCCTGAATCCTCACCCCATGAGATGAGATGAAGATACTGGCTCCCTCATCCAGCCCTGACATCTCTCTCCCTTCCATTTCTCCATCTAAGTCATCTACTAATAGTTTTAAGGTTGATAACATTTACTTTCTGTTCTGCAACTATAAGTCAGTCTTCCATGACTAACTGTAGATTGATTTTAAACAATGAAAACCAGCAAAACCAATAAAAACATTAATATTATCATCATAAAAACTACAGAAAAGCTGAGTCCGGTGCTAGGATTCCATTTCCCTCTGTAGGATCCACTAACTGCTCAAAATCATAACACATTTTAGCTTGTTTCACATTTGGACCAAGTATTCTTGGTCTCCGAGTTCCTCTTTTTCTTACTAGAGAAAAACACGTCCTTTTCAACATATTCCTAGTATCTTGCAGTTTCCTACTCATTTTAACCACTGCTTGGAATTCACTCTGTTGTTCTTGAAGCTAGAAAACAAATTAAAAAAACAAACAAACAAACCTGTAGACACTTACCTGTTCCCTTCAGAGAGTATGACTTTTCCCCTAGGAATAAGGTTTTGTATTGAAAATTAACAATTTCCAAAAAAAGAGAGAAAATGAGAAATGTCACTGATGATCCAATCACTATAACACAACCATTTTTATTTTTGCACATTACTTTGTGAGTCCTTGTCCACTGGAAACAAATTTAACAGTCACAGTTCAATGACTATATATTTACTTTTGTGGGATATACACAGCTTTCACGATGATCCCCTTTAATAGCTGTGTAACACTGCACTGAGTGGACATATCGTAATTTATTAAACCCACTGGGATGCAGTACAAAGAAGTGGTTCAAGTATGAGCCTGCAGTCAGACAGACCTACATCGAGTCCCAGCTGCACTGAGTCCTCACCGCCACACAGCTGCTGGGTCACCTCACGGGCTCTGCTTCATCCAACACGAATCATTAGGGCCACCCTAAGTACCACACTAAGCACTGAGTAGACAAGAGTGGACATAGAGACAGGACCCCTGCCCTCAGCAACAAACAAAATAGATATATAGTTTCCAATCATGTTAAGTGCTATAAAGAAAAAACACCAAGTGAGAGACTGGAGCACCTTGAATTCCCATCCACAAAACAAGGATACAGTACCAGCTAGGGCTGTCACGAGGCTTAAACGACAATCCATGTAAAATACTTGACAGCACTCTTGGTACATAGTATGTACCCAATACGTGTGAACTAATCACTGCCTGGGATGAACCGAGAGCACCACACCAGGAAACACCATCCTCTCTGTATCCTCGTTCCTCTTCGTTCCTCTGTCAATATAAACAAATACTACTGTTTATCAGGTTTGAGTGCACTGCTACAAGTTTGATGTGGCTCTTTTTTATACCCTTTTCTCTCCTCATGTTCATGTTTTCTTTTATCTCCTTGAACAAACTGAGTAAATTTATAATAGCTGTTTTAACATCCTTCTCTACAATTCCATCATTTGTTCCATTTCCGGGCCTGTTTGCACTGGTTGTTTTTTGGCTGGTTATGGGTCACATTTTCCTGTTTCTTAGCATGCCTGGTAATTTCTGATTGGATGTTAGTCTTGGATTTTATGTTTTTGGGAGCCGGATTTTGTTGTATTCCTTTAAATATTGCTGGACTTTGTTCTAGGCCAATTAAGCTACTTGGAATCAGTCTGATCCTTTTAAGGTTTGCTTCTAAGCTTTGCTAGGTGGGTCCAGAACTGGCTTTCTCTAGAGCTAACGTGCCTCACTCCATGCCCTGTGCATTAGGAAGTCTTCGTACTCTGATTAGTGAGAATATGAACTGTTCCCAGACCTGTGTGAACGCCAAGAACTCTTCCACCCGCTAATTCCTGACAGTCCTTCAGAGAACGTGCAGATCAATACTCAACCAAAGGCCGGAGGGGCCCCTGCAGCTCTCCAGGGCTCCCCCTCTGAGCAGCTCCCTCCTCTCCGGGTCTTTCCCTCCTGGCACACTCAAGCCCATTCGAGCCACACTGGCCTCCTTAAGCTCTGGACTCGGACTCATCAATTCAGGGAGACCACCAGATTCTTCTTGGAATCTGTGCTGCAGCTCGGAAACTGTGCAGGCGGTAGGCCGGGGCAGTCAGAGAACTCTGTCGTTTACTTCTCTTCTCTCAGGGATCCCTGTCCTGTGCTGTTTGTTGACCTATTTCTAAAACTGCTGTTTCATAACTTTGTCAGGTTTTCCAGTCACTTAAGGTGGGAAGGTAAACCTGGTGCCTGCTACTCCAATTTGGCTGGAAGCAGAACCAATCAAGTTTGACTTCAAATTCCACATTTGCAATGAAACCTTTCTAGGCTACAAGTCCAAATCATTTTTAGTTTCTCTGGTCTTTGCGCCATTTATGATCTAGTACAATAACAGAGGCCCTACAGTATACTCTGTCCATCAACACCCCCCACACACCTTCCTACAACGCCTGCCATCAGTTTCACTACCAGATCAAGCCCCACGGGATGAAACGCAATCACACAGTCCAGGGGCTTGCTAGCGCCAGGCACAGTCCTGGGTGCTTGGCTGAAACAAAGACGACACTGCCCCTAACGTCTAGGAGCTCACCATTTGGGACAATTTAGGAATCAAATTCTCATCCATAAATCGATAACATAGTTTCTAACGGGAAAAACTAAAGCATAAATGAACCTTTAGAAAAGGGACTGTCAGATGTTTTCTTAAAGAGACCAAGAGTAAACAGAGTAGGCTTGCAGGCCACACAGGCTCCTGTCACAAACACTCAGCTCTGCCAGTGTAGCTGGAAAGCAGCACAGACACGTGAATGAATGGGTATAGTGTGTGCCAACAAACTCTGTTTACAATAACAGGTGGCTGGCCCCTAGCTGTAGTCTGCAGATCCCTGCTTTAAAACAAAATCCATCTGTAAGCCAAAGACAGCCCGCATCATCTTCTACAATTGCATGCCTCAGTTGAGCCATCCAGACAAGGCTATCCCATCAAAACAATTGAGTTCTCCCAGACAGGAATTACAGACCACATCTTTTGCACACACCACAGGACCTGCATAACATGAGCACAGAGTGGGTGCTTATTAAGACTTCATTTCATTTGACATTTGAAGAGTTTCCTTTGTTTCATTCAAAATCGCCTCTACCGGTAAAGAAAGCTACACTTACTTTATGAAATAATGAATGTCTAGTGCATAAAATACTCTAAGAATGAGAAACCAAACAAATGTTGATGGTCCTGAAAAACCTTGAGTCATTTTGTAAATAAGTCAAGATGGCTATACAAAAGAACCAGCTCTGAGGACCATCCATTCATCCCACTGATGTGGACACGGCCCAACACACTACTGGACTTCCTTTCAGCATTATCCAAAGAGAGAGTTCACAAGCACATAAAAAATAACTGCCTCCGGCCGGCCCGTGGCTTAGCGGTTAAGTGCGCGCGCTCCGCTGCTGGCGGCCCAGGTTCGGATCCCGGGCGCACTCCAACGCGCCGCTTCTCCGGCCATGCTGAGGCCGCGGCCCACATACAGCAACTAGAAGGATGTGCAGGTATGACATACAACTATCTACTGGGGCTTTGGGGGAAAAAAATAAATAAATAAAATTAAAAAAAAAAAAACTGCCTCAAAATAACTTTCAATTGTTGTCATAATTCAAATCTATCTACAAAAGACAAAGATTTGATGCACTGCACATATTTTTTAAATTGTTCAATCAAAAAGATAACCTCACAAAACGAATTCTAAATGTTCAAATTTACGTTTTCATTGCTGTACAATATGTGCGTATATATATGTACAAACCCACAGAACCCCACGTGACTGGTTTGAAAAGAACTACACTCCCCTTAATGGGTATATTCTGGCAGGTTTGTGTAAAAGCATCTGTCTTACTACTTTACAGTCACTTCTTGTTCAAGGTGGAGAGATCTCGGAAGCCGCCTAATCTAACCGTCCTTCAAATGAAGGAGTTCCCTTTTATAATACTCAAAACACTGCCCTGTAGTTTGTTCATCTCTTAAAGCTCCTTCACAACTAAACATAAACGTGTGTTTAGCCTATACGAGGTGGGACCAGTGCTGCCCAGGAGCCAGGCGCCCAAACGCATGGAAGATTAGACTGGGCCAGGCAGGGAGAGCTCACAGGCTGTCCCGTGACACGCAGCCAAGCCCTCTCTCCTCAATTCCCTTCAATGCAGGTGAATTTTTAACCCAAATTCAGGCCTATATATTCATTCCTATTAACTTTTTTCTTAGCTTCAGCCCACAATTCCACACCCTGAGGTCCTAGGGATCCTGCAGTCCAATATATCAGTTAAACATGCCACGTCTTGACCAAAATCACTGGCACAGCAATCAAAAACCTTCACAATGTGACGAACAGCGGGAGGAAAAACTGAAGGCAGCAAGTAAAGACAACACTTACGAGAAGCTTTGCCATCAAGAGAAACAGAAACAGGATGGTAGCAGGAGGCATATTTGGTGGGGAGGTCAAATGTTTTTTAAAAACATTTGAATATTTATATGCTAATGGACTATTCAAAAGTGAAGGAAAAATACAGCATGTGAAAACACTTTCTAAATTGTAAAATTCAATACAAATATAATTTATTGTATATATCTCCTTTATGCTCTTGCTTGGTTATTTAATTCAAGGCAAAATTTGGTTTTTAGAGCCTAACAGCTCCTTCTGAATTCTCCTTCCTTTCAGAGGCTCTGCTTCCAAGATCGTACCTACTTTTTCTCTGATTATTCTGAAATCTCTAACTATAACCAGTAGACCCCCTTTGCCATTATGAATTCTAATATTACATGACCCCTTTCATCCAAGATCTTGTTTCCAGCTTAATCTTCTTCACTCTTTATCAGAATTTTAAAAACCAAATTCAGGTTTAATGGATTCATCAAACAGAATCACTTTTTTAAACACAAAACCCTAAGATTATTTTTAAAAACTTTATTGCACCCCTACAGTCAGCAAGACAGCAAAAAAAAAAAAAATTTATCGCTCTGTAAAATTGTTCTCTAAGACTGTAACAACCAATCTTGAAAATTTCTATGCAAAGAAAAAAGTGGCTGATACCAAATTCTTCCCATGAGCACATCTGCATACATAACGACATCATCAACACAGGGCCTTCTCCTCCCCCCACCCCCACCGCAGGCTCAAACAAAAGTCAGTGTGCACACACATAAACTGCGTGCTTGAGGTCTGCTCCACAGAAGGCACTAGCTAGTTTACATTCTGTTTCTAGTTCTAAGCTCACCCTTTGAGTAAGTTAGTAATAAGAAAGCAACTGTGATCTGCAATTGCAAGACATGTTCCTTCAAAAATCCGTTTCTAGCTGAGCAGCATTGGTGGTATAATGGTGATTATATCTGTCTTCCAAACGTCCGTTTCTAAAAATGAATTCTTCATCAGCTAAAATACAAAATTTGTTAGCACCAAATGAATCTCCATTTACGAATGCACTCTATTTAATGACAAAGAATATGTTTTCAAAGTACAATTGTTTATGAAATAGTTTATAAAAAACCTTAATCCTTTCCAAAATGTACTTTTAAAATACCAAAGCATCTAAAGAGAAAACTGCCAATTTGCCCTTTAAAGGTACAGGACAAACACATCTGCTCAGTAATTCATACATGCCTAATTGACAGGAGCACTGCAAAATAACTAGAAAGGTTTCTAACTTTACAAACCAAGTCACAGATTTAAAATGAGTCATCATGTTAAGCTCTATGAACACCGTCAAGTTACTTTGTCTTTATGTTCATTTCTACCACTTATCCTCAAAACACATTTTCATTAATTTCACATCTATTGACCATAACTGTTTTTTGCCAGGAATTCTGTCTCATAACTTTTTTTTTGTACTTTGAACATTACTTTGTTCAGCCTCAACACACAGTAAGTTCTCAGTAAACATGTTAAGAATTCTCTTCAATTCAAAATTATAAGAGCATAAACATCATAAGGAATGCAATATTTTTCCTAAAAATATAAAATTTTGAAATTCACTAAATCAATATCATAATGTGAAATACCCTAACATTTTCCCAATTTTAAGCCATTTTCTTTTTTATATAACTGACATTAGCCATTTTCTTAAACATGAATAATTTTAACAGATTTCTATTGTCATTCTTGTTTTAAAATGTATTCCTAAATTCCTGCAGCAAAAGCAGAAAAATGTCCTGGATTCTACGTAAACTCATAGGTTTAGAAACAATTCACAGGTAAACTGACTAATAAAGACCCCCCCCGGAATGTGAGCTTCAGGAAGAGGTCAGATGTCTATCTGTTTTGTTCACCACTGTTGCCCCTCTTCTCCTCCTCAAAGCCTTGAAAGACGCTTGGTATACAGCAGAACTGCTGGACTGAAAGAACTTATGGGTGCAGACTCCTTAGCACAAAGCCACCCAAACCACCTGTAGGATCCCACCACCAACACCATGAGAACACCTGGAGCAATCTCATGTTGTGCAAATACAAAATGAACCCTTACAGAATCGAGGAAAGGAACAGAAGACAGACACTCAGGAGAACTGATCCCAGACTTGGTCTTCACACACTGCCCCGATGTGTTCATTTTGATGCTGTGTCTCAAACCCCACCAATTTAGAGATTCATTTAGGTTAACAAGCCTCCTCTTTTAAGAAAGCAGGAACCACTTAAGTCTCTCAACAACCTTACAAGGTAAGTATTTCATCATTCCATTTTGCAGATGAAACCGAGGCTAAGCGGCTGAATTACTTTCCTAGTGTCACATGGTTTGCGTACAGGACAACTCAGAAGCTTTAATCAACCACAATGCTCTCCCCCCAGTGAAAGGGGAAGAGGACTAATCTCCATGTACGCATCAGTGCACATTAGTTCCCAATACCCTTCTATCCAAACACCTAAAACAAGCTTTCTCAAAGATGGGGCTTTCGTTTGGGGTGACAGGCAAGCAACAAGTCGTTTTAGCACATGAACACTTGAGAGGCAGGAATCTAAAGTGAGGGTCACGGATTTGGGATGCCTGGGGGAACCAAGCACCAAAGACAAACCACAGATTTCAAAACACTGCACAGGACCAGCTCTTGCTCCAGAACAGCCGGCCTCTCTCTCTTCCTCTTCCTCCCGTTCCACGTGACCCTCACAGTTCTCAGCACCAGAAAACAGGCTACCATTGTTAGTGCCATCGTTTGGCAACATTATGTGTCCCAACCACAGTGACTGGCACAGAATAGACACACAAATATTTACTGAATGAACCAAAGACTAAAGTCGTTTCCATGGGGAAGCTCGGACCCTGACTACGTTTTTAACAAAGTGGAGGTGAGAAAGGCACCTTAAGCATCTGATCATTGGTGTAAAAATGAACTTTTAAAGGGCCAGTCTAAATTGGGGACAGGCTACAGTGAGAGCCCTACAGGATTCTTCTTCCTCAGCCAGACTGCCTCAAAGAAGAAAAGAGCTCAGCACTTTAGCATACAAAGACAGATCTCAGAGGGGATATGATGTCTCAATATTCTAAAGAATAAAAACAAATACCATTACCTTATTGAGGCTGCTTAGTTTAGGTCATCTTAACACGAATAGCAGCTTTAAAAAAAAATCCCCTCTCAGCATTCTCAGGGTGAGAGCGGGGGTGGAGAAGACAGCAGACATTTTCCAAAAAGTTCGCAGTGGGCCAAAAAACAAAAAAATCATACTCTACAGTGTGGAAAAACTTTCCTTTAAGACATGACCAGTAATTTATACAAATACATATTTTACCAAATAACCACACCAAGCCCATGTTTATAGGAAGACATGAGGATAAGCCAAATGGCTTCACAGACAATTCTTGAAAATTATACCTGTTTCCCCTTTGGTTGGCATCTGTGACCTACTAGTTCCAATTGGTATCAGATTCTTCAGAAAGAGAGACTTGCACACGTCAAATTACAGACAAGAGCCAAAAGCGACAGGGAAGACGCCCATTTTCGTCTTCCACCCCCCTTCCATTCGCCACTTAAGAAAAGCGGCAGGCTTTTACGTTAGAAAAGGGCCTGATCCTTGGAGAGCCAGTGCGGCGTTAAGTCTGTGATTTCGGGAACCAACCTGACTCCGAAACACAGGCTGAGACCGCATCCACCATGAATGAGTTCCGCGCTCCTCCAGCACCTCCTTTGTCTCAGCCGGCCCTGAGAGCTCGCGCTGCAATGTCCTCCAGTAAACAAGCTCCCTCGACGTTCTCTGAGTCTCCAAAAAGGAGAGAAACACCCCATAACGCGTCTGGAGCCTCGTCCCCAGGCCGAGCAGGCCGGGCTGCACACGACGGACACCCCGACCCTGAGGCCGCCGCCGAGCCGCGAGCGGGAGAGCCGGGCGGCCTGGGGGCCGCGCCCGCCGCCCGCTCCCCCGGGGCCGGGCCCGCACCCCGGCCCTCCCCCAGCCCCCACGCACCTCCGTGGATGGGCAGCGGCGCCAGCACCTGGCCGCGGACCTCGGCCTTGGGCGAGTCGAGCCCGTAGCGCCCGCGGTCGATGCGGAACGTGAGCGGGGCGCCGCGGCCGGGCTCCTGCACCGTCACGTTAATGAGCGCCGTGTAGTACTCCTGGCTCGCGTTGTCCGCCCGCGCCGGCCACAGGCTGCAGGTCAGCAGCGCGAGCGCAGCGAGCCGGGCCGGGCCCGCCCGCGCCGTGCTCATCGTCCCTACGGCCGCAGCCGCCGCTCGCGGACCGGGCTGCGGGGCCGGCGCCGAGGGACGGGGCGGGCGGGGACGGCCGGCGCTGCGGCGGGAGCGCGCGTGCGCAGCCTGCGCGGGGCCGGGCACGAGCACGGCCCTCCTCGGCGCCGGCGCCAGCCCCGCCACCCGCCGCCCTCACGTGCGCGGGCACGCGCCCACGGGCCCCTCGCCAAGCGCCGCGGCTCGGGCGGCGCGCGGCCGTCTCCTCGGGGCTACTCTAGGGCTTCGAGGGCGGGCCCCCTTCATCCCCCGGGGCCGGTCCCGCGGAGTAGGGGCCGCCTCGAGAGGACACGCCCAAAGAAGGGTCTGTGGGCAGAGTCTCGCTACCCCACCGCCGCCTCCCGCCCCGCGCCTGCCGAGCCGCAACGCGCAGGCGTAGGGCGCAGCCCCGCCCCCGCGCGCATGCGTCGAGGCCCTGCCGGCTCCCGCCCGCCTGCACGAGGGCTGGAGCAGACCGGGTCGCCCACGCCGGGCCTTCTTTGTCCGGCCGGCGTAATGGGCCCAGGGCTTGGAGCGTGGGAGCTTTCCAAGGGCCTATGGAAAAGTTTGAGATGAGAATTTAAAAAGAAAATGCTAAACGTTTACAATTAATTTTAAAAATTAAGTGTCTATGAGATTGCGTATTTTAACTGGTCAACTGCAAGTCTTATAATTGATATGGGGTGGGGTTCTCTGTAAACAGGAGTGTCGGGGGCCACTACACTCGGAACGTAAGGACACCTTAGTGGTTAGGAAGGATCATTACAGACTAGATGAACCTTCCAGGAGCCCTGGACAAAGAGATTGTGGTGCGAGCCCCCCTAAACACACACACTCCCCCATCCACACACACAGCATATCAGTTAAAGCTATGCACCCTTCTAAAGCATAAGATACAGGGAAGGATGGGTCTAGCTTCAGGTACAGCTGAATTCAGGAGCTTATAGGATATTGGGCTGTGTACTTGTCATTGTCATTGTCATTGTGGGGAGGTGGGGAAGGAGGAAAGGATGGCCTCTTCTGACCAGCCAGGTCTGGATCTCCTGCCTCCTATAGTGGGAAGAGGGCAGAGTCAGCTTTGCCTAAGCAAATGTACCGAGAATCCTGGAGAGAGGCTGCTTCCCAAAGGAAAACTGAGGTGCTGTTTCCAGGGAAAGGATATGGATGCAGTGCAGGCTAAAACATCACATGTCCACGGGTGCTTTCTTAGAGACATCCTTCACAACTTCTCCCTCCAGTTCCTTCCCTTGCACCCCCACTGCCATCATCTCTGTAGTCCCTGTCCTGGCTTATTGAGACTGGCTTGTACTTATTTACTTGCCTCCAGGAAGTACCGCCTACCTATGCCAAAGCAACGGGGCCCCTCCCTGGGCCCAGCACTTACAGAGGGCTCTGCTCTGACCCTCCTCCAGCTGGACTTCCTTGCAGGGCAGAGTCCTTGGGACCAAGGTACCCATGCTCAGGAGGCTCCCTTTAAAGTCTCTTTCAGCCTTTCTGAATTTGTCAAGGAGAAAGATGGTTCTGAAATGCTTTTCACACTTCTCTGGCACTTACTGTTCTCCCTTTTAAAGAAAGTGGGGTGATGTGTCTGTGCACAGCCTCAGCAGGCACCAGCATCTGGAGCAATGCCAACACCACCTTGCATTTGGGGATGTAATTGTCTTTAATTTTATGGAGACGTTTCCTTTAGGGCAAGAGGTTTTTCATTTATAGTACTGATACCTTTTAAAAATTGTGGCAAATACACGAAACATAAAATTATCCATCTTAACTATTTTGTGTGTGTGTGAGGAAGACGAGCCACGAGCTAACATCTGTTGCCAATCCTCCTCTTTTTGCTGAGGAAGACTAGCCCTGGGCTAACATCCGTGCCCATCTTCCTCTCCTTTCTATGTGGGACGCCACCACAGCATGGCTTGACGAGCGGTGTATATGTCTGCGCCCGGGATCTGAACCTGTGAACACAGGGCTGCCAGAAGTGGAGCATGCAAATTTAACTGCTACGCCACTGGGCCAACACCCCCAAATTTTTAATCCTTCTTAGCAGAAAACTTCAAGTATGAGAAGTTGAAAGACTGGCACAGTGAAGCATTTATACCTCACCACTTGGGTTCAACCATGGTTAACGTTAGGTCATAAATACTTTACCTGTCTAGTGCTTTTATTTAAAAATTTTTTCTTGGACCATTTTATGACCCTGTGGTTCTCCTATAGTACCACAACCAAGACAATGAATAGTATTTCCGTAAAATAATCCTATATCCCACCCTATTCAAATCTTCCCAAACATCTAAAAATGTACCCCCCCCCCACCTTACTGCTTTCTTTGAATGGGACCCAGTGAAGGCTCTGCATTGGGTTTGGTTGTGTCTTTTTCCAGAAATTCGGGCTTGGAGGGTGCGCCTGCAGCTCCAGCAGATTACAAGTAGATGGCCACACTGTGGCTTTGCACTTGCGTCCTGCCTGGACTGTGCTGCTCAGAGTTCGCCAGAAAATGTATTCAGTTCTGCAATTATCTGTCAATAACATGAATATATTGAATCAGACTATTTGTGTAGACACTTAAATTATACTACAATTACTGCAACTTTCCTCATTTTTAATATACCAGGAACTTCAAAAACCAGAAGTGGCCCAGGATCCTGTCATCTCCAAGAGGTCCACTAGAGGAAGGAACAGCCACCCCTCCCTTTCCTGGTGGCTTAGGGCGGTCATGGCGGGGCGGGGTGGCCTGCAGCGCAGGCCGTCCTCCGAGCCCAGGGCTCAGAGGCCACCTCGGTGAGAGTGGGCTTGGGGTTGTGTGGGGTGACACTGTGAAGACCCTTGTAGACAGAGACAAAATGGCTCAGATGTGGACTCTGTCGTGGTCCAGGGCCCGGAATTTAATTTTCCGGAGAACCCCCCGACACAGTGGTTATCACACCCGTTTTGCAGATGAGGAAACTGAACTCAGCGATGTGAGCTCCATGCCCGGTGAACTCACCACAGCTAGTGAGGAGTGAGTGGTGGCATAGGGAAACCAGTCCCACCGGCTCCAAGACCCCCTCATTTCACTCCTGTGGGTTGGTGCCAGGCTCAGGATGCAGCTGACGCCTGGACTTCCTGGTACTTGGCCCAGCCCAGGAAGCCAGAGGCTCTGTCCAGGAATTCAGGTGCGGCCTGGGGCCAATGCTGAGTGGGCACAGGCTGCCGGGGTGGCTGCCTTTAGCAGGATTGAAGACATCACCTCGTCCTTTGTCAAGATTTGTCTGGTCAGAGTGATGAATGACTGAGCCAGAAAATGCTGACAGAGGAGACGCCAGCTGGGCTGAGCCGGCTTGAGCAGGCCAGCCCTTAGGTCTGACTGCTAGTCCTCAGGCTGATCTCAGGTGGTCCCTGGGGTCCCCAGGGCTCCTCTGCCAGAGGGCCTTGCTATATCGGGAGGGCCCTCTGTTCACAGGTGGCAGAGATGTGAACAGAAAGAGGCTCTTTTGGAAGGCTACAGGGCAGCTCATCCAAGAGAAGGCAAGGTGGCAGGCCTCAGAAAGGACAGCCCCCAGGCGGCTCTGGGGATCTGGGTAGCTGGAACAGAGGGGTGGCTTCATCAGGGCACTGCTGTTAGGCTGAGTCAGTGTTGCATCCCTCTGGGAAGAAGGCATCTGACCTGTCTAGTTTGAGTCAGGTGCCTGCACCTTTATCCTAGAAATGCAGGACACCTTGACAGTCAGCCTGCCAAAGGAGCATCTGGTGGAGGAGGAGCAGTCCCCAAGAGCCGACATACCCCAGTGGGCACAGGAGACGAGGGCAGCTCTGTCTGCGGCGGGGAAACCAGACAGGCTCCCGATCCTACTTCCTGCCAGGTGAATGCCAATGATTTTTTCCAGAAGTGGAGGTGGGGTTCCGAGCCTCTCTCTTCGGACGTGTCATCCAGCTGGGGGACTATGCTGCTTCCCATTCGTTTGTGGTCCGCTGAGAGACCAATATTAGAGGCCCAGCGGCTTTCCTCTGACCGGCAGCCTGGGTATTCAAGTGGAGCAAGGCAATGCAAGCTGCCAGCCCAGAGCTGACAGCAGCCTCCATGCTGCTGTTAAACCAACATTCGACACAAGAAAAATAAAACTATGAGCACAAGGATGTTTATTGCAGCATTAGCTACAGGGGCAAAATGTTGGAAATAAACTCATTTATTTGTTAAGCAAATTATGATACAACAAATTTGAGATTGATTATGCAACTATTAATGTATCAAACAAACTGTAGCAACGCGACGAATGCTTATGATGTACTGTTGAGTGCAGATGCAGAATACAAAATAAACCTCTGGTTGTCACTGTAAAATAAGTCCACACGTGTGGACAAGCCCCAGAGGGAACCAGCAAAGTGAAAATAGTTTGCTTTATTTGGGAGGATTATGGGTGACTGTTTTTACTTTCCTTTTTTTTTTCTATTTTCAAAATGTCATCTTTTTGCAGTTACGTATAAAAAAGATATCTTGATGATCTGTCAAGACGCCACTGAGGAACCTAATAGAAGTAGTGGATTGTGGCGGGTGGAGCCAAGGGTAGGGAGGTTGGGGTATTCTTGGGGTCAGGCTGGCAGAGTTGAGGGTGTGGCTCCAGGTGACCCTCAGTCAAATTTTCCTTCACAGGCCTAATACTCTCCACACATTTAATGATTCTATTCCCATTCCTTGGGGGAAAAAATAGACATAAATTTGGTCTATTGACTGTGTGTACCTTTGCTAAAGATAAATCTCACATTATTGCAGCACATTGGATATGAATACTGGCAACGTTCCTGTAAGAAGTCCTTGTTCAAAAGCTGTGCCAGCTTGGTTTTTACTGAAGGCGGTTGGGGACAGCCATTACCTCTGCCGAAGTCACAGTTGGATCTCACTCCTGCCAATCATTTTTGCCCCAGGGGAAGTTACAAAAAAATGGAGAACACATCTCCCCAGAGAAGCATATGCCCCATGGTGGCTAAGAATCCCCTAAGAAAGTTTGGGGTGGGGGTCTCTAGATCTGCTCAGATATATAAAAAAAGAAATCTCCCAAAAGATTTCACTCGTGGAGGATGAAGACCCATGGCGAATGCCAGAAGACTGCGTGACAATAAGGGGAATGGGTGGCAGATGCTCTGAGGGGTCACTTGGTGCCATCTCAGCAACTTCTCCCTTGCCTGACTCCACTGTAGGGGCTATAGGAGGTAAGAACTCAATTTTCCTGTATGGGCATCCATCCATCAGTCCACCCATCCACCCATGCACCCATCCATCCATGCACCCATCCACCCACCCATGCGCCCACCCATCCACCCATGCACCCACGCACTCACTCATTCATTCAGCACATGTTTATTGAGTAGCAGTTCTAGGTACTTGGAATACAGAAGCAAACATTAAAGATCCCCACCCTCAGGGCACATTTCAGCCAAGATGCATTTCTGGCCAATGTGCTGGGAGGGAAGATCTGCTGTGTCACAACTTCCCCTTCCTCCTGCCCACGTAGGATCATGAAGATAGAAGCCACACACCAAGGGTGTAACCATGGGCCCACTAGGACCAGTTGACCTCATCTTATCAACAGAGTAATTAAGAGTTGTTTTTCAGGAAGTGAGAGAGGATCTCTTGTCCAGTTCAGGCTGGTTGAGACCACTAACCCAACAACTGGGCCTGCACAAATGCCCAATAAGTGGCCCTTTGATGTCAAGGGGCTGAAAACTCCACCCTCAGATCCTGCTAACACACCATTTTGTGAACATGTGTCCTATGAAGAGCCTTGGAGCTTGACTACGCTTGTGCAGATCAATTACCTCACTTCTCCTTACTTCCAATCATCTCTCTCCACACTTCAGACTGCCCTGCCCTTAATCCTGTAAATTTTGCCCCACGCCCTGGATTGGGGAGACAGATTTGAGAGTGTTACCTCCTGTCTCCTTGCTGGTTGATCTCACAATAAAAGCCTTTTCTTTTCTCAAAAACTGATGTCATAATAATTGGGTTTTATTTATGCACGTCAGGCAGAACACTCCCACTTTGTGTGTTAACAAGGGTGGTAGAGGAGCAAGGGCGAAGGAGCCTGGGTCCATGACCTCTGCATTCTCCTGCACTTCTTTGTTTAAACCACTGTGTGAAAGATTTCCCATTATTTGCATCTGAATGCAGCCCTAACTCGTAAATAAATTTATCTATTTAACTGAGATAAATGGTGGAGGGTGGCGGAGGGAGGGGCACAGAAAAACTCTGTGCCTGGGCTCTAGGTGTCTTGGCATCCTGAAATCCTCCCCATACTGCTCATTTTATTTTTTTTATTTTTTGCGAGAAAGATCAACCCTGAGCAAACATCCATGCTAATCCTCCTCTTTTTGCTGAAGAAGACTGGCTCTGAGCTAACATCTATTGCCAATCCTCCTCCTTTTTTTTTTTTTCCCCAAAGCCCCAGTAGATAGTTGTATGTCATAGTTGCACAGCCTTCTAGTTGCTGTATGTGGGACGCGGCCTCAGCATGGCTGGAGAAGCGGTGCATTGGTGCGCGCCCGGGATCTGAACCCCGGCCGCCAGTAGTGGAGCGTGCGCACTGATGGTGCTCAGGGCAAGCTGCCCCAGGAAGCACCACTCTGGTATGCAGATTATTTCGAGCTGAAGACAATAAGGATATTTGACCTCCCCCACTAACTGCCTAGAGAATCTGGCATGGTGGCTCATTCCTGGAACAGATCTTCTATCATGATGGCTATAAAGATAATGTAAAATAGATGTTGCAATGGGAGGGGCACCAAGCCCCTTTTATCAAAAAACTCTATCTCTCCCTGACCAAATTATCAATAGATGACCCTGAAAAGAATTGTCCTTCTGCCCTCTGAAGTCCCAGGCCACTACCCACCCCCAACACGTTCCTTCGCCTTTAGCTGCAATACTTAAGCAAGCAGCTTAGACAGAGGGACGAGTTGCTCATTTCTGAGTTTGTCCCATGTATACATGTTATTAAACTTGGTATTATTTTCTCCTGCTAACCTGTCTTGTTAATTATTTGGCCAGCCAGAAGAACCTTAAGGGAAAGGGCAGAGGGAGATTCTCCCTCTTCCCCCGACAGCACTTAACCGCTAAGCCACGGAGCCGGCCCCATACTGCTCATTTTAAAAGACTCCCAAATTAGGCCTCACCTAGCGAAGGGAGCTCCTCCTGACTGAGGGAACCCAACTATAGGAATGAAGAAGCAGTTGGGATTCTTGGGTATGAGTGAAGAACGCAGGTGGGGAAAGCCCTGCAGGCACAGGGTGGTATGTGCTAATTGGGGCCATTGTAGTTTCAAGTATCAGAAATTCAACTCAATGTGGAGGAGAATTTACTTGGTCACTTACGAAAAGTCTGGGGGTTGGTCTAACCTCAGGCATGAGTGAATCTAGGAGGTCAAATGATATTGTCAGAGTTGGGCTTCCTCTGGCCCCCTCTCAACCTTGCTCTCTTCTCTGTTGCCTTCTTTCATTCTCAGGTGGTCTCTCCTCATCTGGGTGCCTGATGACCCCCAGCAGGTCCAGGGGGTACATTCTCTTCTCTCAGAATCCCAGAAGGGGACAGCAGGAAAGAAAGTCCTTCTCTTTCTCAGTAGACTTTTCATTCCATATTCTGAGTCTTCTGGTTTGTCTCATGTCATGAGTTCACCACTGAGCCAACTGCTGTGACCAAGTGGATAAAATGCTCTAACAGGCCAGACCTTACCACATGCTCACCCCTGGAGGTGGACATGGAGTCCCCTTGACTCAACCCCATGGACTGAGAATAGAGGGCATGGTATAATAATAAATATTTGGTTTTCGTCCCTGCTTCCTGGCACACCATTGGCATCTACAGAGTGATGGAGTGTCTTTTGTATGCTAAGGAGATGAGGTGGCTAGGGGCACCTAGATAGGGGATGGGGACTGGTTGCCAGAAGGGCATGATTAGAGGGTTGTAACTTTCAGCTTTACGTGCCAACCTCTGGGGAGGGGAGAGGGGCTAGAGATTGAGTTAATCGCCAATGGCCAATGATTTTATCAATCATGCCTGTGTATTGGAACCTCTGTAAAACCTCTAAACAACAGGATTTGGAGAGCTCCCAGGTTGATGAATACATCAAGGTGCTGAACGGGTGGCACACCTGGAGAGGGCATGGAAACTCCACACACCTCCCCCATACCTTGCCTATGCACCTCTTCCATTTGGCTATTCCTGAGTTGTATCCTTTATAATCAATGGGTAATAGTAAGTAAAGTGTTTTCCTGAGTCCTATGAATCGTTCCAGCAAATTATCAAACTTGAAGCGGGAGGCAGGTTGTGGGAACCCCCGACTTCGAGCCAAGTCAGACAGAAGTGCAGGTAACCTGGGGATCTGATACCTGTGATCTGAAGTGGGGACAGTCTGTGGGACTGAGCCCTTAACCTGCAGAGTCTGATGCTAACTCTGGGTAGTTAGTGTCAGAATTGAATTGGATTGTAAGACACCCAGGTGGTGTCAGGATTGGTTGGTGTTGAGGGAATTCAAGAATTGGTTATTGGTGTGGGAAAATAAAAACAAAAACAAAAACCGTAAAAGAGGGGTTTCCCAAGGATGCGCTTACAAGCATACGGGATGTAGATCTGGTAGGGACAATAACAGAGGCACTTGGGGTCTCTGCCTATGACCAGAAGCAGGCTTGCTTTTATCCTGGCTCAGAGTCAGGTGATTCTCCAGCACCGGTCTGGGGACAGGTGGCTCCTGGAACACATCCAAGAGTGGCTTAGGCTTGGAATCAATCAGGATGCTTTGACTGCAAGTAACAAAAGCCCTGACTTAAACTGGCTCACTTGAGAAGGAAATCCAGAGGAAAAGGAGGTTCCAGGCAGGCTATCCTGCATGGGCGTTGTCCCCAGGCTGTCCACTCTCATAGCTGCAGGTGGATGCCAGCAGTAACTGGAACAACATATTTTCTTGTTCCTGTTGGGTATGAAAGGGAAAGTGTTCCTTCAACTGTAGAGTGAAAGTCCTCATCTTCAGCCAATTGAGGTGACCGGCCCAGCAGCCCCTGGACAAGTAGGGTCAACAAGGAAATGCCAAGACTGACTGCATTCAGCCCGGGCCCTGACGCGAAAGGGGGATAAGATTACATTGTCACTTAGACTGGCCGGTTTGCTCACACTAACTTCACGGAGGAGGGGTGTCTGTAAAGGAGTGAGCTCTGGACGGGTAGTCAGCGCAGGGCTGCTGTTGCCTAATGCTACCCTGGCCCGTGGGGAAGGGACCTCCCCTCTTCCCTACTCTCTCCTTCCTGCCTCTTCTTCCCTTTCTCTCCCATTTCACACTCTCGCTCCCCTCCGCTCTGTTCTTCACTTCCTGTCTCCTTTTTGCCCTCTCCTCCTTTCCGACTCCACTCCACACACCTGTTCCATGGGCTAATTTGTATGGTATGTGTATTTTCACCTTAGCACCGTGGGTTTGGGCAGGTGACTATACCTCTTTAAGTCTCAAGTTTTTTATTTTTAAAATAGGGGAATTAATATTAATCTCACATGATAATTGGGAAGATTAAAAGTTAAATTTATGGGTTCTGATGCTGGCCAAGATGAAGTAAGACCGCTACAACCTGTCTGTCCCACTGATTACAGCAGAAAACTCTGGACAAAGTAAACAAGTAAGTAGCTGAGGACTCTGACACGTTCACAATGGCAGGCAGATTGGAGAGAAGAGCCAAAACCTGAAGAATGACTCATGATGGGGTGGGAGTCCCAGTGTCTCTTTTCCTCTCTTGTCTCCTGGTGTTGAATCAAGGTCAGCTCCAGTATAGAGCTGTGCACAGAAACCATCTCTCTAGCCAGAGGCCGGGGAAAGAGGCCTCTGAAAGATGAAGCATGCGGGGGAAAATCCTTGAGTTCACTTTATTTTTCCTCTATTTTTCTCCTGCCCCTGCCCTGAGAACAGCCCCAATTGCAAAGCTGCACTATGGTACCAGCAGCATTAACACCTAAAACTTGGAGAGGAAACCCACGTGAGCTAGAGTGTGTGAGGCAAATCCCAGAGAGGAGAGAGCTGGAAGAGGGATCCCTCATTCAGTGGATGAGCCGATACCCATCCCAGGCTCACCACCAAGCTGCACAGAACAGACCCAAGCAGAGGCCGGCCCCGTGGCGTAGTGGTTAAGTGGGTGCACTCCGCTGCTGGTGGCCCAGGTTTGGATCCCGGGCGCGCACCAACGCACCACTTGTCAGGCCATGCTGTGGCGGCGTCCCACATAAAGTGAAGGAAAACGGGCACGGATGTTAGCTCAGGGCCAGTCTTCCTCAGTGAAAAGGAGGATTGGCATGGATGTTAGCTCAGGGCTGATCTTCCTCTCACACACACACACACACACACACACACACACACACACACACACACAAAAGAACAGACCCAAGCAGCATGGCAAAGCTTTTTTTAAAAAACTTTTATTTTGAAGTAATTATAGGTTCATAGGAGGTTGGAACTCCTGTGTGCCCTTTACCCAGCTCCCCCAGTGGTGACATCTTATGTAAGTGTCGTGCAATATCAAAACCAGGAAACTGACATTGCTGCAATACTATTAACTGGACAACAGACCTTATTCAGATTTCACCAGCTTTTATATGCATGTGTGTGTGTGTTTCTATGCAATTTTACCCCATGTATTGTGTAACCACCATCACAGTCAAGACACAGAACTGCTCCATCCCCACAAATAGACCACCTCCAGCTTTCCCTTTACAGTTGTACCCACCCCCACCCCCTTCCCTGTCTCCTGGCAACTGCTAACCTGGTCTCCATTTCTGTTGTTTTGTCATTTTGAGAATGTCGTATAATGGAATCATACAGTATATTACCTTCCAAGACTGGCTTTTTCCACTAAGTGTAATTATTACAGCATCCATCCAAGTTGTGACATGTATCAAAGACTGTTCCTCTTTTATTATTGAGTAATAGTCCGTTGTATGGTTGTACCAGTGTTCATTTAACCATTCACCCAATGGAGGGCTTTTGGGTTATTTCTAGTTTTTGGCTACTATAAATAAAGCTGCTATGAACATTCACGTACAGGTTTTTGTGTGAACATAAGTTTTCATTTCTCTGAGATAAATGTCCAAGAGTGCAATTGCTGGGTCATATAGTAAGTGCATGTTTAGTTTTATAAGAAATTGTCAAACTATTTTCCAGAGTAGCTGTGCCATTTTACATTCCCCCCAAGCAGATACTTTGAAAACTAAGGTGACATTGTATCTTCCACGTGCAGAAGGTAAGACAGAACTGTGGACTGAACCTAACCAGGTTTGATTGACTGCTAAAACCACCACACAAAAAAAATCATTCTCTAGGGGACTTTAATGGTACGCAGAATCTCACATCTCACAACATAATATTCAAAATGTCCAGGGTACAATCCAAAATTACTTGAAGTACCAATAACAAGGAAAATGTGACCAGTTCTCAAGGGAAAAGACAATCAACAAAAGATGCCAACCCCCCAGATAATGTAGATGTTGAAACAGCTATTGTAACTATGCTCCAGGAGGTAAAAGTAAGCACTCTTGGAAAAACATAGAAAGACAGATATTCTCAGCAGAGACATGGAAACAACCAAATGGAAATTTTAGAATCAAAAAATACAATATCTAAAATTTAGAATTCACTGGATGGGCTATATAGCAAAATGGAGACAACAGAGAAAACAGTGGTTTTGATGATAGAGCACTAGAAATTATCCAATTTGAAAAAATACAGACAGACAAAAGGTTAAAAATAAAAAAAGGGCCTCAGAGATCAGAGGACAATATCACAAGATTTATGATGCATGTTACTGGAGTCTCAGAAAGAGAAGAGAAAGTGATCAGTACAGAGAAAAAAATTGAAGAAATAATGGCTGAAAATTTCCCAAATTTGGTGAGAGACAAATGTTTATAGATTCAAGAAGCTCGGCAAATCTCAAATAGGATAAACTCAAAGAAAACAACACTCAAACGCATCATAATCAAGCTGATGAAAACTAAAGATAATGAATAAATCTTGAATCTTGAGTGTTCATGGATGGGAAGAATTAATATTGTCAAAATGTCCGCACTACCCAAAGCCATCTGTAGATTCAATGCAATCCCTATCAAAATTTCAATGGCATTTTTCACAGAAGTAGAAAAAACAATCCTAAAATTTGTATGGAACCACAAAAGAACCCAAATAGCTAAAGCAATCCTGAGAAAGACACAAAACTGGAGGCAACACACTTACTGATGTAAAGCTTTATTACAAAGCTATAGTAATCAAAACAATGTGGTACTGGCTTAAAAACAGACAGATAGACCAATGGAACAGAATCGAGAGCCCAGAAATAAACCTATGCATATACAGTCAACTAGCATTTGATAAGGAGCCAAGAATACTCAGTGGGGAAAGGATTGTCTCTCCAATAAATGATGTTGGGCAAACTGGATGTTCACATGCAAAAGAATGAAATTGGACACTGTCCTACACCACTCATAAAAATTAACTCAAGACGTATTAAAGACTTAAACATCTGAAACTATGAAACTCCTGGAAGAAAACACAGGTAAAAAGCTTCTTGACACCGGTCTTGGCAACAATATTTTGGATATGACACCAAAAACACAGGCAACCAAAGCAGAAATCAAGACTGGGACTACATTAAACTAAAAGCTTTTGCACATCAAAAGAAATGATTGACAAAATGAAAAGGCAACCTATGGAATGAGAGAAAGTATTTGCAAACCATCTATCTAATAAGGGGTTAATATCCAAAATATTTAAGGAACTCATACAACTGAATAGCAAAAAAAACAAATGATTCTATTAAAAGATGGGCAGAGGATCTGAATAGACATTTTTCCAAAGAACATACAAATGGGCAACAGGTACATGAAAAGATGCTCAACAACACTAATTATCAGGGAAATGCAAATCAAAACCACAATGAGGTATCACCTCATGCTTGTAGAATAACTATCATCAAAAAGATGAGAGATAACAAGTGTTGGTGAGGATGTGGAGAAAAGGGAACCCTTATATACTGTTGGTGGGAAGATAAATTGGTACAGCCATAATGGAAAACAGTATGGAGGTTCTCCCAAAAATTCAATCAAAATTAAGATTAGAGCTACCAAATGGTCCAGAAAACCCACTTGTGGGTACATATCTGAAGGAAATGAAATCACTTTCTTGAAGAGATACCAGTACCACCGTATTCATTGCAGCATAATTCTCCATAGCCAAGACATGGCGACAACCTAACTGTTCATCGACGAATGGATAAAGAAAATGTGGTATATATATGTATATACAAAGGAATATTATTAAGCCATTAAAAAGTATGAAATCCTGCCTTTTGTGACAACATAGATGGACCTCGAAGGTATTATGCTAAGTGAAATAAGTCAGATAGAGAAAGATAAAAAGTGTAAGATCTCACTTATGTGTGAAATCTAAAAAAGCCAAACTCATAGAAACAGCGAGTATAATGGTGGTTACCATTGGTTGGGGGGATGGGGAAAATGGGGAGATGCAAAAGGGGACAAACTTTCAGTTGTAAGATGAATAAGTTCTGGGGATCTAAAGTACAGCGTGGTGACTCTAGTTAACAATACTATATTATATACTTGAAAGTTAAGAAAGTAAATCTTAAATGTTCTCACTACACATAAAAAGGTAATTATGTGAGGTGATGGATGTGTTAACTAACCTTAATGTGGTAATCATTTCACAATATATTAGTGTATCAAATCATCACATTGTACACCTTAAACTTACACAATGTTTATGTCAATTACAGTTCAATAAAGATGGAAAAAAGAAAAAATCTTGAAATCGCCCAGAGAAAAGTGACACATTGTATATGAGGGAATAACAATTGAAAAAACTGTGGACTGTGGATTGTTCATCAGAAGCCACAGAGGCCAGAAGACAGTGGAGCAACATCTTCAACAGGCTGAAGGAAAATAAGTGTCAATCTGGAATTCTAAACCCAGAGAAAATATCCTTTAGGAATGATGGTGAAATAAAGACATTCTCAGATGAAGGAAAACTAAGAGATTCGTCACCAGCAGACCTGCTATAAAAGAAATGCTAAAAGAAGTTCTTCAGGTAGAAGAGAAATGATACCAGAGGGAGACTTGAGACTTGGGAATGAAAGAACAAGAGAAACGCTGCCTATGTGGGTAAATATACTAGAATATTTTTCTCCTCTTAAATTGTTTAACATTATAAATGACTGTTAAAAGAGAAAATCATAATATTATTTGATAGGTTT
Organism: Diceros bicornis minor; assembly: GCF_020826845.1. Taxonomy (NCBI): domain Eukaryota; kingdom Metazoa; phylum Chordata; class Mammalia; order Perissodactyla; family Rhinocerotidae; genus Diceros; species Diceros bicornis. Next base: position 93,038,429 of record NC_080740.1, read on the forward strand.
TGGAATGTATACAGAAATAATACGTAGCACGGCTTTTCTGTAAAGAGGAGAGGTAAGGGATGCATGTAGTGGTAAGGCAACTAATTCAAAGCCGAAGGCAACAGTAAACACACTGAAGCGTGCTGTGCCTTTCCCCTCCTGTGGCAAGGCACCACGGGGCCCGCAGGCCCTATTTGTGCCTCCTGTTTAAACTGAAGGTTTTCACATTCCACCAAAGTTGACTGAAAGAATGAATGAATTCAGCCCCAGGTCTGCTGTCCACCCAGCATTTTCAGAAAGGGCCTTTGGGTTTTACTCTCAGGCAGATAGGTCTCCAGGGAAAGAGGTCCTTCCTGTGAACTCCTCCAGGTCGCAGCTCACTCTGCCTTTTCCTCCATATCTTCACCCTCATTCCTGTTTCCCTCACCCCCATGCCAGCTCAGACTCAGGCCCGACACAGGAAGTGTGGATCTGAGAGGAGGCGCAAGGTCCTCTGCTGTGCCTGGCCTGGGGTCATCTGTGGTTTGCCTGCACGGGACCTCTTTACCTGCTGCCTTCTTTGGTGAAAGACCCTTGAGTTTTCTTTGTGGAACTCATGTGGTTTGGGTGGACCCCACATTCCTAGATGCAAGGTGGGCATGTGGCCCCAGCCTGGACAAGCAAGTCAACCCCAGGCAGGGTTGACTTTTCCTTTAGGCCCTGAAAGCACAGTGCTGAGGGCCCATGCTACTTCTAGGGGCTCACAGAAATGTTTTCATTTTTCTTAAAATCAGAAGGAAAAAATGACCTTTCAGGGGTCCGAGATCATTTTTGTTTTCACACTAATGCAGTTATAAAATAGGTTTTAAAACATGTATTATGGAGGAAGAGGCCCACAAAGGCAGATGTGCCACAGGCCCACAGAAGTCACGATCCATCTTTGCCCAGGCCGGCAAGGAGCGCAGAGTGCGCACTGCAAGGGGGTGTTCCAAGATCCTTGCTGGAATTTCTGGGGAGGAAGATTGCCAAACTCGTGGAGGGTCAGCCTTGAGCTACAGTGGGGAGGCGGACTGTGCTGTCTCCCTGCCTGGAGAGGGCCTGCCTGAGAGGGGACCAGGTAAGGAGAAAAGAGCAGGTTTCCATAAGACCGCAGGTGCAGGCGGGCCTCAGGCCATGCTGAGCTCTACTTTCCAGTTTATTGAGCCAAGGACTCCGAAATTTTGCTGGGGCCAGTTTGTGCTGGATTCCTATTATTCACCACTAAAAGAGTCCTGGCAGATGTAGCCTCTGAGGAAATGCCTTTTTCCTTAATAAAACGGCCTGCAGAGCTCCTCAAATCCTTTAAGATTACTGGCCTATTCAGATATTTCTATTTCTTCTTGTCAGTTTTGATAACTTGTATTTTTCTAGGAAACTACCATTTTTATCAAGTTGTCGTTTTTTTTTTTTTTAAAGCATGAAGTTCATATAACATTTTCTTATTCTTTCAAGTTCTGTTTACCTCTTACCAGCCAACCCCTTGTTACTCCAGTCCCTGGAGTGGTTAAGAATTTGTTGTGTTCAACTTTTCCTGTTCACATTACTCAGTGGTTTCTTTCTCTGACTATATTCAGACTGATACACGTGTTTTTATTTTTAATTCAGATTTTGTTTTTTCTTCTGTATAGGTAAGTGTATCAGTTAGGAGGGGTAGGTTGTGCTGCACTAAGAAACAATGCCCGAGTCCCATTGGCTTTTGAACCTTGCTCATGCTCCATGTCCATCTCGAGTTGTGGGCAGCTTCGCTCTGTGTAATTCTTGCTCAAAGACCCCAGCTAACGGCTTCCACTGCTTGAACACTACTGGTCTCGGGGGCAAGAGGAAGAGCATGGCACCATCGCTTCTGCTCACATTTCATTGATGAAAGCAAGTCCCGTGACCGCATCTAACTGCAAGGGGATGCATAGTGCAGTGTGACCCTGGGCCTTGGAAGAGGAAATCCAGAAATATCAGTGAGCAGCACTCATGACCACCGGAGTAATGCATTCATGTGGGATACAGACGCATGGGATACATTCACATGCAACACACTCACACGGCACACACTCCCACGGCACACACTCACCTGGGATGCATTCACATGGCGTATATTCACATGGTTCAGAGATCAATCAATCCTCCCCACCAAACAAGTAAGCAGTTTTATTGGTTTCTGTGTAAACTTTCATTTTTCATATTTTGTTATGCAAACACAAATAAATGCTCAATATCTTATCCCCTCTCCTCTCTTTTAGTACGTGTAAAAAGAAAGTATAGTATAAACCCTGTTCTGCAGTTTGTTTTCTAAACTTAATATTGTATACTTATTAGTCCCTCGAGTTTCCCCAGTCCTTGACCCAGCTGCATAGTGTTCTCCCCTGGATGGATCACAGCTTGCTTCATCCGCACCCTCTAGAGGAGCGCTTGCAGTGTTACCAGTTTTTTTCCTCATACACAACCTTCAATGGGTAAACTAGTACATGTGGCATTGTGCACGTGTGGTGCTGTATTCTACTGCTCAGCCTGCCATAACAAACACCACAGATGGGGTGACTTCAGCAACAGAACTTTATTTTCTTACAATCCAGAAGTCCAAGATCAAGCTGTCAGCAGGGTTGGTTTAATGCTGAGGCCTCCCTCCTTGGCTTGTAGATGGCATTCTTCTCCGTATGTTTTCACGTGATCTTCCCTCTGTGCGTGTCTGTGTCCTAATCTCAGCTTCTTATAAGGACACCAGTCAGATTGGATTAGTGTCCACTCATATTACCTCATTTACCTTAATTGCTTCTTTAAAGGCCCCATCTCCAAATACAGCCACTTTCTAAGCTACTGACGGTTAGGACTTCAACACATGTATTTGGGGGGTAGGGGACAAAATTTAATTCATAACAACTGCTATGTCAGTGGGCAGTGGGATAGCTGGGTCAAAGGGTAAATGCAGTGTAAATGTGATAGATGCTACTAAATTGTCCTTCATGGGGTGCTATAATGGACTGAATGTGTCCCCCACAAATTGTCACACATTAAAGCCCTAACCCCCAATGTGATGGTATTTGGGGATGGGGCTTTGGAGACGTAACCAGGATTAGATAAGGTCATAAGGGAAGGGCCCTGGTCTGATGGGACTAGTGCCTTTAAAAGGACACCAGGGAGCTCGCTGTCTATCTTTCCACACCTGCACAAAAAGGAGGTCATGTGAGCACACAGCATGATGCTGGGTATCTTCCTGCAAGCCGAGAATAGAGCTGTCATCAGAAGGGATAACACCTTTGGAGCAAAATCTAAAGAGGCACTCATCTAAGGCTTGGGTAAGGGCGATTTCTCTTACTTTCTTGCCAGCTTATGTATGTATTTATCAACTATCGAGTGAGGTATGTTAACGTCTCCCTCTGTAACTTCGGATTCCTCTGTTTGGTTCTTTCAGGTTTTGCTTCGTATATTTTGAAGCTATGATATTGGGTTCATACAGACTTAGAATTGTGATACCGTACTGTTGAATTAAGTTCTTTACCATTATATGCTATGGTTTGAATGTTTGTGTCCCCTCAAAATTCATATGTTGAAATCCTAACCCCCAAAGATGGTGGTATTAAGAGGTAGGGCCTTTGGGAGGTGCTTATGTCATGAGGGTGGAGCCCTCATGAACAGGATTAGTGCCTTACAAAAGAGACTTCAAAGGGATCGCCTGCCCCTTCCGCCATGTAGGGGCACAGTGAGAAAGCACTGGCTATAAACAGGGAAGAGGGCTCTAGCTAGAAGGGGACCACGCTGGTGCCTTGGTATTGGGCTTTCCAGCCTCCAGAACTATGAGCAATAAATTTCTGTTGTTTACAGGCCACCCAGTCTGTGGTATTTTGTTATGGCAGCCCGGATGGACTAAGACATGATACAATGTCTCTTTTTACCTTTACTAATGCTTCTTGCCTTAAATTCTCCTATGTCTGATATTACTATGGCTAGACTATTTCTTTTGGTTAATATTTGCCTAATATATATTTTCCCCATGATTTTAATTCCAATCTTTTTGGTGTCCTTCAATTTAAGATTTATTTTGTTTAAGCAGTATACGATTGATTTTTAAAAATCTAGTCTGACAATTGTGATCTTTTACCTGGGAATATTTAGCTTATCCATATTTACTGTATAATTGTGTTGATATCCACCACCTTATTAATTTTTTTCTCTTTGACCCACCTCTTTTATGTTCCTTTTTCTCTTTTCTATTGATTTCTTCTGGACTAATCAAATATTTTTGATTACTTTCTTTTATAGTTAGCTATACTTCTTTTGTCATTCTTTTAATAGTTAACCTAGAGACTGCAACAAAGATTCTTGTTACAAATGCAACAAATTATTAAAAATTACTTTTTGCCATTTCTTAATACAAATTATTACTTTTTACCATTTCTCTATTAATTATAGATGCTTAAAACATTTCAATTCCATAGATTCTTCCTGGATTTTGCATGACTGTTGGTATGCGTTTTGTTTCTACATGTATTTTAGCCCTCATATAACATTACTACTATTGTTTTGTATAGTCGCTACTCAGTCAATATTCATTTATTTAAGCCATATATTTACCCTTTCTGTGCTTTTCATTCCTTTCTTCAATTCTGTAATTCTCTCTGGGATCACTTTTCTTCTGTCTTAAGAACTTTTCTGAGGTTTTAGGTTTTATGATAAATTTGCTGACAATAAATTCTCTCAGTTTTTGTGTATTTGAAAAGTCTTTATTTCCCTCCATTTTTTAAGGATGTTTTCTTTGGTTATAAAATGCTAGGTTGGTAATTATTTTGTTTCAGTGTTTTAGAGATGTTGTTTCATTTTGCATCATTTCTGCTGAGAAGTCAGCTGTCAATCTTATTTGTTGCTTCTTTGAAGGTAATGTATCTTTTCTCTGTGGGTGCTTTTAAGATTTACTCTTTTTTTCCCTTTAGTTTTCAGCATTCTTACATGGTTTTTCTTTGTATTTACCTTGCTGGTGTTTGCAGTGCTACTTGACTTTGTGCTTTGTTGTCTTTGATTAATTCCAGAATATTCTCAGCCATTATCTCTTCAAATATTGCTGCTGCTCCATTTCTGTCTCCTCTCTTATGGGACTCCAGTTCTCATGTTTTAGCTCTTATTCCTGTGTTCCACATGTCTCTAACACTCTTTTCTGTATTTTATTTTTTAAAATCTCTGCTTCAATTTGGATATTTTCTTTCTTTCTTTCTTTCTTTCTTTTTTTGTGAGGAAGATTAGTTCTGAGCTAACATCCATTGCCAATCCTCCTTTTTTGCTGAACAAGATTGCCCTGGGCTAACATACATGCCCATCTTCCTCTACTTTATATGGGACGCCGCCACAGCATGGCTTGACAAGCAGTGCGTCAGTCCGTGCCTGGGATCCAAACCTGCGAACCCCAGGCTGCCACAGTGGAACACGTGAACTTAACCGCTACACCACCAGGCTGGCCCCTAATTTGGATATTTTCTATTTGTGGTAACTTGTCACCATGATGTCCATCACCAATTACTTCCCACCCTGAACACAGGCAATTTCCCCATGAAGAAGTAAAATCTGTTCCTCTACTTTCCTTGCATCTGGGCCAGGCTTAGAACCCACTTGAGCAACAGAATGCAGTGGAAGTAATGTTCTGGGACTTTTGAGGCTAGGTCATAAGAAATCATGTACTTTCCACTTATCCTATTGGAATACTCACTCTGGAGCAATCTAGGCACCATGCAAGAAGCCTGATTACCCCCAAGACTGCCATGCTGTGAGGCATCCTAAGCTAATCATACAGAAAGGACAATCGTATGCGCTCCAGTGGATAGTCTCAGCTGAGCCCAACCTTACAGTCATCCCCCCAATATACCAGTCATATGAGTAGTGTGAGATGATAGAAAATATATATTGGTTTCTGCCCTCAGTTCCTGGCACAGAGCTCCTGAAGCCCTTGTAATTTCCTAAATGATAAGAATACTAGGAGCATCTCTTGTTCTAATATTTGTCTTTGACCTGTCTCTGACACAGGGCTCCTAAAACCTTTGCAAATTCCCAAGTGATAAGAGCACTAGGAGCATCTTTTGTTCTAAGGAGGTGACTGGTTGGGCTCCAGGATGGCTCCTGGATGGGGGCTGGTCACCAGAAAGACCAAGCCATGATTAGAAGCTTGGAATTTTCCAGAGAGGGGAGAGGGGCTGGAAATGGAGTTAATAATTGATCATGCCTATGTAAGGAAGCCTCTATAAAATCCCAGTAGTAGGAGGTTTGAAGAGCTTCCAGGTGGGCGAACACATCCACACTGGGAGGGCGACACACCCCAACTCCACGGGAACAGAAGCTCCTGCACTCAGGACCCTCCCAGACCTGGCCCTGTGTATCTCTTCATCTGGCTGCTCCTCTTTATTGTTTATCATATCCTTCAACAAACTGGTAAATGTAAGTAAATGTTTCCCTGAGTTCTGTGAGCAGCTCTAGCAAATTAATCAAACCCAAGGAGGGGGTTGTTGAAACCTTCAATTTATAGCTGGTGGGTCAGAAGCACAGGTGATAACCTGGGCTCGCGACTGGCATCTGAAGGTGGGGGCGGTCTTGTGGGACTGAGCCATTCACCTGTGGGATCTGACGCTATCTCTAGGTAGGTAGTGTCAGAATTGAGTTAAATAGTAAGACCCCCAGCTGGTGTCACAGAGAGTTGATTGTTGTGGGGAAAAACCTCCATACATTTGGTGACTGGAAGTGTCAGATGTGAAGTGTTCTGTGTCAGTAGTAAAGGAGACTCACAGGGAAGAAACTCATAATAGGGAAGAACTGGGTTTTTCCCTACATAGGAAGGAAAAATCTGGATTTTTCTTTTACGGTGAGGTTCTCTTAGACCAACCCATCTGTTAGTTGAATACCACTAAGTGACCTCAGTTGATGTTACATGGAGCAGAAGAAACTGCAACTGAGCCCTCCTTGAATTTATGACAACCAAAATTATGAAATAAAGTAAAATGATTGTTTTTATGAAGCCACTAAGTTTTGGGGTAATTTCTTATGCAGCAATAGCTAATTGAAACAAATTTCAGTACCTAGAAGTGGGAAAATTATTTTGTTTTGGAGTATCTTAGTCCATGTGGGCTGCTATAACAAAAATACCATAGATTGGGTAACTTATAAATAACAGAAATTTATTTTATTTTATTTTATTTTTGTGAGGAAGATCAGCCCTGAGCTAACATCCATGCTAATCCTCCTCTTTTTGCTGAGGAAGACCGGCTCTGAGCTAACATCTATTGCCAATCCTCCTCCTCTTTCCCCCCAAAGCCCCAGTAGACAGTTGTATGTCATAGCTGCACATCCTTCCAGTTGCTGTACGTGGGACGTGGCCTCAGCATGGCTGGAGAAGCCGTGCGTCGGTGCGCGCCCGGGATCTGAACCCGGGCCGCCAGTAGCGGAGCGCGTGCACTTAACCGCTAAGCCACGGGGCCGGCCCCAGAAATTTATTTCTCACAGTTCTGGAGGCTGGAAGTCCAAGACAAGGTGCCAGCAGATTCAGAGTCTGGTGAGAGCCGGCTTCCTGGTGGCTGTCTTTTTGCTGTAACCTCACATGGTGGGAGGAGCAAGGGAGATTTCTTGAGTCACCTTTATGAGGACACTTATCCTATTCATGAGGGCTTCAACATATGAATTTTGGAGGGACACAAACATTCAATCTTTAGCATGGAGGAGAGAAAGGAAGGGAGGGAGGGAGGAAGGAAGAAGGAGGGAGGGGTGGAGGGTTGCCTCTGAGCCCAAGCTTCCCTGGGGGGAGGCGCAGCAGTGAGGGAGCATCCAGCCCTGAGCCCAGTTCCACAGCACAGGAACAGCTTCTCCTCTTCCTCCAGGGGCCACACAGATGCCCCGGGTTCTAGTTCCTGAAATCAAAGGTAAAGCCTGACACGCTGTGGCCTCGCCTCCCCCCTGGAAGCCGAGGGGCAGCTGTTGCCGTCCTGCCCCCAAGATCCGGAGGGTGGGCACACAGCCTGGGGGCTGCCCTCCTGGAGGCCTGGGATTGGCAGAGACTCTTCACGGGACAGCGGTGCCATGGAGCGGCTCAGGGCACAATGGCCAGTGTGTACTGCAGAGGTTGGCAGCCTGAGGGGAGCCAGGCCCCTCAGTTCTAGGGACTCCTGTGCTTGGGGCCCCTGGGCCCACAACCTTACCACCCTGCTCTTCCTTCTGAACTTCTGCTCAGGACAAGGCACAAATGTCACCTCTTCAGCAAAGCCTCCCCGCACCTGTCCTGGCCAAGAGGTTTAGGACATTCTGTTGCCAGAGGCCTCAAGTCGTCATCCCCAGGTAGAGCAGGCTGGGGTGGGCTGAAGATGTGACTCCCAGATGGGCCCTCAGGGCCCCCCGGGAGCCACGTCCTGTTCCCCTGCTCCCCTCCCTCCTCTCATCCTCTGTAGTCCCCAGTGGCCCCCTCTTTCCTCCCTCCCTGCCCAGTGTCAGCCCCTTCCCCAGGATGGCAGGACATGACTGCGGCTGGGGTGAAGCCAGCCCATCCACCTCATCCCAGCTGCTGCTGCCGACACCAAGGGGGTGGGCTTTGCTTTCTGGCCAGTGGGGGTGTGGGGGGGGGCTGGGACTGTCAGTTTCAGGGTCTTGTACCAGCAAAGCTATGGTAGTTTTTTTCTCAGGGCCCCTAGAGTCAAACACACTCACCTCGTGACCACTCAGCTTTCTCTGCAGACCACTGAGGCCTCTCCACACGTTCTTCCTGCTGACAGGCTCGGACCCCACTAGCGGGAGGGAGAAGCACATGCTAGCTTCCTGGGGCTGCGGTACAAATCCCCACAAACTTGGTGGTTTAAAACTACACACATTTATCTTCTCACAGTTCTGGAGGTCAGAAGTCAGTCTCACTGGGTTAAAGTCAAGGTGTCGGCAGGGCTGCTTCCTTCTGGAGGCTCAGGGAAAATCCGTTCCCCGGACCTTTTCAGCTTCTAGTGCCTGCCTGTATTCCTGGGCTTGCGGCCCCTTCCTCCATCTTCACGCCTCATCACTCCAACCTTTCCTTCCGCCATCGCATCACAACTCCCTTTCCCTCTTATAAACACACTTGTGATTGCATTTAGGGCCCATCTGGATAATTCGGGATAATCTCCCATCTCAAGATCCTTAACTTAATCACACCTGCAAAGTCCGTTTTGCCATCTAAGGTAACAGGCACAGCTACCCAGGATTAGGACACGGATGTCTCTGGGATCCGTTGTTCAGACTATGCAGTCACCCTGGCATTATTACACTTATGGTGCATGGACTTCCTTCTGGTCCAACTTTTTCCCCATAGATGGTCCCTGTAGTAACTGGAAACGTCTCCTTCTGAGTGTTTTTATGAACGATGCTATGCTTGTGTGACTTCTCTGAGCCCCAGTGCGCTCCTCAGTGGCCAGGGGGAAAGGTTCAGTTCATCCCACCATGCATTCCTGTCTCCCCAGCTGCGAGTAGAGGCCATTGCTCCCCTCCCTTGCCTGTCTCAGCACTGACATCATGCTTGGCCTGGGGCAGGCCTCCACAGCACCAGCTGACCACAGGGCAAGAGGCCAATTCCCCTCTGGCCTGGGCCCATGACACAGCCCTCTGTCCTCGCGGAGGTCTAGATAAGAGCCTCTGCCCTCCTTCCTGACCCTTCACAGCCCAGGCCCTCCTCTAGGATGCCCTTGCCGCCCAGTGGTCCTCCTTCCCTGCCCAGCCGTTCCTGTGGGATATGTGGGCACATTCCATTCCGGGGACAGACAGGAGGTCTGCCTTACCTGGGAGCCAGCCTGACATTCTGTCCAGCTTTGCCAGCAAAAGTCCTGATTCCGTCACTCAGAATCCACCTATAAGAAAGGGCCTCCAGACAGACCTGACAGGCTCTGGAATATTGTCTTCTTGGTGTAAAAAAAAAAAAAAAAAGAGAAAAGAAGAGTAGTATAATTTTTGAGTGGATGGGAAATTGAGCCCAGACCAGATCACAGAAGGCTGTGGATGGATTTCATTAGAAAACACGTGAATGCCATCCTCGGGGTCCCCTCAGAGTCCCAAACCCAACCCACCCCAGCCCACGCGGGCCATGGGAATGGGCAAGGAGGCTACTGCGGACTGTGTACAACTGCAGTCTGGAGATGGGGCCCAGTGCTGGCAGATGGTGCAGCTTCTCAGGAAAAGCCCGAGACCCATATTCATGTGTGTGATCTCTGATTCTAAATGTGTGCTGGCAATTAACTAAACTGTAACCACTGCACAGGCCAGGCTGACGGGGCCTGGGATGGGGTGTCCCTGTGCCTCTGTGTGCTCAGTGGTTTTTTTTTTTTTAATTGATGTTTTAATAGTTTTTAACATTGTGAAATTTTGGGTTGTACATTTTTGTTTGTCCATCACCATATATATGTCTCCCTTCACCCCTTGTGCCCATCCCCCACCCCCACTGCCCCTGGTAACCACAGTACAGTTTTCTCTGTCCATGTGTTGGTTTATATTCCACATATGAGTGAGATCATACAGTATTTGTCTTTCTCTTTCTGGCTTACTTCACTTAACATAATACCCTCCAGGCCCATCCATGTTGTTGCAAATGGGACGATTTTGTCTTTTTTTATGGCTGATTAGTATTCCATTGTATATATATACCACATTTTCTTGATCCAATCGTCAGTTGAGGGACACTTAGGTTGCTTCCACTTCTTGGCTATGGTGAATGATGCTGCAATGAACATAGGGGTGCATAAGCCTCTTTGGATTGTTGATTTCAGGTTCACTGGATAGATTCCCAGTAGTGGGATAGCTGGATCATAGGGCATCTCTATTTTTAATTCTTTGAGGAATCTCCATACCATTTTCCATAGAGGCTGCACCAGTTTGCATTCCCACCAGCTGTGTATGAGGGTTCCTTTTTCTCCACATCCTCTCCAACATTTGTTGTTTTATGTCTTGGTGATTATAGCCATTCTAATGGGCGTGAGGTGATACCTTAGTGTGGTTTTGATTTGCATTTCCCTGATGATTAGTGATGTTGAACATCTTTTTGTGTGCCTATTGGCCATCTGTATATCTTCTTTGAAGAAGTGTCTGTTCATTTCCTCTGCCCATTTTTTGATCGGGTTGTTTGTTTTTTTGTTGTTCAGTTGTGTCAGTTCTTTATATATTGTGGAGATCAACCCTTTGTCAGGTGTATGTTTTGCAAATATTCTCTCCCAGCCTGTGGGTTGTCTGTTCATCTTGATTCTGGTTATGTTTGTCTTGTAGAAGCTTTTTAATCTGATAAAGTCCCACTTGTTTATTTTTTCTTTAGTTTCCCTAGTCTGGGTAGGCATGTCATCTGAAAAGATTCCTTTATGACCAAATAAAGGAATCAAATAGTGTGTTGCCTATATTTTCTTCTATGAGTTTTATAGTTTCAGGTCTCACCTTCAGGTCTTTGATCCATTTTGAGTTAATTTTTGTGAATGGCGATAGCAGATGGTCCACTTTCATTCTTTTGCATGTGGCTGTCCAGTTTTCCCAACACCATTTATTGAAGAGACTTTCCTTTCTCCAGTGTATGTTCTTAGCTCCTTTGTCGAAAATTAGCTGTCCGTACATGTGTGGTTTTATTTCTGGGCTTCCAATTCTGTTCCATTGATCCGTGTGTCTGTTTTTGTACCAGTACCCTGTTGTTTTCATTACTATTGTTTTGTAGTGTGTTTTGAAGTCAGGGATTGTGATGCCTCCAGCTTTGTTCTTTTTTCTTAGGATTGCTTTAGCTATTCAGGGTCTTTTGTTGCCCCATATGAATTTTTTTTTTTCTATTTCTGTGAAGAATGTCATTGGGATTCTGATTGGGATTGCATTGAATCTGTAGATTGCTTTAGGTAATACAGACATTTTAACTATGTTTATTCTTCTAATCCATGTGCATGGGATGTCTTTCCATTTCTTTATGTCATCATCAATTTCTTTCAATAATGTCTTGTAGTTTTCATTGTATAGGTCTTTCACCTCCTTGGTTAGATTTATTCCTAGATATTTTATTCTTTTTGAGGCAATTGTAAATGGTATTATCTTTTTGAGCTCTCTTTCTGTTAGTTCATTATTAGCATACAGAAATGGAACTGATTTTTGTAGACTGATTTTGTACCATGCGACTTTGCTGTAGTTGTTGATTATTTCTAATAGTTTTCCAATGGATTCTTTAGGGTTTTCTATATATAAAATCATGTCATCTGCAAATAGTGAGAGTTTCACTTCTTCATTACCTATTTGGATTCCTTTTATTCCTTTTTCTTGCCTAATTGCTCTGGTCAAAACCTCCAGTACTACGTTGAATAGGAGGGGTGAGAGTGGGCAGCCCTGCCTCATTCCTGTTCTCAGAGGAGTGCCTGTCAGTCTTTCCCCGTTGAGTATGATGTTGGCTGTGGGTTTTTCATAAATATCCTTTATTATGTTGAGGTACTTTCCTTCTATACCCATTTTGTTGAGAGTTTTTATCATAAATGGATGTTGTATCTTGTCAAATGCCTTCTCTGCGTCTATTGAGATGACCATGTGGTTTTTATTCTTTGTTTTGTTGATGTGGTGTATCACGTTGATTGATTTGCAGATGTTGAACCATCCCTGTGTCCCTGGTATAAATCCCACTTGATCATGGTGTATGATCTTTTTAATGTATTGCTGTATTCGGTTTGCCAATATTTTGTTGAGGATTTTTGCATCTATGTTCATCAGAGATATTGGCTTGTAATTTTCCTCCTTTGCATTGTCTTTGTCTGGCTTTGGTATCAGGGTGATGTTGGCCTTGTAGAATGATTTAGGAAGTGTTCCATCTTCCTCTATTTTTTGGAATAGTTTGAGAAGGAAGGGTATTAAATCCTCTTTGAATGTTTGGTGAAATTCACTGGAGAAGCCACCTGGTCCTGGACTTTTATTTTTTGGGAGGTTTTTGATTACTATTTCCATCTCTTTACTTGTGATTGGTTTATTCCGATTCTCCACTTCTTCTTGGTTCAGTTTTGGGAGGTTGTATGAATCTAAGAATTTATCCATTTCTTCTAGATTGTGCAATTTGTTGGCATATAATTTCTTATAGTATTCTCTTATAATCCTCTGTATTTCTGTGGTATCCATTGTAATTTCTCTTCTTTCATTTCTAATTTTATTTACTTGAGCCTTTTCTCTTTTTTTCTCAGTAAGCCTGGCTAAAGGTTTGTCAATTTTGTTTATTTTCTCAAAGAACCAACTCTTTGTTTCATTAATCCTTTCTACTGTTTTTTTGGTCTCAATTTCATTTATTTCTGCTCTGATTATTATTATTTCTGTCCTTCTGCTGACTTTGGGCTTTGTTCTTCTTTTTCTAGTTCTGTTAGGTGTAATTTGAGGTTGCTTGTTTGGGCTTTTTCTTTTCTTTTTTTATTTTCTTAAAGATATTCTATTTGACTTTTTTAAAAAATAATTTTATTTATTAATTGTTTTAGCCCCAAAGCCACAGTAGATAGTTGTATGTCATAGCTGCACATCCTTCTAGTTGCTGTATGTGGGACGCCGCCTCAGTATGGCCAGAGAAGCGGTGTGTCAGTCACACCCGGGATCCGAACCCGGCCCGCCAGCAGCAGAGCGTGCGCACCTAACTGCCAAGCCACGGGGCCAGCCCTTGGGCTTTTTCTTGTTTGTTAAGGTGGACTTGTATCGCTATGAGTTTCCCTCTCAGGACCGCTTTTGCTGCATCCCATATAGTTTGGTATGGCGTATTTTCATTTTCGTTTGTTTCCAGATAGTTTTTGATTTCTCCTTTAATTTCATCAATGATCCATTGGTTGTTCAGTAGCATGTTGTTTAATCTCCACATTTTTGTCCCTTTCCCAGTTTTTTTTTTCATGGTTGATTCCCAGTTTCATAGCATTATGGTCTGAAAAGATGCTTGTTATGATGTCAATCTTCTTAAATTTATTGAGGCTTGCTTTGTTTCCCAACATATGGTCTATCCTTGAGAATGTTCCATGTGTGCTTGAGAAGAATGTGTAGTCAGCTGTTTTTGGACTGAGTGCTCTGTATATGTCTACTAGGTCCATCTTGTCCAGTTTTTCATTTAAGTCTACTGTTTCTTTATTGACTTTTTGTCTGGATGATCTATCTACTGATGTAAGTGGGGTATTAAGATCCCCTACTATTATTGTGTTGTTGTTAATGTCTCCTTTTAGGTTTGTTAATAGTTGCTTTAGGTACATTGGTGCTCCTATGTTGAGTGCATATATATTTATAAGTGATATGTCTTCTTGGTGGAGTGTTCCTTTTATCATTATATATTTCCCTTCTTTGTCTCTCTTACCCTGTTTTATCTTGAAGTCTACTTTGTCTGATATGAGTATGGCAACACCTGCTTTCTTTTGTTTGCCATTAACTTGGAGTATTGTCTTCCATCCTTTCACTCTGAGCCTGTGCTTGGCTTTAGTGCTGAGATGTGTTTCCTGGAGGCAGCATATTGTTGGGTCTTACTTTTTAATCCATCCTGCCACTCTGTATCTTTTGATTGAAGAGTTGAATCCATTTATATTTAGGGTAATTATTGATATATGAGGGCTTAATGTTGCTGTTTTGTCACTTATTTTCTGGTTCTTTTGTGTTTCCTTTGTTTCTTGTCCCATTTGTTTCAGACTGCCAATTCAGTTTGGTTGTTCTGTCTTATGACTCTTCTAGTTTTCTCTTTGTTTATCATATGTGATTTTGTTTTGATTATTTGTTTAGTGGTTACCTTGAGGTTTGTGTAAAAAATCTTGTGTATGAGATAATCCGTTATCTGATGGCCTCCTATTTCCTTATACTAAGTCAATTCAATCACTTTACTCTTCCCCTTCTAAGTCGTTCTTATTATACCTTATTCTATCTTGTGTTGTGGGTGTGGGTTTACAGTGATGAGGTTAAATTTATTTTTGGTGAATTCCTTCCTTTGATCTTTGATTTTGATATTCAAGTGGTTGCTAACCTATTCGGGTAAAGATCTACTATTTTTCTGAGTTTGTCTACCTATTTTTCTCCTTGCTCCAAGCTTTGTATTCCCTTTCTCTTCTTTTTTTCAGGCCTGAGGGCCTTCTTGAATATTTCTTGTAGTGGGGGTCTTGTGGCCATGAACTTCCTTAGCTTTTGTTTATCTGGGAAAGTTACTATTTCTACATCATATTTGAAGGATATTTTTGCTGGATAGAGTATTTTTGGCTGAAAGTTTTTGTCTTTCAGTATTTTGAATATATCATTCCATTCTCTCCTAGCCTGTAAAGTTTCTGTTGAGAAATCTGCTGAGAGCCTGATGGGAGTTCCTTTGTACGTTATTTTTTGTTTTTGTCTAGCTGCCCTTAATATTGTTTCTTTGTCATTGACTTTGGCCAGCCTTACCACTAGATGTTGTGGAGTGGGCCTTTGCCTGTTGACGTATTTAGGTGATCTGTTGGCTTCGCTTACTGACATTTCCTGCTCCTTCCCCAGATTTGGGAAGTTCTCAGCTATTATTTCCTTGAATAGGCTCTCTGTTCCTCTTTCCCTCTCTTCTCCCTCTGGAATACCTATAATTCTTATGTTACATTTCCTAATAGAGTCAGATATTTCTCGGAGACTTTCTTCATTTCTTTTTAGTCTTAGTTCTCTCTCCTCTTCCATCTGGAGCATATCTTTATTCCTATCTTCTATAATGCTAATTCTTTCCTCCATATTGTCAGCTCTGTTCTTTAAAGATTCCAGATTCTCCTTTATCTCCTCTGTTGTGTTCTTCATCTCCATCAGGACTGATTGGTTTTTCTTTATGATTTCAATATCTTTTGTGAAGAAACTCCTAATCTCATTGAATTCTTTGTGTTGTCTCATATTTTGTTGAGGTTTTTTATGATAGCTATTTTGAAATCTCTGTCATTTAGGTTATGGATTTCTGTGTCTTCAGGGTTGATTTCTGGGTGCTTGTCATTTTCCTTCTGGTCTGGTGATTTCATGTACCTTTGCATTGTGGTTCCTGTATTGGCTTTTTTTCCTCATCCTGGAAATATCTGGTTGCAATTTCCACCCATGCCACCATGTGGGGGTTCAGGGCTGTGTAATCTGAGCCCCCTGTGCTCTGCCCTGGCTGTTTGCTGCGATCTGCTGGTCTCTTGGTCTGGTCTGATCAGCTGAGCTGCAGGGTCCGGCCTGCTGGGTCCCTGGCGTGGGGGGCTTCTCGTTCACCCCTCATTATCCGCTCTCCTGGGGTGCTCAGATGTTGATGGTACCCCATAGCAGTTCTGAGTGCTCTGTGTGGGAGTTTCCCACTGGCTGAGAGAGCCCAAAGAGCTACGGTTTCCCCGCAGAGGGCCGCCCCTCCCCCCTCCCTGGGAGCCACTCGGACGGGATCACCGATCTGATTGGGAGGGAGAGGAGTTCTCCTTACCTCTCCCCACTTCCTCTGGGGGCCCAGCACGTTCCACTCTCAGATGTGCGGTAGTGTGGATCTTTCCAATCTTGCTTTTCGCTGTCTAGGATTCCATTGTTGGTCTGTGACTGTTCCTTTTGTTGTATCTTATTGGGGGAAGAGTTTACGGGAAATCTCACTCCACCATGACACTGACGTCACTCCTGTGTGCTCAGTGTTTTTGACGCCACGCTCTGCAGAGCCGAGGCTGCTGTCTTCCCACTGTGGGGACTGCGGAGCACTTGTGTCAGTAGCACCTGGGGACACAGGTGACCAACTTGACTCCTGGCCCGTTTTGGATCCCTGGGTCTGAGACCTCAGGGTGGGGCCCGGGACAATGCCTCTGCCATAAGTGCCACAGCAACGGTTCCTTTAAAACGGCTGGATTTGAGAGCCCAGCCAAGGTCCACTGTGGACCTGAGGACTCCAGAGATCCAGAGCTGTTCAGCCCCAATCAGTGTCATATTTGGGACTTATGTGACATAAGAGTTCCTTTAGAAAACAACCCCACCTGCAAAATACAGTTTGCTGTCAGCTCTGCTGATGCGGGGCGGAGCACAGCAGCCGTGCAGCCAGAGCAATCTCAAGCTTTTGAAAATGCATCCAGCCATGCCACTTGTCTGCTCACACCCCCAGTGGCTCCCTGCCACTCACAGTCCAGTCCTCAGTCCTCCCTCGGCCTCAGGCCCTCGCTATCTGGAGCTGCCACCTCTCTGCTTTCATTCTCCACCTTTCCATTTGCCCCATTGCTCAAATGTCACTTTCTCAGTAAGGCCTTCCCTGACCACCCTATATAACACAGCCCTTCCTGTCCCACACTCTCTCCCCTCCCTCTTTATTTTCCTTCCTATCACGGAACTGCTTTCACATTCTGACATCATATTACAGGATGTTTGTTCCCTGCTATATCCCCAGGGAACAGTGCCTAGCACAGAGCAACTGCTGAATAACTATTTGTTGAGTGAGTGAAAGACTACACCGTTGTTTCTGCCTCAGGCCTTTGCATGGCTTGGTGCCTTTGCCTAGAGGGCTTTTCTTCCTAGTTAAACCTGCTTTTGGCTCCTTCTTGTCACTCAGGTCCCATCAAGTGTCCTCATCTCAGAGAGGCCTTCCCGGTCTCCCTAACACCCCACCTCTCAGGCTTTCTTTATCACTCTGCTTTATTTCTCTTTTCTTTAACTTGAGATATAATTCACATGACATAAAATTTCACATAACACAAAATTTACCATTTTGAAGTGTACAATTGGTGCTTTTGAGTATATTTACAAAATTGTGCAACCATCACCCCTATCCAATTCCATAACATGTCCATCACTCTAAAAAGAAACCCCATGCTCATCAGCATTCACTCCTCATCCTCCCTCCCCCAGCCCTCGGCACCCACTAATCTACCTTCTGTCTCTGTGAATTTGCCTATGCTGGACACTTCATATAAATGGAATCATACAACATGTGGCCTTTTGTGTCTGACTTCTTTCACTTTCAATATTTTCAAGGTTCATTCATGTTGTAGCATGTGACAATGCTTCAGTCTTTTTTTTATGGCTGAATAATATTTCATTGTATGAATATACCACATTGGGCTGGTCAGAGCATCAGCTGACGGACATTTGAGTTGCTTTCACTCTTTGGCTGACACGAAGGACGCTGCTCTGAACCTTCATGCATGTGTTCTTGTCTGGGCGACTCTTTTCATTTCTCTTGGGGTTACACCTAGGAGCAGACTTGCTGGGTCACATGGTAATGTTTTATTTTCCTTAGAGCTCTTAGCACTTTCTGAAATTATTACTGGGATTACTTGTTTTTTGACTGTATCTCCCAGGGTGAAGTGAGTGAAGCCCTTACCTCAGGTACGACATTTAAGATGGGTGCCCCAAACCCCAGTCATCAGCATAAATAACATTTTTATGGAATATTTTAAAAAATCAAATGCAGGATCAGTCAAAGTGCTGGAGCCTGAGGCAAAAGGGAAAATCTAATCCTGTCTCTGTTTAAATGTTGATATTTTGTTCATCATGGATTTTTTGCATTAGTTTTCATTTTTAAAAATATTGCATTAAACTAGCATTAATCTTGACGGATTTTGGGGCGCTGCCTCACGTTCATGCGGGAGGTGAGTGCCGCCCTCACCCTCCTCCCCTCCGGGGTGCAGGCCGCACGGGGCTCTAGATCCAGCACACACAGCGGCCTCTCAGGAAGCTCACGTCCGGCTGAGGGAAAGGCTGTGAGCAGAGAGCACGCGGTCAGCTTCGATTTTAGGGCAGGCTCGCAAGCTGTGAGGCCACAGCCCCCTGACGCCCCTCAGAACCCCGGCTGAGAGGGGGTGAGGCTGGACCTCAGGGAGGGCTGTTCAGTGGAGAGAAGGGAAGAGCTCCCAAGGCATCCTGGGGAGAAAGGGGCACGGATCAGTGAGCACCTGGCGGTCGGCGGAGGGACTTCACCTCCCAGGTAGACGTCTGGCCCTGGTGCTCCCGGCGCAGGAGGCCCTGCACAGCCCTGGGGTCGAAGAGGCCTGGACTGAGGGAGCCGGGGCCGCTCCCCAGATGCATGCCTGAGCCGAGTCGGGGCCAGAGGGAGGGCGGCTCCCTGGCAGCTGATGCTGCAGCGGCTCCAGCCTTGGCCTCTGGGAGCCTCTGGGTAATGGACTTAACAGGGCTGTAACCCAGGTGCAGAATTTAGGGGGGCACCAGAAAACTCAGTGAGCAAGATAAATATTTTAATACCAAATTTAAAAAATTAAATCAGGAAGCTACTGCCTGTGGGCTGCCCACTTGTTTTTAAAATCAAGTTTTATTGGCAATTCAGCAAAAATTAGAGAGCACAAGCCTCCGGCGCACAGCACGGCGTCATGGAAGGGCACTCGCACGCCCGTCCTGGGGTCCTGGGCATCCTGGGACAACAGTGGCCTTAGCAGGGCTCTCTTTGACTGTCTCTTTCCCTCATGACTGAGGGGACTGGGTGTTGACACAACCTTTGGGGAAAGTAATTTGTCGATATTTATTAAAATTTAGAACCCACTTCTCCTTTGGAGCTGTCATTGCATTTTTAGAAATCCATTTAATTGTTTTTAGCAGCCCCTTGTATTAAATACCCTCATTTGAAATACTGGCATGATTTTTATTTTCTTGTCTGCACTCTGATTGATTTATCTCCTACATCCCTGTACAATCATTTTAGGGAGAGAGGAGAATTATGCCCAGGAGTGGGATCACTGGTTTACAGGAAATATGCATACATACTTGTTCAAAATACTGCTGGAGGCCTTTCCGGCATGGTGTTGCCTGTAACCTCCTAGTCAGTGCCTGAGAGGCTCCACCCCCTACATTCTCATCAACGTTTGATATTATCTACCTTCCTAATTTTTGACATTTGGGCATAAAGTGATATTTCACCTTGGTTTCAATTTGCTTTTTTCCTGATTCTTAGAAAGTTTTAGTTTTTCTTCATAAAGTCATTACTCTTTCAGGCTTCATGTTTTTGCCAGTGTATCTCCCTTGCTCATTTTTTAATTGTGTTCCCTATATTGTTACTGCTGAGTCACAGAAGTTTGCTATAGGATCAAGGTATTAAACCCTTGTCAATTTTAGACTTCATAAATATTTTCTCCCAGTCTGTTATCTGTCCATAACTTTGTCATGTGTACTTTGAACAGAAGTCCTTAATTTTGTGTCATCAAATCCAATGATTTTTTTGCTGCATCCATTTAATATCCATAGAATTAACAAAACAGTACAGCAGGTTACACACACATAATATTTTAGTCTTGTTTATAGTGATAAAAAACTGGGTCCTTTCCTACCCCCCCTCCATCTTTGTTTCATGTCATCAGTAGGAAAAAGGCTGAATACATTGAGGGAGACCCAAACTTGGTGTCATACAGCTAACAAAAAAGAATAAGAGTATCTATCTATCTATCTATCTATCTATCTATCTATCTATCTATCTATCATCTATCTAATATCTGTATCTATCACCTAATATCTGTATCTATCACATTAACAGAAAAGAGTAAGTTGTAGAGTAATGTGTGTGATAAGATACAATTTTGGTTAAAAATTGCTTTACTACTATCTATTCTTCTGTATATATTTATAAGAACAGTGAGAAAGATGAAAAAGGATACCCAGCAGGCTATAAATATTGATTACCTAGGATATAAATGAGTGCAAGGGTAGGAGCAGAGGGTGGTGGGCAGTTCTTCTGGGGTGTGTGTGTGTCAGAGCCCTGGGCTTCAGCACACTACTCCCTCACTGGCCCCTCACATACAGTCGATCCTCAAGTCCTGTTCAATCCACTTCCTTAATGCTGTCTGTTCCCATCATTTCTGCTCCATCCATCCATCTATCCAGCCATCTACCCTGCTGCATTACTCTCTCTCACTCCTTACCCTCTGCCCCAGTTCCTTGCTAGCCTCCCTGGCCCCCTGTGCCCTCTTTCCCACCTGGCATGCTGACCATAGGACTGTGTTTCTGGAAAAGAATATGACTCTGTCAGGGACTCTGACCCTTGGATCCCAAGGACCTAGAGGGTAACAGCCAAACACCTCTTCATTCATCAGCACCTACTTTGCTTTCCATTCCCTCACTCTTGCACCTGCCATTTAGTCACAAGACTCTTCCCAGAGCTGAGCCTGCTCTTTGAAAGATAGTTTTGCTGGATATAAGATTCTTGGATGACAGGTTCATTCTTTCAGCTCTTTGAATACATCATCCCACTGCCTTCTGGCCTCCATTGTCTCTGATGAGAAGTTAGTTGTTAATCTTATTGGGGGGGAGGGGGCTCTTGTACGTGATGGATTGTTTTTCTTTTGATGCTTTCAAGATTTTCAAACTTGTTTTTCTTTGTCATTTACTATTTTTACTATGATGTGTCTGTATGTGGAAGTCTTTGAGTCTATCTCAGGTGGAGTTTGTTGAGGCTCTTAGATGTGTAGATTAATGGTTTTCATCAAATTTGAGAAGTTTTCAGCCATTATTTTTTTCATTTTTTTTCTGCTCCTTTCTCTCTCCTCTCCTTCTAGTAGTCACATTATGTATGTGTTGGTGAGATTAATGGTGTCCATGTTTCTCTGAAGCTCTGTTCTATTTTTCTTTAATCTTTTCTCTCTCTGTTCTTCAAGTTGCATAATCTGTGTCAATATATCTTCCAGTTTGCTGTTTCTTTCTTCTGCCAGTTCCAATCTACTGTCGAGCCCCTCTAGTGATTTTTTAAAATTTCAGTTATAATCTCAACTCCAGATTTTAATTTTCTTCCTTTTTGTAATTTCTATCTCTTTATTGCTATTCTCTATTTGATGAGACATTGTCATTATATCTTCCTTTATTTCTTTAAGCCTGTTTTCCTTTAGTTCTTGGAACATATTTACAACAGTTGCTGTGAAGTCTCTGTGACGTCCGGGTGCTCTCAGACACAGTTTGTGTTGCCTGCTTCTTTTCCTTATGCGTGGGCAAATGTTTCTGTTTCTTTTTGCGTCTTGTAAATTTGTTGGAAACCGGACATTTTGGAAAATATATTTTAGCAACTCTGGGTGCTGGTCCTCCTCCTCATTCCCTGGGCTAGTTGTTGTGGTGGTTGTTTGCTTGTTTATTTGTTTGGTGACTTATCTGGACTGTTTTAATGAAGTAAATCTATTTCCTCTGCAATATGAAGCCTCTGATGTTGCTCCTCAAAGAGTGCAGACTTGGGCATGTGTATAGTCATCCTGGGATGACAGTGGCTGTGGCAGGGCTCTCTTTGACTGTCTCTTTCCCTCATCTCCCTCATCTTAGCTGTCTGCCTTTGTTGGTATCACACCCCTATGTTAGGCTCCACTAATTGCTGGATGATTGTTCTATTGCTTTCAACAATGTACTGGAACATAAACTTCTCCACAGTCTGATCCAACTAAATGCAGGCCCCCTTTTCAGGGGTAGTTTTTCAGGCCAGTATTTGAAGCTTGTTCTCACTCCAGATGAGCTCTTCATGGCTGCTTTTTTCCAGAGTTCTCTCTGGTAAACTTGCTGGTTTATGGTTCAGCTTATTGTGCTCATGAAGCTACCAGTATTCTATTAATGGCTTACCACCAAAATCTATTATTTTTGAGAGTGCCCTTAGGCTTGAACTACCCTACACTCTGTTTCAAATAAATCATTTCTTTTGGGTAGAGCTTGGGAGTTCTCTGTTCTTATGGCTTGCCTCTTCCCTCTGGAAAAAATCTCTGAGCCACTGCTCCATAGTGGGTGGTGGGAACAGTGGCCCACTTTCTCAGAGTGACACCCTTGCTTTATAAGCAGAGCACTGGATAGGGACTGTAGCCTCTGGTCTTCCTGGCTTGCCTCTCCCAATGTGGAAACTCCACCCTATGAGTGAGCTGGTGTGAGGGCAATCAGGGCCTCAATATTCTCTGACTGAAGGACCTGGGGTAGAGTTTCCACTCTATGAATAGTGGCTGGGTGGAGGAAGGGGGTCCCTGACCTCTCAGCTGCACTCACTCCGGATTTACCTTTTGCAACACCTAGCTGGGTGGTAGAGATGAGAAATGCTGATGGTCTGTTTCTCTTGGGGAGATATAGTAGCCCTTGACTGTGACCTAAGTGGGGTGGGGGTAGAGGGAGCCCTGTGTCCTTGGCTGCACCTGCGAAGAGTGGAGCTTCTATCACACTGAGCTGAGAGAGAAGAGTGAGAAAGTGGGTCATGGTTCAAACCCCATAAACTCTCATTGTTCTTACTGAATTTTGGTAGATTTTCTTTTCTTTTCTTTTCTTTTTGTGAGGAGGACCAGCCCTGAGCTAACATCCAATGCCAATCCTCCTCTTTTTTTGCTGAGGAACACTGGCCCTGGGCTAACATCCGTGCCCATCTTCCTCTACTTTATATGGGATGCCGCCACAGCATGACTTTAACAAGCGGTGCGTCGGTGGGTGCCCAGGATCTGAACTGGCGAACCCCGGGCCGCCGCAGCAGAGAGTGTGCACTTAACCGCTTGTGCCACCGGCCGGCCCCTGGTAGATTTTCTTAAATAAATTTTCTTCAGTTACTCTATGCTCTTAAGACAATTTCCAGAGACTTAAAAACAATAATTTTCACCACTTATGCTTGTTTTACTGGGGAATGGGTCTGTGGAACTCCTTATGCCACCACTCTAGAAGTAGAACTCCTCCAGCCTGCTCTTTGAGATTTCTGCTCCTGATGCTTGGAGGAGACCCCTCATCGTCACTGTCCTGAGAAGCTTCCCATGGCCCTCCCTTTCCTGTCCTCCATCCCCAGGGTGTTTCCTCCTCTCCTGGCCCTGTGTGTTTGGGATCATATTATTTCGGAAGGAGACACATTTGAGGGATAAACCCATCTTTTGTTGTCCCTGTATTTCCCCATTTCCCAGCTCATTACTCGGTGCAGAGCTCCCTTGCAAGGTTTTCTTAGGTTTGGGAGCCTCACCCTAACTCCCACAATGAATTACTGTAACTTTTTGTTGTATAATGCTTGAATGGAATTTTATGATTTATCGCTAGAAATTATTTTTAAAATTAATTTTTTAAATCAAAGTATTACTTGAAAATAATTTTTAGCGTTAAAGGGCTTATAACAAAAGCCAACCATCGCTTGTCCCCGCTCCTTTCAGTTTTTCCACTGCCTAAAGGCACTGTGTAGTAATGATTAGGTTGGTCACACCTGCTAGATCTCCCAGTCAGGCTTCTCTGGGAGCCCTGCCCTCCTACTAGCTCTGGTCTACACTGGTCTCTCTCGACACTGCCGGGTCATCTCCCCAGGACCTGCCTTGCTCTCTTCGTGCGTTGGATCCTATGATTGCTGACCCTCATCATCTTTCTTGATTTATTTCTTCATTTTGGTGCACATATCTTGCAGCAAGAGCATATCCTGATGACACCAAGTGTTGGCAAGGATTGGGGGGAGGGGGGACCCTGAACTCTGTTGGGAGCATAGACTGGTACAATCATTCTGGAAAGCAATATTGCAATATTCTGTGAAATTAAGAATGTACAGATCTTGTCCAGTAATCCCATGTGCAGAGAAATCTCCCATAGCTGGAAGTTGGAAGTCCTCTCCCCTCAGATTCTCAGATATATGCTTCCTCTCTTTCTGTATGTTAAATTTTAATTGATTAATTTAATTTTTGAATAGGTAATACATTGCATGGTTCAAAAGCAGAAAGAACTTCCCAGCCCACATCTCCCAAAAGTTAACTATTATTATTAGCTTTTGTGTATTTTTAAATGTTTTTAAAGTTTTAAAGAGATTTTTAATGTAATATAAACAAATGTAAATATATATTCCTTCCCATCTCTTTTCACACAAATGCTCACATACGGCACATGCTGTTCTACGCCTGTATCTATCATGGCTCCCTTTCCATGTCCGTGCAGAAAGAGCACCCTCCTTGCAGTTGCACGTTACTCTATGTATGGTAAGGCTATGCACTGATGCATTTAACCACTTTCCTATTTATTGACACTTGGGTCGTCTCCAACATTTTGCTGTCAGGCAGTGCCACAACAAATAGTCTTATGCAGGCTTATTCATTTGGAGGTGTGCAAGCATGATGGTGAGATAAATTGCTAGAGGTGGAATTGCTGCAGCACAGCACACATATATTTGTAATTTTGATGAAAATTGCCAAATTCACTCTCATAGGAGTGGATCAATGTCCACTCCAAACAGCAATGTTGGTGTGCCTGTTTCCCAGCTTTGCCCTCACAATGTTACAATTATTTTTCTGTCAATCTAAGAGGTAAAAGTGGTACACCAATGTGATCTTCTGAGTGAGGTTGAGTGTTTCTATCACCCATGAGCATCTTTTCACAGGCTTGAGTCATTTCTGTTTCCTTTCCTGTCCAGTTTTCTGTTTGATAGGCGATCTTCCCATTTTCTTTCGCATCGTCTCAGTCAGACTTTCACCCCCACATTTCCCTGGAACTCCTCCTGTTGTTCACATCTGTGTTTACGTTTACGTCTATGCTGACAACCCAAAGGCCAGGTCTTGGTTCTCATCTTATTTGATTTCTCAGCAGCACTCGACACAGCTGACGGGCCCCTCCTTCTTGACTCTTTCTTTATCAGCTTCCATCTCTTCCTTGGCTTTCCTCTTAACTTCTAGAAACTCCTTCTCAATGTCTTTTGATGGCTCTGCCTTGTTTCCTCAACCTTTAAACATTTGAATGCCCCAGGGCTTAGTTATCTTCTCTCTGCACCCTACTCCACAGATGCTTTATCCAGGCCCCTGGCTGTACAAGCAACTTGCACATGGAAGCCTTCCAGATTTATGTCTCCAGGCCTGACGTCCCCTGTGAACCCCGGAATCATGTCATTGTGACATGTCATTCCAGTCCGTACTCAACGCCTTCACTGGGCTGTCTAATGGACATCTCAAACTGAGCGTGCTCTGAGTCGAAGTCTTGACTTTCCTCTCCAGGCCTGCTCCTTTCCCAGTCTTCCCACATCTCGGGAAAGGGAAACTCCATTCCTCCCTTCGCGAGGCCCAAAACCTTGGAGTCAGCCTTGACCTCTCACTTTCACATTTGACTCACACCTCATCAGCAAATCCTATTGGCTTTACCTTCAAAATATGTCCATATCTGGCCACCTTTTACCCCCTCCCCTGTGGCCCAGCCTGCCTCTTCTCTCACCTGCCTCATGTCAGCAGCCTTCTTGCTAAGTGCCGTGGTGTGTGAGATTCAATGATTAACTGAGAGACAGCTCTAGACAGAGAGGCTGTACGTGTTCACGTTAAGAGATCTTGATGTAAACTGTGCTCTACATTGCTGTATTTTATTAATGTTCTAATCCAAAAAGGTAGATCATTATTAAAACAAGTAGAGTGTAACTGTCCACAAAAGCAGTAGGAGTAAATAAGTTTATTGAAAAGCTTTCTGTGTCACTAGGCTGCACTGATCTTAGTGTTGTACTTAGCCCCTCATGTCAGCCCATCCTGTGTGCTCGCAGAAGCCAGGAGAACGCACCCGTCTCCTGCTTGGGTTCCAAGAAGGAGCTCAGGGGTGGCTCTTCAGCAGGTGGAGCCTCTGACTGAACACTCCCGGCTCTGGGCTGGGCTGGGGAGCAAAATCCACAGGAACAGGAATAATGTAACCATTAGTTACTTCACCACTATGTAAATATTGTGCTAATAGATTTCTTCCTTAGGATAAATTACAAAAGTAGAATTATTGAGGTAAAAGGTATCAAAGAGATCTTTCTAAAACTGACCATGTTACTCCCTAGATTAGTCTGGATTCTCCAGAGAAACCAATAGAAGTAAATGATAGATAGATGATAGATAGATAGATAGATAGATAGATAGATAGATAGACAGATAGAGATTTATTATAAGAAATTGGCTCACATAATTATGGAGGATGAGAAGTCCCAAGATCTGCTCTGGAGACCCATGAGAACTAATGGCGCAAATTTGAATCCAGATGCAGGAGAGGAACAATGTCCTGGCTTTAAAATAGGCAGAGAGAGTGTGAATTCTCCCTTACTCCACTTTTTGTTCTTTTCAGGCCTCCAGCCAATTGGATGGAGCCCACCCACGTTGAGGAGGGCACTCTGCTTTACTGAGTCCACTGATTCAAATGTTAATCTCACCAGAACCACCCTCATACAACACGCAGAACAACGTTGAACCAAATATCTGGGCACCCCGAGGCACCATCAAGTTGACACGTAATATCCACCCCTAACACTCTTCAGTGGTCCCCCAGAGCCTTCAGGGTAAACTTCAAGCTCCTTGGTCTGCCCCATGGCATCTCTCACCGTCTGGCCTCTGCTGGTCTTTCCTGCCATTGCTTTCTGCCTCTGACACGCAGGATTTCTGTCTCCTCCCTCTTTGTTGAGCTGTTCTCTGAGCTTGCGCACTTTGTGACCATCTGTTGGTTAGCAGTGGGGTTCTAGCTTATGCCTCGGGTCTGTTCATTCCCAGTTGATCTTTCCACTGCTCTGCTCCTGCCTGGAGGCCCAGGTTGGGATCCAAAGAACATGGTGTCAGGCACCCACTCAGCCCTCAGGCCAGGGCCTGGCTGTGGCAGAGAGGCATCTCATGTTTGCATTTCCAGGTCTCCCTATTGGATGCCTCCAGGCCCAGGGCCCCGACCTGAGCCCTGAGGGGTGCAGGTAAAGCTATTTCACTGAAGACACTGTGCAATGGGACCCGAGCCTCACAGCACGGGTGCCGGTGACAAAGGTGGCGTGATGGGGAGTGAGGCCTGCTCTCTTCTGCTGCTGCAGACGAGGCACGGCTGCCTGGCAGGGCCATGGAGGGGAGAGGGAGCTGGGGGTAGCGGGAGGGTTCGTTTTGAATGTGATGAGACACCACAGGGCACTCCTGAAACACCAGGGGACACTGGGGGCTCAGGGACCCACAGAAGAGGAGGGGCAGGAGCAGAGGACAGACCGGTGTCACTGTGTCTGTGCTTGCGGAAAGACCAGGCGGCCTGTCGGAGCCCCTCCTTGGCTCCTCCACACCCTCAGGAGCAGAGCTCTAGAGACCCTGGTGGGGCCAGGCCCTGTCCCCGTGAGCTGGGTGTCCTCGGGCAGTGGCTTTGCCTTCCTGAGCCTCCATTTCGTCACTTGCCCAGGGGATAGTGACAGCTCCTACCCGTGGGGTTTGTTGGGCTGTGTATGAAGTGCCAGGCCAGGAGGGAAGCATTTGCGTTCGGGTGACGTAGAGCTTCCAGCGAGGCACCTCCACTGCGGCTCTTGACTAAACTACCCGCCTCCTCCCCCTTGACCCGCAGATGGGGTATATTAGCGGGCAGTGAGAGACTGCGGAGGGCATGGCTGGGGGTGCTGTGGGCGGGGTGCCCCTCCCTGCAGAACCTCATATGAGCCCTGCAGCATGGGGGGACGCAGCGGCCTGATCCCTGCCTGAGAGATCTGGGCAAGGGCCACTCTGACGGCCATCTGTCCGAGTTGTACAGGAAAGGAGGAGGGGGTCCGTGGTGTCCCTTAGGGTTATCTGGAGTCCTGCTCTGCAGGGGCCTGGATGTGGCCGGGTCACAGGATAAGTCGCTGGTCACAGAGAGATGCTGCCCAGGGAACCTCAGTGGGGGGGGGGTGCTGGCAGCAGCGTGGCTCCAGTGATGCAGCCATGTGGGTGCGGGGATCAGAGGACTTGCAGACCACCCACGTGACAATGAAGTGATTCTGAACCCCAGCCAGGCCCGGGTCCTCCGAGGAAAAGCCCAGCCAGGAAAGGCTTCCTGTCCCCCACTCACACTGTTCCCTCTCTGGAGGGCTCGGGGTGGGGTGGGGGGAAGTGCTAGGAGAGACCACAGCCACACCCTCTCCCTGGCCTCCTAGGCACAATGGGGCTGCTGGCTCTCCTAGAGCCTGGGGCCCACACGCCTGCCTCCTGGCTGAGCTGGGCAGCTTCAAACCTTGTGCTGCGTGTCGGGAGTCTGCGTCACCTGGCGCAGTGCCGGGCCTCACGGGCATCAGTCTTGGGCACCACCTGTGCTGCTGACACCTGTCCCACAGGCGTAGGCCTCGCCCTTCAGAGCCCCTGTGGGCCATCTGACTTGGCTGTAGGGACCGAGGCTAGGACAGCAGGAGGACAAAGGGACCTCTGCAGGGAAGGGCCACGTGTCTTGGATGTGGCTAAGGAACCGTCTGTGTGGCTGTGAGCTGAGCGCCATCCCTCTCTGGGCTCTGAGGTTGCATCTGGAGAAGGGGTACCACGATCTCCACCTAGGGGGCTGCTGGGTGGGTCCTCTGAGAGAAGGCCTCCTTTGGGCCGCACAGGGCCTGGCACCCAGCAGCTGCTCAGAGAGGTGGAGAGCGGGTTCAAGGGCCCCGTGGATGAACCTGAGACATAAACACACTCAGCCTGAGCCCCTCGGCCCTGCGTCCTCTGCGAGGCTGGCCATGGGCTGCCTCCTTCCCTCTTGCCCTGAGCCCTCTTCCAACTGGGAGTGAGCCCAGACCTCACTTTGCTATCCTCCCCTGACACCCATTCTGCACTGGGTCCCCGAGGGCAGGCAGGCTGGAAGGAGCAGGTGTAGAGGAGTGGGCTGCATGTTAGGAATCCTGCTCCAGAAGAGGCCTTGCACCTGAGGCTGCAGCTCTGACTAGATCGACAAGGAGGGGAACAGCATGCCAGGTGGTGGGAATGGCATGTGCAAGGCCACAGAAACAGGAAACAGTGTTTCCTTTGCACTGGGGCCGCAGGGCCTCTCAGCAGCAGGGTCAGCCCTGCCCTATTGGCACTGACAAGCTTAACCTGCCTCCTAGAGTTTCAATTGTCTGTCTGTACTGCTTTCTCCAACATCCTTTCCTCACATGTCTCCCAGCCTGGGACGAGGCTGCTGCAATCTCCTGGCAGAAAATAGGGAGGGCTGAGCTGGGCCTTGGCTGTGGGGGGCATGGCTGTGAGGAGGCATTTGAGGGCTGGCCCTGGAGAAAGCTAGGAGCCTGGGCCTGGGTGAGGGATGGCTTGAGGAGGGGAGGGCGCCGTGGCCAGCTGCCCCCAGGCCCCTTGGCCTCACCTGCTGTCTCCCCGAGTTCAGCATACTGGGGTTTCCTCACAAGCCCCTGCACAGAGTTGCTCAGGAGTAAGGAGATGGAGCCAGGTGACTGGCAAGGCCTGGGCCCTTGGGTCAGCCCCTCCAGAGTGTCCTGTGTCCCCAAGGCCGGGTAGGAGACAACCTCCTCTGCGAGAGCTGGGCCCCAAGCAGGCCTCCCAGAGCTCCCTGGGCATCAGCCCTGGACCTGCCATCACGCGTCTCCAAGGCTGGCCTAACTCCCTCGCACCACTTGCCCCCTGCTCCTGACAGGCAGCGCTCAGCATGACTGGGAGGCAGAGGGTCCTGTCTGATGCCGCCCCAGGGGACGTCAGGCACCAAGGGAGCGTGTTGGGTAGGGATGAGCGGATAAGAGATGCTTCTAGCCAGCTCCTGGGACCCCCCAGGATTCCTCGGCTTGACCTGAGGGCCAACTGGGCCCTGCTGGGAGCTGGGTGTAGTGTGAGGCGGGGTGGGAGCCTGGACTCAGTGGAAGCCTGGTCCTCCCTCTGCCACCTGCTCCCTGCACTACTCAGCCTGTCTCTCTGGGGTCTCAGATGGAAAGGGGGTGTGCCGGTTGGGGCTCAACCCTAGCATGCAGTGTTCCCACACCTCTGCCAGGCTGCCGGGCTCTTCTGGGGCCGTGCTGAGGTCCGGGTTCACCAGGCAGAAGTCCCCGAGTCAGGGGAGGCACCTGAGATGCTGGGGGCTCTGTCCCGAAGCCATGCTGCCAGGACAGCTGAGTCTGGTACCGAGTGGGCCCCAGCACAAGGGGCCTGATGTGGCCAGGAGCCAGCCAGCGTGGGCGGGTATACCCCGACACAGCCCCTCTGCCCAGCAGGCCCTGACCTGCATCACACATGACCCTCCTGATTTCCTGGCTGGGTGACCTGGTCACAGGCCAGGTGGGGGCTCAGTGGCTCCATGCCCCACTGCTTCCTGGCAGAGAAACTTACTCGGTGTGTGAGGGGCTGAGGGGCCCATGGGAGGAGCCTCACGGTGGGCCAAGTTGCATCGTCAGCTTCATCACCCCCACCCCCGATAAGAGAGGCGTCTGGCTGCAGAGGGCTGTCAGTATCCATTCACCGGGCCCCGTCAGCACAGCATGGAGAGGGAACGGCCACCATGGCCCCTCCTGACCCGTGGGGAAAACTGAGCTGGGAAACTGCCTGCATCCTGGCAGAAGCTCATCTCAGGCCCACGGGTGAGAGACATGGTGTGGATGTACCGATATGCGTTGATACCAGCTCTAAAGTTTACAGCGTACTGTACACGTTGTCAGCTCTGTGACTCAAATTTGTCCTGTGACCTGCATCACAGCTGTCACCAGAAAGCCATCCCCTCATACCAGCAGGATCCAGAAAGGGAGTGCACAGGGCTGCAGAAAGCAGCCATCGAGAGGGGTAGGGTAGGGTCCATCACAGAAGGACAGGGGACACTGAGGGCTCTGGCCCCTCTCACATCATTGTGAGCCCTGCTGGAGATGTGGAGGCTCCCAGGCCACCCGGAGACAGACTGGGTGTCGGCCTCCGTGGCACGCGTCACCCAGTGAGATCAAGACTGCAGCCGTCTGATCCTTTGAGGCCGTGCTGTGTCCTTGCTATGTCCTTGCCGAGGATGGACAAACTCACCAGCAATGTGACCCCTGCCATCCTGAAGGCAGGGTCCCTGAGGCACGTGCCACCTGCGTGTCTGGAGGCCCAGGCCCTGCCAGGGCTGAGGTTCCACAAAAGGTGGAAAAAGGTCTCCTGTGCCACGTGGTCACTGTGGTGGCGCCAGGCCATGGGGTCACAGTTTGCAAAGCAGTGAGATGCCAACACCTCCGCCTCCCGCTGGGCTGGCTGAGGCGGGCTGCAGAAGCCTTCTGCTGACTTCCTCCTCCTCCTCCTCCTGCAGCTCAGCACTTCTCACGTCTTCCCCAAAATAGAAGACCTGTGGATTTAAATGTGCTGAGGGCGGTGAGAGCCTGATGCCCGGCCGGGCAAGGCTACACTTCCCTCCAGCAGCGGCCTCCCGCCCCAGAGGGACGCCGCAATCCTCTGGGCTCAGTACTCAGAGCCTGCCGCTGCGGATCATTTCCCACCTCTGCTCGGCTGGGTTCACAGGCTGAACAAGCAGGAGATGGTGTGCGTCTCACCTTAAGGTGTGAGAATATGGACCAGAGGTTCCTGGCCCTGGGACACATCTTGACTGCCCACAGGGACAGCCTCCAGCCATAATCCTAGCCTCCTCTCCTACTCCAGCCCTTGAGTTCTGCCCCCACCCCTAAGACCCTGGCCTGACCTACCCCCTCCCCATGGGGTGGCGGGGCTCTCCGGAGGCTGAGATGCAGGTAGTGAAGCCCCTGGGCCCCGTCCTGGCCCCAAGCACCCCCAGCCCTGCTTGGCACACAGACTCACCTCAGAGACTTCCACCTCTCTTTTTCTGTTTGGTTCTCTGGGCTCTCACTTTCATAAGAAGCCAAATAAAGACCTAGTCAGAAAATGAAATTACACAATTATGGTTGATGATGATAACCTGTTCCACACCCAGAGTCTGACCTGCTTTAAGTTTTTACATCAATCTTGTCATTGAGAGGTAATTGTAGATTCACATGCAGTTGTAAGAAACAATACAGAGTGACCTGTGTACCCCTTACTCACTTTCTTCCAACGGCAACCACTAGCAAAACGACAGGACAGGCTCAGCACCAGGATATGACACAGATACAGTCAAGATGCAGAACATCCCATCACCACGAGGATCCCTCATGGAGCCCTTTTATAGCCACACCACCTTCCTCCCAACTTCATCCCTTGCTTGTCCCCCGGCAACCACTAATCAGTTCTCCATGTCTACATTGTCATTTCAACAGTTTGTAACCTTTTGGGATTGGCTCTTTTCACTCAGTGTAATTCTCTGGAGATTCATCCATGCTATAGGGTGTGTCAATACTTCATTCCTTTTTGCTGCTGAATAATGTTCCATGGTATGGACATACCACAGTGTGTTTAACCCTTCACCCACTGAACGACATCTAGGTTGTTTCCAGTGTTTAGCTATAACACATTAAGCTGCTATCAACATTCGTGTATGGGTTTCCGTGTGAACATGAGTATTCATTTCTCTGGAATAAATAAATGCCCAAGAGCGCAATTGCTGAGTCATATAGTAGCTGCATACTTACTTCTATAAGAAGTTCTACAACCCAAAGATTTTCTCTTGCTTTTTTTCCCTAAAGTTTTATAGTTTCACGTTCGAGTCTGTAATCCATTTTGAGTTAATTTTTGTATAAGTGTAAGACTTAGGTTGAGGTTCATTTTTTGGTTTATGGATGTCCAAATGCCCCAGCACCATTTGTTACAAAGGCTATCACTCCTCCACTGAATTGCTTTTGCACCTTTGTCAAAAACCATTGGGCATATTTGTGTAGGTCTACTTCTGGGTTCCCTATTCTGTCTCATTGATCCATGTGTCTGTCCCGCCAAGACCACACTCTCTTGATTACTGTAGCTATCAGCTTTCATATTGAGTAGAGTGGGTCCTCCCCATTTATTCTTGTTTTTCAAAATTGTTTCAGCTATTCTAGCTCCTTTGTCTTTCCATATAAATTTTAGAATAATCTTGTTTATTTCTACAAAAAAATCTTGCTGGAATTTTGATAAGAAGTGCATTAAACCTGTACTCGAACGCGGGGAGGAGAACTGATATCTTTGCTATGTGGCATTTTCCAATTCATGGATGTCACGTCTATCCATTTGTTTAGATCTTCTTTGATTTTTTTATCAGCATTGTGTAGTTTTTAGCATATAAATTTCATCCATGTTTTGCTGGATTTACACCTGAGCATTTCATTTTTTGAGCAATTATAAACGGTATTATATTGTCCACATATGCCTTGTTAGCACATAGAAATACAATAGATTTTTGCATGTTTATCTTGTATCCTGCGACTTTTGCTGAACTCAGGAGTTTTCGTAGATTTGGGGGGATTTTTTTACATCTTCTGCGAATAGGGACAGTGTTAATTCTTCCTTTCTGATCTGTATGTCTTTATTTCCTTTTCTTGCCTTTTGCATGGACTAGATCTTCCATTACTAAGTTGCATAAGAGTGGCGAGAGTAGATACCTTGCCTTGTAACCCATC
Organism: Diceros bicornis minor; assembly: GCF_020826845.1. Lineage (NCBI taxonomy): Eukaryota > Metazoa > Chordata > Mammalia > Perissodactyla > Rhinocerotidae > Diceros > Diceros bicornis. The sequence continues at coordinate 93,072,423 of NC_080740.1, forward strand.
TTAGTGAGAAAACAGTCTTTCACCATTAAATATAATGTTAGCTGAAGGATTTTTGTAGATGCAATTTATCAAGTGGATAAATTACTTCTATTTTTATTTTTTCTGAGACTTTTCCCCATGCGTGCGTGTTGAAATTTGTCAAATGCTTTATCTACATCAACTGATATAATGAAGTGATTTTTCTCCTTTAACCTGTTAATATGGTGGATTACATTGACTGATTTTCAAATATTGACCAGCCCCTTGCATCTCTGGAATAAACCCACTTGGTCATGATACATAATTATTTTTATATATTGTTGGATTCTATATGCTAATATTTTGTTAAAGACTTTTTGCATCTATGTTCATGAGGGATATTGATCTGTATTTCTTTTATTATCCTGTCTTTGTATAGTTTTGGTATCAGGGTAACACTGGGTTCACAAAATGAAATGGGAAGTTCCCTCCTCTTCTATTTTTTGAAAGAGATTGTGCAGAATTGGTATTAATTCTTCTTTAAATGTTTAATGGAATTCTCTAGTGTAACCATCTGGGCTTAGAGATTTCACTTTTGGGTATTTTTAATAGTTAGTTTCCTTAATAGTTATAGGGCTATTCAGATTATCTATTTTATGTTGACTTATGGTAGTTTGTGTTCTTTGAGGAATTGGTCCATTTTATCTAACTTGTCAAATTTATGTGCATAGAGTTGTTCATAGTATTTCCTTATTAGCCTTTTGATATTGGCAGAGTCTATAGTAACATCCTTTGTTTCATTCCTGATATTGATAATTTCTCTCTTTTCTCTCTTTTTCTTTGTCAAGAGGTTCTTTGCTAGAGGACGGCAATTTTATTGTTCTTTCCAAAGAACCAGCTTTTTGTTTAATTGATTTTCTTTATCGTTGTTCTGTTTCCCATTTCATTGATTTCTACTCTCCTGTGCTCTTCCTTCCTTCCTTCTGCTGGCTTTGGGTTTGTTTTGTTCCTCTTTTTCTAGGTTCTGGAGGTGTAAACTTAGATGACTAATGTGAGAACTTTCCTTTTTTCTTTTTTTTTTTTCTTTTGTGAGGAAGATCAGCCCTGAGCTAACATCCATGCCAATCCTCCTCTTTTTGCTGAGGAAGACTGGCCCTGTGCTAACATCCATGCCCATCTTCCTCTACTTTATATGGGACGCCGCCACAGCATGGCTTGACAAGTGGTGCGTTGGTGCGTGCCCAGGATCCAAACCCCAGGCCACTGCAGCGGAGCGTGTGCACTTAACCGCTATGCCACCGGGCCGACCCCTGACCTTTCCTTTTTTCTAATGTCTGCATTCAGTGCTGTAAAAGTCTTTCAGCCTTGCTTTAGCTGCATCCCACAGATTTTGACTGCATTATCATTTACTTTAATCATTTTTTGATTTCCTTTGAGACTTCTTCTTTGACTGATGGATTATTTAGAAAGGTGTTGTTTAGATTCTAAGTGTTTGGAGATTTTCCTGTTGTCATGTTACTGATTTCTAGTTTGATGCCATTGTGATCAGAAAACACACTCCGTATGATTTCAGTTTGTTGCAGTTTGTTTTATGTGGCTCAGGATATGGCCTATCTTGGTATATGTTCTGCGGGCAATTGAAAAAATGAGTATTCTGTAAATGTGTGGTGGTATGGAGTGTCCTGTAAATGTTGATCAGATCCTTTTGTTTGATGGTATTGGTGAGTTCTTCTATGTCTTTGCTGATTTTCTGTCTAGTTGTACTATCAATTGTTGAGAGGGGGCACTGAAGTCTCCAACTATAATTGTGGATCTGTTTATATCTCCTTCAGTTCTATCAGTTTTTTGCTTCATAAATGTTGCAACTCTGTTGTTTGGTGGATACACATTTAGGATTGCTATGTCTTCTTGGGAGATTGACCCCTTTATTACTATATAATGTCCCTCTCGTCTCTGGAAATTTTCTTCCCTCTGAAATTAATATCACAATTCCTGCTTTCCTTTGACTAATATTTCCCCATTCTTTTACTTTATAACCTGTCTATATTATGATATTTGAAATGAGTTTCTTGTAGACAGCATATTGTTGGGTCATGTCTTTAATTTACTCTGCCAATCTCTGTCTTTTACTTGGTGTATTAGACCATTTACATTTAATATGATTATTGATATGTTGGGCTTAAGTCTGACATTTTATTAATTTTTTTTTTGTTTTCTGTGTGTTCTTTCTGTTTTGTTTTTCTGTTTTATTTTTCCTCCTGGGGGTTACCTGAACAGCTTTTAGAATTCCATTTTGATTTATCTATAGTAAACTCCTGGAGGATATTTTCACTGGATATAGAATTCTGGGTTGATAGTTATTTTATTTCAGCAGTTGAAAAATGTGCCGTTGCCTTCTGGCCACCATGGTTTCTGATGAGAAATCTGATGTCATTTGAATTGTTTTCCCCTATAGGTAAAGCGTCATTTTTCTCTCAGTGCTTTTAAGATTTGTTTCCTTTTCTTTGGTTTTCAGAAGTTTGACTATGATGTGTCTTGGTATGTGTTTCTTTGGGTTTATTCTGTTTGGGATTCACTCAGCTTCTTGAATCTGCAGGATTATGTCTTTTCCAAATCTGGGAACTTGCCAGCCATTACTTCTTCTATTACTTTTTCAACCCTGCCTTCTTTGTCCCCTTCCTTCCCAGACTCTGATGACATGGGTGTTAGATCTTTTTTCTTTTTTTTTTTTTTGGTGAGGAAGATTCGCCCTGGGCTAACATCTGTGTCCATCTTCCTCTACTTTATATGGGATGCCGCCACAGCATGGCTTGACAAGTGGTGCGTCAGTGTGCACCTGGGATCCAAACCTATGAACCCCGGGCTGCTGCAGCGGAGCACGTGCACTTAACTGCTGCACCACCAGGCCAGCCCCTAGATCGTTTGTTATAGTCCCGCAGGTCCCTGAGGCTCTGTTGTTCAGACTGCATGGTTTCTGTTGTTCTGTCTTCCAGCTCACTGATTATTTCCTCTGTCCTCTCCATTCTGCTGCTGAGCCCATCTACTCAGTTTTTATTTCAGTTATTGTGTTTTCAGTTTTAAAATTTCCATTTGGCTCTTCCTTATGTCTTCTGTTTCTTTGCTGAGACTTTCTATATTTTTATTTGTTTTAAAGAGCCTCAAGGATGACTGGATTGCCAGGAGGGCCCTGCCAGGGGAGGCCTGGAGCTGAGGGCAGGGTGAGACTTCTGTCAGAGGCTGTGAGGCAGTCAGGGCTCAATACATCTTAGGTCCCTTCTCTTGCTTTTCTCCACTTTTTTGGGGTGGGGGGAGGGACAAGAGGAAGAGAAGGTCAAAATGGGAGGTGCTCCTCTCTAAGGGTGCTCCAGAAGGGCTGGGCTTTTATCTGTATGTTCACAGCTGAATTGCTGACTGGCACACAGCAGGCTCTCTAGAAATACTGAGACTGAAGGAGTGAATGAAATGCCCCTCCCTTTCTTCCCTCCCTGCCCTTAAACTCCCCCTGATCCCTCCTAATGTGCCTTTAACACATCTTATTACCCAAGTTCCATGAAGAAGGCATTGGCTAATGACAATAATCATCATAATAACCAGTGTAGGAGGCTGAATACTAGCCCTCAGAGAATCCCAGTCCTGTCAGTATGTTACCACCAATGGCCAAAAGGGATTTTGCAGATGTGATTAAGTTAAGAATTTGGAGATGGGTAGATTATCCTGAATTATCCAGGTGGGCCTTAAATGCAGTCATAAGTGTCCTTCTAAGAGGGAGACAGAGGGAAACTTAACTACAGGAGAGAGAAGATGATATGATGGTGGAAGCAGATGTTGGAGTGATGTGATTTGAAGATGGAGGGAGGGGCCATAAGCCAAGGAATACAGGCAGCCACTAGATGTCATAAAGGGCCAGGAAGTGGATTGTCCCCTTAGAGTCTCCAGAAATAACCAGGTCTAACACCTTGACTTTAGCCCAGTGGAATTGACTTCAGACTTCTAATCTCCATAACTGTAAGAGGATAAATTTGTGTTGTTTTGAGCCACCAAGTTTGTAGTGATTTGTTTCAGCACTAATAGGAAACAAATACAACTAGTATCGATGGAGTGTAGTTCTATGGGCTTTGCCTGTGCCAACTCAAGTAATTCTCATTGCGGCCCTGGGAAGTATATTCTCTTCTCACTTTATAAATGCAGCAGGGGAGGCTCAGAGAGGGTGAGGAATCTACCCAGGGTCACACAGCTCACTGGGGTGGGAGCAGCCCGGGCTGGTTGACGGATATATCAGACTGCTGAGCTTCTTGTGTTGGGGGAGGGACTCCAGTTATGGGTGATACCCCCACCAAAAAGTTACTGGCTCCAAAATAAAAAGTAAAATGGCAAAGTTGAAAGTATTAATAATTCAAAAACAAAATCATTTAAAAAATCCTTCCCCTTAATTTTTTGTTTTTGGCAGAACATGTTCTCCTGATCATGGGTGTGGGTCCCTTTGTAAAATGCTTGCTGTGACGAGGAGCCAGGCCTCCGGTGTGCTGAACAGGGCCTCTCAGGGTGGTTCAAGAGTGTCCTGGATCCAGAAAGCAGCTAACCGTGGGGCCACACTGCCCCCACAGGGACGATCAACTCAGGCCTAGACAACCACTTGCTTCTCCAGCACTTCCTCTTACTTGAGGAGGGGGATCCTAGAGGACACACACTTAGCAAATTCACAAGCAAATTTGTTATATCTGACAAATGATCAAGTGGGAATGCTGATTTACTGGAGGGGACAGACATTAATGGCTCTCTGGAGAAAGGATGTCTCATCTCATGCTGGTGTGTATCACACGCACGTGCACACATTCACACACGCACGCATGTGCACACACACATCAGCTGTGGAAATACCCAGGAGCCCAGTGCTCTGCATCCCCACATGAGCCCTGGGAGGGCAGTTCTTATCATCACCCCTACTTTACTGATGAGGAAAGTGGGGTCAGACAGATGGATGGTTCAGATTTAAGATGCCCAAGAGTGTCCAAACTACGTCTAGGGGGAAGCCTGGCCCTGGGGTCCCAACCCACAGCTCCTCAGGCCCCGTCCTGTGCTCCAAGGGTGGCAACCATCCAGCTGGGGGATGCAGCCTTCTCTGCTCCCTCCCAGAGCCAGCAAATGTGGGTATGGTGCGTCCTGCTCAGAGCAGGGGCCCTGAATGGCGATGTGACTATGAGACCACCCAAGAGTCCCATCGCTGGGGGTCAGGGAGGCCGTGGGACCACCTTACCATCCTCGCTGAAGATGGGGGCGGTGTGCAGGTAGTGGGTGATGCTGGGGTCTTGCTGGAAGGGACACTCCACTTGTTTCCATGTGATGAACTCTCCAACTTGCTTGGCCAGCTCCAGAAATTTCTGCCAGGGTCGTAGAGACACAAAATGGGTGCCCCCGCAGTGCCTGGAGGTCACCTGTGAGAGTGGGGCCAGCCCTGGCCAGGCTCTCTCACCACTCCCAGTGAGGCCCACCTATGGGGCAGGCCAGGTGGAACACTGGGCAGTAAATGACAACATCATCCACCGGGAAACCCAGGTGTTTGTCACATCTCCTCATTCCCTCTGAGGAATCTGCTGTGCCTAACACCTCGGGCTCACCAGCTGCTCGCATCATGGGGAGAGAGCAGCTCGGGCTGGGCCATCAGCTGGCAGTGCATCTAGAGGGGACTATTACTTTAGTTCCATTCTATTTATTTTTGTGGTCATCCCCACTTATGGCAAGTGATATATCCCTACTTATGACACGTTTGTTTATTTAGAGAATGTTGCAAAAAAATGTTTAAAAATGTATTTAAATAAAATTTATGTAAATTCATTTAAGCAGAATTTTATTTAAGTAAAATTTAAATTAAAAAAGAAAAACTGTGCGGGGCTGGCCTGGTGGCATAGCTGTTAAGTGTACTAGCTCTGCTGCGGCAGCCTGGGTTTGGATCCCGGGCGCGCACCGATGCACTGCTTGTCAAGCCATGCTGTGGCAGCGTCCCATATAAAGTAGAGGAAGATGGGCATGGATGTTATCCCAGGGCCAGTCTTCCTCAGCAAAAAGAGGAGGATTGGCAGATGTTAGCTCAGGGCTAATCTTCCTCACACACACAAAAAAGAAAAACTGTGCTAACTTAAAGAAGGATTTTTTTCCCCCTGAGGAAGATTGGCCCTGAGCTAACATCTGTGCCAGTCTTCCTCTATTTTGTATGTGGGTCGCCACCCCAGCATGGCTGATGAGTGATGTAGGTCCGTACCCAGGAACCGAACCCTGGGCTGCTGAAGTGGAGCACGCTGAACTTAACCACTGTGCCACGTGGCCAGCCCCCAAGAAGAATTTTAAATAAATAGCAGCCCAAAGTCATGACGGGGTGGCTGGTTCCAGCCCCTACTGCCTGCGCCCTGATCTAGGCCACATGAGCACCTTGCAGTCTTGCCTCTCACCCTCCAGCCTCGGTTCTGAGGACCAATGCAAGAAGGGCAAAGACAGGGGCTCCCACACCTGGTATGTGTTGGGGTCACCTGGAGAGTGAGCTCCCAGGCCCCCGTCCCTGCAGCCTCACCCAAGCCTAGCCTCTCATGTGGCCTCCAGCCCGGACTGCCCCAGGATGCAGGGCCTCAGCTTCCTGCTGGACAGGACTTCCTCCAGCCTTGCCAGCCCTCAGGGGTACCAAGCCTGCGGGCAGCATCTGAAGGTCTGTGGGGTGTCGATGTGAGGCCCCACAGTGGAGGCAACTCCAGCCAAAGGGTCCAGGCATTGGCTGGGGGCCCCGTCAGCAGGGGACACCTGTAGAGTCCTTGGTGGGCCTCACAGCGTGTCCATTCCTTCTAGTCCCTCCGTACGGCCGTGGTCGAAGGCCCATTTTACAGAGGAAGAGACTGAGATTCGGCCCAAGACTGACTGCCCCTTGGAGTTGGAGGCTGAGTAGGGCCAGCACTAGGGTGGGGCCAGCCCTCTTGTGGAAGAAGAGCCCCCTCTTTCTTGAAGATTGGGAGGGTGCATGGCTGCATGGCATGCTCTGTCGGACTCAGTGACCACCTGCTGGCACTGCCCCATGCCCTCAGGGCTTCTGGGCCTTGGCCCCCACCACGCTTAGCCCACCAGCCACACTGAGAAACATGTGCTGGGTGGGCCTGTGGGGTGGTCAAGACACAGAGCAGATCAGCCTGGCCTTGCTTCTGAGGAGCTCAAGAACTGGAGTGCTGTGCAAGGGATGCCCAGCCCACCGTGCATGGGCCTCCTTCTGCCTGGGAGGTCAAGGGGTCTTCCTGGAGGAGGGGACACTTGAGCTGACAACAGTGAGTGTCTGCAGAGGGAGAAGAATCTTTCTTTCCTTCTGCCCACTCCGCCCTCTGCCTGACCACTTCCTCCTGCTGCTCAGGGCCCTCCTCTGGGAGGCCTCCCCGACCCCAACGCACTGTGCCCCTGTGCAGCCCCTGTCATGGCACCTCGCCAGCTGTCACTGTGGGTCTGCAGGGCTGTCTTCCTCACCAGTCTGGTGCTGCTCCTCAAGGGCTGAAAATGATTCTGCTTCACCTGTTCTGGGCACAAGGCCCACACGGAGTCGAATCAGTGCCTCACAAACCTCAGTCTCCTCCTCTTGACGATGTGCGGTGGGGAGACTCCGATAATCCCACCCTAATGTCGACTGTGAGCTTCTGCGCTCCACCTCGGGGACCCATTAGTCCAAGTGTTCAGGGCCAGTGCTCCTGCTTGGGGGCTTTTACTGGCCTGTCTAACTTGGGGCACACCCCACAGGGGCCCCCAGACCCTACCTCGAAGTTGACATGTCCATTGGGGAGGCGGTTGGCGCAGCCCTCATTCAGGAAGTAGATGTCCTTGATGAGCAGGCTGAAGAAGGGAATGACGATCTGGAAGGGAGAGGGTGAGGTCAGCCCTCAGCCGGCCTTCCCGCAGGGGCTGCCAGGCAGTAGGCAGCCCTGCCAGCAGCCACCTGCCGCAGGACCTCAGAGGCAATCCTGGGAGGCAGAGGGCGGGAGAGACTTCCAGGGCAAGGCTGGTGGCCTCCGTGCTTCACGGGTTACAGGCTACTTAGTGTGCACCATGGGGGCAATATGGAAACCACAGAGAGAGGAGGCACAGGCCCTTTACTGGGGGGCCAGACCGTTTCCTCCCAGGCCCCAGAAGACCCCATGGCTGACTGAGCCCCTACTGTATATGGTGCCATTCCCCCTCGTGTTGGGGCTGGGTGAAAGATGCATACTCGCAATGACCCTTGAACATTGCTTCCATTGCCCACTGGGAGAGGCTGGTGGGAGCTTCCCCCCACAATCTGGGGGTCCACAGACCTAGGCCTCCCAGCTCGTGTGCACCAGGAGGAACAGTGCATGCTGAGCACACTGTGAAATATGTACGGAATACGAATCATCTATTGTAAAGTTTGTAGCCTCCTTTTTTTTAAATACATATTAAACAACTGTCATTCTATGTCTTTCTTGATGCTAAAGATCCGATCCTGATGCACTATGGTAAGGCCAAAAGCACGCCTTCTCCGGGTCCTGAGGGACTGCTCACTACCTCAGCCTGGGAGGGCGGTGCTCTGTTTCACTGTCGGATGTCTTGCTTCTCCCTCCCTGCTCTGCACCTGCCCACTCCTAGAGAATGGAGACCCACTGCTGACAGTTCACACCATCCTTGGGGAGCCAGCTGGGTCTACCCTGCTGTTGTGGGTTGAACTGTGGCCCCCAAAAAGATATGTTCAAGTCCTACGCCCTGTGAATGGGACCTTATTTGGAGATAGTCTTTGCAGATGGAATCAAGTTAAGATGAGGTCATACTGGTTTAGGTGGGCTCTAATCCAGTGACTGGTGTCCTTATAAAAATAGAGAAATTTGGACACACCCGGAAAGATGGCCACGTGAAGGCAGAGGCAGAGATGGGAGTGACGTGGCCACTGGCCAACAAACGTGCGAGATCATCAGAAGTTGGAGGCAACGAAAGATCCACCTCGAGCCTCTGGAGAGAGCACAGCCCTGCCAACCTTGACTTCGGCCTCCAGAACTAGGAGAGGATACATTTCTGTTGTTCTAAGCCCCCCAGTTTGTGTGCTTTGCTACAGCAGCCCCAGGAAACTAACACACCCGCTCTGCCTTCGGGCTCCAGCCAGGACCGGCTCCAGCCTGTCGCCCTTGGGACCAGGCACCAGGCCCTGACATTTCTGGCCCGGGGAGCTCTGAGGTCACCCTCCCATCCAAGTTGACAAGAGCTTTGAGTGAAGACCTGGCCACTGAGCACTCTGCACAGCACAGAAGCATGGATGACTCAGCTGGGCAGGGCAGATGGGGAAACCGAGGCCCATAGAGTGGCTGGGCCTGGCCTAGGGTCACCTGGCTAGTGACCACCAAGGCTAGGACCAGAGCCAGATTTAGCAGAGAAACCAACCGCCTGGTGTTTCCTGGGACGTAGGACTTTTGGTGCTAAAACTGGGGCAGTCCCGGGGAAACTGGGACCAACTGGTCACCCTAGATTTATGTGAATTCCACAAACATTTGCTCAGGTCTTCTCTGTGCCAGGTGCCAGGGCTTGGGGGACAGTGAGAGCGTGTCAGACACATTCACCCTGACCTCAGTGTAGCAGAAGACAGTCATGGGAACAGCCTACAGAGTAAGGAAGGCTTTGCTGAGTTTAGTCCCTTTCTGTGCCCTCAAAGAGCCCTCTGCTTATGCCCTTGTCACGGGGGCCTTGTGGCGGGCCTGAGAGCTTCCCCGTGCTGAGCTGTAGGTGACAGGATCGTGTTTCAGCCTCGCCACAGTCCTGTGAAGCAGGGCTCTCATTACCCTACCTTACAGATGAGGAAGCTGAGACCCAGAGAGGTTAAGTAACTCACATAAGTTCACACAGCAGTAAGGAGCAGAGGCAGGACTAAGACCCAGGTGGCTCAGCTCCAGAGCCCCTGTCCTGCCTGCTTCCATACCGTGCCAGGAGAGAGGGTGGTCTCTGTCCATCTCCCCCGCTCCACTGCTGGTGCTGAGGCCCAGGCCCAGTGTCAGTGCCTGACGGCTGAACGGGGTTGGAATGGGGAGAAGTGCTGGCACAGAGATGGGTAAGGTCAGTGGGCCTCCGCGGACAGAGACGCTCTTCAGAGGCCTGGTGCAGACTTCCTGGAGGCAGGGCCATCGGAGCTGGTCCTCAGGATGCTAGCATTTTCCATACATGAGCCCTTCTCACCACCTCCACCATGTCCATGTGGGTCCAGGCCCATCATACCAGGCTTTAGCATCCTAGCTGGTCTCCCTGCCCCCACGGCATGACTGTAAATTCACTGCCTTTGCTTTCTGGACCTGAGCAGTTTGATCAGAACCCAGCTCAGCTTGGAGGTGACCCAGAGAAGCCTGTGTGGAGTGGGCCCTGTGACAGAGACTAGGGGAGAGGGAGAGACAGTCAAGAGCCTGCCACAGGCAGGAAGAAAACAGAGTGCCATGACCACTGAGACCTCCTGCCCTCAAAGTTTCAGCTGGGGGCACCAGGGGACTGCAAGAGCATCTCCAAACTTCCATCCTTCCTTCCAACCCTCCTTCCATCCCGCCTTCCTTCCTTGCATCCTTCCTTCTGTCTATCCATCTTTCCACTCTTCCTTCCTTGTAATTTTCCTTCCATCCATTCATCCATCTTTCTGTCCTTCCTTCCTTCCACTGATCCATCCATCCTTCTGTCTATCCATTCTTCCATCCATCCATCCATCTATCCATCAATCCATCATTCAGCCCTCAGCTTTCCATCCATTTATGAAGCATCTTCTAGCTCATGTTCCCTGTCTCTCCAGAAGTTAGAGGAGAATGCAGTAAACTAAATGCACAGCTCTGTAAGTCACCCACCGACAGACCTAAACACAGAGCATTCCAGCACCCCAGAGCTGGAAGGGGGTTCAGAGTGCAGGAACACCAAGTCCCAGTCTGTTCACTCTGCCCCACGGCCACCTGCCTCAGCACACATGGAAGAAAAGCAGTCCAGAGCACCAGTGCCGTGACCGACACTGCAGACCAAAGGCTGCAGCCAACTCTACACACCCCAGCCACAGTCCACCACTGGGCCATATGCCAGTGTCCCTGTGACTGCCGCAGCACCTGTGCCCTGGGAACGGGAGGCAGCCTGGTGGGATGCACAGTCCACGAGATTCAGAGCCAGACAGGCCAGAGTCTGATTCCTGGCTCTGCCACCTCCTTGCTGTTTGACTAGACAAGTGAGTTCCCCTCTCTGAGACTCAGTCTTCTAAGCTGGGAAATGGCAATGCTGAAATCCACCCCAGAGAGTAGTTGTCAGAATTAAGTGGGGGGTGGAGGTCAGGTGGCCCTCAGGTGGTAGGTGCTCAATGAGGCAAGGTCCCTGCCCCTGCTGCCCCTGGTTCCCCAGTTTCCTGGCTCCTGGAAGACAGGCTCACCCACCCTGGGGCTCGAGGTCTCGCCTCACTGAATGCTGTCCCCACCACATCAGCCCTCCTGGGACCAAGTTGCTGAGGTGCTCACAGCCTGAACAGGAAGGGCCAGCTGCATAGGACACGGCCATCTATGTGGCCAGGTCTGTGCACAAATCCCCCTGGGTGGGGGGTGCCAGGAAGACCTGCTCGGGGGCACAGGCATGCATATCTTGGCCTGCTCCCCAAACCTGACCACTGGTGTCCATCCAGTACAACTCCAGAGTGACTTAGCATGTCAAGAACAGCAGCTCGTTCTATTATCCCTCAAGCTGGAAACAGACCCCCACAAACCGCAGCAGGGACCTGACTCCACCAATGTTCCTGCAAGATACCAGACTGAAAAGGCAGGGCAGTCTTGATGCTTCCTCCCCGTGGAGACGAACGACTCACATCATTGGGCTGGTGACAGGTTTTAAGCCAGAGGTTCACGCAATCCCAGGGCCTGTGCATGGTTTCCTGTATCAGAGGCCACGAGGGGAATTTGCAGGAGAATAATAATGATCAGGGTGAGCGAAGGCCCCCAAATGCAAATGTATAAGAACAGGACCTGTGAAAAGGCAGTTTTAGTGAGCAAGAAGCTTGGTTCAGCCACTGCAGATACGTAACTGATCTGAGGCCACATCAATGAAAGTATTACGTTTAGAATACAGAGGTATGAGACCCAGCGTATTTGGAACCACAATTTGATCTGAAACAGAAGGGACTCTGACAAATGGAGCAGTTCTGAGATCAAAGGGACCCAAGTGGGGCGGGACCTGGAGACCAGAGCTCAGTAGGGCAGGCCTGGGCTGTTGACTCAGGCAGAGAGAGGGAGAGGTCTGGGGGCTCTGAAGGACTGGGAAGTAAAAGGGGGAGCAGCCTCACTCGTGTGGCGCTCCAGAGAGGATGACCCCAGGGGGCTGACTGCGGCCCCATAAAGAAGCACATCCTACCAGTTCGGGCTGCTTGGGCACGGGCTGATCCGTTTTGGGAGGTGGTGAGTTGCTCATACCGGAGGCATGCAAGTAAGGCAACATGGTTGTCTATTACAGATGCTGCAGAAGGGCAGGGGGTTGGAGCAGGTGACTGTCAAGTCAGCATCCAGGTTCTCTGATGCAGCCTGCCTGGGCCGAGGTGGTCTGGAGCAGGGAGGAGCTCCGAGGGCCGGGCAGGCCTCTGACCTACCTTCTCCCGGCTGCTGTGGGCAGTCAGTGAGCGGTGGGCTGCTCCGCGCAGGGCTGTCCTGTAGTTGCAGAAGTTCCCTGTTGGGTCCGTCTGGTGCTGGAAGGAGACGGAGGCATTTGGGCAGCTGTGTCCTGGGGACAGCCGGTGACACCGGGCCGCCCAGCAACTTTGCTTACCTCAAGGATGAAAAACTTGGCTGTCTTCACTTTGGCCCAGGTCTTCTTCAGCCTGGAGACAGGGCTCATGTTCATGCCGGCTGGAAGAGGGAGGGCTGAGCTGGGGGGCCCGCTTCGGGCTGCACAGCCCCACTCACTCCCTCAGGCAGGAGGTCTCTGCCCTGCCCAGCTGGCCCAGCCCTTCAGGTTGCACCCTGACCAAGGTGAGGTCTGCAGTGGCCTCTGCCTGACAGACTATGGGCGGGTGCTGGTGGACATTGTGTCTGGGGGGCCCTGGCTCTGTGTGTGCAGGCCCCCTGCCCCTGCCCCCACCACACTGGCCCCATACGGTGGCCAGGGGCTGCTGTGGGTTCCTGCTTTCCCTGGATCTGGGGACACACCGCCAAGCCCCACCAAACACCCTGAGGAGGCTGAGCTTGCTTCAAAAGGGGCACCTCCCCAGGGCCTCTGGGCGAGGAGGTGGGCCCAGCTGGCACTGACCTCTGCTCAGAGGAGCACCCCGGCTTGCACCCCGCCTGCCTGGTGCGCCCCTTCCAACCTCTCTGGGGGCACTCGCACTGGGGGCCTTATCCGGCTTCACAGACTCACAGATGATGGCCATCAGGGAGTTGAAGTTGCCGATGTTGAAGCATTCGCGGGCCACGTCGATGAAGAACTCGATCACCTGGGCCCTCTGCTTCTTCTTGGCTGCCTGGGAACAGTAAGCCTGAGCCTCAGAGACGTGCTCCCACCGCCTGGACCAGACTCCTGCTCATCATCCTTCTCTAAGCCCATTTCATGGCCGAGCCGCTCAGTGCCAGGGCAGTAGCCTGAGGGCTCAGGGCATGTCCCAGGCAGAGCCAGCACAGAGCCCACTGCCAGGGGGGGCTCAGGTGGGCCCCCCTCGTGGGGCTGAGGGCCCCCCCTCAGGCCCCCCTCCCTCAGGCCCAACTCCCGCACTCCACCTCCGGAAGCGGAAAGCGTGGCTCTCTCGCCCTTCTCCCAGCACCAAGCTTGCTCTCCCTACATGGGGGACACACACACTGACCCCAGGCCCTGACCTCTGAGCAGCCCCTCCACCGTTTTCTGTAGAATGACCGTGTGACTTCAACCCCAGCTTGTGGCCGAAGGCTTGGGACATCAACCTCTCTGATGGCTCACAACCAAACCATGTCCTCCCTTGGGCATCCTGGGCCGAAGCACTGCCCAAGCCCCGGGCAGGCTCAGTCCAGGCTTCATGAAGGTAAACCCCGATCTCTGCTGCTGGGCCAATGACGGAAAGGTAAGAAGCGGCAGGGCATGGACCCTGCACCATGTTCTCTCCACACAGACACATTCTGCCTATCTGCCTACCAGGCAGATACTAAGTGTGCAGTAGTGGTCTTTACTGCCTGCAGGAAGTGTGACGTGGGGTCTGCGGAGAGGTGACACCCAAATCTCCTTCAGAGAGCTGCCTGCCTGAGGTCCTGCCCTGTCCTTTGCAGGGCAGCTGGCATGGTGACGGTGACGGTGATGGTGGCAGAGAAAGGCTGGGGATAGATAAAGGCCAACCATTCCGGCCCCATGTGGGAAACACTCTCACAGGCTGAGGCACCGTGGCTCTGCTTCTCCTGAGCAGTCCTGCCTCTTCCTCTTTCTCTGTCGCAGGTGTCAACCCCTCATGAACACCTTGCACCCCAAGTTCTGCCTCAGCATCTGCTTCCGGAGAGCCCAACCTGGCACGTACGCTGCCTGCAATCTTTCCCTGACAAGTGGCCTCTGGGCTTGACCTGAGGTGGGAGAGTGGGTTCAGAGGAAGGTCCCTCCACTGTAAGGAAGAGGGTCGACAGGGTCTGGCCCGGCGGGACTGCGACTCGGTGACAAGCACGTCTGGCTCAGCACTGCCGGGTCTTCCTGCTTTCCAGGAGAAGCCAGAGACCTGGACTTGGTATGTGCAATCTCCTCGTTATTAAAGGTGAGGTCATCTCTACCTCTCCATCCTAGTGAGCCAGGAAGGAAACGCGGCCGCAGCCAGGCCGTCCATGACAGACAGGAACAGATGGAGGGAGAAGAGCCACTTGCAGGAGCACTCGACTGCCCTCACTCCTGCAGCAAGCACCTCTGACACTCTGCCAGAGGCCAGTGGATCCCTGCCAGGCTCTAGCCAGAGGGGAAACGCCACTGCAGGCAAGCCGGAGGGATGTTCAGCCCGGCCCTGGGCTTAGAGACGGACAGGCTCATGATGCCCTTCGGGTTCCCTCCCAGCTGGGCTCCTCCCAACCTCTGGCCACCTTTGGCTACGCCAGGTCATGCCCCTGGCTTTCTACCCACCATGCAGATCTCAGTCGCCACGAGGTAGCACAGTCTGTTGAACCATTTCACGTAAGCCTCCAGGTTGTTAGTCTTGTCACTGAAACAAGGCTGGGGAAGACACAAGGACCACACTCAGTCTTTCTATCAATAACTTTTTGAACCCAAAGTCAGTTCATGATCACTATAGACAATCTGGAAAATGCTGAAACCTCAAATCTATCCACAAATATCAGTGATTTGATGTGTATCCTTCTAGTCTTTTTTCTATACACTTAAAGATGTAATTTAATATGAGATATATTAATATGAGATGTATATATGTACAGCTGATCCTCCTTATTCCTGGATTCTGTACTTGTAAATCTGTCTACTCCCTAAAAATTTATTTGTAACCCAAAATTAATACTCTTGTCACTTTCACTGTCATTCATGGATGCACAGAGTGGCAAAAAATTTGAGTCGCCCACCGCGCCTGGCATTCCCGGCTGAGGTTGAGCTAGGTAACGCCCTGCCTTCTCGTTTCAGCACCCACACTGTAAACAAGTGTCCTTTATGCAGTCTACTTAGTGTCATGGTGATTTCACTGCTTAGAGTGGCCCCCGAGCACAGTCCTCAGCCCTGTGTAGTGTCCCGAAGGCTGTGATGGACACTTAGGAGAGAACGTGCCTTAGATAAGCTTTGTTTAGACACGAGTCACAGGGCTGTTAGCATGAGTCCAATGTCACGGAATCAACAATGTATATTAAATAAGGTATCTTTAAACAGAAGCACACATACAACAAGGTTCTATACCGACTGGTTGATGGAAATGCTGTGATGAGAGGCTGGCAGGAACCTGACTCTGTACTTCCTGCAGGAGCAGTGGTTCTGTGGTCCCTAGTCCAGTGCTTGCACTGACTGACCACAGGCTGTAACCCTGTGGATAGTGAGAACCAGCTGTCTGTCTGTGTGCATCTTTCTATCCATATATAACCGTAGATATATTTCCATATTTTTCCACATAAACCTTTTCATGTGCCATAAACTATCCTTTGGAAATACAATTTTTTGAATTAATATAGAACATTCCACTGCATAAATGTACCATAATTTAAAAGAATCCAAAAGAAGTAAAAAAAGGAGGAAAAAAGAAACTGAAAAGATGAGAAAGACAATCGAAGAGTACAAGAGAAGCGAGTAAAAACAGATCCACATAGATCAGCAATTACAACCACTGTAGTGAAAAAAAAATCCGGTCTTTTGCTATTTTCAAGAGACACACCCCAAACCCAAGAATACAAGTGAAAAAAATAGAAAAATATGATAAATATCACCTAGCTAAATTAATATTAGACAAAATAGACATTAGGGCAAAAAACTACTCTAAGGCAGAACGCCTTGGGAGAGTTTAAAGGGTACTGCACAATGATAAGAGCTTCAATTTATCGGGAATATGCCACAAATCTAAATTTGTTGGCATCTAATAACACGGCTTTAAAATATGGAGGCGAAAATAATCAGAAAGGTAAGTTCTTTACAAGAAGAAAATTAAGAACACCTGTTCATCAAAAAACATAATAATGAGAATGAAAGCAACCAACCAGAAGAAAATTTGCAGTACGTTTAACTGACAAAGGATAATTAACTAGTACATAGTAAAAAAAAAAACTCATAGAAACTCTTAAAAATCCTTAAGAAAAAGACAAATCACCAATAGAAAACTAGACAAAAATCATGGACAGACATTTCATAGACAAAACAAGAATGTCCAAAACACATGAAAAGTTGCTCCATTTAACAGTTTGACAAAAATTAAAAAGTCTGACAATTTCCAGTGTCCAGGAGGCTGTGGAGCAAGAACAGCTCCCTGATGGGAGTGGGAATGGGTCAGCCTCGCCCAGGTCCCTGGTAAGGCTGGCCAGGTGCCCACTCTGGGACAGACGCAGCGAGCCCCTCCAAGGAAACCCTAGAGCAACAGTGCTCAGTGCTGTCCATGGACTCCTGGGGTCCTGGGCTCTTCCAGGGGTTCTCTAGGACACAACAATGCCCATATTCACAGTGTCACTGCCTTGTCACTGTGTGGACATTTGCGCTGATATGTAAAAGAACGGCGTGTAAAATTGCTGCCACCTGAGCCCGAATCAAGGCAGAGGCCCCACCCACTCCAGCGGTCACTGCGTCCTTCACGACTACACACTCATGGTAAAGGAAAAAAGCGAGTGCGACTTAAGAATGTCCTTGAGGAAGCAAAGCTTCTCAGTTTTACTAAATTTCAGCCTTTGAGTACACGTCTTTTTCGTATTCTATGTGACAAAGCAAGAGGACATGCAAAGCCCTTCTGCCGCATGGAGTCTGACGGGGTCTGGAGGGAAGCACTGCAGTGACCTACTTGTGAGCTGAACCAGCTACTTTCCTCATGGACACCGTTTCCACCTGATGGAAGGCCTGACCATCTATGGTTATTCAGACCTCAGTATTTGGCTGAGAGCGTCTCGAAAATGAACAAAATGAGCTTGTCACTTCAAGGAAAACAATTGATAGTATTTGTTGCCAAAGATAAAATTCACATTTTCAAGAGAAAATTGAAAACTTGTAAAATATGTATCCAGCTCTGTGACTTTGACAGCTTCCTAATATTTAAAGACTTTTTTGGGATGAGATCAGTAGTGATACTAATGAATCTGATTTAAAAATATTGTATAATGAAATGAGCCAACGTTCGTAAGATCTGCTTGATTCAGTGAACTCGTATTTTCTAAATGACCTACGGATCATGTTACAAAATCATGCCTGGGCAAGAGATCCCTTCAAACTGCAAGATGGACCAATGGATTTCAATGGAACAGAGTACAGAAAGTCCACTGATAGATTTTCAGATTGTAATTAATCTCAAAAATCTGCCACTTGCTGAACTTTAGCATAGTATCAAAGAAGAATATTCACAATTATCTGAAAAGGCTGTAAAATACTCCTCCTTTTTCCAACTACGCATTTGTGTGTGGCTGGATTTTCAACCAAAATAATGTAGCTCAAGAGACTGAATGCAGGGCCGGCCCCGTGGCTTAGCGGTTAAGTGCTCGCACTCCGCTACTGGCGGCCCAGGTTCGGATCCCAGGCGCGCACCGATGCACCGCTTCTCCAGTCATGCTGAGGCCGCATCCCACATACAGCAACTAGAAGGATGTGCAACTATGACATACAACTATCTACTGGGGCTTTGGGGAAGAAAAAGGAGGAGGATTGGCAATAGATGTTAGCTCAGAGCTGGTCTTCCTCAGCAAAAAGAGGAGGATTAGCACGGATGTTAGCTCAGGGCTGATCTTCTTCACAAAAAAAAAAAAAAGAGAGACTGAATGCAGACGCAGGTAAGAGAATCCAGCTGTCTTCTATTGTCGGTCATTAAAGAGATTTATAAAAATACTGTAAAACAATATTACTCTTCTCAGTACTTTTTTTTATTTTGGAAAATAGTTATTTTTCATAAAATATGTTATGTATGTTAACATGTAATGGGTTATTATTGTTATTTTTGGATAAATAAATGGCTAATATGATAAATATTGGTAGATATAATCTAAATAACCAAAAGTTCTTTGAGGTCCTCCATAATTTTTAAGAGTGGAAAAGCATTCTGAGACCAAAACATTTGCGAACTGATGCCCCAGAAAAATATGTGCCCATGTACACCAGGAAACGTTTAAGAATGTTCATAGTAGCAATATCTACAACGGCCAAAGGCTGGAAACGACAGAAATGTCCCCCTACTGTAGAGCAGGTAAGTAAATGCCACGTGCAATCTTATGTCCTTCACAATCAAAAAGTAATACTTGGAAATGACCAAAAAGCAAAACAAAACAAAAAAACAAACAACCTGCTATGAGTAGCAAAATCTTCCCCCTCCAGCCCCAGCCCCACGCTGGGCTCCCAGAGTCACGGGTGTCCCTGGAGATGGTCTACATGCATCTGAAGCAGATATGGATCATGCGCCCTCCTCTTTGTTGTTGTTGTTACACAAACGGTCACGTGCTCTTTGCCACTGCTTTTCACTCTAGTGTGTTCTTGACAATGGATCTTGGTGATTTTCTATACTTACAGTCGCTCTTATCCTTTTAAGAGTCGCATAGCACTCTGTGTGTGGATTTTTGTTGTTGCTGTCGAGTCAGTTCTGACTCTTAGCGATCCTGTGTGCAGCAGAGCGGACCCCTGCCCGGTCTTCTTGCACGATCCTCTCACCTTCCGGCGCTACATCAGACAATGCTTCGCTGCTATTCACAGGGTTTTCACCGCCAGTTTTTTCGGAAGTGGGCGGCCAGGTCCTTCTTCCTAGTCTGTCTTAGTCTGGAAGCTCCTCTGAAACCTGTCCACCATGGGTGACCCTGCTGGTACTTGAAATACCAGTGACATAGCTTTCAGCATCACAGCAACACACAGCTGCCCCAGCGTGACGACTTCTGACCAGGAAACAAACCCTGGGAACCGGCGCTGAGAGCGCAGAATCTTCACCACTAGAGCACCAGGGCTGGCTATGTATGGGTGTATTCTAATTTTCAATCCAGTCCCCATGGATGATAAGGCAGTTTGCTTCCAGCCTTTGGCCATAAAACACTGTATATCCCAAATATCTTTGTGCCTACATTTTTGTAGACATGGGTGTGTATATCTGTAGGACAAATTATTGGAAGTTGGCAAGTTGGGGTCCAGAGTGCACATTTCAAGTGTTGATGCTATTGCCATGCTGCCCCCCAAAGTGGCTGTGCGAATCTCACCCCCACCAGCCGTGGACGAGGGTGTCCCTTTCCCTACACACCCGCAGTGTAACCTCTGCTCATCTGAGAGGTGAAAATGCACTCGCATAGCTTGCACTTTCTTCACTAGGCGCCAGGGCAGAAGACACGCTTCCAGTTTCGGTTCAGATTTAACCCCTTGGTAAGCACCAGGCACTCTGCTGGCTGGGTTCTGAGAGCGGAGGCGCAGACTCTGAAATCGGGGTGTGGGCGGTGTCCTGAGGGCCGGCCCAGGAGGCTCCGCACTCATCAGACCGCAGAGCGCGCCCTCACCTTCCGGGCCCCGCGTACACCGCCCGCGCTTCCCCGAGTGACCACTGGAGGGCACCGGCGCCCACCGAAAAGCACCGGGAGGACACGCGGGGTCCCGGAGCTCAGGGCACCCTGCCCCCGCCCCGCCCCGAGGGCCTCGGCTCCCCGCCGCCCCTCCGCCCTCGCTAGGTGGGGGACCTGGCCGGGCACGTGCCGCCCTCCCAGGCTTCCCCGGGTATCAGGGCTGTCGCGGTGTGACGCCCTCGGGCTGGGTGGCGAGCTGTAGGGGAACGGGCGGAATGGACACGGCCCCTTCGAGCCCATCGCCCGCTCTGGGCCCCTCTGAGGCTCGCCCAGGTGATGCTCGCGAGCTCCCCCCAGACACCAGTTGCGGGGGGTGGGGGCGGTCACTGCTGAGACAGCCCGTCCGAGGACCTTCTACCTTCGTGCTGGCCAGAGGGTCCTTGTTCACAAAAGCCTGGACAAACTCCTCAGGCCCGATGTGTCGAAGCTGTTCCTGCACCGGAAGGGAGAAGAGGAGCCAGGTAAAGGGGGAAGGCGTGGGAGGGGGGCCCGCTGGGGGCCTGGCATGGTGGTCCTGGGGCGCCCTGCCTCCCAGTGGGCACCTCCCTTCTCACTGAGGCTCCACGACCCTGTTCTGGGTTGTCACAGAGCTCAGCACCATCCCTGAAGGAGGCAGCCCCTCCTTCCCATGCCCAGGGGCTGCTGCAGTTTCATGGGGGGCAGTGGGCAGTGTCCCCATGGGGAGTGCTTGTGGGGTGTGATAGCCAGGAAACCAGGCTTGAAATGGGGTAACTGATGATCTGCTCCCTCCAGGGGCAGCCTGGTGGCTAAGAGCATAGGGTCTGGGTCAGAACTGAATCCTGGCTCTGTCCCTTCTGCTGTGTGATTTCTAGCATATCACTTAACATCTCTGGGCCTTAGTTTCCTGATTTGTGAAAAGGGAATAGTAATAGCACCTACCTGGCAGGGCGGTGTTGGGTATAGTGCCTGGAAAGCAGTAAGGGCACCTAAATGTGGAGAACTAAAAGAAACCCACTCCCCAGCCTCCCCTCTGCCCTTGACCTCTGCATCTACAAGGAACATATGCTGGAGGCTGGGCTGGGGCATGCCCTTCACCAGCAGGAAAGCGTGTCTGGGCTTCTCTGGAAAGCTGGGGTGTGTGAGTCGTGGATGGGGAAATTAAGGCCCGGGTGGGGAAGGCACTAGTCCTGGGAGGATCACACAGCAGGTGGAGTCAGGGCTAGGATTTCGACCCATTTCCTCTGTCCCAGGCCTGGACTCGCAGACCTGCCAGAGGTCAAAGTTAGTCAGGGCTGGCACCTCCAGCCCTCCTGTTCCTTGCCCTAGGAGTGGTCAGAGACTGCTCCAGTGTCCAGGGCCCTCTGGAGGTACC
Organism: Diceros bicornis minor; assembly: GCF_020826845.1. Taxonomy (NCBI): domain Eukaryota; kingdom Metazoa; phylum Chordata; class Mammalia; order Perissodactyla; family Rhinocerotidae; genus Diceros; species Diceros bicornis. The sequence goes on from NC_080740.1 coordinate 93,093,858, forward strand.
CGGCTGGCCCTGCTGTGACGGGCTCAGGCCCTGGGTTATGCTGAGACAAGGCCAGGGGCCAGATGGGGGCAAGGGTGGCAGCTGTTCTCAGGTGTTCCCAACCCTGGTCTGGGCAGAGGGTGGCATGGGCCTGCTCACCAGCTCCACGTGGGTCAGCTGCTGGGCCAGTGTGTAGGGGTCACTGCAGACGGCGAGGAGCTCCCTATGGATGGAGGCCGGCGGCTTGGTCCTGTAGGAGATGGGCTTGTCTGCGCCCAGGAGGCCTTCCGGCCCCTGGCCCAGAGCCGCCAGCTTCTGGTGCAGAGCCTGAAGGAGCTGATGCATCCTCTTTCTGTATGCCTGAAGCGGGGAGGAGAGAGGGGTGCTCATGCCTGAACACCTGTCTCTGCATCCTTACCATTGGAGGGGGGCAGGCCCTGGGCTGGCAGGGATGGGCTGCCCCACCCTGGAGCAGGATCTGATCCAGGGCAGGTGAGGGTTGGGGCCAGAGTCAAGGTTGGCTGGGAAGGAGGCTGCAGGGTTACCAGTGGGAGCTGAGAGGAGCACACACCAGAGAGGGCGATGAGGGTCCAAAGCCACCCCGCCATTCAGACAGCGGGGCGGGGGTGGGGGTGGGCACTGCCAGGGGGCTGGAAGAAGGGCGAGAGGAGGAGATGTGGAAGGGACCCTGCCCTGGGCAACTGAACCTTTGCTTTAACGGGAGCCCCTCCTGTCTCCAGTTTGTTTACGCCTCAGTAGAATGACAGCTTGGCAGGGGCAGGGAGTCTGTGATGCCACCACTGTGTTGTCAGAGCCGGGCACGCAGTGGGCGCTCGATGACCGCTGACCGTGCCGACGGAGTCCTTTACCGTCACTCAGACAGATGGGTCCCGGCTTGGGGCCACCCTGGGCCGTGCCCCTGAGAGCCCCCCTTCCCCCACAGGGAAACTATTTCCCCCCAGAGACCCCTGTTTCCAAGGAAGGCGCCATCAGACCAGCTGGGTTTATTGAGCACATGTTCCCAAGGTGGGGCAGTAACCCACAGCACGAGCCCCTTGGTCAACAGCAAAGGGCTCCCCAGAGGTGGATTCAAGCCCCACAAGCCGTGGAGCCGACGGTGGGGGTGGCATGGGCAGTGGGGCCTGGCGCAGGGGCCGGAATGACAGCGGTGCTGGACAGTTGGTGCCGCCAAGTTTCAGGTGGAAACACACAAACCCGGCGGCATTTCGCAGGTGGGGCGTCTAGCTGGCTGGGCCGAGTGTGCCTGGGGGCCTTGATGGTCCCTCAAGTCTCTGATGGGGCTCAAGGAGGCCATTGAGTCCAGCAGTGTTAGTGCCCAGAGCTGTGGTGACGCAGTGGCATCGCCCAGCCCCTATGGAAGTGCTTCTCTGTGAAGTGGCCCTGGGCGGATGTGGCGGAGCCCTCAGGACACAGGGAGCAGGACAGGAGGCTGCCTAACTGACCTGACCCTAATTCCCCAGGCCGTGGGGGGCAGAGCCCTGTGGGCGGGGCAGTGTGTGGGTAACCGAGCTCCCTGCTGCCCGCGGAAGGAACAGCCCCTGTCAGCTCTGCTGCGTCCAAGAGCGTGGTCAGCACGCTGCCTCCTTCATTTGAGTGCTGGGAAGATGGTGAGCCGGGTCCAGGCACAGCTAGCCCTGGGCGACACAGTCAGTCACCTGGGAGCCCCGACCCCTCCCCCGGCCCCCAGTCTCTCTCCTTTACCCAGCCGGTCATCTCTCAGGGGGCTTACACGGGCTGCTGCGTTCCCTCACATCCCACTCACCTGCCTCCACTGCGCCATCTGGCTCCACTTCCGTCAGCCTTCTGACGACTCGTGCTGCCTCCCCCGGGACAGCGGGTCACAAAAGCCAGGGGCCATTCCTCAGGCTGCATCTGCCCTGGCCGGCCCCCCAGCCTCCTGGCTCCTCCCACCTGGGGCAGTTTGCAGGCTTGTCTGTCAGCACTGCGGTTGGATGTGGGGCTCCTGCTGTCTCCAGCTATTGCTCTCGTCCCCTCGCTCTGTACTTCATTCCTGGGTATGCTGCTTCAGGTCCAGGCTGTCATTTAGTGTTCATGTGTGGACAATGCCCAGTTTACCCATGCAGCTCCTCTGACCACCAGAGCCACATGGCCCGGGGCCACCCCTGGGTCCCTCCTCGCCCAGAGCCGCCTCCTCTGCGTGCACGCCTGTCTCAGGGAATGGAGCACGAGTGTCAGGCACACGTCCTCAAGCCGCCCTCTGCACATGCCCCTCCAGGCTATCATCAACATTCCTAATTTTGCTTTCTTCTGTTTCCATGTTTCATCTTCCATCATGGTCTCTGTGGTCCAGGCCATCGTAATCTCCCTGGTGGCTGCAGCGGCCTCCTCAGTGGGCCCCCTGCATCCGCACTGCACTCTGCAGCCAGAGCAGTCTGTTCAGATGACCGTCTGACCACTGCTTCCCCCCTTCCTTACAATGCCTCCACACTTTTGCCAAGACAAAAGCCTCGCGTGGCTTGGAGGCCCTGAGGTCAGCTCTGGCCACACTCAGTGGCCTCCACGTGGACCCTGCTCCCCTTCTCTGTGCTCCAGACACAGGCCACTCCTCCGTCCTTTTCACCGTTTCTCTACCCCAACCCCGCTGCCCCGGCAGGGCCTGTGCAGCCCTCTGCCTCTGGGCATGTTCTCATTGCTGGACCTCAGAGAGCCAGGCCCTTCCTTCACAGCCCCTGCCCACGCCATGACCGAGGACCACCTATTCCCTGCGTCTCCTCGCTGGATGAGCAGCTCCTTGAAGACACACCAGGTCACTCTTTGCTCCTCCCCAGCATGAAGGGCAGGGGCTGGCTCATGGGAGGGGCCCACATGCGTTTGCTGGTTGGATGAACATGGCCTTCACCTGCTTCTGGTCGGTCAGCCTCTCTGGGGTGGACTGCGGGGCCGTCCAGGAGGCAAGGATGCTGCGTGTCTGTGCCTACACTTTGACAGAACCACGCGCTTACCCTACTTAAAAATATGCAGATAATTTAGCAGGACTTGATTCTATTGAACCCATATTCACTCTGAAGAATTGTCATTTCCTGTTTTCTAATTCCTTTAGAATTCTTCCAGTGGGCTAACCTCAAGCTTATCTGTTGGTTCTTTCCTGAATCTTCTGCTCACCCTCTGAGTGTGGGGACGGTATCGCCCTTCTCTTGACCTCCTCTCATTTTCTTGCTGATTTCTGCACACTTGTGGACGGAGGCTCAGAGATCTCCTCGGTGAATCTGGGCAGACCCCGAGACCTCCCTGAGAACGTCGAGGCATTCCTTGTCCCTGTCAGGAGCCCACGTTACAGAGCACAGGGCGTGCCCAGCATGGCGCAGCACCCCGGACCCGGCTCGCCGCATGCCTGGGAGGACAGGGTCTGGATCATCTTCTTCATCCATTTCCACGGGCCACCTCGCGCATGCACAGAGCTGGGTTTAAGTGCAGAGGTCGTCCACGGGTGGTGGCCACAGCTCTGCAGGTGCCTCCAAGTCTCTGGGACTGGGCCTTTCGTGGCTAGAACCCCTGTCTCTGGTCGGACAAGCACAGACTCTGTTCTCTGAAGTTCTTGAAAACTTCCTCTGGAGCAGCCCAGCGCTGACATCCAGTGGGCTCAGCCCACCCTGCATTGGCCGGAGCTCCCCCCCCCCGGGGGCCTGTTTATTCGTCTCTGTTTCCCACCTTGGGGAAGCCTCAGAGACAGTGGGGTCAGTCCAGCAGACGGTCGTGTGGATGGGAAAGCAAGGTCAGTCCCAGGAGGGCTGCCTGTGGTGTCAGCCTCCTCTGCCCGCCCAGTGGGTGTGGCCTCCTGTGCTGTCTCCCTTATCAGAGCTTCGACCTTTGGGCCTTCCCTGGTCTCCCCCAGCCTCTCTCAGCCTTGGCACTGGCCTCCCTGAGCTGAAACTGCTGAGTCCAATCTACCAGGAGCCCCTCCAAGCCCCTCCACCCAGCACAGCGTGGTCCAGAGCAGGCGTCTCGATGCAGTGGCCAGGTGCTGGGAAAGGCTTCCACAGAAATCTCCAGAACCCACAGTCATGGAGAATGGCCTTCTCAGCTCCTCCTCAGCCTGTTGTTCCCAGCCACCAAGAGGTGGTGGGGAGCACAGTGAGGACATGAGGCTTCCAGGAAATGGCAGTGGGTGCAGGAGGAGAGAAAGGTGTTGCTTTTCATGGCTGCTCTGATGGGGAGGCCCACTCGGCCCTGGCCCTGTGCTGTCTCCTCCACGTCCCTGAGCTTGTTGTTCTCCTCACAGCTCTGTGAGGCAGGAATTATCACCCTCCCTCTTTAAGTCTCAGAGAGGTTAAGTAACTCGCGCAAAGACACACAGCTCTGAAAACACTTGTGTTCATCTCATTGCCTTGTGCACAGCACTTTATATCATTTGATTCTAACCCTGTGTGAGAAATCTTACAAGATAATGCTGAAATATTTTTGGAGCAAAAGATATAATGTCTATGATTTGTTTAAAAATAATTTGGAGGGGGGCCGGCCCAGTGGCGCAAGTGGCTAAGTGCATGCACTCCACTGCGGCAGCCCGGGGTTCGCCGGTTCGGATCCCAGGCGTGCACCGACGCACTGCTTGTCAAGCCATGCTGTGGTGGCGTCCCATATAAAGTGGAGGAAGATGGGCACAGATGTTAGCCCAGGGCCAGTCTTCTTCAGCAAAAAAAAAAAAAAGAGGAGGAGGATTGGCAGATGTTAGCTCAGGGCCGATCTTCCTCACAAAAAATAATAAAAAAAAAATTTGGAGGGAGGGGGACGTGTGTGAGGGGATAGAAGAAACAAGTTTGCCAAAATGTTGGTACTTGTTGAAGCTAGGTGAAGGGTTCACATGAATTCATGCTTACTATTCTGTTTGTGTGTATTTGAAATGTTCCATACCAGAAGTTCGATAAAAGTTAAAAATAATCCCCATATGCCTGAATTTTGGAAAGAACTTGATCCTCATCATAACTCACATTTACACAGGTGACTTCAGGGACTCTTTGCTGCAAAGCTGTGTGGTGACAACCATTTTACTGATGAAGAAACCGAAGCTCAGAGGGGCGAGGGGCCTTGCCCGAGGTCACACAGCTATGGTTTCCAAGCCTGGATCTGGGCTCATGCTCTGAGTCTTAGGGGCCCAGCCTCATCAGTCTGGTTTGCTGCTCACCAGCTCCTATCTGAGCCGAGCCTGAGCCCGAGCTGGGGGAGTAGCCTGCAGACTACCTGCAGCACTCAAGCGCCTGGAGGACATCCCCTTTGGAGCAGATGGTCTGTGCGGAAGGGCGACTTGGGGGTCACAGAGACACATGGGAGCACTGTCCCGGGCCTGGGGGGGGGGTGGGGGCCGGGGAACTCGGGTTCCAGCCCACACTGCTCAGCACACCTAATTGGATCCCAAGGGAAGGAGTGGGAAATGTTCTGAATGATTTATTTCTGCTCTGAGAACCCACACCTGGTGGATGGCTGCTCTCCATTCACAGGGCTCGGTTGTATCTTATTTTCATCCACTGGATGGTCAGAAAAGACTTCCCAGCACAGCCCTGACAGGTTCTCGGGAGTTGGTGAGGAGTCACTGCTTCTCAAGGAAACCAGCCCAAGACTTACACCTATCCTCCACCACCGCAGCCAGAATGGCAGGGTCTGCCTCTGAAATGGCTCTGCCAATGGCAGATGCAGGCCTGATAAGGGTGGATAATCCAGTTTGGCTTAGACCTCACGCTGCTGAAGGCCTCCTGGGAAGAGGGAGATGAAGTAGGAGACAGGACTCTTACCCCCTTATATACCCTTTACTCCATCCATCCACCCACCATCCGTGTACCCATCTCTTCTCCACCCATCTGCTATCACCCACCTCTCCTTTTATAGTCACCCACCCACAGATCCATCAATTTACTCATCTATCTTTCTTTCTTCCTTTCTAACATTTGCCACTCACCCATCCACCCACCCCTCCATCTACTCATCCATCCACCCACTCATCCATCCATCCACCCACCCACATATCTACCTACCAACTCATCCATCCATCTATCCTTATTCATCCATCCACTCACCCACCCACTCACCTTCCCACCCATGTTCTCACCCACCCACTGACACCCACACATACCCATCCACCTACCCTCCCATCCATCTGTTCATCCATCCACCCATCCACCATTCCTACCTTTTTCTCTCCCTTCTTTCCATCAATCTTTCCACATCCACTCACCCCATAAATTCACCTACCTACCCAATTACCCAAACATCTATCTTCCGCCCTCTACTCATTCATCAAAGTAGCCAACTATCTATCCAGCCAGTCAGTCAGCATCTCCCTTCCCTGCTTCTCCCTCCCCATCCTGATCCATCCAGTCATCGAGCCTTCCCTGATCCTGTTCCCTGCTGCATCCTAAGCCAAGCATCATGATCCCCAGATGAATCAGGGGATGCAGAGGAGGAGAAGCAGATGACCATCATCTCACCAAGCCCTCAGAATAGCTAAGTTACTTGCCTGCTATGTGAAGTGACCCCAGGGCAGGGCCTCCCTTTCTGAGCCTCAGTTAGGTCTCGGACTTGATGGCTTCCTATAGTCGAAGCTGCCCTAGCAGCTTTCCTTTGCTTCACGTGCAGCTGGCTCTGCCACGTGCAGACCCACTTTGGGGCACATTACTCGCTACTGGCTTGCCATGTTCAGTCTCCTCCCAGGGCAACTGACGTGCACTCCTCCCCATGTTCTCTTCTTCCAGATAAAGCAGTGTCAATGCTGGCCACGGCATCATTCTGGAGATGCCAATAAACCTGCCCCTTCTAAAGGGGCCAGGAGACCTGTGTCCCCTCTGCAGGGCCCTTCTTTGTATTCTCATGATATTCCTGGGCGTGGGAATTTTTCTCCTTCTTTCATCCATCAGGGAAGTGAGGCTTGGAGACCTTTAAGTGCCTTCCCCAATGTAACAGCTGGGAGAGCTGGGTAGGGCAGGGGGTGCAGAGGTACTCTGACTGACTCCCAAGCCACTAGAGTGCAGGGGCCATTTACCCCAGAGTGTGGTGTTAACCGCAGGGGCACCCTCTCTCCTCTGCTGCCCCCCTGCAGGGTTTACAGCTTACCCCTGGAGGCTGAGAGGATCCCAGGAGAGCCTGTCCAGATGAGTGTGGCGGTTATTCCCACTATTGCTGTTATCGTGGTTCATCCCGCAAAGCCCTTTTCTGCCCCCGACTGGCAGGTCCTTGTTCAGGAGCACTGACCACCTGCCCCCGATGTGGTGCAGGGGCAGGAGGGGGAGGCCCCTGTGGCACAGGGTCCCAGACGAGGGCTCTGCCAGGCTGGCCCAGTGGGTCACAGACCAACAGCCTGACCATGTGACCACAAAATTCCATGAGGGGGTGGAATTCCTCGCCTGCCATCTGCTGCCCTGGATGAGAGCAAGACAGGAGAGAGGTCAAGAGCCCAGGCCTGGACCCGAGGCCTGGACTCCCTGCCAGGTCTGCAGTGCCCGATTCCCTGATGGGGCAAGAAGGGGCTGTAGTGTGCATGTGGGGAGACAAGGGCCCTGAGGGGCCTGGGCACAGTCTCAGGCCCCGGCTGTGAGGGTGCAGACAGTTAAAGGCTGCTCGCCCACCTCGTCACAGGGGGCGATGCGGCCCACCATGTCCTTCAGATGCCCGATGGTCGACTCCTCCTGGAAGTCCCGCGGGAAGGTCTCCGTCCACTCGGCCAACAGTTGGAGAAGTTTGGGGCCAAACTTCCGGACCCGAGCCTGAAAGGCAAGTGAGGGGCGTCCGCGGTGGGTGAGGGGTGCTCTGGAGGGGTGCCACCAGCCACTGCCACTGCCACTCACTACTGGTCCTGTGCCCGGGTCTGAGCTGCCAGGCGGCGGTGGCCAAGGGGGGACAAGCCTCGTGCCTTCTCTGTGTCAGGCAACAGGGACGGGACACAAGGAGGGGGCAGACCACGGGGGGCAGAAGGGGGGAGGCACGCTTGGGGGAGGGCGTCATCTGTTTTTGCTGCCCCGCGTCCCATCTCCCTTTCCGTGGTGACAGCACCTCAGTTTGCCTTCGGGGTCTCCCTCTTCTTCATTCCCAGCCGGGGGTTCAGGGTACCGACCCCACCCCATGGCTCTAGGAGTGGGCCCAGATCTGTGCCGGCCAATCAGAGTACGCACAGTCCCGTCAGGCGCGGTGATTGGCTCACAGATGGGTTTGTGGCCTAAGCTAAGCCAATGAGATGGGGCTTTCATTGGGACCTCCTAAGACCTTCCAGAGACTGGGAAGGTGGGCGAGAGCCCGGACACCGGTCCCCGCGCAGGAGGCGCCCGCCGGAGAGGGAGGCTGGCCCCGGAGAGGGAGCAGAGTGTCAGAGGAGAAAGACCGTTCTCACAAGGCGGGACTGGAGACTCTGCAGTTTCCCGAGCCAGGAGGGTCCCTTTGCCGTGGACCAGGTGAAGTTGGGTCACTGTAACAGTGGAGCCCAACCGACACGCGTGCGAGGGATCTGGCCAGGGCAGAGGAAAGTTTACGGGGAGCCGGGGAAGGCTGGGCCATCAGCGCATCCCACAGAGGAGGGAAGGGGGGAACAGAGTGTGCTGGGGGCAGGAAGCCCAGCAGATGCTGCAGGGCCATCCAGATGACAGGGGTCCTACCGGCAGTGCTCTGGGGGCCCCTGTCTGGGCTTGGTGTGAGCTCAAGGGCTCCCATAGGGCACTGGGGAACAGCACCCGCATTACAGATTCAGGCTCTGTCCTTCTGGCTCTGGGCCTCAGACACGTCAGAAACCTGTGGGCTCTGTCAGGAGAATGGGACAGTCACTGCCTCTCCGAGAGGTTGGTGCACGAGGGCATGGCAGGGGAGCGCTGGTACACTCAGAGGCCCCCGGCTTCGCCCCACCCCTCACCTTGTCCAGCACCGGCTTGTCCAGCTGCTGCTGCTCAATGCACAGGTGGCAGACCCGGGCCAGGAGCTCCCGGGGCTCGATGAAGAGGCGGGAGCTCAGCAGGAAGGTGAAGATGTAGGCTTTCTGGGGGCACACGAGAGAAAGGCAGCAGTGTTCACAAGGGCACTGGGGGGCATGCCTCCCAGCCCACCCGGCCCCCTAGGCCCAAGGCCAGCCCCGGCCCTGTTGTCTTCCCTGTGGCTGCTGCCCCTCCTCCTCACTGGGTTGTCACCCACCTCAGGGTAGTAGTCTGCCGTGGGCACCAGGTGCTGGATCAGGGTGTCTAGGGAGGCCGAGGATGGAGCTCCGTCCAGGAGGGGCTGCCTGGCCTGCTCGCCATCTGTGGGCCCAGCAGGGGGTAGGCCAAGGCTACCCGGGGTGACCATGTTGGAGGCGCTCAGTGTCCGGGGCATGCCTGCCTACAACGGCAAGGAGCAGTTGGGGCACACCTGAGCTGTAGCCTGTTGGTTTCCCAGGCTCCTGGCTGGGCAGGCCCTGCCTCCCACAAGCACTTCTGTGCCCCCCTGAGGCCAGAGATCACTTCCTGGGAGGGCTGCCAGGGACCCCTACCCACAGCACAGCATCCTCTGGGACCATCTCTCCTCTACTCTCAGTCCAAGCCATTTAGGGACTGACTCTTTCCAGTGTCCACTCCCACCCCGAGTGAAGGTTGTTTTTGACAAGGCCTAGGCAGTCAGCATATTCGCCCATGCCCCTGACCATAGAGATTGGATCAGAGATGGGCTTGATCCAAACTGGGGAGCTCAGGGGGAAATCCCAGAATTTCTGTGGCACTTGGAAGCTCTTTCCCCTCGGACCCCTGAGCCAGTAGAATGGCACTGTTGGAGCCATCTTGTCCCCACAAGGAACCAGGAAAGTAGGCACATTCCTGAGGTTGGTGTGTGAGGCCCTGGATCCTGCGGTGCCTGAAGCTGCTCTGTGGACATAACATGAGCCTGTTTAAGTTGGGTTTCTCTCAGGTGCAGCCAAACAGCTGCCCTCTGTAGCCTGGCACTCCAGGCTCTTTGTGATTAGGACCCGCTGACCCTCTAGCTGTTCCCTCCTGCAGGAAGGCTCTCCCAGCATCTTCACCCCTCCATCCCTCTGGACACAGCTGATTCTCCTTGTCAGCACTGTGAGTGCTCGGGGGGCTGCTGTTGGTGCCTGGTGCAGCAAGGCCACCTGTGGTTGTTGTATGGGGACCTCTCCATCCAAACCTCTTCCAGGCAGCGGTCAGGGCGTGTGCTCTGACCCGGCACTGACTCAGGGGCCTGGCCTGCAGCAGGCGCCCATCCACGTGTGTGCAGTGGACCCATGCTTCCTCTGCCATGCTCTTCCAAGGACCCTGTAGGCCAGTCTTCCTGAACGAAGCCTGCCGGGGCATTCACAGCAACCAGTCCTGGCCAAGCCTCTGACCGTTGGACCGTCCCCATCCCGGACATTCAAGTCGCCCCCACATTCTCAACCGTGGAGTCCTGCAGGCCCACCACAGGGACTTCCAGGGATCAGTCTCCCCATTGCCCTGCTCCCCTCGCCCCTGCTGCCCCCACGCAGACCTTGACCCAGGTGACCTGGCCCTGAGAGTAGAGACAGATGGACATGGAGAGTCAGAGCTGACATTGGGGATCAGAGGGAGCCCCGTGGAGGGCCATCCCGAGGGTGTGTGGGTGTGAGAGGTGCGGGGACTGGGTTACAGCATGGGGAGGGCTCCAGAACCCGTGTGGGTGGCAGCCCGGACAGTCCTGGCCCTGGGGACAGCACAGCAAAGCTGTGAGTGTTCAATTTTCAGCCGATAAAACTGTAAAATTACACAAAACCACCTCCTGTCCATCCCAATGGGCATGCAGGGAGCTGCCTATGCTCCTCGGGGAGTGGTGGTCAGCTCTGGTGTAGGCTCCGGCTCTGCCCCACGCTCTTCTATCCACAAGTTAGAAAACTCTTGAGGCTGGCAAGCTCTGCTCTCTCCTGCCGGACACCTGGCACCTTCTCCCTGCAGTGCTGGGCCTCTCCCGGATCCCAGTCCAGTGTTCTCACAGACGAGCCAGTAGCTGGGGTGGAGGTGACTCTGGAAACCTCTCTGCAGGGCAGGGTGGGAGGGGCCTTTCTAGGGAGGCCAGGGTGCCGGCACTTCAAGAGAGGAGCTGGGAAGCTCCTGAAGCACCTCGGGGCTGGCCTGGAACTGGGGGCTGCATGTGGGGTGCTGGGTGCTTGGGGCAGGGGAGGGTTCACCAGCTCTGCTCTGGAGCAACAAGCTCACACTGGAGGCCAGGGGTGGGTGGGGACAGAACCATCATGACCCACAGGGATGCCCAGAGAGCAGACAGGCTGCCAGTGTGGCCCTCTGACCTCCGACCACCCATCATGTCCCCAGCTGGGCTCAGGCCTGGTCTCATGGATGGGCTTGCCTCTGCTGCAGTCTCTGGTTCCCTCGCGCTGTAGCTGAGGGTCACTCATTCATGCATGTGTGCATGGAGCGACTACTGGCACTGTTCTAGGCACTGCGGACCAAGCAGGACCACTCAGAGCTGGCGAGGGGTTGGGGAGAGGCAGACAAAAACGGGCCAAGGTTTGCAGAGAGACTGTGCCACTGAGGCACGTGCTCTGCAGGGTGTGCTGGAGCGAGGGGAGAGGGGTGACAGCTCCCTGCTGGTGGATGTTCCCTCAAGGAGGTGGGTGAGGTCAGAGTCTGCCATTCCTACTGGCCCTCCCCACAGGTGTGCTGATGCAGACAGGGCAGTGGGGGCCCACCCCTGGCCTCTGTGTGAGGACTGTGGGGGTGGGGGTGAGCTGCAAGCCGCCCTCTTCCTCCCTTCAGCAGGGGGTCCAGGCTGCCTGGAACAGAGAGGGCAGGGTGTGTGTGCCTGTGCTGAGGACAGGGCAGAAGGCAGTCCGCAGAAAGACTTGCCAGCAGGGACCCGCGTGTGCAAAGGCTCAGCCGAGCTGGGGGGCAACGTGGTGTGATTGTGGGAGTGTGTGCTCAGGTGGCAGGAGTCAGGCTGCGGTTCCTGGAGGCGCAGTGGTGAGCGATCAACTGGGGGACCAGGGAGGGTGCAGGGTGGAGGGGGCATCACATGTTTGGGTGCAAACACAGCTACATGGAGATGGAGGCCCCCCCACCATCCGAACGCCCCCACCCATAAGTAACTGCTTTTGTTAGTTTCTTATCTATCTTTCCAGAGCTTTTTTAGGCAAGGACAAGGACATATAAATACATATTCCCTCTTTTCTGTCTTTATTACACAAAAAAGTAGCACATTGTACACACTCTCTTGTGCTCTTTTCACTAAAAACTCATTTTGGAGAGCTTTCCATGGCAGGACAGAGCCTGTTCATTCTTTTTACTTTTTAACGGCCTCACAGTGTGCCATTGTTTGGATACGGATATATATATATATATATTTTTTTTTTTGGTGAGGAAGATTAGCCCTGAACTAACATCTGTGCCCATCCTCCTCTATTTTGTATCATGCCACCACAGCATGACTTGATGAGTGGTGTAGGTCCACACCTGGGAACCAAACCTGCAATCTTGGGCCACTGAAGGGAAGCACACCTAACTTAACCACTACACCACCGGGCTGGCCCCCTGGATGGGGATAATTTTTAAAAGCCAATGATGAAGAAGCAACCCAAGTGTCCATCGATGGCTGAAAGAATAAACAAAATGTGGTCTATCTATACAATGGAATATTATTCAGTCTTAGAAAGGAAGGAAATTGTGACACATGCTACAACATAGATGAACTATGAAGACATTACACTAAGTGAAATCAGCCAGGCACAAAAGCACTGTATGATTCTGCTTATATGAGGTACCTAGGGTAGTCAAATTCGTAGAGACAGAAAGTAGAATGGTGGTTGCCAGGGGCTGGGGGAGGAGACAATGGGGAGTTATTGCTTAATGGGTACAGAGTTTCAGTTGTGCAAGATGAAAAGAGTTCTGGAGATGGATGGTGGTGATGGTTGCACAACAACGTGAGTGCACTTAATGCTACTGAACGGTACACTTAAAAATGGCTAAGATGCTAAATTTTATGTAATGTGTATTTTACCACAATTAAAAAAAAAAAGCCATGATGGGAAAATTGTTTAGTGTCACAATTTCCCTTGAAAATCCTTGAAATCACCAGTAAATTCTCCAATCTGTGCTTCAGTGAACAGAGCCTGCATGATATATGTGAGCAGGGGTTGGGAGTCTGGGGCCAGCATAGACGGGCTCTGAGCCCGAGGGTTCCTACAGACGGGTCGCTACGGACTGGCAGGCTGCTCCGCCTGTGCCTTGAAGAGCCCTTTCAAGCTCTCTCTCTGCCTTGCTGGGGGCACGGGGCTCCGTGTGTGAGAACAGACTTGTGCACGGTATGACTCCAGTAGGTGTCCACTTTATACCCACTAAATGAACAAGACTTAATAAAATACCCAGTGCTGCCTGGCAAGTTGGAGCAGCCCTTTAAACACTGCTGGGCAGGGGTGTACATTGTCACATTCCCTTTGAATTGTACAAGATTTGGCTCTATGTGCGAAGAGCCTTATGTTTGATAGTGCCTTTTCACTTTAATCAAATCCTTGGAAATATATCCCAAAAAAATTATCTCAAGAGGAAAAGCATGGACAGGAGTTTGCTTTGGCATTAATTATAAGCAGTGAACAAAGTCCAGAGTACCATGGATGATGAACACGAGGAGAACGGACAAGCACATCACCATACCCACTAGTGGAGTTTCTGTTGCTGTTGACATGATCGTCATGAAGACTTGGCGATAACACAGGAACGGTTATGGGATAACAAAGTGAAAACGGCAGGAGAGAAAACTGCACATCTGACATGACACAGATGATACTATTCGAGTGGATAAAACCATGCCAGGGCACTGAAAAATGCATCATTGATGTGCACGCCCCCTTACCCCACTGTTGTTACTGTTTTAGTGTCATTCATTCACGCTGAAGGTAAGCTCAGTCATCAAACGAAGCCCCAAGGGTGAAGGGCCCCAGGAACACCTGCACCACTCCCAGGGCGGAGTCAGGGGCATGCTCACCCTGTGACGAGGTCACCGAGGGGACACTGAGAGGAGATGCCTTGTTCTGGCACACAACCGAGAGTGGCTGAGCTACGGTTTGCACTGCAGAGTCCACTTTCTGACCTGTCTAGGTGAGGCCCCCTTGCCCCAGGACGAGTGATGCGCCACGCCTTCACACACGCTGGACCTGCCTGCCTGGCGCCCCTCCTGACTCCCGGGGCCCCTGGGCCTCCGCAGCCCCAGGCCTCACACTGGCCTCGGTCTCCCTGCACCGCGTGCTATCTAGGAGGAGCCTGGCTTGCTCCCTGCTGCACCTGCAGGGCCTGCCCTGTGCCTGGCACAGGCATAGTGGGTGCTCAGTCATGACGTGTGGCATTCAAGTGACTCAGTGATGCTGGTGAGAAGTGATGAAGCCTGGAATTAAACAGTGCAAACGGGGATGTTGAGGAGAGGCCAGAACGCCAGGCACTAAGTGGTGGAGTCAGCAGGAGGGAGGAGCTGGGGAGAAGCTTGGGGTTCTGGGCTGGGAAGGCTGATAGAGCTGCTCTTCCCTCCCTGACCCCCATCTCATCCCTTAGCCCTCCCTTCTTACAGATGAGGAAACTGAGGCTCAGAGAGGGAAAGGCAGGGCTCACAGGCTGAATACCTGGCAGAGCTGGGACTTGAGCACAGGTGTGTCTGAACCCCATGCCCTGTTCCTGCCCACCAGCCCACAGGGGCACTGATGCTGGCGTCCCCAAGCCACAGCGTCAAGAGGACGCAGTCAGACTCCTGAGGTGTGACCAGCGGTGCCCAGGACAGGAGGAAAGAAGCACATGCTGGCTGGCGGTCGGTCACAGCGGCCCCTCCAGGCACCGCGTTTGGCCCGTGGGCGCGATGGGGATCTCCCGTCCGTGGCGCCTCGGCTCCTTCCCAGCCCAGAGCCGAGTTCCCGACCCGAGTCACTCCTCCTGTGCCTCCGTGCGCAGGGTCGGCCTTCTCCGCATTCGTTTCCTGTCCTTCCGGCTAGAACTCCGGGGTTTTGCTTTGGGGAATAACCACGCCCTCTGGTGAATACTGACCAGTCGTGGTGGGACTGGGCCAATCAGACGCCGCCGCCCTGGAACACGCACCTGGAGGGGACCTGACCTGGGGAGGCCTGACTCCGCCGCAGGCCAGGCGTGGGAGGGGCTGGGGTGGCTCCTAGGCAAGGGCTTCTGCCGCGGTTTCCCTGCCCAGCCCCACCCCCTCAGCAGTATCTGTGTCTCCCCCTGTTTAGGTCTCCAGGCCTGGCATCTGGAGGTCCTGGGGCTCCCGCGACAACTATACGGGGACAGCCTGCATTGTGTGGATCGGGTCCGCAGGAAGGCCAGCGGAATGAGGGGAGAGGACCAGCCGGCCGCCAGGCCCGCCTGGGCTCCATCCGTCTGGGGCTGAGCCCTGGCAGGCCACCCACGCCGGGCCTCGGCGCCCGCCAGGTTTCTAGGTTTCCAGGACCGCGTGGCCTACGCCTAACTCCTCCATGGGAGCCGGGGAGACGTCTCAGGGACAAGCGAGGACGCATCAGGATTATAAGGAAGGCGCAGGCCTAAAGGAGGATCTTTCTTTCATTCCCCAACTTCTCACGGACATGTGGGTGTGTGACTTTCTTCTTCACCCGCCCGTACAGAAACACGCGGCCGAGGGCCCTGTATTCCTCCGCAGCGCGAGGCCGCTGGCGAGCGGCCAGGGCTGTGGCCAGAGAGACAGCTCCGCAGGGCTCCGGGGGCTGACCACACGCTCAGACCTTCCAGGCTGAAGAGACGCCAGGACTCCTGACTTGTATGTTTTGTATTCTGATTTTAAGGGTGGCAATTAAATTCATCTTTTAGAAAAAGCCCCTGTGGGGGCCACACCGGGGGCCAAAAGCACATTTAGAAATAACAGCTGTGTCTCCCAGGTGGCCAGTCTACAGCCCCACTCTGTTGTCCCAGCCCCCAGCACCGGTGGTTGGCATTAAAAATCTGCAGAAGATGGAAATCCATCAAGTCTCTGCACCTGGGTGGTCAGTGCGGCGTGTCTTGGGGACTGGAGAGGAGAGGTTCTCTCAGGCCTCCTTCTCTGGGTGGGCACTGGGCCAGGCGTGGTGGAGGGGACAGAGGTAAAGGATGCTCCTAGAGGAGAACCCTGCCGGTGGACTCCTCTGAGCTCTGAGAACAGGGAGAGGAGCCGATGAGACCACGTGCACCAAGCACCAGCACAGTGCCTGCCGGTAGGAGAGAGGGCCCCCCACGGGCGCTCCCCGCCCGCAAGGGCCTGGAAGCACAACACCGTGGTAATTCCAACTGCTAATGAGGCTCTGTGTCACCTGGACTCCTGCGGCTCACAGGGTTTCCCCGCTGGCGGTGGCCTCATGGCTTTCCCGGCTCTTCCAGCCCTGCAGCTACAGCATCTGCTGGGGATTATCCCTGCTGGGGTAGCCTCAGGCGTCCTGGGCCCACAGCTCCACAGCAGAGCCACTCTACCCTTGCCTTAAGATGTAGCAGACGTTCACACATTTACATATCGTCATGCCACCATTTCTCCCCTCCCCCGTTATACCTTTTTAAAAGTTCTGGTGAAATATGCTTAACATAAAATTTACCACTTAACCATTTTTAAGTGTACACTTCAGTGGCATTGAGTACATTCATGCTGTTGCACAACTATCACCACCATTCATCTCCAGAACTTTTTCATCTTCCCCAACTTAAACTCCATACCCATTAGATAACTCCCCACTCCCCAATCCCTCAGCCTCTGGGAACCGCTGTTGTGCTTTCTGTCTCTGTGAATCGCACTACTCTAGGGACCTCCTGTAAGTGCAATCAGACAGTATTTGTCCTTTTGTGACTGGCTTATTTCACTTAGCATAAGGTCTTCAAGGTTCATCCATGTTTTGCAAATGTCAGAATTTCCTTCCTTTTTAAGAGTGAATAATATTCCACTGTGTATTTATACCACATTTGCTTCATTTATGCACCCATCAGTGGATGTTTGGGTTGCTTCCACCTTGGCCGCGTGGTTTCCAGAGCAGCTGCACCATTGTACATCCCACCAGGGACGTAAAAAAATGCTTGTTCCAGTTTCTCCCCAGCAATGCCAACATTTGTTGTTTTCTGTATTTTTGATAGTAGCCATCCATTCGGGTATGAGGTGGTATCTCACTGTGGTTTTGATTTGCATTTCCCTAATGATTAGTGATGTTGAGCATCTTTTCATGTGCCTGTTGGCCATTTGTATATGTTTTCTTTGGAAAAGTGTCTGTTCAAGTCCTTGGCCCATTTTTGAATTAAGCTGTTTGTTTTTTGTTGTTGTTGAGTTTTAGGATTTTCTTTAGGTATTCTAGATATTAATCCCTCATTAGCTTTGTGATTTGTAAATATTTTCTTCTATTCTGTGGGCCGCCTTTTTACTCTGATGATAGTGTCCTTTTATGCACCAAAGTTTTTCATTTTGATGAAGTCCAATTTCTCTCCTTTTTCTTTTGTTGCTTGTGCCTTTGGTGAAATATAAGAAATCATTACCAAATACAATATCATGAAGTTTTTCCCCAATGTTTTCTTCTAAAAGTTTTATAATTTCAGCTCTTATATTTAGGTCTTTGATCCATTTTGAATTAATTTTTGTATATGGTGTTAGGTAAGGGTCCAACTTCATTTTTTGACATGTGGATGTCCAGTTTTCCCAGCACCATTTGTTGAAAAGATTGTCCTTTCCCCATTGAACAGTCTTGGCTCTCTTGAAGAAAATCATTTGATTATACACAGGGGTTTATTTCTGGGCTTTATATTGTTTCATTGGTCTACATAGCTCTCTTTATGTCAGTACCACACTGTTTTGATTACTGTAGCTTTGTAGTAAATTGTTAAATCAGGAAGTACAAGTCCTCCAATTTTTTCTTTCTTTCTTTTTTTTTTTTTTGGTGAGGAAGATTAGCCCTAAGCTAACATCTGTTGCCAATCCTCCCCTTTTTGCTGAGGAAGATTGGCCCTGGTCTAACATCCGTGCCCATCTTCCTCTACTTTCTATGTGGGATGCCTGCCACAGCATGGCTTGATAAGCCACGCATAGGTCTGCGCCCGGGATCCAAACCTGCAAACCCCGGGGTTCCTGAAGCAGAGTGTGCGAACTTAACCACTACACTGCCGGGCTGGCCTCTGTTTTTCTTTTTCAAGATTGTTTTGGCTACTCAGGGTCCCTTGAGATTCCATATGAATTTTAGGATGGATTTTTCTATTTCTGCAATAAAAACCATTGGAATTTTGATGGAGATTGCATTAAATCTGTAGATTGCTCTGGATAGTATTGACAGTATTGAGTCTTAACAATATTAAGTCTTCCAATCTATGAACACAGGATGTCTTTCCATTTATTTGTTTTCTCTCATTTCTTTCAGTAATGTTTTGTAGTTTTCAGTGTCTTTTGCTTCCTGGGCTAAGCTGATGTAAGTATAAGTTCCTAAGTTTATTCTTTTTGATGCTATCGTAAATGGAATTCTTTTCCTAATTTCCTTTTGGATTGTTCATTGTTTGTGTATTAGTTGTGTAGAAACACAACTGATTTTTTGGTGTTGATTTTGTATCCTACTTTGCTGAATTTGTTAATTAGTTCTAACAGGTTTTTTTGTGTGAAATCTTTAGGGCTTTCTACATACAAGACCATGTCATTTGCAAACAACATTAATCGATTTTCATATGTTGAGTCATCCTTGCATTCCAGGAATAAATCCCACTTGGTCATGGTGTGTAATCTTTCTAATATGCTGCTGAATTCAGTTTGCTAGTATTTTGTTGAGGATTTTTGCAAGCAATGTTCATAAGAGAGCGTGGTCTATAGTTTTCTTTTCTTGCTATGTCTTTGGTTGGCTTTTGTATTAAAGGCAAGGCTGACCTCAGAATGAGTTAGGAAGTGTTCCTTTCTCTTTATTTTTTGGAAAAAGTTTGAGAAGGATTCGTGTTAATTCTTCTTTAAATGTTTGGTAGAATTCACCCAGAGAGACCATTAGGTCCTGGGCTTATCTTTGTCAGGAGGTTTTTGATTACTGATTCAATCTCTTTACTAGTTATAGGTCTATTTAGATTTTCTATTTTGTGATTCAGTCTTAGTAGGTTTTGTGTTTCTAGGAATTTGTCCATTTCATCTAGGTTATCCAATGTGTTTGCATACAATTGTTCATAGTACTTCCTTATAATCTGTTTTATTTTTGTAAAATTGGAAGTGTCCCCACTTTCGTTTCTGGTTTTAGTAACTTGAGTCTTCTCTCTCTTTTGTTTTTCTATTATCAATCTATCTAAAGGTTTGTCAATTTTGTTAATCTTTTTGAAGAACCAGATTTAGGTTTCACTGATTCTCTCTATTGTTTTTCTATTCTCTATTTTATTTATCTCTGCTCTAATCTTTATTAGTTCCTTACTTCTGCTAGATTTGGGTTTAGTTTGTTCTTCTTTTTCTAGTTCCTTAAGTTGTAAAGTTGGTTTGTTGATTTGAGATCTTTCTCTTTTTTTAACGTAAGTTTTTACAGCTATAGATGTCCCTCTTAGCACTGCTTACACCTCAGTCCAGAAGTTTTAGTATGTTGTGTTTTCATTTTCATTTGTCTCTAAGGATTTTCTAATTTCTCTTGATTTCTTCTTTGAACCATTGGTTGTTTAAGAGTGCATTGTTTAGTTTCCACAAATTTGTGAATTTTCTGGTTTTCCTTCTATTGGTGATCTCTAACTTCATCCTGTCATGGTTGGAGAAGACACTTTGCATGATATCTATCTTCTTAAATCTATTGAGACTTGATTTGTGGCCCAACATGTGGTCTATCATGGAGAATGTCCCCTGTGCACTAGAAGAATGTGTATGCTGCTCTTATTGGGTAGTCCCATATATGTCTGTTAGAGTTAGTTGGTTTATTGTGTTGTTCAAATCCTCTATTTCCTTATCTTCTGTCTCATTGTTCCATCCATTATTGACAGTGGGGTATTGAAGTCTCCAATGATTATTGTAGAACTGTCTATTTGCCCCTTTAATTCTCATAATTTTTGCTTCGCATAATTTGATGGTCTGTTTTTAGTTGTGTAAATGTTTATAATTGTTATATCTTCTTGCTGTACTGAACTTTCTATTAATATATGAC
Source organism: Diceros bicornis minor (assembly GCF_020826845.1). Lineage (NCBI taxonomy): Eukaryota > Metazoa > Chordata > Mammalia > Perissodactyla > Rhinocerotidae > Diceros > Diceros bicornis. The sequence continues at coordinate 93,113,881 of NC_080740.1, forward strand.
GTCCTTCCTTACCTCTTGTAACCTTTTTTGATTTAGTCTTTTTTTGCTATTAGTATAGCCATCTCATTCTTTTTTGGTTACTATTTACACAGAATATCGTTTTCCATCCTTTCACTTTTAACGTACAGTCATGTACCACTTAACGGCAGGGATACGTTTTAAGAAATGTGTCATTAGGTAATTCTGTTGTTGTGTTAACATCATAGAGTGTACTTACACAGACCTGGACGGTACAGCCTACTGTACACACCTAGGCTATTTGGTACTAATCTTATGGGGCCACTGTTGTGTATGTGGTTCGTCATTGACCGAAATGTCGTTATGTAGCATGTGACTGGATTTATGTCTTTGGATCTAAAATGAGGCTCTTGTAGACCTGATTTTTTTTTAATCCATTCTGCCAATCTCTCTCTTTTTGATGGGAAAGTTTAATCCATTTACATTTAAAATAATAACTGTTAAGAGGGATTTACTTCTGCTATTTTGCTCTTTTTTCTATATGCCTTATAGCTTTTTGTCCCTCATTTCCTGTATTAGTATCTTCTTTTGTGTTTAGTTAATGTTTTGTTTTGAAACATTTTAATTCTTTTCTCATTTCCTTTTGTGTATATTCTATAGCTATTTTCTTTGTGGTTACCACAGGGATTACATTTAACATCCTAAAGTTATAACACTCTAATTTGAATTTATACTAGCTTAATTTAAGTAGCATACAAAACTCTGCCCCATATGGCTCTGTCCATTCACCATTTCAGTTGATGTCACAAAATCATATCTTTATGCATTTAGTGTCCAAAAACATAGACTAATAATTATTTTTTAAAAAATGCATTAGTTCTTAAATCATGTAGAAAACAAAAAGTGGAGTTAAAAATCAAAGTTACCATAATACTATCTTTTATAATTACCCATGTATATATCTTTACCAGAGATCTTTATTTCTTCATATGGCTTCAAGTTACTGATTAGTGTCCTTTCATTTCAACCCGAAGGACTCCCTTTAGTATTTCTTATATGACAGTTTTAGTGGTAATGAACTCCTTCAGCTTTTGTTTATCTGGGACTGTCTTAATTTTTCCCTCCTTTTTGAAGGACAGTTTTGCTGGATATAGGATTCTGGGTTGACAGTGTTTTTACTTTCAGCACTTTGAATATTTCAACCCACTGCCTTCTGGCTTCCAAAGTTTCTGATGAGAAATCTGCCAAAAATCTTATTGAGGGTTCCTTGTATGTGAGGAGTTGCTTCTCTCTTGCTGCTTTCAAGATTCTCTCTTTGTCTTTGTCTTTCAACAGTTTGATTATAATGTGTCTCATCATGGGTCTCTTTGAGTTTATCTTACTTGGAGTTTGTTGAGCTTCTTGGATGTTTATATTTATGGCTTTCTCCAAATTTGGGAAGTTTTCAACTATCATTTCTTCAAGTAATCTCTCTGCTCCTTTCTCTGTCTCCTCTCCTTCTGGGACTCTCACAGTGTGTATGTTGGTCTGTTTAATGGTGTCCCATGGGTCCCTTAGGCTCTGTTCACTTTTCTTCAATCGTTTTCCTTTCCGTTTCTAAGACCCAATGATTTCAATCATCCTATCTTCAAGTTCACTGAATATTTCTTCTGTCTGCTCAAATCTGCTTTGGAATACGTTTATTCCAAAGTGAACTTTTCATTTAAGGTGTCATAATTTTCTGCTCCAAAATTTCTTTTTGGTTCCTTTTTATGCTTTCTCTCTCTTTATTGACATTTTTATTTTGTTAATACAGGTTTTTAACTGGCCACCTTCTATTTAACTCATAAGTCCATCATCTGGTCTTTCTCAGGGATGGTTTCTTTTTTTCTTTTTTATTGTGGTAACATTGGTTTATAACATTATATAAATTTTAGGTGTACATCATTATATTTCAATTTCTGTGTAGACTGCATCATGTTCACCACTCAAAGACTAATTACAATCCATCACCAGACACATGTGCCTAATCACCCTTCCTCCTCCCCCCTTCCTCAGGGATGGTTTCTGTTGATCTATTTTTTTCCTTTCAATGGTCCATACTTTCCTGTTTCTTTGTATGTCTTGTGATTTTTTGTTGAAAAATGGATGTTTGAATCTTATAATGTGGTAACTCTGGAAATCAGATTTTCTGTGTTTCCTGTATTTTGTTTTTGTAAAAAAATTGTAGGGTGCCTTTGTGCTGGGATCAGCCTGAGGTGTAGACTTAAGGTCTTTTGGGGTCTTTTTTTGTGTGTGTGTGAGGAAGATCAGCCCTGAGCTAACATCCATGCCAATCTTCCTCTTTTTGCTGAGGAAGACTGGCTCTGGGCTAACATCTGTGCCTGTATTCCTCCACTTTATATGGGACGCCGCCACAGCATGGCCTGACAAGCGGTGCATCGTTGCATGCCCGGGACCCGAACCCCGGGCCGCCAGCAGCAGAGTGCATACACTTAACCACTATGCCATGGGGCCAGCCCTTTTTGGGTCTTTTCTAAGCCTGCACCTTTTCATGGGCATGTGCAGTAACTGTTAAAATTCCCCCCATATGTGGTTGCTTTTGATTGTCCTAAGCCGGCTCCCAAAAGGGGAAAAAGGGGGAAAAAAGGAGGGAAAAAAACAGGCTCTGGCCCTTTAAATCCCTTGGAAGCCTCTTCAGTTAGTGGGGATCGCAACTATGGTGGCCTGCCTCTGTATGTGCACCTCCATGATCAGAGGCAGCAATAAACATCAGAATCCAGACCCCTGCTATTTGGAGAACAAGGTCCTTATTGCCCACCTTGGCTCCCATAAGCTGCTCCAGGAACATGTGCATTGCTGCCTGCCACGAGGCTGAGGGCTGGGGGATGAGTTGCTGCTACCATGCTAAGACCTGACATTGACCAAAAGTACCTGGTATTTACTGTCCCAGCCTTCCTCTGGAAGCTGCAAGCCTTTGAATAGACTCCAGAGTGCTAAAATAGTTACATCCAACAGATTCTGCCAGTTCAGCTGCCATCCAGCTGGAGATGGAATCCTGGTGCTTCCTCCTCTACTGTCTTCCCTGATGTCCCCCATTATGTCTTTAACTAGATATTGCTATTGGGTTTGTATATGGATTTTTATATCTTATTAGTTCTAACAGTCTTGGGTTTTCCAGAGCCAATGACATCTATAATTAATGCTAATTTCATCTCTTCCTTTCTGGTGGTTAAACATCACTCCCTTTTCTTGTTATAATGCATTGCACAGAACTTTACAGCAGAAACAATACTGGTGAGAATAAGCATCTTATATTGTTCCGTCTCTCCATCAGGGTCACGTGTGCTCTGGGGACAGAGCTGAGAGACCTTCTAGGCTGATGTTCCTAGCCCCCTGCAGCTTTTTGGGACAAGCTGGGGCCACACAGCCCCTAAATCTGCATGTGTCCTGAAAGCCCCAGGTCTCCTCCTTCCCCTGCCATGAGAAAGAGCTGCCCAGCCCAGCCTAGAAGGGCCTCTTCAGAGCCCTTGTTTCAGCCTCCTCAGTGTTGCGTCTATCTATCTGTGCAGGGCCCCTAGGAGCTCTGAGGAGAGGCCTAAATTCCAAGCTTTTCTCACAGAGTCCAGTGTAGACCTGCACCCCAGGTAAGGTGTCTGCTGCCTCTTTGCTTGGGACTGCTTCTGATGCGTCTACGGGAACAGGGATAGTCCCTGTGCCCTTAAGAGATGACGAGCTGAACTCAGGGCCATTTTCAAGGGTCTTGGATGAAGTTCCTGCTCCACCTGACCAGACAGGTTCTGAGCTCCAAAGGTTTCAGTTCAAGAAGAAACAGATTCTGTGACATGCTTCCTGTGTCTTTTGTTCTCATCTTAATCCTTAAAACAACCATATGGGAATGACTGCCCACTTCATAGATGAGCAAAACTGGGCCCACAAGAGTGAAGTGGGGTGGACAAGGTTACCAGCTGGTGACTAGTACCTGGATCTTGGGCTCCCAAATCCAGTCCCAGTTCCTGGCCCTGGCCCAGGGAAGGGAAATTGGTAAAGGCTGAGTGGAAGACAGACATGGCCCAGAGATTCAGCAGGGAAGCTGGGTTCAGTGGCTGGGAGCTTGGGGAGGGCAACCTGGCCCAGCCTTCAGGAGGCAGGCAGCCCCCTGAGCAGTCCTTGATGGACTCAGCTGAAGGAGAGACCTCTTCCCACAGGCAAGCCCTTCCCCCACCCTCACAGGAACCTCAGGGGAGGAAAGGGTCCACCTGGGGTAGGGGCTGGACCATGCCAGCTGATGCCCGGCTGCTCTGAGCAGTGGCAGCATCTTGTTCAGGCCCCAACAAACCCTGTGGTCCTCTGCTTCTCCCTCCCTGACAAAGCCAGGAGCTAAGGCACTCATCTCCTTTCAGTGTGGGTCCCGTGAAGGGCTCCTCTCTGTTCCCTGCTGTCTGATGGGATGCTGTGGAGGTGCTGGGGCCTCCCCCAGGCCTGAGCCCAGAGGTTGTGCTTGCCCATGCTGGGAATGCACCTGGCCTTGCCTTTGGGAGGCCACCCAACAGACTTCGCTGTAAGTGGAGGACTGGCCTGAGTTATTTTTATGCTCCGTACGGCCCTCAGCTCCTCCTGACAGAGTCTGCTGCTTCCACATCTCGGGGCTCTGAGAGCTCAGGGCCAGGCTTGTAGGCAATGTGTCGAGTGCAGCTTGATAGCACCAAGACTCACCACAGGTCAGTGCCTGAAAATAGAGCTCTTCAGAGAGGGAAAAGTCAGCCTCTCTCTGGCTCCATGATCTACCCAGTTCCTCACTCTTGGTCCACATCCTCGATTATTTCCTGAGGACACACTTCTAGAAGGAGAGGCACTGGGCCAAAGGACATCAGTGCTTTCAAGGGAATCAAAATGTACCGCCCAATTGCTCCCCCAAGCCTGAGCGAAGAAGTTTTGTTTTAGCCTCCCAACCGACATGCTTCCTTACTTCCAGAAGCACTTCTCCCCACTGGCTGGAACTGTGGTTAAGGTGGGGTGGGTTCGGGGTAAACTGGGTCCTGGCCCGTGAGAGCAGTATCCACTCCTCCCACCCGCGAGCAGGGGACCCAGGTTATCCAATCAGAGTAAATCCTGGGCCTTGTTTGGAGACCACAGGGAGAAGTGTTCCCTTGCACACTTCTTTCTAAATTAGAAAGAATTTTTCTTCAGAATTTTGAAGGCATTATTTTCTGGCTTCTCTCTGAACTTCGTAGAATTTTTTTTGTCCTGGTAGGGTGACCAACCATTCAGGCTTGCCCAGGACTGTCCTGGTTTTAGCACTGACAGTCTCATATCCTAAGAAACCCCTCAGTCCCAGGCAAACCAAGATGGTTGGTCATCCCAGTCCCAAGTGTTTTGTGACTCCACAATGATACGCCTCTATGTGGGTCTTTGCCATCCCTTGTGCAGAGCACTTTCCAGACTCTCCAGATGCAAACTCATGCCCTCAGTGCTGGGAAATTTTATTAAGTCATTCCACTAATGACTTCCTCTCCTTCCTTTCCTGTTTGGAACACTGCGTATTCATAGTGGACCTCCTGGACTTGTCCTCCAATTTTTAATCCTCTCTATTTTCCATTTAAAAAAACCTTATTGCTCTACTTGCTGAGCTTTTCAATTTTATATTCCAAACCTTCTATTTATTTCTGCTGATGTTTTTAATTTCTATGCTTATTTTTTTCTTTCACTGTTCCTTTTTAAACGTATAACGTTCTGTTCTTTTTTCATAGATGTAGTATCTTTTCTTGCCTCCCGGAGGATATCAGTAACAAGTTTTATTTGAGGTTTTCTTCTCCTTGCATTGCCTCTGCTTCCTCCACTTGGCCTTTCCCTGGTTTGTCCTGATCTCCGTCTGCCATGTTGGAAGCATTCCTCACATGTCTGGGAACCCTCGGCTGCCAGATGGAGACTAAGACGCTGACTGGACACGCTGAGGGAGAGGGCAGGGCTTGTGGTCAAGCTCACTGTGGGGAGAGCTGGGTGGGGTGTTTCGAGGGAACTCGGATACTGGGGTTGGGAAGAGGAGCTGTGGGTGTAACTCCTGATTGCAGCCACCCCTTAATTCATCCTCAGGCTGGGGATCTGGCCCTCTCAGGTCTGCTCTATCATCGGTTCCTCCCCCACCTGCTTTCCAGCTTCCTTAAGTTTCTCACTGTTGTCACCACTCCTGTTCTCCCTGTCCTCGTGTTTGTGTATTAACAGAAGTCCCATTATGGTATTTTAGCGGCTCCACAGGCACTGTGTGCTCAGCCTGTTGTCCTGAAGCTCTCTCCAGCAGGACTGGAGGGTGAGCAGATGGAGGCCTGTGCTGCTGGCGGCCGTCTAGCCACCAAGGGGAGGCTGGGCACCCCCTGCCTTCCCCTTGAGGCAAGCAGGCCTGGCGGGGGCAGGAGGACAAGCCTTGACCACAGTATTTGAGTCCTGAATCCAGCTGCACCTGAAGTCAGCCCTGCTGGTGGACTTTTTATTTATGTGAAACAATAAATTCCCATTTTTTGTTTAGGTCACTTTGAGCTGAGCCCCTCACTAGAAGTGGAAAGAATCTTGGTACTAAAAAATTGTTCCAGGTGACACTCGTGCTTGCAGGGCTCACAACTGCCCACTGTGGCCTCAATTCTCCCAGGGAAGGTGGACAGGGATGCACCAGTAGACTGGTCTCTCTGCTAACTTGGAGGTGCTTCCTGCAGATTCCCCAGTTCCTGTGGCTCAGCCCTGCACCCCTCCCAGGTCCCCCCGCAAGAAGCCATTTGGCTCTACCTGGGCCTGAGGAGCAGACAGGGTCAGGGAGGCCAGGGTCCCGTCGAGGCAGCCACTTCCTTCCATGTGCAGCTGGCCTCTGGGGCCTCCAGCCTGGACTGCCCCTGCTGGCCGGGCACCTGTGCATTTGCTCTATGAGCTAAGACACCTTCTCCAGCTGTGCAAGGGGTGGGCTCTGTCCTGGGGAGGGCACCCCTGTGTTGGTGACACACATTGGCCGTCGCTTCACACCTGGGATCACTCCATCTGACCCCCTGCAGCAGAACCTCCTGGGAGACCCCTGAGCTTCCCTCACCCAGATTTCTCTCCTAATAATTCCAGCATCAACTCCATTATCCTTGTCGGCTTTCCCTCTGGGGAGAAAAAACTGGCCCCCTATTTCAGAAAAGCCATATACAATATGCCTGTCACCAATGATACAGTGTTAGGAAAGCTTTTAAAATGTCTTTAAAGCTAACACAGAGAAAATCAACCTCTGGATAGGAGCACAAATGGAGGAAAAAAGGCGAGGAGAAGAACGTCTCACACCACGTGGTGATATTAGGGAAATGCGTCAACAAGACAGATGACAGGAAACCGAGAAGGGGCACGTGCCCGCATCTGGCCGCCCTGGAAGGTCGTGGATACTGAAGAGAGGAGGTGCATCACTTAGGAGAGGAACTGATTTCCCCACCAACATTCCCGTTCCCCCACTTGCACAGCCAGCCTGTAGCCTGTGCTCAGAGCCCCGGAGCCCGGGGGTGGGGTGAGGCTGGCAGCAGAGAGCAGAGAAAAATGGACTCTCTTGCCAGCTTCTGCTTTTTATATGCATGGGAGAGACATCATGGATACACGCAAGGCTCCTCCATAGCCCCCAGACTAGAAAAATGTCTCCCAGGCTTAGGGGAGAGGGAGGGGTTGTAGGGAGGGGTGGGGTGGGTGGGAGAGCACCCCCCCACCCTCCCACCCCTGCCCTTGCTCTTAGAGCATCTTTTGAGAAGTGAAAACCAGCCAGACAGGTGAGTGGGCTCCGATGGTAGAAGAGCCTGAGCCAGTTTCCAAAGGAGGTGGTGAGAAAGGGCCGTGGGGGATCTGCCTCCGTGAGGCCCTGGACGGCACTGGGGACTCCTGGTGGCGTCAGGAGCAAGGGAGGCCAGGTGGGAACTGCCCCAGAGAGCCACGAGGCCCAGCACGTGGTTCACCTGTGTGGAACAGACGGGACCGTGGACACTGCCATGGGAGACTTGGGGGTCTCTGACATTAAGCTCTTAATCCTAGCTCCCTACCCTTTAGGGAGCTTTTAAAATGTCTTTAAAGCTAACACAGAGAAAACCAACCTCTGGATAGGAGCACAAATGGAGGAAAAAAGGCGAGGAGAAGAACGTCTCACACCACGTGGTGATATTAGGGAAATGCATCAACAAGACAGATGACAGGAAACTGAGAAGGGGCACGTGCCCGCATCTGGCCCTGGGGCCCAGGATGCAGCCCCACGAGGGCAGATAGCCATACTGACCCGGAGGAGGGTGGGGGACTGCCAGGGCTCTGAAAACAGGGCTCCGAAGAAGGCCAGCTGGAGGCCAGAGAGGTGAATCTGATACAGTCTTGCCTCCCCTACATGGCTGTGCCCCAGGAACACAGCACTCTTGTGCCTGCATTTGCAGGTCTCTGCCAGGAGCACCCTCTCCTCACCTTACAGGGCTGACTCTCCAGCATTCAGAGTGTGCTGGGACACCTCTGGGATATTGTGACCTATAATAAGAAATATATCCATCCCCATTCCTGGCACAGAGCTCCTAAGACCCTTAGAATTTCCTAAGTGATGAGAGTGATAAAGGTGTCTTGATATTCATAACAAATACCTTTCAATCACACCTGATTTATGTTAATGAGGTGACTTTTGGAAAGCCCCTAGGATGGGGGTGAGGGTCGCTGGGGGAGCCAGCCATGTGATTAGAGGGTGGGAACTTTCAGCCCTACCCCCTGACCTCCAGGGAGGGGAGAGGGGCTGGAGGGTGAATTAATCGCCAATGGCCAATGATTTAATCAATCATTCTCACATAATGAAGCCTCCACAAAAACCCAAAAGGACGAAGTTCAGAGAGCTTCCAGACTGGTGAACATGTGGAGGAGCTGGGGGAGGGCATGGAAGCCCTGCCCCTTCCCACAGACCTTGCCATTCGCATCTCTTCCATCTGGCTGTTGATCCACATCCTGTATAATATCCTTTATAGTAAACTGGTAAACATAAGTAAATGTTGCTCTGTGTTCTGTGAGCGGCTCCAGCAAATTAATCAAACCGAGGAGGGGGTGGTAGTGTAACCACAGGCCCATTTAGAGCCAGTTCGAACAGACCCCATGTCTTATCAACAAAGTGATTAAGGATTGTCTTGCAGAAAAACTGCAGTCACGCAGCCAGGGCATGCACAAAAGAAGAAATCGTGACCTGAAACGACCTCGGAACCAAAGATCCTCCTACAGAACCCAAGGACCGGGACGGGAGCGGAACTTGAAAGCTGGACTTTTATCAGAAGCAAGGAGTGCCTCATTCAGGAAGATCTGGTGTTCAAATTCCTTCCCAACTTCATCATAAATGTTTAGAACCTCATCATAAATGTTTAAAACCTTACTGTAAATTACCTGAAGCCCACCAATCAAAACCTGTCCCACCAGCGTTTCTGCGTGACAACGTGTTCTCCCTAACCTCTTAAATTTTGTCCCAAATCCTGAATCGGGGAGACAGATCTGAGGGCACACGCCCCCTGTCTCCCTGGATAGATCGATCTTGCAAAATAAAGCTGATTTCTCCCCTCAAAGGCTGGAGCCGTAATTGAACTGGCTTGTTTATGCGCATCGGGCAGAGAACCCCAATTTTGTGCAGTAACAGTAGGAAACTCTGATTTATAGTCAGTCGGGCAGATGCACAGGTGAGAACCTGGAGTCAGAAGTGGGGGCAGTCTTGTGGGCCTGAGCCCTTGCCCTGTGGGACCTGATGCTGTCTCCACGTAGAGAGAGTCAGAATGGAGTTCACTTGTAGGATGCCCAGCTGGTGTCGGCAGTGCTGTGAGTGTGAATAGCGTGAGAGTAAAGGAGGGGTGCGTACCAGACCCCCTCAGACCACACCACGCAGCCCTGCCTCTGGCGGCCCCCCAGCTGCCCGTCACTGGGGTTATCTTCTTTCGGTCCTTGCCACGTCCTGAGGTTCTCATGTCTGTTTGTTTAATTATTTCTTCTCTACCTCCCCATAATATCTCGAGCCCTGGAACATGGTGGTTCATATCCCCTGCAGCATCCCCAGTGCCTGGACTGTGCTCGGGCACATGGGGGACACCCCAAAACACATCTGAAATGAAGAAATGAGTGAGTGGATGGATGCATCTCTTACATTCTGGTCCTATCTGTCTGCTGACCTGCGGTGTGGCCTCTCTGGGCCTCATTTCTCACTGCACTAGTGCGACCGGGGTGGGAAGGTCCCTGGGGCTGTCTAGCTCTGGCCTGCGAAGGGACATGAGGACTGTCCAAAGTCAACAGCAACCTGGCTTCCTGCTCACAGGCCCTGCTGCCTTGTTCCTGAAAAGCAGGACGATGTTTGCTTGCCTCTAGCCACCTGGTGCCCTCCCATCTTCCTGGGCCACAGAGGCCCCAGGCAGAGGCTGGAGATTCACCACTGTGTCTCAAAGTGCCAGGGTGAGAATCCAGCTGGGCCAGGAGTGGAGAAATTGAGGCCAGACAAGGGCATTTGCACTCCAGGTCCAAGCTCTGGCTTCCAGCCCCGAGGATCCCCACTCCTGGGCGGTGGATGGAGGGGCCACAGAGCAGGTGCCACCATACAGAGCAGACCCGGGCGGGAGTTTGAGAGTCTCAGAGCCGAAAACCAAACCACCCTCCTGACTCAGACCGCTGTGTGCCACCCTGAGCAATGGGAAGCCAAACATCCTTTCATCAGTGACATTTGATAAATGGCTCCCTTGGTCGCATTAAGGAATTTTTTACAGGCACGCATTGTCATAAACAGAGTTATGTTTATTACTAACTCCTATTTTAGTGTTTTATGCCATTCTAGTTCCTCCACCTTTCCATATACGTTTAGAGTGACCTTGTCTATATCTACAAAAAATCCTGCTGGGAATTTGATTGGAACTGCAGTAAATCTGTAGATTAATTTGGGAAGAATTGATAGCTTTACTATGTTGAGTGTTCCCACCCATGAGCACAGTATGTTTTTAATGTCATTGCCTTCTACATTCATCTCTATTATTTCCTTCCTTCCATCTGCTTTGGGTCCATTTTATTCTTCTCTTTTTAGTTTCTTAAGGTGAAAGTTTTACTTATTGATTTAAGACCTTTCTTCCCTTCTACTGTGAGAATTAAATACCATTATTTTCTTTTTAAGTACAGTTTTGGGCATATCCCACAAATTTTGACATGTTGTATTCTCATTCTCATTCAGTTCAAAATATTTCTAATTTCCCTTGAGACCTCCTCTCTTACCTATAGATTATTTAGAAATATGTTGTTTAATTTCTAAGTGTTTGGAAATTTTTCTATTATTGTTTTATATTTGATTTCTAATCTAATTCCTTTCTGGTCAGAGAAGATACTTGGTATTAGTGCAACGCTCTTATAATTGTTAAGGTGTATTTTATGATCTAAGACAGTGTATTTCGGTGAATATTCCATGTGCACTTGAAAAGAATGTGTGTTCTGCTGTTGTTGGGTGGAGTGTTGTATAAATGTCAGTTAGGTCCTGTTGGTTGATGGTGGTGTTGAGTTCTTCTATGTCCTTGCTGATTTCTGTCTACTAGTTCTAATGATTAATGAGAGAGAGGTGTTGAAGTCTCTCACTATATTTGTGGATTTGCCTATTTTGCCTTTCAATTCTGTCAGTTTGCTTTATGTATTTTGAAGCTCTGTTATTAGGAGCTTACACATTTAGGATTATTATGTCCTCTTTGTCAATGACCCTTTTTATCATTATGTAATGTCTCTCTTTATCCTTGGTAATTTTCTGAAATTTACTCTTATTAATATCACCATTTTAGGTTTCTCTTGATTAGTATTTTTACCTTATATCCTTTTTCTATTCTTTTTCTTTTAACCTATCTATATTATTATATTTGAAATGAGTTTCTTTTAGACAGCTCAGTTGGATCATGTAAAAAAATCCATTCTGACAATTTCGGCCTTTTAATTGGTGTGTTTAAACTATTTACAATTAATGTATTAATTGTTGGATGAGAGTTAACATTTTATTATTTTTTAAATATCAACTTTATTTTCTGGAGCAGTTTTAGGTTTACAGCAACCATTTTATTTTTTCTTTTTGTTGCCTCTGTTTTTAATTCTTCTGTTTCCCATTTTCTGCCTTCTTTTGATTCATTTGAACATTTTTTAGCATTCCATTTTGATTTATCTATTTGGTTTTTTACTATGTCCCTTTGTATAGTTCTTTTCAAGGTTGCACTAGGGATTACAATATACATACTTAACTTTTCACAGTCATGATTTAGAATCAGTATTTCACCACTTCGCATAGAATGTAGAAAACTTAACTACCATGTGGGTAGCTTTACCCTCTCTCATTTATATTTTAGGCATCTTATGTGTTACATCTACATACACTGAAACTGAACCATCTGACAATGTTATCATCTTTGTTTTCAACCATCACACATATTTTACAAATTCAAGACAATGGTCTATTATATTCATACATATGTTTATCATTTCTGTTGCTCTTCCTTCATTCCAGATGTTGTAAGTGTCCTTCTGGAGTCATTCCCTTTCTACCAGAAGAACTTCCTTTAGTAATGCAAGAAAGCAGATCTATTGACAATAAATGCTTAGTTTCCCCTCACCTGAGTATGTCTTATAACATCTTCATTCCTGAAGGATATTTTCTATGGATATAGAACTGTGGCTTGACAGTTCTTTTCTTTCAGCACACTAAGAATGTTGTTCCACTTACTCATTCTTTTTTTTTTTTTGTGAGGAAGATCAGCCTGAGCTAACATCCGCGCTAATCCTCCTCTTTTTGCTGAGGAAGACCGGCTCTGAGCTAACATCTATTGCCAATCCTCCTCCTTTTTTTTCCCCCCAAAGCCCCAGTAGATAGTTGTACGTCATAGTTGCACATCCTTCTAGTTGCTGTATGTGGGATGCCGCCTCAGCATGGCTGGAGGAGCGGTACGTCGGTGCATGCCTGGGATCCGAACCCGGGCCGCCAGTAGTGGAGCGCGAGCACTTAACCACTAAGCCACCAGGCCAGCCCTGTTCCACTTACTTCTGACCTCTATGGTTTCTAATGAGAAATCCACAGTAATTTGAATCATTGTTTCCTTATAAGTAAAGCATCATTTTTCTTGGCTACTTTTTTTTTTCTTTGTCTTTAGTTTTCAGCAGTCTGATTTGATGTATCTGGACATGAATTTCGTTGTGTTTTATTCTGTTTGGGATTCACCTTGTTCTAGGATTCTTGAATATGTGAGTTTATGTCTTTGACTAAATTGGGAAGTTTTCCACCATTATTTCTTCAAATACCTTTTCTGCACTGCACTCTTTCTCCTGTCCTTCTGGGACTCTAGTGACGTAAATGTTAGACTTTTTGCTATAGTCCCATGGGAGCCTGAAGCTCTGTTAATTTTTCCTGCAATTTCTTTCTGTTGTTCAGATAGCATAATTTCTTTTATTTTTCATTTATTATTATTTATTTTTTGTGCGTGTGTGTGAGGAAGGTCAGCCCTGAGCTAATATCCAATGCCAATCCTCCTCTGCTCAGGAAGACTGGCCCTGGACTAACATCTGTGCCCATCTTCCTCCACTTTATATGGGGTGCTGCCACAGCATGGCCTGACAAGCCGTGTGTCGGTGCGCGCCCGGGATCCAAACCTGGGCTGCCAGCAGCGGAGCGCATGCACCTAACTGCCACGCCGCCACAGGGCCGGCCCCCAGACAGCATAATTTCTATTGAACTAGCTTCAATATCACTGATCATCTTCTGTCCTCTCCATTCTGCTACTGAGCCCATCCAGTTAGTTTCCAGATTTTGGTTATTGCATTGTTCAGTTCTAAGATTTCCATTTGGTTCTTTACACTTCTTATTTCTTTGCTGAGACTTTCTATCTTTCCATTTGTTTCAAAAACATTTGCCTTTACTTACTGGACCATTTTAATAATAGCTGCTGTAAAGTCTGTTGGATAATTTGAACATCTGCGTCATCTGTTCATTATCTTTTCCCATGTGAGTTGAGATTTTCCTGGTTCTTCACATGTCAAGTAATTTTGGATGGTGTTTTAGACATTTTGAATACTGTGTTTTCAAATTCTGGGTCCTGTTGAAATCCTACGGAAAATATTTATGTTTTTGTTTTAGTAGGCAATTGACCTAGTTGGGCTTGTGCCAAAAGTTCTGATGAGGATTCTATGGTTGTGGTTTTACTGTTAGTTTTATTTTCAAAGCCACTGAGTTGGTATTCAAATTTGTGTGCCATGCAGTGGCCAATCTGAGACCAGGTCAGTGGTCTATTCTGTACTTTAGTTCTCGAAGCCTGGGGTGTGCTATTTAGAGTCAGATCCCCAACAGTGCAGCTTCGGGATGAGCCCCGGAATTCATAAACAACTTTATGGGGTTGCTTTCCTGAGCTCTTCCCTTTCTACAATCTCCGTGGTATTTCCCAGTTTCCTAGGACTCCCCTTTTTGGTGTTCCAGCCAGAGAACTAGGGCTTTACTTACCCCGTTCTGCTGTGTACTTCCCATGAATATTCCTGCATCTAGGGCCAGGTGGTAGGAGGACAGAGAGAGAAAGAGAAGCAGCAAGTTCACTCTGCCCTCTGCGGGGCAACAGCGGCTTTGCTCAGAGGAAGCTTCTGCTCCCTTACCGCTTGTGGGATCGCTTGTGGGCTGGGGTATAAAAGAGCAGAGCGAAGATGTTTTAAATGGATTTTTCCACGCTCTCTGAGCAATAAGAGAGGCCTTCCTGCTCCTTGAGCCAGAACCAGAGGGTTTCTCCTGGAGCTCTCTGTTGGTGCTGACGTCCCTTCTAGCTTTCAGGCTGCCCTGAGCACAGGCTGGGGAACACCTCAGTGGAGAAAAAATGGTAAACTCACTGCCAGTTCGGTGGTACTTCAAATTCTGATTTTCTTCCCTAATCTGCCTGCTATTATTTAGTTTTCGCAGTCTTCAAATAGCTGCTCCATGCGTTCTGTCAGAATTTAAGCTGCACTCAGTGTGACAGCTAGAGTGGAGTATGCCTGTACTGTCTTGGAAACATAATGCTGGGGCTTATATTTTATTTTGTAATTTTATTCTTTTAAAAATCCATTATGTTTGTATTTATTGCATTAATTTTTATGGTCACTTTCTATTTATGGGAAGTGATACTCGTGATTTAGGTAGCAATGTAAAATTTCATTACAAAATATATTCATTTTAATAAATGACCTGACTTTATGAAAAAGAGTAAGCAAGACTACCCCAGACCTATCTGCCTGCTTGCTGTGCCCAAAACATGCCATCCACACCCCCACCTCGGAGTCGGGTTTGCACTGTTTCCTCCACTGTAGAACACTCTCCTCCTGTTCCCTTTGAAAGTCAGCTGCAGTGTCCTCTCCTGGAAGACACCTTCAAAAACGCAGTAGACAGGGGGCTAGGGCCAATGCACCTGGAGGTGCCGCTAAAGGAAGTGAGTGAGGAAGGGTCCTCTGAGCAGCTGGGGTTATAGACGGAGACCTGGCGAGGGCTGGTCAGCTGGGAGAGCGTGAGGTGGGCAGACGTGTGTGGCGAGGGTGTGTGGGCTCCTCCTTGAGCCTCAGTTTCCCCCATGCACAACAGGGCTGATGAGCCCGTGGAAGCACGAAGAGGTTGTGAGTGGATGCGCCCAGCCTAGCGCCTGGACTTGGTCAGCACCACCATGGGCTACATCCCATGACATGCCCATCCCTAAAGTCCTTCTCATGGCCCGTGAGGTCCCATTGATTGGGCTCCAGGCCCAGCTCTCTGACCTCATCCCTAATTCTCCCCTTGCACACGCTGTGCTCACTCCTGCCTCGGGGCTCTGTGCTTGCTGTTCTCCCACTGTGAACGCCCTTCCTCCAGGCCTTCACCTGGCTGCCTCCCTCTCATCCTCCATCACAGCCTTGCCTGACCGCGCGTCCACACGGCACTCGCCGCCCAGTCACTCTCCACCCTGGACCTCACTCCGTGTCCCTGTGGCATTGAGCCAAGTCTGAAGTTTCCTGTGTCTCATGTTCTTGTTTGTCTCCCATCCTCCCTAGAGACCGTGAGCTCCTCTGGCACAGCTTGTCTCTCCTGCTCACGGCTGCTCCCCCAGCATCTGGAAGGGGGCTCAGGCAGCACGTGCTGGATCAATGAATGAACAGCAGTCACAGGGCGGTGACTGGACGCAGCAGCACACAGAGGAGAGCGGAGAAAGTGCTCCACGGAGCCTGGCAGAGGCTGACAGTGCTCACCAGGCTGCTCCTTGGGCCGGCCAGCCAGGCGGCAGCTGTAGGGGAGGAGTGTGGCCTGTTTTGTGAGGCGGAAACAAGTGTTTCATTTACCACAGAGAATGAATATCAGTCTCTGTGTGAAAAACACATTTGCCACTGAGCCGTCTGAAGGGAGAAGCGGGGATGAAAGTGCTAACTGTTCCTCAGGGGAGGCGCTTTTTAACCCCCCTCGCCCCCAGCTGAGCAGCTCTCCAGCCCTGCCTGCCTCGTCCCTGCTGGGGCCAACCGCCCGGGCCTGCTCACCCCTCCTGTGACTGCCCCAAGTCAGCCGGCCGCAGGTTCCTCTCCTGTCAAACCTGCTGATCGCTCCTGTGGCCCCAGTCCTCCAGCGGCATTTTCCCTCATCCCCATCCCACCCTGGCCCGCCTGGACCTCTCCCTGCCCTGCCCGCCTGGCCGCCCGCATCCTGCTGGCTCTGGGCCCCTCTGTGCTGCAGCCAAAGGAGCCACACCAGCCGGCACGCCAGGTCACGTCCCTCTCCTACTCCCCTGTCTTCAGGGCCGAGTCCCCAGTGGGATCTGCCCACCGGCTGGGCTCTCTCCTGAGAGCCAGGGCCTGGGGGGACAGGGCTTTCAAAGCACCGCAGAATGGCCTCACAGTGGGGCCCTGGAGTCCCAGAGAGCCAGGACAGCCTGGGTCAGAAGGCCACCGCCCGGTTCCAGGGTCCGGGGTCCACACTGAGATATGGGCCATGGCCCCCATTCTAGGCAGCCTCTGGCCCTCCCCCAGCCCAGGAGTAGGACCCCCACCCTGAGCCTCCTCAGGAAGGGAGCACCCGGTGGGGCACGGGGAGAGAGAGCATTTTCGGCTCATGTTTCGCGGCTTCTGAGCTGCAAGAGCCTGGGAGCCTCGGCTTCTACAGCTGAACCCCGAAAGCACCACTCCAGAGAATCTGCAGAAAGTGTGAGCCCCCCGGGGCGCATGGGCAGGGGCCTGCTCCCGGAGCTAGCAGGGCAGGGCGTCCACAGCGCCACGGTCCTCCCTGCCACAGCTCTAGAACCCAGCATAACACCCCTGAGGGACGGGCACGCAGCAAACTCAGAGCCCGCTTTTTGGGCTGAAGGATTTGTCTTCAGTCACCGTAGGACACTGGGGACGTGTCCTTCCCCGCGCCCGCACCCCTGCCCCATCTCCACCGCGCACCCTGCGGGGCCGCTGCCCACACGTCGCCGGAGCCGGGGGCAGAAATAGCCAGCTCGTCTCCAGGTGTCTGCATGAGCCAGCCGCAGCTCCTGAGGAAACCTCGCAGGCGCTGTCAAGGACGGGACAGGTGGCAAAAATAAACACTTTGTTTTCTCCCTGCAGCTTCTGAGAGTCATTTCCAAGAGTGGTCAGGGGGGCTCAGACCTGGTCCGGGGCGGGGCAGGGCAGCCGCGGGGTTCCCCACTGACTGGCTGTGGGACAGCCCCCTCCCCTGACAGCGCTTGTCTGCACGTCTGTGACGTGGGCTCCTAACACCCACCTAAGGGGGGGACCCACTGTGGGGAAGAGCAGGTCAGTGCCGTGTCACTGGGTCCTGCCCACTGCACCTGAAGGTGGACCAAGGAGGACCAGCTCAGCCACCTTCTCTGCGACAAGAGATACTGAGGCCCCATCATGCCCAGACAGCTGGGCGGTCACCCCGGCCTGGTCCCCCTCCTCCCCTCAGGCATGAAGTGCCCCCCAGCCAAGTTGCCCAGCCCTCCACTGCCGCTTGTGTTGCCCTGGCCTCTCGTGGAGCCCAGACCAGGGGCTGACTGAGTGTGCCTGGGGCTGTCCTGGTCAGGGCTCAGGGTCACGGACTGGCTAAGAACGCGGGGCTGGAGGGGCAGGCTGCCCGCAGTCAGGACAGAGTTGAGGCTGCACGGACATCACCCCCTGGGGCTGCTTCCTTCCAGCTAGAGATGGCTGTCAAGATCTGGAACATCTTCAAGGAAGGAGAAACAATTTCATTTCTCCCCTGAAGCTGGAAATCTGGGGGAACGAGGTAGAGCCTGTGCAGTTTTCTGTTAACGGTGACCTGTGAGTGGGGTCCGCAGGTGTGAGGCCCAGACACGTGGGGTGGCCCCAGAGAGCTGGAGAGCCCAGTGGCCAGGCAGGTGGCTGTGGTATTCCAGCCTCCCTCCCCCGCGGATGCGGACGGCGGAGCTGGAGAACTGCTGGGAGCCTGCATGGGGCCTGAGTGACGACGAGCAGGACCACTTCTCTGAAAATAACTCTGAGAAGCAAGAAGCTGCTGTAAATGCTTCTCATTCTTGCTGTAAGAGGAGGCTCTCACAGCTGAACTTGAACAGATTCGTCACTGTCTTTTCTGGGAAGAAGGGGGAAGATGAAGTCATCAGTGTTATAATAAAACAAAGAAACATACTGTTTTTCTCTGGCTTCTCTCAGAAATGTCCAGCAGACAGAGAAAAGGCCCTTGTCAGAAAGGCTGAGAACACGTGTGCATGAGCGTGGCTGAAGCCCTAGCCTGCAGCTCCCCTGGGAAGTCTGGGTTCAGTCCCCATCCTCTGCAGCCTCTGGGACAGTGGGGCCGTCAGCCCAGCCGACACCTGGGCTGTGTGTGCACAAACACACAGCTGCGGCTCTGGGTCCCTCGAGACTCGCCGAAAAGCAGTCTTGTCATTATCGGTACTTCACAGAAGGGGAAACTGAGGCTCAGAGAGAGGGCCTGACCCAGCTGGAACGTGATGAGGACAGGAGGGTCCCCACCCCTTCCGGGGACTCCAACTGATTACTGGGCTTTCATTGCCTTCTGAAAATGGGTCCAGGTGGGCCCGCAGCAGGGACTGATTCTGACCTTGGGAGGGTCTCAGTCTCCATACAGAGACCCCAGGCGAGTAGGGAAAGGCCCAGGCTGGATGGTAGGCTACTCACACCACAGGCCCTGGAGGCTGCCCTGCTGCACACGGGGGACCAGACAGAGAGGGGCCTCCCCAGCCACTGTCCTGAAAGACGGGCAAAGGCAATGGTGTTAGAACCCGGGTCCTGTGTAAGAGGCTACTTGGCCATGGCCACCTTTGCAGAGCCGGCAAGCCCTTGCCTCTGAGGCTGGGACCTCCCACCACCGGGGGAAGGGCCGTCCTAGTCAGCTGTGGGCACTGGACACCTGTCCCCACCCTCAGCATCTGGGGGAGGCCAGCAGACACCGGAGGAGCTGCTGGAAAATGCAGATGCCTGGGCCTGGCCCCAGCTCCTCGTCAGCCTGGAGGGTTCCAATGCTCAGCCCAGCCAGGTCCTTCACCTGGAGTGCCGAATTTGGGGACCCACA
Organism: Diceros bicornis minor; assembly: GCF_020826845.1. NCBI lineage: Eukaryota > Metazoa > Chordata > Mammalia > Perissodactyla > Rhinocerotidae > Diceros > Diceros bicornis. Next base: position 93,133,331 of record NC_080740.1, read on the forward strand.
GACCTGCTCCACCGCTCGCCGGGGAGCCCTCGGGCAAGTCCCTTCCCCCGCAGAGCTTCCTGAACAAGTGGACCCAGTGCTCCACCTGCACGGGTGGACGGAGGGCACAGATGCGAAGCAGTCACTGCCCACGACTCCCGGTCCAGACACAGTCAACATGCATGCCCCTGAAGTGAACGTGCGCATGTAAGAGAGCGTGACAGCGCCCTGGGAAAGGGGCGGCGGGGTGCCCTCCCACAGGTTTGCTGGGCCTTCCAGCAGGAGCAGGAGCGACGGGGACGCAGCAAGAGTGACCACAAGGACAGCGGGAGCCGAGTCACCGTGTCACCAGTGCCGGCCGTGCTTGGTCCTCACCCACCTGCCACACGGCTGCTCCCACTCTCCTGTTTCACGTGAGGCAACTGTGGCTGAGGGACTCGCCCCTGCAGCACTGGGAGCTGGGAGCTGGGAGCCAGGGCATGGCAAGGTGTGTTACCCAGAGCCCAGCTCACCCCTCTTCCTTTCGCTGGGCCCTGGGCCCCCATGTCAGCGCGTGGAATCCCCCAGGGGCTGGAGGAGCAAGGACGCCCACTGGGAGGAGAAGCCTTCACAGGGCTGGGGACACCTGCATGCCAGGTACAGCAGGTTGACATGGCTGGGGCTCCCCCTGACACACCTGCCCTGGATAGGCCCCTGGGTCCCTCCAAGAGCCCAGTCAAAGGCTCAGGAACTTAGGGACACAAAACTCTTCATTTCAGTGTTTGTTGAATGAGCAACTCCAGGGTCACTTTCAGGATATTTCCAGACCTGACTCCTGTATGCACAGTTACTCATTTCATCATACTCCTCATGTCAGTTCACATTTTGACATTAGCATCGTCCTTACCGATAACAACTGTGAACTCGTGGGTCTAATGTGCTAGCTATATGCTTTTTAAAATGCATTAAAAGAAACCCTCTCAACAGACGACAGTGACTGAATGGTGGACAAACGCTGTGTGGTACTCAGCCCAGCCTGAAGAGGCAGTATGGCTGGCCCCCGAGGACACAGCTGTCAGGTGGGATAGATTTCAGCACCTCCTGCCTTGGGGTCTCTTAAGCCAACCAAGCTGCCTCCTTGACATGACCAAGACCCACAGGAAACCATGTCCCTGGGCCTCCGCTGGCCACGTCCTCTGGCCGCAGGTGGTCCTTGAGGCAGAGGCTGCACCGGCCATGCCTCCCCGCACCCCTCTTCCCTCCCAGTGGGCTTAGTCTTGTAAGACTGGCCTGAGTGGCGTCAATCCTGTCATCAGGACATGACTTCCCGGCTCTGCACAGGCAGTGGAGCGGCCCAGGAGCCACCTGTCACACCTCCTGGGCCTGCCAGGACGCGGCAGGGAGGACTCGTTGCTTGTGCAGACAGGCCCCTGCTTGGGTGTCATAGGGCCCTGGCTTTCCCAGGCTAATACTTTTCTTCAAAAAAGATTCAGCTACACAGACGCTATAAAAACACTGCTGCTCAGGCGATGGCAGCTGTTAGGGGCTGGCAGAGGCCAATCCTGCCCATGTGTCTTCCTGGCCCCATCTTAGTCAACCCGGCCTCCTGAAGGAGCGGACCACAGACAAGAGGGGCTTCCAGGGATGGCAATTGTGCCAGCACAAGGGGGACCAGGCTGGGGCGGGTGAGACCCTCAGAGTGAGAAAGAGGGGCTAGGTGAGGGGCAGTGAGGGGGTGGCTGGCCTAAGGGCCACAGAGCGACTGGGGCTACTTCCAGAAACATCCACCCCTGGGGAAGGATGTCTTTGGGGCCATCTGCACAGCAGCCGTGAGCCTGTCCCTCTCTGGGCCGCCTCCCACCCAGCGCAGGGGCTGGCCTGCCTTAGTCACTTATTATTCAAGCTGAATTCACTGAGTGCTTATGCTCTGCTCACCCAGCAGCTTTCCCAAGGAAGTAGGCTGTTAATTGGCTCCATTTTCAGCCACAGCTCCAGCAGCCCGGTGAGGGCCCTCAGAGCAGTGTCGGCATGACGCCCTGGCCAGGCCACACCAGTACATGGACCGAGAGAGGCTAGGGTAGCAAGTACTAGCATGCCAGAGGGAGACCGAGTTCGCCTCCTGGTCCCAGGCCAAGACTCGGCCCTGCTGCAGCTGCCCAAGGTCACGGGCCTCTGTGACTTCTGCCTGCCCAGCATCTGTTCCTCCTTCTTTTGTCAGCAGAATCCATTTTGTCCTCCCTCTCTTGCCTGTGGTAGGAGGGCACATGGCCTGGTGGCCACTCAGGGCAGGAACTGCCTTGGCCTATGATGGTTTGGGATGGGCATGAGATCTGGGCCCAGCCACTCAATGCGTTCCATCCCCTCAGCCTTTGGGATAGATTCATGGGTAGGCATGTCACCTGGGTGGGCCAGCAGACTTGGTCCTTGGGACATTTGTTTGAACTGTCAGAGCAGAGACTCTTTCTGCTCAGGTCAAGAAAAGGATAGGAGGTTAAGTGTGAAGCTGCTGGGGGCCTTCTTGAGAAAGGAGACGGAGAAAGCAGAGCCAAGAGGCAGAGAGAATAAGACCATGCCCTAGATCTAGCCACGCCTGAAGTCCACTCCTGGGCTTTTTATTTACAGATACAAACACATTCTCTTTTTGTGCTTAAGTCTGATTGAGTTGAGTTTCTGTACTTGCAATAGAAAGAACTGTAATTCCCCAGGCTCTGGAGACAGATGTATTTCTGGAGTACACCATCACGAGCAGGCGGGGGTTACACTGAATCAGCTATGGGCTGTGGGGAGTGCATTGGCTTTATACACAGGCCGACCAGGACGTGGATGTGGGCTTGGTCCCTGGCTGTGAGACCCTGGGGAGGTCACTTTCCCTGTCACATCCTCATAAAGTGGGCCTAATGACCCAGCTCACAGGCTGACGTGAGGAGGGGACACAATGGCAGGAAGGACCAGCTGTGGGCAGGACATTCTGGGAGTGGGGGAGGGTGTGTGTAGGGAGTGCGGCAAGTGCCAAGGCCCAGAGGAGGGAGTGAGCCAAGAAGAGCAAGGCCACTGTGGCTGGTGCGGGGTGATGAGGACCCTCGCCCTGGGGCACAGGATTGGGAGGTGGCGGGTTTGGTCAAGTGCAGGGTCTGTGACTGCTAGGAGAAGGGTGGAGGGGGAGTCATGGGTGTGGAGCAACCTGGAATCAGGTGGAGAGAAGTGGCTGCACTCGGGACAGTTTGGGAAGGTGAAACGCACAGGCCGTGTCTGGATGGCAGAGGGATCGCTGATGGAAAGGACTAGCTACTATGGCTTGCACTTGACCACTTGGGTGACTCGAGTGAGATGAGGGTGACCTTAGGGAGAAGAGGCGAGAGCAGAGGGATAAGCTCGAGGAAGGTCCTGGAAGCCCAGAGCGGGGCAGTGCAGGAGGGACGGGCTGATCAGTGGGCCAAGTGTGCAGACAGGGAGGAGGAGCACGAGGCACAGGGACCCTGCGGGCGATGCCCCCATGCTTTGAGGAGCCCCCAGAGCAACTGGTGGATGGCATGAAGGCAGGAACCAGCCTGGGTCAGCACCTCTGACCGTAGCAATTACTCTGAGACCCTATCCAAAGAGAGCGCAACGATCAACAGCACCTGCCACGGGCAAGGAGGCGCCCACACGGCCGCGAGGCCGCGAACGAGGAGCGCCCAGCAACAGGTTAAGCCAAGAGCGGTCCCTCGTCACTGGAACACCGCGTGGCCGTCAGAGGAGCACAAGAGATTCAGAGAAGAAAAGCCAGCTATAACTCAGGCCGTGCTCAGTACAAACGGATCTTTGCAAAAGAAAAGTACACCCCCACATGCCCAGAGAGAAAGTCCACCACGTTCGATGACGAGAGACTATCTCATCATTTAACGGGCTAGCGAGTCATTTTAGTTTCTCCTTTACCCCTTTGTCATTTCTGACGTTTTTCTTCAACGAGCTGGTATTACCTTTACAGAGAAGCATCAAGGGGTTTCCATTTGGGGAAAAAAAGAAAGGTAAGACAGGGAGAGAGCAGACCGACGGAGGAGAAAGGTGGCATCGCAGGCGAGGCATGAGCCCTGGTCACCAGAGGCACCAGGAGAAGGCAGCTGCCCTGGGGTGCCGGCCGATTCCACAGAAAGGCAGTGGACAGTCTCCTCTCCTGCTGCTTATTCGTCCGCAGAGGCAGTAACACCATGAAGCACGGAGGGCGCATCTGAGCTGACCAAAAGCAGGGCTGATGGAGTCCAAGCCATCTGTCAAAGCAGAGGCTGGTGCACGGGCTGGCCCGGCCCTGCCTTCAGACACACAACAGTGGCAAGGCCGCCTCTTTTCTAAAACCAGCACCGCCAACACTGCTCTTTGAGATGAGCCCCAAGACCCAAAGTAGTCAGGAGACAAACTGCCATTATGGGGATCAGACTGGCACATGCACTTTATAGTTTGCAGAGTCCTTTCACAGATGCCACTGCTCCTGAGTCCTAGCTCCCTCCCCACAGGCTCAGGGAGCTGAACCCCTGCCCCAGGCTGGCCAGTATGGGGAGGCCCAGGACCCAGCCCCTGCCCAAGAGATGGTCAACTCCACTCTGATGAGCAGGGCCCCTGGGGTCCTCAGCGTCTCTTTCCACCTTAGCTATTGTTACTTGTTTGTTTCATTGGTTGGTTTAGCTTTTTACTGACGTCCAGCACACCCTGAAACTCACACACAGTTGAGGTATGCAGCGAGGTAAGTTCTCCCAAAGCAAAAACACTCGTGCAACCAGCACCCAGGTCGAGAAAGAGCATAGTTCCAGCTCCCCAGAAGTCCGGCCTGGGACCCTGACCACTTAATTTCAACTGGAAAGGAAAATGAAGAGGGATCAGCATGTAGGAAACCATCGCTGTCGAAACAAAGCCTGAGAGGTGCAGCACCCAGAGCGACAGGTGCACTAAGTGCAGGAGAGAGAAGCCGGGAGCACCCTGTGTGCCTGCCGGTGTGGCCACGGTGGGCTGCACACCCGGCTCGGGGCCCTGCTCGGCCCTTCCATCGCTGGCCGTCAGGAGGCAGCTGCCCTGGGATGCGCCAGGCCCACACAGGCTCAGTCCCACCCAATATCTACACAAAGGAATCAAGAATGTGGTGACTATATGGGTAAATATAAAGTACTTTTTCTTCTCATTTCAATATCTTTAAAATATAATTGACTATCTAAAGCAAAAAATAATGTAGTGTGGGGTTTGTAAATATATGAAAAAATGTATGACAACAGTAGCACTGTTACGGGTTGGATTGTGTCCCTTCCAAAAAGATATGTTGAAGGCCTAACCCCTGTACCTCAGAATGTGATGTCATTTGGAAATATGGTCACTATAGATGTAATTGGGTAAGATTCGGTCACACTAAAATAGACTGGGCCCCAAATCCAACACGACTGGTGTTCCCACGAGAAGCGACAGTTTGAAGACACAGACACACAGGAGAACATCACGTGACAATGAAGGCAGAGCCTGGAGCTGCAAGCCAAGGAGCGTCCAAGACTTCCGGTAAACCAGCAGGCTCTCAGGAGAGGCAAGGAGGGGCTCCTACCGGTGTCAGAGGAAGCACGGCCCCGAGACACTGTGATCATGGACTTGTCCTGGGAAAGGACAAAATTCTGCTGTGTTAACCCTCCCAGTCTGTGGCATCTTGTTATGCAGCCCTAGGAAACAAGTACAAGCACAAAGGCTGAGAGGAGAATGGAAGCACACTGGCATAGGGTCCTCATACTACAGCACTTGAAGGCAAACTGTGGCAAGTTGAGACGTGCTGGGAAGAATTCTAAGAAGGCCCCAGACTCCCACCCCCTGGTGTACACACCTTATATAATCCTCTCAGAGTTTGGGTGGGACCTGTGAACACAATGGATGGCACTCCTGTGATTAGTTATGTTATATGGCAAAGGTGAAAGGAGTTTTTCAAATTTAATTAAGGCCTTAATCAACTGACTTTGAGTTAATTGAGAAGGAGATTATCCTGGGGCCGGCCGGGTGGCATTGTGGTTAAGTTCATGTGCTCCCCTTTGGCAGCCAGGGGTTCGTGGGTTTGGATCCTGGGTGCAGAGCTACTTACCACTCATCAAGCCATGCTGTGGCGGTGTCCCACATACAAAAAAAAAATAGAGGAAGATGGGGATAGATGTTAGCTCAGTGACAACCTTCCTCAAGCAAAAATAGGAAGATTGGCAACAGATGTTAGCTCAGGGTCAATCTTCCTCACGAAAGAAAAAGGAGCTTATCCTGACCTAATCAGGTGAGCCCTTTAAAAGAAGGTCTAGAGGTCAGAGCATCAAATCAGAGGCTTGAAAAAAGCCTCCTAACGTCCTTGAAAAAAGTAAGATACTACGAGTTCTACAGCTGCAAGGAAATGAATTCCACCACCACCCACCTTAGTTTGGAAGGGTATCCTAAGCCTCAGATGAGCCACTAGCCCCAGACTGGTGAGACTCTGGGAGAGGACCCAGCTAAGCTGTCCCTGGAACCTGACTCATGGAAACTCTAAAGTAATAAATGTGTATTGTTTTATGCTTCCCAGATTGTTTTAATGTTTTAGGCAGCAACAGAAAAGTAATACAATGTATATTATGACACTTAAGTCAAGCAATAAAATAACATAACAAAGAGATATAGCTAATAAGTGAACAAAGGGGAGCAAAGGTGATCATTAAAAAATTAATGATCCAAAAGAAGTCAGAAAAATAAAAGGACCAAAGAACACATGAAACAAATAAAAAGTAAGTAGCAAGATGGTTGGTTTAAATCCAATAATTTCAATAACCACATTAAATGTAAATGGTCTAAAAAACCAATGAAAAGGCAGAGATTTTCAGACTGGATAAAAAATCAAGAACCACATAGATACTATCTACAAGAACCTGTCTTTAAACATAAAGACACAAACAGGGGAAAGCAAAAAGATGAGAAAAGGAAAGAAAGCTGGTATTTCTACATTATCATCAGACAGAATAGATTCCAGAGCAAAGAATATTACAATAGATAAAGAGAGCCATTTCATAATGACAAAGGGGTCAATTTATCAAGAGGACATAACCATACTAAACATGTATTCACCTAATAACACAGCTTCAAAATATATGAAGCAAGAACAGATAGAACTGTGAGAAGAAGCAAATTCACAATTGTAGTTGAGATTTTAACACCCTCTACTCAATAATGGACAGAACAAGTAGACAGAAAATCTGGAAGGATATTGAACACTTGAACATTACCAATCAACTAAACCTGATTGATGTTTATAGAACCCTTCATACAAAAACAGCAGAATACACATTCATTTCAAATGCACATTTGATAAGACAGACCATATTCTGAGCCATAAAAGAAGTCTCAGTAAATTTAAAAGGATTCAAGTCACAGAAGGTATGTTCTTTGACCATGAAGGAATTAAATTAGATATCATTAGCAAAGATATCTGGAAAATCCCGAAATATTTGGAAACTAAATAATACACTTCTAAAAGCTTATGTTATTTATTTATCTATCTATCTATCTATTTATTTATTTATTGTGAGGAAGATCAGCCCTGAGCTAACATCCATGCTAATCCTCCTTTTTTTTTTGCTGAGGAAGACTGGCTCTGAGCTAACATCTATTGCCAATCCTCCTCCTTTTTTTCTCCCTAAAGCCCCAGTAGATAGTTGTATGTCATAGTTGCACATCCTTCTAGTTGCTGTATGTGGGATGCGGCCTCAGCATGGCCGGAGAAGCAGTGTGTTGGTGTGCGCCCGGGATCTGAACCCGGGCTGCCAGTAGCGGAGCATGCGCACTTAACCGCTAAGCCAGAGGGCCAGCCCTAAAAACTTATGGATGAAAGAAAAAATAATAACGGAATTAAAAAATATTCTGATCTGAATAAAAAAGAAAATACAACATATCAAAATATGTGAGATACAGCTAAAATGGTACTTAGAGGAAATTTTATAGGACTAAATGCCTATATTAGGGGAAAAAAAATCTCAAATCATATACTCACATCAATGACCTCAGCTTCTACCTTAGGAAACTAGAACAAGAAGAGCAAATGAAACCCAAAGTAAGCAGAAGACAAAGATAATATTCAGAGCAGAAATCAATGAGGCATACAACAGAAAAACAATACAGAAAAACAATGAAACAAAATGCCAGTTCTCTGAGAAAACTTAAAAATTTAATAAACTGCTCATCAGATTAATCAGGAAAAAAGACAGAATACACAAATTACCAATATCACAAATGAGAGAGGTGACACTGATACAAGTTCTAAAGATATCAAAATGATAATAAGGAAATATCATGAATGACTTTATGCCAATCAACTGACAGTTTAGATGAGATGGAAAATTTTCTTCAAAGATACAAACTACCAAATCCCATGAGAGTAGAAACAGATAACCTGAATAGTCCAAATCTCTCAAAGAAATTGAAATCATAGTTAAAAACGTTCCCATCAGGAACAAGACAAGGATGCCTGCTTCCACGACTGCTATTCAACATTATATTGGAAGTCCTAGCCAGAGCAATTAGGCAAGAAAAAGAAATAAAAGGCATTAAGTTAAAAGGAAATAAAACTATCTCTATTCACAGATGACATGATCCCATATATACAAAATCCCAAAGAATCCACAAAAAAACCCTACTAGAACTAATAAAGAAGTTCAGTAAGGTTGCAGGGTATAAAATCAAGACACACAGGTCAGTTCTATTTCTATACACCAGCAACTAACACTCTGAAAAAGAAATTAAGATAACAATATAATTTACAGTAGCATCTAAAAGAAGAAAATATTACAGAATTTAACCAAGAATAAATTTAATCAAGAAGGTGAAACACTTGTACACTGAAAACCATCAAATATTGTTGAAATGAAATGACAGAAAATCTAAATAAAAGGAGAGACATAAAGTGTGGTATGTCCACATGATAGAAATCTTGCTCAGCAACGAAAGGGAGGAAACTATCCATACACAACAGCAAGGATGTGCTTTAAAACAGTTATGCTGTGTGAAAGTAGCTGGGTGGACATATTTATTGTTCTGATTGTGGTGATGGTCCGAGTGTTTACATACGCCAGGAGTGTTTACTGTATGTCAATTACAAACGTTTAAAAAAAGAAGTTTAGGGCCTGCCCGGTGGCTTAGCAGTTAAGTGTGCACGCTCCGCTGCTGGCGGCCTGGGTTCGGATCCCGGGCGCGCACCGACGCACCGCTTCTCTGGCCATGCTGAGGCCGCATCCCACATACAGCAACTAGAAGATGTGCAGCTATGACATACAACTATCTACTGGGGCTTTGGGGGAAAAAAATAAAAATAAATAAATAAAAATTAAAATAAATAAATAAATAAATAAAGAAGTTTATAAAATCTGATATATGATACAGTTATTGGAAAACATTTAACTTTTCAATTGTAATTTTTACAGATCAATTATTTCTGATGAAAAGTTAACATTCAAACTGAGACGTGCTGTAAGCACAAAATGCGCATCTGATGTGGAAGACAGTGTGGAAAAGGGACGTAAAGCCACCATTAGTAACATATATTGATCACATGTTGGAACGATAATATTTTGGATGTATTGGGTTAAATAAAATGTATTATTAATCTTAATTTCACCTTTTTAAACGTGGCTATAAGAAAATTTCAAATTACTCACAGTGCTCCCCCAAATTTCTATGGGCAAGAGCGGCTCCAGATGGAACCGGCTGGTTGGGGGCAGTGTGGGGGCAGACAGATAAGATCAATCACACCAAAAGGACACAAACGGCCAAACCCAGAAATAGGACGCTCTGCAGGACAAATGTCCTGTTTCTCTTAGCAAATCAACAGAATGAAAACCAAAAAAAAAAAGGGAAGAAGGACTATGTCAGAATAAAAGAGACTTAAGAGTTGCAAAAACCCAATGCAATGATGCAACGTGTAGAGCTTGCTTGGATCCTGATTTGAACAAATCACCTATAAGAAGAAACTCTGAAGTAATTGGGGCATCTGATCACGGACTGGCTATTACACAATATTAAGAAATTATTATTAATTTCATTAGGTGTGTCAATGGCATGATGCTTATGCAAATAAAATCCCTCTCAGTTCAGAGATGCATATCAGAGTCATGACAGAGGAAACAACAGGATTTGCTTTAAGAACTAACAGGCTGGGAGTACAGATAAAGGAAGATGGGCTGTGAGCTGATGGCCCGGGGAGCTGGGAGCTGAGTACACGCAGTTCATGTTCATCCTATCCTTCATATGTTTATGTTTTTGAAAATTTCCATAAGCAAAAGTTAAAAAAAAAAGGAAAATCTGTGACAGTCTCCCTGAAAGACCCACTGGGCCCAGTGCCATCTGACCTTGGTCTGACCTCACTGCTTTGGGAAGGTTGGACCACTGAGCCCTCTCCCTATCTGAGCCAGGGACGAAGACAGCAGCAGGAAGGGTGGCGGTGCTTCCTCATTAAGGTGAGTGGCAACACTGCTGATCATGTTTATTAATGCAATGTGCACCCAGCAACGACTATGCGCATGAACTGGTTATGGCACAATAACCTAATTTGTTCCTCCTGCTTACACTCACTGTTTGCAAAATATAAGGACATTTTCCCCAGCAAACATTTCTAAATTGCAACACGCAGACACTTCAAGTCCTTTTCATCATTCAAAGCGCTAATACAATTTGGCTGTGATCCTGCAGAAACATCTGTTTTCAAACTGCAGGCCACTGGAGGCTGTAATTCACTCCTGAGAGCAGCTATAACGTGCTCTGTCATCTCAGTCTCCTTAACTCTTTGCACAACCCCCCATGCATGCGTTCACACAAACCACCGAGTATGCAGTGCTTTCCTCTGAAGGGGCTTGTCAAAACAGACTGGTTGTCAGAACGGCTGAGCTGGGGGAAGCCCCGGGTGCAGTCACAACACAGGTGCCCCCCGGGCGATTGATGGGCACCGCTGTTAAACATTAAAGGACTGGAGAGTTCGACCTTCCATGGGAATATGTCACACGTGGATCACACTTCCTGACAGCGGCTCCAAAGCCAGGTTACCCTTCCCTGAAAAGCAGAGCCAGCCACTCCCCACGACCCACTGGCAGGGATAGGGTCTGGGTCCGTGCGTGTGCAGGGTGACCTGCCCTGCACCTCAGAGCTGCCTGCCTCTCCTGTGCTTCAGGCCTGCTGAGGGCTGACAGGGAAACTGGGAAGTGGGTGGTGAAGAGGGCCCAGGCCCTCCCACACATCCTGCACTGTGCTCCCAGCCGACCTGCAAGACCGCAGCCACAGAGGGGCCCAGCGCCTGTCCTCCAGCTGCTCACAGCCAGGACGCAGAGAATGGGCACAGAGCTGCCAGGGCTTCTCGTCCTGGGGGCGAGGGGCCTGGGGGGCTGGACCCTTGCTCTTCCCGCCCCTCCTTCCCTCCCACCCACACTTTGCCTGACTCCTCTCTGACCTTCCAGAGCAGCTGGGGCATGGCTTCCTCCCAGGAGCCTCGCTTGAGCTGACCCTGACTGTAGCCCCCCTCAACCAGGCGTGAGCTCTGGGCCCGCACCAGGCCTGCTGCAGAGAGGTGCCCTTTCGGCCACGTGGTCTGATTAACTTAGTGGTCTCCAGAGTGGGGATGGTGTCCCCAGAGTACAGACCAACTCCCCATGAGGATTACAAGAAGAAAATATGAGAAAGCCTTACATTTTAGCATTCACTGAGGATGATTTTATTATGTACTATTTACTACATAAAAAGATTACCTGTAACATGAAAGTCGTGAAATATGATGACAAATTAGATGCCTGCAGGCTCTCCACCCAATCAGGCGGTGCAACGCCACCAATCCCTCCATGTTGTCCACCTGTGCCATCCTCCCTACCCACCCCCCTGCCATCATTCCCATTACCCAGAATTTTTAAAAAAATCATTAAGAAATATTTTATCAAACTCATACAACTCAACAGCAAAAAACCAAACAATCCAATTAAAAAATGGGTGGAGGATCTGAACAGACATTTTTCCAAAGAAGACATCCAGATGGCCAGCAGGTCCACGAAAAGGCGCTCAACATTGCCAGTCATCAGGGAAATGCAAGTCAAAATTACGGATACTACCTCCCACCTGTCAGCATGGCTATTATCAAAATGACTAGAAATAACAAGTATTGATAAGGATGTGGAGAAAAGGGAACGCTTGTGCATTGTTGGCGGGAATATAAATTGGTACAGCCATTATGGAAAACAGTACGGAGGTTCCTCAAAAAATTAAAAATAGAAATACCATATGATCCAGCAATCCCACTTCTGGGTATTTACCTGAAGGAAATGAAAACACTAACACAAAAAGATATCTGCATCCCATCTTCATTGTGGCATTATTTACGATTGCCAAGTCATGGAAGCAACCTAAGTGTCTACTGATGGATGAATGGGTAAAGAAAATGTGGTATATATATACAATGGAATATTACCCAGCCATAAAAAAGAATGACATCTTGCCATTTGTGACAAGGATGGACCATGAAGGCATTATGTTAAGTGAAATAAGTCAGACAGAATAAGACAAATACCATATGATGTCACTTATATGTGGAATCTGAAAAAAAAAACCAAACTCATACAGAGAACAGACTGGCAGCTGCCAGAGGTTGGGGGGGGGGTGAAATGGGTGAAGAGGGTCAAAAGGTACAAATTTCCAGTTATAAAATAACTAAGTCCTGGAGATGATATGAACAGCATGGTGACTGTGGTCAACAATACTGTATTACATATTTGAAAGTTGCTAAGACAGTAGATCTTAAAAAAAAAAAATCTCAGAAATGTGTATCCCTAAAAGATATATTGTATAGACTGTTTGTTGCTTTATAAAAATGGTGTCATTCTGTATACAGGACTCTGTGACTTGATTTTTTCATTTAAGATGATGTTTCTAACAGCCTGTGGTCTGACGGTCCGTTTTATGAGTGTCTACGATTTCTGGCCCCATTTCCGGCCAGCGTCACGAGGCTGGCTGCAATTGCAGCAAGGCTCCTGGTGCTCGCACACACAATTCTCCTGGGGACACGTCAGGAAGGGTACTACTCCTTCGCAGGATTTGCTGCAAGCATTCAACTTGACTAGATTATTCTCAGTGGTTTTACACACTGGTTGTACCAATTTGTACCCCCACACATAGACTGGATGGGTTTCTACTGAGTCCAGCCTCTCCAGCATTTGTCATTACCTCACATATGAGCTTTTGCTAATTGAATGAATGTGCGATGGTATTTCTTTCTTGAATATTTGATAGAATTCACTGGGGAAGCCACTTGGGCCTGACATTTTACTCTCTGGGCAAGTTTTTAATTATAAATTCAATTTCTTTAACAGAAATAGTATTGTGCAGATTTTCTATTTCTTCTTGTGTCAGTTTTGCTAAGTTATGTTTCTCAAGGCATTTGCCCCTTTTATCAAATATATTGGTATAAAGTTCTTCATAAAAATCCCTAGTTATCCTTTTAATGTCTGTGGGATCTTGGTAACTTGCGTTTTCTCTTGGTCAGTCTTGCTAGGAATTTATAAATTTTATTAATCTTTTCAAAGTTGTTTGTTTTCTATTTTACTCACCTCTGTTCTCAGGAGACAATGTTTATAAACAAGCTAGCTCGCCCTGCCTGACAGACAGCCAGCACTCAGAAAGCGACTCCCAGGGACCAACCAGGTGGCTGCTCGGCATGTGTCTGTCGGGTGGTCAGACGGATGGACAGGTGGGTGGCTGAGCAGAGAGCAGAGGCCCTTCAAAGACAGGAGGAGGGGGCAGGCCATGCCACTTGAAACTAGCCCAGACAGTGAACATCTCAGACCACAAATGGCACTGACCGAGCTCCAAGGCCCACACTGGCGGGGTGACCCTGCGAGTCCCCTTCCTTCCCTGAGCCTCTGTGTTCTCATCCACAGAGCAGATGGAACTGCTGTGAGAATTACCTGAGGCCACAGGTGGAGCCACTGGCACTGTGTAGGTGCTTCCACCATCAGAGAGAAGGCCATTTTATTATTATTTAGCCAGACTCTGGCACTTCTGAATGCTGTCTGGATTTCAAAACAAGCAAATGAACAATTTACTGACCAAATGAACCAGGCAAATATTTCCTAAATATTGCAGGGGCAATATATAGCAGATTCCAAGAGGCTATGTTTCTTCTGGCCGTGGGGAGATCCGTTGCATGTAAAGCAGGAATTCACCAATTAGGAAAAGCCTGGCACAGGATGGAGAGGACTCTAACTGGCAACCCTGGAGCCTGTGTTAGTTTTATTTGAAAATAATAAAACTGAGGCCTCCGGCTCCCAAATTCATGGGCTTTTCACAGGTTAGTCCATCAGATTCTCGCCGGCCGAGTGGTTGCCCACTCTGCACCAGACCCCAGCACTATGGGCCCACGTGGTGTCTGAAGCCCAGAGTGATCCCGCAGCGTAAGAGTAGTCACCTGGCGAGGAAGCAGTGGCTTCAAACCTGGCCTCAGCCACCTGGGCGCCTTCCGCTACTTCTGGGGCCCTGAGGAATCGTGGGGGCCCAGCGTGAACAGGGCATGGTGGGCACTTTTGCTGAAAGAAAGAAGCCCCTGAGGCCAAGCCGGGCCCACAAGGCCAGGACCAGAGGCTGGGGGAGTAGGAGGCAGCCTCCTGGGAGGGCACAGTGAGTGACAGGAAGGGGACGGGGAAGGATGCCTGGAGGGTGGGAAGGGAAACAGAGGCCGGAGCCCAGCAGTCCCGCGGGATTCCCCTGGTACAGCCATCAGCCCCAGGGCCCCAGCCTCTCCCCAACAGCCCCTCCCCACACCGCTGCTGGCAGATGCCCCGCCCCAGGAGGGCGCAGGATGGGGAGGCAGGAGGCGAGGATCTTCTTCCAGAGATGCATCACAGTCTGTAATTTTAAAACAACTTTGACCTAAAACACTTAGCCTGAATTGAGTTTTGAGGAAAAAGTCCAACAAAGCCAGATTACGGGAGAAAATTGATTTGGAACCTTCAAAACAGTCAATACCAGGGGAAATGAATAAAAATGTGGAGGGACTGTTGTAGATTAAAGAGTCTGAAAGACACAACAAACTAGTGCAGTGCTTGACCACCGACTGGACCCTGGACGCAGGAATAAAGCCCTGAAGGACATGACTGGGGCAACCGCGGCCAGTGGAATGCGGACGGAACACAAGGCAGCGTGCTTGCGCCAATGTTCAGGCTCCGGCGTGTGAGCCCTGAACTGAGGTCTCGAGGAAGAACGGCCTTGTTCTCCGGGGACGCTGACCTGTGTGGGGGACGGCACGACTGGCACCTTACCCTGGGGGCTCAGCCAACGTGAGAGCGCAGACAGCGTGCACGCCGCAACGCGCTGACGAGCGCCGCGCGTGGGTGAGGAGCGCACCATTCTCTGCGAGCTTTCCAAGTAAATGTCGGGTCGACCCCAGTCCCCATAGATAACGGCAGCCACCTCAATGCAAACCTCTCCACACAGATCGACCAAGAGAGCAAGTACAGCGTCCCACACGCAGGCCTGAGCACGGCCAGGAGACAGGCTGCCGCCCGCCGGGCACTGGTGTGCACGAGGCAAGAAGACCCGCTTTGCAGAGCCTGCTGCAGAGCCCCAGGGGCGGAGGTCAGGCAGAGGCCGCAGAGGAGGAGCGAGGACCCACCCGGGGCCGAGAACTGAGACAAAACAGCACAGAAGGAGAAAGTCTGGGGAAATTCTGAGAGCGAGTCTGAGACCAGGTGGGTGGGAGGGCTGGGTAGTGGGGAAATGACAGGGATAGAAAGTGTGGGGCCAAGGCCGCTGTCTCAGAAAGGCCCTGTTTCTAGGGTACTTGGCTCAGAAGTACCCTAGAGGGTACTCCCTTAGAGGGTTGGTGGTAAATAGGCAGGAAGAAGTAGCATGGAAATTCAAGGACCTACAGAAGCAAAAGTGAATGTCCAACTCAGAAGACCCATAACCACTCCCACCCTCCAGACTCCCCAAGTAAGAATCCTGCACTTCTTTAAACCAACAGAAGAGGGCACTCTGGAGCTAAGAACCTGCTGTCCCCCCAGTCACCTCCTCCCGCCTGCCCTCATCTGTCACCACCAGTCCAGGCAAACACGAAGACAGTTCTAAGTTAACAGAAGATAACAGACAATATCCACACAAAACCAACCCAAGGAGCTGATAATCATTCCTCCCACAAACCAAGTCACAGGGAACAATGTAACAGGGCATCCTAGCTCGAATCGCCTTAAGAAAGCATTCTGAGACATGAAAAAACACTTGAAGTATAAATTCAAAACTCAGAAGAGAAATGGACAAAAAAAATTAGGTAAATGTGAAACCAGAGTTACCCAAACTCAGGAAAGAAAATGAAAAAGACAAAATCATCTCAGAAATGAATAGTAAATTAGAAGCTCTCTTAGGGAGAATAGATTTGACTGAAAATTTAATAATGCTCATTGAGCAAATGAATGACAACTACAAAACAAAACTGAAATAAAGACAGTAGTGAAGAGAATCATAGAGGAAGTGACAGTTACAGAAGACAGGCAAAAAAGATCTAGCACACAGACATAGTACTGGAATCCCTGAAGAAGAAAAACAAAATAATTAACATTTAAAATTATTATCCAACAAAACTTTCTGGAAATAAAAGAAGACTTGAAGCTGCATATTCAAAGGGCCCTCATGTACCTGAGAAAAACTGATGCTGAAGATCAAGTCCAAGACATTTCCTAGTAAAATGATTAGACTTCAAAAGTAAAGAAAAAAAAAATCCTTTGGAGCTCCAGGAAAAATGATCAAGTCACTCACAAAGGAAAGAAAAGTATGTTTATATCAGACTTCTTGACAATAACACGTAAGCACTACAACCCAGAACAACATTTTAACAAATTCAAGGAAAGAAAGTATGAGTCAGGATTTTATAACCAGCCAAGCTATCCTTCAGGTGTCAAGGGTACAGAACAATTTCAACATGAAAGAGATCAGGGATGCTGTACTCATGAGCCCTTCTTGAAGAACCACAGAAGCTAAGCTTCTTTAAACTGAGGATGACTGGGGAAACTAGCAAAAATAAATATTGGCAAACAGAATCTAACCCCACTGTGGTGGACAGACTCGAGGGCGCCCATGATCCCTGTCTCCTGGTATTCATGGCCTTGAGTGTGGCTGGACCCTTGGAGTGTCCTCTAACCAACAGAAGACGGCAAAGCTGATGGGGCAGCACCTCCGTGACTCTGTCTAGAAGACTCCAAATTGCTGGTAGATTTACTCTAGAGACTCTTTGCTGGCCTGATGGACCAAGAGGCCATGCTGGGGGAGACCACCTGGCAAGGAACCACAGGTGATCCCCAGGAACTATGGGTGGCCTCCAGAAGCTGAGGGCAGACTCCAGCTAACGCCCAGCAAAACCCTCAAATGCTCAGTCCTGCAACCTCAAGCAACTGAATGCTGCTGTGGGAGATCAAGATTTGGCCACCCTGAAATATATCTCTTTACCTTGATTGTTTTCTCTGACGGACATTTGACCTCCCCCACTAACTGCCTAAAGAATTTGACATAGAAGATCTGTTCCAGGAAGGAGTTACTATCTGATGTCTGTAATATAATGTAAAATAGATGTTACAATAGGAAAGGCACCAACAAGCCC
This sequence comes from Diceros bicornis minor, assembly GCF_020826845.1. Taxonomy (NCBI): domain Eukaryota; kingdom Metazoa; phylum Chordata; class Mammalia; order Perissodactyla; family Rhinocerotidae; genus Diceros; species Diceros bicornis. The sequence goes on from NC_080740.1 coordinate 93,150,906, forward strand.
ATCTTATCAAAAATTCTGTCTCTCTGGCCACATTCTCTAGATGGCCCTGCAAGGAGTTGCCAGACACACATTTACATTTATAAGGGAAATCTCCAGTTGTAAAGGTATCTCCCTCTCTGTATTGGGAAGAGAGGGGATGACCTCATTTCTAGAAACTTATCAATGTGGAAGGTGAGGCCTTAAATCTGCATAATAACCTTACTCTTGTTTATGGTGCTTTAGTGGTAATCTCCTGTAACTGTAACTGACTCCCCCCAACATCCTCCTTTGTCTTTAGCTGAAGATGAGAATCTCTGCTATTGTGTGGAGAAACTCAGTGTCCCTGGTTTCTCCCATGTATACATGTTATTTAACTTGGCATTATTTTCTCCTGCTAACCTGTCTTGTTAATTATTTGGCCAGCCATAAGAACCTTAAGGGAAAGGGCAGAGGGGGATTCTCCCTCTTCCCCCATACCGCCAACAACCACGTGAATGGAAAAGCAAATCCATTCCTAGTTGAGCCTCCAGATGAGGACTCAGTCCTGGCCAACACCAGCGGGAACCAGCTAAGCCGTGCCCAGACTTGGGATCCACAGAAACTAGGAGATAACAATTGTGTTGTTTTAAGCCACTAAGTTTATGGTAACTTGTCACACAGAAATAGATAGCTAATACAATCATATTAAAACATATTATGCCCAAGTAGTTTCTATTTCAGAAATGCAAGGATGGCTTAATCATATTAATAAATTTTGTGTCTTATTATTTGCCTCACTCTCATCCTGGACCTGATATTAGGAAATCCATTAATATGATTCATCTTATTGATAGTGCTAAGGAGAAATATCACATAATTATCTCCATATATGTCTTCAACAAAAATCAATACCCATTCCTGAGTTTAAGAAACCACCCAATAAAATAGGAATTAACGGATACTCCTGTAACTATATACATATATAATTTCCCCATCCTCAAGTCAGCATCTTTCTTAATGGAAGAAGTACTAGAGGCCATTTTACCAAGGACAGAAGCAAGGTAAGGATGCCCATTATATCCAATATTTAATACTGAATTAGTTGGTGGTTACCAGAGGGGAAGGGGGGAGGGAGGAGGGCAAAAGGGATAATTCGGCACATGTGTGTGGTGATGGGTTGTAATTAGTATTTGGGTGGTGAACATGATGTAATCTATGCAGAAATAGAAGTATAATGACGTACACCTGAAATTTATACAATGTTATAAACCAATGTTACTGCAATAAACAACAACAACCACAAAAATATTGAATTAGAGGTATTTAGTCAATTTAATTAGATAAGAGAAAGCAATGAGATGCATAAAAATTAGTAAAGAAGTAAAACTATTTCAATTTGCAGATGACAGAATACCTGAACTATCTGAATCATTTTATCATTTTATCTAAATGATAAAACTAGCAACAAAATAAATTTAGTCAGGTAGACAGATATAAAATGACAAACACAAAACTATAACCAGTTAAAAGATATAATAGAAGAAAAAACATTAATAATAGCAACAAACACGATAAAATACTCACAAGTAAACTTAACAAGAAATGTGAGGAAAACTTCAAAACGCTTCTGAAGGTCATCTTGAATAAATAAAAGACTAAGTAGTCCTGAACACATAGAAAGACATTCCTTGTTTTTGGATAACTCGACTGCATAATGATGTCAATTATCCTGAAGTTACATATAAATTTAATATGATCCCAACAAAAAATACAAGCAACACACTAGAACAGCCACGAAACCCCTGAAATAAAAAGCCATGGAAGGGAGACCAGCCCGATCAGATATTCAAACACAACAACGGGTGTTGAGCTCCATCTCTCTCCCCTACTGCAAGAGTCGTGGATAAAGTCTTCCTTGCTATTCAAACACACACAGAATGACGCGTCCGTAATCCCCATCGCATGGAGCCAGCACGTGAAGAGACAGAGCTGTGAGACAGACTAGAGAGCCCAGAAGTAGGTCCAACCGCGTCAGGATTGTAATACATGAGACAGGCGTGTGTCAGATCAGTAGAGAAAAGATGGCCTTTTAAACAAATGGTGTTGGCAGAGAGGGATAGACATCTGGAAAAAGATTAAATTGGCTCCATAAACTAAGTACAAAACCAAACAAGTATTTAAACATGGGTAAATTCCACCACAACTGGGTGTGAGAAAGCCTTCCTGACTAGGATTCAAAACCTAGATGCAATAAAAGAAGTGACTAAATCAACTATATAAAAATAGAAAACTTTTAATGGCAAAACCCACCATAAACAAAGTAAAAAAAAAAAACAACTGAGAGGAATATTTGCAATGTAACAACAATAAAACACTAATCTCTCTAATGTGTGCTTTTTTTCTTTTCTTTTGTGAGGGAGATCAGCCCTGAGCTAACATCCATGCCAATCCTCCTCTTTTTGCTGAGGAAGGCTGGCCCTGAGCCGATCTTCCTCCACTTTATGTAGGACACTGCCACAGCCATGGCCCAACAAGCGGTGTGTAGGTGCGCGCCTTGGATCCGAACCCCAGCCGTCAGCAGCTCCAGCAGCGGAGCTTGCGCACTTAACCACTACACCACAGGGCCAGCCCCCCTAACGTGTTCTTTAAACAAACTGTCACTGACTAGGTGCCTGAGAAACTCAAAGGTGGGTTTGCAAGCAATTAACTGTTTTTCCAAGTTGTTTCTTTTTCTTTTGTGTGTTAAGGAGATGTAACCACCAGCCATCCTGCAACTGACCAAGCCTCACCACAAGAGCTGTGCCCATGACCTTTGCCTTGTTTTTCGTGCAGAGATCTCTCCAGGAGGAGCTTAGGCCTCATTGTGTGGAAGCAGTTCTCCAACAGAGCCTGTGCAAGCGAATACCCACCTCTGCCTTGAATATTCATTCCTCAACCAAATAAAAGTTTCCGTTTTCCTTTGTTTAGGGAGCAGTGACTTTGGAAATGATTCCTCAGGGCCTCCTATGTGCTGCAAATACACTTTACTTTGTAAGACAACTTCCACTGGTGTAGTCTTATTTAACTCACCAGGAAGTGAGCCCACTTGGTTCAGTATCTAAGGAAAAAAAAAAGACCAAAAATCCAACAGGAAATGGGCAAAATATATGGATAGGCAATTCACAGAAAAAGATGATCAAAGGACTCATAAACATATGAAAGATGCCCAACTTCACTCATAATAAGAGAAATGTGAAATTAAAATGCACTGAAGTACTATTTCCTGGCTCTCAGATGGGTGAGGCTGTGGGGGGAAATAGACCCGGTCAGAGGTTGCTGGTGGGAGTGCAGAATTTGGGGAGAGGGGAATTTGGGAAGAGCTGACAAAATAAGTACATATTTACTCCTACTTCTAGGAATTAGAGATAAACCTCCACAAACACAAACAACATACGTGCAAGGTCATCCCCTACTCCATTAGTTTAATAACAAGCGCCTGGAAACACGCCAGTGTCCATCCACAGGACACGAATTGAAGGAGGAGCGGTCCAGCCATACAATGGGGCACCACGGGGCTGACAAAAGAGTGGGAAGGTCTCTACCAATTGCTAAGAAGGGATTTTCAGGAAATATTTTTAATTGAAAAAAGCAAGATACAAAGGAGATGTATACGCTAACTTTTGTGAAAATGCATAATTGGCTTGTTTTGCAAAAGAAACCCGGGAAGGATAAGCCAGAAATGATTTCAAATGGTTCCCCACGGCGTGAGAACAAGGAGGAAGAGACAGGGATGGGACTGAGGCTTCTGAGTACAGCTTTTTTATAATTTTGACCTTGAACCATGCAAATGTTTCACATACTCAAAAAATAAAATTATATCATAAAAGCTAAAAGGAAAAAACAAATTGCATGCAAACAGAAACAGTGAAGCTACTGGTATATTAAAGTGACACCAAACTCACACAGCGCTGACCACACACCCAAAGAAATCCTGAACATGACCTGGCAGGTTGTCGTTAGTAGTGGTTTGGATGCAGTGATTCAGAAATTATTTTGGGTGTATGCTAGGACTAAGCAAATGATGAAATATATTGATGTTTGGGGGAACCAGTTTCTTACTGTGGGAAAAAGGAGATGGAAATATTAATTTTTAGTTAAAAAAAAATATTTCTTGGCTCAGTCAACTGAGAAGGCCATGACACCAAGGGAGCGACGAGCACATCTAATGCCCAGATACCAGTTTCTAAAACCCACCCCACTAAAAGGTGCCAAGGCTTCTTGGAGAAATGGCTGACAAGTTTGGGTCAAAGTACAGGTGAGAGCTGGACCAGTGCTCAAAGCCTTATGGGGATATGTCAAAGGGATGCAGAGGCCAGCCTGATATCCAGCCCAAACAGCCTGCAGCACCCCATCTGATCTCTGCGGACGCCGCGCTGGGCACAGGGAGGTCCGAGAGGCGCAGTGACCACCCGGGGCGGGGTGCAGGGAGTGGGGCAGTGCTGAGCCCGAATCAGGCTCCCTGTCACCACGGCTGAAAACTCGACTGCACCTGGCCCTGCAGGAGAGAGGCCTCTGTGTGGCCGCAGCCCCAGGGGTGGACTCCACATCCGGCATTCGGTTGGCTCCTCCTCAAAATTCTCTCTCCACCACCTCATCAGCACCTGGTCCAGGTCCACGGGGCTCTGCCTGGCCAACTCCAGCAGCCTCCTCCCTGCTCCTCTCCTGCCCCCAAGTCCTCTCCACCTGCTTCAGGAGCATCCGTTTAACACTCAACTCCAAACCCTCCAGGGACTGCCCACTGCACCCAGAGGAAATCCAAAGCCCCTAGTTCCCCTCACAGGCTCTGTTCCAGCTCCTCCTATCCACCCTCTGTGGCCTCAGGGCCCGCACACCTGCTGCTCTCTCAGACCTTTCCTGCGGACTCCGCCCTTCTGTTCACATCAGAGCAAGTGGTCACTGCTCAGGGACACCCTCTCTGACTAGGGTGAGGTTCTGCCCCACCCCAGACTCCCTCCACCTGTTACCCTGTTTTACTTTCTTCCTAGCACTTATTCTCTGCCATGACCCGGTTTTCCCTTCGATTACTCATTCAGCTTCCCTCTCCCACATCTGCTTGTAAGCACTTACTGGGGCAGGGAGCAGACAGCACACAGTAGGTGCACAATTAATGCTCTGGGCGAGTGAGTGGACAACCCCAGGACCCCCTGGTCGCACGGCACAGTGGCTGCAGTACGGCCTTTGGAGCCAGTCCTACCACGGCTGAAACCCCGGCTTTGCCACTTCGCGGTCCTGAGACCTGGAACAAGTCCTGTCACCTCCCTAAGCCTCAGTTACTTCAGCTGGAAGATGGGGCACCGCATCTGCCCGGCCGGGAGATCTTCCTGGGGCCCTTCTCCGGCTCCTGAAGCTCGGCAGGACGTCCGCCTCAGGGGCCAGGAAGCAGAAGGGAGGGGGCTGCGTGAACCCCTCCGACTCCCCAAGCTGCCAGGTCTGTCTTTTCCACACTGCCCCCCACGCTGAGCATGGGCCGGGTCGGACCATCCCCTGCCCTCCTCCCCTCCAGGTCCCCCTCCCCGCCTGAACACACAGCGGAGTGCACTAGGGGTCCCCTGACCCTGTCCGCTGTCACTGCGTGAGGGACACAGCCAGATGCCTGCGCTGACTAGTGTCCCTGCAGGCTCTCCGATGGGAGCACTGATGCTGTCCTCAATCCGGTCCCAGCTTCAGAGCCCACCACACTCTTCCCCGTGGACAGGCCCTTTCCCTTCTTCACAAGCACGGGGCAGGGCAGCCCTGCTGTTCCCATGTCACAGACCGGGAAACTGAGGTCCACTGCGGGCTGGAGGCCTCGGGTCCAGGCTCGCTTTTCCTGCCAGCTGAGTGGCTGAAGAAGCTCCGCGCCGAGCGGAGAGGCGGGGGGCGCGCGGCACAGCCGGTCTCCCGCAGCGGCGGCCGGGGGTGTGCCCTCCGCCGGTGCCCTCCCCGCCCCCGCCCGGCGCACGCCCCCGGGCCGCTCCGGACACCCTCCGGCCCGCAGCGGCCCCCTCCCGCGGTCCCCCACCCCGCCCCGCCCCGCCCCGCCGGCCGCACATGCCGCGCGTCGCGGCTCCGGCCTCCGCCGGCCGGCCGGCCACGCGCGCTGTCACCGCGCGCACCTGCGCCCCGGGTCAGGCCCGCGCGTCCCCGCGCAGCGGCGCGGACGCCCGCTCCGCACCTCGACGCCCGGCACCTCCGCGCCCCGCCCTCCCCGGCGCGCGCCCCGGCCCGCAGCTCCCGTGTCCCCCCCGGCCGCGGCCCCACTCACCGGCTCCCGGCGCGCCTGGACCCCGGGCCCGGCCCATGGGCAGCGCCGCCGCGCCCGCCCAGAGCCCTGGCGCCGCCGACCCGGGGCGCTGCCCGCCGCCCGCGGGGCTCCGGGACGCAGCCGGCCGTGCGCTGGCCGGCCCGGAGAGCGCGGCGCGGCGCCCCCTCGCGGCCGCACGGGGAGCGCGGGCGGGGCGGGCGGGGCGCGGGGGCCCCCGCCGCGCGGCTCTCGCGCTCGCCTCCTGCGGCCTCCCGACCCGGGCGGCCCTGCCCCCCGGCCTCTGCTCCGCTCCAGGCCTCAGGGTCAAGGCCAAGCGTCCAGCTCTGCGTTCAGGGCCTTCCGCCCGGTTCGCCTCCCGCCGCCGTGGCGAGGACCCACTGCAAGCATCACACGCTGCCCGCTGCGCCCGGCTCCTGGCGGACCGACGCCCTCGCCTGATAAACTCCTGGCACCCAAGACCCGGTTCACCCCTTTTCCTCAAGGCTGGGCACTGGCCACTCCTCTGGGGCGCTCCTTCTTCTGCGATGGCCACTGAGGTGTGGTTTGTCTGTGTCCCTGAGTCCTGTGGGCGCAAGGTGGGCATCAAGGGAGCGAGGAAGACTGCAGCGCCCCCCCCACCTCAGTGCTCTACGAGGGGAGGGAGGGAGGGAGGAAGGAACTGGCCCACAGGGAGGTGGGTCACCACTTTGAAAACATTGGGGTGCTAGGAGGGCAATGGTGTGCTCTTTCACTTTTAGAATGGGAGAGAAGGCCTGAACAGGATCCAGTGACCTTCCTCAACTGGCTCCACCTGGACATTAAAAGTTTCCTGGTTTGTCCCGGCATAGAGGTCAGGACATCTGTCCTCTGCTTCAGTCAGGAGCTGCCCTATAAGATGTGGCAGGAAACCCAATCCAACCAGTTTAAGCTAAAGTAATTTATTGGCTCATGAAGCATAAAAGAAGCCGAGGTATGCTGCTTTCAGGAATAGCTAGATCCAGGTGCTTAAACATATGAATAGAAATCCACCTCCACATCTCCCAGACTCTCTGTGGCAGAATGGCCCCCAGTGGCCCTGAGTTGACACCCTCAGAAAGAGCCCATCTGCCTGATAGTTTGAGCGGGAGCCCAGGGCTGCTGCACACAGGCTTGGAGGAGCCCACACAGGCCATTTCCCCAGACCTGAACAGTGAGGCTTATGCATTGCCTCCCTGGAGGTGGGGGTGAAGCACACTCCAAGCTTCTCCAGTGTTGCTCCAAGCATGCCCCGAGGGCTGTTTCCAGAAGACTGGAGAAGTAAAAACCACAGAGTCCAGCCTGTGCTTGCACAGTAGGGGAAACTGAGGCCTGGAGAGAGCAGGCACCTGCCTGGGGCACACAAATGCATTAGGGCTGGTGTGGGTTGGGCAGGCTGGGCAGGGAGGCAGCACAGCTTTGGGACAGGCCCAGGGCCAGAGGCTGGCCCCAGGGGGAGGATGCCTGAGACCAATGCCAAGGACCAGGCTGTGGTGAAGGGGCAGAGGGGGTTCCTAAGAGAGAGACGAGCCTCGGGGTCAGGTGCTGGGGCCAGTCCTCAGGCGGGCAGGTTTTCTCCAATTCCCGCCCCATGCCCCTAGCCCTCAGGTCAGGCCAGGTGCACCTCCCAGAGGCACGCTGTGTTCAGGGAGAGGAGGCTGCAGGAGAGACCTCGGCGGTGGGGGGGAGGGGGTAGGCACCCTCCCCAGCCGCCATGTGGGGCCTCCCGGGGGAGCAAGGCAGGCTCTCCCCACTCCACCCTGCCCCTGTGAGCAAAGGCCTAGGGGCCACTGAGGCACGACCACCGGCATTCTGGGCGCAGGGGCCGTGCTTAGCAGAGCCGCTGGAACCTGAGGGCAGACTTGCCTGTGGCCACAGCTTGTGTCCCCCGTGGGCGGGTGAGGAGGGCTTTGCCCTGTGGTGATGGGAGACAGCTGTGTCCCCTGAGGTCTCCTGCGTCCTCTCCTGTAGCACGGGAGGTGGGGTCTGTGCTGAGGGTGCACGTGTGGTGTGGCCAGCACCCCTGGTGGCTCCTTGAGGCCAGTGTGGAGTTCTCCTCTGAGCCAGCCCCAGCTTTGGGGGACACTGGCTTGGGCCCTGGGAGAGGGCTGGCCCATCGTAGGCACCGAATTTCCCCAGCCTGCTCCCCGGCCCCCCTGAGAGCACACTGCCCAGCAAGTCCCCTTGGTCTGCCCCGCCCAGCCTACCTTCCCACTCCCAGGGGCTAATCCCCAGGGTGTCGGGTGTTGGGACAGAGGGTGAACCTTCCGGAGAGCTGTCAGCTCAGCCTCCCTGCCCGCATCCCTCTGGTGGTTATTTCCTGAGGCCTGGGTGCCTCACACCGTGCTGGGTGCTGGGGTACGGCAGTGAGCAGGACACGGGGCCCCCCACAGCTTACAGAGGGAGACTGAAAACTAACCATACAAACAAAAGAATAATAGAAACGATCATTTTAGAGAGCACTAAGCGCCATAAAGTAATCAGTACAGGATGAGGTTGTTGAGCATAGCCAGCTTCTTTAGATGGAGGGCTCAGGAAAGGCCCCTCTGAGCACGTGGGGGTGGGGCTGAGACCTAAATGAGGAGCCAGCCCCACAAGATCTGTGGGAAGAGCGTGCTGGACAGAGGGGATAGCAGGAGCAAAGGCCCTGTGGCCAGCACGTGCTTCACATCTTTGTGAGAAGGAAAAAGGAGAGGAGGAGGGGGTGGAGGAGTGCAGGAGCCCAGAGAGAGGGGGCAGTGCCAGGTCGGGGCCTCCTGGGAGGGAGGGGCTAGGACTCTGTCCTCTGCGTGTGGCCCAGCAGGAGGTGGTCCTGCTGCCCCAGGGGTACTGGTCTTGGCACCCATGAGGCCTTTCCCTGCACCCCTGGCCCCTGCCTTGGTTGCCCACAGCCCGGATGGCACCTCCCACACACATACCTGAGTTAGCCCCACTAGCCCAGCACTGGCAAGGCGGGGCGGGGGTCCTTGTCCGCTGAGAAGGCTGTCCCTGGAGCTGTTGCACTGAAGGTGGACATGGTGAGGGTGATGGGCAGGGGACAGCTGACAAGTACAGACCCCGGGTAGGGGCAGAGGGCTGGGGGCAGCCCTGAGGGCTGTGGCTGAGGAGAGGCCACAGGATGGTGATGGGAAGATGAGGAGAATGTGTGAGAAGTGGCAGAGGTGGCTAGGGTCTGGCCAGGTGGACAGCGGATCTGCAGAGACTGTGGGGGCAGGGGGATGTTGGGGGGCGTCTAGAGGCAGCTGGACATGTGGTTGCAAAGGCTGGTGTGGGCCCTCCCAGGTGAAGGAAGGAGACACTGGGACTCCAGCCACACAGACACTCAGTGCCTGGAACCTGTGAGGCCCCAGCAGCACGTCAGCCCCAACTCCTGGCCCTGTTGGAGCAGGTGACTTGGGAAGGAGCCTGACACCGAGTGGCTGCCAAGCAGTGTCGCCAGAAAGATCAGAGAGCAGCAAGGACAACTGTGGGCTCTGGCCAGTGCATTTTCTTAGTGCACCCACAGCGTGTCCGTCCTCGGCTCTGGTGACAGCTCCCCACGCTCACTGCAAGGGCAAAGCTCCCGGAGAAGGTCGTCACAGAGCCAGTGCGGTGGGGGCACGGTGGGCCGAGTGTTCACGTCCCCCAAATTCACACATTGAGATCCTAAGCCCCAAGGCAATGGCAGTAGGAGGTGGGCCTTTGGGAGGTGACTAGTCATGAGGGTGCAGCCCTCACGAATGGGATTAGTGCTCTTATAAAAGACTCCAGAGAGCTCCCCTGCCCCTTCCGCCAGGTGAGCACACAGGGAGAGGACAGCCATCTGCACCCCAGAAGAGGGCTCACCCCTGCGCCCGACCATGCTGGCACCCTGATCTTGGACTGCCAGCCTTCAGAACTGTGAAAGGTAAGTTTCTGTTATTTATCAGCCACCCAGCCTGTGGTACTTTATTACAGCACTCTGCACGCACTAGGACAGCACGTTTAATTACTGTGTACACAGCAGAGCCCTGACTACCCCCGAGTCTGGACCGAGACTAGGGAGAGAGAGAGTGTGTTCATGGTGTGTGTATGTGTGTGCACGGTATGTGTCCCATGGACGTCCATGGTGCACGTGTGTGGCACACGTGTGTGCTGAGTGCAGGTGGGCACAGGGGGCAAAACTTGCCTGCCGAGGTCCCTGCTTGGAACATTCAGATTTCCTCGGTCCCACCTTCAGTCCATGCGGTCACCATCTCCTCTCCCCCTCCCAGATGCCCCTCGCCTGCAGGCAGCACTGCTAGCCTGGAGCCTACCTGGAAGTGGTCACCCCTGCTGGCACAGTGACTCCTTTTGCTGCCTGCTAGTTCACTGGCCCCCTTGTGGAGCCAAAAGTGTCCCCGAGGCATAGATTGAGGTCCAGAGGAGTCTTTACTGGGCCTAAGTCTGCAGGCCGGGGAAACAGCTCCTGAAAGAAGCTGTGGTGTCATTTCTTGGTGGGGGATGATGGTGTAACCCAGAGTTCCCAGAGTCCCCCAGCGCCTGCCACACTTGAGATCCCACTGATCCAGGCTGTTGGGTGTCACGGTGCGTAGGAATCACCTGAACTCAAGGGAAGGCAGCACCCCAAGACCCCATCAAGACTCAGGTTTGGGGCATGGGTGGCCCCCACCCTGTGATAAGAGCCCCAGGTGATGCTGATGCAGGCAGAGGATGAGGCACACTTCAGGAAATGCTCATTGAAAGGGGTATAGGGTGACACCCCCCAGTGTGGTGGGCAGAATGGCCCCCCAGAGAACACGTCCTAACCCTGGAACCTGTGGCCAGGCGACCTCACACAGCAGAGGGACTTTGTCGGTGTGGCTTAGTGAGGACTTTGTGGTGGAGACATTGTCTTGCATGATCAGGGTGAGCCCAGTGTAATCACATGGTGCTTAAGAGCGGAAGAGGGAGGCAGAAGATGAGGCAGAGAAAGAGATGGAGGGTGGAAGCAGGGTCAGAGAGAGGCTCGGCTGCTGGCTTTGGAGATGGAGGAAGGGACCATGAGCCAAAGAATGTGGGCAGCCCCTGGAAGCTGGAAAAGGCAAGGAAACCAATTCTCCCCTCGAGCCTCCAGGAGGAAGCGGCCTTGCCCACACCTTGCTTTAAGTACAGGGAGACCGTGTGGGACTTCTGACCTACACAATTGTGAGATAATTTGCTTGTATTGTTTTGAGCCATGAAGTTTGTGGTAATTTGTGGCAGCAGCAATGGGAAACTAAGACACCATTCCATGAGAGAGGCCCAGAGAGGGCAGGCAACTTGTGCAGGTGGCACAGCAGAGCTGGAGCCCGAACCCTCCATGTTTTCCTCTGGCTGCCCTGTGTAGGGGTGGGGGAGGCAGGGAGGCTGGGATCGGGCTGCTGCCCTCCACAGGGCCCATGACGGGGCAGAGTAGACATGTGCTCAGCCTTCCCTGGGAGCTTTTTTAAAAAACAGATGCCCAAGACCTTGCCAAGACCTCAGAGTCAAAGGATCTGGGTGGGGCCTGGGAACCTGCGTCTTGCAGCAGTGGTACCATCGTCACAGCCTCAACATGGTCTGCTGACCTTCAATTGTTTAGAATCGACCAGCAGAAAAGGCACAGAAGGTGGTGTTGACATCCAAATGTCCTAATGTGGCGCTGGCCACCTGGACGAGGTAACAGGAAAGATGTGCGTGAGCAGCGTGGCAGTGGGGGCTCAAGCTTGAGAACACCCGTGTGGTCAGCTGGGCCCCGTGGAGGCTGCCACGGAAGCCGTGACCTTGTCACGGCTGCAGCCGAGGAGGCTCATTCTGGGGTGAGGTGAAGGCCAGGTGGGAGATGGACAGGAGTGGAGGCCACACAGTGCTGTCCTCACGTGTAAGTCGTGTGCAGGGGCGGCGAGGACAGAGGCGGGGAGAAGGGGTCAGAGCTGAGCTGTCCTTTGGTGGTGGCATCAACAGGATCAGGTCCTTCACCCAGGCAACTTGTCCTTAGTTGTCAACTCAGCCGGAGTAAGTATTTGATTGTGGCTCCAGAGTACAGACTCCAGAGGCAGGGGCTGTGTGTCTTATTTAGGGCACATGGGAATGGCTCAGCAGGCATTTGCTGACAATGAATGAAGGAATGGCATGCAGCTGCATGAAGGGAAGTGGATGGGAGGGGTCCTGGAAGTGGGGAGCCCGGGAGAGCATCACGGCCGGGCTGGGGTCCCGGCATGGTCCTGGGAGGATGCATTTTGCCCTGCACAGAGGCAGCAGGGTTTTCCTGGGGAGTGGTGCTCTCTGCTGTTTCTAGAAGGTGGAGGGGTGGGGACTGGCGGGCCAAAGGGACACACGCACCGAGCCTGGGCCATGCTGCCCGTCTGCACTCAGCAGGGCTCAGCCTCCTTCCACATGCCCCAGTGATGAGCCCCGCATCCTCACCGGGCGCAGCCACCGTCCTAGTTTCTCCCGTCTGTCTGCTGGGCCTGCGGTGGCTAGGAGGTGATCCCTTAGGGCTGTAGCACCGCACATTTCTGTTAGCCAGTGTCGTCCCTGTCCACCCCGCCCCAGGAGGTGGCTTTGGGAAGTTCGACTTTTGCTGCCTCCTCCTGCCCTTCCCGGAAGAAGCCCTGCCATGCTCCAAAGAAAGCACTTTTCTTTCTTTTTTTTTTTTTTTGTGAGGGAGATCAGCCCTGAGCTAACATCCGTGCTAATCCTCCTCTTTTTGCTGAGGAAGACCGGCTCTGAGCTACATCTATTGCCAATCCTCCTCCTTTTTTTCCCCCAAAGCCCCAGTAGATAGTTGTATGTCATAGTTGCACATCCTTCTAGTTGCTGTATGTGGGACACGGCCTCAGCATGGCCGGAGAAGCGGTGCGTTGGTGCGCGCCCGGGATCCGAACGCGGGCCGCCAGTAGCGGAGCGCGTGCACTTAACCGCTAAGCCACGGGGCCAGCCCAGGAAGGACTTTTCTATTCAGAGTTTTCTGAGCATTTAAAAACAAAAATAGGTTATTTATTGAAACAGTTGTGTTGAGTCACCCTTGCATTCTGGAATAAACCATACAATATGGGATTCAGTTAGCATCTACGAAAAGGGCATATAATGTTCACATCTTTATCCAATTTTGCAATCAAGACTATACTAGCTTCCTAAATTGACTTGGGTGGCTTTGCAAATCTTGGATAAGGTAGGGTTTGTGTGTGTTTTGAAAGTTTAGTAAAAACTGACCTGTAAGATTGATTGTCCTGGGGGTGAGGGAGCCTTCATCACCATGTTCCTTTCTCTGATAGTTGCTGGTGCATTTGGGTTTCTGGCGGCCATCCAGAACACAGTAGCTAAGAGCACAGGGCCTGGCAGGCGCATGTCCCACCTCAGCCCCCATCCCTGCAAACTGACTGTGGGATTGTGTGTTCTCCTTCTGCCTCTTCTCTACCTTCACGATGGTGATAACAACATCCACCTCCTGGGACCTATTGAGAGGATTAAAGAGGTTAGCGTGTATCATGTGCGTCGTGCCAGCACGCTTCTTCAGGCAGTTTTGGTACTTTATGTTTCTATAGAAATTTAACAGCTTCTTGCAGATCCTCATCTTTGTTAGAATACTGGGTTTCCTTTACGTCTACAGTTATTTCCCTTTTCCACTTCGCATGTTACTTGCATTTTCCTTTTTTTTTTTTTCCTTGATCAGCATTGCCAGAGGTTTGTCTCTTTCATTAATCTTTTGGTTTTTCTGATTTTTTCTGTTTTATCTTCTAGTTTCTTGTCCCTGTCCTCATCTTTATTATTCCTCCTTCTTTGTGTCGGTGAGCTTGCTCTGTTGCTCTTTTATCAATATCCTGAGTTGAACACTGAACTCATTTAAAAAAATCTGTCTTGTTTTTGATAAATGTATTTAAGCCTTAGCTGAGTCCTGCAAAACTTGGCAAGTTATGTTTTTTTTTGAGGTCATGAGGTCATGAAATTTAAATTTCATAATTTTCCTTATGATTTCCTTTTACCTTGATTGCTTAGAGTGTATTGTTTGGGCCCGGATGTGTGAGATCTTTTCAAATTTATTTTGAATTTTATTGCATTATCATAGAAAAACAGTTGTATATTGTTGATTTTGGAATTTACTGAGGTGTCCTCTATGGCTTGGTACATACTCAATTTTCCTTTAAGTTCTATGTGTTATCAAAAGGAATTTGCTATTGGGTATAATACTCTCTATGAGCCCAAGTCAAATAACTGTGCGTTCCAGTCTTCTAGATCTTTGCTCATCACGTGCTTGACCTGTCAGTTTCTGAGAGGAGTGCAAATTGCCATGACACTTTTTGATTTATTTCTCCCCATGGTACTGTCAATCATTTTATACACATTCACCCACACACTGATTCTTTAATAGGTTTCTCTGAAGTCATGTGGACACATATACCCACACAAATGCTGCTATAAACACTATTAACATGTCCACATTTGATATTTATGTACGTGTCTATGTATACATGTCTTTTTCTATAAGTACATGCATACACTTCATGTATACACAAGTTTACAGACACTAAAAAACCTAGTTGTTGGGGCCAGCCTGGTGGCATAGCGGTTAAGTTCACTCGCTCTGCTTCGGTGGCCCGGGGTTCACGGGTTCGGATCCCAGGCGCGCACCAACACACTGCTTGTCAAGCCATGCTGTGGCGGCGTCCCATATAAAGTAGAGGAAGACGGGCACGGATGTTAGCCTAGGGCCAATCTTCCTCAGCAAAAAAGAGGAGGATTGGCATTGGATGTGAGCTCAGGGCTAATCTTCCTCAAAAAAAAAAAAGAAAGAAAGAAAAGAAAAACAAAAAACCTGGTTGCTTGTAAAAAAATCAATGGGGGGAAATTAGTGACTATACATAGCAGCATAAACGTGTGTATGTATGAACATATGCACGCGTGTATATATACGTGTACGTACGCAGACACACAGAGAAGACCAAAGCCCATGCGGAAAATGTTAAAATCTGGGGAATCTGGTTGAAGAAAGGTATACAGGAATCCTTTGGGCTACTTTTGCAACTTTACTGTCAGTCTGAAATTATTTCAAAATTACAAGTTAAAAACTTAATGAGGTCAGTCAAAAGGACTGGAAGGAATCAGCTTGAAGGAGCTTCCCAGTCCACAGTTGTGGCAACTTAAGTCTCAAAAAGAATGATCTGAAATATTCAAAGAAACAGAAAACCAGAAATGTAAGCCCTCCTGCGGCACCATTTGAGGCAGTGATTAACCCCTCACCCACTCCTAGCACTGGTTGCTGAGGGGAGAACAAGGCACGGATCCCGCCTTCCAGCCCGAGCTTGCCGGGGGGTGCTGGACAGCTCTCCCGGGCAGCAGAGGGCCAGTGAATGCCGTCTGGGGTGGCAGACTTGAGGACATCACTCTTCCATAAGCCCTCGTGAAATTCCTGCGCATGGCAAGGATTATCACCTGGGGTTAACAGCACGTGACATGTGGTGGATGCAGCGCCCCCAAAGTAAGCCCACGTGGATGACTTTCTAGTCACGAGGAGAAAAACGTGACTGTATGACAGGGAATTGCACTGGCATCCCCCTAATCAGAGGTCCATTTTAGCATCATTGAGAGTGGGTCAAAAAGATATGAAACGTTTTCTGGTGTGAGTTCATATAAAGGACACGATATCACATAAAGGTACTAAAACCAAAGGGTGCAGGTGAAGCTATCAAACCTTCAGATACGCCTTCCAGACGCAGGAGCTCCTGGAGGTGGGGAGCAAGGTCAGTGCCACCCCACGGGAGCAGCCGCACAGGGCCACAGGGCGCACCCGCAGGACAGTGTGCCCGGCCACACAGTGGCTTCACGGGGAGCAAGGTCAGTGCCACCCCACGGGAGCAGCCGCACAGGGCCACAGGGCGCACCCGCAGGACAGTGTGCCCGGCCACACAGTGGCTTCACGGGGAGCAAGGTCAGTGCCACCCCACGGGAGCAGCCGCACAGGGCCACGGGGCGCACCCGCAGGACAGTGTGCCCGGCCACACAGTGGCTTCACGGGGAGCAAGGTCAGTGCCACCCCACGGGAGCAGCCGCACAGGGCCACGGGGCGCATCCGCAGGACAGTGTGCCCGGCCACACAGTGGCCTCACGGGGAGCAAGGTCAGTGCCACCCCACGGGAGCAGCCGCACAGGGCCACGGGGCGCACCCGCAGGACAGTGTGCCCGGCCACACAGTGGCCTCACGGGGAGCAAGGTCAGTGCCACCCCACGGGAGCAGCCGCACAGGGCCACGGGGCGCACCCGCAGGACAGTGTGCCCGGCCACACAGTGGCCTCACGGGGAGCAAGGTCAGTGCCACCCCACGGGAGCAGCCGCACAGGGCCACGGGGCGCACCCGCAGGACAGTGTGCCCGGCCACACAGTGGCCTCACGGGGAGCAAGGTCAGTGCCACCCCACGGGAGCAGCCGCACAGGGCCACGGGGCGCACCCGCAGGACAGTGTGCCCGGCCACACAGTGGCTTCACGCGGATTAGAAGGTTGTTAAGGACATGACAATCAGCTTCAGCTGGATCCTGGCTGGACACATCAGAAAAGGACTTTGGGGACACTGGGGAAATCCCAAAGCCTGGGTACTAGACCAGATGAAAACTTACGGAGATCACTAACAGAAAGATGTAGGTTATAAACAGCATGTATAGTATGACCTCATTTGGGCAAAAAGATAAAAAACCCAAAGAACTATCTAGATGTCTGTGTGTCCACAGAAAATTATCTGAAATATATACAATAAGGTATTAACAGTGGTCATTTCTGGATGGGGGAATACAGTGTGCTGAGCGTCTCATTCTGGATTCTGTTTTCTAACATATATATATTGCTTTTTAAAAAACAGGGAGCAGATGGGAGGAGAGGAGGTGGAGAATGTGAATATAGACTGCTCTTGATTTCTGCTGTGAAGGGGAGCAATTTGAGGGTGATGTTGGGTTAAGAGCTTTTTGTTTTTAACATGAGTGAAGTTCCTGAGAGGGGAGGGCTGGGCTTCTGAGCCTGAGACAGGAGCAGGGATGGTTTCCCAGCCTGGAGGGCAATGGGTCTGAGCATGGGGAGAGTGGCTGAGGGGAGAAGAGGCAGGCAATGACTCGGTGCGTTCTATTCCTCTATCAAGTTTTCCATCACATTAGGGAGCCACCTTTGAGAGTACTTGAGAATAAACACATATACTTGAGTGTTGCTGCTCAAATATTTATTTTTTACAGCATCTTTAGTATGATAATTTACTGCTTAAAAATATCTAAGAAATCAACTTTGAAATGAAGAGTTGTCTGAACTTAACTTTCAGTGAAAGTCTGTATGGAGCTCTAGCCCAGATTAGAAACAGATGAAAACCAAGTACCATGACCGTTATTAGTTGGAAAGAAAAACGAAGAAGCAAAAAAAGCAAGGTATGCTCAAGGTGATGAACTTCTGAAGTCACATCCAGCTTGAGCCAGGTTCTGCCCGACAGACACGATTCTACAGTCAACAGGCCACAAGAGGGCTGCTTGGCATATGGAATCACGGTTACACAGACTTCAAAACATACCGTTTCGGGGTCGGCCCGGTGGTGCAGCGGTTAAGTGTGCGCGTTCTGCTTCGGCGGCCTGGGGTTCACAGGTTCGGATCCTGGGTGTGCACCAACGCACCGCTTGTCAAGCCATGCTGTGGTGGCATTCCATATAAAGTAGAGGAAGATGGGCACGGATGTTAGCCCATGAGCAATCTTCCTCAGCAAAAAGAGGAGGATTGGCAACAGATGTGAGCTCAGGGCTGGTCTTCCTCACAAAGAAAAAACAAAAAAACCCCACACCATTTCTTTATTCACACAGAAACAAAGTAGGGCCAACACGTGTCTCTGCCCTGCTCCCTTACCCACTACCCGACCTATGGACACTAGGACAACTGGTCACATTCTCTAAGTGGCCACAAGATATTAAAAGGACAGATACGGAAGGGGAAGCTGGCGCTTATCACCTCTTCCTCCCAAGTGAAAATAAAAGGAACTCTGAACACCAGTGCACGGTGACAAACTCATTTCTTTGAAACGTGACTAGTGAGTAGATCAGAGTGCTGCTGAAGTGCGTTCACGATTTCCGCAAGGTATCCATCAAAATTCTTCCTGACCTCATGGCAGGACAACACTCCACACGGGCTGAACGATGATGCCGTTGAGCTGAGGGGACCCACGGAAGGGGTGACAAAGGCTGGCCACATGGGTCCTGTCACTGCAACTGCTGGGGTCTGCCTTAGGCCCTGTCCTGCCACGCATGGCTGTTAATCACCACGTAGACGAATTTATAGACGGCACGTTCATGCTCATAAAGCTGACGGATGTCACAAGCTGACAAAGAGAACACTTATGAAGGACAACAGAATCAGGATTAACTGCACCATCGCAAAATCCAGTACTTTTGATGGACTGCAGGCTCCGAGTGTGACGTGGCTGTTAAGGCTAAGGCCACCTGAGACTGCGTTAATTAGTGGGGGGGCCTTGTTTGGAGGGTGCCGCTGCTCTGGCGGTATCTGGAGTATTACATTCACTTCTAGGCCCGTAGTTTTAGGGTGCACTGAGGTGTTGGGGCTCTGGGGACTTTTTCATATGAAAGAGGGTTAGGAGAACCTTGAGTTTAAGCCCAAGACGGGAAAACTTGGAGCTCACCTTTCCAACCAATGTATAAAGCCTGTCTCATAAAGATGGGTCAGACTTGCTCTAGTTCACCCAGAGGAGAGGCCTGGGACCCACGGGTGGAAGTTCTGGGAGCCAGGTTTCAGTTCAGTTTAGGGAAGAACTTTCTAACAGTCAGAATGACAAGAAATTCAGTGGGTAGGGCATTCCCTGCATGAAAACCATCTGAGCCAAGGCTGGGCGACCTCTGCAGGTGGATTCCCACCCTGAATGGAGGTGTGAGCTAAAGAACTTCTCCGTCCACTCCCACGCTCTATGAAATCCAAGTGCATAAATGAAATGATTTGTAAAGCACATTTTTAAGAATTCTAAGAAAGTCATGGGGAAGTTTTGGGAGAAGGGGAGAAATTATTATTGGAGAATCAACAATAGGGATTTAAGTGAAAGTCAAGAGTTTATTCAAAGCTCAGCACAGAACTACTTCTTTAAAATGAAGACATACACTTAATCACATCTATGTTTCCATTGAGTCTGTATCACAAACCTGCAGCTCCTCCCTTTCAGTCTCGCCCCTAAGTTCTGTGGAAGGAATGACGGAAATGACCCGTCTCACTGGAACTGAGTCTCCAAACATTCATATTGAATAAGAATACCGACTAATGCTGGGCTCAGAGGGAGATGTCCCTGTTTACACCCAACATCTGTGTGCAGAGGTGTCAGAGCCACTAAGAGCAGAAAAGGCAGCAGAACCCTCCTGTGGGCTCTGCTTCCGTCTAAGAACATGAAGCATCTAGACGCTGCTTCTACAAAGGGGCTCCTAGGACGGGACCCACCAGGGTCCAGGATTCCTTGGAAAGTTTGGCAAAATTTTGAGCTCACGGGATTTTTCTAGGGAGAGGATCACAGTTTTCATCGATTCTCAAAGGTGTTTATGACTAAAAGGAGAGTGCTGTCTGCAGGAACGTGAGGCAACAAGTGGAGGGCAGCCTGCTGCTCCCCTCCTGGCACGCAGGGGCTGCAGCCTTGGTGCTGTCATGCAGAGTTAGAGAACTGATGCTGAACTTCCTTCCCACTCTCAAGTGCCATGACAGAGAAGGGATGGCAGCCAACACTCGTGCTCACAAGGACCCCTGGCCCCTAAAGCCTTGCTTTTTCAAACTGTGAAGGAGTGGCTGGCCCTGGGCCTTGAGGACACAACGAATGGCAAGTTCCAATGACCATGACAGGAGCATCCCTTTTAAATCAGCATCATGGACGGCCTTAAGGAGATGTGACTGGCCGCTCTGTCACTGTTATTACTGATTTGTTACCAACTTTCCTGATTAAAACCAAAAAACATCAGGGGCCAGCCTGGTGGCATAGTGGTTAAGTTCACGTGCTTCGCTTTGGTGACCCAGGGTTTCCAGGTTCAGATCCCGGGCATGGACCTACACACTGCTCATCAAGCCATGTGTGGCAGGAGTCCCACATATGAAATAGAGGAAGACGGGCACAGATGTTAGCTCAGGGACAGTCTTCCTCACCAAAAAACAAACCAACCAACCCAAAAAACATTAACTGCCTTATTGTCAAAGGCAACATTATGCTTAAACTCACACGAGTAGCCACAGAATCTTCAGGACAACATTAGGTTATTCTGAAATATTACTCCTCCCCCCACCAAAAAAACCTCACTCCACCTACAGGTACTGTTTCTGCCAATAAATAAAAGTATTTTAGTACTGTCTACATTGAAAGTGGGAAAGGAGTAAGACAGAAATGTAACCCAGACCAATATCAAGAAAAATGTTTTCCTTTTCTAGAAATCTTTAAAAATAAGATTGATAGCCATCTATCTGGAATGATTCTAGTCCTTTTAAGCAGAAAAAAGAAAATGAGCCATTGAGGGCCCTTCTGCTCCTGTGGTTTTTAAGTTGTGAACATCCTCAAGTGCTTCAAACCCAGAGGTGAAATGAGAGTGGCTCATCCTGTGCAGAAACACATAAGCACCATTAAGGATTTTAGGTGATTCAAGGAAAGACTAACTGCTGGCTTCTCCTGGCCAGACTTTGTGAGAAAAAAATTACACCAACACTCTGAATATTCAATTTTGTACTGTATGTTTTCAAAAATTTAGATTCAGGAATTTGCAGAATATTTTCAGTAAGAGAACTAACAGAAATGTTTTGCCCTTCAATTTAAAAACATTTGCTAATATTGATTGAAATGATGACACTCCAACATCTACCCATATTCATGTTAAATCTGTAATCAGAGATAGTGATGTAGAAATATACAGTCGTCACATAAAACACACAAAAATTGGACAAGCTATACAGTTCTCTTTTAAAATGTATCTGTATTATTTTCACCAATCAAAACACACATAATATATTTTATTATAAAACATGAGGCAATGTTACTTTTGAGATATGCAATCTGAAAGGTCACAGCTGTATTCACTATCAGTATGAAATACCAGAGGAGTTACATTAGCGATCAACCAGAGGAACTCATACATCATTACCATGACTTACACAGTGTCAAATCCAGATTAAACCAGTATCCCATTCAGTGTTTCAACTCCGGGCCCTGGGTGTCAGGAAGGGGCCTGCGAGGGGATCTCCTTTCAGCACTGCAGCTCTGAGTTTCACATCCCAAAGACAAAAACGGAGCCCTACTTCCATCGCCATGACCACAGCAGATCCGCAGCTAGCAGCTTGTGTTTCTAGACTGCCCTCCTACTCTGGGAGACCCTGCCTGCTCTTCGGAACCTGCACTTGAAATCGAGACCCAACACACCCGGAGGCAGTCATTTCCTTTTTGACTGAAAACTAAGCCAACGAACAAAACAAACCTAGTCCAAATTCCAGGCTAATAATAAATTAGCTGGTTTATAAAAATATGTGTTCAAAATAGTTACTTCCAGGGTTGTGTACAATATAAATTACAAAAATAAAATAGAAAAGATGAAAAAGTTGAGTACATTTTCAGTTCTTTATCTGACATCAGCATTCATCCACAGAAAGCAGTTTGAAACCATTTGCACTGCACCAGGACCTGGCACATCTTGGCTCAGGAGGAGGACCCTGGACTGGGGTGAGGTATTTCTATGGAGCTCTGTCATCTGCAGCCTGTGGCCTGTCCGAGGTGCACCTGCTGCTACCTGACAGAAGGTGGTCTGGGCAGGAAACCTGTCCACACTGACACGGGCTCCATCCGTGAACATGCCAAGGAACAAGTGGACGGAAAGCCCATGTGCGGGGCTCCTAGCCCACTCACAAATGGTGCCTGGTAAGCACACCCTCGATGCGCCCTCAGCACCCCCGCACTGCCCTTACATAAGCCTAAGGCAGAGAAAGCATTTTTAAAATTCTCCCCTTTCTTTGTTTTTCTTTTTAAAGACAGGTTTAGTCAAGTCTTTTTAAACAATGTATATTAGAGAAAAGGCCATTTTAAGATGTTTATATATGTATAGCCATAACTTTCTTCACTATACCATCAGGCATCTAAAACCAAAATAATCCCGAGCCATATAATAGGTGTTTCTGCCTCAATCCAAGTTAGTATTTCCATCTTGTATATGAAATGTGTCTAAACCTCACAATGTAAAACTATTATTTCAATATTAATTTTGTTTATCAAGGGTTCCAGTTTCCAGTGATGAGACCAACCAATAAGATGCAACTGGTGCAGAGAGAATCACATATTTTAGATAATATTTATAATATAACTTTCTTATCAAACTTCCTTTTCAGAACACATTCTATAGAATGCGAACAATGTTGACCCAATAGCTTCCAAAGTAAACATAAGATATGAATCTGTAACAGAACAAGCTCAAGGGGAAAGCATTATGAACACAAGCGGTCAAAACGTGACCCTCGTACTCCACTTCTGCAGGGACACTTCAATACTCGGTATCTTAGTGACTGCTGAATAATTTCCATATCAGAAAGTCTGAAAGTATCAATTTCAGGTGAGCAGTTTTAAATCAGAAAATATTCAATAGCTAATCACTACTCTTTAGGGCATTTCCTCTGTATCCCTCTGAAGAGCTTCCCCAGAACATTCATGGATTTCCCTTAGGAAAAGGAAGTGCCTCCACAGAGCAGAAAACAACAACAATAGGCACTCTGAAGCAGCCCTGCCTCCTGAAACAGACCAAAGGGGTAGTTATGTGGGCTCTTTCACAAAGAAAGAAAACCCAGTGTGCCTGCTATATGGGAAAAGGGAGATGCTGCCTTGGAACATCGTGTATCCTACCCCGAGTGACAGACGCTAAGGAAGGAACCAGCCCAGCCTTGGCGAAGCAAGCACCTGGGAAGTGACTGCCATCACTTAGTGGTCACTATGTAAGATTCTACCCCAACAGCAGGTAATGGACTTAGGAATCTATCTGCCATCATATTATTGACATGGAGTGTCAGGTGGCTAATAGAGAAGGTGAAGTTCTAGGTAGCATTTTAAATAAATAATAAGTCCAGAAGACCAAGAGAAAAGGGATAGGATAGGATTTTAAAGGTGTATGTCTTAAGCAGCACAAAACAAAACTTAAAATTTTATCATGCAGTAAAGCTGAATGTACAATCCTCCAGACTAAGACAATTTAGAGAAAACAAAGTGTCTTGGTTTTAGCAGTGATAATTCTCAGCCCAAAACATGACAAATTTAAGAAAAGTTATTATTTTTATTAAATAGATTTAATTATATTCCTTCTGAAATACAAAAGACAGAATAAATCATAGCATAAAAGAAGGTAAGATATGATAATATGATGGTGGCCAATTAATACACATAAATCTATTTTTTCTGGACAGACACCAAATTACTTAAGAGGATTAAGAGATAATTCTAGAAGCAGCATTACCTGGAAGATTATTTGGCATTTAAATACTGATTTCCAAAGTGCTAGACGGTAAGTCCGAGCAGGCATTTGTGGTCACATGCATGTAAGTCTCAACAGTTACTGAGGATGAGGAATTGTCACTACTATTACCGCACAACTTTTTAAAAAATTCATCTATCCTAATTGCTCACCTGAAATGACCTTGAAAATAAATCTCTACAAGTGTGACTAGCACTTTTCTTATTCAGATATAATCTGCTTCATCTTATAATCTAAGCAGGCAATCCTATTGGAACTGAGTAGGGGCAAGGCATCATGTTTCTTACATGCAGAACATGGAGTTTTTCTATTTGGTTCCATCAACTCCCAAGTATTTTAGGCCCATGGAAGCGTGAGTTCCTTCACTGATGACATGCTTGCTGTTTCTAACTCATCATCGACAACCTTCAAGAGGCCCCGTCGAGGCATCGAGACTGCTGTCTGTGTCTGAGGCCAGCGTCTGCTCAGTGGACATGGATGAAATGTCATTGACAGATGACGACTGAGAAGGAGTGGCGTTGCTACTTACTGCTGCATCTGTGCTAAGAAAACCAAATATAATAAAATCTGAGGCACGACACTGCTGCAAATCCAGGCAATGAGACTTAGGCCATTTCTCAGCTCTGTCCTTTTGAAGTCTCCTATCCTAACTATTGGTATAAACAGGAAGTTAGTCGACCATCCATTTTTAACTTTTCCTGGAGTCTTTCTTTGGGCCCAGAATCCCAAATATTTCTCTGTCTTTTCTTGCAACATTTTCCTTTTCTTCCCAGTGGCTAAACGTCATATATGTGCTCATGTATAATCATGTTAACTCTTAAAAAATACCTGCTGGTTTTAAAAAGATATTAAAAGAAAATTGTTGAATTTATCCTAAAACTACCAGTATCACAAAAGGCTTAAGCCCAAATAGGATTCATGTGTCATCAGACATTTCAATTAAGTCATAAACACTTATGAGGAAAGCATCAACTTTTGAAGGAAAGGAAAAAGGCAACAACCTTTGAGAAATTCTTTGGCAATAAAAACATCTTCTAAAGTAAGGACTGTATACAAACCAAAAAAAAAGGAAAAAAATTTAGTGGCCTCTTGTTCATTTTATTTTTGTTTTATAAATCCTGAAAACTGACATTTTAAGGCAAATGAAACTATCTTATTTCCTACTATCTATAGTCTGGTTTGAGTAAAAATAAAACATCCAGGCTCTCAGAGGTCAGCGTTTGCAGTCTTAAATTTGTGCTTAGTTAACACGCCCTAAATTCGTACTGAAGTCATATAATCTCTAGACGCTTGACACGTACAGCACGCTGAATATAAAATTCAAGAACAAGAAGTAAGCAGTGCAATTTGCACTTCCACATGTGGGCATGCGCGTGTGTCTGCACACTTTCCAGGGGCAGTGAGGTGAGAAAATAAATAACTAAAGTGTTTCATTTAGTAAACAGGTAGAATCCTACAGACATCAGTTAACACCACATATATTATGTCTCTAAAAATCATATAATTACTTAATTGTTAGACTTCTACCACTAGGTAGATCAAGGAGAAAAATGGGAGAATTATATGAACAATTTTCTCAAAAGAAAATCAAATTCTATTTTACCTAGATTCATGGTAATTTTATTTTTTAACTGAGTGGGGCCAAAAAAAGATCATGCACATTGAAAAGGCTTTAAATTCAATTTCCTCCTCTACAAATGGAGCTCATAGCAGCTGATGCAAGTATGAAACAAGAATGTTTATAACTGGCATATCAGTCAAATGTTAGCTGCCACTACCAGGACAAAACAAAATGGAAGAGACTATTTCACAAAAGAGTGTTCAGATCAGTGCTGGTCAAGCTGGCGCTGAACACATTGCTGCCATTTATAAAAGTTGAAAAGGGAAAGAAAAATATTACACAAGCAAATGATTAAAGCGATCACTAACCTGAAGGCTGATCTTTTACAACACCATTCTTGCTTCTTTCTTCCCAATCCATTACTTCTTTGTAAATTAGCTCTTCAAATAGAAACACAAGTTAAAGTGCTTCATCAGTTTCTTTGCATCTCTAAACCTTGCTTCCAAATCAACTGGAACCACTCCAAGGGCACTGTGATGTGTTATTTTTAATTGTGATATACTGTGAATTCAGTAATATAGTGCACCTAGACCAAGACATCCATGTTTTGGTCCATTACATCTTTGCAAGCCAACTATTAAGGCAGCCAAAAATGTAGAGTAGTTCTGGATCCAGGAGGGGTTTTACAGTGAAGGGGGGGGGGAGATGGGGTGAGGGGGAGAGGGTAAGAGGGGAAGAAGAGGAGAGAGTTTGCATATGTTTCTCTCTGTCAGTACTTGTGGTTTTCCAAACGTAACCAGCATCCACGTGTGGGCTAGAAGCCCCTCCAGACTGGCCAGAAATTAATCCACATATCTAAGTTTTTTTTTGGCTTCAACCTCAGTTTTCCTCAATTTTCATTTGTAGGAAAAACCATTTACCTATTAAATAAGCTATTAGGGGTTCCTAAAATTTTGGTATTCATGAAATAAAATTAGCACAGTACAAGCATTTACTGAGGCCTATGAGCTAGCCTTTTGCCACCGAATGTGGCTGTGTGCAACGCCCTGCTGAGTGTGTGCATGCAGGTCATGGGCACTCCCCACATCCCAGGAGGGGCTCCCGGGCAGGACACATCACAACTTTTGACTTGTGCTGACCACAGTTCCCAATTACTACTGATTGTGCTTTTTAATGAAAAACTTTTAGTTTAAACTCGTTATTAATGGTTTAGTTTGTTGTGGGTCATTTGGTTAATCTTATAGTGGTAATAATAACTATTCGCACATTTTTGATCTGGAGTTTTCCCCAAACTCTATTTTAAAACACACATACAACTACATGGCTTACAAATACAGCAGAAGTTCACATGTCCCCTGCGGGGTCCCCCATGTCTGCTTTCCAGGGGCCTGTGAATTGGGGTTACTCAACAATCTGCAACATGTTATCAAGGTAAGTGTGATAGAATTACTCAATTGTATCACAGTTATAACAATTATAACTCAATTGTATAACAACTGTAAAACGTTTAGTTTACAAACCAAGATTTGATAATGTAAGATCATGTGAAAAAGCCCTTATTTTTCTCTTTTGAGGCACATAAGATGCAATTCATACACGTTCCTCTCTAATTCTGTTCTCTTGAAGTTCTCGTCCTACTGGGAAGTGAGAAGAGAAGTTAAAGGGGCTGCAGGGTTTCTCACCCCTCCCCTAGAAAAGCTATTGTCGAAAAGTGAAAAGCTGCCCCTTTGCAGGACTTTGAGAAATGTCATATGTAAGGATCAAAATAAGCTCTCTTTACCTTTCCATTCTTCAATTGCATGTTCTCTTTCTTCCAACTGGGCATCATAAATTTGAGGTGGTGGCTAAAAATCAAATTATATGTAAAGTCAACAGTTCAAAAAATAATGAGGCATGAAGAAAAAGGCAGAATCACTGGAAAGACTTCTATTTCTGATATGGATGTAGTTTCATTCCATACATGATTTATTAAAGATTTCTTCATAAGTGTGATATTACATCAGTTTCAGAATCAAAGTAATTAAGGAAAAATTAATCAAAAAGATAGAGCTACTATGGTCCTCTTAATAATTACATGACCTCAAAACACTCTATAGACATTTGCCTAAACGTAATTATAAAATTAGTAATCACAGGCTGCTTCCTAGAGACCCACCCTGCACAAGGCACTGTGCTAGGAAATACAAAAGGTGCAGAACACAGCTCAGGTTTACAGTTCTTCCCGTTAGAACTCCCAAACCCAAACCCCAACTCATAAATGGACTGTTCCAACATTTACTTAAAAATCACGTTTATAAATCAGATTCTTTTGATATAAAACAATGTCTAAAGTGGTGGTTAAATCCATAGGTCAAGACATAAAAATGTGTTCCACCGATGGCATAAAATAAGCATGTCACACTGTGGTTATCTCACTTACAGCTAAAGATCCTCCATACAATGCCACTAGAGATAAACGCACACGAGCCCCACACTCAGAGGTGGGACTCCCAGAGCAGGTGCCTCTGGGGAAGGACAAACCATCTTGTGATTTTCAGCAAGTTTCTTAGCCTAACTGGTGCCTAAACAAGATGATGTCATTTGGCCCAAGGTACAGTGCCAAGTACATAATGGAGGCTTAAAACTGGTGACATTATGCTCACACGTCAGCGTCTACATAAATGAAGACAATTACATCACCACAGCATGACCATGTTCACTCCCAAGGTTCTCTGAGCTGGAGCCCCAGTAGCAAGGGTCCCTAAAGGGGCTGTGGCTCATGTCCCATGGCCTCCTTGTAATCAGGAGTCCTACTAAATCTAGGACTTGCTATCCTATGTAGTCATTCCAGACTGACAAACAGAAGATCCAAGGAAATGTAAGCCCTGCCTCTACACATAAGTCTTCTCCAGACAGACGCTTACCGCTTCTGCTTCAGCAGGGTCATACCAAACCGTAATATAAGGGTGACGCAGAGCTTCATCTACAGAGATCCGCTTGTCGGGGTCAATCACTAACATTTTTGATAGCAAGTCTCTGGCTTGACTTGCTAGAGTAAAAACAAATATTAGGTTAATAAACTAATGCTGTTAATCTGAAAATTTTGTGATTAGAACAAAATGTGATAGCACAGACAGCACAAAGATGTATTAACTTTGAGAAATTTTTGATAGGTTCAAGATTAATAGAGCCTTTTTCTTTAAGAATAAGCAGTCACTTTCACCACAAACCAGGCTTTCAAATGTGGGTTCAGCCTCTGGGTCAGGGAGGGGGAGGAGAGGGCCCCTGCTGAGCAGCGTGGTGGACGCAGGAGCTGAGCTCAGGGTGGAAATGTGGAGAGTGCAGGCCTGAAGCACGGTGAGTGTTTTCTCTTGATGTCACATCAAAATGAAATGAGAACAGACCTTTTAGTGTAGAACACTTCACAGATGCCTCTGCTTTGGCTACCTGTATGCAATGTTGGCAACATACACTTGTTTTTAAATCTAGAGATCAGTAGTTAGAAAAAACCAACAAGTTCAACCACTTAGTTAACTACAAGGCTCCTCTAGGATTCGGCAATTAACGTTCACAAGTACAGGCAGAGGAGTGATGGGGCTTTTCTGATGAGGCACAGTGTACCCAGATGTGGACAGAAACAAATCCCTTCTTTTCCCTTACATCACATTTTAGTGATGGGCACAGAGGAAGGTGAGGAGGAGCTTTTTACTGAACTACTATAACAGGGTTTACTCAAGTGCTCTTTATTCCTGAAAACTTTTTGAATTCCAATTGCTGTAATTAACACAAGAGTCTTTCGGACTGATGTGAATTTATTTTGGCCAAAGGCATTTGTTAAGCCATTTTATTGAGGACAAAACTTCCAGGTCTTCAAGCTTTCTCTATGCAAGGCCTTCATTCTAGCCTGTAAATAACTTTATTTGAGGGTTTCAACTATTTTGTCTCTGAACGTTCAAAGGTTTTAGAATGCAAACATGAAAAAGTGAAAGCTTCACACAGATTATGAAAACAAATATGAGAGAAAAGGATATCTTACTTTTTATTTTGTCTCGTTCAGATTCTGATGGGAATATCCAATCTGGAAACAATTCTTCAAATCTGATTCCAGGATACTTTGGTCTGTTTTCTACATAATTCCTCACAGTTGGCTGGAGTTTCTTCATGAAATCTGCAGACGGTGTTCCCAGCTGCTCAATAACTTTATTCCACTGATCAATATCTAAGGAGTCTCTTGAGGAAAATACAACTGAAAGGCCTTGTATTCATATTACATGAAGTAGCATCATTCAAATAAAAACTTAAATTATATTTCTACCTGTCGACAAGTAGTTAACTAGGCTAAATGGGTCAGTAGAGGCATTTTGAAATAATATTCAAATAAGATTTGGGTTTCAAGTTTAGACTATTTTTAAAAATTCTTACACTGCATCTTTATAACTATGATCACAGTTTATTAAATCAACACAGTGAGGTCTACATGCCTTCCCATTCTAGATCAAAATCAAGTTACCTTGTTACTGAAGGAACACCTATGACAGAAATGCTTCAACATGAAATTAGACAGTAATGACAGAGGCAAATTGAAATCAGTTTTCATACCAAAGCTGCGTTAGATCTAAGGTTCCCAAAAGTAGAGAGACCAATGGACTCTTCAGTTTACAGCTGGGGAACCAGGGCACTATGGGGCCAGCTGGCCTGGTGGTGGGTGCATGAGGGATGGACCAGGAGCCAGGGCTTTCTGAGCCCTTGCCACGTCCTTTCCCACGGGACCACATGCTTTCCTGTTGCTGGGCTTACCCTGAGCAGTGGCAGCTTTGAGAGGTCATTCTCTTTTACTTGGCATTAACCCCCACCATCACTGCAATACCTAGAAGTGCGTCTTATTTCCTTTCAAAGTACATGATCTGGGTTGCAGACTCCATTGTGCACTAGACACTTATCAGGTGTCAGGCAATCACTCTCCCTTGAGTCTCAACTTCCTTATTTGTAAAATGCAGACAATACCAGCTTTGCCTATTTCACAGGGGGCTTGGGATAACTGGCATAATGAGAGTGGAAAGAGATTCTGAAACTGTAAACAACTGTACAAGAGAATGCAAGCCAGAAGAAATCATATAAACAGCAGCTTTAAAATATGACTAATTGAAGTATGTCTTAGAAAAATGAAATTACATACTGTGAAAGAACCTAGGGAACAGACATATGTTCTTCCAAGGAACAAAGACGACTCAGTCCTTCCAAAACATTAGCCTTCTGCAGACCTGCTCGGGCAATGGGTTTGGACATCAAATCACTAGCATGTTCTTGCTTCACTGCTCTGTTCATACATGTTGCCAAATCAGAATTTTGCCTACATTTTATTTACCTATTTAGCCAAAATATGAAAACAATTCCACACCTCTGCCTCTCTCCTTACCCTTCCCACGCCTCTCCCCATACTCACTCCTCGCTGTGCGCACTGCCGCAGTTGCAGGAGAAGCCCGTGGACTGCGTGCGCGAGTGCCCTTCACTGTGGGCCATGCCTGCTCACCTCAGACCCCACGCCCTCTGTCTCCTGAAGGATACCGCTCCAGCAATTTCTTCTTCTTGCTGGTACACCATCACCATTTTGCTCTCTACTGGAGCATTCCATCACCAATCAAACATGATTTTTTTTCTTCCATATTAAAACAGCAGCCACTTTCTTTTGGCCCCATATCCGCTGCTTAGCTATCATCACTCTCGTTTGCAGCAAAAAGAGTTGTGTACTGGTATTTCTAATTCCCAGCCTCTCATTCTCTTTTAAATATCCTCTCATCAGGCTTTTCCTCTATCACTCTGTGACACGCCCATTGAGGTTGCTGGTGACTATCCCTCAATCTAGTGGTCAACTCTCAGTCCTCACCCTTTTGACAGTGTCAAGGAGCCTCCCTCGGTAACTCATTGCCTGGCCTCCAGGGCCCTCGCTCTTTGGGAGGCGCCATCACAGGCGGGCCCTCTCAGCTTCCCTTCCCTGTTCCTCTCTTCTTCGCCACCCAAGGGCTTAGTCCTCCTCCTTTGCTCTTCTCTCTCTCAGCACTCTCTACCAGTTTCAAGGCTTCACATACTATTGGCAGACTGACAACTCGCATGTTTATTTCTCTATCCCAGATCTCTCTCCTGAACTCTGCCCTTGATATTTCCACTAACAGACACCTCAAAATCCTAACAAGGCTCTCTGAAGGGCTGACCTTCAAACAGATGCAGAGTTCAAGCCCTCTCCCCACCTCACTTCCCGCCCTCCGCTGGGAGCCTCTGTTGTCTTCTACTGGGTGGAACAGTGCAATAGCCCTGGTCTCCCCGCTTCTCCCTCACCCTGATGGTCTACCCTCTGCTCAGCAGTGGGGTGATCCTTTGCCGATGGAAGTCAGATAGGAGCCAAGAAATTGGTGGGTGCTCAATACCTATCTACTGGATTCATGGTAAAGGGTCATTTTTAGTGACTCCAGGGAAGTGGGAAAGGGGAAGATAATCCTAGCAAGACTGGCTGACCTCCTGGTTGTGTGCATACGCCTTTGTCACTCAACTACCACAGGTCTCTCGTTTTACCAAAGGGGAACCAAGGCTCAGAGAGGCCCTGACTCCTCAAGGATGCACAGTTTCCATGTGGGAGTCAGAACCTGGGCCCAAGGTGGCCTGGCTAAAGCTTGCTCTTTCTCACAGGCCACGTAAGGACAAAAGTTCCTTTTCTACCTCAGGTCATGAATCTGAAGTAAATCTCTGAGAAGAACTTCAGTCTGGTTTCTGGAATCTTTTTCTATCCTAATAATTTTTAAACTAAGGTTTGAAAAAGTTGGCAAAATTTTCTTTGGAAAATGATGTTAATCTCTATGTGTGTTTTGAGAATGAGGTTAAGTGACCTTATATATAAAACTATTAATTACTGACATTGCAAGATGTTAATATGTAAAGTGGGAATTTTAAATTACTTAATAATGCACCAAAAAGTACCCACATTTTTCATTTTTGTACTTTATGAAGAAAATATTTCTTAATTAATAAAAAAAGGAAAGGCACAAAATCAGTAAGAATTGAGATAAACGGAATGTTAAGTAGATACTTCTAAATTATTTATCTTTAGAAAACATCAACTTACCCCTTTTCAATTGAGTTTATTCGCAAATAAACACCTCTTTATTTACAGTTTGAAACAAGTGAATCTAAGGTAAGGCTATGGAAACTGCTAGAAAATTTGTTAAAAGAAAATGTATTAACTTCACATAAAATCTGTGATGTGGAAAATGTAAAGGAAGGTAAATAAAATGACTGGGATATAATCCTCCCATTCCAAGTTTGTGTTGTGAAGAATTTATATTACAAGAAAACCACCCTCATAAAATTATAAGAAGCTAAAATTACTTTAATAAAATACATACAAAACACTGACTACACAACTTGATTTCCTTTACAAATAACCAGTAATCTGCCAATGGACCAAGACCACTTTAAGCTTTCATAACAGAAAACAAAATCAAAGACTAAAGAAAATATTAAGTGGTTAGAACACAAATGAAAAAGGGTATATGTGAAGAACCATGTTAGAGTAAAAAATATTAAAGATGAAAGAATGACTATATGAGGAAAGAAAGCTGTTATATTATCTATTCTCCTTTATGTTATATGTTATTAATATGATTTGCTGACCACACTGTAAGTTAATCTTTTGCATTTTCTATTTATTTAGACTTCCCCGGTATGTCACAAAATAACTTTCTAGATGGATCTTTCAAAAATTTCTACAAAATGGCAGCAAACAAGAAAATTTACTATATGTTGCTCCTCACAAACTTTTCATTTTAATCTTTTTTACTTAGGTCTTATGCAGTGTGCTTCAGTTCTCACTCAGGGGGAAAGTATTTCAATGCATACCGATAACTAACAACATAGTATATTAAGTGAATGACACAAGTATACTGCTTATTAAATTTAGATAGCAACTTTCCTAGTTAAATTAATTGAATGATCTAAATAAATAGTATTTTCATTTAAATATAAGAATACATTGGTCAAAGAATAAATAATTTCTTATAAACTATTTTTCATAAAACTGAGAGCTAATATTTGGTTTAACTTAACTCTAAGCCTTAATAAAATCATTACAGGTAGTCAAGTAAAAAAGAAAACGTGAAATTGAACCATTTGGTGTGTGACACTGACTTAACAAACATAACAAGCCCCTTAGAACACAGTCTTGAATTACGCCGCTTTCCTTGCATGCTGCTGTGTCTGTGGTATTTGTGAAAGCACAGCCGGGAAGGTCCCGGGAAGGATACGGTCAGTGCCTTGGAATATCACACAACCTTTCACCAGCTCTCCCATGATGCAACCCACTGACCAGATATCAACTGAAAACAAAATGAAATGACAAAATTATGAAGTGCCATGAACAAAACAAAGGTGAGGAAAAGGAATTCTAACAGTGTACTAAACACAAATATGGAAAAATACATTGCTAGCTAAGGGTGAACTTTTTACACGATATGAATGATTGCCAACCTCTGTTTTAGCCTTCAGTTTACAGCAATCTGGAGTTTTAGTGCCAAAGATTACAATACTTCACAGCTTAAAAAACAAACAAAAACCCAGAAATAAGAAGTGCCCACCCTCGCCCCAGCCTCTGTGGTCAGTGCTAGGTCTCTCCCTGTGAAGGATACAGTCTCTTCCTGGGAACAGGACTTTATGGAGGACCATTTCTGCCATGATGCACCCGACAGACCAGATGTCCACTACCAAACACCAGGTGATTAAAACCAGCCCGAGACCCCCACACGTGTTTTCTCAAACCCCCTCCCAAAGACAAACCCAGCTTGTCAATGGAAGCTTTCGTAAAATAAGGACCCCACACCTCTTGAATGGTCCTGTTCTAAATTGCCAGTTAGCAGGGCCTCACAGGGGCAGGCTTGCTCATCTGGGCTCCAGGTGAGGCCCAGCTAGAGGTGCCTGACTTCCAGCCGTTCACCCTCTTCTGTGAGGCCCAACTGAACTCCAGGCTTCAGATGGCCAGGTAGAGGGCTATTTAGGCGCCCTGCTGGTGGGGGCAGGTAGGAGAAGCTAACCAGGGGTCTAATTTTCTCTCACTTCCACGGGGGACAACAGGAAGCCCACAGAGCTGCCTCTTCGAGTGGGAGCACAGGCTACAGAGCATCTAAATAAACCTGAAGCAAAACTCATTTCAGGTGACTTGGGCAAACTTGCAGACATTTTTTTAACAAGTCAATGTGATTTAGTTCTTTTCAACAAATTTGTCAAAAGCTAAGATTCAAAGAGCTCTGATATTGCTAGATAAGTTTTGATGTTAAAAAAACATCAATTTTACACAAAAGAGAACATGTTGCATTATTCTATTTATATCAAGTTCAAAAATAAGTGAAACCAATCTATGGTGCCAGAAATGAGAATAGCAGCTTCCCTTGGGGGATAAGACCCAGAGTGGACATGGAGAGGCCTCGGGTGCTGCTGGTTATGGGGATGTACTCCCATGGAGCTGCACACTTGGGGTATGCATACTTTTCTCTAAGTATATTTGATAAATGTTCAAAAATATTAATTTCAAAAGTGAAGTTTTAAGTGAATGATTTTAACCAATGGAAATATAAAATTAATTATTTCTTATCTGTGGACTACAATAACTTCTGTATAACACAGGCCTCACATTATATTTCATATAGTTCATAGGGAAGATGAAACACTAATGATGACCAACGCACTAGTTTTAAAGGTCTCAGCCTCTTCCAGTCCCGTCTGTACTCACCGTTCTCTTTGTAGCCCATGCCCAGGATGACTTCTGGTGCCCGATAGTACCGTGTTACCACATAGGGCGTCATCATAAAGTTGGTGCATGCTGTCCGTGCCAGGCCGAAGTCAAGGATCTTAAGGGTGCAGTCTGATTTCACTACGATGTTGCTAGGTTTCAAATCCTAGGACAGAAATGGTTTAAATTAATGAAATGAACCAAAGCATGCTAAATAAACAATCTCACATTAGTAAGGATTCAAGAAATCAGTTGACTACCGAAGTGATAGTGCCAGAAGGATGAGGAAAGTTAGAACTGAACCCTGGGATTCTGCAATGATTTTGGAAAATCCTACTCTCAAATTGAAACTAACACAAATGAGCCTGAAGAGGTCAGATGGAGGGCTCACCTCCATCTGGGTATGGAAACCATGATCTTCCTTTGCTTAAAACCTCCTGAGAGCTTCCACACCCCTCACTCCTGCTTTCTTCCCTCACTCCTGGTCACCCTGCAGTTTCCCCAGCACTCCGGCTCTGCCCTGCAGTCCACCAGAACTATAATGCAATTTACATTTTCTAGTAGCCACCTTAAACAGAGTGAAAAGAAACAGGTAAAATTTTTAATATATTTTATTTAATCCAATATATCCATAGTATTATCATTTCAAAATGTAACCAACATACAAAAATTATTAATGAGATATTTTACATTCTTTTTTTGGTACTATCTTTGAAATCCAATTATAGCCACATTCTGAGTGCTCTATAGCCTCACGTGGCTAGTGGCTACCATATTGGACAGCACAGGGCCAGAACCCTCTGACCCTGGAATCTTCCAATGGTTTTTTCTTTCCTTGGAAGAAGAATTCCATGATCACCAACCCCAACTCCCCACCCCCTTCCCCAGGACCCACCACTCCCCACCACACACACCACCTCTTGCCCTCCAGTGTGGGCTTTGTGAGAGGAGACCCTTGTGGTGCTCTCAGCGCCCAGAACCGAGCCTGACACAGCACTCAGAAAATGTCACTCTCCACCACACTCTCAACGCTTTAACACAACTTTTGCAGTTCCTTTCCCTCATAACTCTCTAGGGCTTTTCTTCATGCTGATCCCCCACATCCCAGATCCTTCCTCAGGTCACAGGAATTTGACTTTCGCCTGTGACTCCTGCCTGCAAACTCACCCTAAAAACTGTGACTTTTAAATAATCCACATCTATTCTTCTCACAAGAGTTTTCCAACATGTAGCTGCAATGTCAAACTGCCACGTCACACCACACAGTAGGACCTGGGAGGACTTTAAGTGTGACGTTTCAGGCCCAGCTCCTAAAACTTTCCAACTGACGTGCCACAAACTGGCACAGGTGTGCTTCTGAGACAGCGATGGCTGCAAAGTGTTATCGGGACAAGCAGAAAATCGTTTAAGATTTACAACGGCTAAAATTATGTTTCATTACTGTTAAAGGCTCTCTTTCTAAACTTCCTGGCTTTAGTAAAATGTAACTTATATAAAGTTTAAAAAAAGCAGTGAATAGTCCCACCAAGCCCCATGCAGATGCCGGGGCGCTACTTGGCCCCGGTGCACTGTGTCCTGAGGTGGGAAGGTCCTGAGGGGAGTGCCACCACCCCTCACCGGCAGCCGCTATTCTGCACAAAGTACAGCCAGGAAAGAATCAGTCCCACACTCAAACCAGCGAGCCTTCCCCATGAGGAGGTGGTAATGTAGCTAGGGCAAAATGGACCAATTTGTCTCTAGTTTCCTTTTTTAAAGCCAAAGAATATGGCAGGAACAGGCATTTTAGAATACAAGTTACTAACAGATAAAATAATGCTCAGCTTCGTGAATTAAAAAAGAAAACAAAAACCCACAGGACAGGGAACCATTTTTAGTCTCTCCTGTGGCCTTGAGAAGAATGGCGACATCCAGTGCTGGAGGGGGGGCAGTAACAGATCCCTCCTTACACCTGGTGGGGGTGTCAGTAACAGCTTTCTCTTTAGGAGGCTGGCTTTTCAAAATGCGAAATGTCTACACTTGACCAGCCAGCCCCTGAAATCCACCCTGGCCTTGAACTGAAGCACAGCCACGTGAACAAGGATGGCCAGAGCAGCACTGCCAGCAAGCTCGATGAACTGCTGAGGGAATCAGAAAATAGGCTCATCTCCGCCACTCCCACCTGTCAGAAAATTGTCATCTTGCACTCATTTTGCTGGAACAACATACTTGACTACCATCTGTTGGAAAGCTCTGAAAATAAAACACAAATCGGGCCATCGATGATGTAGACAGTCTTCCTGGCAGGACGGGGAGAGGCGGCTGCCTCCTGATGCTTGCCAACGGGGAGGTGCTCAAAGGGGCCCCAGGGCTCCTGAGGGCTCCCTGCATCCATGGCTGCTCTCCCATCAGCCTCCACATACAACCAGAGGCGTCCTAAAATGAACTCCACTTGCAGTTTCAAGGTGGCAGAGTAAAGACAGTTTTGCCCCTTCAAGTCTTGAAGACCATCCCAAACAAGAAGCACACATTAAAATACAAATGACACCTGAATTTGAGGGCTCGACCCACAGATGTGGGGATGGCTAACAGTGTGGCACCCCCAGGTAGCCAACAAGGGTGTGCAAACATCTGTCACCAAAGAAGGGCAAGAGCAGAGGATGGGAGGCTGAGGGCATCATCCCATAAACCACCACCACACTTCTGGTCAGTTCTCAGATCAGAACCCACCGACCAGAGAGGTGTCCTAGGAGGGAGGACCTTGCACTTTGTGACAAATGTCCATTGCCTGGATTTCCCCACAGGTTTCTATGGCCACTTACTCAGGGACTGTACCCTGGGACAAGAGACTAAGCAGACATCAGAGGGACTATTGGACACAAGTTCTGAGTGGACATTGAAACTCAAAGATTCAAAGCATCATCATGCCTCCTCCACTCAGGAGGGGTGGCGGGGTGGGGCCAGGTAATAAATGGAGGCTGGTCCAGATCTCTTCCAACCACAGTATGACAAAAGAGGCCTAGGGCAAAATTGTGAAAGAATCTTGTTGTCCATCCCAAACCAGCGTGAACGGTTTCTGCTCCTCTTTTCTAATCAGTATGGAAGAATGTGTTTGCCCATCACTGGCTACATGCTGTGCCTGAGGCCTTATTAATCCATCTGCTCTACAGCCATCCCATGTCCAGCACAGCAGTGGCCACCAGGTCTACTAGTTGGTTAAGTTCTCTGGGATCCATCTAGTTTCTTCAAGCGCTGGACTAGTGAATTAAACTGAGAGACAAGAGGGACCACCGTCCCTGCATTCTTTAGGTTTTAATGGTGGCACTAATCTCCTCCATCCTTCCCCACCCCCAGAGTTAAGTGTTTTGATTTACTATCTTGAGGGAGGCAGTTTCAGGTTTCCACTTGGCCCTCTCCTCACAAGCCGAGGAATCAACGTAGGGGTCACGCCAACCATCAACTGTATCAGTTCCAATCACACATTCGGGGACTGGGGAGATGACTGCTGGGTGGGTTCACGAACCCAGTGGCCTGTTGTGAGCCCCCAGTCTCAGACCCCTCAGGAATGAAGGTCTGGGTCACATCAGGAAGCCACAGAGACCTGCCAAGGGGATGGCTGAGGGTATGAATAATGGAGAAGGGAGAGAGTGAGTACCTATTGTGGCTCCAAGATCAACTGCAGTGACAGGGGCTACAGTTTGTCCAACCAACCAACCTCCCACTTCTCAATTTCTCCTCAGGAAGAGACGCCCTGGAGAGCATGGGGAGCTGCTCCTGACCTGTGTGGAGCAAAGCTGAGGGGTGCAAGGGTGGACTATTGTGGCCATGAAAATGCTTACTGGCTCTCCCACTGCAAGAGTGCAACTGACAGATGCCCCCACTGTGGTGCACCGACCCTCCCCTCTGCTCATGCCGGGGCCACACGCCCGTGGTAGCTCTCGGCCAGTGACTGCGTGGGGCAGGAGGCCCATTCCTGTGACACCAGACTCCTCTGACAGGTGGCTTGAGGACTCTGGGGCCAGGCAAAGCTTTCTGAGGGCTGCATGGCAGCCTGTGGCTCTTCCTCCAACTCTCTTTTGTCCTCTCTCCCTTCTAAGGGGCCAGACCCATGGTGCCCTCTGCCGGCCTCCTCACCTTCTCCGACTTACTCCCCATTCTTCCTCACAGGCCTTCTCCCAATACATCTTTTGCATGTCTAATCCCATCGTGGCACTCTAATGCCTTCAACGAAAAACCCCACACGCTCTATGGGGTTATGGAAAGCGGCACGGAAGCAGTAAATGATTTAGCCGAGTGGAGGAAATTCCAACCTCAGTGAGCGGCCCACAGGAGATAATGCGGACCACAACACCCTGGAAAGGCTCAGGAAGTGAATGACAGGTGCTGCGGAAGGCAGGGTGAAGCAGGGAGCAGGACACCGAAGAGTTCTTTTGGAAAGTCTTCGTAAAGGTGAAGGCAGACCTCTCAGATCCGTAGCTCCACCCTAGAAGAGAGGCTTTTGGCTCCTTTTTCACTCCTTGTAGCCCATTATCTAGAAAAACTGAAACTGAGTTTGCAGACTCGGGACTCAAGGCATAATACCAACAGATGTGTTGGTATGGGGCACAGGGAGCACAAGGGCGAGGGGCCCAGCCTGAAGACAGGGCTCTGTTGCAGAGGTCTGCATTCTGGCACGTGAGAACCCCAGCCCCACCCCACACAGCCCTCTCACACTAGCAGCCAGGCTTATAACCCTCAGTAAAGAGACCAGAGGAGGCTTTTCTAGAGAAACTAAATGGTGCCCAGAGAAAAGACCTACAAGCAGAGAGAGCTGTGACCACCTGCTGCTGCCTTAGAGGAAAAAACCCATCTTTCAATAATCCCAACCCATGCACTTCTACTTGACCATCTTAAATAGGATCAGATGACAAGGGATTGCCAGACATTTGGGGAAAGCCTCGCACATGACACAGAGAGATCAACACACACCAAAAAAGGAACTCAGGGGAAAGAAAAGCCATGCAGGGATTACCCTCAGAGAGATGATACTGCATTCATGCAACAAGAACAAAATGCTATAAAAAGGAATTTTTGAGGATAAAAAAGAGCTCCAACCAGCTGGTACTTCAGAGAAAGAGAGAATAAAGAACAGAATAAAGAGGGCATCCTTAAAGAAATAATACTAATTTCCCAGAGCTCTATGGCATGTCCTTCCAGACTGAAGGTCCTACCAAGTACCCACCACAATTGCTGAAAAAGACGTCCACATCAAGGCATATCATCCTAACATTTTAGAATACAAGGAATAAAGAAATGATTTTAAAAGCCTCCAAAGATAAAACAAAACCCAAACCAGGGCACTCACAAAGGATCAGTAAAAAGAATGGCATTAGAGAGCTAAAAAGCCAGACTAGATGGTATACTACCATGGGGTACTGCATTTACAATTCTGAGGGCAACTGAGTTGTAACTAAGAATTTTATACCCAACCAAACTATTAATCAAGTGACAGGGCAAAATGAAAAGTTTCAGATATCCAGGGCCTCAAAAAAAATTTACCTCCCATGTACCACTTTTGGGGAAGCCATTGGAAGATGTGTTCCATCAAGACAAGGGAGTAATTCAAGAAAGAGAGAGACAGGGGTCAGGAAGCAGGGAATCCAACACCGAGAGGGGAGGAAATCCCAGGGAAATGCTGGGCAAGGTGTAGGACAACCCCGCTGCATCAGGGATGGGGGTACCAGTCCAGATGGGTGCAGGACGCAGGCCCCAGGATACATGAAACTGATGAAATAAGACACCTGGGTCCACTGAGAGACGACTTAGACACCTGGCAGAAAGCTTAGGGTTAAACTAGCAAGAAGAACAGAGAAAATACTCCCTCCTTGAAAAACAAAACAACAAAGACCAAAACTCAAACAAATAAAAGACAAACGTTGTTCACTCCAGGGACAAAGAAGTGAAAGGAAAAGAAATATATTCATGGTATAAATACAGCTCAGCTGTGAAAAGCATTTATGTGGTCATGACAGCATAAAACACAATATGGATACTGATGCACATCCAATTACATTGTAACTATGCTGGGAGGACAGAGGAACAGGAAAGGCGGCAGGCTGAGGCCGAGGTTGGTGAAAGAGCTAAATCAGTAGGTACTGACCCAAACTAAACAAAGATCAACGAGTAGAGATCTACTCATATCATTTCAAGATATGGAGATAAACACCAAAATACCAGCTAAAAGAACCAAAAGAATTTCCTTCTGGGGTGAGATAAATAAAAGAGAGGAGGTGGGGACTCTGCTTTTTCATAGATATTTGTAAAACTATTTGATCCTTGATAAAAATAAAAAACAAAACAAACAAAAAAACCAATCAACTCACTCAGCAAGTTGCAGAACCATTATGTGCAAGATGATCCCATTTTTGAAAAACATAAGTTAAAAAGGACATAAGCGTAGACAGATAAGTTGGCATTAGCATAAGCAAGAAGATGGTGTCAGTGTAAAGTCAGGAAGGAAACGCACCCAACTGCCATCACTGGTCACTGCCAATGGAGAGCTGGGAGACTTTCATTTCTTTTAATTTTTTGAATTACATAAAGTAAAAAGTGGTGGGATTATGGGTGTTTTATTTTTCAAATAATTAAATTTTATCTTTAGTATAAAACCATTTTAATAAGCAAAACTGAAAGTGTGTATCTATGGGTATGGTATCATATAAAGGAGAAAGACTGGAAAGGCTCACCGAAAACCATTAACACACTAAAGGGTTAACTTGGTCCATCATCTTCTGGGACCCGGAGGGTCAGTGGGGTGGGTAAACTGGGGCCTTTCACTACTTGCTCTGTCTACCTTTCCCTCAATGAGCATGCAGGACCTTCATAGAAAACACAAGCCTGGCAGGCTCCCAAAGGTGTGAACAGGAAGGTACAAGACATGGGAGGGAGATGGGTGGGGTGGTGAAGAGGATGGAGAGGTGGTCTGCTGAATCATGCTGGGCAAACCAAACACTTCTTTGGACCCTATCTGACCTTCTGGGCAGCAGCAACAGAATATTCCCTAACACAGGCACGCGTGTGCTGCGGCTCTGCCAAGGTCCCCGGGAATGGGAGGATATTGCTTTCCCACATATCTCCAGGCCAAAGAGGGGAGAAACAAGGAAGGCAAAACCATTTCCCTTTACAAA
This sequence comes from Diceros bicornis minor, assembly GCF_020826845.1. Classification (NCBI taxonomy): domain Eukaryota; kingdom Metazoa; phylum Chordata; class Mammalia; order Perissodactyla; family Rhinocerotidae; genus Diceros; species Diceros bicornis. Next base: position 93,193,037 of record NC_080740.1, read on the forward strand.
ATTAATAAGGCCTAACGTAATACTTACTCTAAAGCATGAATTTAGTACAAAATGTATTTAAGAGATATTAAGAGTGCCTTAATTTATATAAAGGTCTGTGAAAATTTTAGGAAGAGAAACAAAATGGTAAGTTGGGAAATCTTTATTTTTACTTTAACTAGTGTTACTATTTTTAAAGCAAATTCGTCAACAGAATTTATATTATTTTAACTGAACACTTTGTGGCAGCAAAGGCTATATCTTAAATACCAGCACACTCGTCAGGAGCCGGTGCTTATCAGTGTGCCAGGCCTTGGACAGGCGTGGGGAGGACCAGGGATGCTGGCATGCTGATCTGGGGTGCAGAACTGAGGCTCAGGATGAGGGGTACATAATTCATGTAAGATTTCTCAAGCAACTGTATCATGTACTACTTGGCCTCTAGCTGTCCCCCATCCCAAATCTAAATTCCTGCTCATTAAAAATGGGATTTCAAAGGGGCTGGCCCGGTGGCGTAGCAGTTAAGTTCACGCGCTCCGCTTCGGCAGACGGGTTCACAGGTTCAGATCCTGGGCGCAGACCGATGCGCCTCTTGTCCAGCCATGTTGTGGTGGCATCCCATATAAAGTAGAGGAAGATGGGCATGGATGTTAGCCCAGGGCCAATCTTCCTCAGCAAAAAGAGGAGGATTGGCAACAGATGTTAGCTCACGGCTAGTCTTCCTCCCAAAAAAAACCAATGGGATTTCAAATATGGCAAAAATATTAACAATAGGTGAATCTTGGTAAATAGTATTTGGGAGTTCTTTGTTCTGTTCTTGCAACTTTTCTCTAACTTTTAAGTTACTTCAAAATTAAAAGTTAAAAAAAAAAAAGTATTCTTCTGCAGTATCAAATTGAGCAGCCAGCCCAGGATTATGACAACAAAATGATTGTGATTTTAAAAATAAAATTAATATGGTATCACTACTTACTCTATGAATTATACCAGCTGAATGCAGATGTTTAATACCACAGAGCATCTGGTACAAAAGGTAGGACATTCTTTCATGGTCCAACTCCATATGAATGACCTGACATAAGTTAGCATCCATTAATTCCATAACCAAATACCTGAGGGGAAAAAAGACCAGCCAAGCACACATGAAAACTATCCAAAATTCCTTTATGGTTATTATTATTTTTATGAAGCAGTAATAACTTACGACCTAGTCACTGCACTGGCTAAAGTAAAAAGATAATTTGTTTTCTCTAAACTTTTAAAGGTATCTTGAAAAGAAGCAAACATATAATGGAACTTTGTCAAAGTTTTCCAAAAAAACCCCCAAAACTAATAATGCAATGTCTTGCAAGTTAAAAGCAAAACAATTTTTAAATAATATGAAATAGAATCTCAAACATTGAAATTCTACTTCATCTTAAATTTTTTGCTATTGGATCATTCTTACCAGTATAGAAACCATGTTGTTATTTCTCTCATCTTACGGAAACTTTTCGCTTCATTTCCCCCACCAGCTACTGCCCCATATTTTTGCTCCCTTTGCAAGCAAAACTCCCCAAAGAGGTGTCTATATTTGCCATCTCCAATCCTTCTCCCATTTTCTCTTAATCCCACTTTGATCAGGCTTTTGCCCCCACCACCCTGCTGAAACTGTCCTCAAGGCCCCCGATGACTTCCATGTTGCTAAATCCAATGGCCAGTCCTATAATCCCAGCTGATGTTGCCCTCTTCCTCTCCCCAACTTCTTACTGTTGGAGTGCCAACACTCCGCCCTTCTCTAACTGCACTTAACAGTCTTGGTGACGTCCTCTTGGTCTCTGGTCTCAAGGCTTTAAATACCATCTGGAGACCATCAACTTCCAAATTCACACCTTCAACCCAGACCTCTCTCCTTACCTCCAGGCTCATTACCTAACTGCCCACTTCACAGTTCCACTTGGGTGTCCAATAGACATCTCGAAGTCCATGTCCAACACTGAAGTCCTGATTCTATCCGACCCTCCAATCTGCCCTTCCTGTAGCCTTCCTCATCTCAGTTGAGAGCACTTTCATCCTTCAGGTGCTCAGGCCAAAAATCCAAGCATCGTTCTCAAGTCCTCTTTCTCTCATACCACATGGCCTCTCTAAGAGCAAACACTGTGGCTCTACCTTCAAAACAGTTTCAGTATCCAATCTCTTCCCTTTACCCTCACTATTTCCCCTCTTGTCCAAATGGAGCCACCATAATCTCTCACCCAAATTGCTGTAATAGCCTCTTAGCTGATCTTCTATGTCCCTACCCCTTACGGTGGGTTCTCCACCCAGAAATCAAAGTTATTCTCTTAAAATGTAAGTCAGGTAAGCTCACTCTTCTGCTGAAAGTCTTACTGACTTGCCTTAGAGTAAAACGAAAACTTTACAACAGCCTAGAGGCTCAGCAGTGTGTGGCCCCGTCACTTCTCTGAGCACACCTCTTCTACTCTCCTCTGCTCCCTCCACTCCAGCCATGCTGGCCTCTTGTTGTTCTTAGAGCACACCAGGCATGCTCCCATCTCCACTCCTTTGCACTGCCTGTTCCTTCTATCTTGATTCCATCTTCCCCCAAATATCTGCAGGACTAAGTCCCTCACCTCTTTCAAGTCTTTCTTCAAATGTCAGCAATCCAGTGAGGTCTTTCTCCAACCACCCTACTGAACACTGCAACCTGACTTCTACTCCCCAGCACTCTGATCCCCCTTACCCAGCTCTACTTCTTCAAGAGCACTTGCCACATCTTAAGGAACAATTCATTTCCTTATTTACTATGTTGATGGTCTACCTTCCCTGGCTTTCCTGGCAAGCTCTAGGAGGGAATATTACCACCTATGATTCTTAAGTAATAAAAGAGATTTTTGCCTGTTTTGGTCACGAAAATATGCCAAGTCTAAGACAGTGCCTACCACATGGTTGGCAATCAAATATTTGTTGAATGAATGAATACATCAATGAATTTAGGATGAGTTGGGCCTTATATCTCGATATGAGAAATTAATATTTCATTTCATGAAATATATTATTCAGTAAGATAATTCTATTTCAGATTTTGGAAACACACAATATTTAATGACTTAACCGTTTCAAACAATAATTGTAAACACCTGAACCCTACAATCCTGGCTTTCAGGAGATTGGAGAAAAACTGTTTATATTTCAGTAAAGCAAATCAGCAGCATTAACGGTCGCTGTCTGCTCTGAAAAATTACTTTCAGTCATCCTTTATCTGTTATGGAGATGATAACTATCTAGGCACAAACAGTTGAATATTATTATCCATTTAACTTAACAATTCTCTTCTACAAAGAAAAGTAGCTAAGACATCATTAAAAATGTACTGAAATCTACATTTCCTAAGTTAAAAAAACAGTTACTTTCTTTACTAAATTTTCAGTCTTCGATGCATAGTGCATTACTGAATAAAAATGATACTTACACATCTTGAAATTCTTCTAGAGTTTTTTGTGGTGTAAACACATTTAACAAACTAATTATCTGAAAAGAGAAAATTAATTATACTTTAGCATGTCAGATGACTCTATTTGATTATAAAAATTAAGTTTAACATTAAAATGTATTAAAACCAGAAAAAAATCACAGCAGAGCTCAGTATTCATTACTATTGTTATTGTTTTTACCAAAACTTTCTATTACGTGGTATTTGAAAAAAGCTAAATGATTAGGATTCTCACCTTGGAAATAAGATGCACTTTTAATCAAATCACTTTTATGTGTCCCTAGTAACTTATTATCAGAGAATTTTAACACATAATTGCCTTTCTGGCTCTTAACATAAAAAAGTGGAAATTACGGGTAGAAAGACACTAAATAAAGCAATATGTTAACTCTGAAAACTTAAACACTATGTGCAAATTTCTAAAGTTTTGAAATATGAAGGCTAAGCTTGTATTTTTGGTATGATAAAGATGAAATGCCTTATAGTGTTATGTATTTACTTAAAGAGGGTTCTAGAACTGACCCCACTGCAGGCCTACTCTTGGCACTCCAAAGGTTTAACAATGAGTTCCGCTGCTTGAGCATCAAACACACATCCTCAATCACTTTAAATGATCGAGGGAAAGATGAAATGTTCAGTACAATAAGATTGGGGTAGCTGGCTAGCCAAGGAAAAAATAAAACTGGAACCATACTTCAATCTTTACATCAAGATAAACTCAAAATGGAACAAAGATAAATATAAAACATTAATATATGGATAAACATTCATCTAATCTTGGTGTAGAAACGCCTTTCCTAAGCATGACAGGAAACCTAGGAGATTTGATTACATTAAACCAAAACCAAAACCAACCAAACAAAAAAAATTAGTATGGCAAAAACAACCTAAATAAGGTCAGATGGAAAAGAAGTGAGGGTTGACAGTTTCATTATACAGAGATCTTCTATAAATGCATAAGAAAGAGATCAACAGTCCAAGAGGAAAATGGACAACGGTCATGGAAAATAAACTCTCAAGAAAAAAAAATGGTTAACAGAGATATGGAAAGAAATTCAATCTCACAAATAAAAATAAGGTATCATTTGTTCTCTGTCAGACTGGAAAAGTAAAACAAAAATCAACAGTATGCCGTGCTGGAGGATTCTGAAATAAAAGACATTCGTAGATACTCTTAACAAAACCATAAACTGACAGTCTTTCATGAGGTTAATTAGTCAGCATATATTAAAGCCAGGAGTGTGTGTACTCTTTGACCCCGCAATCCTGGCCAAGAAATTCACCTGGACAACTGTGCAAAGGTGCATGTATAAGGATGCTCACTGCAGCATTTTTGATAAGAGCAAAAAACTGGAAACAATATAATATGCAATAATACGTGATTGGTTAAATAAATTATTGTGCATCTGTACTATGTAGCCATTTAAAAAATGGTTTATATCTATGTTCATTAACATAAATGAGATCTAGTAACATTTCATGAGGGAAAAAAGCAAAATGAATAATAACATAATTGATCTTGCGTATGTATGTGTGTATATATACGCAGAAGAATGCTCACCAAAATGTTAATGGTAGTGATCTGTGAGTGGTGGGATTCAAGGATTTTTGCTTTCTTGTTTATATTGTTGGAATTTTTAAAAATAATAACCATATAATTTTTTGTAACCTGAAAATTTTTAAAAAATAAATAAGTAAAATAAAGCTTGCACTGGAGAAATTAAAAACAAACTCAAACCACAGACTCGAAAGAATGAACCTTAGTTTCATATTTCATGTCCCTACACCAGAAAGATCCAGCATAAATGTTAAAATAAAAGGAGCCATATAGAGTTGAGTGTAATCTTAAATACTCACACTCCCCAACAAAAATGGGTCACAGGGGGTGATCTCCAAAGCCCTTTCCAGATTTAACATTTTATGACTTTTATAACATGGCAAGGTTATCAAAATCATGCTTAACACAATGCTCAGAGACCAGTAGTAGGACATACAATGTGCCTGAATATCTCATTTTCTAGAGACATACTATTTCTCCCTAAAATTTACAGTGCTTTGATTTCTGTGGGGATGCCAAGTACAGCTATCTTGAATATAATATTTATTTAAAACTGAGATTACCAGGTAAAAAGCTACTTATAGAACAATGTTTTTCCAAAAAATATTCAGCTGTTTCTCAATTTGTTAGGTCAATACCGTTGCCATTTTATAGAAAGAGAAATAGTGAAAACCAAATGGTTATAGGGTTAACTGACATTCCTACCCCTGTTGAGTGATCTAAATTCTTACGACCATGATGCCTCTTTCTGACTTCAATTTCCCCAATGTTAAGAATTTTATCAGTAAAATATAACCATTTTAATAGTTATTTTTATCACCAGTTTACCCCAGGTCTAAACTCAATGTATCGCCAAAGACTCAGATGATGATCACATCATTGACAACATTAAAATATAGAGGAAACACAGACATTACTTACATTTTTATGATTGACACATTTTAAGAGGACAAGTTCGCGATAAGCTCTCTTTGCATGAGTCTGATTCTGAAAAGGACGGCTTAGTTTCTTGACTGCAACATTTATCCCAAGAACTGTATCAAAAGCAGCACTATAATTAAGAAATATAATAAGCAATCAATTAGAATTATTTTAGAAAATAAAGCAATGCAGAATGTACATTCAATGTATTATCTTTTTTAATGAGTAACAAATAAGGAAAAATCTTTCTTTGTTTCCACCCAAGGTACTTGTATACATGAAGAGCAAGGTGAGTTGGCTCAGAGTACAGGACAGACTGACTCCTTTGCAGAGGCAGGGACATGGCAGGTGCAGTGAGGATGGGATTCAGTAATCCTTTGCACCTTGACTTCTCATTGTATTAGTTGAGATTATTATGTTCTGAAACAATTAATTTAACAAAGACCATCTAAGACTGGTCAAAAAATGAAATCTTCAGTTTAATTATGCCAATAAGTTGAAGAAAAGTCACTGATTTTCACAGAATAATATAAGTATATTTTGCGGTATCACAGTGGAGGAAATGGTTGAGTTCATGAGAAGAACATAATAAATCTAAGTTTTGATTCGTTGTGTTTTTCCCAGACAAAAGAATCTAAAAAGAAAACAGCCAAAATCTCAGCTCAAGGTAAATCCCCAACATACAAAACTCCTAACAATAAGCAAATGCTGTACACAAAATTCTACTTGAAATACCTCCTCATACTATTACAGTAAGAATAAAATTTTCTAGAGGCTGTGTTTCAAGCATCTCAAGTTCCCAGTTGAAATTTACGGTTCATTTTCCTCCAGAAAATAGACAAGAAATATTGAGTAGCCTGATGGTACATTTTGGGGTTTCAAACTAGTACCAATAGCAGCATTGGTGTTATTAGTATCTTTTGGCTACTTATCAGGCGTTAAAAGCCGCTAAAGACCACCTGAGAACCTAAGCACCATTTAAAATATTGTTTCTATTTATTGATTCTATTCAGTTTATAATATTATTTACACTTACTTCTATTAGTAATGTTAAACAACCCTAGCTTAGTTCAACCTGTTTTTAGCTGAAGGCTGTCCGCTGTTGTATTTGGTTAAGAATTGCTACAAAATTCATGATACTTTGGAATTATTCTTTAATTCATTTGACACTGTGTACATATACACACATATGTAGATTCATATGCCCATATACAAATATACCATTCATATGAATTATAAAATGTTAAATATAAATCTATTTGTGAAATCATTAATTAGCATACTTGTATACGTGTGTGTATTTGTACCTATATATATATATTTCTCAATCTCAAGAATTTGCAAACAGATACGCCTCTTTGGCTCTCAAAAGTTTTTGTCCAAAATGAGCCAAAAGGACCAATTCTGAGCATCTGAGTGGACACATGCTTCCCCACTCCTAGTTCCAACTCCAGGAACAACCACCTTCAATTATTCCTGGTTTTACTTCTTGTGGTCACTTCTCAAATCCAAAAATACTTTTATCATGATTTCCTCATTTATCAACTTTAGAAATGAACTATTTACTCCCCATTATGAAAACTGAGGATTTAGTAATTTACTTGAAACCCCCAACTCCTCCCCGTTTTTTGTTCTCATGTTATTTTTAACTTTTCCCTTGGTTACCCTTGCAACTTTAAATAACATGCCTAAATTCCTTGTTCCATCAACTTTCAAAGGAACCTCTTGACTCCCCAGTATGTAAAATGAGTCTATTATATTCCAGCTCCTTTCTCCTCCAGCTCTCTACTCTCTTCTCTTTTCCTCTAAACTTCTGTCTTAAGTGGTCAAGCTTGATAACACATCTATTTGATCTCTACAATCCAGTCTTTCTGTGTTTCTTCTTTAGGATGGATATAAAAGTTGAAAATCAAAGACAGAGAGTGTATGTGTGTGTGCACATGTAAATATTACTAATTGCAGAGCTTGGATTACATTTTATTTTCTAAAGATCACATGACCCTTGCTGCCGCTCATAAGAGAATGAGATTGTTTCTAACATTAAGGTCAAATGGATTCTCTTTTCTTACATTCTATCAATTGCTCAAATATCATGTCCTTTTCATTTGTTTTATACTTAGACCATGACTTTTTCCAGCTTTTCCCCTACAAATTTCTAATAAACTTTTTTTTTTTTTAATTGAGAGAAAAAAACCCAAATCTTTGTTAAGCCTATCACTGGTACTTTCTTACTCACATTATCTATTGTTTGGAATCTATCCCATTCTTTTTGGAGACATTTTTCTTAAGAGTTTTTTCAAGGCCTACTACACAGCTATCATCCTGGGATTTCTTTTCACTGGCCTCCCCTGTTGCTCATGTTTCACGTTCTTGAAGGCTCTTTCTTGTTGGAGTACATCCTCAAGCAATTTCCTCAGAAAAAGTACATAGAAAATAAATGATCTTACTCTGCCCTCACCCTTGGTTGATTTCAAAATCCATCTGCCCTCGCAACTCCACCGATTTCCAGTGGTGAGTGTTGCTGGTGAGAAGGCTTATGCCTCTGATCTTCATTCCTGTTTCCTTTTTTTCTTCCTCGGCTCAATGTTTATCACAAAGAGCCATGCTTTGTCAGCATCCCCAAAGCCCCTCACACATCTCCTACTAATCACGACCCCTCCTGTACCCCAAAAATGGTAACTACTTCTGACTTTTATGATAATCACTTCCTTGCTTTTACCAGCTAAATATGCATCTTCAAGCCCCCACGGTTTATTTTTGCCTGGTTTTTGAAATCATCTGTGTCTGACTTCTTTCATTCAACATTCTATTCATGAGATTCATCAGTGGTTCTTGTGTGTAGCTATAATTCATTCTGTGTCATTGCTATAATATTCCGTTACATGACTATATGACATAATGTTGACAGATACTTAATTGTTTTCAGTTTTGCAAGTGATTACATAAAACATGGTCATAAACATTCCCATATATGGCTCTGGGTCCCCATGCATGTATTTCTGATAAGCAGATAGCTAAGAGTGGGACTGCATAGATTCTACTTTAGTAAATAATGTCCAACTGTTTTCCAAAGTGGTTCATTCTACCAATTTCAAGGCATTTGATTTTTTTGTATATTGACTCTGCATCCTGCAGCAGGGCTAAACACACTCAATAATTTAACAAAAGGGAGACTGGGGTTGGGGGCTAATCTATCACAAGAGCCCTTTAGGAGCAGAGTTTGTTCTGGCTGGTGGGAAGAATGGAAGTCAGAGAGAGATGAATCCTGAGAAGGACTGGACATGCCACTGCTCCCTTTAAGATGGAGGGGGTCATGTGAGAAGGGATGTGGGAGCCTCCAGGAGCAGAAAGGCCCCTGGCTGACAGGGAGTGAGGAAATGGGGACCTCAGACCTCCAGCTGCAAAGACTTGGGTTCTGCCAACAACCTGAATGCACTTGGAAGGCACTCTGACCTACAGAACTATGAGATTATAAATGGGTATTGTTTTAAACCACTAAGTTGGTGGTAATTTGCTATGCAGCAATAGAAAACTAATAAATTTTCTCTTCTGTATTTTTCTACCCTTTTGTCTCTCCAGGCTTCATTTTGGATATTTTTTTTCTGACTTATCTTTCAGATCATGAATTCTCTCTTCAATTATATCTAATACGCTGTTAAACCCATCCATTAACTTCATAATTCAATGACTATATTTTACAGTTCTAGAGTTTCTATTTAGTTCTGTTTTTTTTAAGTTTTCATTTCTCCACGCAAATTTTTCATCTTGCCTTTTATTATCCTGAACATAACATCATAGTTATTTAAAAGTTTGGATCTGATTAACACCAATATCCCCTGTGGATCTGTTTTTTTCCTCTGTTGTTTGTGCTGGATTTTGTGCATGTTGTCTAATCTCCTTGTGTGCCTAGTTATTTTTGATTATGTGCTGGACCTTGTACTTGCAAAGCTGTTTGCTACCCAGAAATAATCTGATATACAGCATGATGCTATCTTCCTTCAGGGGGAATTCACATCTACTTCTGCTGGGTACCTGGGGGCATGAGCAATTTGGGTTCACCTCAGTACCAGTTCAGCAAATGAGATGATTTGAAGCTGAATGGCAGTGCCTGCAAAAGCCTGTCTCTTTCTGGTTCATCCTTACTTCTAGGATGCAGCCCTTTATGGGCCCAATTCAAAGCAAAGTTCACTAGGTCCCTTTAGAGGGCCCTGGACTCTAATCCCTGTCTCCCAGCCCCACAGGCAGTCCAAAGCACTACTCAATCTCTCAGCCACCCACTCCAGAATTTTCAAATGCCCACAAGAGAAAGATGGCCCCAAATTCCGAGCTCCTCTCACTAGGCTTCTGTTCTTTCCTGGATTCTGGCCTAATAATTCTTCACTCACCTACCAACTCTCTAGGAGCAAACGCTGAGCAGGGGAATAGGGGTGGGAATGTTGGGAGCCAACTGGCATAGTTCTTTTACAGACACACTTTTCATTAACACTACTTCTAGCCACCTGTTTCATCTTCATTTTCTGTATTAATCATCTCTATACCCACAGCCTCTTTGGGGTTCTACTATAGACAGGTTCTCTTCCTTGTTGCAAATGTCTCATCTACTTATTCTCACTTTTCTGCTCTGTTTTATCTGCATCAAGCTTCCAATTACTTTTTATATTTCAGAAACTTGTTAAAAACTCTCATCCATTGATTACTCTCTCCTGGTCTCTTTGCTTAGGTGTCTGATCCACCATCTTAAATCAGAAGTTCCAAACCACTCATTTTAGAGGTGAAAATATTAAAGTCCATCAAGACAATGATTTACCCAAGCTCACAAAGAACTACCGCTGTGAGGATCAGAGCTGGACTTAGAAGTCATTTCTCCTGAATCACAGCCTTCCTATGCCTTTTATCATTTATCTCCTTTATCACTGAAGTTTTGTTTGAATATTATGTTTTAATTTATTTATATTAATAGAGGTAAAATGAAACAATGTAAGAGGCCAATATTCATGCTTGTACAGAACTAGAGAAAGCAAAAAGGAATAAGAGCTATACCAACCATTTCACGTTAAGGTTTTAATTGTCACTTCTAAGTACTGCCAGATCTAATATTTAAAAACTTCATAGAACTGTTTTATAAAAGAAATAATCTTTACTATTTTGGTTAAATAACTTTAGACTTTAAAAGGAGAAAGAAGAAATGAATATATATGAAAGCAATGTACACACATCTTCTCCACCAGAGCTTTAAAATCTTGCAATTACTTAATTTTACTCTACAACTTAGTTGATATTTTTGAGTACTACAAAATGATAAACATTTAAAACTTACTTCCTAATAAATTTACTAACATATTTTTAATGAACAACAAAAACAAAGGAACAAACAAATCAAAGACAATTGTAAAAACAATTCAAAATTATGAGTAAGAATATTTTATTCTGATCCCAGCGCTTCCATTTAACCCTGTACCAGTATCTGCACTTTGGTTTACCTGCACACTTTCCCTGTCTTTATAAAGCTCTGGTTTAAAGAGATGATTAACAAGTTTTGTAAACCATGCGCTATTGCTACTATATTTTATTTCTCAAAAAGGTAAAAGCACACATATCCCCTGTATTAGTTTCCTATTGCTGCTATAACAAATTACCACATATTTACTGGTTTAAAACACAAACTTATTATCTTACAGTCCTGGAGAGTGTGCGGGGGGGGTGTGTGTGTGTGTGTTTGTCAATCAAGCATTTGATTCAGTCAGAGAGGAGGTTCTATTTCACGTGTGAGCTGCGATTATCTGGGGAGGTTTCATAGACAAGATAAGTCTTGAAAGACCAGGGGTAGGGCCTGGACAGACCAGAGGGTTTCAGAGGAGAATCCAAACAGGAGATGCAGCAGGCACGAAAGTGATGGGCATGGGAAAGACCCTGCCATGTTTGCAGGGAGGGGACCACTGGAGAAAACAGGTTGTGTGGAAGTCCAGGCTTGATGGTGGGGATGCTCAGGCCCTTCCACCACTGACGGGTAAAAGGGTCTGACTGACACCATTCATAGTTTCTTGCTCTATCCAAACAGCAGGATGAGGTAAGAGACCCTCTCTTTGCACCACATACAGAACACTATTCTTTTGAGGACCTTAAAGCATAATGTCAATATCCAAGATGTTGTGCAAAATAGAGCCAGAAAAATATCCACAAAGGACACGTGGGGGAAGTGTCACAGTGAGGGCTCTCTCCTGTCAACTTGAGGACTACTACTCCTAGGACCACCACTGCTGCAGCTCAGCGGCCCACGGAGCCTCAAGCCCAGAAGGCAGGCAAGGAGCAGTCACCTATCTCCCTGGCTGAGAGGAAGGCAGCACGGGATCTGGGGGAAAGTAGCTATAAGGTAATAATGGAAACCAGCTCTCCAACCATCTAGGTCTAACTCCTAGGATGGCACTTCCTCTAACCCCCAAAAGATGAAACATCCCAGAAGTCTAAGAATAATTTTCATAATTGTACAAACATTTCTAAAAGAAAATATCAATAATCTGAATCAAGTTAACCATGTTTTCATGCATTCAGTACAGTTAACCTAACAAAAAGGTTTTTTATTTGATAACGAATAACTGGCTTGGGTTACAAAGTTAAGCGAATAATGACATCAAAGATCATCAAATTAACTGTTAGCTATGCATGGGCTCATTAATAAGCTGCCTTAATCAGTTCAAAGTAATGACTTCTTTCTTGAGCAGAAAAGAGCAAAACCCAGTTTTTGATCTTTCCCTAGAATCAAAACTCAGGCTACGGAAATGGAGATTTGCAAGAGATGAGATTTAGGATGGTGTTAAAATTTTAGCCTCTACATACTTTTTTCTACCTTTCTGTATGTGAGATGAAAGCTGCTCCTACAAATATTAATAAAATTATCATAAAGTAATTTAAATGAGGAAAATTAAATTAAGTGAAATTACTGTTAAGATACTGTCAATATATAACTTAAGATACTATAAGAAAATTACAACATATTTTATGTATAATATGAAAATATTATATAAACAATTCTATAGTATCAGGAGTTAAATATCCATTAAAAATGACAAACACCCTTAGTTTAAGGCATCTTCCAGTTTACTTTTTAAAAAAAAAAATTTTTATTAAGGTGAGATGCACATAATTATAAAATTAACCATTTTAAAGTAAACAATTCAGCGGCATTTAGCACATTCATAATGTTGTATAATCACTACCTCTATGTAATTCCAAAAGATTTTCATCACCTCAAAAGGAAATCCCATACCCAATAAGCAGTTGCTCCCCATTTCCCTCTCCCTCTTGTCCCTCTTAACCACCAGTCTGCATCTGTCTCTAAGGATTTACCTATTTTGGATATTTCACATAAATGGACTCATATACAGTCACGCACGCGCCACATAATGACACTTTGGTCAACGATGGACTGCATATAGGATGGTGGTCCCATTAGATTAGTACCACATAGCCTAGGTGTGTAGTAGGCTATACCATCCAGGTTTGTGTAAGTACACCACACAAGGATAAAATCGCGTAATGACCCATTTCTCAGAAAGTGCCCCCGTTGTGATACGATGCATGACTGTAATATACTACCTTTTGTGTCTGGCTTCTTTCACTTAGCATAACGTTTTTGAGGATCATCCACGCTGCAGCACATATCAGTGCTTCATCCCTTTTTATGAATAATATTCCACGCATGTATATAACACAATTTATGTATCCATTCATCCATTGATGGACTTTTGGGCTGTTTCCACCTTTTGGCTATTGGAAATAGTACTGCTATGAACATTTGTGTACAAGTCTTTGTACGAACATCTGTTTTTAATTCTTTTGGGTATATAACTAGGAGTATTTACTGGGTCATATGGTAATTCTATGTTTCACTTGTTTAGGAACTGTCAAACTGTTTTCCAAAGGGACTGCACCATTTTACATTCTCACCAGCAATGTACCAGGGTTCTAATTTCTCCACATCTTCCCCAACATTTATTATTTTCTATTTTGTTGATTACAGTCATTTTAGTGGGTGTGAAGTGGTGTCTCATTGTGGTTTTGATTTGCATTTCCCAAATGACTAACAATGAGCAACTTTTCATGTGCTTATTGGCCACTTGCAGAGTGACATTGGGAGAAATGTCTTTTCAAGTTGTTTTTTTAAAATTGGGTTGTCTTTTTGATGTTGAGTTCTAAGAGTTCTTCACATATTCTGGATACCAGACACTTATCAGATATATGATTTGCAAATATAGTCCCATTTTGGGGGTTGTCTTTTTACTCTCTTGATAGTGTCCTTTGACGCAAAAAAGTTCTTAATTTTGATGAAGCACAATTTTTTCTTTTGTTGCTCATGCTCTTGGTATCATTTCTAAGAATCCAAAGTCATGAAGCTTTCCCCCTATGTTTTCTTCTAAGAGTTTTATGGTTTTAGCTCTTATATTTAGGTCATTGATCCATTTTGAATTAATTTTTTATATGATGTGAGATAGTAGTCCAACTTAATTCTTTTGCATGTGGATATCCAGTTGTTCCGGCATCATTTGTTGAAGACTATTCTTTCCCCACTGAATGATCTTGGCACTCTTTTCAAAAACCAACTGAGTACAGATGAATGGGTTTATTTCTAGACTCTGTTTTTAAAATTTTTTAAAAATTCAGAACTTTCCATTTATAATTTTACCACTACTTTTACCAGAGGTAGTTTAGCTTATAATGGCATATTAGGAACTTTTATTTCAAAACTAGAATTTTTAAATGAAACACACACATCCATAATGAATAATTTCATTATTACACGTTTCTTTAAAAAATGAGAGGTAGCATATGCAAACTGGAAATCAAAATCAATCTCTGCAAAATAGTATTTTATGAAGCAGCATGTGATTTCATTGTTAATTAACATGTTGTAATGAAGTCATTCAGTTTAACTGCCTACCCTAAAGCCTTCCATTTTACAATTAATTATGAACTTCTGGTCAGCTTCTTAATGTGGTTATTACATCAAATGTCCTTGATATCAGTCTTGCCGAATTACCTGTGTCAAATTCCCATCCAATTCCAAATAAGATATGGATTATAAACCAAAAGAATGTTTTATTGTCTAGAACGTTTTATTAACATCAAAGTTTCCTAATTTTGAACAACATCCACTGACTTGAAAGCTTCTCATGGCACACTGGATTTAAGCACCAATAGAATATGTTATTGTTTGGAGAGAAAGAGCACCACTGTTTTAGTCACAAGTTGGGCATTCCTTCTAAACAGCCCCTTCTCCCTCATTAGCTTTTCTGGGAAGCTCTGTACTACATCTCCTCTGAGCTCCCAGGGCCTCCAACCACCTAAGCTGACGAAAACAACGGACTTCTCTGATCACATGTCTCTACAACAGAGGATCAGTTACAAACCACTGGTGAGGATTCTCTATACTCAACATCTCTAAAGAAAACATAAGCTCCCCAACCAGAACTCCAAAAGAGTTCTCTTTTATCTTGACTCCCCTCTGCCTACAAGCTGTAAACACTGGATGTTTAGCTTCATCACAGTTCTTTTAGATGCAAAGATAATCTTGTTTTCATTGACCAAAAAAAGAAAAAAAATTTGCCCAGAAAAATAAGGGATAAAAAGTTCGGGAAGTGCTGATAACTGTAGTCTAGAAAACATGTGAAAAACTTTACCTTTAGCTGGCCAGTGATGTCGCGGCAGCTGACTGTCTTACCATGCAAGAGACTAAGGTTCAGGGTCAGACCAACGGTTCTGACGTCCTGGGCTGGACACATAGTTGAAGTGAGACACCAAGGAAGAGACGGCCAGCCCAACCCCTCACACAGCATCCCTTCCTGGTTAATCCATGGGGTGATAATGACACTGACTGGCCTCATCCTGCCAATGAAGGGCAAGGCACTGCAATGACGGCGCCTAGAAATGAACAGGAGTGATTGGGAATAAAGGGGGAGGGGGAAAGGTGGCCAGGATGAAGAAATGAATAAAACTCCAAATTTCTGTTAAAACTCACTGTCATAGCTATTATTCTAATACCATAATGACAGGGGGAATGGAAAAGAAAAAAAAAAGAAAAACAAAACAAAACAAAAAAAAAAAAGAAAAATTGCTACCTATTTAAATTTATGCAGCATTCTAAGAATTTGGGTTTGTATCCTACAATCTGACTACATATAACTAGAGCAAGAGGTTGGTTCAATTTAGCTCACAAACCTATAGCAAAGAAAAGAGTATTTCTATCATCAGTCTTTCTAAATTCTGATGATTTGGTTTTATTTCGTTTCTATTATAAAAACAACTCAATCCACACTATTGAAACAGACCATACTTACCAAACAATTCCTTGGGCTCCAGAGCCAATCGGTTTCAACTGGTGGTAACGTTTTAGGACAGTGAAAGTTGAGTCTGCCACTTGCACACTGTAAAACTGACTATCACATTTACTGTCACTCATGATGTAGTGTCATATAATATTCCGAAGAGCTGGTACAGTTGTCAGAACCCTTAAGAGAAAAACAGAATGAACATGCATTCTTACTGAAATTATACATGCATAGCTTGCTTAATAGTGTTTCAAATCTATTGGTATATAAGACGATGTGGCTGTAAGTTGATAAACTCAGTCTGACCAAGTTCTAAACTTAAGCAACATGCAAAAAATGCAAACACATTTCAGGGGTAGAAGACCATTATGAAAGGAAGGAAATTTGAGGTCCCGCATGACCACATTTTAAGGAATTGGATTAGAAAATAACAAACTTCGGAGAAAAGAATTTGCACATTTTATTAGCCATGACAAGACTACGTCACTCTATGATTCTCATCAGCCTGCTTCCTGTGGGACCAGCTTATGCTAAATTATCTCAACCAGAGTGGGAGGTGCTCTTTCAGAATGATTACATCTATGATTCCTGTAGGAAAACAAATGGATCCATCTTCTGCTAAGTCCACAAATTCTGGTTAAAGTGATGAAGCAGAAAGCAAGTCCTATGCCAAAGAGATGTAACAGGGGAAGCAGACAACAGGCTGTTGGCAGCCTGGTGCCACAGGCGTGTGCTGTGCATGCCCATGGGCACGCTCCTGCCTAGTGAAGTGGTCTTGGAGCCTGCCTGTATTCCTCATACCTCACATCACTAATGGGCTTCAATCCAGACATGGTAGACAGAGAACTCTGTCATAACCTACAGTCAACAGCATGGATGCTATGACGTTCTTCATGAGGTCTGAGTATAAACTGGCAGCCTCAGAGCCGCTGTTCCATGGTTTAGACAGGAGGCTGAGATGCCCACTCTGCAGGAGCGTGCATGATTTTATACAGAAAACAAGCAAACAGAAATTGGCAGGCAGCTACATATACTTGGTTCCTTGGCTCTTGCCTGACAACGTTTATTGAAAAGTCAGCAAGCTATTTATTTTGGTCTTTTTTCAAAAATTAAAAAGCCAGGGCCAGCCCTGGTGGCCTGGTGGTTAAGTCTGGCGTGCTCCACTTCGGCAGCCCAGGTTTGGTCCCCAGGTGTGGACCTACATCACTCATCTGTCAGTGGCCATGCTCTGGCGGTGGCTCACATACAAAAAGAGGAAGACTGGCAACAGATCTTAGCTCAGGGCTAATCCTCCTCAGCAAAAAAAAAAAAAGAAAAAAGAAAAGCCAACAAAATCATATTAGATGAACATTCTATACCGTTTAAAAACACAGAATTTAAATTTTATTCTACAGCTCCAGCAAATTCCTACCTGTTTGTTCCACCATCTAATATTTAGTGTCTACCCATGAGTTTTTTGGAGTGATGATCTGTATTTCAATACAATGATGTCTAGGTTTTCATTAAACATGAAAAGAAATTGATTAATAACAAGCCTAAACAAAGAATTTAAATCAAATGAATAGTTTCTCCAACTGACTATTGCTTCATGCTTTTTTACTGTTCTCAGGGCAGTGGCTGAGGCACAGCTCTTAGTACCACCAGCCATTGGGACTGAGAGCCCTTGCACACCTGCCAGGGAGTACCTCCGGGAGGCCAGCCCTGCACTAGATGAACTAACACACTGTTCATGACAACTTGCACAGCAGGGTTATCAGATCCCTGTTATGCTGGAGTGACCCAAGGCTTAATGACTGGCCAAGCCACACTGCTGTGAGGAGGGGACCCTAAGCTCCACGAGGGCAGGGACAGGTCTGCCTTCTCACCATGGCATCCCACACTCCCAGGACAGGAGGACAGGGAAGGCCTGGGCCCTGGCACAACGTGGGCATTCAATAAACCTTTGCTGATCTGATCCTTAATACAGCATCTCATGATTCCCTCACACTCCTGCTCCATTTTACTGACATCTGAAGGAATATCCTTTTCTAAAGATTAATTTATTTATAGTTTTTAAGAGGCTGAGACAATTCAACTCAACACTTATGGGGTTCTTTGTATAAGAAAGTGATATGTAATGTAGGGGACACAGCAATATCAGCTAGGAACCATCCTTGAAGCAGTATATAATTCACTATTTTGGGAGAGAAGTGTGAGGAATGAGTCCGTTATCTATATCGTAATACAAGTTACAATGAGGTAAGGGCCATAAGCAAAACATAACACAGTCAAAAGGCAAAAGAGTTCCTTGTGTAGGAGTGCAGAAGACAAGGCAAGCTTCATGGAGGAGGTGCCATCTGTCCTGGACTGTTTTGCCAGAGACAGACAGTAGAGGCACAGAGGCACAGAGCTCTGACTGACTGCTCAGACTCGGTGAATCGCTCAGCCTGGCTAGTGGGGTGCAAGCACAGACGATCAGACACAGACTCGGTGAAAAGGCAGGTAGCCACTACAACCTGCTGTTTCTTTGCCATATTGTAATACACCAGCGGTGCTGGTCATTGATAAAGCATTTCCTGAGCACCACTGTGGACGGGGACCTGTGCCAGAACAGCCCGAGTGCCCGTCCCTGGAGAACTTACAGAGAGCGCACACTGCAGGCACACTCAGAAAGGGGCCAGATGCAAGGAGAGCCCTAAAACCAGAAGGATGGAGTTCTGGGCATGTGGGGAAGAGAAGGAGCATGTAGAAAGAGCTGGAGGTGCCTTTTAAGCATGCCAAGTCATCTGAGATTCAGTTTTGCTGGGTAGCAGGGGAGAGAAGCTGGAGAGAGAAAACAAGGCCAGATCTCCACGGGCCACGGCAGCCTCTTGGAGCCATCTGGGCCTGGGCCTGAGGGCTGTGGAGCCATCCAAGTGCGAGAGGCATATGCTCAGACTTGCTCTTCAGAGAGGTCATTCGGGAAGATGAGAAAGGGATGCACCCGAGTGGGCAGGACTGGCCTGAAGACAGGGAGACCTGCCAAAAATACCAGGATTATGGCAGGTGGGGAAAAGAAGGAAATGCAGGGCTTGGATGAAGAATGCCCATGACTTGCTGACCCAGAGGAGGCAGGAGAAACGAGGGCGAAGCAGTTGGGGGTGAGCAGGAGCACGCTCAGTGGGCGAATTCAGCTTTGCGCAGGGAAGGGATGCGCAGCAAGGTAGGCACAGGCTGCTGACGCACACACTCCAGGACCAGCTCTGCCCTTCTGTGCTTTAGGAACAGAAGCCTCCTCATTTCAGCTGGGCAAGTGGTTGCCCAGCTAAAGACAACATCTGGCTGCTTTCCTGGCAGCCAGGTGTAGCCAGATGATCAACTTTTGGCTAATGAGATGTGAACAAAAGTGATGTATGCTACTTCCAGATTTTTTTTTTTTTTTTTTTTTTTTTACAGGAAGCTGCTTGCCGTCCACTCCATCTTTCTCCCTTACTGCTGGCTGGGATCAGCCATCGTAGACCTGGAACTGGAAGTCACATGCTGAAGAAGGTAGAGCTGCCCACCAGCCAGATTCCTGACTTACCTGTGGCACCAAGCCGCCCCCTATTCTGGACCACCTGCCCAAGCTGGGGCTGGCACAAATTAATCCAAACCTTGTTGAGCACTCTGGAACTCTCCGCTACAGCCGTTGTAACCTATACTCTACTGGTACAATATTAGCTTAGCTTTAGTGAATTTTGGGAGTACATTACATCATTAGGTTCAAAAATTATTAATATAATTTCAAGATTTAAAATAATTTTAAAATTGAGATGAGTTGCTCTTATTATGCAGAAAAAAAAATCATGTGAGGGGCCGGCCCAGTGGCGCAGTGGTTAAGAGCGCACACTCCGCTTCGGCAACCCGGGGTTCACAGGTTCGGTCCCCGGCGCGCACTGACGCACTGCTTGTCAAGCCATGCTGTGGTGGCGTCCCATATAAAGTGGAGGAAGATGGGCACAGATGTTAGCCCTGGGCCAATCTTCCTCAGCAAAAAGAGGGTTATTGGCATCGGTTGTTAGCTCACAGCTGATCTTCCTCACGAAAAAAAAAAAAAAAATCACCTGAAAGAGAACTTGTCAAAGACACCTTCTCTGGCAAGCTTGTGCTTCATGAGAGCAAGAGAAAGAACCTCAAGGCAACCCAAGAAAGCAGGTAATTTAGCTATTAATGAAACCAACTCTGTTGAGATTATATTTCAACAAAATGGTCCTCAACTGGGTTTCAGAAAACAGTTTACAAATGGGGAAGTACAAGCGTTCTTCATTCAACCACATTACAGCACACTGAAGGTACAGTCACTGCCTCCACTCCCCTCACTAGCAGCTGCTGGTTTCTCACCCTGGCTCCCAGCAGTGGGACCCAGTGCCCGCCCACGCGGCTTCTGCACTGTGCTGCCCAGCGGGTGCTGCACTGTCACCCGGCTTCTGCAGGTCTGTCTCTGCCTCCCTTCCCCAGGCTGGGAGTTCCTCAAAAGCAGGGCGGGCCTGTCTTCCCCTCACACAGCACTGCTAGAAAACTTAAGGAAATGTCCAGCGCCCACCAATGATCACTGAAAAAGCTCCTAGGGGCACACACTTTGCTCCCTGGGCTCTTCAGAGCTGTGTGGAGTGAGGCGACGCCTCCGGGGAAGGGATCAGCAAAGCCTTTGCTAAAGGCATTCGGCTCACGTCCCTGTCCTTCCCACTTACCACGCTGCTTCGACGAACGCTTGTTGAATGAAATCTCTAATCTAAAATCTCTATTTCTCCAAGACTGGAGACTCTTGTAGAATCTCCTCCAGGATACTGGAGTAAAATGTACCCACTCTACAAATAAACACTGGGCAGGAGGAACATGCCTACCTGTTTAGAGCCTAGAGTAACAAAAGCTTTTTTAAAAAAATTTCTCTTACCTCTAGCACTCTTCTAAATATAGGCAATTCAGATACTGTAAACAAAGTATTAAATCTAACTAATTTTTCTAAATCAAAAAAATAGCTCTAACTACAGTTTTACAGTTATCAAATTTTAAAGTGGGAAAGAACAGTGGAGAGCACACAGTCCAAGACCTGGGACACCAGCTACCATTCACTGAATTCTCCCAACAAACATTTCCTGATGGCCTCCTGTGTGCCAAGCATGAGGTAGGCAGCGGTTGTGGACAGAGCGCTAACCACACAGTCCCTTCCCTCAAACCGCCAACAGCATAATTATTACACCACGCAGGAAGTATCCTAGGAGTACACACAGGCTGCATGGCAGGAGCCCAGCAGAGTGTTGTCCAGGCGGAGGAGCGAGTAAACAACTAGAAGGAGTGTGTGAGTGAAAGATGAATGTAAAGGAAGGCTTCCTGAAGGAGGCAAGACCTGAGCACAAGTTTGTGCACTATCAGCCCAGGTGTGAGGAAACAGGTATTTCCATACATGCTGATGAGAACTGTAAATTAGTAAAACATTTTTGGAAGGAAAATAGGTAATATCTATGAAAATTTTAAATGCACATGAATCCTAACCTGGCAACTACAATCCTATAAATGTATCCAACAAATATATATATATAAATATTCAAAGATACTGATGCAAAAATGTTTGTAGCATTTCTTGTAACAGGCAAAAAATCAGAAATAACCTAAAATGTACACTGTGGATTGACTGAATAAATTATGGCATAAAAGTACAATAAAGCCATTAAAAACAATGCAGGGACTTCATGTGCTGATATAGAAAGATGTCTCAGATATCTAAAGGTAATAAAGCAAGTTAAAGAAGAGTGCTGAGGGGCCAGCCCCGCGGCTTAGCGGTTAAGTGCGCACACTCCGCTACTGGCGGCCCGGGTTAGGATCCCGGGTGCGCACCGACGCACCGCTTCTCCGGCCATGCTGTGGCGGCGTCCCACATACAGCAACTAGAAGAATGTGCAACCATGACATACAACTATCTACTGGGGCTTTGGGGAGAAAAAAGGAGGAGGATTGGCAATACATGTTAGCTCAGAGCTGGTCTTTCTCAGCAAAAAGAGGAGGATTAGCATGGATGTTAGCTCAAGGCTGATCTTCCACACACACAGAAAAAAAGAAGAGTGCAGAGGAAACGTCAATCTATGGAAAAACACGCACATGCACGACATGCTAACAAGTGCAGAGAGACAGTGGGAAACGAGACTCGCACTCTTCCCATCTTAACTTTCTGGTTTTTTTAAACCATGCTCAGATTTCACATTTGAAAAACTAATTAAACAAACACTTTTAAATGAAAAGCTGCAGAATGGTCACTGTGACACCCGGACTGAGGATGGGTTTGAGGCAGATGAGACTTGAGGCTGGAGAGCGGGCCAGGCTCAGAGCTACGCGGTTATAAACGCTCTCCTAGCAGTCTGCAAGGTGCTCAGTACTATCGCCACTTGCAAATGAGGACACAGCTCAGAGACAGTATGGGAGTTTCCTAAATTTCCAGCTGGAAAGAGGCATGGCCTGGATTTGAATTTAGGTGTGTTTGACTATAATATTCATGCTCTTTCCAATACACCACTTTACTATCTCTAATTTTATTTAAAAAGTAAAGTGATGTGTCCCAGAGCTGGTGGTCAAGACCAGGCCAGAAAAACCCAGTCCTTCATATTTCATCCTGTTGGCTTCACCCTACCATGACACTTTTTCTTCTGACGATGAAGATGCTTCAGGCATCCACAGGCTCAAACTTTTAATCACCCTAATGCTTCAGAATCCCCAGGACATGCAATATTTAAATTAACTGACTGCTGTGATTAAAAGCAGATTTTCACAGGCCGGCCCCCGTGGCTTAGCGGTTAAGTGCGCGCGCTCCGCTGCTGGCGGCCCGAGTTTGGATCCTGGGCACGCATGGATCCTGGGCACGCACCGATGCACCCTTCTCCGGCCATGCTGAGGCCATGTCCCACATACAGCAACTGGAAGGATGTGCAGCTATGACATACAACTATCTACTGGGGCTTTGGGGGAAAATAAATAAATAAATAAAATCTTTAAAAAAAAAAAAGCAGATTTTCACGATCACCCTCTGTTTCAATACTTGCGGCTAAAATTTTTAATCAAATTTTTCTTTTTTCCTACTTTAATCCTTATTAAAAATAGCATAGCACAACAACTTAATCTTTCTTTGATAATCAAGAAACCTACAGCATTGCAGGGCCATCCTTCTGAACGTCAGTGAAGCTACAGCAAATACTACGATAAAGAGTAACTAGTATTTGTTATCACATCACCCACTGTTGAATCCTTAAGATCCAGCGAGGATGCCTCCCCACAGGCCCCCTGCAGGCACTTGGGCCTGCTCCTCCTCCCCATCTCCAGCCTCGACTCCCAGTGTTCTAGATAAGGCCTTCTCATTGCTCCCTGGACATGGCAACAGCTTAAGTACTTCTCCCAGCCTCCATTCCTGCTACCTCCAAACCACTGTACACATGCCACTTTAGAAAGAGAGATCTGTCCACATGAAAACCTGTCCGTGAATGTTCACAGCAGCTTTATTTGTAATAGCTCAAAACTGGAAACAATTCAGATGTTCTTCAACGAGTGAATGGTTAAACAAACTTCTGTGCATCCATACCATGGAAAATCACTCAGCAATAAAAAAGACCGAACTATTTGACACACACAATAACTTGGGTGGATCTTAAGTGCATGATACTTAGTGAAAAAGCCAATCTCAAAAGGTCCATACTGTTATGTTAAGTGAAATAAGCCAGAAAGAGAAAGACAAACACTGTATGATCTCACTCATATGTGGAATATAAACCAACACATGGACAGAGAAAACTGAACTGTGGTTACCAGGGCAGTGGGGGGTGGGCACAAGGGGTGAAGGGAGTCATATATGTGGTGCTGGACAAACAAAAATGTACAACCCAAAATTTCACAATGTTAGAAACCATTAAAACATCAATAATAAAAAAAAAAAAAGGTCCATACTGTATAAGCCCATTTATACGGCATTCTTGAAATCACAAAATTATAGAGATGTAGAACAGATCAGTGGTTGCCAGGGGTTACCGACTGGGGGGACAAGTAGGGTGTGGTTATAAAGGGGTAGTACAAGGGAGACCACAGGATGACAAAATGGTTCTGTATCTTGGTTGTGGTGGTGACAGGAATCTCCACATGTGATAAAAGGACACAGAACTGTGCAAACATTGTACCAATGCCAATTTCCTGGTTTTGATACTGTACTATATTTTATGTAAACATACAACCACTGGGGAAAACTGGTGAAGGGTGTATGGGACCTCTCTGTACTATATTTGCAATTTCTTAAAATTATTTCAAAACAAGGAATCAAAAGAGAGAGAGAGATTTGTTGAAAATATGCAGTGATCATACACCTTCCTGTTTAAACTCCTTCAATAGTGACCGACTGCCTTGAGAGTAAAATTCTAATCCTTAGCACAGCAGAGGAGTCCACAGGCCCTCTGGCCCAGTCAGGCACTAATCATACCACCTGGGACCAGCGGACACACCGGCTCCTGCACACCTTCAGGCCTCTGCCTGAGCTGTTCCCTCTACCTGAAATGACTTCCCCCACCTTTGGTTCTCCTGACCAACCTTCATCCTCCTTCAAAATCTAATGCAAGCACCCGCTTCTCCTGCAAGTTTTCCTTTACAGCCTTTCCCTTCAAACTGTGCTGGGCACACACCCTTTTCTGGCACCACAACCTGTATTCATTTTATACTGCACTGTAAGTCTATCTTTACTTCTACCCTGTTAGCTCTGTAGGGGCAGAAAATGTGCTTGATCCGTTTCTCAATCTCCTACTAATTACACAGTGGGTGCCCAGTAAATGTTTGTTAAGGCAAAACTAAGCAGGAGAATACACGTAGAGGGCAGCGTGGTGCAGTGGTTAAGATGAGGACTTGGGGGGGCCAGCCCCATGGCGTAGTGGTTAAGTGCTCGCACTCCGCTGCTGGCGGCCCAGGTTCGCATCCCGGGTGTGCACCTATGCACCACTTGTCAGGCCATGCTGTGGCGGCGTCCCACATAAAGTGGAGGAAGATGGGCCTGGATGTTAGCTCAGGGCTGATCTTCCTCACGGGAGGAAAAAAAAAAAAGATTAGGACTTGGGAGTCAGAGGGCAGTGGGTCTGCCACTTATCTGACTGATCTTGGGCAAGCAATTACACTCACCTGTGTAATGGCAATAAGCGCAAAATCAACCTCAGAGGACAGCTAGCACAGCGCCCAGGACAGGGCAAAGGCTCAGTGTCAGCTGACATGAGGACACTATTACCACACCCGTTCTACTTACTGCTCCCCAAACAAAGGTCTGCATTCTGAAATGTGAACTAAAATCTGGTAAGGGCAAGAGCTGAGGACACAGCTAACACTGGTGAGCACCTCAGTGAAAGACACAAAAGATAGGTGCAATGCACAGAATTTACTTTCCATCCCACGGTGTGGCAGGCAGGGGATGTTTCAGGAACTTTTTTGACGACATCTGCTTCTAGAACCAGAGCTGGGGGATTTCGTCCCGGGCTGCCCCTCATGCCTAGATACACTCAAGTCAAACTGGCAGCAGCATCAGGTTAGATAAACCACATTTAAATAGTCTAACAAATGAAGTCACTTACAGTTCTGTAGAACTATATACGCGTGTATGTGTATATATATGTATTTTTTAGGAAAAAGAGTTATTTTAAAAGTAATCATTCTTTCTCAATTATTTTTTCTCTTAGTTGTAGTGAAGGGGAGATAAAAATGTTTTTTAAACAAATGCCCAAGATTTTCCTACCCTGGCCTATGGAAAGAAAAACTAAAAGGTGGTTTTCACACTGTTCATACTCCTAATAGCCAAATAATTCAGTTATGAAATACTTCAAATTACAACTTCAGAATAGGGAAGAACCTATTTAACATAAAGAGAGTTAATATTAATGCCTCATTTTTACGGGGAAAAAAAGGACTATCTCGTTTGTAATCCATATATCCTTAAAATCCATTTTTACTATTTCTGAAATGTTTTAGAGTACACAATCTTTGCTTAAGAAAGATTCTAAGGTATGGAGCCGGTGGCGTGGGGGTTAAATGTGCATGCTCTGCTTTGTTGGCCCAGGGTTCGCCAGGTGCAGATCCTGGGCGGGGACCCGTGCACCGCTTGTCAGGCCATGCTGTGGCGGCGTCCCATATCAAGTAGAGGAAGATGGGCATGGATGTTAGCCCAGGGCCAATCTTCCTCAGCAAAAAAGAGGAGGATTGGCATCAGATGTTAGCTCAGGGCTAATCTTCCTCACAAAAAAAAAAAAAAAGAAAGAAAGATACTAAAGCAAAATTAGCTGGGGGAGGGTAAGGAGTGGAATATTTTATGGGCCAAAAACCAAAAAAACAAACAAAAAGATGAAATTTGTTGAATTTCACCTTCAAATGTTAGTAAACTTTCTCAGCTGTAAGGAATTCTCATGTTAAAACAGTGACTACTTTCATTATTTTTATATCTATTAATTTATACCCCATTTTCCAAAGAGAATTTGACGTATCAGTTAAAAATATTTTAACTAGCAATTCAAAGCCCAATATAAAATCTGAGAAGATCCACAGCTCTCTTTTAAAAAAATGAGTTCTTCTTAGGTAAAGATATACAAACTTGCCTGCCAAATAACATACCCTCCTAATGAATCAATGGGTCTAGGCACTAAGCATCAACAGTGTGAGCCAACCAAGTTTACCTGCCTCTGTTAGGAAGAGTGCACCCCACCTAGGAAGGCACCCCGGTCTGACCAAGCCTCGTCCAGACCCAGACATGAATTTTCAGGAAATACAGAGAAACACATTAAATTACATTGCAGGGATGCAATCAGTAAAATCCCAACTATGGAAATGCTATAGAACAACCCAATCGCTTCAAAAAATAACCTACAAGAAAAACAAAGAGAAACCGAGGAGGAATCTACAGATTAAAAGAAAATTAAAAGACTTACCAACCAAACACAATGTATGGACTTTATCTGGATCCTGATTCCAGTTTAAAAAACTATGAAAGACACTATAAAATTTATGGGACAAGTGGAAATGTGAATATTGACTGGTTATTTGATTATATTAAGGAATTATTGCTTTTCCAAGTTTAAGAGAGTCCTTACCTTGTAGAGACATATACTAAAAAATTCATGGATGAAATCACATAATATATAGGATTTGCTTTAAAATAATATGGGGGGTGAGGGTGTAAGTGAATGAGGTTAGGGATGAAACAAGATTGGCCAGGAGTTGACAACTGTTGAAGCTGGATACCATCCTGTTCATTTTGCGTGTGTTTGAAAGTCCTCATAATAAACAGTTAAAATCAAGACTGATGTTGAAACTAGTTCACACAATCACAAAAGGCCAAGTACAAATTTAATTATTTTTAAGGAAAATTAAGTAAAAATGTCACCTTCTTAACCAGGAGTGAAGTATAACTACATATTTAGACCAAAAATAGCTGCCCTACTGCTGAATCAATAGCGTTAAGAAAAAAATGTAGTTTCTGTTTTACTTTATGCACCATAAAAACAATTGCTTTACTCACTATTAATTGCTTCACCTGGCACTTTTCTTTATCCAGAAAACTAAAATTTTATTTTAAATAGACAAACTGAAGTGTACGCCCTAACATTTATTTAGGGGGGGCCATATAAACACATTTTAGTCATCAACAAATTATTTAAAGTCCTGGCATCCTGAAAATTCTCAGGAAAATTTAAAAGCTCTCCAGAGAAGACTATACCAAAATAGGATTATTTTTAACCCTGTAGTATCCTTTTGAAGGGAAAAAAACGGTTAAATGAAAGAAAACATTATCTAGATCAGATGTTGTTCTTCCAGAACAAATTAAAAGCCAAAAGAGAATACTTAGAGCTGAGGGACTAGGAAAGAACGCTAATCTGGGGGAGACCTGGGTTCAAATTTCACCTTCCAGCTGCTGGCTGTGACGCAAACAGCTGAAACTCTGTGAGCCTCCATTTCCTCCTCTGCAGAAATGGGTTTCATAGGTGCTCCTCACAGGGCTCCAGTGACAATTAAAGGAGAGTATCTGGACAAGCAGGGCCTAGCTCCCCTGGCCTCAGGCTACCTTTCCAGCTCACTGCAGCTCTTCCCTCCTACGAACCTGCCCTGGAGGCTGACAATCCTGCAGCCAAACTGAATGAGGTCTGTATTTTGCTCAGCTCGTGGCATTAAATTTTTTTTTTTTTTTTGTGAGGAAGATCAGCCCTGAGCTAACATCTGATGCCAATCCTCCTCCTTTTGCTGAGGAAGAGTGGCCCTGGGCTAACATCTGTGCCCGTCTTCCTCCACTTTATATGGGACGCTGCCACAGCATGGCCTGATAAGCGGTGTGTTGGTGCGCGCCCGGGATCCGAACCTGCGGGGCCGCCCCGGGGCCGCCGCAGCAGAGCGCGCGCACTTAACCCCTGCACCACTGCCGGCCCCTGAAAAAATTTTTAATTAGCTACTGCCAATATTTAAAAATCAGGAGAGTAGAGATACAAATCTAGAATTCTGCATTTTAAAAAACGCTAGGCAAGGTCTGGTTCTCCGGGGTCCCCACCACTCCGGACTGTCTTACACCTGGCCCTGCAGGCCAACTCCCAACCCCACACCAGGCTCAAGTCCCTCCTTCGCCCTGCCCTACCCCTTTCTGTGCCTCTCCCCGCCTGGCACACTTCTCAGCACCACGCAAGGCCCGACTCCAGTACCACCGGTGGCCTCCTCATTTCCAGGGCACAGCCCCTCCACCGCAGAGTGGCACTCTGTCCTGGCACCGAAGGTCTGCACGTCTGCCTTCTCCACTGGGCTCTCCTGAGGAAGGGACCCTGTTGTATTGCCTTTGTGTCCTCAGGGTCAAGCAGAAAGCCTGACCCAGATAATGCAATGTCTCTTGAACGTGCGAAGTTAGAGCGACAACGCTACAGAAATGTAAGTTTATATCACAGCTTGTTCTGACAGTTACCAAATAAAGGGGTCAAGGACATTCAAATGTTTCACAAAACGAGAACCAGCTTCCATCCGCTTACAAGTTTCACTCGTCACTCATGAGTCACTACACGGACAGATAGAGCAGAGGCCGCAGGCAGGCAGAGTGGCTGCTTCACTCAGTGAACAGGTATTACTGAGTACTTACTGTGGGCTTTCTAAGCACTGGGGATAAAGCAGTGGACTAATTAGACAACTACCTGTTTTCATAAGGCTACATCCTAGTGGGGGAGACAAAATAAACAGACCCATAAATAGAGTCGTTTCACACCTGAGTGAATGCTTGGAGGAAAGTTAACCAACATGAGACAGAAGGACTACGAGAAGAAAGAGGGTGGTCACGGAAGGCCTCAGAGAGAAGGAGCCGTCTGACCGGAGGAAGGACCAGCAGGAGCCCCAGCTGTGCAAAGATCCGGGCGACGACTCCAAGCATTGGAAACAGTCAGTGCAAAGGTCCTGAGGTAAACGGGGCCACAGGTTCAAGGCGGGGGAGAAGACGGGTGGCAGAGGAGTGCGGTGCTCCGGGTGGGGGAGTGGTGGGGAGGTGGGCACGCCGGCTCTGGCGTCGCTGGGCACCGAGTGGGCAATGACGAGGCCCCGGAGAAGCGCGGGTGGGGGCTCCTGCCACACTAGCACCCGCAGGGGCTGGCTCCCGCCCAGCGCTTTCACACACCTTCCCCGAGCCTGACAACAACCCTGTCCGCAAGCCTGTCCGGGGGAGACCGGGGCGCCGTGAGGGTCGGCGCCCGGCCGGGCCCTGAGCATCCCGGCGGGGCTGCGGCTGCGCCCCACGGCGGGGGCGGCGCCCATGGACCCGCGGCCGTCTGCCCGCCGGGCCGGCGAGCGCGCAGCCCCGGGCCGCTGTCAGCGGCGGGCGGGGGCCCGCGGCGGCCGAGCTCAGGGGCGACGCCAGCGCCCGCGGCCCCCAGCCCCCCGCCCCCGCCGCGCCGCCCTCCCGCCGCCCCTCCCTGAGCGGCCCCTCCCCGAGCGGCCCCCGCCGGGCCTAGCCGCCCGCCCGCCCGCCCGCCCGCCGGCTCACCTCGCCTCTCCACCGCCGTGCCGGGGAGAGGGCGGGCGGGCGGACTGGCGGCGCTGCGCTGGCCGCTCGCGGCTCCGCGGCCCCGGCTCCGCCGCCCCGCCCGCCACCGCCGCCGTCGCCGTGGGTGTGAGGGGCGCCGAGCGCTTCGACCCTTCCGGTCCGCTCGCGTCGCCGCCGCCGCCGCCGCCGCGGTGCCCGCCTGACCGACCCGCGCGCCGGCCAATCAGTGCGCGGAGAGCCGAGCGGTCGCGGCCAATGGCGGCGGGGGGCGGGCCGGGCCGGGGGCGGGGCCGCGGCCTCGGCTGGCCGGCGCCCTGTGGCCGCAGGCGGGGTGCGCGCCGCTGTGTCCGTCGAGCCCGCGGGGCCCGCGGTGCCGCGGCCTGACAGCGAGCCGGCGGAGAGGGGGCCGGCGGGACCGAGGAGCCGGGCCTCTGGCTACACGTGCAGTGGCAGCGGCGATGCGGCCTGGACGGGACGGAGCCGGTCGGTGTGGGGACAGCCCGGGCGACGGCGCGGGGTGGTTCCCGGGAGGAGGAGGCGCGGCCGCGAGCGACTGGGGAGGGGAGGCGGGGGCCTCGGACGCCGCCGCTCCCTGGAAAGGGTTCTTAGGGGTGCCGCCAGCAATCTGAACGGAGCGGGTGCAAGGAGATGGCCATGTGCAGACAAGTGTCCCCGGCCGGTCAGTGACAGAGGAGGCCTAGACAGGCGGGTGCGCTTGGGGCAGGGTTCAAGCCTCTGCCTGAGAGGAGAGGGGCAGGCTCATAAGTAGGGGAGGGGAGTGCAGTGATGAGGGCCCCTAGGGGCTGGAGTTCGCTGACCCCGACCTCCGTTTGAGTCATCTCCCACAGCCCTCCGGCCCAGCTGGGTTCCAGCGGGCCTGGGAACGTATGAAATGATGGCAGAGGCCAGGGTATTGGGTATTCCGGATTCGCTTATTGGATAAGCAAAGCTGGAAGTGAGGCAAGGAGGCTGGACACAGGGGGGAAAAGCCCAGAGGGCCACGGATGGGGTGGGGGGAGTTGGACTTTGGAGATGGGGAGAGTGGGGGACTCCGGAGGAGGAACAGCCCTCACAGGAAGCCAGGGCCCACAGGGTGACCAGGGCGGGGTTTAAATTAGGGGAAAGGAGCAGGACCTTACAGATGGGGAGGTCTAGGGGCATAGGGGTATGGAGGTTGGTGGCACAATTTGGGAAGAGCAGCAAACCTGTGACCCAGGCCAGGCTGGGGGCACCAGGGCCTCAGAGGAGGGGTTGGGTAGAGGAAGGGATCCGGCCATGGTGTCCCTCTTAGGCACCCTCCACCTTGGCCACCAGAGGGAGTTTTCTAAGATTGAGTATGGCCCATCCCTGCTTGAAATTCTAGCTCCGGAGTGTGGCCTGCATTGAGGAGAGCCCACCAGGTGGGCTCCTGTCCTCACCTCAGCCTCACCTGCCACTTGCCCCAGGTGCACAACAGAAACAGGGAACCAAAAATGACTGCCATCTAGGATTATGGGAAACTAGTAAAGCCTGGATGTCAGAGCTGCAGGTTTACCAAGTCTCATGGGGGCTTCTCCTCAGATTAGGAAGGGGTACCCATTCCAAGACACACTCCAGCCTTGAGTTTTCAGCACTCATGCCATGCAAGGTGCATACCAAAAATCATTGTACATACACACACCTGTACATATTCCACCCTGAGTTTTCTGAAAGGAGTCTGCCTTTTTCTGGTTTATGAAATACAGTGAACATTTATGGGCACAGAGCTGAGGTGACAGTGCAGGGAAGGGGGCTGGTCCGTCCTTGGAAGAGTGCACGGAATTTGGTGAGGTGGACCAGTGAGAAGATCCTGCAGGTGTGATGAGAACTGCGATGAGGGGAGGGGCGCCCAGGAGCATAACTGACAGCTGACCCAGCCTGCCAGGTGGGAGACGCAGTTAAGAAGGCCTCTTGGACAGGAAGAAGCCCTAGCCAGGGTGGAAAGCCAGCAGGAACGTGCTGGGCCAGTGGTTTAGGTGGAAAGGGCCCTCAGACCCAAAGGTTCAGAAGTGAGGACCTGCGTGCTGCGTTCAGGGAACCACATGTCACCTGGTCTTGCTGGAGATAGGGGAGGAGGGACTGGAGAGTTATGAGGGCCTTCAGGTGAGCTGGCACTGCTGACTGGAGTCCCATGGGCTGGCTTCAGCTCACTGATATTCCCTGTTTAGCCCAGAGAGGAGGTTTTGTTTTTTAATTGACTTGCCAGTTACCAGCATTTAAAAATTGGGAGATTTCGCTTGAAAAAGCTCAGTTGTTTTCTCTTAAATAGTTAGAAGCTCTGGCAACATGGGGCCTGCATTGCCAGAGGGCAGTGGTCAGCTGGAACTGAGTGGCAGCTGCCCCTTTAGGTGAGGCCCCTAGTTCACCACAGTCCCCACCATTCCCTATTACCCATGCCTGGTTGCAACTTCACTCATCCCTTACCTGCTGGCCCTTGGGGCATTGCAGAGTGGAGGCCTGGCTGTGGAGATAAAGGGCAGCTGTTGATGGATATTAAGAAAAGAAGTGAGCAATGTAACTAGGAGTTTATTTTGGAAAGATTACTAGGGCATATGAAGTTTCAGGGATGTGGGGCTTAAAGCCACAAGACTAGTTAGGGAGCTATTGCAAAGGCCCTTGTGAGAGAAGATGAGGCCTGGCCTGGCCTGGGGCCGTGGTCTTGGCAGCAGGTGTCAAGAGGAAGGAACTGATTTTAAAACTGTTTCAAGGGCCAGCCCCGTGGCTTAGCGGTTAAGTGCGGGAGCTCCGCTACTGGCGGCCCGGGTTCGGACCCCGGGCGCGCACCGACGCACCACTTCTCCGGCCATGCTGAGGCCGCGTCCCACATACAGCAACTAGAAGGATGTGCAACTATGACATACAACTATCTACTGGGGCTTTGGGGGGAGGGGGAAAGGAGGAGGATTGGCAATAGGTGTTAACTCAGAGCCAGTCTTCCTCAGCAAAAAGAGGAGGATTAGCATGGATGTTAGCTCAGGGCTGATCTTCCTTACACACACACAAAAAAAGCTGTTTCAAGACTTTAGAGAAATGCAAATTAAAATCACAATGAACTACTATTACTACACACCCACTAGGATGGCTGTAATAAACAAGACAGACAATATCCAGTGTTAGTGATGATGTGGAGCAAATGGAACTCTCCCTACACTGTTGGTAGGAAAGCAAAATGGTATACCCACTTTGGAAAACAGTTTGGCAGCTTCTGATAACATTAAACATACACCTGTCATACCACCCAGCAATCCCATTCCTGGGTGTGTATCAAGAGAAATAAAAACATGTCCACACAAGGAGCTGTACACAAATGTTCATAGCGGCTTTATTTGCAACAGTCAAAAACTAGAAAAAACCCATATGCTTATAATCCAGTGAATGGACAAACAAACTGTAGTACGTCTATATGGCGGAATGTGACCTGCTGACAAGTGCACCACATGGATAAGTACCCAAAACATCATGCTAAGGGAAAGAAGCCAAACGTAAGGCTACGTCCTCTATGATTCCATTAATATGACATTACGGAAAAAGCAAATCAGATCATTGGTTGCCAAAGGTCAAGTACGGGGAGGGGAATGACTACAGGGGGGCTTTGAGGGAATTTTGGGGGATGATGGGTAAACTATGTTTTAATTATGGCAGTGGTCATATGACTATATGTGTGTGAAAATGCAGAACTGCGCACTTGGAAAAGGGTGACTTTTAGTGTCTGTAAATTATACTAAAATAAACTTGATGTAAAGAAAAAAAGCTGTTTGAGAGGTGGAATTCTCAGGTCTTAGTGAGAGGTGGGGTGTGGGGGTGAGGGAGGAGGAGGAGTTGGGGAGGACGCCATGGTTGCTGGCCTGGCTTTTGGAGTAGGGACCTCTGCCCTTGGCCTGCTCACCCTCCTGTGGAGAGGAAGGCTTTTTGAGCCTATATCTGGCTGCCCACCCTCCTTTCCCTTTCCTGTCACCTTCAGCTCTGCGGCCCAGGCTGTGTACCTCTGTGATGAAGACCACCAGCCCGTTGCCTCCTCCTGAGACTCACTGCCCCTCCCTTCCCTGCCCTAACTTGCTCCTTGATGCCACAGCTGGCAGACACTGCCCACCTCCTACCCCACGCTAGCCTCTTCACCAGGGAGAAGAGAGCACAGGAGGGACGAAGAGCTCGGGCTCCAACTCCCTGGGGTAGGGGTGCCAGGGGCCACAGGGCTGACAGGTTTCCGTGGCTCCAATCTTAGCCACCTTTGACTGGCCTGAGTCTCAGTTGGGCTGTCCACTTAGCTGTGCTCCTCTGGCCAAGGTATTGGCTTCTCTGAGCCTCAGTTCCATGGGGGTGGGGGGGCGTGGGTGGTGATCCCAGCCTGATGGGGATACCGTGAGGACTCAAGGAGAGAAGTATCAAGTGCGGGGTACAGACTGTGCATGCAGGGCAGTGAGCCTCCTCATGCTGGCCTCCTCTGCCCCCTCCGCCAACCCCTTGGTAAATAAATGGCAAGCAATAGGATATATTGGAGTATATGAGGAAGCCATTTGGTGTAAAACTAATTCGGCCTGACTATTTTTTCCAAAAAGGCCTGATGTGGCCGTTGAGCATGCATTGTATATTTGCTTTAAGAATTTACTATGTCCCAAAGACAAGAACAAATGCCCTTAAGATAAAGTAACTTCCCCCACATCAGCATTTCCTTAAGGATAAGCATCTCTCCTTAGGCTAGGGATTGATTGCTGACCTGCTGTGACCACCCAGCTGGAGACCACAAACCTGCTACCTGCTGTGTTCATCAATTGCTGTGTGAATCGCTGTGCCAGCTAGGCAATCTTGTGATTCTTGTAAAAGAGACATTCCAATCGTATGTGATACATGCTCTTTGATGGTATATAACCACTCTGTACACCCCACTTCTTTGGAGCCCTTCCTTCCTTAGGGAAGGAAGGCCCCAGGCTATATGGTCCTCAAATTTGGCTCATAATAAACTCACCCCAATTTTGATTTATAGATTGATTATAGATTATTTTCATTGACACTCTCCTCCCCAACCCTTCCCAGGACCACAGATGTGCAGGGGGTGCAAATCAAGACTGTTTTAGTTGTGTGTTATAGAAAGCCATGCTGCACTTAACACAATGGGGACAATTATTGGGAGGTTCCTGAATTGTCACACTTGGGGAAGGGCAGGAGTGGAGCTGGCCTCAGGACCCCAGGCTTGAGAGTCGGGCTGGGGCCTTGGAAGCCATGAGCTGGCTCTCCATCATGTCCCACTCTTCTCTCTGTCACCCTCCTTCTCCCTGTGTCACCTTCTGCTCTTCTACCACCCTTGAGTTTGAAAACCCCCAGGAGGATTCTGATGGCTCCCTGGGCTGGCAGTCAGGCTCACGTAAGGACACACAGGAGAAAGGGCAGAAACAGCTGGGAAAGGCAGAAGTCTGGGGGTTATTCTCTAGCAATGGTAAGAAAGGGCTGGGGGCACAGCTGAGAGGGTGGGTGCTGAATGAGAACAGGGTGTTCGGTGGCTATATAACAGAATGCTGATGCAGTGGCTCTTAGCCCTCTTCTTCCAGGCATCTCCCAGAGCACTAGCAACCAGACCTTTGGGCTCAGGCAAGGGACTGGAAAGCTCTTCTCTGGAAATCTGACCAGCCTTAAAACCTAAAGGAAAGGCCTGACCCCCGCCCCCTGCAAAGTCCCCCAGATAACCCAGCATTGAGTCCCAGCATCAGCTCACTGTGTGCTCAGAACTTTCCTCTTACCTTGGCTCTGACCAGACAGCCCAAAGTCACAAGGCAAAGAAACTAAGACAAACAAACAGAAAACTGCATCTTGAAAGAAACAGAGACTATGTGGAGAAGGAAATTTCAAAAGAAAAAAATACATATCATTGCAGGCTTCAGAGAGAATGAAAAAATATTTCATCCTTGAAACAAGAACTAGCCATTAAAAAAATATTCAGCACACAAATTTTGTCCTTGGTTTCTTAGCTGAAATTGCATAGAAGCAATGACATCTCAGTAGCAAAAGCACACCCAGAGCCCAGGTCTTGTTTTCTAAGGCCATTCTCAAATAAAGGAAACCAGGAGTCCTTGAAGCAATGGCTGACTTGAAGCCTGGGGCAGGGAATAGACAAGATGAGCCTGGAGCATACTGTGGGTGCCAGGAAGTAAGGAAGTGCTTACAAAGTACACACACATGCATACACAATAGGGGGTACGTCAAAGGGACACAAGAGCCAACTGAAAGCTCTCAATGGCCATAGCTGGGACAATTTGAGCAACAAGATAAATAACATAGTATTGGGTTATAATTCAAAGTATAAAATAAATGTCCATGAGTTCACAGTAATAGAAATAAATGATTTAATAAATAAAATAATAAATGGGGGGCCAGCCCTGTGGCCTAGTGGTTATGTTTGGTTTGCTCTGCTTTGGCGGCCCAGGTTCAGTTCCCCGGGCACGGACCTACACCACTCATTGGCAGCCATGCTGTGGCAGTGACCCACATACAAGATAGAGGAAGACTGGCACAGGTGTTAGCTCAGGGTGAATCTTCCTCACTAAATAAATAAATAAATAGGGAAGAACAGACAAATCTGTACTAAATTCCAAATAATTTATGTAGATACCCCCCTGTCAAGGGGTGAAGCATAACTCCCTACTCGTTAAGTGTGGGATGGCTTAGTGACTTTCTTCCAAAGAGTTCAGTATGGAAAGGGGGGAAATTAGAGTACCTGACAAACACTACCTCCGACAGGTGACCAAAGTTAGCAGGGATCATTCATGTTGACAGTATGTACCCTGGATGTGAACTGATGAAAAGGGCACTTTACTTCTGTTGTCCTCCTCCTCAAGACTCATAACCCCAGTCTAACCACAAGAAAAGCATCAGACAAACCCAAATGTGGGACATTCTACAAAATACCTCCCAGTAGTCCTCAAAACTGTCAGGGTCATCAAAAACAAAGTCTGAGAAACTGTCACAGCCAAGAGGCCTAAGGAGACATGTAATGTGGTGTCAGGAAAAGGACATTAGATAAGAAATAAAGAAATATGAATAAAGCATGAACTGTAGTTAATTTTAAAAATTTGCATTATAAATATGTATATATATGTTCAGAGCAAAAAAAACCTCTTGGAAATTAAATTGTGTTGGCAGAAATGAAAAATGTTAGTAGTAACAGGTTGAGAGAGTAAATTGGAGAGATCTCCCAATTAGTAGAGCAAAAAGACAACACAACGCACAATCAGAAAGATAAGAAGGTAGAGGCCAGTCCAGCAGCTTCAACGTCTGAATAACAGGCATTCCAGAGAGGCCAGAGAAACAGGGAAAGAAATCATAAAACAGTAATTCAAGATTTCTCAGAACTGAAGGGCCTGAGTTACCAGATTGCAATCAACACTAAACCAAAAGAGATCCAAGGCACCATGCTGTGATATTTTAGGACACGGGGAACAAAAAGAAGATAAAAAGGTCACCTACAATGGCACATCAGAGTGACTTTGGACCCCTCAACTGCAACACTGGGAACAAAATAATGGAGTGTTACCTTTACAATTCTGAAGGAAACATTTTTATTCTGACCTAGAATTCTATATTTAGCTAAACCCTCAATCAAACGTGAATAATAAAGTCATTTCCAGACATACAAGGTCTCAAAAAATTTACCTCCCAAGCACCTTTACTCAAGAAGGATGTGCTCCACTAAAATAAGAAAGGAAACACAGAAGGAAGACTCGAGAGACAGGAAGCGGGAAACTCAACATGAGAGATGAGGAGGGAGGGAATCCCTTGGAGGAGGGTGAAAAGCGATCCCAGGATGACAGCTCTGTACCAACGTGGAGGGCAACTCAGCCATCCTGCAGCAGTGTGACCCAAGAGATAAACTGTCATCACCAAGACCCCACTTCCATCGGGCCATCTTAACCCAAGGACAGAATGCCCAGAAGAGCGTGGCCCAGATGCTCATCAGTACGTGGCTTGTCTTGGCCTTGTGCTGATGAGGGTCTCTCCCCTCATGCTCTGCTGAGGGCACGCATATCACTCACAGAAGTTCTCAGCTTCTCCCTGAGAGCTGGAGGTAGGCCACGGTGGGCTCAGAGTGGAAAGGACAGAGCAGCCCACTCCTCTGACTGTACTTCTGCTGCATGTCCAGCGCCTGGTCTGCACCTCAGTCTTGCCAGGCACCCAACTGTGAAGAGCCCTGTGTTTCCCAAGACTCACTCGTGACCTTGCTCGAGACTTACCCAGAAGGGGCCTTGTCAACTCCCAGAGAAGCAGAAGGCAGACCATGACCCGCAGACTGTTTCGCACACCTCCTCCTGGAGCCTCCGTCCAGCGGGGGCCGTGCTGCCCTCTCCTGGCACAGCTGGTGTGTGCCTGCCCTCCGTTTTCAAGACTAGTCAGTATATTGTCTGGGGATAGATTACATGAGTGTGGTAGAACTATAAAGAAGAGAAGAGAATGATTAACACAGAAGTCAGGATGGTCATCACCTCTTGGGTGTAAGATGAAATACATTTTCCTGGTTCTTAACCAGATAAAAGTGTTCTAGCTAGTTTGTAAAAGTCTCCTAACCTCAGAAGTCATATTGGCCATGGTTTGGTCAGGAAGACAGAGACCAGGGCAGGCATGTCCAGCAGGACTTAACACCCTGGTTAATTTGTGATAAGGGATAGAGGATGGAGGTCAGAGAACGCCACTGCATCCCCTGGGTTCCTGCCAGTTCTCCAGAAGTGGGATTTTGGAGGAGCCACTGAAAACCTCTACTGGTGGCCACCGCTGCCTGGAACACTGAGTACTGGGTGAGTTTTAGGGAGTACTGTGATAATGGGTGCTTTGGGGCTAAGGGCCATAGCAGGACCTCCTGTCTGCTGAAGCCATGCTTCTGTCTGCCTCTGCCAGAGGAGAAATAAATAATATGATTTCTCAATGAGTAATATGATTTCTAGACTATCTTCTGCATCTTCCATGCGTGCCTCTCAATGGTATATTTTAACCTGGAAATGTAATTCTCAGGTTTCCAACCCCTGTAATAGAGGTGAGAGCATAGAAGAGGATGGAGAAGTTACTGAGTAGCCTACAGGTAATCCAGAACAAAGGTCTGAGGGATACTAGAGCTACACACACCAGTTAGTTATCGTGAAGACACCATTCAAGCCATCTGAGATAGCACTTTCATAGGAAGCCTAAAATTCCAACTCCCCAAGACTTCGGAACTCTGTCTCTGGCTTTCTGTCTTCCTGCCTGATTATATTAATAAAATCAATAACTATAATAGACTTATTGGGGGAAAAAAAAGTATGAATTTGAGTTTCACGCTTGTATGTTGCCTTCCAGCTCTGGGCAGCCATCCTAAACAGCATCACATGGCCCAGCCCCTCTAACAGCTATTCAGTGGACTCGCAGCCCCAAGTCCAGAGTCTCCTACATTTTGTTCTCTCTTGTAAAATAGTCCTCGTTTCATACTAGAAGCATACAGGTCATGGGTGTGGGGGCAGTGCCAGTGGCTACCAACTGTGAAAATTAATAAACAGAAACCTCACTAAATTGGATTCGGGAGGCCAAAATGGGGAGTTCTCACATATTTTAACCTGGAAATGTAATTCTCAGGTTAAAATAGCAGAGCCCATCAGGAAGCAGAAAGACTTCCTCTTGTTGACCAGCAAGAAGCTCAGCCAATGAGAGACTGTCACAACTCAGCCCATGAAAAGCCACTACACTTCAGACTCTTTGTTTGCAACAGCCCTCCCCACTTCCCCTTCCCTCATAAAAGAGTTTCTCCTCCTTCACCACTCAGAGACTTGCATGTGGCTGGCCATGCTTGTAGACCCTGAATTGCAATTCCTTGCTGATCTCGAATAAACCCAGTTTTGCTTGAGAAATAACTATCAGTCTATTTGCTTAAGGTCAACACTAGAAATGGGGCTGCTCCCACCAGACATTGCTGAGTTCCTGTTTTCGGGGCCCTCGAAATCCAAGTACACAAATAGAATGAGATTAACAAAAATTCAAACACACAAGACCAAAAAAAAAATTGTATTGTCTTTATTGTCTTAAAGTTGCATAGTACTTTGATTGTGCACGCTTTTAAATAGAGGGCAAGGCAGCCCACTTAAAAGTACTCTCTTGCATGGGATATTTCAAGCTGTTTTACTACGGGCAGGAGCAGGGACCAAAATGCTGCCTGAGCTTAAAAAGAACCATGATCAGATTAAACAAAAGTTGGAGAGATTTAGACAAGAAGAAGCTGTTGAAGGACATTAAGATTTCGACAGGACTTACAGGAGGCATAGGCAGATGGCGGGAGGGCTTCCCTGGCGTCAGGGGATGGGATTCAGGAGCAGCCAAGAGAGGATGGGAAAGGAGCAAGGAATCCAGAGTGCAATGCTTTGTGCTCAAATCTGAGATGAATGCCCCCTGCCAGGAGACTGGGCATACTGGGTAGCTGGGGTGCACGGTCTGGGCATTACCTCAGCTACAGAAAGCCACATACTAGAAAAATAACTTAAAAGCTATACAATTGTCATTATAAATATTTTCTCTTTTAAAACTAACTAGTGTTGGTTAAAAAAAGGTTCACAGTTACTCTGAAGAGAGCTGTATCTCTATTGCACGGTAGTGGAAAAGTCCGCTCTGATCCCCATGTGTAAACCATTTCCTTCTCTTCTGGCGACTTCAGGACACAGAGAAACAGTATCTGCTGTAAGCAAAGCACTTGGGTACAAGGCACGTCAAAGCTGTTAAGCTCTACTGGGATCTACTCAGAACACACAGAATGCCCACTGTTCTTCCCCCTTGGCATCACTGGGACAGGTCAAGACTAAAGGTGGTGATGGTTTCCTCAGGCTCTTGTTCTCATTCCACGGTTACAGACTTGGCCAGATTTCTGGGGAAGTCAACCTAAAATGATAGAAAGTAGCTGCTCAGGACCCCACCGATCTCAGCAACATGCTGCATTGTAAAGGCTATTATCAGAGTCCTTGACGACAAGGAGACGGCATTCCTGGTCACCTCCAACCATGAGCTTCCTTGAGACCTGCATCTTGGAAGCAGTCCCTTACTCCAGAAACTTCATTGAACTAGATAATGTTTAGTTCATTCAATAAACGTTTATTGTGCCCCTGATAGGTGTCATGCAGTGTTAACACTATTAAAAGGATATGATGCATGCTATTAAAACCAGCTCAATTTGTACTGTTAAATATTCACTTTTTTGAGAAGGATATACACCAAATCCACAAGACTTGTTAGTTTAGGGTGGGGACTGGGAAGGAAATGTGACTGGGAATGGTTGATATAGTGGGCTTCAACTTTATCTGCATTGTCTTATTTCATTTGTAATAATGTTTAGAAAAAGAAGAAACAAATATGACAAAATGTTAGCAAATGTCAATTCTGGATGATATGTACACCATCAGGTGTTGGTTATATTGTTTTTTGTATTATATATTTTTAAAAGCTCTAAATAAAATTGTAATAAAACTTCTATTTCTTTGTACAATGAATTGTGTGTTCTTATACACTTGCTGGTGAGATCATAAATTGGTTCTTTTCTGGAACATAAGCTGACAATGTATGTTAGGGGTCTCAAAATATTGAATCATTTGCTAGACTGAGGACAAATCTTAGATGTGGGAACGAGGAAGTATGTACAAAGATGTTCACTGCATTGTTTTTGTTTTTGTTTTGGTGAGGAAGATTGGCCATGAGCTAACATCCGTTGCCAATCTTCCTCTTTTTGCTGAGGAAGACTGGCCCTGAGCTAACATCTGCGCCCATCTTCCTCTATTTTGTATATGGGACACCGCCACAGCATGGCTTGATGAGCGGTGCGGAGGTCTGCGCCCAGGATCCAAACCTGCGAACTCCAGGCTGCTGAAGCGGAGCACTCAAACTTAACCACTACGCCACTGGGCCAGCCCCCACTGCATTGTTATTTAAGCAGATGTTCCAAAAAAATTAGAAACAGTTTAAATAATAGAAGACTAGCTAAATCATTGTTAAAACCCATGTTATAAGATTGTGGTGGTATATTATGCAATGATTAAATGTTGCTTACAACAAGTTCAAGATGTGAGAAAATACTTGTAATATAATAAAAAGGAAGATGTAAAATTTTATTCTTGATATAATCTTGAAAAACGTTAAAAAATTTGCATACAGAAGGAAAAGGCTGGAATGAAATATTAAATTTGCTAATGAACATTGCCTCTGGGTGATGAGGTACAGTTTAATGATATGGTCTTTATACATCTTGCAGTTCCCAACTCCTTTTCAGGGGGTATAAGTTACTTTAAAAAGAGAGTTATTTTAAATGAAAATAGTTCTATGAATATTTACACCAAATATGTATTTAAGAACAAAAAGGAGATCTGCGGTTGCACTTCTCCTCTTTGCTGGGGTAGGTGCGATTTCTTGACTTACGTCATATCCTCGGAGGACAGCCAGGTGGAAGGAGAGGAGCTGCAGGGGGACCACGCTCAGGACGCCCTGCAGGCAGTCCACGGTGGGGGGCAGCGCAATCACTTTATAGGCAAACTTGGAACTCTCAGTGTCATCCTTGGAGCACAGAATAATCGGGCGACCCTAAAGCAGAGAAACGGGATCACAAAATGCAGATCACCTTAGAAAGAAGCAATCCTTCACACGCAGCAGTGTCCGAGATCAACGTTATTGCAGTGATGACAATAATCTTTTGTTTTTGCTGGAATTACAGGGGAGATGATGTGTATGAGTCATGTAAAGGACAAAGTGTTTGATGCTTTTCCGTAGGTTTCCTTCCCTTCCCTGGTAGGGTGACCGCCGTCCTGCTGCAATCATTCAGTGCACGTTTGTTGAGTGGCTTCCCTGTGCCTTGTGAAGGGGAGGGCACGCCTACTCCTCACTCTAATGGGGCTCATAGCCAAGGGGAGAAAACAAAAACAAACAAGCAAACCAATAAATAAAGATGACTTTCAGATAATGCCACAAAGGCAATAAAACTGGGTAATGTGATTGGGAGCCACTGGTGAGGTCTGAAGTCCTCTCTGAAAGGGAGACATGTGCGTGGAGATGTTAATGAGGAGAGGCCACCTCTCTAAAGATACCAGGGAAGAACATTGCGGACAGAGGGAAGGGCCACTGCCCAGGCTCAGGGGCAGGAATCAGCTCGGCCTGAGTGGGAAACAGAAGGAAGGGGCCAGATAACACAGGTTTCTGGGTCAGTGCAGTTTGATGGAAGCTGCCGGAAGGTGTTAAGCAAGGAAGTGTAGTAATTGCTTTATAACTCCGCTCTGACCACTGTGCTGAGCCTGGCGTGGCAGCGGCTGGCTCACGTGGATTGGATTTCATCTCCCTGTAACTTCCGCATGCTGGCCAGTCCCTTTCTGAACGTGTACACCACTCATGAGGGGCCCAGGAGGGTCCGTGGTCACACCCGCTCACTGGCAGGACCATCCACAGACGGTGCTG
The DNA here is from genome assembly GCF_020826845.1 of Diceros bicornis minor. Taxonomy (NCBI): domain Eukaryota; kingdom Metazoa; phylum Chordata; class Mammalia; order Perissodactyla; family Rhinocerotidae; genus Diceros; species Diceros bicornis. Next base: position 93,236,722 of record NC_080740.1, read on the forward strand.
GCAGACAGTGGGTGAGGTGGGCATGTGTGGAAGAGAACAGGAGAGATGGCCCCAGCGCAGCTGAGAGCCCTCACCTGGCGGGCTGTGACCTGCTGCAGTGCATTCTGGCATTTGGCAAAGCAAGGATCCTTCATGATGACCATGATGATGGGCATCTGCTTGTCAATCAGCGCCAGGGGCCCGTGCTTCAGCTCCCCAGCCAGGATGCCTTCTGAGTGCATGTAGGTTATCTCTTTAATTTTCTGGGGAAACACGAGGTGGGATGAGTGTGACACTGGGCACACAGGGGCTGGAGCAGATCAGCCACAGGGGAGGAAGGGGAGCTGGGAGAGGGATGATTCCAGAAGGCAGGGAGCTGAGAGCTGCAAGGCAGATGGACGCACTGAGCAGTCAACAGCACTGGAGGCAGCTGGCAAGGCCAGGGCCAGGAGAGAGGGCTGGCTGCTGTCCAGGGCATGCACAAAGCCCAGCATGCAGCCTGTGTCCCCAGACCAGCCCCCGGGCACAGCCACCCGCCTTGGATGGACAAGTCAGTGTCAATCTAGCTTCCCCTTCCCGCTCTGTGGTCAGCCCATGGCCTCCCCACAGTTATTATTTGTAATGACAGCATTGTATTCTGTTGAGATATGCCTTTATTCCATTATCTGCTGAATCATTCCCCCAATTCTAGGCCATTAATAACTTCCAAAGGGTTGTTCCACCTCACCTGTCAAGTGAAGTCCCATACTGGGCTGTTACTGGAATTTCTCCCTGTGTTTAGGGAGATCCATTTCTATTTAGTTACCATTAAACCCATGTCATTGAACTGGTGAGTGCTGAAGAAAACATCTCTCAACTTCCCTAGAACTATTTATCTGGGTCAGGGAAACACTGTCAGGAGTGTGGCTCCACTCTGGGTGCTGCGGACAGCTGGAGTGCCGTCCGCAAGTGACCACAGAGGGGCCATTGACTTGTGCCAGCAGCAACCTAAAAGCTTCTTTCTTTTCCCAAAGACTAACTTGGAGCCACAGTTGAATACGCATCTTTCACCAGCACACTCAGGCACTGCAGCTGAGCACCCCCCCAGGAGGCAGAGGCATGGGGTTGCTGAAAGGGCACCCCACCCAGGCCTTGCTTCTACTGTGCCCCCTGAGAAGCAGTGTGCCCAGCCCTCACCTCCTTTGGTAGGGTCAGAATCTCCACTGGAAGCCTGTGGAAGTTGAGCTCACTGCTGGCCGGGCAACTCATGGCTTGCACCCTCCCCACCCCCCACCACAGGTAAAACTCCAAGTGTTTCTTTTGAACCGCTTGTAATTGGCATTGTCTTTCAAATTGGGGTGATGGGACAGGAGCAGCCCCTTGCTCCCACAGGGAGAGGAGGGGAGCCAAGCTGGGTCATGGATGATGCCCTCTTCTGGGTACCAAGTGCTGCCTCACCTGTGACACTGTGTCCAGTGGACTTTGGTTGGGCATTCCGATCCATAAGCAGTAAATGGACAGTGAGTAAAGGGCAGGCACTACGCTCAGGCCCCTGGACAGCACTGTCCACCCTCTCGGTAGCCCACGGTCCTGGCCCCTTGCTCCTGCTCCATCAGCTCTCTCTTACTCTGGTTCAGATCTTTACTGCCACAGGGGGCAAAACAGCCAGTCACTGACTTAAAAAAGGCAGGGCTTGCGAAGCTCATTCCTGCAGGATCTCCAGCTCCCCTGGGAGTTTGAGGGGTAACAGGGAAACTCTGCAGACCCCACCCTGCAATTCTGGTCTGCCAAGATCCTCCCATGCAGGCTGCTTGTAGGGGTGGAAAAAAGCAAAGGCCACATGGACATGGGTTCGAATCTCAGATCAATCACTCCCTCTTGAGCAAGATGAACCTTTTGGAGGCTTAGTTTCCTCCTGGGTATAATGTAGACAATAATTGCCAGCTTCTCAGAAGATGCTCAGGTGGTGTGAGTGGGCTATCCCAGATGGAGCCTGGCACAGGTCCAAGGGTACCCTGCCCTTCCTCCTCAGGAGGTTGGTGCCCCCATCTCAGTGTCCTCAGGGCTAGAACACCTGGTCGTGAGCTGGTGCTCAGTGCAGCCTCACACGGTGGCCAGTGGTCCCCACGCCTACCCCTCCCTAGCCCAGTGCCCTGCCCTCCTTCTTGCTGGCTTCTTGGGGTGTCTCGAATGCCTGCCCTCATGCAGCGGCTGAGGGAGGTGGGGGGTGGGCAGAGGGGCTCACCAGGGCTCCTTCCAGGCACGTAGCGTAGTTGTAGCCCCGCCCCATGACCAGGAGCGACCTCTGTGTGTAGAGCTCCAGGGCCAGGTCGTGGATCTTCTCATCCAGCAACAAGACCTCCTTGATCAGCTCTAAGTCATGCACACAGCAGGGGGAGAGCCAGTCACAGCAATTTTAAAACAAGATTCACAGAGAAAAGTCATGGTGTACAAGACAAGGTTGTGGAATCACATCACTTAGTGCACTTGGGTTCCTTACATTAAGGGTTTTAAATTTAGACTATGGGAAAGAACTTAGCTTATAGGCCAGGATCTTGTTGGGATGGTGATTCATACTTGTGTGCACTTTCCCTGGGCATGTAGGGTGAGTAGGGAAGTGTTATTTCTAGCGCCATTTTACAGGGAAGGCACCTGAGGCTCAGGGAGGCTCATTCCCCAGCTGGCCAGCCACGGAGCTGACACTCCACATCAGTGCCCCTCGTCCAGGCCATGCTATGTCTCAGGACAAAGCCAGTGTAAGTTGGACCAGCACTTCTCAAACTTTTTGGTTTCAGGACTTCTTTACACTCTCTCCAAAATGACTGCAAATCCTGAGAGCCTTTGTTTTTGTGGGTTATATCTGCCAATATTTACCAGATTAGAAACTGAGAAAATTAAAGATATTTATTCATTCATTTAAAAATAACGATAAACCCATTATATATTTTTAAAAAATTAGTGAGAAGAGTGGCATCGTTTTACATTTTTTCCTCTGTAGTTTAATTTTATTTTTTTTAAAATTTTTTGTTTATTGCAGTAACATTGGTTTATAATCGTTTTACCTTTTTGCAAAGCTTTTTACTGTTTAACTTTTTAATAAAAGACAGAGTTTCATATCTGCTTCCTCATCAATCCATTGTGATACGTTTTGTTTTTTGGTTGAGGGAGAGAGAGAAAATCTGGCCTCACAGAGATCTGTAGTTGGAGAAGGGAGGAGTATTTAAATAACTTTTTCAAATAATTGTGAATGTTCTTCTTTGATACTACATCCAACTCAAGAAGTGTCACTTTCTTAAAAGGATAGTTGCAAATGTGGAATGTCAAGTCCTATCAACACTTTTCCTACCTTGTTACATTAATGCTTGTTGGTCTATCATGCCCTTATTTAAATGGATGTTTTACATGCACATAACTTTGTAACATCATGCATTGGTTATTTGGAAAATACAGGTTGACTGACTTATGCAAATCTTCTAAAAATGGATACATTTTATCATAAAATATTTTTAAAAAATCACCGTTAAAATCACCATGATCTTATCAGAGATGTCTTTAAGTGTTGGGAAGTCAAGCTCATATTGACAGCTGCAAGTTTTCCAAAGTTCTAAATTTCAGTTATAAAGCTTGGAGTTTATCACTGGCAACAAATACCGTCAAAAAAAAGATACTGTTTTTCTCGAAGTGTCTGCCAAATACCCAAGTTGGCTTGCTACTCAAACAACCACAGGTGCTTTTCTTTGAAACAACCATCGGGCTTTAGGGTACAGCACAAGGGCTTTACCACATGCTTCCCATTTTGTTACATAGAATATTAAAAAGTGTTGCAATTTAATAAGACTAAAGCATTTTACTGCATCCTCAAGGACATTCTTAAGTGAGGCTTAGTGTGTGGCAGTGAAGAACACTAGGGCCACGAGAACAGTGAGGGGCCTCTGCCTTGAAGTATGCGAAGGTGCCAGCGGCAGCCACCATTGCCTTTGCTAATGTCCACGCAGCGAAAAAGGCAAAAACATCTTATTTATTATGGATAAAGTATTACTATGAAAATAGTTTTGACTGAAAGGGTCTTGTAGATCCCCAGGGCCTGCAGACCACATCTTGAGAACTGCCAACTTAGCAGAATAAAGTCCTGTTTCTTCAGGGTTATTATCTGCCGTGGAGTTAAGAATACTATCCTGAACACATTTTCAGCATGTTGTCTTGCTCAGATTTGGATTCCTAGGCCTTGTATGGTTAGATGGTGGCTTTCCCTCACTGCTTTCTCTGGGGTTTGCCCCGGGCTCCCGGCGAGAACTCAGCGCCCGCCCCATCTCTGGGAGGGGCCACCCCACAGCCCTGTGACCATCCTGCCCCGAGCGCTTGCTCCGTGTCAGCCATGAGGTGAAGTCTGTTTCGTTTCACACTCTCAGGGCTGCACAAAGAAAACCCAAGAAATGTCTCTCCTTCCCTGGAGTGCAAGTGACTGAAGGGAAGGAGCTGTTGCTTCTCTGGCCAGTCCCAGGATGGCCACAGGGCAAGGGCACACAGCGAATGAGTAAATGAGTGAATGACTGGAACCACAGTCCACCAAAGAGCGTGAGATTGAGTGTGACACATTGTAGCTCACCAACTACAACAGACAGGACCCAGCAAAAGAGGAAAGTTTGGTGAGACTGTGAAGGAGCAGTCTGGGACAGGAAGAGGCTTGGGGCCTTTTGCTCCTTCTCAGGTATTTCCTGAGCACCTACTGTATGCCTGCCTTGGCTGGCCACCTGGCCTCCAGCCGTGACTCTGACTGACAGGGCTGTGTGCTCACTGAGCTGACACGTTAGTTGGGGGAGACAAACCAGTACACAGGTGAACAGGTCATTTTGGATCACGGCATATGCTATAAAAAAAGATACGGGCTAACATTTCACAGACAGCTGGAGCAGGGAGTTAGGGCCCCTGTTAGGGTGGCCAGGGAGGGTCCCAGGAGGTGACATTTGAGCTGAGACTTGGGTGATGAGAAACTGTCAGCTGTATGAAGAGTTGGAGGAAGAGGGTTTCTGTAGAGGAAAGAGCCAGTCCAAAGGCCCTGTGGTGGAAAGAGCTTGGCATTGCTAAGGGTCAGAAGGGCAGGTGAGGCAGCCCTGGAATGGGGAGGGAGTGCGATGAAGTCATAAGCAGCAGGGGCCCAGCGTGCAGGGCTCCAGGGCCTGGTGAGGAGTGTGGACCTTATCTTGGCCCAGTGGGAGCTGCTGCAGGGATTCAGTGATGAGGAGGAAGGTTTGAGGGGGAGGGCACGATTACCAGCATCGGTTACGGACGAGTCAAGGAAGAGAGCAGCCAAGAACTGTCCACGGGATTTGAAAATAAGGAAAATTAAGTTCTGGAACATACCAGGTAAAGATCTCAGGCCATGGATGATTTCCCGCCTTCTGTCTTGTAGTGAAATTCGGTCTTCGGACATCATGAGACCAAACATCACCAGAGAGATGAACTGACTGGTGTAAGCCTGCACACAAAACGGTGATGCTGGCAGAGTGGAAGCACAAGTGTTCACAGCAACCACGCGAGATAAGGCAGACCGCTGGGCCCCTCACGGCCTCCGTCTACCCGCCTGGCCCAGGCCCTTCTACCTTGGTGCTGGCCACACCGATCTCCGGTCCCGCGTTGATGTGGACACCGCAGTCGGTCTCTCGGGAGATGGAGCTGCCCACAGTGTTGGTGATGCCCACGGTCAGGGCCCGGCGGTCCTTACAGTAGCGCAGCGCCAGGAGGGTGTCCGCGGTCTCGCCTGCCACACAGGCCCTTCCTCTCAGCTCACGGGCATGTGGCTCTGCCAGCCCGGACCCCAGCCTCCCGACTCATTTACTCCCCACACTTACGAAGAAATTGGTGCCCAGAAACAGTCAGTGTATGCTCAGAAAGGAAAATGCATGCTCAACAAGTTTTTCCAGTTGATTCTTTTTTGTGTGTGTGAGGAAGAGTTGCTCTGAGCTAACATCTGTTGCCAATCTTCCTCTATTCTGTATGTGGGTCGCCACCACAGCATAGCTTGATGAGCGGTGCAGAGGTCTGCGCTCGGGATCGGAACCTGCGAACTCCAGGCCGCTGAAGCAGAGCATGCTGGACTTAACCACTATGCCACCAGGCCAGCCCCTCTGGTTGATTCTTAGATTCAAGATTTCGCTACTATTTATGTGGCAAGCACTTTCTCATCCGCTGTCTCACTGAACTCTCATGACAGCCCCCTGGGGGCCATCATTTCCATTTCCTCTCGAGGATGAGGTGCTCAGAGATGGAGGAAACCAGTGCCTTGCTCACTCGAGGCCAAGTGGCTGCAGGTGTCAGAGTCGGCACCACTCCAGGCGGGCCTGGCTCCTGGTGCCCTTTCTAGGACTCTAAGCTGCCCTATTCAGGATGTGCTGAGATTTAACATTTAAAAAGCAAGAATGCTCCCAAATGGCTTTTCTCAAATAGATCTTGTTCTAAACGAAAACACTTATTGCAGCCTCCCAGTGTGGACTCAAATTATTTTTATAATACAATAAAGCTACTTAGATAGGTTCACACATAAGCCAGCACAAACTCCCTGTGTTTGTAAGTCCTAAAGAACTCAAGCTAAATTAAATATGACCCAGACCATAAAACCAAACCCCTGTGACGGCCACACGGCCACTGCTCTTGGCTATGCCTGTGCTGGCTCTTCTGGGGTGCAGGCTGGTGCCTGTATGGCCTAATCCTCTGTGCCTTTTTCTCTTCAGAGTTGTGTCCATGCACCAGGGCATCATTGGGCCCTTCCTCAGCACCAACGGGACTCAGGGCTTGGAGGGGAGCAGGGCAGCTCTATCTTTATCAGCACCCCCCACCAGTTTCTGATACAGTTTTTTTCTAATTTAAGGTAAAGGACTGAAGAAAATGAAACTTGAAACTCTTTCTATGTAACACTCAGGAGCTGCCACTGCATTATGTTCACAGTAAATCCACCTCTGTTCTTTGGTTAGTGGCTCCCACTGATTCCTGAAACATTTTTAGGCTCTGATGGGATCGTAAACCCAAAGGAAACATTCGCCCCTGAAGCCACATGGCAGCACCTGGGTACTAGGGGGTCAGCTAGACGGTGGGCGGGTCTGTGTTAGTTTTTCTTAGCTTGTCATCGAAATGAAAATAGTATTAAAAATTCAAAATGGAAGCAGCATTAAAAGTCCCAATAGATATTAGGGCATTGCTATTAATGTTTTAGTTGTGATAATGACATTGTGGTTATGTTTTTTCTTTTATTGTTTAGAGATACGTTCTAAAGTATTTATAGATGAAATAACATGATGTCTGGGACAGACTTCAAAATAACCCAGTGGAGGGGAGGGGTTAATGTGGATGTGATGACACAGGATGGGTGAACTGATCATTGCTGAGGCTAGGCGATTCCTTACGTGAATCTCTCTGCTTTTATAAAGGTTTGGAATTCTCCATAATTAAAATGTTTTAAAAATCCTCCTAGAGTTCATGGGGACTCCAAGCATATGGCCATCGATCACCTCCTCGACCCTCTGCCTGGCCGGAGTGGAACAAATGCCCAAGCCTAGTGTTAGGATGGCACCCAGGCGGTGCTGAGCTGAGGATGCCCTGGGCCCTACACTAGAGCAGTGTCTCCCCACACCTCCCCCTGGTGGGCGGCATGGACACTGCACAGAGCCTACACAGTTCTTGAAGTGACTCTCAACCAGCAGAATTTTGAAGAATTTTTTCTCTGCTAAATTAAACTCAGCACACATTTTTTGAATTTTTGAGCACCTTGGTGAGTGGCCCCTGGAGTCCTGGACTTAGACTGGCAAGAAGGATAAGCCCTAGCCGCGTGGCCCTCCCTCTACAATGGGACAGTAACTGACGGCACTGAGGGTTAAATGACCCCATGCCCGAGAGAACCTCACTGGACGAAGGAGGGAGAGCTCATGCTGTGTCACCGAGAGGACAGCCGGAGAGGAACTGATGCAGACTTGTACCCCTTACCTGACTGGCTTATGAAAAAGCAGACGTCGTCCCTGAACACGGGCGTGTTCCTATCCAGAAAATCGCTAGCAAGTTCAACCATCACAGGGAGCTCAGTCAGTTCCTCCAAAACTTGCCGTGTCTGAAGCCAACAAGAATGGGGACTGAAGTCAGTCACAGACACTAGAGGGACACGAGCAGCTGAGCTTCTGGGGACAGTCTGAGAGGGCGGCTGTGTGTCCAGGTGGCGAGAGAACTGCAGGCACTCACAGGCCACGTTGCAGGAGAGAGGGCTCCATGCCAGTTCTCACGCCGCTCACGGGCACCAAATTTGGAAGGCCAAATGCCAGGTACCATTTAAGACGAGTCTCCTAGACCACTGCTACCTCCCCACACCATGCACTCCCCCATGCGGTGAGCTTACGGCCACAGCGGCGTGGTAGCTAGTTCCACAACCAATCACGATGAGCCGCCGGCATCGTCGAATCTCCTTCAAGTGGTCCTTCAAGCCACCCAGGAGCACTGCAGGGCACATGCAGGGCAGGGCATTAATGCTGACCCAACACAGGGTCTGCACAACGGCCCAGGGCATGGACCGGGGGATTACCTGTGTTGGTCTCAAAATTCACCCGACCTCTCATAGTATTGAAAACTGACTCTGGCTGTTCAAAGATCTCCTTCTGCATAAATGCACTGAAGTTACCTGGTCAAATGAACATCAACAAGATGGGTCGGTTTTCATTTCATCACACTTCCACTGCTTAACTTTTAATCAAGGTGAAACGTCATTATGCAGGTAGTCACAGTGACACCTATGAAGCCCGCTGCAGATTACAAAGGGCATCCCCAGGTATCGTCCCACCTGATGCTCATGGTGACAAGTGAGAGGGAAGCAGATCAGGTACAATTACTATCTCCAATTTACATGTCAGACCCTGCAGCTTGAGAGAGGGAGGGATGTAAGTGACAAATCGTGGCTGGTCTTCCTGGGCCACATTCCTCTTAGCACAGCCAGAAAATGCTGTACTTCCAAAAAACCCACCTACTTAGGGAAGTACAAACTAAGCAAGCCCAAAGAAATAGGCAATTTTGTTTTTAACAAATAACCTCTTAGCTTCTGTATGAAAGAAAAACTTTTCAGCCACTCATGCATTTCCAGGGCTCCGATTTGAATGGAATTAGATGATGTCAAAGGGACGATCTGGCTGCAGGTTTAAGGCCCCTGACAGGTGTTGTGCCTGATCTTTGGAGGTGTGCACAGATGGGCCAGGAATGTTCTCTGGGATACACATGCACGTGACGCCAAACATCACAGTGCTCCCTGTCTGCTCCCCTCGACAGAGGCCTTGTACAAAGGGTGCCACAGAGCAGACAGGACAGGTGAGGAGGGTGGGCCACCTCAGACCAGGATCAGGGAAGGGCTCTCTAAGGGGTGACACTTCAGGGTAGATGATCAAAAAGAGCCAGTCTCGCAAGAAGAACAGCAAGTGCAGTGGCTCCCAGGGGAGCAAGCACTTGGCCTGAGTAACAGGAGGCGGCCAGGGTGTGCAGAGCGAGGTGGGGCCAGGCTGGGCAGGGGGCGTTGTGGGCTGTGGCAGGGAGTGTGGATTTTATTCTAAGAACAGTGGGAAGCTACTGAGGGCTTTAAGTGGCAGGATAAGAGGGTCTGATTCATGTTATTAAAAGTTTACCCAGGCTGCTCTGTAGAGAAGAGGGTGCAGGCAGGCAAATGTGGGTGCAGGGAGACAGGCTCTCCTTGCAAGGAGAAAGTAGTCCACAGTCCCCCATCACTGCAGGCCTCCCGCCCAGAGAAGAAATGGTGCCTGGAGTGTGGGAACGTGTCCCAGAGAGGCAGTTAAGGGAGGCGGCTGACAGATGGAGTCAGATCAAGCAGGGAGACCCAGCACTTGGACACAGTCAGGAGCTCCCCTTGGAGGAGCCAGGCCAGGCTCCCCACACCCCCTGAGCTGTGTAAGCCACAGACCACCCACAGCCCCGCCCTGCTGGCCACGGCAGGCAGGAGGGCTGTGGCGCGCACCCAGGGTAGCGCAGAGAGTCTCAGGAGCTCCCCCACAGAGCACCTGCGGCCAAGGTTGCTGCACGTGGACCCTCTGAGGATACGTGCCTTTCATGATTTGCTGCAATTCCATCTGCAAGGTCTGGATGGCTCGAGATGGGTCATCACTAGCCGAACGCTTGACCCGGTGAATAGAGAGTTTCCCATCAGCCACTGCGGCAATGTCATCGTCCTCGAGGAAGATGACCCGGTTGGTGTGTTCTATGATAGCACTGGAACAAGGAAAACACAGGCGTCACAGACAGGGCCTGCCTTCGACAGTCACAAGATGCAGTCACTCACTGCCTCACCAGGGTGGGTCCCCGTCAGTAGTACGGGATGGGATCTTGGGAGGGACAGGCACACCACACTATAAACATCGATTCGTGCCTCCCTTCTGTCCCCCCAGAACGACTTTTAAGCCAGTCCCAGACATCACAGCACTTCATCTGTAAACATTTTAGCTTATAGTTCTAAAAGATAAGGGTTGTTTTTAACCTACTACAATACCATTATCATATCTAAAATTAAAAATTATTCCTTCATGTCATCAAATATCTAGTATGTTCAGATTTCCCCAATAATCTCATAGATGTCCTTTTAGAATTGCTTTCTTCACATCAGGATCCAAACAGTGTCACCTTTGGAGAATGTTTGGGAACCAGCATGTTATTCTGAATTGTAAGGAAAAAGAATGAAGCATTTATCTTGCCTTTCCAAATGGTCTGTCTTTGAGAATAACCACATGTTTTATAAAGGCAAGTTTCTCTTTATGGGAGGAATATAGAATAAAGAAGGAATGATAGAATTAAAATAATCAATCTATGAACTAGTTGTTCATATTTCTAATTATTAATAGCTCTAGTCAAGGACCATCAATAGCTGTTGAAACTAAGAGGTGAAAGGCTGAGAGCAGCTTTATAATGGATGGATGAGGCTGGCGACACTTGAATCCCCTGATCAATCTCAACAGCACAAAAAGACAGACAATGAGACATATCTGCCTCCTGATGGAAGGACATACCACCACCTACGAAGTAGTCTTGCCAAAAAAATCAAACCTGAAGGAGATCAAGCTTCTAGACACCTGTAAACTCCAGTTTATAGGAAATACAGTGGGCAGAGGAACATGTCAAATGACACCATGGGGATTCTGTCAGCAAAGTCCAGACAGCGGGAAACTCATCAGGACAAATGACTCAGTTTCTTAACACACACACAGAGCAAGGAAAAAAGGGGGGCTTGAAAGCAAACTACAAAACACGTCCACTAATGAAATGTGCGGTCATGTGTTTATTATTTTTATAATAACTTTCTCTGCATAGAAAGTAATAATGATTTTTCCCTTGAGATGGTAATAGAAAGTTTCTTTTAAAAATAAATTTAAGTTAGAAAAGTTGGTAAATGAAAAAGAAAGGTAATCAACAGCACAGGCGGTACACAGATACAGTGAAAACCATGAAGTGATGCTTGAAGGGCCATGGGAGAAAAAAACCCTCCTTCTACCAAGTGCCACACCCACACGTGTCCCGTGCAGAAAAATGAGCATTTAAAACTCCTGATGCCTCCAAAATATATAAAGAACTCATACATCTCAACAACCAAAAAACTAATAACCCAATTAAACAATGGGCAAAAGATGTGAACAGACATTTCTCCAAAAAAGATATACAGATGGCCAACAGGCACATGAAAAGATATTCAACATCATTAACTATCAGGGAAATGCAAATCAAAACTACAATGAAATATCACCTCACGCCCGTCAGAATGGCTATAATTAACAAGACAGGAAACAACAAGTGTTGGAGAGGATGTGGAGAGGAGGGAACTCTCATATACTGCTGGTGGGAGTGCAAACTGGTGCAGCCACTATGGAAGGCGGTATGGAAATTCCTCAAAAAATTAAGGATAGAACTACCATACAATCCAGCTATTCCACTGCTGGGCATTTATCTAAAGAACATGAAAACACGAATGTGTAAAGATACATGCACCCCTGTGGCGTAAAGATACATGCACCCCTGTGTTCATTGTAGCATTATTCACAATAGCCAAGACTTGGAAGCAACCTAAGTGCTCATCAAGGGACGAATGGATAAAGATGTGGTATATATACACAATGGAATACTACTCAGCCATAAGAAACGATGAAATCCAGCCATTTGTGACAATATGGATGGACATTGAGGGTATTATGCTAAGCGAAATAAGTCAGAGGGAGAAGGTCAAATACCGTATGATCTCACTCATAAAAAGACAACAACAACAACAAACAAACACATAGAGACAGCGATTGGATTGGTGGTTACCAGAGGGGAAGAGGGGAGGGAGGAGAGCAAAATGGATAATTATGCACATGTGTGTGGTGATGGATTGTAATTAGTATTTGGGTGGTGAACATGAGAACATGATGTAATCTATGCAGAAACAGAAGTATAATGATGTACACCTGAAATTTATACAATGTTATAAACCAATGTTACCACAATTTAAAAAAAAAAAAACCTCCTGATGCAAAGTCCGAGAGAAATGATCAAGTTCTATGGCTCTAAGAGAGGTGTCTCCAGATAGATCCTAGAGGAGAAAGATAAAGAAGGATGGAAAGCCACTGCACTGGAAAAAAATACTTTAAACAATATACACTGATTGTTCAAAAAGTGGAAAACAGAATAACAAGAGGAAGAAGATGGCCAGATCCCATCTCCAAGAGAGAAACCCTGCTTATGTTGTGTTGCCCTCCAGACAGTGCTTAATATATTAGTGTTTGTATTCATGTGTGCATGTATATCTGTATGTTTAAATATAATTATTATTTTTTTATTTACACAATGGATGGTAGTATAATCTAGTCATTAAGACTACTGGCCCAGGAGTTAGACAGACCCGAGGTGGAGTCCTCATCTCTGCCTCCTACTAGCCCTGTGCCCTTGGGCAACAAAGACATGGTCCCTCTGAACCCTGTCTTCGCTTCCTCATCTGTGAATCGGGAGATGATCGCTGTGCCTTCCTTCACCAGAGGTTTATTATGGTCATCAAATGGGATCGTCCTGCGAAGCCCTCAGCACAGTGTCCCGCCGTGAGTGCACAGCACAGGCTGCTACTGTTGTCACGAGCGCTCTGCAGGGTGCCTTCCTTTCTGGGAGGGTCACCCAGAATCATCCTTCTTATTTTTCAATATGTACTGGCTTTCTTGTCTATACACTATACATTGTAGAATCACTTTTTTAAGTTCCAAAAACCTAAACAAACAAAAGAATCTTGAGGATTTTAATTATAGCATTGAATTTACAGATTAATTTAAGAAGAGTCAATATCTTTAAAAAATAATTTTTAATTATTAAATTATTTTAAAAAATAATATTAAGTCTTCCTACTTAATGTGAATGTGAAATCTCTCCCTTTATTCAAATTTCTTTTTGTTTCTCATGATAAACTCTTGTAGTCTTCTGCAAACATGTTCTGGACTATTTTTATTAAAATTTATTTTAAGGAATTAAAACATTTTTTTAAGCTGTGGTAAATAGATTACTTTTTCGTTCAACAAAGGTTTGCTGAGAGCCTGCTGTGCCAGTCACATGAGGAGACACCAGAGGGAATGAGGTGGATGTGGTCCCCACCAGTTCAGCTCAGGGGCTACTGCTGGGATGTCGCATTTCCACACCTTTATTCTCTGACCAGCCACTAGTATTAGTTCTAATGGCTTTCAGTTGGAACTTAAATAATCCTATTGCCGACAAATAATTATTTCATCTCCTTTCAGGCATTCGTGCCTTTCTTTTTTTGAGAAATATCTACTGTATTTCATTGAATATAAGGGAATATTGATCTTAAGATCACTATTATTTTATACACTTCTAAGAAACAAAAACTGTAGCAAATTATAATTGCAAGATGCCACTTACAGATGCTAAAATCTATAAAATGACTGTGCATCTTAGAATCATTAAAATCATATTAGTTTCTCATTGAAATGGTGCTGTAGGGAACAGTTTGGGAAATGCCGCCCTTTCCTATCAGTGTGAAGGGCAATGTGGGCTGTGGGCTGTGGGCTGGGACAGGCCTTACAGCCTGGGATCCAGGTTCCTGCTACTCCAGGTGCCCAGGAGACCTCACCTGGTGTCCTCCCTGCTTCACAGCAGGCCCCTACAAGAGCTGGTGGGAAAGAGGCATGACAAAGATATGGATGGAGGAAGTCATGGTGGTGTTTATGGCAGTTTTCTATTTAAACTAGCAGGAAAGTGTTTTGGTCTTTTCTGACTGTGTGTATACATTTTTGTACTAAAATGGTACGAAGCCTACTTAAATTTCAGAATTATTGTTTTGTGTGTTGATGAGAACATGGATTTTGGAATCAATTGGACCAAAACACTAAATCTTGGCTCTTTTACAAATGGTCAGAGTGAGGCAAAGGCAGGCAGGGTGCGGGAAGAACCAAAGGTCTGGAGACACCTGCCCCATCTAAAGGAGGCAGGAGGGAGCACAACCCAGTATGCCCAGATCTGCTGGTTTTCCAGAGAAGCTAGAAATCCAGATTTTTACGTGAAGTTGCCCAATTTTAAAGTGTTGGCAACTAATTCAATTATTCTGTGCAGGCCCAAAACGTTGTGTTGGTCAGTGGACCTGGCCTTTGGCCACCACGGCTGCCGACGACAGCCACACAGGTGCTCACGATACAAGGATTCCTGGAGGAGGGCCACAGAGGGCTGAAATCTGCCATCACCCCCACCCCTCACTGAGCCGTGAGAAAACAGCTCAAATGGGGGTAAGTAAGAAATGGCAGTGTTTAGCTAGTCATTCTTGAGTACATAATCCCAGGAAAGAAAGGAAACCAGGTGTAGCTACCTTGCGTCAGAAGCAAAGAAGAATTCCACTGCTTTATCCCCCACAGCGTGGAGGCAGGCCGAGCTGTCCAGCCTCGTCATCCTTGTTGTACAGATATTCTTCACATTCCCAATATTGCCTGGCAAAGGAAGGAAAGGATTGCAAATCCTGTTAAACTATTTTGTTTGAATAATATGCAGCAAGGAGCCAATTTCCTTTTTGAATATGTGTGGGAGCAATCTGCAATTTTTAGCTTTGGTTGTGTCAGCCAAATCGTGTAAAAGATCCCCAAATAACACAGTACTGCTGCAAGAGCATTTAAATGGCTGCAAGCAAAATAAACCAAATCAGCGCTCAGATCAGGCATGGGTGCTTTATAGGGTGCTTTATATAACGGAGCCGCATGCCTCTTCCCTCGACTTGTGTATCTGTTTGAAAATATCCATAATAAAAAGCTTTTGAAAATATGGAGCCAAGTCTCAGTTGTGTGAAAACCTTTTTGCCCTGGAGCCATGTGCAGGCTGGCCCCAGCAGAGTAAGGGCCTCCTGCCTTCCAGGGGAGCTGCCTGCACCAAAGCAGCACTGCCCTGTTCAAGTCCTCAGGAAACTTACGCGTCCGATACAAGACGGGGATCTGTTCTGTGGAGAGTTTGTATTTGCTCCGCACTCCAATGAGCAGGGGGCTGCCTCTCCTATAGGGACAAAAGGGAATTGAGTTACCCATAGCCTTGACACCCTGGGTGGGGCCGAATGTCCTCTGAACACTGAGGAGGGGTCCCCACATCTAGCCCTTTCCCCGGGGCAAAGTGTCCTGTTGAGGTCCCACAGGATGGCCTCCTGGGCCACAGGAAGATGCTCCCAAGGCTTGGAGCAGGGACCAACAGGCTAGCACAAGAATCCCAGCTCACTTTCATGGCGTCACCCACCTGCCCAGTGAATCCCCACACCTTAGATGACAGAGGCTGAATCACTGGGAGGCCCCAGCAGCAGAGGAGCACTCTGGTCCCCACTTGGCCTCCAGGTGCTGCATATCTCTAAAGCGGGGGACCTTGATGCCCAGGATCTGCCTAGAGGTTCTCTTTGCCCCCTTTCACCTAGCTCAGTTGTTCTCCAGCTTTGGGGGCATTAAAGTGACTGGCTTGGGTCTACCTGACTTTGTGGGCCACTGAAGGCACTTTCAAGGGTGGTTTTGTCTGCCTGAGTGACACCCTGTGGGTGAAGTTTCAAATCTTCAGCCTGCACATGGCAGACTCTATCACAAAGGCAACAGCGATTTTCACAAGGCAAAGCCTTGGGGAATTCCTGCAGCTGATGGGAGTGAGAGCCCCTAACTCAGGTCTCCTCTCCCAGAGCCCCTAGTTCAGCCACCTGTGCCAGGAGGCAATCTTCAGTAAAAAGCGCTTCGTGGTTCACAACTTCTGCAGCTAATGTGTTGACGGTATTATTCCATATGATTTTAGTGGCGTCCTGCCTCTAAAACCTGATTCTTTGCTCATTCTATAAATTACAGCACGCAAATCAAATTCACAATGGGTGTGCAGCTTAACGAGCAGTTCACTTTTGTAACTCACCTAGACCTGTGATTTTAGCCAGAACCCAGACAGTAACATTTCGACAGTTACTAAAGAGTGCGTGCCTTTTCTCCCCTCTATGCTAGCTCACTAATAAGAAGAAAATATTGAGAATGTTCTAATAAGACAATTTAGGAGCGCTGTGTCAAACACATTAATTAGAATACAATGAGGTAATACTTTACCTAAAACAGTTTCTTACCAACTTAGATCAATGAACTAATGACCTACTGGTTAAACCAGCCTGAATCCAGCCCACATATTTCCATTTGGTCTGTTAACCTGACTCCATACAGGCCCTAAATATTTCTTCAACAATAAAAGATCTTGTTTTCCAGTAGTTGACCTGTTTGGACCCCACTTCTGACTTCTCAAAGTAGGGGACAAAGTCTACAGCTTTGAAGAAGGAGCTGTGAACACTCTGACTATTTGGGACAATCTTTGATCATATCTAAAGCAAATCAGAGCATAATCCCGGGGCCCATGGGGAACCAGCTTCAACAGTCTTTATAACAATGACAGTGAGAAAGCACTGTAATATCTAATTTTCTTGGCAAACATCTCCCCCAAATTTATTGTTGTCCATTGAGCCCTGTGGCTTCTCCAGACTTTGTGACATATAATGCTCCCCGACATCCCAAAGATTGTCCTGGAGGTTACAGAACCACCAGTTATAGACAATTTAGAAAAATAAAGCTTTACTGTTTCTTCATATTGCCTTCTTCTGCATTCATTTGAAACAGCAATATCAGATTTTAAAAGGGGTTTCTAAATTTGATAGGGACCAACTGGTATTTTATAATTCTATGATTGGAAGAAATTAAATTCCAAATGGTAAATTGGTTCCTGTCCTAGAAAAAATCAAATCATAATACATTCATATCATTTCCTGCCTAGATACTGTGACAGTCTGCAAGGGACAGCCTTGTCATCTCTGGCTCAGTCTTCCAGGGCCAGAGGTGCATTCTCGATGGCTCCCCAGTGCCTTGAGAAAGAAGCCTGCAGCCCACACGGCACCCTAGGCCCTGCAGAGCTGGCCCTCTGCCCACGTCCCCACTCTCCACCAGCTCTTGATGTTGTAGCGCAGTGTCCATGGGATCTTGTTCATTGCTGTCCCCCATGTCTGGCACAGAGCAGGTGTCAGTAAGCACACACTGAGACTGCAAGAGCTTCAAGTCCCACCAGTGCCCCCACCACCGCCATCCTGGCCTAACTGCAGGTCCCTAAAATGCCACGCTTGCTCTGGCCCCCTTGCCTTTGCTCATGCTGGTCCCTCTGCCTGCCTCCCTCAGGCTGACACCTACTCCAGCTCAGGCCCCCCAGTGCATTACTCCCCAGCCTCCACTGCAGGGCATCACCATCCTCTGCCCTGCTCTGTCCTCCTGCACAACTGTCCAGTCCTTAAGGGTAGGATCAAGTCGGGTGTCACTAGATTCCCAGGGCCCAGCACATAGTAAGTGCTCAACATATATTAGGTAAATGGACTGATGCACAGATGTGTGGATGGATGAGTGGACAGATGGATGGACGGATGGGTGGATAATCCACCCATCTGAATATAAAATAATAGGACAGCACTAATATGGCCACTTTTGTGAATCCACACGGTGCTGGGGGCCACAGGGACTCTAACAGATGGACAGCGGTCCTCTCAGTTGATCCCTGCGACACCCTACACGGAAGTGATGAAGCTGGAGCTCTTGTCCTTAAAGGCCTCTTCTGTACTGGATTCAAATCAACGTTCATCTTATTCCTAGTTTCATGTTAATAATTTTGCATTCTTTTATAAAGACAGTCTCTGAAAGTGACCTGAAACCTGGATTTTGCCCTTGCTATACAATTTTATTTTTAATTTGAATTTGTTGTCAACTTCTAAAAATCTGGGGATTTCAAATAAAAAGCCAACTTTCTAATTTCCCTTTAAAAAAATCAGAAGCTCCGGGGCAGGCCCCGCGGCATAGCGGTTAAGTGTGTGCGCTCCGCTACTGGCGGCCCGGGTTCGGATCCCGGGGGCGCACCGACGCACCGCTTCTCCGGCCATGCTGAGGCCGCGTCCCACATACAGCAACTAGAAGGATGTGCAACTATGACATACAACTATCTACTGGGGCTTTGGGGAGAAAAAGGAGGAGGATTGGCAATAGATGTTAGCTCAGAGCCGGTCTCCCTCAGCAAAAAGAGGAGGATTAGCATGGATGTTAGCTCAGGGCTGATCTTCCTCACACACACACACACACACACACACACACACACAAAGACATTTCAGTATTTAATAAAGCTATTCTTGCCTGACTATCATTAAGGGCTAGTTGACTAAATTTAAAAAAAGAAAAAAAAAAATCAGAAGCTCCCGTCACAGAGATGGTGGGGTACATTCTCTGTGGCTAAGCCACAGCTGTCCCTTAGATAGAGTGAGTATCTTCCAGTTTGCCAGAGGCCCTACCCCTCCCTTGTGCCTCAAGCAAAGTGATTTTATTTTATTTATGTGTTATTGGAAATGTCAATGCGTTTTGCCTCACCTTGTGGCAACAGCTTCTCCGGGGTAGTGAATGCTCTTAAAGACCAACGCGAATGCGCCTTCCTGAAAATACAGGAGAGAAGAGTGAGGAACAACTTGTGCTGGTTGAGCCAGCCACTGCCCCAGACAGTTCTCCCCTGGCCCTCTTCACTGAGGGCAGTCCTGGGGTCACTCCAGAGGGCACTGAAGGTAGGACAACTGGGCAGGGTGATGTCAGGAGGGGGAGTGAGAGAGACTGTACCACACTGAAGGACCGAAGACCAGAACTTGTGGATTTCATTGTGAGCAACATGAACCACCCGTGCCCAGGCCCACAAGGGATGAGTCCCAGCTCTGTGATGAACTGGGTGGACTGGCGCAGTCAGAACCTCAGGAAATGAGAACTGGGGCTGGGGTCCGGTGCTGGGCCTTAGGGACAGTACCGACTCCGGGAGCAACTGGGAGGATTAGAGAGGCTAATCTATGATGTGGGCTCAGCTCAACACACGTTAGAGCCCGCGTTCAAATCCTGGCTCCACCTTGTAACTGGGCAATCACTACAGCCTTCTTTGTGCCTCGTGGTGAAAGGAAACAAGAACAGTCCCACCTTGCATGGCTTCTGTGAACTACTGCATTTTAAGTGCTCAGAACAGTGCCTGCCACATGGAGAACACCACAGAAGCATGAGCTGTCATTATTGTTATTGTCACTATTTCTATGGTGATGACTGTCATTTGCCCTCTGTGCCTCAGCTTGCTGGTTTGTGCAAACCAGAAATAGAATCTAGTTCTCCAAACTCAAGACTCTGAATGCTCTTTCTATTTCAAATCTTGGTGCAAAACTCTCTCCTATGTTCTGACCATTCTGTGCTAGTTTACCATGTCCCTAGTAGACTTTGGGTACATACAACCAGCTATAAATCTAGATTTCTATGCGAAATCTCTCAAGGTTTGGAACCCTGGGCAGACCCAAGGTCCCCTGCAGCCAGCATGTGACAGCCAGTTTGCCAGCTCAGTCACATTGCCAGAGAAACCCAGAGGCAGCATCCCTAGGCCACTAAGGGCCTTTCAAACCCCCCAAATGAAGAGGCTTCAGGCAGACCCTGAGGAGCCTGACATTCCCGTGCCGGTTTTGTCAACAATGAAGTAGAACTGAATAGAAAAACACCTCCCTTTCTCAGCCAAAATGAGCCCTGTGTTGCTTCAGGTAAGAGAAGTCACTGAAGTTTAAAAGTGCCATCACTGGGGAGGTATTTCTGAAATTTAAAGTTACAAATGGAAAAGAGGAAATACCATGTTGCAAAACCAGATTCGTTTACTGTGCACTACGCAGTACATTATACTGTACATTACTCTTATTTATAAATGTCTTCTAAATTAGGACCCCCAAAAACGGAAGTCACAGAGCAAAGGGTTTCAACAGTAGACATACTTTTTGAAAAAGACTCTGAAAACACCGAAGGGTGACATATATTAAATCACAGTGTTGTACCCACAGCAGCCTCTGACCCCAGACATTCCAGATTCTCACCCTGAACACTGTCTCCGGGCGGCTGCTGTCTCTGAGGAGCTACTGATGGCCCTGATGCCCGGGAGGATGGGCTCTGGGAGGTCTGGAGCCCTCTCCTCGGCCCCCCACCGCGCCACATGGGGCCTGGCTCTGCCCCACCTCCTCCTCCAGGGAGAGGCCTCTCTTGGACAATCCCCCCAGCTTGTGCCCCTTCGAGGTGACTTTGTTCTGTGGGTCCAGTCCTCTAGGACATCACCAATTTCTCTTTCCCTCCCAGATCATTCCCTTCAGCACACAGACGTGATCTGATATCTCCTATCACAGAAACACAATCCTCCCTCAGAACTGCAACCCTCTCCCATCTCTGGGCCATTTCCTTGCGCCCTTCCTCTGCAATCAAACTTCTCAAGAGTCTGCACCTGCTGTCTTTACTGCCTCTTCCTCCAACTCCACTCAGTAAAAACGTGTGAGCATTTCGCCCCCGTGACGAATAACTGCTTTACTGAAACAGGAGGATGGACTACACTTCTAAGTCTCCAACATCAGCTAAATTCATCTCAGGTATGGAACTAACAGCACACACAACTCAGCTGACAAGACGACAACGTAAGCCACCGTGACTAAGGTCCCGTAAGCAACGTGCCATCGTAAGAAGCCGCAGATCAGAAGGCCGGTCACAATTTCAGAGGTGTTAAAATGAAGCAAGGCACTTTCTATTTGACCAAAACCTCAGAACTTCTCCCAATTCCACAAGGACATAACACTTTAAGGCTAGACGCTGTAGACAAGCCATCTTTAATCCTCAGGTACTTTGCGCAAATTTGGCTAATAAATGCTTATGAAAAATGAGGGAATGAAGGGATGATTTAGACACGTGGGACTTGTAACTCACCAACTGCTGAATGACTCTCTCGACCAGTGTTGAAAATGTAATGTCCTCAGTTTCTCTGTTGTCGAACACATATTTAATCAGCTTGGCGATGGTCTCTGTATCTGTTTCTGACTCAAACTCGTAGCCTTTGCTTTCCTGAAATATTTGGTTGGACACCAAGTGTCAGATAACTGTCATTGTGCAATGCCGGCCTGGCCAGCTCCCTCTCCTCCCTTATGATTTGCCCTCGCAAAGACTTAAGGCTCGAACAAGGAAAACGGGGCGGGGATGAGAAATGTTTGCCAGAATCACACAGCCCAACATGGCTGAGTCATTCCAGTATTCCCTGAGATCATCCTGCCTCAGAAGCTTGTCCTTGCCATTAATCTGGACATTGCATAATAACAGCAGTCAGAATGATCAAATATGTTGAGTCAAATCCACCCACATCCCAACCAACACTGCAACCTTTTCATACTTTACACACTTGCCGTCTGCCTTCCCACTCCACATTCCATTTGGGGTATGAGGCGATATGTTATTAGCACAGATATTTTAATAAAAGGAAGTTCATGTTCTTTTGATCTGTGAATCTGCAGTGGCCCTTGAGGTAACTGCAAATGCCCTGCCATCTCCTCCAGCAAGATCTGGGGAGGGGCTGAGCGGGGGAGGAGGTATGTCCCACGTGGTGATGTGGCCAAGAGTGGGTCTCACTCAGCATCTGCCTTTGTTTCCGGAGGGAGATGAGGTGGTTGGAAATTTTCTGGGGAAGACCAAGAAAATACCACTCGACTTACATGTTACCAGAGGAAGTGTCTTACCAGAAATTTCCTCAGGTCTTTGTAATTTGTGATGATCCCATTATGGATGACAACAAATTCTGGAAGAAAAGTTTAGTCAAGAGAGAAATGCTATGAAGAAGTGAAGCTCAAGTTAGATGTGAAGGAAAACAAATCAATAGCTTGAAACTCTGCAAACTCTGCTCCTACAGGGACTTCTGTTAAGCAAACTTCATTTACAGTAATTAGAACGGACGTCTGCTATGACTACAATTTAAACCCAAGGAAATACACATTTCTCTTTTGATAAAGAGCATCTACCAACCTGACCACCACAGAGCTCTGACCCGTGGTCTGCAATATCATCAAATAGGCTTCAAACGGGGAATGATTAACTCCTGGTTACCCAGAAACGGTTCCAGGCATTACCAACAGGCTTCAAGCTCAAAGAAGTCATAGGCTAGCAGTCCACACACATGCTTTGTTTGACCTACACTGTATTGTAAAATGATCTGGGTTTAAAATTTTCTTTTCACTTAAAAATCCTGGGAGGCCGGCCCAATGGCATACTGGTTAAGCTTGCGCGCTCTGCTTCGGCGACCTGGGAGGCCTGGGGTTAGCAGGTCTGGATCCCAGGCATGGACCTACATACCGCTCATTGAGCCATGCTGTGGCGGCATCCTACATACAAAATAGAGGGAGACTGGCAGCAGATGTTAGCTCAGGGCCAATCTTCCTCACCAAAAAAAATAAAAAAAAATAAAAAAAATAATAAAATCCTGGTTTTCTTAGGGGGAAAACCCCAGAAGTGCTGGCATCTCCAGGCTCACCCACATTGGCCAGGGGCACTTCTCTTTGCAGGTCTGCCTGCTGCTGCTTCTCCCACCCCCTCTCCCCTGCACTTCCACACCCCATGCACTTCCGCGAACCTTTGGATCTCTGATGCAAGCTCTTCTTCAGTACAGGACAGATTTCTCCTCTTCTAAAACCTTTTCCTTTATTCCTTTTCTTTATTTTTACCATAATTTCCTGTCTCTCTCTTTTACAACCTATTGTTTACTTTCGTGAGGTCACACAAACACTCAGAGGGTTGAGTAAGAAAAGCCGTTTTCAGCAGGCGTGCGAGCCACAGCTGGACTCCACTGCACCTCTACAAATCTGTTACTGTTTCATTTGTTCGGCTCTCTTCTTGGGGACACCAGTTATCCACCTGTTGGATCTCTATTAATTGCCTCTATATCCATCCCCTTCTCCATTTTTTTCCTTATCTACAGTGACATTATTTCTTTACATTATTTTCTGAAGCTTGTCACATTTTCTTTCATCTCAGTCTATTGTCTTAACTTCTAATTATTAATTTGCTTCCTAGAATCCACATTTTCTTTGCAAAAACTTCTTTGTATAATTTTCTTGTGCAGTGTAGTTGCTGGGTATAAGTCTTCCTTAAAAGTATGCTCTTCAGCATTCACTGATGAATTGCTAAAGAAATTTTACGAATATTTTATTTCCCACGTTGTTTTCTTTTCAATTACTCATCTTGAGTCAGGGCGGGCATTTCCAAGTTTGGGTGTGGGAGGATCTCCTTGGAGCCTCCCTGCTTCAGGGACACAGAACCATCATCTGCACTGACGTGGGGGTTCACCTTACAGCCCGGGTGGGCAGGAGGCTGTGGCTGGGGTGGTGCTACCTCAGGGCACATGGTCTAGGAGCAGTGTCTCCAGCTGATGCTGCTGCTCCAGGGACCGGCCTCTGCGGTGGCCTCGGGTTTGGCTGGATGTACTTCTGGGTCCTCACCACTATAGGGTCTGCTGTTCCCTCCTGGGTGTAGGGTGCCTACCCGAGTAGTGGGACACCTTATGGTTCAGGGAATGGACCAGATCCAAGGAACAGTCTGTAGCCAAAAACCTGACTACCCGAGAGCCTGACCACGTGGACACACATGTAGCCCGGCCTCTGTGATACCGCCAGCTGCTCTACTGAGCAGGGCGCATGGGGCTCTCCTTTCATTCCCCAGAGGAAGCCTTCCCTTCCAATCCGGGCAGATGATGCACCTTGCAGAGTGCTTTGGAGGATGATGCAGCACCTGGGCTCTGCTCTCTGGGGTGGCTGTCCCTCCACCCAGGGCTGCACACTGCCTCGGGGAACCACTGTCCATAGGGGCAAAGGACGCTGTGCAGGGAGGTGCTGCTCTGCTGTGGCCTGACTTCCAGGAGGATTAAGTGTGGTGAGGCTGGTCCAGCATTTAGCTAAGTGCCTGCTGAGAAGCACCCACTACTACTCTGAGGACTCTGATCCCTGCTATAATGTGGGGCTTGGCAAGAACTTGCACTATGCCATGGGGTGTCTTGGGTGGGCATCCCAGATGACTCCAGAGATCATTCTCTCCACCAGACACCCTCCCCATGGTGCCCAGGTGTGGGTCATTGGGGGCTTCTGACAGGACCAGGCCCAACCCAGAGTGGGGACCCACTGGAAGGCCCAGATGATGTCTTAGACTCTTGCCTGCCCTTGGAGCCCTGGGATGAGTCAGGAGTTGTGCCCTCTCTCCATCTCACATACTCACCGTATCCAACTGCAGGAGACCTTAATGCCCCTGGGGGCTGACCACAAGCCCCTGAGAGCTGCCATTGGGAGCCCCAGGCCTACCAGTGGTTCTCCCACGAAAGGGCGTAGGGGTGTCATTTAAGAGAACCAGGGCATGGAGAACTGTCCTGGGGGCCCAGGCAGTCAGGTGGGCCCATGAGCTGGAGCTGGCACAAGGGAGAAATTGGGAGAACTGGTGGGCCCCCAGCCCACTAAAGAGTGCCTGGTGCCCCCGTGACTGCCCTGAGCAGTGGCTGGGTCTCCGCTCCATGACCTTGGCCTGCTGCATGAGAGCCCACTTACCGTACCTTCCTGAGAGCCCACTTACCGTACCTTCCTGTCTGTCAAGGGATGCCAGAAGTCTGGACTTCTATGTACAACCATTCTCATTTTTTACAAATGCAAAGCAAGCTGAGTCGAGGGCTCTGCTGCTGGGAGGAGCTCTTGGGCCACCAGCTGCAGCCTCTGCTTCTCCAAATCTCAAGCCCTTGGCTGCTGAGGCCTCCCTGCAGGGGCCCAGGCTGGAGCAGGTGCCACAGATGCTAAACGAGATCAGCACTGCCACCTACCCTGGCTCAGGACCACTCTCTTCAGGGGCAGGGACACTTGGGTCCCTTGTTGAGGAACAGGGCCCAGGTCTTCAACCCCTCATACCACCAAGTCCCTTTCAGCCTGGGTCCCAAGGGCCAGCAGCACTCACAGGAGTTGCCATCATTTTTCTGCAGACGCCTAAGGGGTTGGCACCACCCAGGGGCCAGGCTGAGGCCCAGTGCCACCAGTTTGGATCTTCAGGGAAGACAGGGCCAGCTGAGAAGCCAGTTGGCAGTGGGCGTGGATCCACCTGGCACAGGTCAGGGCCAGGCACAACTGTCCGCACCAGGGAACAAGGCCGCACTACATACCATTGCCTTTGTCTGAGCGCTGTGGATGGCTGTTGACAGCATTGGGGACCCCATGGGTGGCCCAGCGCGTGTGGGCAATGCCAAAGTGGGTCTCAAACTCCACCTTTAAGTCCATGCTGTCTTGTTCTAGATGAAAGAGAAATCAGTTTGCCTCACTTTAAATAAGCATTGACAGGGTACAGTAATGGTGAGGTGGCATCATTACAGGGAGACATATCAGCTACGCCCAAGGCACACCCCACCATCGCCCACCAAGGCCCCACCCCCGGATGTCTGTCTGACCTGCTGCTGTGTACTTAGTACTTATCAGTCACCTAATTCACTTCACTGAAATAAACTTACTTTAAAAAGAAAATTCTAGAACACTACTATAAATGGAAAAGCAGGATCATTTACCAGAAAAATTAAAATAAATACATAAGTACTAATTGTTAAGAAAAAGATTCTCCACGTACTACCACCTAAAATAAACCATCCCACATTCTGGGAAACACAGTTTTACAACATGGGCTTAACCCTCCTTCTATTTATCCGTGCTCAGATAAGTTAACATTTTTAGTCTTGAATGCTGTTAGAATAAAAGATTTCAAAGTGACCAGGCTGAATTTATTGCCTTACTCAGTGTGTTTTCCACTTACTGTAAAGTTCTTCATCGAGAGCCTTGACATTTCCTCTTTTCTTGACAAGCTGGATATGTCTTTCTTTGACTTCATTATTATTTCCATCAATGGCCACACCTGTAGTGGGATCATGATTTTTTTTGTATTGGAATTTAAGTTTTGTACGCACACTTCGTTACAGGGCACCACCCAGGGCGAGGGCTCACAGAGCTGTCATTTTATTAGTTCTTGCTTCCCAGGCTTGCTGCCCAGAAAAGAACTAAACAGTGTTCAGGATATCAGTTTGGGAAGACGAGGCTGTAACTGTGGCAACGCTTAACAGCAGGCAGGGAGTGTGCGCCTGGAACTCGGGCTGTGGCTGCCTCCCTGGCTTCTAACCAGTGTGAGCCCTCGGGAGCCTGTGGGAGACGCACCCCAACACCCGCCACTGAAGGCAGTGGGCTCACTTGAGGGCATTTGTCTTGCTACTTGCTATGCACTTTGCATTCTTTAGTGGGTATCTGCATTGCATTCATGTTCCTGCAACCTTTCATCAGACTTGCTTTCTGTTAAGAATTGATAGGGCTCTCAATGATCTGGCTCTCCCTTCCTCCTAAGGCTGCTTAATTAAAAATGGGAAACAGACTAAACATCCACCTATTAGAGGATGGAGGAGTAAACTCTGAGACAGTCATCCAGTGGAGGACTGTGCAGCCACTTATATAGATCGTTAGGAAGAGTTTAGGATAATAGAAAATGCTACAATAAGTGAAAAAAGAATATAAAATTACAGAATTACATAATGGCAATTAGTTATAAACACAAAAAAACTATGCATGACATTTCCACCTGTCCACTCCCCAGCCCACCCTCACACACGCACGGCAATGACCGGGAGAGGGACACAAAGATATTGATGGGGGCACTTTTGATGGAGGTTTTTTTACCCATGTTTCTTCTTTCTACTTTTCTAGAGTTTTCAAACTTCTTTAAAGAAGAAGCGTTATGTTTATGCTGCAGTGGCCTGCAGGGCCTACCTGCCGAGTCATAGCCTCTATACTCAAGTCGCTGCAGGCCCCTGATGAGGGTTTCAAAAATCTCCTTCCTCGTCCGGGGGACTCTGTAGTTCATGTAGGCAAAGATTCCTGTGACAAGAGGGAAAAACCGCACGTTTATAAAACACTTGGTTCGTGTTTAAAAGAAAAACTTTGCCATTCCTGCACTGCAGAAGGGCTCCAGGCTGCCTGCAGAGGAAGATGTGGCCTTCCCAACATAACCGAAGAAAAGCCGTGTGCCCTTCCTGCTTCTGGAAGGGCATCATATGCAGCCCTTCCTCTGTGATGAAAGACTCTTGAGGCACGTGGAGAACACACGCACACACCATGGCCTTGCAGCTCCACTGTGGGGAATTCTCCATGGGCCTCCTGCCGGAGACGGCTTTCACTGGGGCAGCATTCATAACAACAAAGATCAGCAAAACAGCCCAGCCACCCAGGGAAGTGTGGACGTCCCCACCTTCGTGAATTCCCCGATTTGCACAGAACACGCCTGGGAAGAGTCATAGGGAGGTCACAGCAGCCTCTTGAGGCAGGTGGGAACAGGGCTGGGGCCTCTGCTCCACTCTCTACCGGCCCTGCTACTTGGAGCTTTAGCATCAATAAACACTACTTTTACAACAGCAGGAGTAAAACTGTTTCTTGGCCCCTAGAGAAAGCTTATCTTCAAGCAAGGCACACAAGCCAAGGAGATTTTGCTTGGCTTTATTTTCTGTATGTGTATTTCAAAATAATATTTTCCCAAATAGGAAGTACCAGGTGTCATGTTGGTTCTTTCCAAACTCTTTCACTCCCCCTCTTGGGACTACGGACCCTGGATCCGTCTCTAACCTGCCCTATGAGTGCCCCATCCTGGCATCCTTCTGTCCTTTCGTCCTCCCTGCCCTGCAGCCTGTCCCGGCCCCAGCAGAAGTGCTCCCCGGCTCTGGTCCCCCCCGTGCTCTTGCATCTGGGACATCTACATCTCCTGACACAGACACAGGCGGGCATTCTATCTTTATATTTCTCACTGTCTCGGCACACGGCCCTTGTTCAATAAATGTATGTGGAATAGAATGACCAGGAATCTGTATTAATCAGGGAAGCAATGGCCTGGATAGTGAAAAAGCTATGGGGCTTCAGGTAATTCACAGTAACTCATCTTATTGAGACCTCAGAGTGTGCCAGGCACTGGGCCAACCGTTCCCACACAGGTGTCAATCAAAGCTTGCAGCACCTTAGAGGTTGGACCTGCCATTACCCTCCCCTTACCTTCTGGAAAAGAAGCCTCAGGAGGCTGTGACTGGGACAGAGTCAGGAGTGGAGCCAAGGAGACCTGACTTCAGGACTTAAATGCTCCAAACCAGTGGGCAGTGCTGCCTTGGGGAGGAATAGGGTTAAAAGAAGGTTGGGGCTGGCCCTGTGGCTTAATGGTTAAGTTTGGCACACTCTGCTTCGGCAGCCCAGGGTTGGATCCCGGGCTCATACCTACACCACTCGTCAGCCATGCTGTGGCAGTGATCCACATACAAAATAGAGGAAGATTGGCACAGATGTTAGCTCAGAGACAATCTTCCTCAAGAAAAAAAAAAAAGGAGGAAGATTGGCAACAGATGTTAGCTCAGGGCAAAAAAAAAAAATTATATATATATATATATATATATATATATATATGGTTTATTTTCCCAACTACATTTGGCTGGGATGACAGAAAGGTCTGACCAAGATTGAAAATTTGCCAGATATCTGCACCCCCATGTTCACTGCAGCACTATTCACAATAGCCAAGACATGGAAACAACCTAAGTGCCCATCGACGAATGAATGGATAAAGAAATTGTGACATGTGTGTGTGTGTGTATATATATATGATATATAGAGATCTAGATATCTATATCTATCTATCTATAAAGGAATATCATTCAGTCATAAAAGAGGCCTGCCATTTGTTACGATATGGATGGGCCTTGAGGGCATTATGCTAAGTCAGACAGAGAAATAAGTCAGACAGAGAAAGACAAATACTGTATGATCTCACTTATATGTGGAATCTAAAAAAAACCAAACTCATAGATACAGAGATCAGACTGGTGGTTGCCAGAGGTGGGGGGTAGGAGGTGGGGAAATTAGGTAAAGTTGGCCAAAGGTACAAATTTCCTGTTATAAGATAAATAAGTTCTGAGGATCTAATGTACAGCATAGTGACTATAGTTAACAATGCTCTATCATATATCTCAAAGTTGCTAAGAGAGTAGATCTTAGAAGTTCTCATCAGAAGGAAAAAAAATTTTAACTATGTGAGGTGATGAATGTTACCTAATCTTATTGTGGTGATGATTTTGCAACATATACATATACCAAATCATTATGTTGCACATCTTAAACTTACACAATGTTATATGTCAATTATATCTCAATAAAACTGGGAAAAAAATTTGCCAGAGATAAACCTCAGAGAGGACACCTGCCTGCAGGTAACAGAGCTGACCACGACTATATGCAACACCACCTGTAATATCTCTGGTCATTAAGTAGGTTAGATTCAAGTCAATATGGTATATCTGAATGAATGATTAAATATCCATTAAATGAATTTTATATTCCTAAGCAGTAAGAAGGGTCACATCATGTGAAGATTTAACTTGCTAAAATTCACCTGGACACAGTCAGTCAAAAAATAGCCGACAGATGTAACCAGTGCTGAAAATGATATTTTGCATTCTTAGTTACTGTACATTACTGTACACAGGATACATTTGCACACAAGTATTAAGGTGCAAGGTTTATGTATAAAAACATGCACACTGTGCTTTCTGAGCAGTTACAGACGTTTTCTTTTAAAAATGGCTAAGGGTAATTTTGGCAGTCAGCTATTTTTGTCTTCCTGGTGGACTCTAGGTCAGGCAAGAGGCGCTAAATGGAAGGGCTGTGTGTGCAGCTCAGGCATGGCCCCAGAGAAGGTCCCCCCCCCACCTCCCCCCGCCCTGCGGCAGGGTGGCAGAGCATCTGTGTGCCAGGGGCTCATCTTCACCCCACACTTCAAACTAAACACAGCTGGGCAGGGGATGTGCTTTTGTGACTTTACTTATTAAAAAACCCTATAGTTACCTTTTAATGTAAATATTAAAAAAATTTTAACAGCTTTATTAGGACGTAAGTCACATACTATAATATTTTCCCATTTAAAGAGTGCAATTCAATGATTTTTAGTATATTCATAGAGTTGTGCAACAATCACCACAATATGTTTAGGTGAAGTTTTTCAAAACATTAATTTTTCTGCAAAAAATCAGAAAGTTCCCTGGAGGGACACGGCCAAATTCCAGTAACTATAAAGACCACATCGCTCTGGGATATGGTTAGGTGAAGGAGGGAGCAACTCACAGATCATTTTTGGAGTCTCTTGAACTACCAAACTTTCCTGGCATCCTGGGAATCATTCTAGAATTACACCTGCATCTCACGAAGGGGAGCTGACAGGCATATTGCAGATGACACAAAGGCCATACACCAACTCTGGAAAGGCTTTAAATCCGAAAGGTTTTTAGGAGAGCGCGTGTGCTCTATGACTCTGCTCTCCAATCCTCCCGGCAATGCCCCTTCCTCCGGGCAGCTTCACTTCTGAACTCATGGCAGGCACGTATGCGTCTCTGACTTGCAGATCCAGAACAGCCTCCTTGGTTGGAGGGGTGCGGGGGCTGCCGCCAGAGCCCCTGGCAGGCTGGGGCCGTTAAAGGGTCCTTGTCCTCAGGACAACCAGCTGTGTCCACACCCAGCAGGGAGGCTTGGCGGCCACTCAGGTACAGTCCAGGAGATTACTGTGGTGAAAGGGGCTGCCAAGGAGTGGTTTTCAAGGTGTTTTCACAAGAAGGCATAAGTCTAATTTTCAACAAAAAATCTCTTGCATGCCGGCATCTATTCAGTAAGTTCTTTCATGAACTAAGCACCACCTCTCTCCTCTCGCAGCTCCCCCTCTTGGCTGGATTTTCCCTGCACGCTACTGAGATGAAGTGACTAAAATAGCATTCACACCATGCTCCTCCTATTTTTAAAGAAATAATTAAATAGAATTTCTCCTGCTATTCCCATCAGAATTCCCTCCTGGAATCCCTTCCATCCATAATGAAAGCTAAGAATCCATTTTTTACCTATGAGATCAGCAAAGATCAAACAGTTTGACAATAAGTGAGAGTTTAAATGTGTGCACTCTCTTTGGAAGGCAATTTGGCAATCTATCAAAATTAAAATGTACACATCTGTTGACTAGAGCTGTTACACTTCTAGGAATGTATCCAACAGACATCTCCACAGAGAGGCATGTGTGCGTATCTGAGGAGAGTGCTCAGTGCTGTGTGTGGCAGCTGAAGTCTGGAGACAGACTGACACCTGGCAAGGACCAGGTAAGTGACGGTGCAGCCACACGGTGGGGCCACCGTGGGGCCACGGGCAGGCACCCTACACAGAGAACAGGTGAAGCTGTGCGTTCTCTTGGAAAACAAGCGACATCTCCAAGATGCGTCAAGGGGACAAAGCGGCTTGCAGAACATGAGTAAATGATGCAGGGTGGGCTGGGGAGACGCACACAGTATTTCTGGGAGGGCACCCAAGACCCGGGGGCAGTGGTTGCCTCTAAGGATGGTGCTGGATGCAGGGCAGACACTCCCTTCCACTGCACATGTGCTCTCTGTATGCTCAGGATATTTCACTGTGTGCCCAAACACACTGTTCCACCACATGCCACTATGTGAACTAGAGAACAGTGGGAACGGGATCGTCATCCGGCCCAATCTGACTTTATTGACTTCACTGTGGCTGCCCAGCTCACTGGGAGGAATGACGGCCATAACCAGGGGGAAAGCACAGTCAGAGCACACGGTCCAAAGCGCAAAGGACAGGTTCGGGCCCCTGCTGGAGGGCCTCCTTGCTTGCCTGCTCACTTCTCTGTGACAGCAGGAAGCAGAGGGTGGCGGCTGGTGTACATGGCCTCCACCAAACACTGATTTCAAATCCCAGCGCGCCCCTTGCTTCCTGTGCGGCCTGCAGCAAGTCCCTGAACCACCCGTGGAGTGGAGTGATGGCAGCACCTCCTTCCCAAGCTTATTGCTAGAATTCACAGAGTCTTTGTAAAGCACGCAGAACACTGCCTGCTGCCTAGTAAGTGTCCGTGAAAATGAAGTGCGCAAGGAGCTCTCTACTCCTGTGGAGCATGCGGTGCAAATGCAGGTATGCATGGGGCACACAGGAAGCCCTTGAGAAATCATCATCAAATAAAATCAAGGGGAAAACAGTACCATTCTATTGGTATTTCTTCTTGGCTTTCCACTTGGGGAAATGATGGTTAAACCAAATGAGTGATTTGGCTGCAGCTTGATTAAGATTTAGTTCATCCCATAAACTTTTCCCCACGAGGGCATCATCACTGTGCTGGGTGCTGAGAGGTGCCAAGACGCCCCGTCAGGGGGCCTCGCAGGGTGGGTTGAGAGAGAACACAATGCACAGGGACCTCCCGACCCCTCAGAGGATTTGCAGGCAGAGGGGCTGGGAGCTGAGAGGTGGGAAAGGGTCAGAGAGTTCCTGGGCTGGCTTTGCGCAAAGGTGGCTTCAACTCACTCTGCAGGTGTCAGCTGGCGGGTCACCCCCTTGGTCAACTGCAGGCCTTCCCCTCTCCTCCTTTTTATAAAGTCGCGTGGTCCTGTTTGTTTCCCATATAGCACTTGCTTCCTTGTCTTTTGTCTGATTTCCCACTGGACTGTAACCATCAT
Source organism: Diceros bicornis minor (assembly GCF_020826845.1). Classification (NCBI taxonomy): domain Eukaryota; kingdom Metazoa; phylum Chordata; class Mammalia; order Perissodactyla; family Rhinocerotidae; genus Diceros; species Diceros bicornis. The sequence continues at coordinate 93,269,620 of NC_080740.1, forward strand.
GAGGATAGGACCACATGTGTCTTGTTTATCTGTCTTATTCATTGGTGTATCCCCAGTACCTACCCCAGAGCTCGGCACACTTTAAGGGCTCAGTAGCTGTTTGTTGAATGAAGGAATGCATGAGTAAACGAAATGGATAGGGGGTAATTAGAGAAGTTGGCCTTTGAGCTGGGCCTGCAACACAGCCACACACAAGCAGATCTGTTCTCTGGAACCCCCGGAGTGAGCACGAGGGACAGAAAGGCCAGGGAGGCAGGTAGTGCTGAGCTGGGGGTCCCTGAGTGTCAGTCCCTTTCACAAGGGCAGTGTGGCAGTGCCAGCGTTGAGGGGTAACCCCAAGACACTCAAGCACAAAGGCTTATGTCCCCAGCACTACCCTCCCACACTCGTGCACTGTGATGATCCCGGGACTGGAGTGAGGAGAGCCTTCTAGATAAATGAACCAGGTCCTGGGAAAGGATGCCAGATCTCCACTGAGGGGAGGGGGCTGCAGAGTAGACCACCACCTCCACCATTTATGGAGGCTTCCCATGTGCCAATTCCAGAAGCTTATCTCGTCTGATCTTCACAACGCCCTGTGCCAAGGCTGTGGTTCCCATAGACAGACACAGTGTCTCTGGCTCTGAGGCCAAAGACTCGAGCAACTCACAGCCAGGCCTATCTGACTGCAGGGTGCTCATCACCGCTGGCCCAATCAGCATAGGAGCTGTCTTAGACCCCACCCCAAGGGTGAGAATCAGCTCGCACAGAGGTGACCTGGCCCTTGAGGAGATGCCCAGCTGGCATCTGATGGACAGACTGCAGAGCTCCCCTGGTTGAGTCCAGGCCATTTGGACACGTCCTCCCCTGATCCCTGGAGCCCTCCCCTACAACAGGACACTTCTGCTTCTGACTCCACCTTTCTTTCCCATCCAGTCCCTCCACACAGGGCAGTGGCAATGACAGCAAGGCTGGCTCCCACTACATCCCTCCCACTCCTGCACAGGTGGGATGGCAAAATCCCTCCCGAGGCGGCTTGGAGAAATGCCTGGTCTTGGAGCCCTGATGGCCTAGTGGTTAAAGTTCAGTGCACTCCGCTTCAGCGGCCCAGGTTCGGTTCCCAGGCGCAGAACCACACCACTCGTCTGTCAGTGGCCATGCTGTGGTGGCAGTGCACATAAAAGTAATAATAAAAAAAAGAGTCCATGGGCCTAGTAGAGATTAGATACTAGTTTAAGTCCTAGATTGGATTACTCCCCGCCCTGACAGAAGACATGGCCAGTTGGATTCCTGCCTCATAAAATTCCTGAGTATGTGTGTTTGTGAGAGTGTGTATGAGTGTGACATTGTGTGTGTGGATATGTGTGTGAGTTTGTGTCTGAGCGTCAGATGTGTGTGCGTGAGTGTCTATGAGTGTGGAAGTGTGAGCATGTGTGTATATGTGTGTGTGAGTTTGTGTCTGAGCGTCGGATGTGTGTGTATGTGAGTGTGTGCGAGTTTGAGCGTTGGGGGTGTGTGTGTGATGTGCTGGGGGAGGTGGGGCAGGTCTACTCTCCTGGGTGAGGCCCCAGGTGAGGGAAGCCACTGGGCCAAGGGCAAGGGCCGCACAGCAGGCTGTGGCCTCTCGATATGTCCAGTCTCTGCTCCTGCAGACTGGGGAATGCCACTTTACTGATGAAGTGGGGACGACAATCCTCTGCCTCCTGGCAGAAGCGAGAGCAAAGGCGGAGGTGTCAACGCAGCGTGAGGTCGCACAGCCTGGTTCTCACACAAAGGCACAGGGACCCCAGTCTTGGCTCGGGCTCAGGAGGAGGTTGGCTCCGCTGGGGACAGCCCTACCCTGCCTCAGGCCTCCTTGGGACTCCATGGGTTAAAGTCACTACATCACTGGAATCCTTGAGATAATAGGAGACTCTGCCTCCTGCAGTAAACGTGGGCAAGGCGTTTCTATTTTTAATAGAAAAGTTCTTGGTGTCCTTGTCATGTTAAGATTTCACCAAGAGCAAAGGGGAAGCAACATATTCTGGAAATTATACTAAAAAACCTTTTAAGAAAAAAAACAGAAGTCTTATATAAATTGCCCAAATGTGGCTATAAAAAAAACTAGACATTTTTTTCCAGTGAGAGAAATATTTCCTTTGAAAATTAAAGATGATAAGATTAAATTGCTTAATCGTTTTTGCGCCAAGTTAATCTTCAGAATTTTCTCCCAAGAGTGTTTGTAACCTCAAGGTAATCTCTCTTTATAAATGAATTTTGCTAAATATAAAAATAACCTCTCAATTTAGAAGCACTGTTTACTCATGTTATATTGCAAAATTTCCAGAAGGTTTCCCTGAATTTGGGAAACCCCTGATGAATAAGACTAACCAATGAAGAAATGGCATGATGATGGGGAGGAGGAGGTGGGGGAGGTAGAGCGGGATAGCAGGCCGTGCTGAGCGAGCCCTGCCCGCCAGCCTCTATCCAAGAGTGCCCACGGCAGTCTCAATCTCGACAGTCCTGTAAGTAGGGGCAGTGGTGTGCGGGAGCTGGGAGGACTGGCTCCCAGGAGCCAACTGTGAGCATCTCGGGCCAACTCCACGGTCAGGGATCTCATATTGATGAACCGAATTAGTATTGGCACTCTCACAGTTTCTCACAGAAATTGGCAAACCAGGGAGCTGTTGTTAACCATTTATCTGTACATCACTGAGCAGGGGGCTCTGTTTCGAGAGGCTCCTGTGGCTTGGAGAGGTAACGAGCCAAGCGACCTGATCCCAGCGTCTGTGCCCCATCAACTCCAGCCTAGTCTCCTGTGAGGCATCTGTCCATGACCTGACCTGTTACAGGGAGGAAAGGAGTACCAATATGACGGGGTTCTGAGAGCTGGAAGAAGTTTGGGACAAAAGGGTGAGCTCTCTCCTGAGTCACATAACTTCCCCGGATTGCTGTTCCTCTGCTGAGACGAGAGGCAAGCTCTCCTGAAAGACCACTGTGCAAGTAAATAGACTGTGTGTGTGTGTCCTGGCCTCTCTTGATTCTGGGGAATAAAACCATGCCTGCTGCTTGCATGGAAGAGATGAGCGGAATGGGTACACGTGTGCATGGAGGGCAAGATGCTCTGAGCGCCATAGTTACATGACCCAAGAACTGACTTGTAGAGAAACCATGAAAACTGTTTGGTCCAACTGGGTGTGTGGCACCTGCCAGTGAAGGATGGGGTATTCAACTGATGCCCACGTTCACCTTCTGACTGTGGTGGGTCCAGCCTAAGAGTGCTGGGACCAGGGGACTTGGGTATGTGTGTGGAGGGGATGCTAGTAGCTCTCTGGTCAATGTCCTTGTGGCCATGACTTGAGCATCTGGGATTGGCAACACTGGGCTCTTCCTGGAGAAGGCACCTGAGAGCAAGAACCCAACTGTAGCAGGATGAATAACGGCCCTCAAAGTTATCAGGTCCTATCCCCTACAATCTGTAAATGTTACTCTATATGGAAAAAGGTCTTTATAGATGTGATTAAGTTGAGGATCTTGAGATTATCTTGGATTATATGGGTGGGTCCTAATGCAATCACAAGTGTCCTTATAAGTGGGAGGCAGAGGGAGATTAGACCACAGAAGAGGAGAAGGTGCTGTGACCATGGAGACAGAGACTGGAGTGACGTGGCCACAAGCCAAGCAATGCCGGCGGCCACCAGACGCTGGGAGAGGCGAGGAACAGATTCTCCCCTAAAGCATCTGGAGGAAGTGGGGCCCTGCTGACACCTTGATTTTAGCCCAGTAAAACTGATTTTTGGACATAGTCTCCAGAACTGTGAGAAAATAAATTTATATTGTTTTAAACCAGTAAGTTTGTGGTAATTTGTTATAGCAGCCAGAGGAAACTAATACCCCAACTGAGACAAAAGATGATGAATTCAAGACAAGGGCTTTATCTTCTAGCAAAAACTAAGAATTCTCCAATTCTCCATAGCCAAGTCTCTCCCCCCCCCCCTTATAGATTACTAAATGCAGTAGTGAGGGATGGGGAAGATTTAAGAATTCATGGATGGGAAGTGCAATTCTTTTTGTCAAACCCCCATGCATGCATGGTCCATGCTGCCATGCCCTTGTATATGCTATGCCCTCAGCCTGTCACACCTGTCACCTCCTTCTCTCTGCAGAGCTCATATGTGAGGCCAGGCCCATGTGGCACTGTCCCAGGTACCTCCCTCTCTTCCTGGGAGTCAGTGCTCCCTGCCTCTACTGTGCCTGAGTCCCAAGCTCAGACTGCATGAGGGCCAACAGGTAACATCAGCAAGTGAGGCAGCTGGGCAGGGGCTGGGAGAACTGGGTAGATTGCACCCATCATCCCGGGGGCACAACTCAGAAATACGGACTCAGGGTTGCTCATCTTTGGATTTTTTCAAGAGAAGTAGAAAATCTCACCTACTTATGTGAAATCTCCCAATTTTGCAGTTTGGCAACTAATTAAAAAATAAAGTTTGAACCCTGTGCACCAAACAGAAAGATGTCTGCCTGCTGGTTTGCCACAGGGCTGCCAGGCTGCACTTGTGCCTGTGTCTTCCCTCTATGGCAGTATTTATGTCCTGAGTTATCCCATCCCTGCTCAGTGACCTGCCAACTACCTGCCCCTTCTCTTAGGGGAGGATCATGCCCACATAGCCCCAGGGCCTCGGAAACGTAGGGCCTCTCCAGGAGCCACCATTCCCTAATGGCTGAGTGAAGAAGGAAGGAGAGTGGGAAAGGAGGGAGGGAGGGAGAAAGGGAACACAGTAACCTTTCTACTGGCAGAAAGTCAGAAAAATGCCGGCAATTCTAGATGTCACAAAACCACCCATGAGTATCGTGTCATTTCAGCTAAACTCCCAGTGCACTGAAACTTTGAGGGTCATTTGCTTAGTGTGTGGAGGATCAACTAATACTGGCTCTGGCTTTTTGTGGGAGAAGCATTGAAGACAAGGGAGAACAAGGGCCAATCTGAGCATAGCCATCAGCAACTGATAAGGAAAGGCCTTTCAGCTCAAACCCTGCTGACCCTGCCAGACAGTCTGGGGTCTGGGCTCTGAGCTGGCTTCAAGGTAGCGGATCTCCGCAGGGCCGCAGCCAACCCAGAGAAAGGCCCTAAAACAACTCCTGCTCTGACACAGGCGTGCACAGACTTCTCTGGGCCTCAATTTCCCCAAATGTAAGGTGAAGAGAGTGAGTGATTTATTCTAGGAGCATCTTCACCATTTTTGCCATATCCTCATACCAAATGCACAATCATTTCTTAAATATTTTTCTATAAAATTGACCGAATTTTCAAAAACATAAATGAATTCATTACAAAAGAAAACAACCATAAAAGGAAACTAGTATCACTTGCCATACATACATAGACCATAATCCAAAAAAACCAGACTGGTGTGTTCAATTCTAGCCAGCTGCTGCTGTGAGCTGAGCCTGGGACAGCTTCCTCGTGCAAGGAGTGCTTGGCTAGTGTCAGAGAGATGTAAAAGACACATTAGCACCCAGCCGAGACTTTCTGCTGGCTACTTGAAAAGGAAGTAACTTTTCCACATACGAATTCCACGTGGCCCCCTGACTTTGCTGAGGGCTGCAGGGTGGGATGTGCAAGCAGGGAGCCCTAACGTGAGGACACAGGTAGTTACAAACCCAAAATCATCCTTTCCCTAGGGAACAGAACATGTGCAGCCCTTTAAGAATGCAGAACACAACCGGCGATTTTGAGAGTTGGAGATAGAACCCCTGCCAGCCTCCCCCCAGGCTCAGAAAGGCAATGGAGAAAGCTGGATGCAAGTAGGAAGCAGGATGGAAGCCTGGGCTGGCGGTGGGGACAGGAGGAGGAAGGAAGGAGGCTGCTGGTGCTGGATGGGCAGACCCTCCCACCACAAGGGGTCTCAGTGCACCAGTCTGGCTCTAAGGCCACCAGTTAGTGAAGCGCCTTGAATGCCACACTGAGGGGTGTGGAACCTAAAGGGCTTCTGGCAAAACTGCCACCTTTGCCTCATCTCTGTCCTCAGAAACGTCCACAGTAAGCCCTATACATTGCGGATAATGCCCGCAGTCCTGAGATGTTTGCTGAGGGTTCAGGAATTTAAATTGATGCCTGTTTGGCCTGGGGGAGGCTGCACCCCAAAGCTGGTTGCTCCCTTCTTGGTCAGTCGCTCCTTTTTCACTTTTTCAGGAGCGCCTGGCCTCAGAAACAAGGCCTGGACAGACCTCGGTCCAGGACTCACCGCTGGCACACCCCATCCCGCAGCCCTCGGCGAAGTCAGACAGAGGCCTTTCACGGCTTCAAAAGTTCCACCAGGTCTTCCAGCCACAGGAGGCTGGAATGAGTAACTGAATCCCACTCAAGGAGAAAAAAAAAAAAGGCACAGTGACCTTTTGTCCCAGCAGAAGTTCCCGGCCCTCTCCCAGCCGGCGCAGGCGGCTCAGCCAGGAGAGTAAGGAATTACAGATGTGCGCGCAGGGCCGCGGCGCCCTCCCCACGGCCCGGCAGGCTCGCCGGACAGCGCCCGGTCGCCGCGGTATTTGGGACGCCCGGAGCCCGGCCCACTGCCCGCCCTGGACTCTCTCTCCCAGTTTCGGCCCAAGGCGCGGCGGTGACTGCTGCCTCTTCCCCGCGCCTCGCCCAGAGCTCTTTCCAGCAAAGAGGCGGCAACATGGGATCAACCCTGCTGGGGACAGGAGGTTCATTCTGGGACGCGAGGAGGACGCGAAGGCCCTTCCCGAGCGCACCAGGTGCCGCTCCTGACGTCGCGGGGAGGGTGCAGGTGGGATCGCCTCACCTCAGTGGCCGCGGGGGGCTGAGAGCAGGGTTGGGCACCCCGCGCCCGGGATGCGCGAGCTTGCGCGTGTTCGCCTTTGTGGGCGACTTGGGGGCACTTTCCTTACTGGACACAGGGTGCGGACATCTCCGTGATGTGAGAGTCCAGGCCAGGGCCAGGACCAATTCCCTGCCCTCTGTGGGGGACCGGATGGCCCTCACCAAGTCCGGGACCAGAGTTGGGCACCCCTCTTCCTCTCACCTTCCTGAGACACCCACCCGGGGGCGGGGGGCAGGAGGAGGCAGGCCCGGCCGTTGAAACCCCCTCGGTCGGGACCGGGGCAGACCGACGCCCCCGTCCCGCGCCGCCTCCTGGTCCCCGGCGCCGGGCTCTCCGGCCCAGGCGCTGAGAGGCTGGGGCGCCGGAACCCGCGACCGCCACGGGGGAGGGGCCGCACTCACCGCACATCGTGGCCGCTGCTCACGCCCTTCGCAGGTCTGGGGCTGTGCGCGCTCCGGAGGCTGGGCGCTCCGCGGGCTCGGGCTCGCGCGGCTCGGCCTCCGGCTCTTATAGCCCAGAGCCCGCCGCCAGGAGCGGGGCCGAGGCGGGGCCTCCGCCCCCCGCTTGCTCCCCATTGGCCGCCGGTTGTCGTGACAACGGCGGGGACTGGGCCCCAGGAGTCGCGGCAGGGGCGAGGGGCGGCTTCCAGGCGCTAGTCCCGGCTGTGACGCGAGGGCGCGGGGCGTTAGGTCCTGGAGATGAGTTGTGGGGGGGCATTAGGTCTTGGAGATGGGTTGTGGGGGGCGGACAGCCTGATTTCAGACCCGGACACAACCGTGGATTAGGCGTGGACCCTGGGCAGGGGGCTGAATCGCTCTGTGCTTCAGTTTCCCCGTCTGTAAAATGGGGATAACGATGGACCCTGGCTCGTGGGCCGGGGCGAGGATTGAGGCAGTCTGTGGAACGCACAGAGCGCAATGTCGGGCACGACGTACCTGTTCCGGGCTTGCACCCCTCTGTGCGCAGACTCCTCTCGGGGCGCCGGAGACGCGCACACGGAGGGCCTTTAAACCTGGTCCCCCCTGTGAGGAGACGACTCCAGGTTGATTGACGAGGAAACTGAGGTTCCTCGCAGATGGAAAGGAACTTTGCCAACCTGGGCAGAATTCGAACCCAGGATTGACTCCAGAGCCGGAACTCGGAGGCGGGGATTCCCCAGGTCGTGAGCCAAGCTGGGGGACCCAGGAAGCCGCCCCCCAGGAGCGGCGCTGGCCGGCCGTCCTCCGCGCAGCTGCTTCTCCGCCCCGGCGGCCTGGAGCCCGGATCTCGCCCCGGCAGCGTCACCGAGGCCGGCGTTCCCCACCCTGGTTCCCTGCCGTCCCCTCCCTCCCCACTGCGCTCCTGCTGGGTCTCCTGAGGAAGGTCACGAGAACTGGCCCAATATTTGCGTACTTTGAAGCCATCTGGTGTTTTTTATTTTACTTAAAAAAACAAAATCCTGAAATTCTAAACAGATCCTCCCCAGTCGTGTTAGAGAAGAAAACGAAGCTTTTTGCGTCTTGTCTAGAGCATTTTTCCTGACGTAACCCCCGCTCTGCAGGCCCTGGGGAGGAGGTGTTTATTGTACCCATTTGCACGTTGAGGAAACTAAGGCTCAGCGACAGTAAGGAGGGGTTTGGTTGAGTCATCCTGCTGGGAAATAGCAGGGCCGGTTCAGAGCCGCCATGTTTGTGCCTCACCCTCCACTGTGCAGGGCCTCTTGCGTTCCTTCCTTCCTTCCCTCATTCCTAAGAAGCTACTTCGTGCCTGTCCTGGTGCTAGGGACTTAATGATGAGTGGGAATAATCCCGCCCCGGCCCTCCTGGCACTTACAAAGTGGTGGGAGGCAGACACTATCCAGTGTCACACAGAGAGCAGGACAATTCCAGGTAGGATACAGGGAGGGTGCCAGGCTCTGCCTGGGACTGGGCTGGGGCTGGGGCTGGTGCAAGTCGGTATAGAGCCAGGGCAGGTTGTCAGAGGAAGTTAGCAGACTTGAGAAGGGAGGAACATGCGCAAAGGTCTCACGGCTGAGGACTAGAGCTGTAGTCTTGAGATCAGGCTGTTCTGCCCCAGACCTGCCTTCACCCTCTGTAACTGGAGTGGGGACAGGATGAAGTCATCAGGCCCTCTGCTAGCACCAGGACACCAGGAGACCTGGGGTCCTAGTAGGGTCCAGATCTGTTCCCCATTCTTCCTGGGCATCCACAGCTCCTCATGAATGGGGGGAGAGGCATGAATGTGAGGACCCTTATGGAGGTATTTGCAGCTGCTGCTGGCCCAGCATCCCCCCCTGCTTAGGGGACCAGCCCCTGAGAAGCCTTTGGGAGAACAGTGGCCTGGGCCTTGGCCATATGGGCACTAAATCCTCCTGGCCTTGGTATTGGTTCAGGAATCAGCATGTGGTTCATGGGGGAAACCAGCAGAAAAGATAAACTTGTCCTCTGCCTGGTGGTGCAGCTGGCTGGAGGGTAGACTGGTGACACTGGGGACCCTCTTGTCACCTTCGGGGTGGGGTGAGGAGAGGCCGTCTGAGAGTGAAGCAATCCAGAGCAAAGTGGATCCTGAGGATGGAGAAAGATGCACATTTTGGGAGCCCCTGGATTCAGCCAGGTCTGAAGCCAGGATTTATCTCTGGAATTCTCAGTATCAGTGCTCAATAAATTCCCATCTTCGATTGAGGCACTCTGAAGTGACTTCTGTCGTTTGTAACCAAGTAGAGTCCTGACCCCTTCAACCTGCTGGAACTGTGAGCTGAGGTCCAGAGGAGCAGTTAGGCAGCTGGTGGCTGCATCCCATAAGGTCCTGCTGGCTGGAGACCGTTCCTGCCTTCAGCCTTGTCAGGGACCTGGTGAAGCCCAGGAGGCCCCTGGGGTTTGTTGAGATTAAGCAATGTGCCCAAAGTTACACAGCCAGGAAGTGGGGGCTGGTCCGGATCAGGAGGCCCAGGCTTGGCCTCTCCCAAAGGAGGGAGGATGTGGGACCATGCATAGATGCTGTCCCCAGCTGGCCTCTTACCTGTGCTTCCGAGAGGGTGAGCCTGAGCAGCTGGAGCCAAAAGTCCACAGGGCCTAAAGGAGCAGGGCCCTGAGCCTGCTCCCGGTGGGTCCCGGATGCCCACTGCCCAAGCTGATTGCACGGCTGGCTCTGGCCCCACTTTCCGGGAGTGACCTTCACCCTCCTGGTCAGCAGGGTGGGACCACAAGCTGGGATTGCAAACAGCAGCCACAGACATGGCTTCTTCCCCTGCACAGTTTTTTCAAACCTCAAGTCAACTTTTATATAGTTGGGAGATTTGCTCATTGATCTGGTTTTTCCCATACAACCCAGAGATCTCCTTCCTACCCCTCTTCTCCGTAGTCTAGCTGAGTCCCATGGCTGTCCTGGTAGACATGGAATGTACCTGCTATCCCCCTGGCACAGGCCCTGCTCAGCTGCTTTTCCCTGTGACATTTCCGCTGGGGCCGGGGAGAGTTATGGGGTCCGTGCTATTATGAGGGCTGCCCTCTAACTCCAGCAGGGGTCCTGGCTGGGCTTTCACCAGCTTCCATGTTGTCCTCAGATTCCTTACCACTAGTCTCCACATGCCCAAGCTGGGCTGTGGCCACTGGGCAACCTGGGGTGGTCACCTGTTCCTCCTGATCTCCTTGTTCCCCTATGGGAGCAGAAGTGCCAGGCAGACCTCGGTGTCGGCTCCTTAAGCCCAGAGACCCGGCCCAGCCCAGAGCTGTGGAGCACAGGGCTTCCTTGGCTTCAGTGGAGGGAGGGTCCAGGGAGCTGAGGCCTGCAGCTGGAGCCCTACGTTGGACCACTCCACCTGTGCAGGGGCACGAGATTCTGGGGGGACCTTGGGTGGTGCTCACAGCAGATGGGGTTTGGGGAGCCCAGGCCAGAAACCCCAGGTGTCATGACCTGGATGGAGTTCCCTGCCTCAAGGTAGCTCGTCTTCAGCTCAGATCTGAGGTGGGTAGGACAAGAAGTGGCAAGACATGAGGCCAGACCTGGGGATGGGCAGGAAGCCAATCCCCAGCCCCTGTCCCCTCCCTCCTGCCCGGCTGGTGTGGGGTGGATGGGGGGAGAGTGAAGTGCAAAAGGTGCATGGCTAGGGAGGGTCTGAGAGACTGGCCGGGGGCCAGGGTTTGAGGACAGCCAGAAGTGAAGAGGTGGATGGGAAACTGAGGCAGGAATTCTTCCACAGAGTGAAGGCCTGGGGGGAGGAAGGCCTCAAGCTCATCTGTGGTTTGGGAAAGAGGGAGGGTTGTGCAGCTCAGTTTTGGCTGCCAGATGGCTCCACCCCACGCCCACCCCAACCCGGGCTCTGAGGCAAGGCAGGGGCTGCACAGAAGTGACTTCCGGAGGAGGTCCTGGAGCCACGGGCTTGTTTCATCCCCTTCTCCTGAAGGGCCTGAGGAGGAGGTCTGCCAAGAGGCTGGACTCGTGTATTCTTGTATGACTGTGAGTTAACTTAGAAAAATAGGGCTAGGGGCCGGCCCAGTAGCATAGTGGTTAAGCTTGGCGTGTTCCACTTTGGAGGCCCAGGTTTTGGGGATCAGATCCTGAGCGGACCTACACCACTCATCAGCCATGCTGTGGTGGTGACCCACATATAAAGTAGAGGAAGACTGGCACAGATGTTAGCTCAGGGCTAATCTTCCTCAGATAAAAAAAAAATAGGGCTAATTATAAATCTTTATAATTTTTTCCTTCCAGAAGAAATACATATTCATTTTAGGAAATAATAAAAAAAATTTTAAGGGTTAACCACTGTGAACTTTTTACACCCCCGAATGTTATTCTTTTCATATATAGTTATTATTTAAACAACAATATGGTTGTACTGTAAATACTGTTTTGTAGCTGGAGTTGGACCTCTGATTAGAAAGAATTTCAAACCATACTGTGAAGCTCAGATCTGGCCCGGGAATGCCAGCACTGTCCCGGATGCAGTCCTGGTGCCACTGCACCCAGGAAAAGCTGGGCCTCTGCTCTGCTCGGCCAGGAGATGGTGGGGGTCTGTGTGGGACAGGTATGTACGACAGAAACCTGAGGTTACATCAAGCATTGGCTGTGGGATGGCATGAGTGGGAGTGGCAGGCCCACCCCACGCCACGCAAGCCCTGGGGCTCTCTGGCCAAGGCGCAGGGTCTGGTGACAGTACCGCCTGCCTTTCCATGTCTGCACAGCACCCCACTCCAAGCAGTATATCAGTTCAAGCTCAGTTATTTCAGACAAGCATCTCCTCAGGTATAAAAGGGCACATATTGGGGTCCCTTCCGGAGCAGGGGGAAACCTCACATTCATGGGCAATTAGGTGAGATAAATCATAGTTGTTCATTTGTCCTGCAAATGTTCTTGACACTTCCACAAGCCTGCCCTGTGCTAGGCCCAGGAGGCACAGAGAGGAAACCAACCTAGTTTCCATCCTGGAGGAGCTTACAATCTTAGTGGGCAAACACACACATTCACACACATATAGAGGGTGCCCTTCAGATTCTCAGTTTTGTGAGTTGCGAAGTAATTCAACTGGCAAGTGAAGTGGGGAAGGGCATTTCAGGCAGAGGGGACAGTGTATGCAAAGGCCCAGGGGTGGGAAAAAAGCACGTCAGGGATAGGAAGTAAGCATTACATAATTGTTAATCCTCTATACCTGTCTGGGATGCCTACTGGGTCCAAGCAGGTAAATAAGGAAGATGGGGGTGGGGGTGGGGCGAGATTATAGGGAGCAGTAGGGACTGTGGGCCCTGGGACCATGTATCCCATTTAAACCTCTTTCTGATACCAAAAAATGGCATGAGGCTATTGGAAGAATAAATAGTTAAAATGTCCATACTACCTAAAGCAATCAATGCAAGCCCTATCAGAATGCCAATGACATTCTTCATGGAAATAGAACAAAGAATCCTAAAATTTATATGGAACAACAAAAGACCCCGAATAGCCAAAGCAATCCTGAGAAAAAAGAACAAAGCTAGAGGCATCACAATCCCTGACTTCAAAATATACTACAAAGCTATAGTAATCAAAACAGCATGGTACTGGCACAAAAACAGACACACAGATCAATGGGACAGAATATCAAGCCCAGAAATAAACCCACACATATATGGAGAGCTAATTTTTGACAAAGGAGCCAAGAAGATACAATGGAGAAAGGAACGTCTCCTCATTAAATGGTGTTGGGAAAACTAGACAGGCATGTTCAACAGAATGAAGGTAGACCATTATCTTACACCATACACAAAAATTACCTCAAAGTGGATTACTTGAATATAAGACCTGAACCCGTAAAACTCCTAGAAGAAAATATAGGCAATACACTCTTCAACATCGGTTTTAGCAGTATCTTTTCAAATACCATGTCTACTGAGGCATGGGAAACAAAAGAAAAAATTAAAAAATGGGACTAATCAGACTAAAATGCTTCTGCAAGGCAAAGGAAACCATCAACAAAACTAAAAGACGACCCACCAACTGGGAGAAAATATTTGCAAATCATATATCCAACAAGGGGTTAATTTCCAAAATATATAAAGAACTCACACAACTCAACAACAAAAAACCAAACAACTTGATCAAAAAATGGGCAGATGATCTGAGCAGACATTTTCCAAAGAAGATATACAGATGGCCAACAGGCACGTGAAAAGATGTTCAACGTCACTAATAATTAGGGAAAATGCAAGTCAAAACTGCAATGAGATATCTATCACCTCACACCTGTCAGAATGGCTGTAATTGAGAAGACAAGAAACGACAAGTGTTGGAGAGAATGTGGAGAAAAGGGAACTCCCATACACTGCAGGTGGGAGTACAAAATGGTCCAACCATTATGGAAAACAGTATGGAGATTCCTCAAAAAATTAAAAATAGAAATACCATACAATCCAGCTATCCCGCTACTGGATATTTATCCAAAGAACATGAAATCAACAATTCAAAGAGATTTATGCACCCTTATGTTCATTGCAGCATTATTCACAATAGCCAAGATGTGGAAGCAACCCAAGTGTCCATCAACTGATGAAATGGATAAAGAAGATGTGGTGTATATATACATGTATACATATATACATATATATATATATACACACACACACACACACACACACACACACACACACACAATGGAATACCACTCAGCGATAAAAAAGACAAAATCGTCCCATTTGTAACAACATGGATGGGCCTGGAGGGTATTATGTTAAGCAAAATAAGCCAGACAGAGAAAGACAAACACCACATGATTTCACTCATATGTGGAAGATCAACACATGGACAAAGAGAACAGATTAGTGGTTACCAGAGGGGAAGGGGGTGGGGGGGAGGGCAAAAGGAGTGAAGGGCACATATGTAGGGGGACAGATAAAAACCAGACTATTGGTGGGGAACACGATACAGTCTATACAGAAACTGATATAGAATAATGTACACCTGAAATTTATACAATGTTATAAGCCAATATGACCTCAATAAAATAATTAAATTAGGCAAAAAAAAGGCGTGAGGGTGGCCACAGAGCAGAGATCAATTAGAGGAGAGAGGACCCAAAAATTTATAAGAGCCTCTTTTTTAATAACTCAAGGTAGGTGTTTCAAGTTTCATTTACCTGTCCGTTCTATCAACATGCCTTCCTGGAAGGCCAGAGCAGAGTGCTGCTGGGAACAGAGCCCCAGATGCCAGTGCTGGCCCAGACAGCCACGAGCAGGCCCGGCCCCTCTGATGCTCTGTTGGGGGGAGGGCGGCAGTCCCAGTGCACACTGGGCCACTGCCCCGCCGGAGCCTCTTCCTTGCTGGGGTCATTTCCCTGTGCAACCCCAGAGGGGAGGCTGCTCTGACAGCCAGGGTGATGGCTGTGGCCAGCCTGGCTGGAAAGGTTGGCCTGGGGCTTGAAGGCTGGGCAGCGACTCAGAGGAGCAGCACAGCAGGGAATTCATTCGGCAAATATTTTAGGCTTTGTGGGCCACAGAAGCTCTCTCTGTTGCATATTCTTTTTGTTTTCTTTTGTGTTTTACAATCCTTTAAAAACATGAAAGCCATTTGTAGCTTGCCGCGCATACAAAACCAGGGCTATGGCAGGGTGTGGCCTGTGGGTCAAGGTCTGCTGACCCTTGCTCTGATGGAAGCGCTCAGCCCAGTGCGGGCCATGGAGTTAAACCCTCAGTAGAGGGTGCTGCGTTGGTCCACTGTGTGGTGCATACAGCCCACCGCTATTCCAGTTGCTGTTGGCAGGGGTGAGGAGCTCACATGCTCGATAGGACGCCCAGAGAAGCAGACTCAGGAAACCAGCAGGCTCCACGGGAGATGGAGTGCCAGAGCCCTCCCACACGCCAGAGGCCTCCCCAGAGGGCCAGGTCTGGATACATTTCTCAGAAAGGTGCACCCATGCTGCCAGGCCTGATCTGCAGGCAATTTCGGGGAGTTAGGGCAGCCTTGTCCAGGGGCCCCAGGGGAAGGAGCCCCGAGTGTGGGGAACTCAAGGCTTCCCAGAGCACATCTTCTGGGGAGGGGCACTGTGATGCAGGCACGGGGAGCACAGAGTTGTCCGGATGCTCACTTGTG
This sequence comes from Diceros bicornis minor, assembly GCF_020826845.1. Taxonomy (NCBI): domain Eukaryota; kingdom Metazoa; phylum Chordata; class Mammalia; order Perissodactyla; family Rhinocerotidae; genus Diceros; species Diceros bicornis. Next base: position 93,284,955 of record NC_080740.1, read on the forward strand.
CCACTGTGGTGATTGGAGTTAGCATGAACCCCGCCTGGGCAAGTTTGGGTTTTTCTGAGAGGCCTGTGCCCAGCTCTGACCTTACTGATGATTCTTTTGGATCTCTTGACCTAAATTTCGCCTCTGTGCCCCGCAGATGCGCTCTTCACCGCTCCCCCTGCTCTGTGACCTGGGAGGTTGGCCTTCATCAGGGTCCTAGGCCCTCTGGCTCTGGTTGGCTCTGGCCAGCGGGAGATGCCCAGCAGGGGGCCTGGGGAGGGAGGGCCTGTGGTGAGGACCTTCACTGTATCCCCAAGGTCTCAGGGTCTGTCTGGTGGCCTCTCCCACAGCTGGCCTGTCTCGGTCCGGCCCCTTCAGGTCTAGGGGTGGTTATGCTCTGGCTGACCCAGCCCTGCCGGTCTCCTGAACCCTCACACCCCATCAGGAAGTGCTGGGAGTCACACTGTCCGAGGGCGCAGGCCAGGCAGAGTGCTGTCTGAGTTTGCCTGAGGCTGTCGTGGTTTTAGCACTGAAGTCCCCAGGTCCCAGGGAACCCCTCAGTCCTGGGACGCTTGATCACTCTAGCTGCCACCGATTCCTGCGGAGGCTCTGATGCTGCCTTCCCGTTTCCTCACCTTCTCATCTGCTAAGGCGAGATGAAAAGGGCCCAGGCTGTGCCCTGGACTTCCAGTTTCTTGTGACCAATTAGAAGAGCTGGCAATCCTGGCCCCACTCAGAGGGGCAACAGTTGCCTGGCATTGAGTGTGGCTGTGTCCTTAGAGGGGCTTGCCACCCATCTTCTCCCCGTCCTCCTCCTAGGCTGATGCTGGCCGTCCTACCTGCCTGGGTTTCCTGCCTGGCCCCGTAGGCGGCTGAGCCAGCTAGTCCATATATCGCTGTTGTCCGACAGATCCTGGGGGTGGGGGTGGGCTGAGGAGGGTGCTCTCAGAGGGTGGTGGCTAATGTCCTCTCCAAGTCGTCCAGTCTAGCAGCAGCGTTTGGCTATGATTCTTAGAGCCCATGGCAAGGATAGAGGGTGAAGGTTTTGGGTCCAGGACTCTTCCGGTGTCCTTCTCCATCAGATAGTGAAGAGGTGGTGCATTTTATATAAGGGTCCTTCCAGCCCCACAGGGCCGAGGGCCAGGCCCAGAGCATGCCCCAAGCCACTCCTGCCCCATGCGTGGCCTTGTTTCCACGTCTGTTGAGGCACTGGGTCATGACACCATCCTGGACCTTGCTGGTGCTGGGAGGAGACTTCAGATGGGCCTGCCTGGGGGTTCAGTAGGCTCACCAGCAATGATGACTTCTGGAGTGACCAGTGGGCAGGGGGGACATCAGGGCCTGTTTCCCTCTCCTCTGGGGACCACACTCTGGATTCCTCTGTCGAATCACCCCTTCTCTACTCTCAGCCTATTGGGTCACATAGGGCTGGCTTGCCCCCTGGCTGCTGGAGTGGGCTCGTGACTCAGGCCTGGACAATGAAGGACATGGGGATTGGGTCTGGGCTAGGCAAAGGACCTGAATTAGGCCCATGAGAATCAGTGAGTGTCTTCCTGGAGGAGTTTTGCTGGACCCATCAGAGAAGAGGGGTTTTCTTTCTAGTGAAGTTACTAAGGTATTAGAACGTGGCCAGCTTGACCCAAGTAGGGAGAATCCAGAAGAGGAGACAAAATAGAGAAAAGCAGATCTGTGCACCTGGATCCAGCCATGCCTGAAGGCATGCATGACTGGACTTCTCAGGAATTTTGTCCTTGCTTGGGTGCGGGCCCTGGCTTACCTGGTGAGGTTGACCCTTGCCCCCAGAGATACTGCACTGTTTGCCCTCTCCCTGGCCACTTGGCCGTGTTTTGGGCCTTCCAGGAGGCCTGCCCGTCACTCAGTAGGCATTCGTTACCTTCATGTGCAGTGGACTGTGGGGGTGGGTCCTTCCTGTGATGTGGTCCTCCAAGCACTGGTCTTTGTGAAATTCCTTGAGGTTTCTCACAGGATTCGGGTAGCACCACCACCTGTTTATATAACCTGTGAGCTTGTTACCATAATTCCTACCTTCTGTGGAGTGCGGGGAGGGGGGTCTCACAGCTCACAGTGCTCCAGGAAACCTGCCGGACAGCGCAGGAGAGCTTGCCTGGTGTCTGTTTGCCACCTTTGCATCAGGGAAATGACTCGGTTGCTTGGGACGGAGATTTCCTCTTCCTAGCCCAAACTGACATGAAGGGGGACCCTGATGCCTCTAGGAGGGAAAACCCCTCCTTCGGAGACAAGACCACGGGCCAGTGAAACAGGCTCCCCCATTCTGCTGGCAGGGCGAAGCCTTGCACATGTTCTGAAATGATTTGACCCATCTACAAAAATCATCTTCCTTTCTTGTAAATGGAAACCAGTGTGCAGTTTTTAACTCCCTTTCTTAACAATATTATATTTAGAAAATCTTTTGATTTTGGCAGATGCACACACACATGTTTTTTGTTATGAAAAATTTCAAAAATAGTCTAATGAAGCCCTGTGTACTCATCACACGGAGTCAACAGTGATCGACATTTAACGGATCTTATCTCACCTGTTCCTCCAGCTTTCATTTTGTTGCAACAAGTCCTGATATGATTTGATTTGTTAATAATTTGTTATGTGTATTTACAAATAAAGGCTCTTATGACTGCAATACTGGTACTACACCAAACAAAATTAATAGTTATACCTTAGCATTATCTAACACTCACTTTGTATTCAATATTATATATATTGAAATATATTCAATATTCCTCAATTGTCTCAAAAATGTATTTTTATAGCTTGTTGATTCAAATCAGGATACCGACAGTTCAGAGCGGGCAGGAGGCTGTGTGGGGACCATTCACAGCTGGAAAAGCAGGAGCCCCAGAGCCTGGAGCAGGCAGGAGGTATGGAGACCAGGGAGGGACAGAGAAGCCAGCACAGGCCGGAGGCAGGCGTGAAGGCAGAGAGGCACTGGCCCCAGAGATGGGCTGGCCAGGTGTGAGCCCTGGGTCTCTGCAGCCTCCTGGTGCGGCCTGGAGCCAGGCATTCTCCTCTTTCATAAAGTGGAGTTAGCAGGCATTCTCACATGCTGCCCGAGAAAGTGCCAGTGGGCACAGGCTGCTAGAGAGAAATTTGGTAATGTATATCAACACAGCACTGGCTACAGGAATAGTGGAACACTGCCATCGTGAAATGCTGTACGGCTCTGAGAATCAGATGACGGCACATGTGTGTGCAGGTATGTTGTTTAGTAGAAAAAGAGGCTACAACAATGCCATGCATTGTGTAATTCTCCCTGTGTTTTGTTTTATATGTACCAGCTTTATTGAGATATAATTTACATACCATACAATCCACCCATTTAAAGCACACGACTCAATGGTTTTTAGTATGTTCACAGAGTTGTGTGACTATCCCCACAACCAATTTCAGAACACTTTCATCACCCTCCTGCAAAAAAGAAATCAAGAGTCTCCGAGCCTGCGGGAAAGGCTTCTTGCCCAAAGGGCCTGGTGCTCCTGGGAGGCACAGAGCTGGCCCCCTACCTGGAGAAGCAGTGTGGTCTCCTGTCCTGCCTGAAAAGTGACGAGTGGCTGGCCTGCGACTCAAGCCGTGGCCAGCACCGTGAGGCCGAGGGCTGTGGAGGCATGTGCAGGCCCTCTGGGGACCATGTCCCTGAGTCCCAGTGCCCTCAAATAGTGCTCACAGAGGTGTGATGGGGCCTGGCTTCCCCTCCACTACCAGCTCCTCTTGGTCACCCCTGGCTCCCCTCCTGCCCGCTAAGCTGAACTTTCAGGCCTCTTGGCACAGCCCACCTGCTGGTCCACTCCTCGGTGGAGAAGCTAGGGCAGGGAGAACAAAGGGCTCTGTGTCCTCTAGGTGCAAATTGTCCCTTGTCATGAAGCCGACCAATCAGTCTGTGGAGCGAAACGCACTGGATCTTCTCGGGAGTCTGCAGACGCTGGTGAGCAGAAATAACTGAAAATAGGTGACATCTGGACTCCTAGCCCTCCAGCCTGGCATGTCTGTGTGCACCGACGGAGTCATGGCAGAAATACGGGTAACAAGAGACTGCAGAAGCTTTTCCTGGAATGGACACGCTAACCCTGTCTTAGCTCCCACTCACCCTAAACACACAGGCAGGTCGTGGTGACTGCCCTTTCCAGGGGTCCAGGCTAGTATGTGACTTTGTGCTGGGTGCTTTCCATACCTGGCTGACTAAAAATAATTTGGGATGTGACACTGTGTTCTCTCATTTGCCATCAAGAAAATCCCTGTACTCCTATGACTGGGGGGCTCATTGTGATGGGACCCTCGAGGTCTCTGCTGAGCACAGGGCTCTGGCTGGGCCCACCTCCGGCCTCTGTCCCTCTACCCTGACCCCCGCCATTCGGCCAGCCTGGAGTCCCGCACAGTGCTTGCCTCAGGCATCTGCTCGGTTCATGGAGCATGAATGTGCCTCAAACTGGCTATAGACTGAATGTTTGTGTCCCCTAAATTCACATGTTGAAACTCTGACCCCCAATGTGATGGCGTTTGGAGGTGGGGCTTTTGGGAGGTAATTAGGTTTACATGAGGTCATGAGGGTGGGATTAGCGTCCTTGTAAGAAAAGGAGGAGGGAGATCTCACTCTCTCCAGGGGCTTGCACTGAGGAAAGGGCATGTAGGGACACAGCAGGAAAGGCGGCTGTCTATGTGGCAGGAATAGGGCCCTTCTCAAGAACCCAAAGAGTCAGATCTGCTGGCGCCTTCACCTTGATATTCTAGCCTGCAGAACTGTGAGAAATAAGTGTTGTTTAAAGCACGGGGTCTGTGGTTATTTTGGTACAGCAGCCCGAGCTGACTAGGACATCAGCTTAAGCAAGAAAGAAAGGAAATGTACTGATCCTGAAAGTAGATCCAGGGGCTGCTTCTCCCACTCAGCCTGCTTCTGGGTGGTCTCGGGGCTCAGGCAGATGCCCCCTCCTGGTGACGGGTCTACACAATGAGCCCCGCTGTGAGGGATGAGAAGCGAGCTCACTTCCTCAGTCACAGATCAGTCCTGGGAGCTGGAGTTCACCCTGGAACCACCTGGAATCAGAGGTAAGGGGAGGGTCCCCAGATGGGAGAGGGGGAAGATGCTGGGTGGTCCAGGACCACATCCATCCATTGCACTCACAGAGTGTCTGAGGGTTGCAGGTGTGCTCAGACTGGGAGAGGATGCAGAGGCAGCAAGAACCTTCCTTCCCCATTTCTCCTCTTTCTTGAGAGAGAAATGAACTTGCCTCTTTCCTGAGGGTAGAGGGAGGGAGTGCGGCAACACCAAAGGGAGGATGGGAGTCTGCTCAGGAAACCTCTCATGGCCTCCTCCCCCATCCAGAGAGAGAATGCTTTCATCCCCTGAGCACTACCTGGGCTGACTGTGCACCAGCTTTGTGCTGGCACTGAGGGACAGCGATGATCAGTCTCCATCCTTGCCCTTGACAGCTCATGGTCAAGCTGAGAGGCAGATGTAAATCCTTATTGTGCTGCAAAGAACAATGGATAAACAGGAACAAGTGGAGGGAGCCACCCACTGTCCCTAGAAGTAGAGTGTCATTTGAGCTGATCTTGATGGTATGTAACTGAGTGAAAAATCTCAAACTGGTGCAAATTAAAAAGGGACTTATTTGCTCATATAACTGAAAAATTCAGAGGATAGGTGCAGGTATAGCTGGATCCAGGTGCTCAGAAAATGTGTCCTTCTCTTTCAGTCTCTCAGCTCTACTTTTCTGTGTATTGGCTTCAGGTCACCTTTCCTCACCTGGGGGTCCCTGACAGCTCCAGGCTCATATCTTACTGATTCAGCAACCCTGGTTGCCAGGAACATCCTTCTCAAAGATTCCAGCAGAAGTCCTGGGATTTCTTCAGATTGTCCAGAGAGTCTTGCATCCCTGATCCAGTCATCACAGGTCTGGGTTACAGACCCACCATGGTGGTAAAATGTGAGGTGCTGTTACCAGACTAAGAGCATGGCTAGTGGGCTATAAAAACCTTCTGCCCATCACAAATGGGTAGGAGTATGCCGGGCAGGGGGGACATCTGGACAGGTAGGGGCAGGCAAAAGAGAGCAGTGTGGGGACCCCCCGAGTTGGAACCAGACCTCAGATTGCGCTAGTAGGTGAAGCACAGGGGCGAGGGCAGGGGCAGGGCGAGGGCAGGGGCAGGGCAGGAGGGTCAGTGGATGTCCTTAAGCGGAAGTGACCTGGTGGGCACTGCACTTTAAAAGGATCTCTGGGGCAGTAGCAGGCTGGGCTAGTGGTCTTGGGAATATAAGGTTGAGGGGGTGGAGACGACTGTTTGGGTCCTGTTGAATTTGAGGCTTCTGTGGACACCTGTCCCCCAGTGAAAGGTCCTGCAGGCCGTTGTATATAAGTCTGGAGCTCAGAGAGGGGACTGTGCTGTGACACAATTCGAAGTCTAAGAACCTGGATGTGAAGAGGTGGAGGGTGTGGGGGAACAGGAATGCTGAGGAATTCAAGTCCGGAGGCTCGATCAGAGTTCTGCCCCCCCCCCTTGCTGGCCCATGACCCTGCAGGCCCCTTCATCTCCCTGGGCCTCGGCTCTCTCATCTGTAAAATGGGACTGAGAAGGCCTAGCTCCCAGGCAGTGGTGAGGACACATGAGGACAGGCTCTGCACACCATGCAGCACAGGGTAGGTGCCCAGAGGACAGCAGGGAAGTGGCAGGGCAGGGTGAGGCCAGAGAGGGTCTGAGAGCCGCAGCCCAGGGCGGGGCTGGGGCTGTCCATGGAAGGGGCTGTGGCTGGTGCCCTGTTAGCTAGACTGAGGTCGCTGTGGCAAGGACCAACGGGTGGGGCTCCAGCCAGGACAAGTGAGCTTAATCGGTGGGGGCTCTGCTTCAGGGTCACTGCCAAGGACAGCCGCAAAGCCACCCTGTTGGCGGCATTTGGAGCCTTAATTATTTTCTCCTAAAAACACAGCTGGGAGATGAACGATCATTGGCCATAGGGACGGGTGTTGGCCAGATGGCCTTTCTGTCACCCCTCCCAGCTCCACGGGATTTTTGGAGATCGTCTTGTCATCAGCAGACGAAGAAAATGAGCTGTGTGTTGCTTGTTTGCAGAGTCTGTAGTCAAGTGAGTCAGACTGTGGGGGTACAGGGACTCTGAGGCCTTCTGGGCCAATCCACCCACTGGACAGACGGGGACAGGGGCCGGAGAGGCTGGGCACATCGTGCAATCATTGGTGGGTCAGGGACCCGTAGATGACCACTGGTGGTGCTGGACTGGCCCTTCAGATGGGGGTGGGGGGCGCTCCCAGGTTTGGCACATGTTCCATCACCCCCAAACCTACCCATGGCCCATGTTGGTTCAGGATGTTATCAGAGGTGCCCAGCGTGTTCTGGGCAGTTGTGTGTGTGTGTGTATATGTGTGTATGTGTATATGTGGGCATGTGTGTGTGTGAACGAAGAGCAAGTTGGAGGCCAGGAGACAGCATGAAAGACCCCAAGGGCTGTGCTGAGACACACGAGCTTGATTGGTGACAAGGAGTAGATGGCACAAGAAGTCACTTGTTCCCTCTTCAAGCCCTGACCCTTGCTGTTCCCTCAGCCTGGTAGCTCCCTGCCTAAATCACCACGCAGGGCTGGCTCATGTCACCCCTCAGAGAAGCCCTCTGGCAACTGGCCCTAATGAAAGCGGCCGTGTAATTGTCCTGGCCACTTGCCTGACACCCACCACCTGCCCAGTGCTCCTGGGAGTGTCCCTGTGGACCAGCCCCAGTTTTGGTCACCCACTGCCTCTGGGAGGATAGGGCTGAGTGAGCAAGGCCATAGGTAGCCCCCCTGCTGGCACCCTGCTCCCTCTTCTGCACTGGAGGGAGGGCCAAGCAGAGTCTGGTCTGTTGCTGGGATCTGGGGGGTGGCTCCTCAGGCCTGACAGAGCAACTGCACGTCCCTGACTGCACAACCTCGTTCCTCCGCTGTCACTCACTGATAAGATGCAAAGCTCAGGCCAGGGCTAAGAACAGCCACCCAGCAGGCTCTTCCTGCGGAGGGCCCTGTTCCCTCTAGTGGACCTCCCCCATGGCGGGGAAGCAGGGCCACTTCCAGCCTTCTGGGTTAGGGTTGGTCCTGCTCTGCCCCAGACCCTTAACTGCTGGCCCTTTCTGGACCTCCATCTCCTCGTATGTGAAATGGGAATGGTGCTCTAGCTAGATGAGTTGCTGTGAGGGTTAAATAAGAGAAGGTGACAGGAACGTTCACAGAATACAATGAATACAATAAAAGCATAGTAAAAAAAAATCTTGAAAATAAAAACCAAAATTCTTCTAAATAACCCTAGATCAGAAGAGAAATTAGAACTGAAATTGTGTAAGAACATCCATATTAAAACCTGGGGAATGCATACAAAGTGGTATACAGAGGAAAGTTCATAGCCTTAAAAACATCTCTTAGAAAATCAGAAAGAAGAAAAATCTGTGCAAGCAGGGCTTTTCCTCCCTGTTTTGTTCACTGATAAATCCTAAATGCCTAGAACAGGAAGCAGAAGCTGAGAGACAGACAGAGTAGGGAAGGCTGTGTGGTCAGGAGAGAAGACGATGCCATGGGAAACTGCAGGGACTGAAAGCTTGGGGCCGGGCTAGACAAGGGGGGATGTGGCTAATGCCAACTAGATAGTCTGGACAAAGAGTGAGACTGTCCCCTAGACCCACCCAGCACCTTCTATGTACGGTCACCACATCATTTCCTGTCAAAACTGGGACTGTGAGAATGAAGGGGGCACTATTAATAATGATGCCAAGACAGGCCAACTGGGACTATTCCCTGCAAATAGTCATAGGGCCACCCCACTCACACACAACCCTGAGGATGCAGGGCCGGGGCGTGTGATGCATGTGTGTGTGAAGCCCTGAATCAACAGAGATTACCAGAAATCTACCAAAATTGAACCTAATCCTGGTAGATTCAAATTAAGTTTTGTTATAGAAAAAATAAGCAAAGCTATACTTTGTATCAGTCAGGATTCCTGCAGGATAAGATGGCACCCTCAAATTGGGTAGTTTGAGGAGATTTTTTTTTTTTTTGAGGAAGACTAGCTCTGAGCTAACACCCATTGCCAATCTTCTTTTTGCTGAGGAAGATTGGCCCTGGGCTAACATCTGTGCCCATCTTTCTCTTTTTGTTTATGGGACACTGCCATAGCATGGCTTGATGAGTGGTGTGTCAGTCTGCACCTGGGATTTGAACCTGCAAACCCTCGGCTACCCAAGCAGAGCATACGAACTTCTTAACCACTACGCCACTGGGCCAGCCCCCCAGGAGATTTTTGTAAAAGGACCCTTTGTGAATATATAGACCGGGTGGAGGGAAAACGCAGGTAGTCTTCTGGTACTAGTAAAAGCAGGGAACCATTACTGTTCCTGGGTCTGAAGGGGCAAGGGGAGGGAAAAGCTTCTGGAACTCTGGGACTGGAAGGGCCCCATGGAGAACGTCATCCAATAGAAGCTGTGACCTTGAAGGCAAGTGACCCTGCAGGAAGGATCACACTCTCCTCTCTCCCTCCAATCTCCTGCTAAATGCCTCCCATTGCTGAACCTACATGGAGGAAACCTACATGGAGGAACCTACATGGAGGAACCTACAGAGGAAAAGAGAGCCCTTTGATGTGGTCCATACAGGTTGGCCTCCTGGGATAGAGAACAGGATGGGGAAGTATGGAGAGGGGCTCTGGAGGGGCACATGGAACATATCCCAAACAGTCCACCCCTTTTGCCCTCAGCATCCATTCACTCAGGGAAAACTTTGTGTCTTGCAAGGGGCCCAATAATTCCCAGCAGTGACAGCAGGGACTGGCCGACTTCTCTTTTTCAATTGAAGTATAACTGACATATAACATGATATTAGTTTCAGATGTACAACACAATGATTAGATATTTATATGTATCGTGAAATGACCACCACAATAAGTCTAGTTAACGTCCATCACCACACAGTTACAATTTTTTTTCTTGTGATGAGAACTGTTAAGATCTACTCTCTCAGCAACTTTCAAATATACAATACAGTATTAACTATAGTCACCATGCTGTACATTACATCCCAGGACTTATTTACCTTGTAACTGGAAGTTTGTACCTTTTGACCGCCTTCACCCATTTTGCCCACCCCCCACCCCCACCTCTGGCAACCATCAATTTGTTCTCTGTATCTTTCAGTTGTTCTGTTTTGTTTTTTAGATTCCATATATAAGTGAGCTCATACAGTATTTGTCTTTCTCTGTCTGACTTATTTCACTTAGCATAATGTCCTCAAGGTCCATCCATGCTGTCACAAATGGCAAGATGTCATTCTTTTTTACGGCTGAGTAATATTCCATTGTATATATATATATATATATACCATATCTTCTTTATCCATTCACCCATCAATGGACACTTGAGTTGCTTCCATGTCTTGGCTATTGTAAATAATGCTGCAATGAACATGGGGGTGCAGATATCTTTTTGAGTCAGTATTTTTGTTTCCTTCTAATAAGTACCCAGACGTGGAATTGCTGGATCATGTGATATTTCTATTTTTAATTTTTCGAGGAACCTCCATACTGTTTTCCATGGCCACACCAGTTTACATTCCCACCAACAGTGTACGAGCGTTCCCTTTTCTCCGCATCCTTGCCAACACAACTTTTTATATGGAGGACCAGATAGTAAATATTTAAGCGTTGTGGGCCATACCATCTTTGTTGCAACTTGACTCTGCTGCAGCAGCCGTAGACGATACATAAACAGTGAGTGTGGCCATGTCCCAGTGCAACTTCATTTACAAAAACAGGAGGTGGTGAGGATTGGGTCCATGGGTCATAGTTTGCCAACCCTTCAGCTATAGTCTTATTATGGGGTGGGTTTGGTTCCTCAGTTTGGCCCCACCAGAAACCTAAAATGCTTACCCCTACCAGAGGTTTTAATGTGTGGTAGTAGGAAAAAAGTGGGCGGTGGGGCAGTGGGGAAACAACTGATTAAAACAGAGCTGCCCAGGTCCTTGCACTGTTGCGGGCCGGGAGGCCTGAGCTGACCATCAGGCTCCTTCTTCCCTTTGCCCTCTGCCAGAACCCCGCTCAGGTGGGTTCTTCACCTGGTGGTTCTTTTCTGAGCCTTTCCTCCTGCAGCGTCTGAACGCATTCTCAGTGAGCCTTTCTTCTCTGGGTGCTGACTTTCCATTGACCAGTACTGCCAGACCACGGGTACTAGGAAGCACCCCAGTGAACCCCCTGGGTTCACACGGAGACTGCTTGCTCCCACTGTATAGCAACAGCCCAATTTCTTCCTGGTAATTGGGTTATTTCCCTGCCCAGCACAGTGTCCCCTTCCATCCACTTGTTGGTTTGGTGAATGGAGAGCCCAGATGGCCAGGAGACACTCGCAGCTTCCAGTGGTTGGAACCATAACTGTGAAACATTCTTTCCCTGGGCACCAGGACCTGTAGCTCCCACAGAGCCTAAGGTGATCAGGAGGGGAAGCAAAACATCTTTAAGTGGGTGTCAGTGAAGCAGTGGGAGGGGCCACTCCCACTTTCACCACTGGTTCCCAGGACTGGGGATTCTGTGTAAGGGGGAGATGGCACCATATTTGGTCACCAGGCTGAGGCATATACAACACTTTGCAGGCCAGCACTCCAGCCTCAAAAGCTATTGTCCCCCAGATGGTGTCCTAATGGAGCCCTCAGTAGGCCTTCCCACCACTCCCAAAAGCCAGCTGCTTCTCGGTGACAGGATATGTGCAAGCCCACCACACACTCCTTTGTCATAAAATGCATCCCTTCATCAGAGGCAATGTTGTGTGGGACACCATGCCATGGCTAAGGTGGTCTCTGAGTCTGTGAGCAGTGGTGCTGCAGAGGCTCTACAGGCAGGGGAGGCAAGGAATATGCATCATTCTGGTAGGACAAAGCAATTCTCCTTCCATGATGGCTGGGGTCCAACGTAACGAACCTGCCAACAAATGGCCAGCTGATCCCCCAGGGAATGGTGCTACCCTGAGGCTGTGGCACAGCCCCTGCTATTGGCAACTTGGTACTCAGCAGTGGCAGTAGTCAGATCAGCCTTGGTGCAGCCAAGTCTGTGCTGTGGAGCCTGTGCATGACCTCCATCCCTGTTGCCATGAGCACGTTATACATGGCCTCTATGGGGAGGATTTCCCTTCACCATGTTCTTTCTGGGCCAGTCAGGGGAGGGGGCTGCAGGGGGGCTGCCATTCACGTCATTCTGCCGCTGGCTTCCTATGGGGCCTGTGCATGAGACAGGGCCTTTCACTGCTTGCTCACTGGTCACGGGGCAGCTCCTTCCTAGGGCACACTGTGCCTTCCAGACCTGCTTGCGCTTACTGTTTCCATTTTAAGCAGGAAGGCTGCTTTGCACGTACAATCTTGTGATTCGTTGGTTCAGATAACACCCAGTTCCTGATGGACATTTTGGGTCATCCGGAAGGCCTGCCACCGCCTGGTCAGGCGTGCACGCTCTCCCAGGGCCCAGTGTTAAATCAGGAACTGATTTCAAGTGGAGAATCACATTGGCAGAAGAGGGCGTAGCTTTACTCCAGGTCCCAGGCAGCAAGAAAGAGCTGGGAAGGCTCTTTCTTGCTCCAGGCTCCATTCACAGCCACAGTTTACCCAGGAAATAGGTTGGAACACATATTCAAAGGTAGCATATGTTGCCTCCAACATCCAAAGATTTTTGCCTCTCTTTTTCCTGGTGGTAGAGCAACTTTTCTCTCACTTTAGAGGGGAGATTGGACCCTGAGAAACTTTGCTGATGTGGAGGCCCCTGAAGTTTCCCGTGGTTTCCCTCCCACCATCTGGTGGAACGTGTCTTACTAGGGCATCTAGGAGGCTTGCTATTTCCTGCCCTTCAGACCCTTGTAGTATAATGTAATCAGTGCAATGGACCAGCATTTTGTTTCGTGGGATTTCAAGACGAAAGTGACATGGCCTCAAGGCACCTGAGGACAAACTGCTTCGGATTTTCTTTACTGGCGGGAATAGGAAGAACATATTCCTAAGCCAGTAGCTAGATAATAGGTGCCGGGAACTGAGTTTATTTGCTCTGGTAAAGATCCCAGAAGTGGAGCTGCAGATTCTTCGGTGTCATCGCTTGATGGAGTCTGCAATAATCTGTTGTCTTTCTCCACCACTCCCAAGGTTTACACTGCACACACATGTGAGTTAGGTGAGGATGTGGCGGGGTCACTACTCTGCGTTTCTCAAGTCTTGGAGGGTGGGCCAATTGCTGCACAGCCCCAGTGACACAGCATTGCTTTCGGTTTACACTCCTGGTGGGACCTGGGCATGCCAAGGCTCCAAGCTGCTTACCATGATAGCCTCCAGTCAGGGAATCCATGGCGGGGTTTGTCTGCGTACTAAGTGTGTGGCTCTCACTCTGCATGTCCGGACTGAGGAAATAACGACTGGACCCACCATGAGATGGGTCTCACTGGGGCTCCACCCTCACCTCACGTCCACAAGCCCTCTCTGACCAGTGGACCATTTCAAGTCTCTGAGGATCAGCATCAGTCCAGAGCTGGCATCTAATTCCTGGAAGGTCTGAGTATGTACCCCCCCAGCACACAGTCACTCTGGTAAATGACAGTGAGTCCCACTGGGGAAGGCATAGGGATGATTCACGGCATAACGCTGGTGTTTCAGGTTCTTCCTGAAAGAGCATGGCCTCCCCTTCCGTCCAGGCGCTCTTAGTCTAGGAACTTGATAAGGGGCCTGAATCCCCACTGTGCCAACTCGAGTTACATTTCTGCCCTTTAATTTCATCTCCAGGGCTCTGTGGTGATTGAGCCGCCACTGCAGGTCCCCGTGGGCAGCCCTCTCTGTGCAGGTGGTACTCGTGCCACCTGGATATTGTTATTGCCGATTGTGTGCTGCCATCTGGCCTCCAGGACCCCATTATTCCCATTGAGATTGGGAAACCCAGTCCGGCTGCAATGTCCCCCACTGTATTTCCAGCCCACAGCGACAGCCACCACCGAGCTTTCCAGGGATGCGGGTGGTCCCTCACCAAAGCCTCTCTTGGCGCCTTGGTGAAGGGCTTGACTCCAGGCCTTTCCAGAGTGGTGGCTGGGGAGTGGTGGAGCAGGTTGTACCTATTATGTGACTCCAAATGCCCATCTTCCTAGGCCTCCAGACACCTTGCTCAGTGTGCCAGGAGGTTCCAACATTCCAGCCATGTTCCTTCAAGCTTTCCATTGGCCGACTGACAGCATCCCTCCCTTGTCCTAAGCTAGCACATCACATCCTGCAGGACTATAAGGTGCATCCATGAGTGAATGGGGGCTGGTTGAGTCTTACCTTCATCCCCTTGGTTGAATGCATTAGAATCCATGCCCCCACACAGATCATCCCTGGGCTCCTGGCCAGCTGGATTGATTGGCCGGGCCATGTAACTCAGGCTCCCCCTCCGGGATCAGGCCCGGGACCTCTCTGTCTGGCTATGGTGGACTGTGACTCACTGTGGGCCCGGAGGTCCTGAGGGGTGCAGGAATGCCCAGGCATGGCCACTGCGAGGGCTTCACGAAGGGGCGGCTACTTGTTGGGGTGGGAGGGTGCCTTTGCTGCCACGGGTGGCTCGGAGGCATCTGGGGATTCATAGTTCAGTTTCTTTGTGTCTGTCTGACTGGCCTCATCCCATGTCTCAGAGTCCCCCTCATTCCTATGCCCTTACCACGTGTAACTGATCCCAGCAGGGTTGAGCATTTAATTGTCGCTGCGACTTGCAACCCCCACAGTCAGGCCTTGGGCGCAGTCTTCCGCCATGTCTGCTCTGCCGCTCTGGTAAGAATGCCTTCGAGGCCGCAGCGGAGCCTCCTGAGCGCCCCCCTGCATTCTCAGAGGGACACGCTCAGCTCTGGACTCTTCCTCATCCCCGGACACGCTCTCTAGCACAGCGCTTCTCAGGCTGTCTGTGGGGAAGGGTCATTTAAAAAAATTTCCAATCCATTGCAGACTAATAGGTATGTAAAATACAATAAACATGATTTACTGAAATAAGAAATTTTAAAACAAGGCATATAGGAGAGAAGTCAAGATGGCTGCATAAGCAGACTCTGAACTCACCTCCTCCCGTGGACACAGCCAGTTTACAACTACTCGTGGAAAAATTACCCCTGAGACAGAACTGAAAACTGGATAAGAGGAACTCCTGCAACAAACGACAATCCTAATCGAGGTGGAAGAGGCAGAAACTCCCTTCTGGAGAGGAAAAACGCCGCCTTCACAAGCCGCAGTGCCTCACGGCCGCCCGGGAGCAGCCCTCCCTGGAGGAGCGGGGCCCTGAGCCAGGAGCGCTCCCGCTGTGAGCATTTTGTGGACCCAGCACAGTCGAGACGAGTGGCCTAATATCTGACTTTGCCTGCTACTGAAACATTGGGGAGTACCCCCAGAAAAGCAGGTTCACAAAGAAATTAAAACTGGCTCTTGAATGGCCCATGTGCAAACTCACCCGTTTCAGAAAGCAACCTAAGATCACCAGAAAGAAAGGTGCACAGCGCTTTGGGGAAAAGAGACTCACCTGATAGGCTCTGAGTGCATCACAGTGAGAGGTGAGACCTCTCCAGGGACTGGGACATTGGCAGAGGCCATTGTTGTGGCCTGGTGTGGGTGTGCTGACACAGACGCCATTGGAGTTCTCCCTGAGGCCTGCTAGTCCAGGGTCTTCCCCACCCACTAGAGCACTGATTTAATCCAGCTAAGCCAGGGCGGGCAGCCCACCCTAGAGACTGGCCCCACCCAACAACAAGCCCTCAGGCAACTTGTGGGCCTGAATAGATTGGTGACTGGATTCTCTGCAGCCTGGCAACTGAGCCCACTTCAGTGGGGCAGGGGGGGCACAAGGAGTGGGTGGACAGCGTGGGGCAGTGGTGGAGTGTGTGGAGCTCCTGCCGTGGAGAGACTGGGTCCACTTCAGGAGGTCGGGGCGTGCGCACGGGGCAGGACTGTGTTGACTGTGTGTGAGGACCTGTGGGTGGTGGGGCTTGTCAGCTACAGAAGACTTGTGCTTCTCAAAGACCCACATAGGGGGTTTGCCCCACCTTCCAAAGGCTGAAACAATTGGGTGCTCCCGTGCCTGAGGCCAGCCCCACCGAGCTGCAATCCTCAGAGAGCTGACAAGAGACCTGAAGTCTGGAGGCTTATAGCAATTGTAAGCACCTGAGCCCAACAACCTGCCATGCTGGGGGCCTACTCACTTAAAAGAAATACTGAAACACAGATGTGCTGTTAGAGCTTGCAGCCAACTGTGCTGGGGCTTCCCACACCCGATAAAGAGACTGAAGGGCCCACAACAACTACAAGCAGCTGAGCATTACAACAGCTGGCCAGGAGCATAACTCAGTCTCCCTGGGCGCCTACAGGGAGAGAAAACACGCCACAACAGACGGACACACGTAGCCCACATAGGGGTCACTCTTGGAACATTGAGAACTGAGGGAAGCACACTGCAGGACTGCTAAGGCATCACTTATATAAGGTCACCTATCCAAGAGCAGGAGACATAGCTGACCTACCTAGTACATAGACACGAGTGCCAGGAAAGAGGCAAAATGAGGAGGCAGAGGAATACGATCCAAGTAAGGGAACAGGACAAAACCCCAGAAAAGGAACTAAGTGAAACAGAAATGAGCAACCTACCTGACAGAGAGTTCAAACAAAGAGTGTTAAGGATGCTCACTGATCTTGGGAGAAGAATGGATTAACTCAGTGAGAATGTCAACAAAGAAATGGAAGGAAAAAAAAAGAACCAATCAGAAATGAAGAATACAATACTGGAAATGAAAAATTCACTAGAGGGACTCAAAAGCAGAGTAGAGAATACATAAGAACAGAACTGCGAGCTGGATGAAAGACTAGATGAAATCACCTAAGCTGAACAGGTAAAAGAAAAAAGAATTAAAAAGAGTGAAGACAGTCTAAGGGACCTCTGAGACAACATCAAGCGCACTAACATCCATGTTATAGGTGTCCCAGAAGGAGAAGAGTGAGACAAAGGAGCAGAGAATCTATTTGAAGAAATAATAGATGAAAACTTCCCTAACCTAAGGAAGGAAACAGACATCCAGGTACAGGAAGCACAGAGAGCACCAAACAAGATAAACCCAAAGAGGCCCACACCAAGACACATCATAATTAAAATGTCCAGAATTAAAGATAGAGAGAGAATCCTAAAAGCCGCAAGAGAGAGACAAGTTATATACAAAGGAAACCCCATAAGGCTATCAGCTGACTTCTCAGCAGAAACCTTACAGGCTAGAAGAGAGTGGCACGATATATTTAAAGTGCTAAAAGGAAAAAACTTACAGCCAAGAATACTCTACCTGGCAAGGTTATCATTCAAAATGGAAGGAGAGACAAAAAGTTTCCCAGACAAGCAAAAACTCTTGGTGAGTTTGTCACCAAGAAACCAGTGCTACAAGAAATGTTAAAGAAACTGATTTAAGAGGAAAAGAGAAGACCACAAATAGGAAAAATTATCTATTTCCATAAGAGGGTAATGGATACAATTGCACAAAAAAGAGGTTAGATATGCTATCAAAAACATAAAATGAGGGAGGACAGGAGTAAGTGCAGAGCTTTCAGAGAGAGGTCAAACTAAAGAGACCATCAATTCTGTATAGAGGACTACTAAAACACTGAGAAAACAAAAGTTAAAAAATGGCAGTAAGTACATACTTAGCAATAGCTACTTTAAATGTCAATGGACAAAATGCTCCAATTAAAAGGCATAGGGTGGCTGATTGGATAAAACAACAAAACCCATATATATGCTGCATACAAGAGACACACTTCAGACCTAAAGACACTCACAAACTGAAAGTGAAGGGATGGAAAAAGATACTCCATGCAAATGACAATGAAAAGAAAGCTGGTGTGACAATACTCATATCAGACAAAATAGACTTTAAAACAAAAACTGTAAAAAGAGACAAAGAAGGGCATTACATAATGATCAAGGGAACAATCCAACAAGAGGATATAACACTTGTAAATATCTACGCACCCAACGTAGGTGCACCTAAATATACAAAGCAATTATTGATAGACACAAAAAGAGAAATAGACAGTTACACAATAATAGTAGGTGACTTTTACACTCCACTTACACCAATGGATAGATCATCCAAACAGAAGATCAATAAGGAAACATTGACCTTAAATGACACACTAGAACAGATGGACCTAGTAGATATATACAGAGCATTCCATCCAAAAACCAAAGAATACATGTTCTTTTCAAATGCACATGGAACATTCTCCAGGATTGATCACATATTAGGCCACAAAACAAGTCTACATAAACTTAAGAAGACTGAAATAATACCAAGTATTTTCTGACCACAACGGTATGAAACTAGAAATTAACTATAGGAAGAAAATCAGAAAAGCCACAAATATGTGGAGATTAAACAAAATGTTACTGCGCAACAATTGGGTCAATGAAGAAATCAAAGGAGAAATAAAAAAATACCTGGAGATAAATGAAAATGAAAATACGACATGCCAGAATTTATGGGATACAGGAAAAGCAGTTCTAAGAGGGAAGTTTACAGCAATACAAACCTATCTCAACAAACAAGAAAAATCTCAAACAATCTAACAATGCACCTAAAGGAACTGGAAAAAGAAGAACAAACCAAGCCCAAAATCAGTAGAAGAAGGGAAATCATAAAAATCAGAGCAGAAATAAATGAAATAAAGACTACAAAAACAATAGAAAAAAATTAATAAAACCAAGAGCTGGTTCTTTGAAAAGATAAACAAAATTGACAAACCTTTAGCTAGACTCACCACGAAAAAAAGAGAGAAGGCTCAAATAAGTAAAATCAGAAATGAAAGAGGAGAAATTATAACAGACACCTCAGAAATACAAAAGATTATAAGAGAATACTATGAAAAGCTATATGCCAACCAATTCAACAATCTGGAAGAAATGGATAAATTCTTAGAATCATACAACCTTCCAAAACTGGATCAAGAAGAAATAGAGAATTTGAATAGACCAATCACCAGTAAGGAGATTGAAACAGTAATCAAAAACCTCCCCAAAAATAAAAGTCCAGGACCAGACGGCTTCTCTGGTGAATTCTACCAAACATTCAAAGAAGACTTAATACCTATCCTTCTCAAACTCTTCCAAAAAATTGAGGAGGGAGGGAAGCTCCCTAACTCATTCTATGAAGCCGACATTACCCTGATACCAAAACCAGACAAGGACAACACAAAAAAAGAAAATGACAGACCAATATCAGTAATGAACATCGATGCAAAAATCGTCAACAAAATATTAGCAAATCACATACAACAATACATTAGAAAGATTATACACCATGATCAAGTGAGATTTATTCCAGGTATGCAGGGATGGTTCAACATTTGCAAATCAATCAACATAATACACCACATTAATAAAATGAAGAATAAAAATCACATGATCATCTCAATAGATGCAGAGAAAGCATTTGACAAGATATAGCATCCATTTATGATAAAAACTCTGAATAAAATGTGTATAGAAGGAAAGTAGCTCAACATAATAAAGGCCATATATGACAAACCCACAGCTAATATCATCCTCATGGTGAAAAACTGAAAGTTATCCCTCTAAGAACAGGAAACAGACAAGGATGCCCACTCTCACCACTCCTATTTAACATAGTACTGGAATTCCTAGCCAGAGCAATCAGGCAAGAAAAAGAAATAAAACGGATCCAAACTGGAAAGGAAGAAGTGAAACTGTCACTATTTGCAGATGACATGGTTTTATATATAGAAAACCCTAAAGAATCCACCAAAAAACTTTCAGAAGTAATAAATGAATACAGTAAAGTTGCAGGATACAAAATCAACATACAAAAATCAGTTGCATTTCTATACACTAACAACGAAGTAGCAGAAAGAGAAATTAAGAATTCAATCCCATTTACAATTGCAACAAAAAGAATAAAATACCTAGGAATAAACTTAACCAAAGAGGTGAAATATGTGTACACCAAAAACTATAAAACATTGCTGAAAGAAATTGAAGAAGACACAAAGAAATGGAAAGATATTCCATACCCTTGGATTGGAAGAATTAACATAGTTAAGATGTCCATACTTCCTAAAGCAATCTGCAGATTCAATCCAATCCCTATCCAAGTTCCAACAACATTTTTCACAGAAATAGAACAAAGAATCCTAAAATTTATATGGAACAACAAAAGACCTCGAATAGCTAAAGGAATCCTGAGAAAAGAGAACACAGCTGGAGGTATCACACTCCCTGGCTTCAAAATATACTACAAAGCTATAGTAACCAAAACAGCATGATACTGGCACAAAAACAGACACACAGATCAATGGAATAGAATCGAGATCCCAGAAATAAATCTACACATCCATGGACAGCTAATCTTCGACAGAGGAGCCAAGAACACACAATGGAGAATAGAAAGTCTCTTCAACAAATGGTGTTGGGAAAACTGGACAGCCAGATGCAAAAAAATGAAAGTAGACCATTACCTTACACCATACACAAAAATTAACTCCAAATGAATTAAAGACTTGAATGTAAGACCTGAAACTATGAAACTTCTAGAAGAAAACGTAGGCAGTGTGCTCTTTGACGTTAGTCTTAGCAACATATTTTTAAGCACCGTGTCTCACCGGGTAAGAGAAACAATAGAAAAAATAAACAAATGGGACTACATCAAACTAAAAAGCTTCTGCACAGCAAAGGAAGCCATCAACAAAACGAAAAGACAACCTAACAATTGGGAGAAGATATTTGCAAACCGTACATCTGATAAGGGGTTAATCTCCAAAATCTATAAAGAACTCATGCATCTCAACAACAAAAAAACGAAAAACCCAATTAAAAAATGGGCAAAAGACCTGAACAGACATTTCTCCAAAGAAGATATACAGATGGCCAACAGACACATGAAAAGATGTTCAAAATCATTAACTATCAGGGAAATGCAAATCAAAACTACAAAGAGATATCACCTCACGCCCGTCAGAATGGCTATAATTAACAAGACAGGAAACAACAAGTGTTGGAGAGGATGTAGAGAGAAGGGAACTCTCATGCACTGCTGGTGGGAGGCAAACTGGTGCAGCCACTATGGAAAACAGTATGGAGATTCCTCAAAAAATTAAGGATAGAACTACCATATGATCCAGCTATTCCACTGCTGGGTATTTATCCAAAGAACTTGAGAACACCAACGCATAAAGATACACGCACCCTGTGTTCATTGCAGCATTATTCACAATAGCCAAGACTTGGAAGCAACCTAAGTGCCCATCAAGGGACGAATGGATGAAGAAGGTGTGGTATATATACACAATGGAATACTACTCAGCCATAAGAAACGATGAAATCCAGCCATTTGTGACAACATGGATGGACGTAGGGTATTACGCAAAGTGAAATAAGTCAGAGGGAGAAGGTCAAATACTGTATGATCTCACTCATTAAGTAGTAGATAATAACAACAACAAACAAACACATAGAGACAGAGATTGGATTGGTGGTTACCAGAGGGGAAGGGGGGAGGGAGGAGGGCGAAAGGGATAATTCGGCACATGTGTATGGTGATGGGTTGTAATTAGTATTTGGGTGGTGAACATGATGTAATCTATGCAGAAATAGAAGTATAATGATGTACACCTGAAATTTATACAATGTTATAAACCAATGTTACTGCAATAAACAAAAACAAACAAAAAAAACCAAGGCGTATAAAATACAAGACCTACACAACATTAGATTTGACATACATAAAATTACTTTTCAACAAGTATAATTAGGACAACAAAGCGTAGGAAAAGATTATTAAAATCCCAAGAACTGTACATTTCACCAAAAGTGTACGTATAGGTGATTAATATAAAGAATCGTAATTACATTAATAAATTTGTCATTCTGCGACTGTAAATATACAAAAAGGAATCCAATAATGATTCCCATTTTTATAGGTTTTAATGGATTTTCTTCTTGCTTATTAATTTGTGTAGTCTAGATTGAATTGACACAGTGCTACTCACAAGGAATGATATATACCTAAGCTTTTTCCAGTCTTTGCGTTAGTAATTTTAATAGTAGAGAAACCAGTCACAGACAGAGATATGTTGACAGAAATGAACGCGGAGATTTTAAAGTAACTTCAGCAAGCTCAGGACATTCATTTTAAACTTTTGTCTAAAATGGAGCAAGTGATGTTGTACTTTAAAAATTCATCTCCACTTCTTCATTAATAGCAGTCCCAACAATTTATTATATGTTATAGTTAAATTATCTTTCAAAGAAAGAAATGATTCCATACTTTAAATACTTTTGGGTTATAATAAAGACTACCCTTAAAACCCCACACATGGTGACACGGACCTGCTGCACACATCAAGGACACGCTGGCACCATGTGTGAGTCACATGTGACTGACAATGCCCGAGCAGGTCTGTGCCCTGTGCAATAAGAACAGTGGTCATGCTCCTGGATGCGCTTGTATGTTGCAGCTGGACCAAAATGCTACAGTTTTCCCCCACGTTCAATTTCTGAACTTATCTCAACTCTGACCAGCAGCAAGCAGTCAGCGGATGGCACTGGTCTGCGGACAGGGGCCACGTTTGACAAATGAGGCTTTAGGGTCATTAGTATTCCCTGGGCCATGGTTGATATAGCAACTGAGAGTCACAGCTGCTCGATGCTCCAATGTCTTGCCCTCCATCTGCACCTGTCTCATGCCACCACTGGCCATCCTTTGGGGAATCGTGACACCGCTGCACCCCAGACATCCCACATCCCCTTTCCTCTTGACATGGATGTGTGATCTGTATGCTCCTCAAATGTGTGAGCAATCCACTTGAGGATGTGTTCCCTGAGGCACCTGTATATAGGGTAAGTTGAGGAGAATTTAGTGAGCCGACTCGATCACGATGTGGGGAGGGCGTAGGAAAGCCGTGAGGGAGCGTGCAGTACCCAGGCTAGTAACAGTGAGGTGCTGCTGCCAGCCTCAGCTGCAGGGGCAGGAGCAGTGGGCGCGGTGTCAGAACCCCAGGGGGGGCCTGTGTGGGGGGCCACTGGCCAGGAATCCTGACCTCTGGCAAAGGCACACCGCCAGCCGAGAGGGCTCTGCAGGGAGGGGACCTAGGGAAGAAATACCTCTAACCCTTGCTCCCCGCTGGGAAAGGCCTGTGGGTTTGTGACATACTCAGAGGTCAGGCACCTGGGGCACAAAACACGGCGCGGAGTGGCTCCTGCAGAGAGGGCAAATCGAAGTCACTGGCACTCATTTCTTGCATTTCTGAGTTTGTGGCTAGACATTTGGGTCTCCTACAACGTTTCTCTGAACAGAGCAAGTATTTAAATCGTGCCTGCGGTGTCATTCCTTTGCGTGCTCCCCGTGTCTTGAAAAACTTAAGTCAGAGTCATGTGTGCACATGATTTAAAAACCTTGCCAAGCAAAACCAATCTGTAACTAAGTATTTGTGCACTTCACTCGATACCTCCACATTTAAGATACCAATACAACTGGGTTCAGCCCTGGACTGTCCACATTCTAAGGGAGAAGCTCATACCAGTGTAAACCATTCATTTCCAGGGGGCCACTCTGTGGGCAGGCCCGGGTACCCCCTTGGCTCCTGCTCCCCCTCCCTGTGACTCCCACGAGATGGCCTTCTTCTTGCAACCTCCCTAGGGCAGCAAGTCCCTGTCCCTACCCTGTCTCATCACGGAAACCCTTCCCCCACCCACTGCGTCTGATTCAGAGACAGACACCACCCAAACTGGCTGGGCCACCAGGGCTTGGGGACAGACACGGGTAGTGAGGGCCCTGCTTGCACAGGTGTGGGCCGTGCAAAGCAGAGCCATGCTGACCTCGAGGGCCCAGGGACACGGTGTGGTGCTGTGGAAGGAGCTCTCTTTCACGCTCAATGCCCTTGCTGCCTCTCTGACACCAGCACTATTGTGCGTTTTTAAACAGAGAGAGGAGGCCGCAGACACAGAGCTCAGTGGGCGGTGGGGCAGGTTGTTAGAGTGTAGTAACAGTTTGACTTTCCTTGAATTTATGTTCCTAGTTACCTTCTGTCTATGGAAAATGAATCTAGTTTTATATTTAACTTAGTGATCTAGTATTATATTTTAAAATGTTTATTTAAATTAAAGCAAGGAGAGACATTAAAAAAAAAAACCCAGGTGGCGGGTAAACATAGCAAATCTCCGATACAGGCAGGCCTCTGGCCGTGGGAGTTGCCTGGGCGGCTGTGTCTCACAGGGACCCCCACTCTGGTCTCCTCACTTTCACCCCCGCCCCTTGCAGTGGTGTATTTGTTTCCTGTGGCACCTGAGACAAATCACTGAAAATGGGTGACTTAACACACATTTAGTCCCACACAGTTCTGGGGACAGAAGTCTGCGATGTTCCCTGGGCGGGGATCCAGGTGTGGGCAGGGCCACACTCCCTCCAAGGCTCTTGGGGAGCATCCTCCTCGCCTCCTCCAGCTCCTGGGGGCTCCAGGCGTTCCTTGGCTTGTGGCTGCGTCACTCCCATCTCTACCTCCACCTTCACATGGCTTCTCTTCTCCCTGTGTCTCTCCTCTGTGTGTCTCTTATAAGGACACTTGTCATTGGATTTAGCGCCCACCTGGATAATCCAGGATGATCTCATCTTGAGATCCTTAATTAATCACATCACCAAAGACTCTTCTTCCAGAGAAGGTCACAGTCACAGGTTCTGGGGCGTGGACACATCTTTTTTGGTGGGAACCCACTGCAAATGGGTTCTGTGCCTCCTCTGCTCAGAGCCACCATCTCAGCCCCCTCCCTCCACTTCTTGCCGCTCTCCCGCCTCATCACTTCACTCCAGCCACACGGAATGGCTGGCCCCCTGGATGTTTCCGGAACATGCTGGGCTCATTTCTGCACACGTTGTTCCCTCTGCCGGGAGCTCTCGGCGCCCAGAATCCTGAGGGCTGCTCTCTCACTTCTTCGGGTCTTTGCTCCCCCGTTACCTTCTCAATGAAACTTTCCAGGAATGTTGGGCTTAACAACGCAGAGCCCCTGCCCCGACCCTGTGTCCTGACATTTCCCTCCTTGCCTCTGGCTCTGGTCCTAGCTGGGGCAGAGCTCCCGTCCGCAGGCAACACACTAGGTATGAGTCCGTTGTCTGTCTCCCTCAGGAACACATCGCCTCCATGAGAGGAGGCATGTTTGTTTTGTCCGCTGCTGTAGCCCCAGATTCTAGAATGGTGCCCGATGCGTAGTAACTGCTTAGTAAACGTGTTGACTAAACAGTGCGTGGGGGTGGGACAGAGGCTGGAACGAGGTTGGGGATCACAGGGCCCACCCAGCCCGACCAATAGGGGTGGAGACTCGAAACCAGGACCTGCACGGTGGTCTAGTTGGCTGCCGAGTCCAACTGCTCCTGTCCCCCTGTTGGTCTGTACCAGGCTCTCCGTCCACCTTTTTCTCAAGAATCTAGTCTTGCCTCTTTTATGTTTCTGAGAATGAAAGCAAGGAGAGATTCTGTCTATTTATGTATTATGATATTCCGAATAGTTTCCTGTGCTCCATTTTAGGCAAAACTCCAAATAACCCAATCAGGGATTTATCTTTTAAAGCAACTTGTTTGTTTAGTGTTTATTTTTTATGCAATACTGCAATCAATTAAAGCAATACGAAAACAATGAAGAAGTTCACCAGGTACTTTTAACAGGTCTTTTTCAGAGGGAACCAGTGAGCTTTTCCGCTTCCTGTGTTTCTGTCCTCAGAGCACTATCTGTGAGCAAGAAGCAGCTCAGAGAACCCTGGAGCCATCTTGGTGACACGTGTAAGGCCTCCCGACCTGGAAACCCGACACCAGACCTTGCCAAAAAGTCAAAGATGAACACAGAGACTAGTTGGAAACTCGGGACTCCGAGTCCCTGATTGTAGGCGGCCATGTCTGGGACATGCTGCTCTTTTTCCAGCGGAGCCGTGGGCTGGGCCAGACCCCACATCTCCCTGATGAGAAGCCCAGGGGCTGGCCTTCACTCTTCTCGGGGAGGAAGAAAAGAAACTTTGTCCAGCCAAGGTCGCCCACCTGGTCCTTTCAACTGTGAGTCTGCATCCCGGGCCTGTGACCTTGAATAGGAAGGCCCGTGAAAGGTCTGCCAGGAACGTGCTGGAGAACCAGCGGCACCCTGGGAGGCAGGGGAGTGGCAGGAGTGGGACTTCCTATCCCCATAAAGGCGTCCACTCTGCAGCCTGCAGGCTGGCCTGGTCCGCACCCTCCTGGGTTCTCAGAGGAGGCTCTGCAGGAACACACCTGGACTGCTGCCGGCTCCTGCCTGCCCAGGACTGGGGACCCTAAGGCTGAAGGCCCTTGCCCCTGGAGTCCTGGCTTGTGATCTTGCACAGGTGACCTCATTTCTGAGCCACAGCTTCCCACCTGTAAAATGGGCTAATAGCACCCAGGTGGATACAAAAGCACTGCCCCAAGCTGGCCTCCAACACGAGCTCAGGTTGGCAACCAGAACCTTTGGACTTGTGCAATGAGAAAGGTCAGGCAGTGCTGCTCCTTGGGGTAGCAGGAGAATCTGAGCAGTGCTGCGCCCCTCCACCCCCCAACACTGTGGGCCAGGCCTCGACCTTCCTCCCTAGGGCCCTTCTCAGCCCGGCCCTCTGGGTCCTACGGCTGCAGCCACCTCTCCATTCCATCCTCTGGGGGGGGTCACCTCCCCCAATGCCTCAGTATCAAAAGGGCCAGAGGAGGGTCTCAGGAAGGCCCACAGAGCCCTGATCTGTCAGCAGCCAGGCCCCCCTGGGGACGCCCCTTAACCTCTCTGGCCCCACAGTCCTCCCAGGTGAGGGGAGGATGGGTGTGCCCACTTCACAGAGCTGTGGCCACAGTGACCTGTGGGCGTCCTCGTCATTGCCACCCCTGCTGCCCACCCCTGCAGGGCCTGGCTCAGGCCTCTTTCTCCTTTGTAAAGATGCCCATGTCCCCCAAATCTTCATGTCTTCCCATATCCCCCTCCCGCTCTTTCCGGGCCTGAGACTAGGGACGCTGTCGTGCACCCCCTAGCTCTGTTTGCTTTCCCAGCTGGGCGCAGACAGCAGGAGGGCCCCACTGTCCACTAATGACTTCCAGACATGGCCTGGCGCACAGCTGAGCAGCCGGACCTGGCAGGGTGGTGGGAGCCTGGGGTGGCAGGGGTGGGGTCTGGGAGAGCAGGCCACGGACAGGGAGGAGAAGCTACGGGAAGGGCCACATGTCAGGACACAGCCTCCTGGCAAGAGCCGCTCCGTCTGCTGAGGCTGCAGCTGTGTCCCAGGCCCCCCGCGCCCCTCCCCTGCTGGCACTGCCTGCTGTTCCATGTGATACTGGGACGGGCCCGCCCTGGCCCAGCCAGCAGCCTGGTCTCTGCTGCTTGTCCCTGTGTCCCGGCTTTGCATGCTGTGCCCTCTGTGGGAAACACTTCCCCTCATCTCTCCTTCAAGGCCTACTCTGGGAAGCCCTCTGTGTCCTCGGCCACTGGACCTTCAGGTCCTGCCCTCACAGCACCTCCGGGGGCCTCCTCTCCTGGCCCAGGGCTCCTGAGGGCCAGTTTGACCCCAGGCTGCAGCCTTTGGGGGGGCTTGTGAGCGGGACTCTTACCCCTCCTGTGCTGGTCTCCCCACCTGGGCCGTGGGGCTCCTGGCCCCAGTGAGGCCAGGGAGCAGGAGTGAGCAGCTGGGGCCTGGAATGGGAGCAGCGGCTGAGTACCCTGGGTCCCCGGATCACTTGCTCATCTCTGTTTGTGAGGCCAGCCCCCAGAACCACAGGAGGAAGAATTGTTCCCCAAAGGAAAGCCAGGCTGACTTTCACCCCAAGGAAGGTGCTGGTAAGACTATTTCTTTGAGTCACCAGGGCCAACGTGATGTGAGCTGTTTGCTGAGATTTCTTAGAAAGCAATCCTTTCTCTCTTTATTATGGTAAATCTAGAAGAAGCCTCTTTGGGGAAAGATATAAGTGTAGAACTGTCTCAGCTGTTTTGTTAACATGATAGAAGAGCCTAGAGGAACTGGGGCCACCAGGAGGATGCTGTCACCGTGGAAGGAAGAAGAGAGCAAAAATATGGGTTCTTGGTGAGATTGTCTGAATGACTGGAGAAAACCTCACCTGAAGTCCATCCCTGGACTTCTTAGATACATGATCCAATACATTCCCTTTGCTATTTAAGTCAGTTTGATACGATTTTATGCTACTTGCATCCCAAAGGTTCCTAACTGAGAGAATCTTGCCCTCCTAAACTGGGAGACAAACGTAGACCGTGGTGGGAAGCGGGATGTGCAGGAAGCTGGATGAAGCAGAAACTCTTACTGAGAAGTGGAGGGCAGGGTCAGTGCTGCTGGGGGACACCAGGCAGGGGAGAGCACACCTTCTTGGTGAGGATCAGTGTTCTCACAGGAGGGAGGCAGTGTCTCTGTGAGAGCAGACTGGGACAGACTTCCAGCCAACAGTGTCTATGGGGCGTCTGGGATTGGGAAAGGATAGAGAAGCCCCCGGACCCTCAGGCTTTGGAAAAAAGGGCTGCCTGGTGGTTTTGAACACCGAACACGAGACACGGGAAACCTGATGAGCTCACACAAGGCAGCCCCTGGCTTTGACATGTGCCCAGCCTCCTGGGCCCAGCACCTTTGGCTGCAGACGGCCGAGCATGCTGTCCTGGGGCCTCAGGACAGGGCCTCTGACTGTGGGTAACTGTTCCCCTGGTGGAGACGCCGGCCTCTTTGAAATATAGTCAGGCTTCAGGGGAGGGAGGTGCCCACTTTGCAGCTGGAGGCACTGGTCTTGGCTAGCGGACTGGCCGGCAGGGATGTGAGAACAGGGGAGTTGGGCCTTGATGGATTTGGACATCTGTGGCTTTCAGGTCTCAAGTAGGCTAGGTTTTAGGTATCCAGGTCAACCCCCTAAAGATGACTAGGTGTCTTGGACAGCCTGCAGACTCCCAGGACAGCATGGCTGATGTATCATGCATTCTCATGTGGGCTGCATGGCTGGATAGCACAGGCCCAGGACTCCCTTGCGGCCTTCTGCTTTCTTCAGGGTTGGCCTACAGCAGGCAGGAAGGGCTGGGCCTGGCGGCTTGCTGTATGCAAGGCTCCACAGAGCCACTACTGTCCTTGCAGTGGCCTGAGCTGGCTTCTTTGTTTCTTCTGTCAGATAGGAATTATATTCAGGACATGACAGTGGCTTAAACAAGACAGAAATGCATTTCTGTCTCACTTAAATGCAGTCTGGGCCTACGCAGGCTACTGTTGGAGTGGTGGTTCCATGGCGTCACCAGGACCCAGGTTCCATCCACTTTCCTGCTCCACCATTCTCAGCATGTAGCATTCATCCTCAAGGTCACAAGGTGGCTACTGGGCCTCCAGCCATCATGCCCAGTGTCTAGCTAGAAAGAAAGAGAAGGAAAGGTAAGGAACAGAAATACGAAATGGCAAGCTTTCTCAAAAGGCCCACACAGACTTCCTCCTACAACTTATTGGCCACTTCCATCTGCAAGTGAGGCTGGGAAATGTACCTTCTCACCTGGGCACATTACATGGTGCAGCTGGTATTTAAACTCAGCAAGGCTGGCTCCTGAGTCTATGCTCTAACCACTATGCTGTATAGCCTTCCAAATGCAATGGTATATAAGAATTTAATACTTTCATTCTGTTTTTACTTTATTTTTATGCTTACTTTTTTTATGGCAAGTTGATAGAAAATTGAAACCAGTTTTTTAAAAATATGTAGATATGTAGTCATGAGTCACTTAATGATGGGATACATTCTGAGAAATGTATCATTTGATGATTTCGTCATTGTTCAAACATCATAGAGTGTACTGAAGGGGAACAAAATTTACCACCCTAAAATGTGTCTCTTTAACATGAGGATTATTTTAGGGTGATTATTTTTAAGAAACAAATGACTCAGTTTTCCTTGTTACCCCTGCTTAATGTCTAAAAGAATTCAGATACAATGCCTGTCTCAGGAAGCGAGCTATCACCTTGGCATCAC